>NC_064615.1:122067253-123322753 GCF_023898315.1 Schistocerca nitens
AAGTGACACATCATGGATTAACACCCAGGAATAAATGGAATTCTAAAAAAAAACGGCGCGGGGGGGAGTGGGGGGGGGGGGGGGGGGGAGCAATTGACAAGAAAACAGTAACATTATCAGGAAAGATCTTAGGAAATTATTAACTTCAACAAGAAAATGGAGGAAACATACCAAATTAAAAAAGAAGAATAATAAGGATTTTTACAAAATATTTTTCAAGATTCAAACCAATGAATATTCATTTAAGGGGATTGGTTACCAACAGAGCCAACTGTGTTCCTCTAAACTGTGAGGTACCAACACTGCAACAAATAGATCAATAAATTATTGTACCAAAAGGAAACTTGGAGGGGCAGGGGGGGGGGGGGGAGGCTGAGCTGGTGCATTAGCCGAGATGTGGAAAAAGGCAGGTAATTGGCAGCAGCAAGCTTTAATACAGAATTATTAAAGAATGCTTGAAAAATAAATATTGGATGACTGGAAATAAGCCCCTGTCTGCCCCATTGCACAGGAAAGAAGACAAGAGAGATGTGAAGAAATACAAAAGCATTGCTTATATTTTGTTTTGTCTTGTTTTGAAAGCATTACTGAACAAAATCAAAGAACAAGCAGACTACATCCAGAAAAAATTTTCAATTTGAAAATGATGCTTGAAATCAAAACAATATATAGCTTCAACACATGTCACTTTCATTCACTTTAGGAGACCTACAATTCCATCAATCAACTAATGTTATTCATAACACAATAATAATTACGAGGGGACTAAACACAAGTAAAATGGCTGAACAGACATTAAAACACACAAACTCAAGAGTTAAGTTTTTAAAACTTAGTTTTAGAAGGCATAATCTCTCTCAGCAATTGTCTCCAATCTAATGTTGGATAAAATATGAAAAAAATGGAGAAAAATCACTTTGAGAAGAAGAAACTGCAGGAATCCATTAAGACAAGGATGAGGAAAACATGTGGTTGTTAATGGAAGTTGGTGAGTCTTTGTAGAGGTCTGTGACAATGATGCATTTACACAAATTGTCTGTCTGGATCACACTTCGTTTCTTCATAAGGGTAATGGCATTTTCGCACAGTGATCAGATCAAAAACAAAAGTGAACAATCAATAAGTCAAACAGCACATAATTATATCAATTATGAGCACATTATTTCATTTGATACTACCTATTGATTCTTCACTTTTGTTTTTGATTTGATGAACCTAATCAGCTGAAACATGTTGTCTATTTCAAGAAATAGAGTATGATCCAGACAGACAATATTGTGTAAGATATAGGCCACATTATCTACGGGCCACTCTTGACAGGATGCTTGGCTTCAAAGAGCATTTGCTGAAAATTGTCACTAAGATGAAGACAAGAAATAACATCCTGCAGAAGCGTGGTGGTATGACTTGGGGTGCATCAGCTCCAGCAATAAGAACTTCTGCTCTTGGGTTGGTGTACCCTGTGGCAGAATATTGCACAGCAGTCTGGTTCCACAAGCCATACACCAAACTTGTCGACATGCAGCTCAACCAGGTTATGTGCATTATCACAGGAACAATCTGAAACATTCCAACTTTCTGGCCACCTATTCACAGTCATTTAACTCACTCATTTTTGCAGTGAGAATCTGCTCTCAATAAGGAGTTTATAAAAATACCTGGGGATCCCTGTATTTGATGACGTTTCTGCATGAATAAAACCAGACTTTGCTCCCATCATCAAGCTCTACGAAGAGCAAAACTTCTGATGGGCAACAGAGTAAAAATAACAGAGCGACAGGCAGAAGTATGGTAGAAAAATGCTATTCCAGAACAGCTTAAGATGCTCTGCATCTCATCCAGGTGTGTATAGTGTTGCAGAACTTTTTAACAAACATTTTATAACTGTTACTGACAAGATGGGGTTGTCAGGTTCTGTAGATGCTGCTATGGAATACCTCAGACCAGACATTTCAAGTAACTTCCATAATATGAATTTGACGCTCACTACCCCAGCAGAAATAATATCCATCATAAACTCATTAAAATAAAAAAACATCTAGTGGGTATGATGAAATATCAACAAAGTTAATTAAAGAATGTGATTCTGAGTTAAGTACCATGTTAAGCTATCTGTGTAACCCATCTACATCCATACTCCGCAAGCCACCTGACGGTGTGTGGCGGAGGGTACCCTGAGTACCTCTTATCGGTTCTCCCTTCTATTTCAGTCTCGTATCGTTCGTGGAAAGATGGATTGTTGGTATGCTTCTGTGTGGGCTCTAATCTCTCTGATTTTATCCTCATGGTCTCTTCGCGAGATATACGTAGGAGGGAGCAATATACTGCTTGACTCTTCGGTGAAGGTATGTTCTTGAAACTTTAACAAAAGCCCGTACCGAGCTACTGAGTGTCTGTCCCGCAGAGTCTTCCACTGGAGTTTATCTATCATCTCCGTAACGCTTTCGCGATTACTAAATGATCCTGTAACGAAGCGCGCTGCTCTCCGTTGGATCTTCTCTATCTCTTCTATCAACCCTATCTGGTACGGATCCCACACTGCTGAGCAGTATTCAAGCAGTGGGCGAACAAGCGTACTGTAACCTACTTCCTTTGTTTTCAGATTGCATTTCCTTAGGATTCTTCCAATGAATCTCAGTCTGGCATCTGCTTTACCGACGATCAACTGTATATGATCATTCCATTTTAAATCACTCCTAATGCGTACTCCCAGATAATTTATGGAATTAACTGCTTCCAGTTGCTGACCTGCTATTTTGTAGCTAAATGATAAGGGATCTATCTTTCTATGTATTCGCAACACATTACACTTGTCTACATTGAGATTCAATTGCCATTCCCTGCACCATGCGTCAATTCGCTGCAGATCCTCCTGCATTTCAGTACAATTTTCCATTGTTACAACCTCTCAATACACCACAGCATTATCTGCAAAAAGCCTCAGTGAACTTCCTATGTCATCCACAAGGTAATTTATGTATATTGTGAACAGCAACGGTCCCATGACACTCCCCTGCCACTCATTCGATGCTGTTGGTGGTCGTATGAGCTGGTAGATGCACGACTGGAACCTCCACCCTCCTTATCTCAAATAACATACTGTCAAAGTCATAGTTCGGATTTCTAAAGGGTTCTGATATTGGGAAGGCTATCTACACTTACAGTGAAAATGTGCTTAATTCATTAGACAAAAAAATTGCAGGCAACTGGTATATTTTGTGATCTGTCAAAGGCATTCGACTGTGTAAATCACAATATCCTTTTAAGTAAATTAGAATATTATAGTGTAACAGGAAATGCTGCAAAATGGTTCAAATCTTATATCTCTGGCAGGAAACAAAGGGTGTTATTAGAAAAGAGACATGTATCAAGCATCATCCAACTGGGAACTAATTACATGTGGGGTCCCACAAGGTTCCATTTTAGGGCCCTTACTTTTTCTTGTGTATATCAATGACCTTTCATCAGTAACATTACCAGAAGCCAAGTTCATTTTGTTTGCCAATGATACAAACATTGCAATAAATAACAAATCAAGTGTAGTCTTAGAAAGGTCAGCTAATAAAATATTTGTGGACATTAATCACTGGCTCCTAGCCAATTCTTTGTCACTAAACTTTGAAAAAACACCCTACATGCAGTTCAGAACTTGTAAGGGATGTCCCACGAGTATATGCCTAACATACGATGACAAGCAGATAGAAGAAGTGGACAGTGTTAAATTCTTGGGAGTTACAGCTTGATAATCAATTCAACTGGGAGGAGCACACCACAGAACTGCTGAAGCGTCTTAACAAATCTCTATTTGCAATGCGAATTGTGTCAGACAAAGGGGATATAAAAATGAAAAAGCTGGCATACTATGCTTACTTTCATTCCATAATGTCGTATGGGATTATTTTTTGGGGCAATTCATCAAGCCAAGATAAAGTTTTCCGGGCACAAAAACGTGCAGTACGATTTATATGTGGTGTGAACTCAAGAACATCTTGCAGAAGCCTGTTTATGTAGGGATACTAACTACTCCTTCAAAATATATTTATTCCTTAATGAAATTTGTCATTAAAAATATATCACATTTTTCAAACCAACAGCTCAATTCATGGAATCAATACTAGGAATAAGAATAATCTTCACAAGGATTTAAAGTCACTTAGTCTAGTACAAAAAGGTGTGCATTATTCAGGAACACACATTTTCAATAACTTGCCAGCAGCCATAAAAAGCTTAACAACCAATGAAATTCAGTTTAAGAGAAGCCTAAAGGATTTATTGGTGGCCAAATCCTTCTACTCCATTGATGTGTACAATTTAAGTACAGTAATGTGTTCATTGTAAATACACTCCTGGAAATGGAAAAAAGAATACATTGACACCGGTGTGTCAGACCCACCATACTTGCTCCGGACACTGCGAGAGGGCTGTACAAGCAATGATCACACGCACGGCACAGCGGACACACCAGGAACTGCGGTGTTGGCCGTCGAATGGCGCTAGCTGCGCAGCATTTGTGCACCGCCGCCGTCAATGTCAGCCAGTTTGCCATGGCATACGGAGCTCCATCGCAGTCTTTAACACTGGTAGCATGCCGCGACAGTGTGGACGTGAACCGTATGTGCAGTTGACGGACTTTGAGCGAGGGCGTATAGTGGGCATGCGGGAGGCCGGGTGGACGTACCGCCGAATTGCTCAACACGTGGGGCGTGAGGTCTCCACAGTACATCGATGTTGTCGCCAGTGGTCGGCAGAAGGTGCACGTGCCCGTCGACCTGGGACCGGACCGCAGCGACGCATGGATGCACGCCAAGACCGTAGGATCCTACGCAGTGCCGTAGGGGACCGCACCGCCACTTCCCAGCAAATTAGGGACACTGTTGCTCCTGGGGTATCGGCGAGGACCATTCGCAACCGTCTCCATGAAGCTGGGCTACGGTCCCGCACACCGTTAGGCCGTCTTCCGCTCACGCCCCAACATCGTGCAGCCCGCCTCCAGTGGTGTCGCGACAGGCGTGAATGGAGGGACGAATGGAGACGTGTCGTCTTCAGCGATGAGAGTCGCTTCTGCCTTGGTGCCAATGATGGTCGTATGCGTGTTTGGCGCCGTGCAGGTGAGCGCCACAATCAGGACTGCATACGACCGAGGCACACAGGGCCAACACCCGGCATCATGGTGTGGGGAGCGATCTCCTACACTGGCCGTACACCACTGGTGATCGTCGAGGGGACACTGAATAGTGCACGGTACATCCAAACCGTCATCGAACCCATCGTTCTACCATTCCTAGACCGGCAAGGGAACTTGCTGTTCCAACAGGACAATGCACGTCCGCATGTATCCCGTGCCACCCAACGTGCTCTAGAAGGTGTAAGTCAACTACCCTGGCCAGCAAGATCTCCGGATCTGTCCCCCATTGAGCATGTTTGGGACTGGATGAAGCGTCGTCTCACGCGGTCTGCACGTCCAGCACGAACGCTGGTCCAACTGAGGCGCCAGGTGGAAATGGCATGGCAAGCCGTTCCACAGGACTACATCCAGCATCTCTACGATCGTCTCCATGGGAGAATAGCAGCCTGCATTGCTGCGAAAGGTGGATATACACTGTACCAGTGCCGACATTGTGCATGCTCTGTTGCCTGTGTCTATGTGCCTGTGGTTCTGTCAGTGTGATCATGTGATGTGTCTGACCCCAGGAATGTGTCAATAAAGTTTCCCCTTCCTGGGACAATGAATTCACGGTGTTCTTATTTCAATTTCCAGGAGTGTAAGTGTGTGTGTGTGTGTGTGTGTGTGTGTGTGTGTGTGTGTGTGTAAGTACAATCTAACTTCTGCACCAATTCAGTGCAGTAATGTGTTCATTGTAAATAAGTATTTAGTAGTTGTATTACAAGTTTATGACCTTATAAATAAATTAAAAAACTTTTTTATTTTAAGTTCGGTGCATTAGTATTTGTAAAATGATTCTTTCATATAGTGTTCATTAAAAAATGATGACCATGCCACTTGGGACCTGTGGAATGGTACATTAGCTTACTTGTTTGAGTTGTAAATATTTGTCATGTATTGTTGTTTTTCTGACATGTTCTACATCCTGGAGGACCTCCTCACTATGGATCAATTGGAATGAAAGTAAATCTAACCTAATCTAAAACCCAGGTTTTGAACAGCACCACAAGATCTGTTCTGCATTCAACAAAATAAGCACAAATAATGGAAGATGTGCTGACTCAATATGAAAATGACGTTTAACAACTTTGCCCAGTTGTCAGAATGACAAATTGTTCAGAATATTACATGTGCGTGCCCAAAATGCTCATTTCCTGGCAATCCATAGCAGTTCCTGATAGATGGTGAGGGAAAAACTACTTTATTCTCACACCTTTCTGCTACGCGATACATACAGCTTGACAAAACCAATTTCTGTAGGGTAAAGAAAAATTTTGTTTCATTCACAGCACAGCATATGTATCAGACAGAGTAAGTGTTGTTTTGGAAGCCTGCCCACACAGGAAATGCAATATATCACTTGATAGAAGAAAGACCACCATGATACCTCCTTGAGAATCTATACTGATTATATGAAGCAACTTTTTGTTTCTGTAGGTGCATTTTATCCTGAGCCACAGGAGCAACAAAGTATTCAATGAAAGGAAAAATGGTGGTAGACCTTACCATACTCAAAAAGAGTTTTCACACTGATGCATGTAACTACTGGCCTAAGCTGCTGAATTCAGTATGTTTTAGAATGAAAGAATAATTTTTGTGTTCTTTTATTATGATATTTTTGGGACTGAAAATCTCTGAAATAATAAAAACATATTCTGCAACCAGTGGATCTAAGAAACTCTGCTTGTTCTATTTGGACATGTTATCCAGAAGACAATAGAGCCCATGTTGATACCATGCTCCTTGACTTTCAGAAGCCATTCAATACTGTGTCATTTTGCAAACAAAAAATACAAGCTTATGAATTTCAGATTAACACTGTGGTTTGGTTCAAGACTTCCTATCAAATAGAATTCAGTATGTCAATTTCAATGGGGAAAATCCTCATGTTTGTCCCAAGAAAATGTTTGTGGATCATTACTGTTCACCTGTTAAGAATTCATGCTTGGATCATGAACTTGCAATGTACACTTACACTAAACAAATTATTTATGTTTAATAACATAATTGATGTGCAATAATTGTCTACTGTCACATCTGGATAATATTGAGTATGATGTGCCCAAACTAATTTGTGGTGGAACAATCACATACAACTACTTGTAGTAACAGCAGGGCCCACACTGGTGTTCATTAAAAGAAATGCAATTTGTGCACTAAGGAGGTAGAATACAGAACCCTAGATCAGACAATGCTTGAGTGTTGCTCATCAATCTGTGACTCCTACCCAGTAGAAAAGGAGGAAAGATGCAAAAAAACAGCTGTGTATTCTGTCATGGATTTCTTTAGTCAACATGAGTGCATCACAGAAGTGCTCATCCAGCTCCAGGATTTTACACTCCAAGAGCAGATGTGTTTATCAAACAGAGCCACATTGTTCAAAAAAATTTTTTTAGTAATAAAATTCATTATGATATTTGAAACACAACTACCACAATTTAATACAATCAGCTGTGAAACAGTATGATGAAATCTATAAGGTTCAATAGGCTGTTATTTCTAAAGTACACATAGAATGAAATGATCATTCTTTCTAAGGAAAGGAAATACACAGTTGGAAGATTAAGCAGTGCAATACTAGATTGGCAGTCAGTAGCTAGGCTTGGATGTGCATTTTACCAGCTCCAAGACAGACACACCTCCATATACTAGTGGTTGATCAATTACACAAGTACCAGGTTCTTTGTGTTTTTCAGTTTCGATCTGTCTGAAATAATAACAGTGATATGACAATACGAATGTGTGCGTGTGTGTGTGTGTGTGTGTGTGTGTGTGTGTGTGTGTGTGTGTGTGTGCGCGTTTTCTTTTTTTCTAATAAAGTAAAACAGGATTAGCTATTTGTTCCTGCTAGTGCCAGAATTCAAGTTCAAGTATCACTGTAAATGAAGGGAAATGCTTACCAGGCAAACGTGTCAGCTACTCTGTGAATTGCCATTGCTGTTACTCCATGTGTCGTTTGTCGCACAGCAACAGCAGAATTTTTTCTTATGTCAAAGAATCTTACATCACCTGAAACACTGTAATAAAAAGAAGGATGATTTTATATTGCTCGTGGTAGCATCAAGAACAATTTCTTAGATTATGGCAAATAATTTAGGAGCATACCATCCACTGATGATTTTGTTGTGATTGCGAAGTTGTACATTAACCACCCATGTTGCGTGTTCACGCCAAGTCATGATTCTGGCCTCCTGAGAACTTTTTCTTCGATCAAATAAACGCACAGAGCCATCACCACAGCCTGCAGCAATAAGTGCTGGTTCTGAAAAATGTAACAGATTTAACTGCATGACTACAACATTGGCTCTGTAAATTCACAGGTACACAGGGTAAAATATGGAATGTTTAATACTGTTCACAGAGTGTGTCATAACAGACTGGAATTGAATAAGACTGCAGCTTCTAGCTAGCTGATTGTAGTCAGTTTGTAGTAAGAGAAGTATTTCAAACAATGAAACATGCTGAATATGATGAAATGGTATCTGTTTACGGGTTCTGTAGTAGAAATGATCTTACTGCAACATGTTTACACTTGTTGAGTACGCTGAAATGATATCTGTTTGTGGGTTCTATAGTGGAAATGTCCTTACTACTTGTGAAAAATCTAAGAAAATTAGACTGACACAGTTTCTCCATACTTGTATTACAACTAAATATGCAACTGAACACAATATGGACAAAAAGGAAAGCATTCTTCAGTTACCTAAACAAAGTTCTATAATGGACACGCTGATATTTTAGGACATTTACCAGTGTTCCACATGCAATAGTATAGAAAATATTAAGCTAAAACAGCTTTATCCTTTTCATCAACAGCTGAGGCACATCTTCACACAAGCAGTGTAGCTTAGCAATAATTTAATTTATCAGTCACCTATTAAATTCATCCATACTGTTCACTGAGACAAATATTTTCGCACATGACTGTTTTAACATCCTCAGCACACACTGGTGACACGAGGGATGCAATAGTGGGAACAGAGGGCACGAGCAGTGGGGAACTGGGGGCAAGAAGCATGGAGTGGAAATGGTGGGAGAGCACAGGATGGGAGTGGCAGAGAGCAGTTGTGAGATGAAGTGGGAGGAGAAGAGAAATAAATAAGTTTGGGAGGTGCAGAGATAGGCTGTACAGTGTATGGGAAAGATCAAGAGAGCCATATAGAGTTGGGGTAAGGGGAAGATATATGAAAATGGGAAAGACAAGGACAAGAGGAGATCTGATTTGCAAGACAAGGACAAGAGGAGATCTGATTTGCAAGACAAGGACAAGAGGAGATCTGATTTGCTTAAGTCCCAATAACTTACCTTTGATCATTGCCATTCTCTGCTTTTGCTGTGCAAAATATACTGATGAGGCAACAAATTTGGAAATTTGTAGTAAGGTCTTATGGGACCAAACTGCTGACGTCATCAGTCCCTAAGCTGACACCCTACTTAAACTAACTTACACTAAGGACGACACACACACACCCACGCCTGAGGGAGGACTCGAACCTCCGATGGGAGTAGCCACACAGATCGTGACAAGACGCCTCAGACCGCATGGCTACCCCCATGCGGCCCGATGAGGCAACATATTATGTCCATCTGCATAATGCAACATGCAGCAATTCTGCATGGCACGGATTTGACGAGTCCTTGGTAGGTTTTTGGTGATATGTGGCAACAGATGTCTATGTACAGGTCACACAATTCCCATAAACTAAGGGCTGGTGGTTTGCGAGTACAAAGCTGGCACCCGACAGCATATCAAATGTGTTTCATCGGGTACAGATCTGGCATGTTTGGTGGCCAAGGCATCAATATGAATTTGCTATCATGCTCCTCAAACCACTGTAGCATAATTGTGGCCTTTTGACATGAAAAGTTATCCTGATGGAAGGTGCTATAGTCACTGAGGAAGACATTGAGCATTATGTGATGCAGATAACCTTCAATAACGAACACACAGTCCAGGTGCCTTCGATTACTGCCACAGGTCCCATGAAATTTCCGGCAAATGTCCCCATACCACAATACTGCCCCAAGTCGTCCAAGACCTTGGCACTGTGCACGTTTTGAATAGTTGCTAGCCGGGATGATAGCATACCCAGACACGACCATCAACCTTGTGCAACAACAAATGCAATTCATCTGACCAGTTGACACATTTCTACTGATTCATGGCCCAAACTCAGTGATCCCATAACCAATGTAATTGTAATTTGTGATGTCATTTGGCCAATGTGGGAACATCTAGGGTCGCCTTCAGTGGAGCCCCCTGTTTGACAATGTGTGTTGAATGGTGTTGTCTGGAACTCTTGTGCCTGCACCACCATTTCACTCTGCCATCAGATCAGACACAGATCACTACCTATCCTGCTTTACAGAGTGAGCAAACTTTTGATTACCACATTCTGTGCTGAAGTGTGCATGTCCAACACTTGGCCATCTACCTGTGGTTTCATCACTCTTTGACCATTTTCCATACATGTTCATGACAGTATCAAGAGAAGAGATTCACTACTTCCAGGCACTGGGCCATAAAAACTGCACTTTGTCAAATTCACTTATGTTAGTGGATCTGTATTGTTGCTAGAATAATTCCCTGTTTGTCTCTGCTGCATTTGTGTGCTTTCCTTACTGTGTCATGCGGCTGCAATGCCACCAGGTGGCATTCAGTCTTGCAGTGGGCATTGGTCATAACGTTTTGGTACATCAGCCTATAAAGCCAACAACCAAAACCATCTGGTGCACATAAGATGTCATTCACTGAGACAAAGAGACAGAATAGAATCCATATTGTCCTGATTAACCTTAGCATCTTGACAGAAATAGAGAATTTAGAGAACACTGTGATGCGTCATTGAAGCTCCAACAACAAGAACATTTCTTTTCATTTGTCGACATCATTATCCTCTATTATGTTATAAATAAATATTCCCATCCTATCCTACTGCCCCTAACAATCATAGCACTATATAGAAAGCTGTATGGTGTCAACAGATGAAAAGACTTTATGATATAAGGCTTGTAAGTTGTAGCCTTGGTGTGCACTATCTTTGTACGTGCACAGGCAGTATCTTTAGTAAATGTATTTTCGCGCCAACAGACTTAGCTCCACATGTTGTCAGTGCACCTGAGCTTGTATGTGTGATAGATTATTAGAACAATGGTAACATTGACAGTTCAGTACATATTTAACAGCATTTTACGATGTAATAAGTGTTGTACTCATCGGATCTTGTGGGACTCTCAAAGTCAAAAGGCTGCATTTTGACGACGACATGTACTCATGTCAGATAGTCTTATATTCTGACCGAATGTAAGTTATGTACATTTCTCACCAATTTTTATAATTACGCTACTATCTTAATGAAATGTTTGCTTAATTATGTATATACACCCTGTGCTTCACTTTTGTATTTTTTTGTGTTTAGGTAACTTTTGCAACGTTACTTGAAAATGGCCCTAAGGCCGAAATTGCAGTCGTAATAATACATATTTTATACAGTCAATGGCAACTATGATGTCTTTTAAGAAATATTATATGACTGTGAATCCTAACCATAAGAAGTTAATCAAACAAGAACATTGGTTAGAGTACTTGCTTAACGTTACTAGCATATCAGCGCTCTTTGTCTGTGTTATTTATTCAATACTGTTGACTTAAATATATACTGCTGATAAGAGCCATAATCATCCTGCAACCTGTGGTTCTCTCTCATGTTTCAACTAAAATAGTAGATCACATTGTTCATCATGTCATACAGAATTCATGAAGATGGTTTAGCAACGACTAGGTCACACATAAAAGTTTGCATCCTAAATGGAAGTTCATTTTTTTTCATCTTCCAACAGTTCTACATCACTGCAGGTTCTGACAAAAAAAAATCTATAGCATAATTCTGTTGGAATGGGACTTTTCCATTTATATGCCCATACTACTTGAAGACGTAAAATAAAAACCACTGGGGCGAAAATCACAACTGTAAATGATGATGTGTGTGAATGTAGATTTATTGTTTCAATTTTTTAAAGTATAATAATTAAGGCTTGTTATTATTTCATGCATAAATGTACAGTTGATGTATGATTTTCTCATGTTTAATGTGAAAGAAATTATAGAAATAAAGTGAAAGAATTTTTAAGCAAACTACAGCATTAAAATAAATAAATAAATAATGTTCCTTACCCATATCATCGCTTGAAATACTTGTGATACAGCAATCAGCACCTGTAGGAATGTCTTGCACCTTTAGTTCACTTTCTGCATCCCACAGCCTGATGACACGGGCATCACCAGTCACAACTAATTGTTGTGATTTTTGTTCCCAGTGTGTCACCAGTCCAGCCCCTAAATGAAAATCATAAACATTGCACAGATTATGTAGAACAGGGAAATATTTAGCAGAAATTGGGACTGAGGTACTGGTTTATTAATGTATAGGAGTGAACTAAATGGCTCATTTAAACATTCACTTACTTTCACTATTCTACTACAAGTAGAAACAATTATGACACAGCAGCCTCCATGCGTTAAATGATCTAATAAAACAGTTCCACAGAAACAACATATAATAATAAAGACAATACTACCACCAAAAGCAGGCAGAGGTTTGGGGTGTGAATGTAAACCAACTCTTACATGAGACTGAAGAGAACACAAATTTGTTTTACAGAGGTTATAATGTAACAATAACATGAGTAATTAGTAGCAGACATCATCCTAGAGACTCTGAAGGTAACTCAAAGATAATATTTGTACATTTAAATTGTTTTTGCCAGAAATATGTACTATTGGGTATTGTATTCATGCCCCATTTTGAGCCTGAGCTTTTGGGCATTGTGTTCATGCACCAAGTGGAAATATGAGCATGATTGTATCCATGCACTGCATATGACGGATAATTTTTCCATATGAGTAGAACACATAATTATGTTTCAGTGAGAACAACTAAATTTAACACTTAAGAATATCTAGAATGCCAGAATGTGTAAAATTCATAAAAAATTATTGTTACTTTGGAGGGGACTATTTTGTAAATTGGGACTGGATCGCAAGCAGCACAGGTGGTGAGGGACCCAGGCCCATCTTGCTCAGTGTCTTTTCCATTGGGGCAGTGTTGGAGTGTAGTCAAAAATGGAATAAAGTTAGGTACATCTTTAAACTGTGATTTTTATTTGGTCTAACCAGCTGCATGCACTTAACAAATCATGATTTAATGCTATGACTGGTGAAGAACTAACCAGTCATTTCATCCCCTAAAGAGTCAAAACCAAACAGTAAATTTTATAACACGTTTTTTTTTTTTTTTTTTTTGCCACCACTTCTGGTTAACATTACAAGATGCAAAAGGATATGTTGCAAGCTAACATGTACAGCGATACAAGCTGGCAACAGCAGCAGCTTGTACGACGGTTGTTTGAAAAGTTCTCGGAATCATCACGAGAGGTCAGCGCTAGCGCAACGAGATATTCACGGGATATTCATTGGACTGTTCCCTGCAAATGCGTGCCACGTCAGTGCTCTTGGAAGAGAGCTGTACTGGTGATGTGGCTCTGTTGTTGTTCCCACGTAGTGATTTGCGAGGATGGAAAAAAAAAAAAAAAAAATTCGAGATTCGAGCAGTGATTAAGTACTTTGTAAAGAAAGGTATGAAAGCAAAGGACATTCTTGCCGATTTCCAGAATACACTGGGGCGACTCTGCTCCTTCATATTCAACTGTTGCCAAGTGGACAAATGAATTTAAATTTGGTCGGGAGAGCTTAGATGATGATCTGCGCAATGGTCGGCCAAGATGTATCACTACTCCAGAGATCATTGCAAAAGTGCACAAAATGGTCATGGAGGAGCGCTGTGTAAAAGTGTGTAAAATTGTTCACACTTGGCAGATGTCATCTGGAAGGGTATATCACATTTTAACTGAAGAATTATAACTGAAAAAATTATCTACAAGATGGGTGCTGCATCTCTTGATGCTGTATCAAAACTGCATGAGAATGGACATATCAGAACAATGTTTGGCCAGTTTTAGGAGAAACGTACAAGATTTTTTTGTGCCGGTTTGTAATGGCATATGGAGCTTGGGTGCACTACTAAACCCCAGAGACAAAACAACAATGAAAGCAGTGGACACATGCTGATTCTCCGCCACCAAAGAAAGCAAAGACCATTCCTTCGGCAGGAAAGGTCTTGGCATCAGTGTTCTGGGATGTGATGGGGATTCTGTTTGTAGATTATCTCCCCACTGCGCAAAAAATTACTGGAGAATACTATGCTAAACTCCTGGACAAACTGCAACAAAAGATACATGAAAAAAAGGCCAGGTTTTGCAAGGAAGAAAGTCATCTCTTCCATCAAGACAATGTGGACTCGCACATGTGCCGTTGCCATGGCAAAATTACATGAACTAAGGTATGAACTATTGCCACACCCGCCTTATTCACCTGATATGGCTCCATCAGACTTCTATCTCTTCCCAAAACCGAGAATTTTTCTTGGTGGACGAAGATTCACTTCAAACGAAGAATTGACAGCCGGAGTTAACAACTAATTTGCAGGCATGGAGGAAACTCATTTTCGAGATGGGATCAAGGCACTGGAACATTGTTGGAGCAAGTGCATTAATCTACAAGGAGACTACATTGAAAAATAAAAATAAAAAGTTTCAGTGATGTAAGTACTTTTTTTCTATTCTGTTGCGAGAACTTTTCAAACCACCATCGTACAAAAAACAAAGATAAAAAAAGGTCTAATAATGAATACATTCACCACACAAAACTATAAAATTATTAAGTTTTGCAGTGCACTATGAAAATATTATGGTTTTGCAGGTGAAGAAGATTGGGCAGTTTCAGCTGGATCCTAAAAGCAAAGTGATATTCTGGTCTCATTAATTATCCTAAACCCATTACCACAATCAATCACTTCACTAGCAGCTTTATGTGTCAAGTTTTTTGTACTGATTAAACTGCTAAATGAAAAATCAGTATAATTAAATTGTTAATTTTGATGAACTATGACATATAATTGCAAAATAGTTACATTAAATCTTGAGATAAAAAAGTCTAAGTCAATATACTGTACAATCCAGTAACTGTAGGTATAACCCCAGTTGTTTGTCACACCATGAGCACAAGGAATTAATCATTTTACTGCAGTTCTATATGGCTCAGATTTTGCATTCGGTACCCAGTCATTCAAGCCAGATAAATGTGCTGCTGTATGCTGGCTGAATTGAGAGATTGAAGTCCAAGATGGTGCACAGTCCAGCACACTTTGAATAAACCAATCAGAGTGTGTGGGAAAGAACCCATGTGACTGCCTCCTGCCTCTGCCTGCCAAAAGACACTTCGGAGTCTCGCTCTCTCTCTTTCTAGATCTCTTGTCTCTGTCTCTGTGCCTCTTGTACTGTAGCTCTCCTCCAGGGCAGATGTACTCTCTTGTAACTGGTGTCTTCCCTGCCTCAATCTCTTTCTATTATTCTGCAGTCACCCTGAAATATCACTGTTCTTTTTAACTCCTGGCTATCCACCCTGTTGCACATGCAACTGGCATATGAGAGATTCTTCGTGGAGGGTCTTTCGTAACCCATATTTGTAATAATAACCTGACATTTTCTTGATTTTATGACTTTCATTCGCCCTGACAATCCACTTCTTCCATGCAGTCACATTCTACTCAGGTCATTCTGTACAGTCTGTTGATCAGAATCAGGGTTGTAAGTTCTATTTCTTTTTGGTCTTTAAGGTGAACATTTAGGACACTTCTGTATACTTTGCTTAAATGTGTACCAAAGTTGTGACCCACTAGCTTGACCATATTCAAAAAGACAGTGAGCAAGTAGACACCACATTACGTAAAGCATATGTAGGCCATGCTGGAGAGCTCTGGATAGAAGAATGTGCTGTGAATGCTTGGAGCTGACTATGAAGATATTCATTAATGACACTTTTACACTTTTATTTGCTTTCCAAAACAAGAAAACTCTACACTGTTTTTTTTTTCCCAACTTCCACTGACATAGAAGCCACAATGACATTATGGTCACTAATACCTTCTTCTAGATTAACTTCCTCAAAAAGATCAGGTCTGTTTGTCGCAAAGATATCTAATATGTTCCCATCTAAAGTTGGTTTTCTAACCAATTGCTCAAGGTTGTGTGTTGAGAGCGCTCCTAGAATAACTTCACACAAATCTTTGCTTCTGCCCCCTGTGATAAATGTGTTATTTTCCCAGTCGATGGATGCTAGATTAAAGTCTCCACCTATAACTAATGGATAATTTGGATATTTACTACCTAAGTACTCAAGACTTTCCCTGAAACGTTCTGTGACGTTTGTTGCGGATGCTGGTGGTCTATAAAAACATCTTAATACAATGGTCAATCCTTGTCTGATTGACAGCTTTATCCAGACTATTTCACAGTCCGACGCAGTACTGATCTCAACTGCATTCAAACAGCTTTTAACTGCAATGAACACACCGCCTCCCATAGCATCAGTCCTATCCTTCCTAAACATTGTCCAATCAGAGTCCAAAATTTCACTGCTTTTTATGTCTGGTTTCAACCATCTTTCAGTACCTAATAAAATATTGGCATTGCTACTGTTTATTTCAGAGATTAACTCGGGGATCTTGCTACAGACACTTCGACAATTTACTAACATGAGCTTCCAAGACACTGTGTATACATTCAGTCATAAAAATGCTAGAAAGTACACTAAGATGACTGTTCAGTAATTATGACGGGCAGCAAGAGAGGGCTGATGCTCTAAGAAATGAGAACTACTTGCCATGGCATATTAGTGAGTGTGTGGTTTTAGACTTTGAACTTTGCTCTTGTACTGTGACAAATTTAATCAAAGTCACTCAACTCAAGGGTAAGCAATTGAATTAGATACCTGTTCTTGTAGTCCATTGGAAGACAGAAAATGACAGCTTCCCAAAGCAATCTCAAAGAAAATGACATGGGAGTAGATACAGATGTATCTACTCCCAGATACAGATGTATCTACTCCCATGTCATTTTCTTTGAGATTGTTTTGGAACTCTGTCATTTCCTGTCTTCCAACGGATTGCAAGAACAGGTATCTAGTGAACTGCTTACCCTTGAGTTGAGTGTTACAGTACGATGACACAGTCTTCCAATGGACTACAAGAACAGGTATCTAATTCAATTGCTTACCCTTGAGTTGAGTGACTTTGTCACAGTACAAGAGCAAAGTTCAAAGTCTAAAAACACACACTCACTAATATACCATGGCAAATAGTTCTCACTTCTTAGAGCACCAGCACTCTCTTGCTGCCCATCATAATTACTGAATAGTCATCTTAGTATGCTTTCCAGCATTTTAATGACTGAAAGGATACACAGTCTCTTGGCAGCAGCACTTATTCATTGAACTGAGAGTACATACAATCAAAGGCAGGATGAAGGAGACTAATATTAAAATGTGGAGCAATGTTGATCCTACAATGCTCTATGGACTGTGCAGGCACTTTTCTTTAAATGTAATGTACTAGTATAAGGATTCAGATGATTTGATTTCAACACTGTTTATTGCGGAACACAAAAATGTCTTCATACTCTGGAATGGGAGCATCTCTGTTTGGAGACATAAGGAAGACATCTTGGATTGTCATGTCAGATGATTTACACTACTCTTTGTGTAGGGAATACTTTGAAGACGATTACCAGAAATATACTTCTTTTGTGTTAGATTCTGTTCACTGCATTTTCTGGAAGATTGCTAGAACTTGCCTGTATTAAGCTGTTCATCCACTGCTGTCAAGTTGATTGACCAAGCTGAAACTTATTGCAGTGTAAGGACAAGTCTTATGGTAAATAGTCAGTCATGAATATGCTATGACAAAAAATTCCTTAGCAATGTAAAAATTCATTTCTTTCTTCTGAGGTTGAATACCTGTATGACTGCAATATTATGTGCTGATAGGTAATTTTTATTCTATTATTTTATATTAGGATTAACGTTTCAATATTTGTCTCAAATTTTTTAACTGTGCACAGTTACTTGCTTTTTGGTCAAAAATTTTTTGCCATACCATATATTTTTTTACATAAGACACATCGAGCCACATGATATTGCTGTTTCACTAATGCATTGTGCAATATCCGATTTTGACGTTTTAAGATAGTACTTCTATATTGTATTCTGAATTAGATTGTGTACTAACTCTAATTTTCTAGCTCTATGTTTGTTTCCATCATATCTGATAGGATCCATTTCCCCACACATGTATGAACTTCCCTATTTTCTTAACTTCTCAGTCTTGTTGTAATGCATCTATCTCTCTGAGATTAATGTCCCACATACTCTGTCCTTACTCAGAAAATTTTTAGACCAGTTCAGCAAGGTCATACAAATTATCCAGCATGCTTAGAGTAGCATCTCAGCTTTGAAGTAATAAGATGAGGTCATCAGCTAATGCTAACCAATTAATTTGTACATTTTTAACTTTTCTTCCAAAGTAGATTTCTTGTATTTCTAGAACTGTTTTCATGTTCTCATAATATTCTCCAAGACAATATTAAAAAGGATTAGTGGCAGTTCATGCCCATACTTGACACTTGTCTTTATTTTGAACAAGGCTATTCCAACGAACTTTACTTGTGAGAGTGTATGTCAGGGTTTGTTTGAATGATTGCTCTCACTTTCCTACCAATCTAAGACTCCCCAGGATGTTATATAATCTCTGCCAGCCAATAAAGCCATATGCATTTTTAAAGTCAACAGAAGTGACCACGTGTTATGACTTCTTAACCTCTTACAGCCCACTTTCTTACGATGTTTTTAAAAGTTATGTATTTGTTCTATAAACTACCCCTCCTCCTTGTCTGTCTGTTCTCCAACTTTGTTTAGTAGTTATTTTGAGTGTATCATGTAAGTGATTTTAAAATGCTACATGGCCACCCTAAGGCACAAGCACAAGGAGTTGTTCTGCAGCTGATGAGGGTCTTCAGTACTACACCATCAGAGGCTCCCCTCATTATTCTGGGAATATGGCCAGCTGTCATCACAACAGAATACCTCACTGCAACACATTGTATACTTCAAGATAACTGACACAAAGTCCAACGGGTTCCAGATTCCATAATTAGTTAAGTCTTTGAAACTGGATAGATAAATTGCTGCATAACTGGGACAGTGGACATAAGGAACACTGAACGTTCACAGCACACAAATCACAAGTTCATCACAAAAAATGGTTCAAATGGCTCTGAGCACTATGGGACTTAGCATCTGAGTCCCCTAGAACTTAGAACTACTTAAACCTAACTAAACTAAGGACATCACACACATCCATGCCTGAGGCAGGATTCGAACCTGCGACTGTAGCGGTCGCGCGGTTCCAGACTGAAGCGCCTAGAACCGCTCGGCCACACCGGCCGGCCAGTTAATCACATCAACTGCAGCAGGGGTGCAGTAATTTTTATGACTGGACATAGTCTTTACCCCCACTATTTACACAGAATGGGAAAGAGATCATCAGCACAGTATGACAAAGATAGCTTAAGATATCTACAGTATGTGGTATTAACATGCCCTCTCTAAGCGGAAGTTAGGAGGCAAGATTGCCTCAGGGCAAAACACAGTTACTGATATTGAGACTTACATTATTAAACCTTGCATTAAACAATATATTTAAGAATAAATTAAACCTGTTTACAATAGATATTAATAACAGTGACAGTGGCATAGATTTATGTTAACAGGAGAGAGGAACCGATTGATACTGTAGTTACCAGTGACAGAGGATGTGGAAGCAGACATCAGTAGTGCAAATGATGACTTTTATTGTGACATGCAAGTGATGCTGGCCACAAATAAGTTCATGAAAAAGACAGAAACAGTGTGTGACCAGTCAGAATTTCTATCAAGGACAGGCCCCGCTCAGAAAGCAGCCACATCATACAAACTGGCTGTCTGTCTGTATGACTGATCAATGAAAACACTGGTCAGGGACAAGCTGCACTATAAAATGGCAAAGGTTGGTTAATGGTGAGTTTCCAGGAGTTCTACCAAATTGTTTCCATTTTATGCACAATATTTCAACAACCGAGGCAGCCATCTTCTTCACACATTGTAAGTTTTGCTGTTATGTGTATTCATTGCCTGGGCTTCAACCAAACTGCAAATTGTTGTTCTTCCCACGCCACTATTTATAGCCCAATCAAATTCCCTACACCCACTATGCTCTTTGATGCTCTTTTGTTTCTTAGAGCTCACATTGATATTCCATGAAATGCAAACTCTCAATGTTTTCCTGCTCTGGTGGATGTGATGACCAATGAGATTGTGATAAAATGAGTGCTCAGCCCGTGTTATTAAAATTTAACCCACTGTCACTGTTTATTAGGTTTTCTGACATCTTTATTTCTAAGAATTGCTTAATTATGCTACCTCAGAAACTAAGCATTACACCATGGTAGTGGTCTCAATGTATTTCATTTCATGATTATACTTGAGGCTGTGCTTGGTGACAGCTGATCTGCCTGTTTTAGTCAGGTGTGTCACTGATGTTCCTTGCATCTCTCCTTGACCATTCTGATAATCAGCCCCACATAAGACATGCCACATTCTCATGGGATGTGATACACACTCAGATTTTGGAGAGTACTTTTTATCTCAGCTGAAAACTGCAAAATACATTGGATGCTATGTTTCTTTCCACATATTACGCAGCATAAGATAGATAAGTAATTTTTGGTTTCTCTTCCTCAGTCTCAACCTCTTCCTCAAGCAGTCTTGATTTTAACTGCATCACCCGTTTAGTTTGATGATCTAAATACTTTTTCTTGCGGAACAGTATTCATAGGTGTTGTAATTCTTTGGTGAGGTTCTCCTAATCTGAAAGTGTCTTAGCTCTATTGACCAGAGTGTTCAGCATGAAATTTATGTGTGACAGATGGTGATGGCTCGAGGCGTAGTGATACAGGTCAGTGTGCTTGGGTTTTCTACATACACTGTGATATAGGGATATGTCCATTCTTCTCTGAACTAACATATCAAGGAAGGGTAGTTGCCATCTTTTTCAAGCTCCATTGTGAGTTTTATATTACAATGGATGGAGTTTAAATGTTCCAGAAACTTTTGAACCTTTTCTGCTCCATGTCACTACACCATAAATTTGTTGTCCATGAACCAATATAGACGTGTTGGTTTCAACTTGACAGAGTCTAGTGCTTTTGCCACAAAGTGTTTCCATTACATAGAATATCAGTGTGAGATCTTTAAAAATAGAACATAGTGGAGTTCGTGATTTGAACTTGGCTATAAATAGTGGTGCAAGACAAACAATAGTTCACAATCTGGTTAGAGTCGAAGCAGCAAGTAACATAACAGCAAAATTTGCAGCATAGAAATTGATTTCTCAGTATGTTGATGTCCATAAGAAAGTGTTGCTATGAACAAGTTGTACCCTCATTTGCTAAAATCAGACCTCACATTAACACACCAGTGGAAAATAAGATTATGCACTGTGCAAGCCTGTCTTTAGTATGAGATAATTAGTGATGCCCAATGAATACTAGATGTCACTTCAAAAAGGCTTTTTCATCTCCACCTTCATTGGTTGGTTGAACTCTCTGCAAATTCCCAGAACTGGGTTGACAATGTGAAATAATCACAAGCTGAATCAATGCAGCTGAAAATGTCTAAACACCAGTAAGAAAAATGAATGTCACTGTCAAACATCTGGGTGTGGATGCTGTGATGATCCCTGCTAAAGGGCTACATTTCACGCTCACTCCAGAAATGCTACCAACAGCACATTACGTCAGCTCCGTTTTGCATGTTGTAGCTTCTCTCCAACTGGAAGCAGTAAAACAGATTTGCCATGAAACCTGTAGAGAAATTGTCAAAGTGCCAATGCATTTATGGTGTGGCAACATGAAACAGAAAAGGTTCAAAATTTCTGGAACATTTAAAACCTATTCATTGCAATATAAAATTCACAATGGAGCTTGAAAAAAAGGGAAAACTACCATTCCTTGGCACATCAGTTACGAGAAAAACAGACAGTGCGCTGCATCACAATGTATATACAAAACCTACACACAATGATCTCTATCTCCAGACTTTGAGAGCCATTACCAACTGTCACAAAGAAATTTGGTGCTAAACACTCTGGTCCATAGAGCTCAAACACTTTCAGATGAGGAGAACCTTGCTGAAGCATTGAATAGTATTCTGAAGGAAAGGGTACTCAGATCATCAAACAGAATGGGTAATGCAGTCAAAATGAAGAACACCTAAGAATAGGGTTGAGATTGAGACCAAGGAAGAGAAGCCAAACATTTCTCATCTTCATCTATATCTATATGATTGTTTTGCAATCCATTACTAAGTACCAGGCACACTGTTCATCAAACCACTTTCAAAATATTTCTCTACCATTCCACTATCAAACAGCGCATGGAAAAAACAAACATTTAAAATCTTTCTGTGCATGCTCTTAGTTCTCTTATTTTATTATGATGATTGTTTCTCCCTCAGTAAGCGGGCACTGTCAAAATATTTTCCCATTCTGGAGAGAAAGTTGCCAAACGAAATTTTAAAAGCTCCTGCTGCAATGAAAAATTCCTTTGTTTTAATGATTGTCACCCCAATTCTAGTATCATATCTATGGCATATACTATTTTGTGATAATACAAAATGAGCTGTACTTATTTGGGCTTTGCTGATGTACTCCATCAGTCCTACCTGATATGGATCCTACATCACAACAGAAACACTTCAGAAGAGGAAGATAAGCATAGTGTAAGCAGTCACTTTAGTAGTCCTGTTGCAATTTCTAAGTGACCTGCCGATAAATTGCAGTCTCTGGTTTGCTTTCCGCACAACATTATCTATGTGGTCATTCCAATTTAAGTTATTCATAATTGCAATACCTAAGTATTTAGCTGAATTTGTAGCCTTTAGATTTTGTAATTTATGTGTAAATTAGAGGATTCCTTTCAGTAATGACGTAGATGACATCACACTTTTCATTATTTAGAGTCAGTTGCCACTTTCCACACCATACAAATGTCTTGTCTAAATCATTTTGTAATTGGTTTTGATCATCTGATGACTTTATGAGATGGTAAACAATAGCATCATCTACAAACAATGTAAGAGTGCTGGTCACACTGTCTCCTAAATCGTTTATGTATATCAGAATAACAGGGAACCTAAAACACTTCCTTGGGGAATGCCAGACATCACTTCTGCTTTACTCTATGACTTTCTGCAAGTTACTATGAACTGTGACCTTTCTGACAGGAAATCACAAAACCAACAGTACAATTGAGACGATCCTCCATATGCAATCAATTTGATTGAGGGTCAACTGTGTGGAGTGGTCTCATATGCCTTCAGGAAACCTAAAAATATGCAATCAATTTGGCATCCCTTGTCAATAGCACTTATTAAATTATGCGAATTAAGAGCTACCGTATTTACTCGAATCTAAGCCGCATCTGAAAAATGTGACTCGGGGGGGGGGGGGGGGGGGGGGGGGGGGGGGAAATCCCGAATCTAAGCCGCACCTGAGATTTGAGACGCTAAATTCAAGGGCAGAGAAAGGTTTTAGACTGCACCTCCAAATCGAAACAAAATTGGTCCATTGTAATATGAGAGACAATTCAGGTCGAATGAATGATGATACAGCTACAGTAGTTTGGTTCGAGTCATAAGCTCAGCAGTTAAGCTTTACCAAGGTAGCCATTGCTATGCGTCAGGCGCTCCGTCCGTATTTATACGGGTACCCTTCCTTTTTCACGTGCTTTGTCTGGTAGGAATTGATTGCTTATTTTTCTTTGATCTGATAAGTGCTGTTCTCTTTGTTATAGGTGTTTGCGTCACTCTAAGCTGAAAATGCATTACTGTACTGTGTCATGCATTGTTTGTTGCATTCTGATAATGAGTGTTTATGGCCTGTCGCAGCTCGCGGCATGGCTTGCTTTTGTGCATGCTACCACGCTTGCAATAAAAAAAGAGAGGAATCGTCTCATTAGCGAAACAATGGCAAGAGACTGCTATTTTTTGTTACTTACACTGCTGCTTTCTTTGATAATGGTCAACGAGAACCAAATAATAGACTGCGTATGATAGACGTTCTGAACGAGAGTTTAGCAAAAAATTTTTCTCCGTTTGAAAATCTTTGCAGACGCCTCTTTAGTACATTACATTCTGCACAGAAATTAGAGTTATCTTAGATTTAAAAATCTAGTCAATTGTCATGCTTCATTTCTGACTGTATCTCTATTCAGCATAAGAATAATACGAATATAAACATGACATGATATGTATATTCTTCCACATTTGCTGTTGTCTGACTCTAGTTTCGTAGTTTATTAAGCAGACAGGATTTAAATGAGATAGCAGCAAACACGAAAGAATACATGGCAAAATTTTTATATTCGTATTATTCTTTTGGTGAAGAGAATACTGCATGTGATTCACAATTCATAAAAGTTCCTATTAGCAACCATCTCTTCTCTTAGGTAGGAAAAAATTTAGAACGTAGATTTGGCCATATTGACAAACATCCCAAACAGTCTTGCCAGTCGGATTTTTGTAGTACATTGAAATGCTGCTACATTCGAAGATGAATACGGAATTTGTATTTACTTCATTGAATAATGTATGAAAATGCAGTGGTCGAAACTCGGGGCGGAGAAAAAAAATCTCATCTTCCACCTTTTTTTGAAATTTATTTACTGACACAGAGGTTTCGGCGCCAGTATTTATCTTTGTGCGTGCAAAGCATGCCTGTGGAACGCTATATATATTTGACGGCGGAAATTAGTTGTGGCAGCACCTACCAACATTTTTCACATCTTCCGCTTACTTTGCACTCGATTCTAAGCCACAGGCGGTTTTTTGGATTACAAAAACCGGAAAAAAAGTGCGGCTTAGATTCGAGTAAATACAGTAGTTGTGTTTCACGAGGACAAAATTTTCTGAAGTAGCATTGGCTATTTCTCATTAAATCATCTTTTTTGAGGTAATTGATAATGTTTGCAGACTGTTTATGTTACAGAATCCTACTGAAATTCAACATCAGTGATGTGGGCCTGTAATTCAGCAGATTACTATTATTTTCTTTCCTGGGTATTGGTGTGACTTAGGCAAACCGCCAGTCTTTACGTATGGATTTTTCGGAGAGCGAGTGGTTGTATATGATTGCCAAGTATGGAGCTACTGCATCAGCATACACTGAAAGGAACCCGACTGGTATACATTCTGGATTGGAGTGCCTTACCTTTATTAAGCGATTTAAGCTGCTTCGCTAGACCGAGGATACCTACTTCTTCTAAGTTACTCATGTTGGGAGTTGTTCATGATTAGATTTGCTAATGAAACACTTCGATTCTTTCCATCAATTCTGTTTTCCTCCCCCTCAAAATTTTTATTTTTTTCACAAATATCTTTGAGATTATCACTTATATGGTGTGTGCACAGTGCCAAAAATCACAAATATTAACTCGGGACTTAGCCAACTTGTCTTTATTATCCAATACATTCATTTACTTGATTGGAATTCATAAGCATGATTAGTTTACTTAAAAACTGTGCTAATTACACATACCATTAACAGCAAACTTCAAACTTCATTATCATTGTTCATACGTAGACATATATCCCGCTGCTAACTTTCAGATAAAGTAGGCTAACGCGTGTCTGGCAAGTAAGGATGAATTTGAATTTTGTGCCATTTTGTCATATTACAGAAGGCAGCTATGGTTTTTTCATGTTTGTTATCTGTGATCCTTCGCATTAGTAGCCTGATAGCTTTTGTGTGGTGAGTGGTGGTGTTTGATGTTTATTTTTGTCATGGAGCAGTACATCCAAGTGATAAGAAGTTATTACAAAAACGGTGATGGTCCCATGGCAACCATTTGTGAATTGTGTATGACACTCAGATGCAATGCTGTTCCAGGTGAATCATCAGTTCAGAAGTTTATCCGGACGTTTGAGACCACAGGTTCTGTTTCAAAAGTTAAGAAAATAGGACACCGCATTCTGTTCAAACACAAGAAAACATTGCGGCTGTGGATGTCAATGTGACTGTAAGCCCCAAAAAATCAGTTCACCAACGAGCTCAACAACTGAATTTATCACCAAGTTCACTGCATGAGATCCTTTCAAAAGATTTGAAAATGCATGCGTACAAGATTTAAGTTACAAAAGAGTTGAAGCCTGCAGCTCATCGAAAGAGACATGGATTTGCTCAATGGACGTTGGCTCGACAACAGGAGAAAAAGAGCTTCACAAGAAGAATAATTTTCTCAGATGAGGCACAGTTACACCTCAATGGATATGTCAATAAGCACAACTGCAGAATTTGGGGTAATGAAAATCTGTGGGTGACTGTGGAAGATGAGATGCATCCACAATGCACGACTGTGGTGTGGGTTCTGACCAGGAGTAGTAATCAGCCTGTACTTTTTTGAAAATGATGAGGGAGTTGCTGTCACTGTGAATGGCAACCATTACCAAAACATGCTTTCTGATTGGTTTTTCCCTGTTATTGATAAAAATGCTGATTTTTTGTTTCAACAAGATGATGCAGCATGTCACGCATCCGGTGAGGCGATTGCTCTGCTGAATGAAAAGTTTCCTCAAAAAATTATTTCTTTGCATGGCAACCAGGAATGGCCCACCAGATAATGTGATCTTACACCATGTGACTTTTTTTGTGGAGATTTGTGAAATCAAAAGTGTACTGAACAAACCACAAACAATACACCAGCTGAAGGATGAAATTAAAAAGTTTATTAATGGCATTCCACCGGACATTTGTGAACACGTCATTGAGAACTTCAGTGAGTGCATTGATTGTTGCCACATAGCCTTGGGTGGTCGTATGCAGGACATAATTTTTTTGGACTCATCTAGTTTCAGAGTAATCAGCATTCTTATCTAAACCATTGTTTCTGAAGTAGAATACCATATTTTGGCAAATTATACAGCATAATTCAACAGCAATTATTGTTTTATCTGAAAGTTTGCATTTAGAAAAATCTTCTTTTACTATCCATTTGCTCAGAAACACATATCCTTAATTTAACTTGTAAAAATACAGTAAACAAAAATAGTTGGATGTATTTGTAATTATTATAACGTTATAAAGGGGAGGCTGCTGGAAGCCATTTTAGTCAGTCTGTGGAGGTTTATAAAACGAGTAAGTTCTGTGTCCAAAAACGTACCGCAGATGAGTTAGCACAATTCATACAATGTGCAGAGTTTTATCCAAATTTCAGATCTGGGGGATCTTTCAGTAATCCAAGGACTGTTTCTAATTATTTACCGTAATCTGGCAATTAATCTCAAGAACTGTGTTCATCTTCAATAATTTTTACTGTGATGATGAGATCAGACTGGGAACCATTTTTATTTTGATGTGACTATCTACTTGAAAGGACAGTGATCTGAGAATGTTAATCAGAGACTATGTTAACTGAATGTCTGCTACACAAACTTCTGTCACCTCAGTGTTAGGTTACGGCACTTCCACTATCATGTTACACATCATTAATCTAGTGTAGTATGTGGCTAGTCATTTATCTGTCCATAATTAAAGAAGATGAGACTCAATCTGGTCATAAACAGTAGGTTATTTAATATCAATGTGCAATTAAAGTGTTTTGGCCTGTAAAACTGGTGTGGACAACGCCATTTAAAACAGTCTAATTTAGACAACCACTTTAATACAGCAAAATATACAGAAGTAGTGGAACCCTGAAAAGGGGTGGGTAAATGAGACTGCAGGCTTTCTCGGCGTATTCCATTGATGAACTCTTCTTGGGTGATCACCCAAGAAGAGTTCGTCAAGGAGTGGTTCTATCTCAATAAAGCAAGCAGTAGAAGTGAGGAGCAATCTGCAGAAGGAATGGCACTTACAATGCAAATTCGCAGCAGCCTGTGGTGGGAAATGAGAGCCTTAATAACAAGCAGGACATAATGGAGAAAACTGAAGTAACTAATAAAAGGCTGGATAGGGTCATCAAACAGCTGAAAGAAGAAAGGAAGGAAGAAGTTAAAAGCCTTAAGAGATATAAAAGAAAGCTGCTGAAGTGAGGAAGAAAGTACAGGAGGAAATGAGAAACAATGTGAAGAAGATGGAAACTGAAATTAAAGCAAGTTTTGATGAGAGAAAGTAGGAGAGAATGTAGAAGATTTGACTGGAGGAGCAAACTAGTGAATGTGTGGAGAGGAAATTGATTACTGGAAAAGAGCTGAGTGAAATTAAGCAAGAAATGAATGTAGTAAAAACAAGTTTGGGTATGTTTATCCTGGTAGTATCTTTGATACAGATCAAGCATGAAATATACTTGATAAATATTCTTGGCTGGGTTGCACGAGTGTTTATAAGCTACCTCCTTTGTAGACTGATGGTAGTACTATTTTAAACAGATTTGTTAATAATAAATTTACATGAAATACTGAGTAATTTTTGAGATATGTGCAGGATTATAGCTCAGTAGGAGGCCATAAAAGAGTAAAATGTGAAAAGTATTTTAACCTGAAACAACATATCATGGTGGTCTGAAGTTAGGGAAAGGTGTACAACTTTCGCGGATTTTATTTTTTTCTGGAATGGTAAAGAATTTCTTAATCTGGTTTGATCAGGTTGATAATGAAGTAGTGGAAGATTTTAACAGTAACACAGAGATGAGAAACGAGATGGATCATTTGCTGATGATAATATGAGAAGAATAGGAGGATTCAGAATCAGAAATTGAGGTAGTTATCCACATTTTAATGATGAAAGAAGAGATGTAAATAGGCAACATTATTATGGTGGAAGATGTGATGAAAGGGGTGAGGAAAATGGAAGGCGGCATCAGAGAGGATCCCCACCTAAAACATGTATCTGTGTAATAGTATTAGAGAAGGAAAAGTTGCCACTCGCCATACAGCAGAGATGCTGAGTCGCAAATAGGCACAATAAAAAGATTCACACAATTATAGCTTTCGGGCATTAAGCGCGCACACACACACACACACACACACACACACACACACATACACACACACACATGACTGCAGTCTCAGGCAACTGAAACCACATTGTCCTCTCTAATATTGTTACACTCCATCCTGGATTTTCCATTGTTTGGTATCTGTGTAATCAAAATGTTAAAGGAGAAAGATAATTTAATAAAAGAAGATAGTACAAATAGTACATATAAGGATGATCTAAAATAGTACATACAAGGATGATCTAAAAGTTTCTGTTTGGGGACATTGTTGCAGCTGACATACAGCATAGTGTGACTCTGATATGGGTACATAAATACCAACCTGTAGGGGAGGGTTTAGTGTGGCATTCGTGTCTTTCCAATGTGCATGCGATTCTCTGTATATGTGCAAAATCCCCTGCTAGTCCTATAGGGTACGGGTCCCACACACTTGAGAAATTTTCTTGGCTGGGTTGCATGAGTTATTTGTAAGCTATCTCCTTTGTAGACTGATTGCATTTCCCTTGTATTCTACCAATAAACTGAAGTCTGCTATCTGCCTTACCCATGACAGAGCCTATGTGATCATACTACTTCATGTCCCTACTAAGTGTTACATCCAAGTATATGTATGTGTTTACAGATTCCAACTGTGACTCACTAATATTACAAGGTGTACAACATTGCTTCCACCATTTTTTCCCCAACATTTGAGGCTTTAATGAAACAAACTGGTTACAGATGTATCAATCAAAGTGTTTTCCATTGCTGACCACTATTTTCTCCCATCTTTTGGGCAGTGTAAGAATCCCGTGTCAAAAAAATTGTTCACCTTTTGAAGCGATCCTCGAATCGATCCAATTTGTGACTACTTCATGAGATCGTAAGTGTTGGTCAGCCAGGCCATGTGCCACTGATCTAAACAGGTGATAGTCAGAGGGAGCAATGTCTGTAGAACACAGCTGGTGGGGTAGTACTTCCCATTTTAACATTTTCAAGTACATTTTGACCTCTTTTGCAATGTGGGGTCGAGCGTTATCGTGCTGCAAAATCACTTTATCATGCCTCTCTCTGTATTGCCACCATTTGACTTTTAATGCTCTGCTGAAACACATTAATTGCATTCAATAGCGAGCACCTGTGATTGTTTCACTTGGTTTTAACACCTCATAGTACATGATGCCATGCTGGTCTCACCAAATGCAGAGCATGAGCTTGGAGCCGTGAATATTCGGTTTGGCTGTCGATGTGGAAGCATGGCCAGGATATCCCCATGATTTTTTGCATTTAGGGTTATTGTAATGAGTCCATTTTTCGTCCCCAGTCACAATGCGATGCAGAAATCCCTTCCGTTTCTGCCTCTGAAGCAACTGTTCACAAACACACAAATGCCATTCAACATCTCTTGGTTTCAGCTCACACGGAACCCAAGTTCTTTCTTTCTGAATCATGCCCATAGCCTTGAGACATTTTGAAATGGCTTGCTGTGTCACTCCCACTAATTGTGCCAATTCTTCTTGAATTTGACATAGGTCGTCACTCAGCAATGTCTCCAATTCTGCATCTTCGAAAAAATTCTCTCTTCCACCACTATGCTGATCTATGATGTTAAAATCACCATTCTTGAAGTGTTGAAACCACTCACGACATGTTCTTTCACTAACAGTGTCCTTACCATATGTACTTGAGAGCATTCGATAACACTCAGACGCTGTTTTCTTCATAATGAAACAAAACAGTAACACCTCCTGCAAATGACGAGAATTAGGCTTGTAAACTGACATTTTCAATCAAGAACAATTTTATGATGCAGACACAAATCGACTAATGTTTAAATGAGGTCATGTTGACTGAGGTCCAAGCTAACTGACAGACATCTGCAATCCATTTCTTTCGACCGCTACTTACTATTATCGCCACCTATCGGCAAACAGTGGAAGAAAAGGTGTACACCTTGTATATTCACAGGATTTATTTATTTTTTGTAAAGTGCACAAAAAAAGCTTATCATGATCTGAGTGAATATTTGTACAGCTTCATCCAGACTGTTCTTCATTGTAGATACCTGCATCATCTGTGAAAAGTCTGAGGTTACAATCAATATTGTCCACAAGATCATTAATATACAACATGAACAGCAAGGACCCCAATACACTATCCTAGGGTACACCCGAAGTTACTTCTACTTCTGTTGATGCCTCTCCATCCCAGCTAACATGCTGCATCCTTCCTACCAAGAAATCCTCAACTGAGTCACATATTTTGTCTGATATCCCACATGATCGTACTTTTGATAATAAGCATAGGTGAGTCAAAAGCTTTTCGGAACTTGAGAAATACTGCATCTACCTTGATCCATGGTGCACTGAGTTCCATGCTGTTTGCCATTCGATACAATCTGGGAGGCCAACCTGATCCATTATGGACATTACAACTCTAGCAACTCCCCTACAATCCTAATATCTCCCCATGCAATTATCATGCCTTCAGTCCCTTATAAAAAAGGCCTTTAATGGTCTATGATTCCTGTTTAACAAGGATGTGTAGCAGGCAGCAGGACACAGTTTTTTACCAAATGGGTATCTTCAACCTGGAGTGTCTGTGGAATGATTGTCTTAATGATCACATCAATTTTGCCTGGCTGGCATACCAATTCTGGACTGTACAGCCTTCAAACATAAACTTTCTTTACTGCCCCTCATACAGATAGTAAAAAATAGTAACACTAATGTGTAAATTAAAAGAAGGTGAAAAGCCAATCAGTATAAATAAACTGCGAGAAAATATATTTGATGTATGGGATGAAGAAGATAAGAGACTGGATAAATCAGAAGGTACTGGTTCAACTGGGGGAAATGGCAAGGAATAATAATAATCAGTGAGTAATAAGAAAGGAATGAAGTATCTGGAAAATTCAGAGGAAATACACGGAATATGATGTATAGTTCAAGAAATCTTGGAAGAAGAAGCAGAAGAAGAAGAAGAAAAAGAGGAAGAAAATTCTAAGTCATCTGGAAGCATAAGTGGAAAACTATGTAATACTGAAGGAGCTGAAGTGAGGAGTAAAAATCTGAATGCCCATGAGTGGAACATTGTTCATAAAAATGAAAGAGAGTTGGATAATCCTACTGATGGAAAGAGTAACGATGTTTAAGAGGAATGTTGTTGTTGTTGTTGCTGTTGTTGTTGTTGTTTTCAGTCCTGAGACTGGTTTGATGCAGCTCTCCATGCTACTCTATCCTGTGCAAGCTTCTTCAACTCCCAGTACTTACTGCAACCTACATCCTTCTGAATCTGCTTAGTGTATTCATCTCTTGGTCTCCCTCTACGATTTTTACCCTCCACACTGCCATCCAATGCTAAATTTGTGATCCCTTGATGCCTCAGAACATGTCCTACCAACCGGTCCCTTCTTCTTGTCAAGTTGTGCCACAAACTTCTCTTCTCCCCAATTCTATGCAATACCTCCTCATTAGTTATGTGATCTACCCATCTAATCTTCAGCATTCTTCTGTAGCACCACATTTCGAAAGCTTCTATTCTCTTCTTGTCTAAACTATTTATCATCCATGATTCACTTCCATACATGGCTACACTCCATAAAAAAACTTTCAGAAACGACTTCCTGACACTTAAATCTATACTCGATGTTAACAAATTTCTCTTCTTCAGAAACTCTTTCCTTGCCATTGCCAGTCTACATTTTATATGCTCTCTACTTCGACCATCATCAGTTATTTTGCTCCCCAAATAACAAAACTCCTTTACTACTTTAAGTGTCTCGTTTCCTAATCTAATTCCCTCAGCATCACCCGACTTAATTCAACTACATTCCATTATCCTCATTTTGCTTTTGTTGATGTTCATCTTATACCCTCCTTTCAAGACACAGTCCATTCCGTTCAACCGTTCTTCCAAGTCCTTTCCTGTCTCTGACAGAATTACAATGTCATCGGCGAACCTCAATGTTTTTATTTCTTCTCCATGGACTTTAATACCTACTCCGAATTTTTCTTTTGTTTCTTTTTCTGCTTGCTAAATATACAGATTCAATAATATTGGGGACAGGCTACAACCCTGTCTCACTCCCTTCCCAACTGCTGCTTCCCTTTCATGCCCCTCATCTCTTATAATTGCCATCTGGTTTCTGTACAAATTGTAAATAGCCTTTCGCTCCCTGTACTTTACCCCTGCCACCTTTAGAATTTGAAAGAGAGTATTCCAGCCAACATTGTCAAAAGCTTTCTCTAAGTCGACAAATGCTAGAAATGTAGGTTCGCCTTTCCTTAATCTATTTTCTAAGATAAGTCGTAGGGTCAGTATTGCCTCACGTGTTCCAACATTTCTGTGGAAAGAGTGAAGATGGTGATGTTAATCTTAAGGGGCAAGACACCAAAGTAAATAGATTAATACGAAGATGAAGGCAGCATTTTCTACATAAGAAAGGAAATAAAGGTTGACAATAATCCAGAATATTGAGAAGCCAGTGAGAAGAAAGATACCCTAAAATTTATGCAAGAAGAGCATGAAATGAACTGGAACAAGGAATCTTGAGTAGTGAAAGGAAGAAAGAAGGAGCCACCTGATAAGAAGAAACAAGAAATCAGAGGAGAAAAATTACTATCAAGCCTGTAACCTGGGTGAGAATTGGAGGGGCAACAGGGAAGTTAACTAAACTAGCAAAACATTAAGTATTGGCTACTGTTGAAGAACAAGGAAGAGAAATGGGAGTAGGATTCTTATGATACCACAACAAAATGTAAACATGATTTTACTAAAAGATTTTATAACGAAATATTTTGTAAAGATTGACTGTGAGCACAGGTAAAGGTGTTGATAATATATGTGCAGAATTATTAAGAAAGGAGATGGAGAAGAGTAATGCAATTAAAAAATTAAAACCAAAATACTGGAGAAGATGTACAACCAAAATATAATCAGAGAAGTGAATATGACATGGAAGATCAGAAAACAGGAAGAGAAATTAGGAGCAAAGTTTCAGAAGGACAAAGTATTACTGAGGAGCAAAAACAACAGCTGCTAGACATCTTGTTAAAGCATAAGAAAGTATTTCGTATCAAGCCTGGGAAAGTAATGAATACAAAGTGTATTCTTAAGGTAACTGCCATAAATCTTTTAGAATGAAACCTTATACTGTGTCACTAGCCACACAAAACGCAACTGAAGAGCAGATGCAGAGGAATTAAGACTGGAATATTATACAGTGAACCCCCGCATTTACACTTTTCAAGGGACTTCAAAAAAATGGTGTAAAATGCAGGAAAATGTAAAATGTGGGAAATAACGTTTTAAGCTGTAAAAGTTACGTATAGGATACACCCTTGCACTTTATGTATGATGCATGTACATAACAGGCATCAAAAGACTTGTCAGGGACTTTTTTATTATCTAATAAAGGTTATTATCTAATAAAGGTTATTATCTAATAAAGGTTATTATCTAATAAAGGTTATTATCTAATAAAGGTTATTATCTAATAAAGGTTATTATCTAATAAAGGTTATTATCTAATAAAGGTTTCTTCCCCCGTGAACCATGGACCTTGCCGTTGGTGGGGAGGCTTGCGTGCCTCAGCGATACAGATGGCCGTACCGTAGGTGCAACCACAACGGAGGGGTATCTGTTGAGAGGCCAGACAAACATGTGGTTCCTGAAGAGGGGCAGCAGCCTTTTCAGTAGTTGCAGGGGCAACAGTCTGGATGATTAACTGATCTGGCCTTGTAACATTAACCAAAACGGCCATGCTGTGCTGGTACTGCGAACGGCTGAAAGCAAGGGGAAACTACAGCCGTAATTTTTCCCGAGGACATGCAGCTTTACTGTATTATTAAATGATGATGGCGTCCTCTTGGGTAAAATATTCCGGAGGTAAAATAGTCCCCCATTCGGATCTCCGGGCGGGGACTACTCAAGAGGATGTCGTTATCAGGAGAAAGGAAACTGGCATTCTACGGATCGGAGCATGGAATGTCAGATCCCTTAATCGGGCAGGTAGGTTAGAAAATTTAAAAAGGCAAATGGATAGGTTAAAGTTAGATATAGTGGGAATTAGTGAAGTTCGGTGGCAGGAGGAACAAGACTTTTGGTCAGATGATTACAGGGTTATAAATACAATATCAAATAGGGGTAATGCAGGAGTAGGTTTAATAATGAATAAAAAAATAGGAGTGCGGGTTAGCTACCACAAACAGCAAAGTGAACGCATTATTGTGGCCAAGATAGACACAAAGCCCATGCCTACTACAGTAGTACAAGTTTATATGCCAACTAGCTCTGCAGATGATGAAGAAATTGATGAAATGTATGACGAGATAAAAGAAATTATTCAGATAGTGAAGGGAGACGAAAATTTAATAGTCATTGGTGACTGGAATTCGAGTGTAGGAAAAGGGAGAGAAGGAAACGTAGTAGGTGAATATGGATTGGGGGAAGAAATGAAAGAGGAAGCCGCCTGGTAGAATTTTGCACAGAGCACAACTTAATCATAGCTAACACTTGGTTTAAGAATCATGATAGAAGGTTGTATACATGGAAGAACCCTGGAGATACTAATAGGTATCAGATAGATTATATAATGGTAAGACAGAGATTTAGGAACCAGGTTTTAAATTGTAAGACATTTCCAGGGGCAGATGTGGACTCTGACCACAATCTATTGGTTATGACCTGTAGATTAAAACTGAAGAAACTGCAAAAAGGTGGGAATTTAAAGGGATGGGACCTGGATAAACTGAAAGAACCAGAGGTTGTACAGAGTTTCAGGGAGAGCATAAGGGAACAATTGACAGGAATGGGGGAAAGAAATACAGTAGAAGAAGAATGGGTAGCTCTGAGGGATGAAGTAGTGAAGGCAGCAAAGGATCAAGTAGGTAAAAAGACGAGGGCTAATAGAAATCCTTGGGTAACAGAAGAAATGTTGAATGTAATTGATGAAAGGGGAAAATATAAAAATGCAGTAAATGAAGCAGGCAAAAAGTAATACAAACGTCTCAAAAATGAGATTGACAGGAAGTGCAAAATGGCTAAGCAGGGATGGCTAGAGGACAAATGTAAGGATGTAGAGGCTTATCTCACTAGGGGTAAGATAGATACTGCCTACAGGAAAATTAAAGAGACCTTTGGAGATAAGAGAACCACTTGTATGAACATCAAGAGCTCAGATGGAAACCCAGTTCTAAGCAAAGAAGGGAAAGCAGAAAGGTGGAAGGAGTATATAGAGGGTCTATACAAGGGCGATGTACTTGAGGACAATATTATGGAAATGGAAGAGGATGTAGATGAAGATGAAATGGGAGATAAGATACTGCGTGAAGAGTTTGACAGAGCACTGAAAGACCTGAGTCGAAACAAGGCACCCGGAGTAGACAACATTCCATTGGAACTACTGACGGCCTTGGGAGAGCCAGTCCTGACAAAACTCTACCATCTGGTGAGCAAGATGTATGAGACAGGCGAAATACCCTTAGACTTCAAGAAGAGTATAATAATTCCAATCCCAAAGAAAGCAGGTGTTGGCAGATGTGAGAATTACCGAACAATCAGTTTAATAAGCGACAGCTGCAAAATACTAACACGAATTCTTTATAGACGAATGGAAAAACTAGTAGAAGCTGACCTCGGGGAAGATCAGTTTGGATTCCGTAGAAATACTGGAACATGTGAGGTAATACTGACCTTACGACTTATCTTAGAAGAAAGATTAAGGTAAGGCAAAACTACGTTTCTAGCATTTGTAGACTTAGAGAAAGCTTTTGACAACGTTAACTGGAATACTCTCTTTCAAATTCTGAAGGTGGCAGGGGTAAAATACAGGGAGCGAAAGGCTATTTACAATTTGTACAGAAACCAGATGGCAGTTATAAGAGTCGAGGGGCATGAAAGGGAAGCAGTGGTTGGGAAAGGAGTGAGACAGGGTTGTAGCCTCTCCCCGATGTTATTCAATCTGTATATTGAGCAAGCAGTAAAGGAAACAAAAGAAAAATTCGGAGTAGGTATTAAAATTCATGGAGAAGAAGTAAAAACTTTGAGGTTCGCCGATGACATTGTAATTCTGTCAGAGACAGCAAAGGACTTGGAAGAGCAGTTGAACGGAATGGACAGTGTCTTGAAAGGAGGATATAAGATGAACATCAACAAAAGCAAAACGAGGATAATGGAATGTAGTCAAATTAAATCGGGTGATGCTGAGGGGATTAGATTAGGAAATGAGACACTTAAAGTAGTAAAGGAGTTTTGCTATTTAGGGAGCAAAATAACTGATGATGGCCGAAGTAGAGAGGATATAAAATGTAGACTGGCAATGGCAAGGAAATCGTTTCTGAAGAAGAGAAATTTGTTAACATCGAGTATAGATTTAAGTGTCAGGAAGTCGTTTCTGAAAGTATTTGTATGGAGTGTAGCCATGTATGGAAGTGAAACATGGACAATAACCAGTTTGGACAAGAAGAGAATAGAAGCTTTCGAAATGTGGTGCTACAGAAGAATGCTGAAGATTAGATGGATAGATCACATAACTAATGAGAAGGTATTGCATAGAATTGGGGAGAAGAGGAGTTTGTGGCACAACTTGACAAGAAGAAGGGACCGGTTGGTAGGACATGTTTTGAGGCATCAAGGGATCACAAATTTAGCATTGGATGGCAGCGTGGAGGGTAAAAATCGTAGAGGGAGACCAAGAGATCAATACACTAAGCAGATTCAGAAGTATGTAGGTTGCAGTAGGTACTGGGAGATGAAGAAGCTTGCACAGGATAGAGTAGCATGGAGAGCTGCATCAAACCAGTCTCAGGACTGAAGACCACAACAAACAACAATAAAGGTTTATTATCTAATAAAAACCACTGATGTAACTGGAATTGATAACTCTCTGGGAAGTGGAAACGTTTGACTTAATTTCAAACATCATAATCGATGTTTCTGAAAAGCCTGCAGCTGTCATTCGTTATTTAAATAATGAAATACTGCACTAGCTACGTATTTTTTCATGCTTAGCACGACACGTTTCGAGAATTTTTTCTCGTTGTCAAGTGCAAATATGTAAATAACTATTTAGTATAGTGTTTGAATATGTGTTATCTGCGTCTCTTGCACTGTACTCATCTTTTTGAGGTTATCAGGTACTGTGCCTCATCAGTTATGTAGAAAACCACACACACACACACACACACACACACACACACACACACACACACACACAAATCACTCAGATTGTTTGTTTGTGTAACATCACAAAAAATACATACGTTAATGCTGCACTTGACCACAAGAATAAATTATTGAAACACATTTTGCTCAGCATCAATACAATACGTAAGCGGCGCTGTGTTTACACTAAAAACATTTGAGCAAAACTAAGTGATTGATGGTGTCAACTGGCGCTCCACATGGCCATACGCCGAAACACGCTAGATATGGTTCGACGATGATCACAACAACAACGAAACTGCACTTGCACAGTAGAGACAGTTCGAAAATGGTTGTGACTGGTCATGATATCTTCATTCAAATGAACCTAGTTTCTCCCATCAGCCACCACACCACGTATAACTAGGCAGTGGCGGGAGATACAGCATGAATTGTTACAGCTTTTACTTGTTTATCTGTTCAAATCCACTGAATAGAGTGCCCTGGTGTCAAGAAACTTAACCACCTAATATTTGTAAACATTACTGGATAGCCAACATGATACCACCATCATATTTTCTCCACAAACATTTTTTTCATAATGCATAAATCGCAGGAAAATTATAAATATGCTGATGCAAAGTCATGTGCAAATTAACATTGTGGGCATAGGAAATTTGACGGAACCGATAAAAAATCTCGTGAACCGTGGGAAAACTTTAATTCCAGGAATGCAGCTCTGCAACAAATCTCACAGTGATCTCTCCATCACCATTCCAGAACATTACAAATCCACTGAACAACTTTGCAGAGGACTGTGAAACAGAATAGAAAATTTCTTTCCTATAACCTGCAAGTGGCTCAACTCTTACAGTGGGAAGATAAAGTGATTAGGCGCAATTTCTTCACAACATTATTGGACTGAATTGACCATGATGAGACATTTCTGATAAATTTTGTGATGTTTGATGAGAAGCAGTTTCATCAGAATGGGTTTGTCTCTAAACAAAACTTCCAATATTGTTGTTGTTGTTGTGGTCTTCAGTCCTGAGACTGGTTTGATGCAGCTCTCCATGCTACTCTATCCTGTGCAAGCTTCTTCATCTCCCAGTACCTACTGCAACCTACATCCTTCTGAATCTGCTTAGTGTATTCATCTCTTGGTCTCCCCCTACGATTTTTACCCTCCACGCTGCCCTCCAATACTAAATTGGTGATCCCTTGATGCCTCAAAACATGTCCTACCAACCAATCCCTTCTTCTGGTCAAGTTGTGCCACAAACTCCTCTTCTCCCCAATCCCATTCAGTACCTCCTTATTAGTTATGTGATCTACCCATCTAATCTTCAGCATTCTTCTGTAGCACCACATTTCGAAAGCTTCTATTCTCTTCTTGTCCAAACTATTTACCGTCCATGTTTCACTTCCATACATGGCTACACTCCATACAAATACTTTCAGAAATGACTTCCTGACACTTAAATCTATACTCGATGTTAACAAATTTCTTTTCTTCAGAAACGCTTTCCTTGCCATTGCCAGTCAACATTTTATATCTTCTCTACTTCGACGATCATCAGTTATTTTGCTCCCCAAATAGCAAAACTCCTTTACTACTTTAAGTGTCTCATTTCCTAATCTAATTCCCTCAGCATCACCCGATTTAATTTGACTACATTCCATTATCCTCGTTTTGCTTTTGTTGATGTTCATCTTATATCCTCCTTTCAAGACACGGTCCATTCCGTTCAACTGCTCTTCCAAGTCCTTTGCTGTCTCTGACAGAATTACAATGTCATCGGCGAACCTCAAAGTTTTTATTTCTTCTCCATGGATTTTAATACCTATACTGAATTTTTCTTTTGTTTCCTTTACTGCTTGCTCAATATACAGATTGAATAACATCGGGGAGAGGCTACAACCCTGTCTTACTACCTTCCCAAACACTGCTTCCCTTTCATGTCCCTCAACTCTTATAACTGCCATCTGGTTTCTGTACAAATTGTAAATAGCCTTTCGCTCCCTTTATTTTACCCCTGCCACCTTTAGAATTTGAAAGAGAGTATTCCAGTCAACATTGTCAAAAGCTTTCTCTAAGTCTACAAATGCTAGAAACGTAGGTTTGCCTTACCTTAATCTTTCTTCTAAGATAAGTCGTAAGGTCAGTATTACCTCACATGTTCCAGTATTTCTACGGAATCCAAACTGATCTTCCCCGAGGTCAGCTTCTACTAGTTTTTCCATTCGTCTATAAAGAATTCGTGTTAGTATTTTGCAGCTGTCGCTTATTAAACTGATTGTTCGGTAATTCTCACATCTGCCAACACCTGCTTTCTTTGGGATTGGAATTATTATACTCTTCTTGAAGTCTAAGGGTATTTCGCCTGTCTCATACATCTTGCTCACCAGATGGTAGAGTTTTGTCAGGACTGGCTCTCCCAAGGCCGTCAGTAGTTCCAATGGAATGTTGTCTACTCCGGGTGCCTTGTTTCGACTCAGGTCTTTCAGTGCTCTGTCAAACTCTTCACGCAGTATCTTATCTCCCATTTCATCTTCATCTACATCCTCTTCCATTTCCATAATATTGTCCTCAAGTACATCGCCCTTGTATAGACCCTCTATATACTCCTTCCACCTTTCTGCTTTCCCTTCTTTGCTTAGAACTGGGTTTCCATCTGAGCTCTTGATGTTCATACAAGTGGTTCTCTTATCTCCAAAGGTCTCTTTAATTTTCCTGTAGGCAGTATCTATCTTACCCCTAGTGAGATAAGCCTCTACATCCTTACATTTGTCCTCTAGCCATCCCTGCTTAGCCATTTTGCACTTCCTGTCAATCTCATTTTTGAGACGTTTGTATTACTTTTTGCCTGCTTCATTTACTGCATTTTTATATTTTCCCCTTTCATCAATTACATTCAACATTTCTTCTGTTACCCAAGGATTTCTATTAGCCCTCGTCTTTTTACCTACTTGATCCTTTGCTGCCTTCACTACTTCATCCCTCAGAGCTACCCATTCTTCTTCTACTGTATTTCTTTCCCCCATTCCTGTCAATTGTTCCCTTATGCTCTCCCTGAAACTCTGTACAACCTCTGGTTCTTTCAGTTTATCCAGGTCCCATCCCTTTAAATTCCCACCTTTTTGCAGTTTCTTCAGTTTTAATCTACAGGTCATAACCAATAGATTGTGGTCAGAGTCCACATCTGCCCCTGGAAATGTCTTACAATTTGAAACCTGGTTTCTAAATCTCTGTCTTACCATTATATAATCTATCTGATACCTATTAGTACCTCCAGGGTTCTTCCATGTATACAACCTTCTATCATGATTCTTAAACCAAGTGTTAGCTATGATTAAGTTGTGCTCTGTGCAAAATTCTACCAGGCGGCTTCCTCTTTCATTTCTTCCCCCAATCCATATTCACCTACTACGTTTCCTTCTCTCCCTTTTCCTACACTCGAATTCCAGTCACCAATGACTATTAAATTTTCGTCTCCCTTCACTATCTGAATAATTTCTTTTATTTCATCATACATTTCTTCAATTTCTTCGTCATCTGCAGAGCTAGTTGGCATATAAACTTGTACTACTGTAGTAGGTGTGGGCATCGTATCTATCTTGGCCACAATAAAGCGTTCACTAAGCTGTTTGTAGTAGCTTAGCCGCGTCCCTATTTTCCTATTCATTATTAAACCTACTCCTGCATTACCCCTATTTGACTTTGTGTTTATAACGCTGTAGTCACCTGACCAGAAGTCTTGTTCCTCCTGCCACCGAACTTCACTAATTCCCACTATATCTATCTTTAACCTATCCACTTCCCTCTTCAAATTTTCTAACCTACCTGCCTGATTAAGGGACCTGACATTCCACGCTCCGATCCGTAGAACGCCAGTTTTCTTTCTCCCGATAACGACATCCTTTTGAGTAGTCCCCGCCCGGAGATCCAAATGGGGGACTATTTATCTCCAGAATATTTTACCCAAGAGGACGCCATCATCATTTAATAATACAGTAAAGCTGCATGCCCTCGGGAAAAATTACGGCTGTAGTTTCCCCTTGCTTTCAGCCGTTCGCAGTACCAGCACAGCAAGGCCGTTTTGGTTATTGTTACAAGGGCAGATCAGTCAATCATCCAGACTGTTGCCCTTGCAACTACTGAAAAGGCTGCTGCCGCTCTTCAGGAACCACACGTTTGTCTGGCCTCTCAACAGATACCCCTCCGTTGTGGTTGTACCTACGGTACGGCTATCTGTATCGCTGAGGCACGCAAGCCTCCCCACCAACGGCAAGGTCCATGGTTCATGGGGGGGACTTCCAATATTATTTTGGCCCAATCCTATGCACCTCACTCATGAAAAGGCCCGTGATACCCTAAAGGTTGTCATCTGGTATGCTATTGGACAGTTCATTGGAAACAATGGACCATATTTTTTGAAGACAGAGGCTCGCCTTACATGGAAGTGGACAGATGAATGTCAAGAGGCTTTTTATAAAGTTAAAAAGTAATTTAATGAAAAGAAGAACATTATTTCATTGGATATCAATTAATCTTTTTTGTCTTTTACCTGACAGTAGTTTTTAAGCGATTGCATCAGAGCTTTTCCAGCTGATTAAAGATTAAAGTAGGTGACAGGATAGAACACCAAACCATTTCATCTGCCAGCAAAGTACTATCCAAAGGTGGAAGAAATTATAGTATATCAGAGAAGGAAGCTTTAAGTATTGTGTGGTGCCCTAAAAATTTCAAATATTTTCTGCTTGGTCATAAAACTATCATTTTTTTCAGGCCAAAAATTTTGAACCTTCTTGACGAATTGCAAACTGAACCATGGTCAATCAATATTCATTCAACAATATGATAAAGAAATCTGGCACATCAATGAATTTTAAAAATGTAGAGGCATGTGAATTCTAGAGCTACTGGAAGTGAGTCATCTGGAAGGAAGTAAGGAAGTAGTAGAGGTATGATATAACACAGGATACTGTAACCATGACATACACATAAATAGGTGTAATTATTAAAATGATGGTACCATTGAGAAGGTAACACTCACTGAAAGGGAAATGGAGATAGGTATATACCGGGACACTACCACTATAAAAATTTTTATTTGTATCTAAGAGTAGTCTTCAGTGCAATGTTGTGTACTGGATGGTATTTCCACAGTTTGGATACCATTGTGGTCCTATGAGTTTTGCTCCAAAGTTGCCAGGTAAATGGATTTATAGTTCTGCTGTACATGTGTAATAAATGAACAATAAAGATGTAACAGTCTGAGCTATGTGAAATATTACTGATCACAAGAGCATTTAATACATCAATATGATGCAAGGAGCAACGAAAGACTGCTGGCTTTAATTGATCAGTAACTCCTCAAGTTAACAGTAGCAATGCAGAGCAGCCAGATCAGCAGAATAGAATGTGCTGTTGTGTTTGCCTTATGGCCTCTATGGAGAAAATGGCAGTAAGAGTACTACCATAAACTTGCAGAAATTTTTTGCACGTTCTTGTTGAATAATTATAAATATTTTTATAAAGAAATATTTACACTCTGGAATGACGATTGGTTAAACACTATGGTGGGGTTGGCATATAATTTTATAGTGGTGGTTAGTATAACCTGGAATGGAGTATACTCAGTCCATATTTATCTGTCTTACTTGTGAGAAATGAAAAGCAAGTAAGAGGTCAGAATGACTTTTGTAATTTTGGAGGTACCACTGAACAATAAAAGGACGCATATACAAAGTCCGCGGAATGAGTAATGAAAATGGAAGAGCAACACTTTGAAATACTACCCATTAAAAATCAAATAAATAGGATTAATTGGAAAATAGTTTGCTGACTGCTATATAAAACTGACACGGTTAATCAACTGATAGTATGATTGCTTTAAAGAGGAGCTCTGTATCAAGATGTACGCAAGCATGAGCTCAATGAATTATAAAAGTAAATAAAAGAACTGTATGTAAACATATAAGTAAACTTGCCCAGAATGATGGGGTATTACTAGCACTAACCGTAGTATTCATCCTAAAGAACTGAAGTGGTATATGGCTATGGTTAGATAATATATGCCACGACTTGGTGGCTTCTGTTTTGCTTTTGAAGTTTAATGACAAGAATATGTATTATAGATAAGGTGGGATGGAAAAGACAGATGTGGTGAATGATGTCATTGTTACCAATGTTTCTAATGATGATGACACCATTCCTCTGAGGTGGGGGATATGGAGTGTAATGTATCGCTTTGTGAAAGTGATAGGGTACTCTATGCCTATGTTACCAACAAACGGTCTTCGTCAGCTGCAGATAGAAATTTCATTAGGTAGTTAATAAACATGAATATGCATATTGTGTAGGAATTCCATTGTGTGTCCATGTAATCGGGAGGCTGGACATTGCGTTTCTACACGACCTCAGTAATTGGTTCCCACTTTACGAAACATGCTGGGTCAGCAGTTGTCCCATGGAGGTGTGACCCTTCTCAGAGACATGCTATCCACCAGAGAATTCTGAGGGTCATGATAAGGAATGGTGATGTCAAAACTGATGTATTAATGCATTGAATGTCAAGGTTTTAACTACAGAAAAGCATTATGAAAAGGGTTTATGGCTGTAATATTTGAATCAATACATGAATTTTTATGATGAAGTAATCTCTCTCATTTCAAAGTGTCGAGAAATAGGGACTTGTGAGTTTTCAACATACAAATTTCCGCCTGTAGAGATGAAGTTAACTGACAAAAGTAAGTACAGCACATAAGAACAACAAGCAGAAAGTGGATCTCAAAGTTGATGGTGCTATTGTCCCTGTACCTCCATAGCTTAAACGCCTAACTAAATTGGAATTTAGCTGGTCTTGTAAACTGACATACGGCTGGGAGAGCAGTGTGCTGACCACATGCCCCTCCATGCCGCAACCAGTGACGTCTGTGGGCGCTGGATGACATAGCGGCCGGTCAGTACCATTGGGCCTTCATGGCCTGTTCAGGCGGAATTTAGTTTTATAATTAAGGAAACACCTCATTTCCTTCCTGCATCCTTCCCCAATATCTTTTACCCTGTCTCTAATGACTTCATTGTAAAAGAGGCTTTAAACCCAACTTTTCCTTTCTTTTCTATTAGTCTCTCTTCAAATTTCCCATCTAATATAAAAGTGTTCAGGGTGAATTTCTTTGATGAAGATAAACACATCACAGTGGTTCACTGAAAATGAAAAGAAAAAAGGAACCACACCTGAATAGCGACCATGCAAGATAGAAATAAATTTAATGTCCTTAGTATATGTATAAGAAAAAATTATGTACTTGATATCAACAACTTTTTTGTTAAAAGAAAATGCACAGTATCATAATGATTATAAATTTAACATGGAATTTCTGAAATGAAACTGAATAGATTATGAATATTTTCAATGAATTTAACACAATTAACTACCATGCCAAACAAGAAGCATGCATATGAACTCTACTTAGAAAAGAAACGAAAGGTCGGTTAGTCTCATTTTGTCAATAGAATGTAAAAGAATATTATTGAGGCCAACGGTTAGGAAGCAACATTTTCCACAAAAAAAAAACACAAAAAAAAACAAAAAAAAACAAAACTTCATTGATGAAACAAAAAAATATTATAATGTTACCTCAGTAGTAATTTGATTGGATACGTATATTTATGCTACCATAAAACTGGGTATGTTTAACAATATTCCATCAAATGATCCAATGGCAAATAAATATACTACACTACACTTCTCTGTCTAGGAAACAGAGATACCTATATTTTAATACAAAGAAAGGCCAGTTCTTGACTTGCCAGTCCACAGACCTTTTATTTATAGCTAGATACAGTAAAGTACTCCGCTAATGAATCTGAATGGACTTAAGAAAGTGATCTATGACAAACATAACACAGGTGTTTATTACCTGCAAACGTAATACAATACAGCTTGTAACAAGCATAGGGAAACAAAAAATACAAACCACTATTTTGGCGAGGATTCTGAATGTCAGAGAGGGCATGCCATGCAGTCACCAGAACTGGCTCCTTGCCCTTGGTCAGTGTGTAGTTTCCCCATAAACGTACAGTGCCATCATCTGAACCAACAAGCAGCAAAGAAACATCATGGCCATTTACAAAATCCAAAGATGTGATGCGAGACTGCTTTGAAGCACGATTATAGCAGTAGCTTTGTTTGACTCCAGTCACCCAGTCCCAAATTCTGAAATATATTTACACATGATAGAGTGGAATCATAAACTAGAATGTTTTCTAATCCTTAATTTATAGCTTTTTGAAGTAGTCTTACAAACTGTGAAGAAACATAGCAAGTTTGAATGACTCCATGTGTCATGAACTTTGACTCCATATAATAACTAGTATTTTTTTCTTTGCTTGCTTCTCAGTTTTCATTCATTATCTAGGTAGTATGGAAGTATTAGGCAATCAAATAATTCAAAACATTAACTAAGCTTTTCACCACTACAATTCATTATTCAAGGCAATATTTTCAATGTGCCATTTCTAATGCTACATTTAGTTTTACTGGAATATTCATTAATTAGAAGATATGAACTAACTGAAAATAATACCACAGTCTGTCAAGGAAAAAATTTAACAAGTTAATCCACACATTTAGATAATATACACCACTAGAAATGCTTACATTACAACTTACCATAACATATTCAAATTTTCAATAATATTATTAATTACCTTCTAACAACAAAAGCTTGCCTAATTACAACTTCTTTTTATATGTGTGTTCTGCCACCACTTGGTGAGTTGATTTTTTATCTATCCAATTAAATTATTTAATTAACTTATGAGATAATTAATGATGAAATTCCAGACTATTACAATTTTCCATTGCTGATTGTGCCTTTATTCTTACTAGATTCCAAACTTTGACATTACACATTTGTTGCCATAATTTTTATGATCAAGATGACTTACTTCACTAACTATAACACTACTTAAAATTTTGCATATTTTATCATAATGTAAAATACATTCCAGAATGGCATCCATACTCTTATGTAGGGTATTCCCAATGTGGATGCATAAAGTGATTTCATGAACTTTTCTAAATTCCTACACCAGCACATTTTTCACAAATCAAATTACTATCAATATTTATAGTTCATTCTGAGTAGCAAAATCTACCCTAGCCATTTTTCAAATGGTTATGTAGTTTCCGAAACAACAGTCTGGTCATATGCCTGTCTTTAAATAGTTGGGCACCACCCAAAATCCTCAGTCTGCTACCGGCAATTACACAGATATGGACTATGTACCTTAAAGTCCCCTTGAATACCAGCAACCATACAAAATATATACCACCACCCAAGATTTCTCAAACGCAATTTGTATGTGACATTTCTTTTTAAGGACATAACAAAGCAATGAGGACTATTAAATAATGAGATGTTCCATCATTTTACACAATGGTACAACAGGAACATAATAGTGACAAAAATATTATTGAATTAGCAAATATAAAGGTGAAACAAAGATGCTTTGGAACCTCATATAACAAAAAAACATCCCACACACTATTATTTGTGGGACTAAAATGAGCTACTATGCAGGGGGTAACCCTGACAAATTACACTCCAAGGGAGAGAAAAATAATAATAATAATAATAAAAAATTTCACACCACGAAGGAATTATCCGAATGCGACAAAAATCAATAGGTATAATGTACACATACAGACAAACAAATGATTACAATTTCAGAAAAAAATGATTTATTCAACAGAAATAGCAAGTTAATAATGCATTAGTCTACCTCTGACCCTCTTGAAAGCAATTATTCTGCTTGGCACTGGTTGATAGAATTGCTGGATGTCCTCCTGAGGGATGTCGTGTCAAATTCTGTCCTATTGGCATGTTAGATCATCAAAATTCTGTGCTGGTTCAAGGGCCTGGCCCATAATGCTCTACATGTTCTCAATTCAGAAGAGATCCAACGATCTTGCTGGCCACGGTAGGATTTGACAAGCATGAAGACAAACAGTAGAAACTCTCACCGTGTGCACGTGGGCATTACCTTGCTGAAATGTAAGCCCAGGATGGCTTGCCATGGAGGGCAACAAATTAGGCATATTATATCTTTGATGTAACACTGTGCTGTAAGGTGCCGTGGATGCCAACTGAAGATGTCTTGCTGTGAAAAGAAATGGCACCCCTGAAAATCCCTCCTGGTCCTCGGGCCTTACGATGGGCGACTGTCCGGTTGGTATCCCATTGCTGTCTGGAGCATCTCCAGACACGTCTTCATTGTCTATTGGGGCTCAGTTCAAAGTGGAACTCACCAATGAAGACAATTCTGGTCCAGTCAATGAAATTACAGTACAAAGGCGTGTCTGGAGATGCACCGAACAATGGTGAGATAGCAACCTGACTGTCGTGACACACACCATACGGCCTGACAACCAGGAGTGATGGTCTGGGGTGCCAATTATTTTCATAGCAGGACTCCTTTGGTTGTCATCCACAGCACCCCTACAGCACAGCAGTACATCAACAATATTCTATGCCCCGTTTAGTTGCCCTTCATGCAAGCCATCCTGGGCTTACATTTCGGCAAGATAAGGCCCACCTGCACAAAACTAGAGTTTCTACTGTTTGTCTTTATGCTTACCAAACCCTACCTTGACCAGCAAGGTCGCCAGATCTCTCCCCAACTGAGAATGTGTGGGGCGTTATGGGCAGGGCATTCCAATCATCTCTGGATTTCTACCATCTAATACACCAGTTGGACAGAATTTGGCAAGATATCCATCAGGAGGACATCCAGCAACTCTATCAATCAGTGCCAAACTGAATAATTGCTTGCAGAAGGGCCAAAGGTGGACAAATGTGTGCTCAATTTGTGAAGATATTTTTCTTGAATAAATTGTCCAGTTTTTCTGAAATTGTAATTGTTTGTCTGTCTGTACATGAACATTACATCTACCAATTTCCATCCCATTTGGGCAATTACTTGGTGGTATGCCCACTTTTTTAGTCTTGAAGTGTATTAACAATATTTTTAGGCAAGTGGCCTCATTGTATTTCAATGTACAATTAATACATAAAAAAATAATCATAACCCATCATATTATGTAACATTCTATATCTACAGACTTACCCAAATGAGTCTTTTCCTGCAACAGCAATGTGTGTATCATATGGATGAAAAGCAATGACTGAAGGAGCATTAGGATTACGAGCATTGAACACCTGCGATTCAAGTTTGCTGCTTAAAATCCTGCGTTGTTCATCACGTGCTTCAATGCGTAGCAGGTGATTGCGCTGATACCTGACAATCCACAAAATATGGTTTCAAGTTTCAGTGAGCAAAACTACTGCAGAAGCATTTAAGTAATTTTAACATTCAAGTATATAAAATGAAATAAGAGAAATGTACACATTTTAGTGGTTATTGTGAGATCTATGGAAGAGTCTATAAGAAGTAACAGAAAAATAATGAAATGAAATGATCATATGGCAATTATTGGCCGGGATATCTTCTTCGGCGTTCAGCCGCCATATTGCAAGTCTTTTTAGTTGACACCCCTTTGGTGACTTGCGTGTCAATGATGATGAAAATAAAGATCAAGGACACACAACACCCAGTCCCCTGCTGGGAATCGAACCCAGGCCCCTTACGTGATAGGCGGTAACACTACCGCTGCGCAATGGTGGCAGACAGAAAAATAATAATATTGGAGGTTGCAAAGAATTGTAGGTATCATGGACGTGGGTGTTTATTATTCACTGTTGTGCTAGCATTAAAATATTGTGAGAAATTTGAGCATCATTGCCAACAGCCTCGCCACAGTGTATAAATCAGTTCCCATCACATCATCAAAGGTGAGCACTGTTGGGTGTGGCAAGCACTTAGATGTGACACCTTCCAGGTCTGCCATGAACTGGCAAGCTGGCTGCACTCAGCCCCTCAGAGGCCAATTGAGGAGCTACTCAAATGAGAAGTAACACCAATAGTCACAAAAATTGATAACAGCTGGGAGAGAGCACTGTGTTGACAGCACCCCTCCACATCCGCATCCAATGATGCCTTTGAGATGATGCTGATATGGCTATCAGTTAATACTGTTGGGCCTTCCAAAGCCTGTTTGACAGGAGTTTAGTTTTATTTGAGCAACCTTATCTCCAAACTAAACAGGGGTTATCATTAGAGTTCCTTTGATAACTGCCTATGTCTATAGTGGCGTAATGTAATAGGATAGATGAAACCTACTCACCAAGTAGTGGCAGGAGAACACACATATAAAAAAAAAAGTTTTACTTATGGAAGCTTTCATATCCAGTGCCTCCTTCTTCTGGCAAAAGTGTTACAGGGGAAGGAAGAGGAGTGAAGGTAAAGGAACTGGAGATGTTTAGGAAAAGGAGCAGTGTTAGGAAAAGTTACCCAGAATCCTGGGTCAGGGAGACTTACCGGACGGGATGAGAAGGAAAGACTGATTGTTGGGGACTGCACTAGATGAGATTTGAAAACCTGAGAGCTTAAAAGTGGAAAACAGTGCAATACGCAGGACACTTTTAAGCTCTCAGGTTTTCAAATCTCATCTGGTGCAGTCTCCAACAATCAGTTTTTCCTTCTCATCCCATCCAGTAAGACTCCCCTGACCCGACGTGCTGGGTAACTTTACTGAACACTACCCCTTTTCCTAAACCTCTCCATTTCCTTTTCTTTCACCCCTCTTCCTTCCCCTTCAACCCTTCTGCTGGAAGAAAAAGTCTTTGGCTCCGAAAGCTTTTGTAAGTAAAAAGGAGAAATGAATCAGCTGACTGCGCATAGTTTATTTGTATGTGCAGGTCAAAAAGAACAGCCACGAGAAAAAAGATGGACACAGTGGCCGAACAGCTGCAGACAAGTACTTGCTGTACAGCCCACAGAGTTTAGTGTACGGACAAAGAAGAACAAGAAAAGTTTATGTAGTATTCTGTGCTCTTTAATGTCTGTGATGATCGTAAAAAGACTAGTGGACAGTTGAAAGTAGTTTCCTAAGGACACTCATGAATTGGACTTGTTTGAGACTAGAGATCCTCAAATTACTCTATGTCTTGGTTATGATCAAAGCGAGACACATGTAAGCTATTTTGAAGAAGTGTAAATGATTCTAAGGTTTCAAGAATGAGTTAACTTGCCAAAGTTATTGTATATGAACACTGAAAATATATTGCAATTGAACTGAAAAGTATTCTATGAGTACACAAATTATTTGAAGAATAGAAAAGTAGTTAGTAAATTCCTTTAACCAGCAACATATCTTCAGAGAAGAAGCTTTCGGGAGATTGATGTAGCAGATTAACTAGAGAAGAGGATCGGCTACACACAATGGGCAAGTTAACTGAATTGAGAGATGTGTGAGTCTTGCACCCCAGCAACACACTGTCTCTTGATGTCATCCAGAGAACATTAGAATGTGTGCGCTCTGCTGCCACTTGGTGAGTAGAGTTTTTATCTATCCAATTATATTATATTGCCAAATATATTACATTGTCAAAAATTGAATATTTTCATTGTTATGTCTATAGTGAGTAAACTATGATACTAATATCTGTCCATTGCAATGCTGGCCTCCACTTGAAATGTGATCTCTTCCTCTCTCATTTTTATTTGGACAGTCAATATTAATTTCTAGTTAAATATTATCTCTAACATTGTAATATTCGTACCTGACAGAATATATCTAGTATAATTACTGCTTCGCTAGAAAAATAAGTATAAACAATGTTAAATAAGATATCTGCAGTAAAAGCAAGGACACCAATGTCAACAATATGTTGGAAATAATGAAAGTAGTACAACTACAAAGGCCACCACTTACATGCATCACAGTACAGCCAAAAATCTTACAGATTGCAGAGTGTGTCATAAATGTTAACACACTGCTGGTTTTATCACTTTTACTTTTGCTCTAATCCTCCTCCCCCCCCCCCCCCCCCCCCCCCCAGAGTAAGAGGGATGTGGAATTTCTAGAGCACACATTTAAAAACCCCGATGACCGAGGCAGTCAGCGAAACTTCAAGACAAGGCAAAAGTTAAACTCTTCTTGATTACCTACGTGGTCACAGTCATGACATCTAAAAACTCTGCAAGATTTTTGTCAGTCTTCATCTGCCAGACTTGGATGGTTTGGTCTTTCAACTGCACCCAACATGGAAGCCTGCCATTGTGGAGGCTCCTTCTTGTGGCAAGCGCTCTCTCCCAGCCGTCACCAAGGTTTGCACTTTCTGACACCACAACAACCAGCTAAGCCTATGGTGGCCATGACAACTGATGCTGTTACCTTCAACTCCACTGCTGTTGTGTCCAGGAGGTGCACTTGTCATCCTGCCATGTCTCAGACAATGGTATCGTAACTGCAGGCATCCACTACATTTGCAGCCAGGGACATCATAATCAGTGCTTCAGTCCTTCATCCACCAGTAGTCAAGAGTAAAATACAATGCCAGAGGCTGCCACCAATCAACTGAGGCTAGCATGCACTGATACAGACACTCCAATTGCAAATCTGACAGTACAGACTGGATGGACAAAATTTTCCACAATGAGAACTGTGCTGTGACTTTGTGGAGAACTCAGCATATTGTCGCATTCTCTGCACTACCTTGGAGCCACAAACTGGTGTGCTTCCATTTCTACATGCCTATTTTACGGTGGGAAGTGTAATATCAGAGGACATTGATTTCAGCAATACACAGAAACTAATGGACACATCACATTTACATAGAGTGCCACAGAAGCACATATGTCAAATTTTCAGACTTTCTTCAGATAGTATTTAAACCTGTGTCACTCTACATGGTCCAGTTACATAAATGTGAGCACCACCTATGTTCGATGGCAATGCCAACTCACAGATGGCAGGTGGCAGCACTAGCAATGTAGAGTATATAAATCATGTACAAGGAAAACAGCGCAGTTATTGCCATAATGCAGAAATGGAGCAATGTATCTGACATCCAAAAGTGCATGATCACTGGTATTTGGGTCAAGGTTGGAACAATTTCCAAAACAGTTAAGTTGGTAAAATGTCCGCATGCTGCCAATGTTAAAGAATAGTGTGCATGGCAAAATGGCACAATCCAAAACTGATGTTGACGCAACTATAGATGACAAGGGTCAACATCAGCTGCAGACTTGTGCACAGGTGAATAGACACGTGAGTGTTAAGCAACCGACCACTCAGATGAACTAAGGGGTTACCAACAGCGCCTCCTGCATGACCATCTCCCCAGCAGGTACTTGGTTCAGGCACCCATACTGACTGCTGTCCATCGGTGACTAAAGCTGAAATTTCCACCGCAGCACTGCAACTAGATGTCCACTGACTGGCAACAGGTGGCCATCAGTGTGGTTGGTGTGAAACACCTGAATGCAAACACCTTGCAACAACAACCTTGCTGAAGGAGGGAGCATTATAGTCTGGGAAATGTTCTCGTGGCATTCTCTGGGTGATCTCATCATTCTGAAAGGCACAATAGACCAACACAAGTATACAGCTGTCCATCGGAACCAAGTCCATCCCCAAACGTGGTTTCTTTTTCCTCGGCATGATGCCATCTACCAGCAGGAGAATGCAATATCTTAACACTGCTCGCAGTCTACATGTGTGGTTCGAAGAGTGCTAAGATGAGTTTAGCCGTAGTCCCCTGCCCAGCAAACTCCCAGGATTTAAAACCAATCGAGAAACTGTGAGACCACCTCCACTGGGCTGTTCATGCCATGGATCCTCAACTGAGAAATCTAGCACAGCTGGGTATAGCACTACACTTGGCGTGGCTCTACATCCCTATTGATATCTTCCAGAACCTCATTCACTCTCTCCTAGCACACCTCCACTGCAAAACGTGGTTATTCAGGCTTTTGGTAGGCGGCCACATAAATGTAACTGGACTGTGTATTACTGGTATATTTACTTCATCTTCACGAGTTATAATTATGTACTAATTTCTCGCAGATCGTCTGTTCAATAAACAATCATATACTTCCAGCAAAGAGTCGTTTATCACCTTATTTTTACAACTTCAAATTGGAGGCAGTTACATGAGTAAAATCATGTGATAGAAATGTGCAGCATCCCCTGATAAATAAATGTATAAACAGATTATACCATCTAGGATTACAAACAGAAACTATGTCTCTGATACCTTGTTTGTGAGTAACCATACACAGGAAGCCTTCAGTTCTTCTCAGGATTTGAAATCACTTACAGAATTCACATTTACAATTGACATCTTTAGGATATGGATACACAGAGGAATGGTATACTGTCACTTGCTGAAAGCCTCTGTAACTCCCATATTGATTTCATGTGGTTTTTCTCTGTGTTAAATAAAACTTCTACATGCGGGGTCCTGTGTCAAATGACTTTGAAAAAATCTCTATACTCATTAGAACTCACCAGCCATTTTAATAGCACTTACTGTCTCTTCCAAACGCCAATGGCAATTACGAATACAAGCTCGTGGTGATGCACATGCATACTTAATACAGTATAATGTGTTGGAGGATACAGAAGGACTTTAGAAACTGGAAAAATGTCTCTCTCATTCACTAAAAATCTCTCACAGAATATGCTCTTGTACGTCTACCCTCTCACCATCAGAACACTGTTAACTAAGCCACACAGAAAATGCTTCCCTTGTTACTCAATACAACACAGGCCTGAGGTGATAGTAAAAATTGAAAGAATTCTTCTCAAAATCAAATTTTACATTAGATTACAACTCAAATAAACAATAAACTCTGATAATATTCTACTCTGACACAACACTCTTTCTCAGCTCTATTCTACCCCCCCCCCCCCCAACCCCAAGCCCAACCCCCCCCCCTCCCCACCACCCCCACCCTACCCTCCATGCTCCCGCGCAATGTAATCCAATCCCCCGTCTCATGTCACATATTTGTCAAAGTTCTTCATGAAGTATAGACCATGGATGCTCACCTACCCATCTGCTCTGATTCTACCGTGGATTTGATACACACCATTACACAAAGAGCCATTTTGGAGCCAGGTAATTTTTTACCACCTTTCCTCTTGTTATCACTCAGCAGGATACACTGTGGAATATAATATCAAAGAGTACAATCATAAATATTTGCCTCTGGCACAAATGAAAGCTACATGCCAGAGGATACTATACTGACTGTTTCCTTCTGTGAGCCCAAAATTCACCTACAACTTTCTGGTGGATTAAAACTGTATGCTAGACTGGGTCTCAAACGTGGGACCTTTGCTCATTCTGTGGGCAAGTGCTCAACTGACCGAGATACCTAAGTGCAACTCACAATCCATCTTCACAGTTTTATTTTCCAGCACTATATATATATATTGCCAACCTGGTAGTTCTCAGAGGACAGAGAAGCTCATTAAACATGATTTTCTACTTCTTGATAACAGCTGATTCAAAAGACCACAGCAAATGTAAGTGACATGTGAATGCTCATTTCTGAATAAACAGAAGTACACATTTAACACTTTTTGTAAAGGTTCATTACTATGGACTTTGGAGGTTACTTTCTATTGCTTTCAACCAACAACAAATGGATAATACTTGTGTGTGTGTGTGTGTGTGTGTGTGTGTGTGTGAGAGAGAGAGAGAGAGAGAGAGAGAGAGAGAGAGAGAGAGAGAGAGAGAGAGCGCAACAGCAGTCACATGTCACCTCATCCTCTTACTCATATATATAATATTAACATTGAAAACATGGCATCTACACTATCGTAAAATGTGTACCTATTTGTTAAGTGAGGATAATTTTAATAATTAATGTAATAATAATTGAAGTTGAATTTAATTCATGATAGTATACCTCCATTCTCGCTCATAGTGTAAATCGCTTTCTACGTCATTATCATCTTGGCCATGTGTTGCAGACTGTGCAAAGTACTTGGAACTCCATTCTACAAATTGCGTTTTTACTAAAGGCCTGCGACCCCTTGCGTTGTCATCTGCTTCTTCTGATATCTGTAAATTCAGTACTTTCAGAAACAATCATTAACTATAACACTTTGTGAAAAAATCTTTTTACATATACCATTGTTTCAATGTTTTTAAAATAATTCAATCCACATAAAATTTTCCTACTCTTCCAGCAACAGCAAAGGGATGCACAAAAAGAGTAACATAAAACTAGATTTCAGAAGCTAACATTCTCTCTTCTGGCAAAAGGGAGGAAAAGAAACCACCTTGCTTCAAAGTTAAACTTTCAAAAGGACAGGTTCACATTTACAAACAAAGCCTTCTCATCAGCCAATTGGAAAATACACACAAAATAAAGTTGAAAACAATGAGACGGCCAACTGTGCAGTCTCTAAACACTTTGGCATACAACTGGGTATTTCAGACCACAGTGTAATAGGAAGTTTACATTCGAACTTAAACTTATAACATGATGAAATAGTCAGGAACTTGATTAAGCTAACAGATTCAAATCATCTCGCATTGTCTACAAAACTATTTTATATATTATTATTTTGACTTCTCAAAAACAGTGATGACACTTGCTTTCATTTGCCATGCCAAGAACAGAACCAGGACTTTTTCTACTGCGCAGTTAATAATTCTCTTTTTACTAAATGTGTTGTTATTTCACTTGTTGTTGCTAGTTTTGGTTTCACTGGTGCGCAGTTGACTGGGTAGTTGGTGCAGGCAGGAGCAGGAACAAAAACTTCTGGATGTTATGTAGAGATATTGTGCTGATTTGGCAGTGTGGTTGCAACAGGATGGAGCCACTGTACACAAAAAGCAAGGGTGCTTATGAACTTCCTGTGAGAAGATTTTTCAGGTTCCCAGCACTCATATTGGAAAATATATGGTGGAGAACAGCCTAACTACACCTTGGGATTGTTTCCAAAATTAATATTTTATGCTGCAGCACTTTTCTGAAACTTCTTGACACAAAATGCTAGTCCCGTAAGGTTTGTTGAAATTGTTCTGGAGTATGCAGAGGTACATGTCTGCAACTGGCAAGGCCCTACGTCTGAGCATGAATCTTGGCCATCTCCAATTCTAGCCTGTCTCCTAACAATAGTCTCTTGTAGAAAGAAAGATTATTTCTGGAAATACACTTCTGGCCATTACACCTGCAACATCAGGATGAACAGTAAATAATGAAATTTTAATTTTATGCACATACAACACAGAAGGAAGAAAACATAATTAAACATGAAGCTGATTTGGGAGTCTAAAGTTACAACATTTACCACACAAATCTGCCACCTCTTGCAGCAACAACAGCTATCATCCAGCTGGGAACTGATATGAATGGTGCTTGGATGGAAGATTGAGCTTCTTCTTTTCATGCTGCTCAACTCTATGCTAGCATTTATCAGTCATAGTGTCTGGCACACGATGATGTGCCAGTCTGTCCGCAAGCTATGGTTATATGTTCTTAAAGGGTGTGAGATCTGGATGAGATGCTGGTCAGGGAAACAGCTGAACACACTCTGTAATGAGGTGGATCAGAACTGCAAGGGCAATATGTATTCTTGCATTATCTTGTTGAATGATAATGTCACAGAGACCTCGAAGGTAGGGCACAGCCATGTGTCTTAGCACATAAGAAATGTAAAGGCTCCTGTCCAAACAACCAGCTATGTGAACTAGAACTAATCGTGTTATGTACCCAATGGCACCCCATACCAACACACCAGGTGTTGAGTCTTGAGGTGTAACATGTGATTCATAGAATGAGATGTTCGACATGCTTGATATCCATTGGTCAATAAGAGATGTTTGTGGGTTAAGGTAGTAAACAGGAAGCACCTCGCCTTCAGGAGGTTTTTCGACGGTTTGTGCAGCTCGGGATTGTATCAATCCTGTGCTATCGGTGAAGCAGGCCACAGACTGGCGCTTTTACCTGCCGGGTGAGTCATTTGCTCCTTGGGGCTCTGAATGAAAGGCATGGAGTGCATGTGATCTCCATGATACCAAAGAAACCATCACAGCATTGATGTTCTGTTTTTACTGTACTACTGCTCAGTGTCTCATCATGTGAATTGGACGCATGACAACATCTGGCTAGAATATAAGGCAAATGTAGTCAGTTCATTAAGAGGAGATAGAGTTATATATTACAGGGACTACATTGAGTTCAACTTCTCTGAGCATGTTATTCCACTGGAACAAGAAAAGTCTCTTTCAGCATCTCTGACACAACAGATCGAAATCAGTCGTGTGTGTGTGTGGGGGGGGGGGGGGGGGGGGGGAGAAGCAAGCTGCAAGCTGTGTCATAGAGTACAAGGGTGCTGAATAGCATGACCGTTGCAGCATTAATATCGTACAGCAACCATGAGAAAAAAGAAAGAGAAGCACAAAACCTGGCAAGATACAGAAGTGCAGATTGAGCATTAGACTGTTTTCCCATTAGGCAATAAAGGTCAAGGAAACATTCCAGTCTCTATAACAATGGCAAATGCAAGCTGGCAACATTTCTTCCCGTCACAGCCTCCACAAACGGATGTGTCTTCAGTGATGCTTTATCCTGAACCAAGACTTGCCTTTTTTTATAAAAAAAAAAAAAAAAGGGACCAGGAGGTGATACTCCTGTGTCCTGTGTCATATTGGATACACCACTGCCAGCATGCCTCTCACTGCTGCTACATCAAAAGAAGCAGCAACATCAGTTACCGTGCTGACAGTCTGTGGCACTCCAGACATTGTCACACTAATTGTGTCCATTTCCTGAGTCAAGGTCTGTGATTTGGCTGTACGATCCTGCACAGATGAGTGAACAATGTGACTGTTCTCTCAGGCAGCAGTCACATGGAGTCACCGAGGTCCCACATCACACAGAGTATGGCTTTCCCTGAATCCATCAATTACATAGTTGCGTGATGGTCATAATTATCTACCAATTCATGCAGCAACACTGCATACTGATAAACCATAGTCTTGATAAGCCATAGTCAAATTTCAACAGGTGATGGTAGAGGTTTGTCCTTACTGTGAAGACAACACTACAGTGTGACTTAAAATTTTCTTTTTTCCGGTGCTTTCTTCTTTCTTTGTTTTCTGCTTCCTTATTTAGTATGTTGGAAGATATAGTATATATGGACTTTGTAACTTTGTTTCTTAATGCAGTTTTGTTTCTGTACACATCACGGAGCTGCTATGAATGGCATCACTATTTTTATTTTTCTAATGTGTGTTTGCACAATTATTAACATGTTATTTCAAATTATTAATTATACTGTAAATTGTTGTACTCAGTGTAACACTAAGCAAGGTGTGTTGAGCTGTAGAAATATGTCAATAGGTTGATAAAGGAACATTAGCAAAGAATCTTTAGAGTGAGAACAGGTGGTGATTGTCGTGTTGAGTGCAAGGGTGCTGTGTCCTTGGCCAATGTTAAAAAATTGTTTTATCAGTAACTGGTGTTTTTATTTCCATGTGTACCATGGGAAAAGAAACTAATAATCAAAAACATTCGACTGCTTCTCATTCTGAACTGATATTCAGGACATTAATCAGAACTACAATGCGCAGACAGCCAAGCAGAGTGAATGTTATGCACTAACAGGATCTAGCGTGAACCACACAGCCTGTGTAGTGCATACTGTGGACTGTCAAACTGAACTAGAAATACACTGATGCACTTTCTTGCACGAACTGATATTGAGAAAAGTGATCTTGAACACACAATGTGTGATCACAGCATGAGCTGATATTGAGAGCATTGATCTTTAATGTATGAGTGGTGTTCAGTAAGTAAGGCAACACAAATTTTTGCTGAAAGCAGGTTGGTTTTGTTCCAGGATTCCAATACACCATATTATTCCTGACTCTTTTGGCTACAAAACCATATTTTTCAACATAATCTCCATTCAATGTGATGGCCTTGGGCTGCGTTACTGGGAGGGCCTGTACACTTCTACTGGTCGACATCAGAGCCAGCGTCTTGCTGCACTAGTGACCCCTTCAGAGTCCTGGAAGATCATCACTGTGACTTTACCTGCTGAGAGTGTGGCTTTGAACTTTTTTTTTGGGAAAGAGGTGGATTGCTGTTTTGTTTCCAGTTGAAGTGATGAGCCCACAATGTCTGTGGCGATGTTCAACAAAAAATTGTCGTGATCAGCCCCAAAACATGCAAGCAATTCTGCACAGATTGTCCATTGTTGTTCTTTAAGTTCTTCTGTTAGGCAATGAGGAACCCATTAGGCACAGACCTTTGAGTACACCAACAGCTGGACGACTGTGTCAGGACTACCAACAGGGATGTTCAGTTGTGCTGTGAGGTATTTGTGACGTATTTGTTGTGATCCATCAATCACCTTGAATGAGATGTTCAAATTTTTCAAAATTGCGGGAGTCACAGCTGTGTGCAGTGACCAGCTGAGACACAGGAGATCGGATAGATTGTACAACCTTGTTGTGATAATGACAGACACCTCTCACTCAATGACTCACCATGCTTTTGGTCACTGCCAGGTCTCTGTTGGCATTCTGCAGGTGCCTATGAATATCTGCAATGCTCTGGTTCTCCAAGACACTCAACGACAGTGCTTTGCTTGCAATGCACCTCCATAACAGACACCATTTTGAAGGCTACATATAGCACCACCACCTACTGGAAATTCATGAAACTGCTGGGATTGAAGCAGGAATATTCCACAATAGCCCACAAAACAAATTCCACATTTTTTTCAACTGAAACTGGGTGAGAAAAAAATCTGTTGCATTACTTTAGTGCACACTCTTCATACAAGGTGCAATCACCGCATGACTGCTGAGAGTGTACAGTAAGTATTACGAATAGTACAGATTATATCTAAAAACAAAGATGATGTGACTTACCGTACGAAAGCGCTGGCAGGTCGATAGACACACAAACAAACACACACACACACACACACACAAAATTCAAGCTTTCGCAACAAACTGTTGCCTCATCAGGAAAGAGGAAAGGAGAGGGAAAGACGAAAGGATGTGGGTTTTAAGGGAGAGGGTAAGGAGTCATTCCAATCCCGGGAGCGGAAAGACTTACCTTAGGGGGAAAAAAGGACGGGTATACACTCGCACACACACACATATCCATCCACACATATACAGACATATACAGATATTGAGTAGTACAGATTGTTTGACATGGGCCGCAGATTGATAAATCCAGTTATAAACATATAAATATAGTTTCTTACTGTGAACTGTGCTACTTTGAGTTGTTCCAAGTTGCAGTTGAAGGGATAACAGCAAATTCAAAGCCCACCACTAGTGGATATGATAAGCAAGACAATTCTACAAACACGGTGATGTCCTGCAGAGCCACGGACAGAAGGTCACAATGAACAGGATAAGTACAATGGCAATAATTACCAGACTCCACACGCAATATAATGCAAATGACAATGACACACCGACAATACCAGCTAAGTGGAGATTGCCTTGAAAAAGTTAAAAAAGCTGTCTTGAAAACTATTACTGGAAAGCATTTAGTAACAAAACTCTTTTGCACTGAAGCTGTTTTTTGTTTCTCATTGTTACTGCTTTGAAATAACTGAAGATCTAAATAATGACAATGATATGATTGCTACTCACATTATAGTGGAGATGTTGAGTTGCAGATAAGCACAACAAAAAAGACAGTCAAATAAGTTGTCTGACCATATTTTTTTGTGCCTATATGTGACTCAACATCCCTGATATACAGTGAGTAGCAATCTATCCTTTTCATAATATTGTCATTATTCCATCCTGGATTTTCCATTGTTTGAAGATCTAAATAATTTTGATTAACATTTTCAGTAAATGTCAGAATTAAAAATAAAATTATGTTCAAAACTTCCTGGCAGGTTAGGACTGTGTGCCAAACCAAGACTCAAACTCGGGACCTTCGTGTTTTGTGGGCAAATACTGTAGGAACAGCTATCCCAGCATGATTCATGACCTGTCCTCACAGCTTTACTTCCACCATTACTTCATTTCCTACCTTCCAAACTTCACAGAAGTTCTCCCACAGAACTTGCAGGACTAGCACTCCTGGAAGAAAGATCCCACATTCACCTCTCAGTCTGGTACACAGTTTTAACCTGTCAGGAAGTTTCATATCAGCGCACTCACACTTCTGTAGAGAGAGAAATTCATTCTTTGAAATTAATTCCATTCATTACCTAAGTTTCTACTATTGATGTCATTTTTTATTGCAAGGCCATTATCTTCAGATACCATCTTCATTATTGCAAATATGTATTATTATTATTAGTCATACTAAAGCCCAAAGTCTTTATTTTTATTATTCACTTTTATTGCCTATGTATGTATATTTGTTTTGTTTGCTAGTGTTATTTTATGCATTTGCACATAGCCTTGTTTTTGGGCCCAATCTCATGCGAGATTGGGAAAATACATGCATCGTGCAGTGCCCACTATTAAGCTTGGAGGCAGCAGCCAGCCACAAATAACACGTGTGTGTGTGTGCGTGGTAAAGACTGCTAGTTATTTCAATCTGTGGTGACATATTCAATTAATACTGGGAAAAGTTAATACGCTTGGGAAGTGATAGTGGGCGAGGCATCTCAGGGTTCCTACAATTTTGTTGCTTGAACACGGTCGTTTCTAGTTAGAATAATATTCAAGGGGGTCCTGTTTCATCACATAAGTTACAGTGTTGTGATGGGACACTGTTGTTTTAATGCTATCTGGGTGAAATATGGCACTTTCCAGGTTGAATTTTGAAATTTAGCAGCTGGTGTACTTCATTTTGCTTTCTTGTGTTGTTCTTCCATGAACAAAATGACGATAAGGAAAGACAAATGGATAGCTATCTTCCAAACACAGGAAAATGGAAAGAAAGTTGCATAATATGTTATGGAGAGTATACGAGTAGGATCAGTCATTAAATTAGAACCAGATATTAAAAGAGAAGCAGAAAATGGAATGAGAGCAGAAGAAAATGGAAGGATGGTAAAAGAAAATGGAGACTAGGCAGAAAAAAGTGAGTGGACAGATAGAAACTGTTAGCAAAAAGGTAGATGAATCTAAAAATGAGATGGATTAAGAGAGAAACAAGCTAGGCGGAAAATATGAGCAAACTTGAAGGGATTTTGAGAAATTCAAAGATGAAGTTAATCAGCTGTTTAAAGAGGCATAATTCAAAGTAAATAAAAACAAAAGAAATCTGAGAATGCCATAAAGGAAAGGGCAGAATGCTTGGATAAACACATTCGAGCCCAAGATATCTACTGTAAGGAATGAAGACTGAAATTAAGGACTACTGCAAACAGATTTTACAGGATTATAACAAAAACAATAAGCCAGAAATAGAAGGAATTAAAGAGATCACTCCTGGGACTAAGAACAGGGAAGGAAATTTAGAAAGGACAGTTAAAAATAAAAAAAATTTACAGCATCACCAGTGGTACTGCAGAAAAGGAACCATCACCAGTGGTACTGCTGAAAAGGAAGGCTAGTATTTATACTATTAATAATGTAGTTTTTTATCACAATGGAGATGCACATCCAGTTTCTTTTATAAATAGCTTGAGGTGTCAATTTACTGCAGATTGGGTAGGGAATGTCAAACTTGAAGGCCAAGTGCTTGCTTAAAGGGAAAAGTCTTGATTGAGGAGCAGATGCCCTGGATAAATATAAGTCTTTTGAAGATTTCGTATCAGCATTTCTGGGTGAGTGCTCGTATAAAGAAAAACAAAGTCATATTATAGAAGCTTTTAAGAAGGCTCCATGGTAAGACAGGAGACATAGGGAGAATGTGAGAGAGTCCTGTGAAAGTTGGATCAGTAAATTAAAACATTTGGGTAGCCTATGGAATTAAAGGGATACTATATGTTACCAATGGTGAAGTCACTTCCTAACAAGAGATGTGGACTGATAGGACGTAATAATAATATTAAAGACTTTCTGAACAGTAAGAGATGTAGGTAGGTGGCAAACAAATTGTTTGCTTCATGAAGACAATATTCTGTGTGGTACCACAAGAACAGCGATTGGACAAATACTGTGAACCAAATAAATGTGAGAGGTAGAGAAAGAAGAGCTTGGATGAAGTGTAGGGGTAACACTAGAGGTCATTACAGAATGGGTGAGTCCCAAAGGGAAACGAACACCCCCAACAGCGAGGTCCCATATTGGAGGGGAGGGGGGATCGAACTCTGACCTATGCCATGATGAAACATTAAACCTAGGACTTTATAGTAGCAATACCAACTCTGGTGACATAACATGTGAAAGCCAAAAACTGGTGATTAAAGAGAATGTACCTGATGTTAGTTATAGAAGTAATGTGGAATCAGTGGCATGACGCATCAAAATGTTTTCCAGATGTATGACAGAATCAATAAATTTGAGGTCCAGTAAGTAGATGAGAAGCAGGAAAAGAATGTGTTGCAAAATGAAAGTGATAACAGTGATGAGGAAGATATCAGAGATGATAGTATTAATGAAGAGAAAGAAGGAAATATACAATGGGGATACATTTCTTTCACATAATGGTTCGGAGGGAGGAGATACGGGGGAGAAGGAACATTTTTTTGGAATTGTTGAGGTGGTGACTACCACAAATTCGATTAACAGTGAAATAGACGTAGGAGTCGGGAAAGACGTTAAAAGTCTTCGTCACTGACAAAGACAAAGGGTTGGCAACTTATAATAAGGAGGAGGTAGCTTTATTTGCAGTTTAAAAGGAACCGTGAAAATTGGGGGCCATCAATAAATTTTGGGTGCTGTGACAGAAAACAGTAGCAACACCATAGGCACAAAGACAACTGTAACACCACTGCAACAGCTGCCAGTACGGCACTTGCTTCATCGAGGCTAGGTGTACATCTGCAGTACTTGTGAATCTGCTAAATTATGAGTCAGTGTCCACAATGACAATATCTTATCACACCCATATGTGACTGTTGTTTTGAGAATGTGATGGAAAACAGCACATATGCACAACAAGTGGCTTACAGTTGAGTATAAATGACTTCCCATTTTAGCAGGAGCAGGATCAGTTTAGCAGTACCCACCAGGATAAGACGGCTACACTGGACACCAGATCGACAGAGAACAGCGTGCAGCCACTAAGAGTACCAGCCTTCCTGGACTTAGTGCTCAAAACTGGTGGGCCTCCTCCAGCATTACACAGTAGCCATCACATGCCTGCCTTGGAGGGCAGCAGCTCGGGCCTCGGGTGGTGCAGCTGTCTGCTCTACTATGTACCTGAAGGCGTGCCACCGCTTACAGGGACGGTTTCTCACACCAGTCGAAGAGTTGCTGCCTCCTCCTGTCTGCATCACTACTGGCTCCTCAGGTAGACTGCACATGCTGTGTTTGTTAATACTGGAGTCAGCAACGCTGGGCACACTGATGCAGCTGAGGGGAGGCTGACGACAACAACTGCTCACTGAGGAAATCCTAGCCGAGAGGGACACGGTCATCAAGCAGCGATGCCACAATAATAGTTTTACAAATTACAAAAAAATCTTTTAATCCTTTTTATTTGAGCTGCCAATGGCTCTACACCATCTCTATCCAGTTGTGCACCTTGTGGGCTTGTACCCTCTGCCTGGTACAGGCCTTGCACCCAGTCTGCTCCAGTCCAGAGATGATAGTAGAATGCTATGTCCATTTTATTTTTATTAAAAATGGGGCATTTTAAAAAGTTTAGAAAAAAACCTGGAACAATTAAGGGAAAATAAACAAATTGTATTGACAAAATTTAGTGGACATAGAAGTTACCTTTAGATCATGCACTCAAACAATCCCAAATGGCTTTTTGCAATTATTCTCCTGCACTGTCGTCTTACTTTTCACTTTTATGTACTTCGTTAAGAAGTGCATTTTCTTTCGACACTCGAGTGAGCACTTGAAGCCCCATTAAAATGTGTTTGACAATGGGCAAGGCCTTCACTATTTCAACTTTCATTTTTTTTATCTGACCGTAAAGAGTTCACTAAGGAAAACACACATACATTCAACAGTTTCTCCACTACCACAGATAAAACAAAAACCTCTTTGCGGATTGGTGTTAAAATTAATTTTTTGATTTAGTATGATGAAACAATGACAGCATAGATCAAAAAATTGTCACATATCCACTATAGTGTCTTCAGACTGCTTAATATGATGAAAACAAAGATTCTTACTTTCTAAATGAGGTGCAACCAAGAATTTGGCTCAGGAGCCGTGCCCTGGCACAAGTGCCATACTGCCAGCCTTGCTGAACATTTCCCCTACCACCATGGCATGCTGTCTCAGCACAAGAAGGGGGAAAGAGGGGGAAAACTGTGAATGCATCACATATGAAAATGGCAGTGCATTACGCTGCATATGACTTGGTTTTATATTTCGCATTTTACAAGAATGTAACATAAACCAACAACAAACCAAATTTTCAATATTATTTAATTATTTTTTGTGTGCTGGAGAGATATATAACTGTTATCTGGTATAAAATGTCAGCATATGGACAGACACACACAATTTCACAGATTTTTGCGCTCAGGTTGCCATGTAATTGTCACTTATTTAGTTTCGTATTAAAAAAAGGTCTTTCATACAAATACATCAACTGAAATATCGCTGCACTTTTGCGACCTCATTATGGAGATGTGGGAACTCTACCTGAGGAAAGCAATGTAAAATTCCTTGACAGTTTTAATGAAAAAGGATTTGTCATTAAAATGGGAATTACTTTGTAGGTTAATCAGTTACATTTGCACATGGACAGGGACACTTTCAACAAAAATGGCAAACAGTCTATAAAGCAGCTTGAAATCAGATGTAAGATTGGCTGTGTCCTCAATACGTTAAGGAAACTATTCTTGTAATTCTGTCAGGGCCACAATGAACTCTTCAAATGTTTTTTTTTTTTTTCAATATTATTATTAATGGCAGTGAGCTTAGGGAACTGGACTGTGTTTGTCAGAATGTCCCTTCTATAATGCAATTTTCTTTTTAAATGGATCCTAATTAAATTAGAAAGAAGCTGCAATGTCTTACTGTCAGCAGCCACATCCCCTTACAATGTGTTGTTGTGGTCTTCAGTCCTGAGACTGGTTTGATGCAGCTCTCCATGCTACTCTATCCTGTGCAAGCTGCTTCGTCTCCCAGTACGTACTGCAGCCTACATCCTTCTGAATCTGCTTAGTGTCTTCATCTCTTGGTCTCCCTCTATGATTTTTACCCTCCACGCTGCCCTCCAATACTAAATTGGTGATCCCTCGATGCCTCAGAACATGTCCTACCAACCAATCCCTTCTTCTAGTTAAGTTGTGCCACAAACTCCTCTTCTCCCCAATTCTATTCAATACCTCCTCATTAGTTATGTGATCTACCCATCTAATCTTCAGCATTCTTCTGTAGCACCACATTTCGAAAGCTTCTATTCTCTTCTTGTCCAAACTATTTATCGCCCATGTTTCACTCCCATACATGGCTACACTCCATACAAATACTTTTAGAAACAACTTCCTGACACTTAAATCTATACTCGATGTTAACAAATTCCTCTTCTTCTGAAACGCTTTCCTTGCCATTGCCAGTCTACATTTTATATCTTCTCTATTTTGACAATCATTAGTTATTTTGCTCCCTAAATAGCAAAACTCCTTTACTACTTTTAATGCCTCATTTCCTAATCTAATCCCTCAGCATCACCCGACTTAATTCGACTACATTCCATTATCCTCATTTTGCTTATGTTAATGTTCATCTTATATCCTCCTTTCAAGACACTATCCATTCCATTCAACTGCTCTTCCAAGTCCTTTGCTGTTACTGACAGAATTACAATGTCATCGGCGAACCTCAAAGTTTTTATTTCTTCTCCATGGATTTCAATACCTACTTCGAATTTTTCTATTGTTTCCTTTACTGCTTGCTCAATATACAGATTGAATAACATCGGAGGGAGACCACAACCCTGTCTAACTCCCTGCCCAACCACTGCTTCTCTTTCATGTCCCTCGACTCTTATAATTGCCATCTGGTTTCTGTACAAATTGTAAATAGCCTTTCGCTCCCTGCATTTTACCCCTGCCACCTTCAGAATTTGAAAGAGAGTATTCCAGTCAACATTGTCAAAAGCTTTCTCTAAGTCTACAAATGCTAGAAACATAGGTTTGCCTTTTCTTAATCTAGCTTTTAAGATAAGCCGTAGGGTCAGTATTACCTCACATGTTCCAACATTTCTACTGAATCCAAACTGATCTTCCCCGAGGTCAGCTTCTACCAGTTTTTCCATTCATCTGTAAAGAATTCGCGTTAGTGTTTTGCAGCTGTGACTTATTAAACTGACTGTTCGATAATTTTCACATACGTCAACACCTGCTTTCTTTGGGATTGGAATCATTATATTCTTCTTAAAGTCTGAGGGTATTTCACCTGTCTCATACATTTTGCTCACCAGCTGGTTGAGTTTTGTCAGGACTGGCTCTCCCAAGGCTGACAGTAGTTCTAATGGAATGTTGTCTACTCCTAGGGCCTTGTTTTGACTTAGGTCATTCAGTGCTCTGTCAAGCTCTTCACGCTGTATCGTATCTCCTATTTCATCTCCCTCTACATCCTCTTCGATTTCCATAATATTGCCCTCAAGTACATCACCCTTGTATAGACACTCTATATACTCCTTCCACCTTTCTGCTTTCCCTTCTTTGCTTAGAACTGGGTTTCCATCTGAACTCTTGATGTTCATACAAGTGGTTCTCTTATCTCCAAAGGTCTCTTTAATTTTCCTGTAGGCAGTATCTATCTTACCCCTAGTGATATAAGCCTCTACATCCTTACATTTGTCCTCTAGCCATCCCTCCCTTAGCCATTTTGCACTTCCTGTTGATCTCATTTTTGAGACGTTTGTGTTCCTTTTTGCCTGCTTCATTTACTGCATTTTTACATTTTCTCATTTCATCAATTAAATTCAATATTTCTTCTGTTACCCAAGGATTTCTACTAGCCCTCCTCTTTTTACCTACTTGATCCTTCACTACTTCATCCCTCAAAGCAATCCATTCTTCTTCTACTGCATTTCTTTCCCCCATTCTTGTCAATTGTTCCTTTATGCTCTCCCTGAAACTCTGTACAACCTCTGGTTTAGTCAGTTTATCTAGGTCCCATCTACTTAAATTTCCACCTTTTTGCTGTTTCTTCGATTTTAATCTACAGTTCATAACCAATAGATTGTGGTAAGAGTCCACATCTGCACCTGGAAATGTCTTACAATTTAAAACCTGGTTCCTAAATCTCTGTATTACCATTATATAATCTATCTGAAACCTGTCAGTATCTCCAGGTTTCTTCCATGCATACAACCTTCTTTTATGGATCTTGAACCAAGTGTTAACTATGATTAAGTTATGCTCTGTGCAAATTCTACCAGGCGGCTTCCTCTTTCATTTCTTGCCCCCAATCCATATTCACCTACTATGTTTCCTTCTCTTCCTTTTCCTACTATTGAATTCCAGTCACCCATGACTATTACATTTTCGTCTCCCTTCACTATCTGAATAATTTCTTTTATCTCGTCATACATTTCTTCAATTTCTTCGTCATCTGCAAAGCTAGTTGGCATATAAACTTGTACTACTGTAGTAGGCGTCGGCTTCGTGTCTGTCTTGGACACATTAATGCGTTCACTATGCTGTTTGTAGTAGCTTACCCACACTTCTATTTTTTTATTCATTATTAAAACTACTCCTGCATTACCCCTATTTGATTTTGTATTTATAACCCTGTATTCACCTAACCATAAGTCTTGTTCCTCCTGCCACCGAACTTCGCTAATTCCCACTATATCTATCTTTAACCTATCCATTTCCCTTTTTAAATTTTCTAACCTACCTGCTCGATTAAGGGATCTGACATTCCACGCTCTGATCCGTAGAACGCCAGTTTTCTTTCTCCTGATAACAATGTCCTCCTGAGTAGTCCCCACCTGGAGATCCCAGTGGGGGACTATTTTACCTCCGGAATATCTCACCCAAGAGGATGCCGTCCATATTTAACCATACAGTAAAGCTGGATGCCCTCGGGAAAAATTACGGCCGTAGTTTCCCCTTGCTTTGAGCCGTTCACAGTACCAGCACAGCAAGGCCGTTTTGGTTAGTGTTACAAGGCCAGATCAGTCCATCATCCAGACTGTTGCCCCTGCAACTACTGAAAAGGCTGCTGCCCCTCTTCAGGAACCACACGTTTGTCTGGCCTCTCAACAGATACCTCTCCATTGTGGTTGCACCTACGGTATGGCTATCTGTATCGCTGAGGCACTCAAACCTCCCCACCAATGGCAAGGTCTATGGTTCAATGGGGAGGGGGGGAGGATACCTCCTTACATTATGAGCTCACAATACTTTTTGGATGTTCTAGTTTTTTCTTGTTTCTGCACTCCTTTTTCCTTCATAAATTCAACAATAGTGATTTTTAAATCGAAAATTGTTCAAGGCATGCTCCTATGTCAACCAATATACTTTGCAGTAATATATAAAGTCTACATACTCTTTGTTCAGCTCCATCAAAAACTGTTGCATCTGACAGTGGGATAATGTGTGCAACTTCAAAAATGTTATATTTCATACCAACAATTTCTTCACATGCTGCATGCCTGTAAATTTAGCACAAAATGCATCTTGATGTACTAAACAACAAATCCCATCTGTTGACTGTTGAATTTTTTGCTCTTTCACTGTCAAATAAATCTTTAAATTCTTTCTGCATGGTATTGCAATATAATTTCATAGCAAATTTGCAGTACATGTCACTTATATGACTGCATAATAGATATTGAGAACTGTTATTCCTCTCTTCTGTCCTTTCCATTTATTTTTAAAGGCTTGTGACAATACGTCACTAGACTGCCTCCTTTTGTACAAACAGCAACTGGACATGTGAATGTCATTCATGCCATGAACAAATTGCAAAGAGTAAACAGCGCTGACACCACAATTCTTCTGAACTCGAGGGAGTTGTGCCAACCAAAAAATGCCACACTGCAATACTAAATTAAATGTTGCGCTGCACTGAGTAGTACCGGAAGGCACGAGCAAAGCCGAGTCAGACCAAGCCATGGTCTGCATGCAGCCTGCACACCCAGTCTGCATGAAGTTTGGCACAGAGTGGCCCATCCATATCTAAATCTATCGGAAGAACAATTTAACATGAATCAGTACAACCTACAGTGCAAAAAACTAACAGTACAGAAATAAAAATTGTAGAAGCACATTGTACAAATGGTGCTTCCTAGTGTGTATACTTGTCCAGTAAATTGCTAGCATAAAATACTTTAGCCAAGCTGAATCATAAAATAGTGGGACACTCGAGCATCCCCAATAAAACTTTCGAGACTGTTGGAAAAAAAAAGTGACTGTCCCGAGAAAAAATGGAACTAACGGACACCCTATAGTAGTAGTTAAGAGGAAGAAGAGAAAAAACATGGGATACATTTCTTTCACATAATTTTTTGGAGGAAGGAGATATAGAGGGTAAAGGAACATTTTCTGAAATATCTGAGGAGATGACTACCACAAATTAACAGTGAAACAGCTGTAAGCGTTGGGGAGGACATTTATGTTTTCATCATTGGCAAAGAGAAAGGGTTGGCATCTTTTTCTTCAGTGCAAAATAAATCAGAAAAATATATAAATCCAAAATTAAGTCATAATGACTGGACATGGAGTGATATTGAACAGGACATATTACATGAATTAGTTCACACTGATGCCGCCCCCCCCCCCCCCCAATATCATACACACACGACAGATGAGGGTAATGAAGTATGTAGTGTTTCCTTTCCCTCGGGGTTCTGCTGTGAAAAATATAAAATAGAAAATCTGATTGATATCTTGAATTTTGGTGGTTTCAGTTACGGATAAGGCGGACTTACTATTGATTGAGATAGTGCTGTAATTTGACCGTGCATGGCAGACCGGGTCGGCAACGCTACAAAAAGCGACTGTACGGAAATAGCATCAGAAAACTAATTGAAATTTACCTTATAATCTTGTTAGATACGCAGTATTAATTACAATATAGTCTTCATGGGTGTCCTAATTTCTCTTGTAGGACGACCCGTCCTTCACTTTTCTCTGTCTGTTGAAAACTTCTTCAAGTTGTCACTGTCATGTTCAATTTACAAATTTGGCGATAACCACCTCGAATCACTATTGAAACAACCTCGCTTTGTAATGTAATTTTAATTTCCACCCAAAAGCACATTCAACACATCGCCGAAAAATACACGTGTTTCGTATGAAGACAAGAGAGAGAGTGTAATCAATTAGTTGTTAAAAACAAAAAAAACCTACGAAAAAGTAAAAAGACGAACAAAATTATTTATAAAAATCGGTTGCTGGCGCAGCGCTCTTCTGCGTGCGCGATCGTAAATTATATCTTTGTATTGGCGGAGGCGCGGTAGTCAAAGTACCATTACAAGTAGGACATGATATAGGTGAGGAACATGTAAAACTGTTCTATATACAGGTAGTTCAGGGAGAAAAGAAAACTGGAAGTATGTACAAAAACCTGATAGGACATCATCAGAATAAGGATGATAAATGGACGATGATCTAAAGGGACTTGGTTAGGAAGGACAGTAACAATAAATTGCCAAAATATTACAGGGTATATGGTGGAGCACTGTTTAGGCAAAGCAATTAAAGTTTGAAATACTAGAAGGTGTGTTGGCCCACTGACTACATAGACGAAGTAATCGATCACATTCATTTGAGTTTTGGACATTTAGGAGCTTAAACATGTGTACAGAAATGAAGAAAGTATGTAGTTTTTGACAACATGGCAGACAGGATGAATAACTATATTGAAATGTGATAAATGCCAAGAGTCAAAGTTAGCAACCAAATGTGCAGACTTCCTAAGCACAGCATTAAACAAAACGATTTAATGGAATTGTTATCTGGGGATTTTTGTGGCCCTTTGGCAAAAACAAAAGGAAGTTTTGCCTATATTTTTGTAGTGTTGGAGGTATTATATAAATTTATGACCACCTACCCTCAGTGAAAGGTACCTGGCAAAGCAATCTTGAATAAGCTATAAACTGACCATTTTGTGAAAAAGCCATACTTTTCAAGAATGGATCACAACATACATGTCAAAGATGTAAAGAAAATCTTACCAGTGAGGGAGTAACAGTGATATATACTTCAACTTAACATTTGGCAGGAAATCCTGTTGACTATTACATGAGAGAAATTGGCAAACTATGCTGCATATAATGCAGCAACGACCATAGTGCTTGGAAAAATGTGGAAGAGAACACTGAGAAAGTAATGAATAGTGTAGTTCATGATAAAATATGACATTATGAAAGGTGAGAGACCTATAAGTTTTGTAGACAGGAAACTCCCTCTCCCTCCTAGGGATGGGCTGAGTAGGGATGAGAAAAAGAAGAGAGTGAGAGAACTGATAGAAAAGAAATTGCCAGAGAAGAGGAAAGGATGTGGTGATAAAATAAAAGGTGTTGATATTGATGTGAGGGATCTGGTATTAGTAAAGATGTATGAAAAACCAACAAATAAATAATGAGATAACAATGTTTTTTGATGTGTACAAAGGTCTATTTGAAGTAGCCAGTATCTTCTGCTATTCTAGGTGGATTATAATGAAATCAATGAAGAAATTTGCCCTTGAGAAACTATATAAAGCAAGAATGGCACCAGCAAAAATAGTGAATGTGATGAGGGGAGTGTTTTTTCCAATGTGTTCTTGGGATCCAGCAATGGAAATCAACTGAAGTGCAGAGAGAGTGTAAGTTTGGTTTTGAAATACAAATGTGTAAAACTTTATCTTTTGAAGTTTGAAAGGTCATTAAAGGCAGAGGGTGTTTTACAGCACAATCAGTGATAATGAATTAGTAGTTGATTTTTGTTCTAAATTTGTCTGAAACATAACTTTAAATAACACGTTAATATATGTGCAAACATACAACACCAGAAAAATAAAAATTGCAAATCCATTCGTAGCAACTAATGGTGTATATAGAAACACAATTGCACAAAGAAACAAAGTTATAAATTCCATACTATAATGAATTTTCCAACATACTAAGTAAAGAAAGCAAATACAAGGAAAGAGAAAAGTATGGAAAAAGGAAAAAATAAAAATTTATATAATTGTAGAGTTTTGTCTTTACATCCCCCCCTCCATTTCAGCATGCCGAATGTTATGGGACAGTAACTGTTATTGAATTATGATGCAAAACACATCCAGAGCCGCAAATAAAATAAATGTTTATTCAGTAGATGACTGGTTTTGGATTAATACTCATTTTTGGACCAACCAAAGGTCGTCAAGTTAAATGAACATCCAAAATAAAATAAAATATGCTAACACCTATATTTCAGCATTTTTTGTGTTATTTTGGACATATGTTTAACTTTGCAAGCCTTGGGTAGTTTGAAAATGGGTATTAACCTAAAACCGGTCACCTACTGAATAAACATGTATTGTATTTGCAAATCTGGCTGTCGTCTTGTATCAGGAATGGAATATGTTGTGCACCCTTTTGCATTCATGTACTTCAACATAGCTTACAAGATTGTAGTCATTGTGGGAGCACACACAAAACCGAATACAAATTTCCATTACCACGAAGAAACACAAGAATAACCTTATTGCTCCGAAATTATTTCACCAGTAGTACAAATAACACGATACGTCTATGAAAGAAGAAAATACATCTACCCTACATTGTTATACAACAAAATATTATATAGTTGGTATTTTGCATAGAACCCCAATGTTCACTTTCTTGTTCTTACTGCATGTTTTTCTTTTCTCAACTCCTTGCATACAAAGTTTCCATTTCTATTCGTCCATACCTCTAGCTACAATTGTTGAGGGATTTATGATCTCTTATTACTAATCTATGCAATCAATTGAAAATTACAGACTCTCGCAAATTTTAATTCGATTTATAGCGTAATTTGATTCCACCACTGTACTCAGCGTAATGGAAAGCAAGATCTGTTGAGCTGTAGAAATATGTCAATAAGTTGATAAAGGAACACCAACAAAGAATCTAGAGTGAGAAAGAGAGAGGACTGTTGTGCATCTTGAGTGGCAGTGTGCTGTTTTCTTGGCCAATGTTAAAAAACAGTTTTATTAGTGATAGGTGATTTGATTTCAGTGTGTACCATGGACAAAGAAACTAATAATGAAACATGTTGCACTGCTTCTCATTCTGAACTGATATTCAGGACATTAAACAGAACTACAACATGCAGGTAGGCAAGTGGTGTGAATGCTATGCATGTACAGTATCTAGCCTGAATCACACAGACTGTATTGTGCATATCGTGGACTGTCAAACTGAACTAGAAATACACTGATGCACTTTCTCACCATGAAGTGATTTTCAGAATGTATAATGTGCCAGTCACGGTATGATTTTTGTGAGCATACACTGATCAGCCAGAACACTCTGACGACCTATTTAATAGCTGGCATGTCCATCTTTGCCATGGATAACTGTGGCAACGTGTCATAGGATGGAAGCAATGAGACCTTGGTAGATTGCTGGAGGGAGTGGCACCACACCTGCACACAAGGCACCTAATTCCCGTACATTTAGGGGATTGGGGCAATAGGGTCTGACAGCACATTCAATCACATCCCAGATGGGTACGATTGGGTTTGGACGTGGTGAGTTGGAGGGCCAGCACATCAACTGGAACTTGCCACTGTGTTCCTTGAACCACTCCATCACACTCCTGGCCTTGTGATATGGTGCATTACCTTGTTGAAAAATGCCACTGCCATATAATTCTGTTGTTTCTTAGTGTAACATTTCATTGGCATACTGCCTTTTTTGTGCCAATTCTCATGTAGATTATTACCATAAGTTGGGAAACTATGCATGTTATGCAGTGCCATCATTAAGTTTGCAGGCAGTAGGAAATCCCAAGCAACAAGTGTGTTTGTGGTAAAGATTTATAGGTATTGCAATCTGTGTTGGCATAATACTCAAGGAATCACGGGGAAAGTTAAATATTCTTGATTTCAGTTATCTTTAAATGTACATGCTTGAGATATCAGTGAGACATATCAGGGTTCCTTCACCTTTGTTACTTGAACACGTTAGATTAATATTCAAAGGGTTTTCTGTTTTGTTACATTGCATGAGGTATAACAGTACCCTGTGATATTCAAATGCAATTTCTGAATGCAAAATCCACTGCGAAATCTTTCCTTATGTGCAAAATGTAGATGGCATCACTCCTACCAACACTTCACAATGGCACTGAAATGTTAATCATCTGCATATCCGAGCACGCAGTACACTTCATACCAGTTTCACGTTTGTTGCATGCCATCTTTGTGGCAGTGTATACTAATAGTTAAAATATGCCTTGTCACTATCAGTTTATGGTTAGCTTTTAATAAAAGCCTTCTCAGTACTCAATATTATATACTGGACACTATATAGATTTAAATTCATAGCAAGTCTCACCTGCATATTTTAAGCTAACACACGAGTGCATGCGTATGGGCCTCTAGCTCCCCCTCGCGCCCCCCCCCCCCCCCACCCCACACACCCGTTCACTTAATGTTTCAGTAAAATTTGAACCAATGACCCATAGCATGCCAGGGGCACTAACTAGTACAGCAAAATGATGGCATCAGAGTTTGTGGCAACAATGTAATATGTTAGAGTAAAATTATTTTTAACAAAATTTAGTGTTACTCTTAATTTTCCAATCAGTTTCATAGCTTGTATAATTTGTCTTACAACAGACTACTCACTGTGTTATGCAATACCCTCCGAGGTCGAGGTGTATGTGTTCTTGAACTAGAAAATTTATGAAGTTCAATAGTTGACGTAGTTGATGCTGTTGATGTAGGTGGAGATTCTCCACTGAAATAATTTAATTTTGTGTTAGAAAATATACAAATTTTACAGTAAAATTTGCACATGTTTAATGCAATTCACACAATCCTTCATATGGCAAACAAGAAAATTAAATAATAATAATAATAATAATAATAATAATAATAATAATAATTAGATGATACGGGTGCTTGCCATGTAGTGTTTTCTTTTTCCAATTTACTATCTTCGTTTCTGTTGATGTTATGTGATCTAAAGGGTTGTAACCACTTCTACAACCCTTTAGATCACATAACATCAACAGAAACGAAGAAAGTAAATTGGAAAAAGAAAACACTACATGGTAAGCACCCATATCATCTAACACAGCCACACATCGATCAAGACGCATCCAACACATGGCTAAGAAAAGGCAATATATACAGTGAGACGGAAGGATTCATGATTGCAATACAGGATCAAACAATAAACACCAGATATTTATTACAGCAAGCATCTTATTCAAGATCCCAATACCACAACAGATAAATGCAGACTTTGCAAACAATAAATAGAAACAGTAGATCACATCACAAGCGGATGTACAATACTAGCAAATACAGAATACCCCAGAAGACATGACAATATAGCAAAAATAATACATCAACAGCTTGCCTTAAAACATAAACTTATAAAACAACATGTTCCCACATACAAGTATGCACCACAAAATCTACTGGAGAATGATGAATACAAATTATACTGGAACAGAACCATTATAACAGATAAAACAACACCACATAACAAACCTGACATCATACTCACCAATAAAAAGAAGAAATTAACACAACTAATCGAAATATCCACACCCAATACAACAAATATACAAAAGAAAACAGGAGAAAAAATTGAAAAATACATCCAACTGGCTGAGGAAGTCAATGACATGTGGCATCAGGATAAAGTTGACATTATACCAATTATACTATCAACTACAGGAGTCATACCACACAATATCCACCAGTACATCAATGCTATACAGCTACATCCAAACTTATATATACAACTACAGAAATCTGTAATTATTGATACATGTTCAATTACCCGAAAGTTCCTAAATGCAATATAACACATACCGTACAGTTAAAAGGAAGTGACACTTGATCAAGGTCCGCGTCACTTTCCATTTTTAACCAGACTTAATGTCTGAGAAAGTAAAGAAATAATAATAATAATAATAATAATAGTAATAATATCTATTTTTACATGAATGAGTCAATCTGAAGGTTTGTTTGAATATCACAGTACTGTGATAACTATGACTTCACGGCATATGGTAAGCATCTACCTTCCTTCCTTCAACCTGCTATCCACATCAATTATTATAGTTCCTAGAGTATACGTGCTACAAGCATCATGTTGCTTCTTGTTTTTTTTCTTATGTACATAGGATCTGTCTACATCTACATCAATACTCTGCAAATCACATTTAAGTGTCTGGCAGAGGGTTAACCACCTTCACAATTCTCTATTATTCCAATCTCGTATAGCACGCAGAAAGAACGAACACCTATATCTTTCCGTACGCGCTCTGATTTCCCTTATTTTATCATGGTGATCGTTTCTCCCTATGTACGCCGGTGTCAACGAAATATTTTTGCATTCGGAGGAGAAAGATGGTGATTGGAATTTCGCGAGAAGATTCCATTGCAATGAAAAATGCCTTTCTTTTAATGATGTCCAGCCTAAATTCTGTATCATTTCAGTGACATCCTCTCCCATATGTCGCAATAATACAAAACGTGCTGCCCTTCTTTGAACTTTTTTGATGTACTCCGTCAGTGTGGTACTCCGTCTTGTGTGGTACAGTGTCAAAAGCCTTCCAGAAATATGGAATTGATATGAAACCCCTTGTCAATAGCACTCAACACTTCATGCGAATAAAGAGCTAGTTGTCTTTCACAAGAACAACGTTTTCTAAACCCATGTTGGCTGTGTGTCAATAGACCGTTTACTTAGAGGTAATTCATAATGTTCAAACACAATATATATGTTCCAAAATCCTGATGCATATCGACATTAACAACATGGGCCTATAATTAAGTGGATTACTCCTACTACCTTTCTTGAATATTGGTGTGACCTATGCAACTTTCCAGTCTTCGGGCACGGATCTTTTGTCTAGTGAACTGATGTATATGATTGTTAAGTATGGAGCTAATGCATCAGCATACTCGGAAAGGAACCTAATCGGTATACAGTCTGGATCAGAAGACTTGCTTTTATTAAGTGATTTAAGTTGCTTCACTACTCCGAGGATATTTACTTCTACGTTACTCATGTTGGCAGCTGTTCTTGATTCGAATTCTGGAATATTTACTTCGTCTTCTTTTGTGAAGGCATTACAGAAGACTGTGTTTAGTTAACTCTGCTTTGGCAGCACTGTCTTTGATAGTATCTCCACTGCTATCGCGCAGAGAAGGCATTGATTGTTTCTTGCCCGCTAACATACTTCACATATGACCAAAATCTTTTTGGATTTTATGCCATGTTTCGAGACGAAGTTTCGTTGTGGAAAGTGTTATAAGCATCTCGCATTGAAGTCCACGGTGGTGGGGGTAAGGAGGTGGCTGGGGCGGGGAGGAGGAGGGATAGCAAGGTAGGGCTGGAGATGGTAAGGTGTTTGTTTGTGGGAACATATAGGGACAAGATACCAGGGACAGCATGTAGGGTGGGGTGGAGGACATTAAAGTGCTGTTTCAGGAAGCATATAGGACCAGGTACCACACTATATGCTCTCAAAGGCAGCATTTTACCATCCCCCAATCCCACCCTGCTAACCATCCCCTTCCCCACCCCAGCCTCCTCCTGGATTTCTTCTCCCATAATGCACTGTTGCTCACAGTCTGATCTCGGCAGCCAGAGACAGTGGTCATGTGTACGTGTGTTGTGTTTGCATGAATGTATGTGTGTATGCTGTCTAATCCAGAAGAAGGCCTGTTGGCCAACAGTTTACTCGTTTAGCAGTCTTTTCATTGTGCCTGTCTGTGACTCAACATCTACACTATGTGTGAGTAGCAATCTCTTTTCCATAATATTGTCATTAGCCCATCTTGGATTTTCCATTGTTTGACATTAGTTGTAGGTATATTTGCAAATGATCATTGAACTTCAAGCTTTAACAATCATCTTTTCTTCTATGGAAGTAGCACACATTAAGTGGACACTAACATCAGGATAAAGATAATCATACAATAGATAAAATATCTACTCACCAAGTGGCGGCAGAACACACACATGAAAGAATTTTATAACCAGGCAAGCTTTTGGAGCCAGTGGCTCCTCCTTCAGGCACAGGGTTTGAAGGGGAAGGGAGAAGGATAAAGGAAAAGGGCTAGAGAGCTCTAGGAAAAGGGACAGAGAGATTTAGGAAAAGAGCTAGATCTTGGAAAAGTCACCCAGAGCTGCGGGTTAGGGGAGACTTATGGACAGGATGAGAAGGTAAGTCTCTCCTTATCAGCAGTTTTGGGTGACTTTTGCAAAATCTATCCCTTTTCCTAGACCTTTCCAGTTCTTTTCCTTCATTCCTCTTCCTTCCCTTTCAGCACAGCCTCCAAAAGCTTGCCTAATTATAACTTTCTCTTATGTGAGTGCTCTGTTGCTGTTTGGTGAGTAGACTTTTTATCTATCCAGTTACATTATATTGTCAAAAATTCATTGTTTTCTTTGTTATAGTAAATCAATAATATCTTTCACTATCACATGAGCTAATTTAATTTGTACTCATAACTTCTAAATGTGGCTTGGTGGTTCAATTGTTAAGTGCCAGGCTATGGATCTAGAGGTATCAGGTTCACACTCCAATTAGTCCTAGGGTTTTTATCTGTCACTTGTTACTTTTTTCACTGCTGACAGAATTTGTTGATATGAAAAACTCTGAAACCGTGGTTTGGAATCCATGTTAAACTATATGTACCCCTATAAATGACTGGATAATCTTCCCATGGTCTTACATCATGGTGAAGAAATATAAGGGTTGATTCAAAAGTAAAGTTGCCAAATCAGTAAACCTGCAGGGAGAAGTGTTATGCAAAATCTGGCAACACTGTGATGCGTAGCAGCTCACCCACTCTTGATCCCAACCTCTCCTCCTTTTCTCCACCGTTCAGTGTTTGCCTAGGAGCTGCCTGTGATGGAAGTCCTGATCGCCGCTACCATCAGTTGTGAAATCTGTGCAGTTATTTGATTTTTAAATGCGAAAGGGATTCCACCTATAGACATTCATCGTCAATTGCATAAAGTTTATGGTGAAAGTGTATGGTCACTTAACATGTGCACAAATGGTGTAGGGGGTTCACTGCTGGTTGCATGGACATTCACAATGAAGACCAAGTGGAAGACTGTCCATTTCATACGAGACTGTCAAAAAGGTCACGAGACTACTGCTCGAAAAGCGAAGAGTACCATCCATGAGCTAGGTCTCCAGGTTTCTGAGATTGCTGTCAGCTCAGTGAGAGAATGTTGTCTGAAAAAATGGCATATCAGAAGGTGTGTGCATGGTGGGCCTCACAAATGCTTATAGAAGATGACAAGTAGCAACGTGTCAACTGTGCCCATCAATTTATTTATGGACAATGAAATGTGTGTTTCATTTCATACCTGAAACAAAACAACAATCATCCAGATGGGGACATTCATCTTTGCCTATGCCAAAAAATGTTTAAACAAACAGTCTACTGGCAAAGTGATGATGATTGTGTTCTGGATCCACCAAGGATGTTGCTGACCGAATTTATGCCTCTTGGAATGACAATAAACTTAGACAATGCTAAAGAAATTCAGACGGGTGATCCAGAACTGCCAGAGAGGAAACTGAGCAAAGGAGTGATGCTGCTTCAAGATAACACTTGACCCCAAGTCTGTCGTGAAACCCAGGACCAAAGGATTTCACTGGACTGTAATTCTCCACCCCACCTGAATGCTGGACCTAGGCCCGAGTGATTACCAGTTGTTCCCAAAATCCAGTTGTTACCAAAATAGAAGGAACACTTGGCGGACTCTTTTTCGGATGGATGATGAAGTCATGCAAGAGTTTGTGCGCTTCCTCAATGGGTAGGCAGGGGAGTTCTGTGACATAGCGATACAACTGGCACCATCTTCAAAAATGCTTGAATGGAAATGGAAATTACGTAGAAAAATATATCAACGTTTATGCATTAGAATGATGTAAATCAATAAAAATAAACATTTATTTCTATTTCTAAAAAACAAGGGAACCTTACATTTGAATCAATCCTCATACTACTCCACTTGCCAGCTCAACTCTTTTTGATGACAGAAATTTATCTGATCATTCTCTAGGTCACAAGCCACCTTCCTCATTGTTAACCTTAGTCTTGTTGAGGCTCACATCCAAAATTTGGTTCACATCAAACCAATTAACAAGCAAAAATTCTAAACTTTGACATATCACATTATATTATTCTTGAAGAATTAAGTTTGCCAAGATCGCTAGTAATTCTTTTTATTATATTACCGGTTTCGATAGATCTACGTTGTCATCATTGGATTCAATGATGGCTGTGTAGAGCAATCAAAGCCAGTAATAGGAATAAAAAGAATTATTAGCTATCATAGCAACTTTGATTCTTCAATAATAATATAACCTTCAGAATACCTCCAACACCTGACACTATGTCAAACATAAATATCATATTACGTTTCCCTAACCCACCCTGCAATAATTTTGCATCTCACACACAAATTTGGAATATCTATTTTCTGGACTAAAATCACAGACACACAAGTAAAATTATCTCAACTTTACTGGCATATATTCCATGTTGGTCATACTAACATATTACATTAACACAAATCTTCTCCCGAAACTGTTTTACTAATTTATTATTTGGACAGTCCTACATTCCAAAGGTGTTACAACATGGTTAACAATCTGGGTACTGAAATTTTCAGATAGATTAAAACTGTGTGCCAGACTGATACTCAAACACATAACTTTGCTTTTGAGCAGCCATGAGTTACCCAGGCAGTTTTAATGGTTCGTGTATATTTTCATAGACTAGCACCTGTACGAGAAAGTATAAAATATAATTTTAATCTGTTATTAAGTTCCATTATGACATGTACTCAGCCAAAGAGTGAAAGATTCATCGAGGAATATCAGTGTCATTAAATTTCAGACCTACAGAATACAGGGCCTTAGTGAATCAAAACTGATTTATAGCTACTGCTTTTTCTTTCTGAAACTGTGAAGTTTCTGAACTGTTTGCATGTATGTAATGAAACCACAAATGCACAAATGGCTTCAGTATCAGTCTGTGGTGAAAACGATAAGGTCCATCTGGCCATTAATGTCTAAGCTGTGATGATGTACAAAGGTGAGCTTGTATGCCACACCAGAACTGCTTACCATCAACTATATGGACAAGCAAGCAAATGCCTCTAGCAACAGTTTATCAAACTCTGTTTCACCTGAGGCTTCAAAGCATATGAATTATATTGGCATCCATGTTAATTACACTGAGGTGACAAAAGTTATGGGATACCTTCTAATATTATGTTGAACCTCCTTTTTGTCCAGAATAGTGCAACAACTCTATGTAGCATGGACTCAAAAAGGTGCTGGAAGTCCCCTGCAGAAAAAGTGAGCCACGCTGCCTCTATAGCCATCCATAATTGTGAAAGCATTGCTGGTGCAGGATTTTGTGCATGAACTGACCTCTCAATCATGGCCCATAAATGTTCAATGGGACTGATGTTGAGCAACCTGGGTGGCCACATTATTCATTTGAATTGTCCAAAATGTTCTTCAAACCAACCACAAACAGTTGTGGCCCAGTGACATGGTGCAGTGTCATCTACAAAAATTTCATTTCTAATACCCACCTGCGGACGAAGGCTCCATCACTGTTGTTTTGAACTGCAAGGATTACCTGGCAGAAGGACTCCACCAGCTGTCAGATACTTCCACCTACAAACCTTGCCACAGTGATCCCATTCCAGAAATCCAGCAGGATCTCAAGTGACGACTCAAATCCTTAGGCCCATCCCAGGACATCTCCCTGGAGTCCATCTTGCTACTCACTTGTACCACTCCCCGCACTCCTACCTTCTACATGTTTCCTAAAGTCCATAAACCTAACCACCCAGGACGCCCCAGTGTGGCCATTTACTGTGCCCCCACAGAGATAATCTCTGCTCTTGTAGACCAACACCTTCAACCTATTACTCGGAACCTACCCTCCTATATAAAAGATACCAACCATTTCCTCCGCTGACTCTCCACAGTTCCTACCCCTTTACCACACAGTGCCCTGATAGTCACTATTCCCTTTACACCAATATTCCTAATCCCCATGGCCTTATCACTATTGAACACTACCTTTCCTAACACCTGACTGATTCCAAATCAACGGCCTCTTTCCCAGTCGCCAAGACCAACTATGTCCTCAGCCACAATTACTTCTCCTTTGAAGGCATTACATACAAACAAATCCGAGGTACGGCTATGGGCAACCGCATGGCACCATCCTACACTAATATATTCATGGGCCATCTAGAGGAATCCTTCCTAAAAACCCAGAATCCTAAACCCCTCACCTTCATTAATGACATCTTTGTGATTTGGATCGAGGTTGAGGATACCCTATCCACATTCCTCCAGAACCTCAACAACTTCTCTCCCATTTGCTTCACCTGGCCCTAGTCAGCCCAAGAAGCCACCTTCCTAGATGATAACCTCCACCTCAAAGATGGCTACATCAGTACCTCTGTCCATATCAAACATACTAATCACCAGCAATACCGCCACTTCGACAGCTGCTACCCATTCCATACCAAGAAGTCCCTTCCATACAGTCTAGCCACCCGTGGTCATTGCATCTGCAATGATGAGTGGTCCCTCTCGAAATACACCAAGGGTATCACTGAAGCCTTCACAGATCATAATAATCCTCCCAACCTTGTACAAAAACAAATCTCCCGTGCCATATTTTTCTAGTCTCCCACTGTCCAGCTATAGAGGAGCATCCCCCTTGTAACTCAGTACCACCCAAGACTGGAGCAACTGAATAACATTCTCCACCAGGGTTTCGACTACCTCTTGTCATGCCCGGAAATGAGAAATGTCCTGCCCACTATCCTTCTCACCCCTCCCACAGTGGTATTCCATTGTTCACCGAACCTACACAATATTCTTGTCTATTCTTATACAACCTCTGCTCCCAGCTCCTTACCTCATGGCTCATACTGCTGTAATAGACCTAGATGCAAGACCTGTCCCATACATCTTTCCCACCACCACCTACTCCAGTCCGGTCACTAACATTACCTATCCCATCAAAGGCAAGGCTACCTGTAAAACCAGTCATGTGATCTACAAGCTGAGCTTCAACCAATGTGCTGCATTCTATGTGGCCATGACAACCAACAAGCTGTCTGCCTGCATGAATGGCCACCGACAAACTGTGGCCAACAAATAAGTGGACCACCCTGTCGCTGAACACTCTGCCAAACATGACATCCTTCATTGCAATGACTGCTTCACAACCTTTGCCATATGGATCCTTCCCACCAACACCAACTTTTCTGAATTGCACAGGTAGGAACTTTCCCTGCAATACATCCTACGTTCCCATAACCCTTCTGGCCTCAACTTTCATTAGTCATTGTCCTCACTCATCCAGCCCCTTTCCTGTTCCCATTCCAGCACTACACAGCCATCACACCCAGTCTTTTTATTTCTCTCCTTTTCTGATACCCCTGCCCTCCGTCTAACCTGCAGCACTTCACTGCCTGCCTCTCCCACCGTACTATCTCTCCCCCTCGCTGTCTCAGCCTCCTCCTTACCCACACCCGGTCGTCACTCCCATCAGGCACTGGTGCTGCTGCTCGCAGTGTGGTTTCAGCTGCCTGAGACTGCAGTCGTGTGTGTGTGTGTGTGTGTGTGTGTGTGTGTGTGTGTGTGTGTGTGTGTCATCTATTGTTGATGAACACCTTAATGGCTGAAAGTTTTATTTGTGACAGTCTTTTTGTTGTGCCTATCTGCGACTCAGTATCTCTGCTACATGGTGAGTAGCAACTTTCCTTTTCATAATATTGTTACATTCCATCCTGGATTTTCCATTGTTTGATTTTCATCCTAGATCATATTCCCTGATATCCAAATGTCTTCCCTAGCAAAAACGAGATATTTCAGTATGATATATGTCTCGCTTATTGGCTACAAGCGTCTGAAAATAGATGGAACAGGATGATCATGAATTCTTTGGTCCTCAAATTTCCTAGATCTTAACTCAATTGAATAACTATGAGATCACTTCAGTCTTTGGGTACACTGTGAGAATTCTCCACTGTAAACCATTTTACAGTTGGGTGAAGCAGTATTTTTCAGTTATCAGCATTTTTCAGTCTTACCAATCATCTATGGACTGGTGTTTGTATCATAGTGATAGATTTGTAATTCTGGAAAACAGTTAACAATGGAACTACTGTACATGCTCAAATGACTTACAACGACAGCTGGAACACGTAAGAAGCCCCTAACATCACTGTGTTCTTGCGTGGCCTGAGCAGTGCTCTCACAAAGGTGAGAGATAGTGAAGTAGAGTACTGAGTTACAGTTAATATATGAAAGGGCATCCCCAATACTCACGCTAAGAATGATGAACGACTGGATGGAGATGGTGGCAGAGAAAGAGATGGTGTCATTCTCATCTCACCAACATCTTTGGTGGCAGTTGAATCTTTTATCTGAAATATAAAACAATGTCTTGTAGTGAATTAAAGACAGTTCAGCAGTGAGGATGCAGAAAAATGAATAAAACACAACTACATAACATGTATATGTTTACATAATAATTGTGGTGAATGTATATCATTCAAACTAAGATATTAAGAATGATGGTATGAAGAAGATACATGGGAGCATTTAAGCAGTCATTCTTCCCATGCTCCGTACATGAGTGACATACGAAGAAGCACTATCACATAGTACAATGGGAAACACCATTCCACAGTGGTTTGCATAGTATAGCTGTAGATGTAAAAGTAGATTTCGAAACGACAGATTAGGGTCAGTCACGCCGGGCTGAACTTCACACTTGCAGCGTGTGGTGGGATGCATGCGGGTCACAAGCCCAGCCTGCCTCTCAGTTTTGCTTGGTCCTTCTCGGAAGTACAGGGAACTGTGCAACATTTCATTTAGTGTTGCTGTGTGGCATTTTTTGCTCTGCACTATTCTCTGAGTTTGGCAGAATCTTGCTGTCAGTACTGTTTAGCCTTCGTTATTTGTTTGTGGTATGAAGGATAATCACAGGTCCAGTGGCTGTTTGCACAAAAAGAGGCAGTCTAATGATCTACCTTCACAATCTTTTAAAATTAATGGGAATGAGAGAAGAGAGGGATGAGAATTCTCAATTTGCATAAGCGACAGATATAGCGTAACTGCTATGAAATTATATTACAAAACTATGCAGAAAGAATTTAGATTTAGTTGACAATGAAATAACAAATATTACAATGATTGACAGACAGGATTCATTGCTCTGTACACCAAAAAGCATTTTGTGCTAAATTTGCAGAGCTGGAAACATGAAGAAACTGGTGGTATGAAAAGTAAAATTTCTGAAGTCCATACATTATTCCATTGTCAGATGCAACAGTTTTCAATGGAACAGAATGAAGGGTATGAAGATATCATATATTACTGCAAAGTATGTTGGTTAAGTGAAGGCCTATGCCTGGAACAATTTTTCAATTTAAAACTTGCTGTTGTTGAATTTATGAAGGAAAGAGGAGTAGAGGAAAGAAAATTAGATCTTCTGGACTGAATTACAAACTTCCTGTTTTAAGTGGACTTGACTGCACACAGCTCACAGTAAGACACTGTGAGGCAAACTTCTTTCTGATTTGATGGGGATGCATTTAAAAAGCAATGCATGTTATAGAAGTGACCCATTCTGACAAAGACAGTCCAGTTCCATAAGCTCACAGGCATTAAAGAAAATGTGAGGTTTGAAGAATTCATTGTGGCCTGTAAAGAACTACAAGGATAGCTTTATAAAGATTTCGAGGACATTGTCAATTGTACATTTGTTTCCAAGTTGTTTACAAGACCATATGCGCTTTATTTGAAAGTGCCACTGTGCATGTGCAGATGTAACTGACTGACCTGCAAGGTAATTCCAGTTGTAATGACTAATCTTTTCATGTTAACTATCCTGGACATCTACATTGATTTCTTTGACGTTTTTCGATCACGTAAGTAAGTAAGTCACAATAATGTGACAGCTTGTGCGCAAAACTCTGAGAAATTGTCTACAACTGTCTGTAAGCAGACAGGTTGTACCAGATAAAAATTACATTATGTCTTTAGTATGCAAAAAATAATTAAATAATACCCAAAATTTGTTTCTTTTCTGACCTACTTTGTTGAGAACACTGAAATATAAAACCATGTAGTATGCAGTGCGGGCCCAGGAAATGACCTGGGGGGGGGGGGGGGGGGGTCTCTGCAGACATCATGAGACTCTGGCATAAAATGGGGGTGATACGCGATTACCAGAACTCAGCAAGAGAGTTCTCACAGCCTCTGTCACCTCAATTCTCCAACTTCCTACCTACACGTGGTGCCCCTGTTAAGCCGAGCAACTCAGCGGAAGGTTGGGTAACCAACCCCAGTGGGAAACTGAGTCGGTGAGCAGATAGGAGTTGGAGGACAGTGGAAGGCAACGGGAAACCACCACTGAACTATCCCAAGAAAACCCCATGGCTTCGCTCAGCTCAAAATGTTCCGGAGTTTCAAGTTCCCCGATCGGATCTCCGGGGGGAACCAGGTTGAGAGGAGCTTCACGAAGAGTAAGATGGTGCAAAGAGAAGCACTGCATAGGAACATGGAATGTAAGATCCATGTATCAAGGAAAACTAGACATAGTGAAAAGAGAAATGGAGAAAATTAACATCGACATATTGGGAATAAGTGAAATGAGGTGGACTGGCATGGGAGAATTTGCTTCGGATGGCCATATGGTGTATCATTCTGGGCACGATAACAACAGAAGTAATGGAGTAGCCTTCATAGTTAGTGATAAAGTGAGAAAAGCTGTGATGGGATGCAAATATAAAAATGATAGAATTATGTCCATCAGACTTCAAGGTCAGCCCCTCAACATCACAGTAATTCAAGTTTATGCACCAACAACCGATGCTGAAAAGGAAATTATTGACCAGTTCTATGGAGATTTACAAGAATTACTACTGTCAACACCAAAAAAGGATATCGTCTTCATAGTTGGAGATTGGAATGCAAAAGTGGGAAATGAAGCTGTAGAAGGTATAACAGGGAAATATGGTCTTGGTACAACAAATGAAGCTGGACAGAGGCTCCTAGAATTCTGCCAAGAAAATTCATTGATAATTACTAATACACTGTTTCAACTACCAAAACGACACCTATATACCTGGACTTCGCCAGATGGCCAACACCGGAACCAAATTGACTACATACTTTGTAATCAGAGGTGGAAGAGCACGGTTCAGTCAGCTACAACAAGACCTGGGGCTGACTGCGGATCAGATCATGAGCTCCTGATTGCAAAATTTCGGCTGAAACTTCAGAATGTAGCAAAAAGTATCCCAACTTGCAGATACGACCTTAACTCTATACCCTCCGACTATGCTGTAGAGGTACAAAACAGGTTTAATGTATTACAGCTGGAGGACAAAAGCTCGCAAGAGATGTGGACAGAAGTAGCTAATACTGTCAAGGAGGCCGCAGAGAAAAGGAACAGTAAGAAGGCTAGATGGCTATCAGTTGAGGCACTGCAAGTTGCAGAAGAACGAAGGAAAGCAAAAATCAAGGGAGATAGATCAGCTATGTTTGAATTAAATAAAGATTTTCAGAAATTAGCTAGAAGAGATAAAAATATATTCTTTAATGAACAGTGCAAGGAAGTTGAAGATAGTAACGTAATGGGGAAGACAAGAGATCTTTATAAGAAAATGAGAGAAATTAAAGGAAAATTCCAGGCAAAAATTGGAATGATAAAAGATAGAAACGGGAAAGATCTGAGTGAAGCAGAGGATGTTAAGCAAAGATGGGCAGAATATGTAGAAGACCTATACAAGAAAGAACTGCATCATGACAGGGCTCCTACTGCTGATGTTAATGTTAATTTAGAAGTAGAGCCAGATATTTTGGAGAGCGAACTCCAGTGGGCCCTTGAAAATATGGCTGATAACAAAGCTAGTGGACACGATGAAATACCAGCAGAATTGTTTAAAGTCACTGGAAAGGAAGCAGTGAAAGTGCTGCTGCACTCAATATGTCAAAAAATATGGATCATGCAGCAGTGGCCAGAAGACTGGAAAAGATCAGTATTCATCCCCATTCCAAAGAACAAAAGTTCTAAAGAATGCTCAGATTACCGAACAATCGCACTTATTTCACATGCTAGCAAAGTTATGTTGAAAATCTTACAAAATAGACTTCGCCAATATCTAGATCGAGAGCTGCCAGAAGAACAAGCTGGATTTAGGAAAGGAAGAGGAACTAGAGATCAAATTGCTAACATTCGGTGGATTATGGAAAAAGCGAGAGAATTCCAGAAAGATGTGTACCTCTGCTTTATTGACTACGCCAAAGCCTTTGACTGTGTCGATCACAACAAATTATGGAACGTACTGAAAAACATGGGTGTACCAGATCACCTCATTCATCTGATACGGAGTTTATACCTTGACCAAGAAGCCTCGGTGAGAACTATGTATGGAACAATGAAATGGATAAAGATTCAGAAAGGGGTCCGGCAAGGGTGCATACTGTCACCGTACTTATTCAATCTGTATGCAGAACATGTCATGAGGAATGCGAGGCTAGATGAAGGAGAAACAGAAATTAAAATAGCTGGAATAAATGTAAACAACCTCAGGTACGCGGATGATACGATCCTGTTGGCAGAAAGTGAAGAAGAATTGAGAACACTCTTACTGAAGGTGAAAGACGAAAGTGAAAAGAAGGGTCTAATGCTGAATGTGAAGAAAACGAAAATTATGGCAACTACACCTACCAATTCGCGGGATATAGCAGGAGAAACCATGGAGGTAGTGACCACATTCAGTTATCTCGGTTCCCAGATCTCTGCTGACGGCGACTGCAGCCATGAAATCCGGAGACGCCTGTTGCTCGTTAGACAGGCGATGTCAAACCTTAAACAGGGTTATAAGGTCCAGAGATGGTTTTTTTTTTGTGGTTTTAGGGCGTACAACTTCAACGGTCATTAGCGCCCAGACTACGCTAGGAATGCACCGCGAGGCACAAGTTTAAAACAGCAACTAAAAGGGAAAACACGATAAAAGATCGACAGGCATAGGATTAAAAAAAAAAACAGCATAATCAAATGTCCTTAGACAGGTTGGTCAAGTTGATAAAACGAAGAAGGCGAGCAGCTGCTCCTGGGTCATCTGCTAAAATGGCATCGAGAGTACATGGCAGGCCAAGATCAAGACGCAGTGTAGTAAAATCCGGACAGGACGTTAAAATGTGGCGGACCGTCAGCAAATGCCCAAATCGGCAGAACGGCGCCGGCGCAGCTGTCAGCAGATGGCGATGGCTGAACCGGCAGTGTCCAATTTGTAACCGGGCCAAAACTACCTCCTCCCGCCGAGAGGGGCGTGAGGAGGACGTCCAAGCCGCGGGAAGAGGTTTCAAGGCCCGAAGCTTGTTGTCCGTAAGGGCAGCCCAATCGGCATGCCACAGCGATAAAATGCGCCGACAAATGACCCTGCTACAATCTGATGAAGGGACACAACAAGAAGCTGTCCGAGGCTGGAGGACCGCAGCCTTGGCCGCGGCATCTGCAGCTTCGTTCCCAGGGATACCGACATGGCCAGGAACCCACATAAAGCGAACCGGAGAACCGTCGTCCACCAGCTGCTGAAGAGAGCGTTGGATCCGGTGCACGAAAGGGTGAACCGGATACGGATCACTGAGGCTCTGGATGGTGCTCAGGGAATCGGAGCAGATGACATAAGCAGAATGTCGGTGGCGGCAGATGTAAAGAACAGCCTGGTAGAGGGCAAAGAACTCAGCTGTGAAGACCGAACAATGGCCATGGAGCCGGTATTTGAAACTTTGTGCCCCGACAATAAAAGAACAACCAACCCTGTCATTGGTCTTAGAGCCATCTGTATAAATGAAGGTCATATTAATGAACTTCGAACGAAGTTCGACAAAACGGGAGCGGTATACCGAACCGGGGGTAACCTCCTTTTGGAGCGAGCTGAGGTCAAGGTGAACGCGAACCTGAGCCTGGAGCCAAGGTGGCATGTGGCTCTCGCCCACTTTAAAGGTTGCAGGGAGTGAAAAATCAAGGTGTTGAAGGAGGCGATGAAAGCGAACTCCAGGGGGTAGCAGGGCAGAGACATACAACCCGTATTGACAATCGAGAGAGTCGTCAAAAAAGGAACGATAAGACGGGTGGTCGGGCATTGACAGTAGCCGACAGGCATACCTACAAAGCAGTATATTGCGCCGGTAGAGCAGTGGCAATTCACCGGCTTCAGCATGAAGACTCTCGACGGGACTAGTATAAAATGCTCTGATCGCAAGACGTAAACCCCGATGTTGTATGGAGTTGAGGCGGCGTAAGATGGACGGCCGTGCAGAGGAGTATACGAAGCTCCCATAATCCAGCTTTGAGCGGACGATCGACCGATATAGGCGAAGTAGGATGGTTTGATCCGCTCCCCACGACATACCACTGAGAACACGAAGGACATTTAGAGAACGGGTACAACGGGCAGCCAAATAAGACACATGTGGAAACCAGCTAAGTTTCCTGTCAAATGTAAGACCTAAAAATTTTGTTGTTTCCACGAATGGGAGAGCAATGGGACAGAGTCGTAAGGACGGTGGGAGAAACTCTTTGTAGCGCCAGAAGTTAATACAGACCATCTTCTCGGCAGAAAAACGGAAGCCATTGGCAACACTCCAGGAGTAAAGTTGGTCAAGAGAATGCTGAAGACAGCGCTCCAGGAACCATGTATGCTGCGCGCTGCAGTAGATGGTAAAATCGTCCACGAAAAGGGAGCCTGATACATCAGCTGGGAGGCAATCCATTATTGGATTGATCGCTATGGGGAAGAGAGCGACGCTCAAAACTGAGCCCTGTGGCACCCCATTCTCCTGGTGAAAGGTGTCCGACAGGACAGAACCCACACGTACCCTGAACTGTCGATCCATTAAAATGGAATGAATAAAAAGAGGGAGGCGGCCGCGAAGGCCCCATGTATGCATGGTGCGGAGAATGCCCGCCCTCCAACAGGTGTCGTAAGCCTTCTCCAAATCAAAGAACACAGCTGCGGTCGGGCTCTTCCACAAGAAGTTATTCATAATGAAGGTCGACAAGGTAACCAGACGGTCAACAGCAGAGCGGCGCCTACAAAATCCACATTGTACATTGGTAAGTAGGCGTCGAGATTCAAGCAGCCAAACCAAACGAGAGTTAACCATTCGCTCCATCACCTTACAGACACAGCTGTTAAGCGAGATGGGTCGATAACTGGAAGGCAAGTGCTTGTCCTTCCCCGGCTTAGGAATCAGTACAACAATAGACTCGCACCAGCATGCGGGAACATGTCCCTCAATCCAGATGCGATTATAAGTACGAAGAAGGAAACCTTTACCCGCAGGAGAAAGGGTCTTCAGCATCTGAATATGAATAGAATCAGGCCCTGGAGCAGAGGACTGTGACCGGGCAAGTGCATTTTCGAGTTCCCGCATGGTGAAAGGGGCATTATAACTTTCACGATTCGAGGAGCGGAAGTTAGGTGGCCTAGCCTCCTCTGCCTGTTTTTGGGGGAGGAAGGCAGGGTGGTAATGAGCGGAGCTCGAAACCTCTGTGAAAAAGCGGCCATGTCGTGTGGCTAGGGCCTCCCGTCGGGTAGACCGTTCGCCTGGTGCAGGTCTTTCGATTTGACGCCACTTCGGCGACCTGCGCGTCGATGGGGATGAAATGATGATGATTAGGACAACACAACACCCAGTCCCTGAGCGGAGAGTCCAGAGATATAACACTAGCAACAAAGATCCGTATTGTGAGGGCTATGGTCTTTCCAGTTGTGATGTATGGATGTGAGACCTGGACCATTAGAAAGGCCGAACGGCAAAGAATTGACTCCTTCGAATTGTGGTGTTGGAGGAAACTTCTTAGAGTTCCATGGACTGCAAAGAGAACCAACAGATCAATATTGGAGCAAATTAAACCAGATTTCTCCCTGGAAGGTCTAATGTTAAAACAAGAGCTGACCTACTTTGGACACAAAATGCGAAGTCATGCCTCGCTGGAAAAAAACATTAATGCTGGGGAAGATTGAAGGAACTAGAAGAAGAGGACCTCAGAGGATGAGATGGATCGATGGCATTACAGAAGCAATGTGTTCCAACCTGGAAGGTCTACGGGAGAAAGTGCAAGACAGGAAAATGTGGCGTGATTTGGTTCATGGGGTCACGAAGAGTAGGAACCGACTAAACGAATAGAGAGAGAGAGTATGCAGTGCAACTGCACTGCCATTGAAATGCAGTGCGTTTGCAGTTTTCCCTTCTTCCCTCTCCTCGTGCTAAGACAGCGTGGTGTGGCGGTTGATGAAATGTGGAGGGAAGGAGAGTTCTTTGGCACTGAAGCTGATGACTGATCAGAAACCGTCCCTCCTGACAGCCAGACAGGTAAGAAGATAAAAGGTCCCAAGATTCGAGGATCCATCTGAGCCATTGGGCCACCATCTCTTCAAGTATCTTGCAGGGGTTATTGGTCAGGCTGATGAGCTGGTAACTATCAAGGGACAACAGATACTTGCCATGCTTCAGGACAGGAACCACAATACTGTCTCTGCACTGAGAGGGGAAAATGCCTTGGAGCCAAATATGGTTAAACACCTTGAGGAGATATTGTCATCGCGGAGGACTTATGTGTTGAAGCAATTGGTTATGGATGGACTCAGGGCCAGTGGGCGAAACATGTGAAGAAGAGAGGGCTAGAAGATGTTCCCATCCAGTAAAAGGCTAATTGTAGGATTCTACATGACAAGGGGTAAAATGCAAGTGGGAAACTTCAGCATGCTGTTTCCAGAAAGGAGGCTGGATAGGAGGCTGAGACCAATGTTGTCAGAAAATGGGTCGTGAGGTTTTCCATGAGATGGATCTTTTTAAAGGCCACCTGGAAGGGCAAGGTCAGGAATAGAAAACTGTTGTTGATAACCTCAGATAACCCCAGAGGGTGTGAAGTGTAACCCACATATGTGACAAAGGGACAGAAGAACCTAGGGAGGAGACAAAGTGTTCCCAACACACCCACTTGGTCTGTTTGATTAAGTAATGGGCTTTGGCATGAAGACATTTAAAGGTAATAAGACTGGCAGAGGATAGGTGCTGCTTAAGATGTTGCAAGGTGCGACAACGATCACGAGTGGCAGTAGCAATGGCCATGTTCCACCACTGAACTGGTTGGTGATGAACAGGGCCTGTCGAGTGGGGAACAGCAATACTGTCAGTGCAAATTATGTAATCGGATATGTGATGAATGACTTCCTCAATACAACCTGACAAAAAAGGTGTAAACAGGATCTGGGAGGTACATAGAGGCCAATCAGCTAGATGGAAAGCCCAGCAGGATAACTTGCCAATCACAAGGCAGGGACCGAACAACAGAATCAATGGGAATTGGTCACTATCACAGAGGTCATCGTGTGGTAACCACCAGTTTATGGAAGAAAGAAGGGGACAGGTAGTTAGTGAAAGATCAATGGCAGAGAAAATGCCATAGGCAGCTCTAAAAAGAGTTGGGGAATGATCATTAAGAATGCACAGGTCGTGGTCCACAAGAAATTGGTCAATGAGGAGTCCCCGACTACACGAAAAAGCACTGTCCCACAAAGGGTGATGGGTATTAAAATCCCCAAGGAGGAGGGAGGGAGGGAGGGGTTGCTGGGAGAGTTTGGGCAGTGGATGTCAGGAGGGAGACAGAGATTGCAAACAGTGACCATGAAATCCTAATGGAGTCGGATGGCAACTGCTTTCAATGTAGTACCAAGGGGGGTCCATGTACTAACAACATCCATATGGGCCAACATGCAAATACCACTGTAAGACCTCAAAGGACCAACTCAATTCTGGCAGAAAGCCAGTGAGCGAGAATCAATAAAATGAGATTCCTGGCAAATGACACAAGCTGTTAAGTAAAAGGAAATGAGGGATTGAATAAGCATGGAATGGGTATCCAAACGGAAGGCAAATGAGCTGGATCCAATGACACTTTTGGGTCCCATCTGTCATCAAGAAGGATGGGGTGATGTCCATAAGTAAGAGGTCAGGCTCAGATAGTGAGGACGGAGATGGCACCTGTGGGGACACAGGTGGGCATCGTCCTGGGGACGCACAGATGTGGGTTCTGCGGCCAAGTTGCGGCAGCAGGCCTCCAGCCTGGGAGACACCAGAGGGAGTGGTCCCAGGAGGAAGCCCCACCACTGGGGTGCCAAAGAAGGGAGACACTTCTTTGGGTGGGTTGGGGGATTGGCACCCAGAGAGAAGGTCATGAGAAATGCACAGGTGGGGGAGAGGAGAGGGGGTCGGACTGATGTAAAGAGGAGGGAGAAAGGGCATAACAGAGCAGAGTTAGATTAGATGTCATCAACACAGGGTGAAGGGCCTCAGTGTAGGATAAACAATCAATGGACTTATACTCCTGTGTCTTCTGTTTCTTCTTATAAACTAGGAAACCTGGCGAGCATGGAGAGTGATGGTTGTGATAATTAAAACACATGGGCGGCAGAACACAGGGGCTCCCCTCATGGAGTGGGTATCCACATTCACAGCATCGATGGTCTGCCATACGACGGGAAAAAATGTGCCCAAAATGTAAGCACTAAAAACACACTGTGGATGGTGGGATGTATGACTTCACATCACATTGATAATCATAACCTTGACCTTTTCTGAGACTGTCTCCCTCAAATGCCAAAATAAAGGTGCAGGTATCAACACAATTGTCCTTATGACCTTTCTGAAAATGCAGTTTCTCATCAGTTTGAAGGATAAGATCTCTATGAAAAATGACTCCTTGGACCATATTCAAGGACTGGTTAGGAGTAATGGATACCAGGATGTCGCCAAGATGGTCACAAGCATGGAAGCTGCACATTGGACAGCAGAAGTTTTGATCAACAGTGAAGCCGACTGTATTCTACCGAAGGATTCAACTTTGCCAAACTTGTCTTTGATATTTTCAGCAAAAATAATGGCTTGGTGATGGTGGAAGTGTCCCCGACAATCCTAGTGCAGACCAGGTAGCTGGCAAGCGACGCCCTCCTCCCAGAGTATAGCCAGAGAAGGGAAGACCACAGGGTTATAAGAAGCAGCAGTAAATGATCCACTACCAACTAAAGAGACAGCCATAAAAGAACGGCCACTTTTTGGAGCTTAATACACAAAGCATATGCCATTATACCACTCATTCCGATCAGGGGCTCCCCCTATGGGCACCATCAAGCCACAGCAAGGGTTGTCTGGAATGACAAGCAACTCCTACACATACATGGCGAGGCAACTCAGGCATCAGAAGTGTGATCGGTGTGTTGTCAGGGGTTTCAGCCAGATGGGTACATAACAGCCCCACCACATGGACTGGCTACACGTGCTGTTGAACTAGCGGGGTGGTGGGAGGCTCCAGCAGGAAAGGAAGAAGAGAAGGAGGGGAGAGGTATCCACACCATATGAACTAGGGAGGGTGTTATTCCCCAAATAGGTCACACTATGGAGAGAAAATTTAGAAGTGGAGGTTAAACACCACAGAGGGTTCAAAAATGACAAAAAGGAAGGAAAAGGCAAGTGGAACAAAAACTGGAAAGAATACAATAATCAACATGGATAGCCAGGTCGATGTCAGCAAGAACACCGAGAGAGGTGGAAGGAAGAGTAGAGGGAAAGGAGTGAGGACGAAGAGAGGGGGAAGAGGGGAAGGAAATGCAACCCAGGAAGGAAAAATGGGCCGCAATAGCACGGGGCCTGTGTGCACCACACAAGAACCCACGAAAGAAACATGAGCCCCCTGGGGGGTCGTCAGGCAGAGGAACATCCACACCTTTCCATGCTGCCCTATCATTGCAGAAATACTAATTGTTTGTGTGGGTGAAATGTTAGCATTACGCTCACATTGCGGCACAAAACAGTTTCCTGCCGTACTACCTGACATGCTTTTGTATGAATTACCAAGTTAAACTGCCACACCCTGGTCCACCACCAGCTGAATTTCATGCATCAACACAAAGGACACATTGAAGTCGAGACATTTCATACGGCATGCACAAAAATATAACACAGTGTTCCAGATGACACGTTTGGTACAACAGCATCATGTGCACACATACCACAGTAGGCACCGTATTAAAGATCCAGGGGCAGAAAGGGGTAGGGTTAGTGTTCACACAGGAAGGCAATGCACCCACATACCTATAACTGTATTTCCTAGGTAATGACGTCCTCGAGGCAGACAGATAATGCAAATGTATCCCTGGCTCACAGTGTGAGATTGTGTGTACATTACAAAAAATGCTGCACACAAACAACAGACTAATTGCATAATTTAAAACTGCCTTCGAACATATTCCAAGTGAGAGGTACAAATTAATTATACAGTCAGATAAACAACTACCATCAGGGAAATCATTCTACACCGATGCAAAGCAGGGGTTACTTGCATACCTGAATTGCATTATATGTGTTACCCTCTCATATTTCCCCACGGAGAAGATGGGTACCATTCCGGCCACCTGCATGTTGACCCACTGTCTGGTGAGAGCAGTCCAAGGAAGGTGACCACAGTGGAATCCTATGCGTTGCACCTTACACTTCAAACTGTTGTCTACAACTGCCTATTTAATTGGGACTAATTATTGCAACAATTTCTGGTAGACATGAATGCAAAAATTGAGACTGCACATCTCCAATACCTATGCCAGCATCAATGGTGTTTGTGTGTCTTACACTATGTAAATCTAAGGATGCATTTGCAAAAGATGGACATGCCAACAATGTTTGTGAAATAGTATGTGAAAAACTCCTCAAGCCCCTGGACTACATTGATCCTAATTTGACACACAAACGCCATGCCCCGAGAGGACTTTAACGGAGGTTTATAATGCTCAAGCTCTACAGACATGCATGTTTTTTGAGTCACTGTCATGCTGGCTGCCCTGCATAACAGGTGTGTATGTGGGAATAGTATCAACCTGCCTTACAGACCTGGTTAGGAGGTCAGTCTACAAATCAGGGACAAGAAACTGTTTTCAAATTCCTGGTGTCAAAGCAACCTAGCACAACAGGTGTGTTGTGTTGGCCTGCTTTATTGGTATGCACTTCATGGCAGAAAGAGGATTTCCAAGCCTTTGGCATATAGGCTAAGCTGCTTGAGAGATGCGTTTTGGGAGTAGTATCAGACTGTTTTATCAGCCTCTCAGTCTCTTTAGCAGGGGCTACACATGTTGCAAGGACGTGTCTATGGGAGGCCAAGAAGGACTGAGGGGGAGATAGATAGATAGATAGATAGATAGATAGATATAGAGAGAGAGAGGACAGGAGGAAATGGACTGGTAGAGAAGGGACAGGAAGAAGTAGATAGGGAGAGGGGACAGGAGGGGACGTGTAAGTGAGAGGGAGACTGAGGAGGACACGAACTGGAGGAGGGAAGGGAAGAAGAGATGGACTAGAGATGTGGGAGGAGAAAGGGGAAAGAGGAGGAGAGAGGGGAAGGGAGGGAGGGAGGGAGGGAGGGAGGGAGGGAGAGTGAGTGAGAGGAGGAGGGAGAGAGGAGAGGAGGAGGGAGAGAGGAGAGGAGGAGGGGCAGAGAGGGTGGGAGGAGGGGCAGGGAGGGTGGGAGGAGTGGGGAGAGGGGGAGGGAGGGAGAAGGAGAGGGGAGAAGGAGAGAGTTGGGAAGGGGGAGGGTCAGAGTGAGGGAGCGAGGGGGGGAGGGGCCTAGCGAGGGGGGAGGGGCCGAGCGAGGGGGGGAGGGGCCGAGCGAGGGGGGGGAGGGGCCGAGCGAGGGGGGGGGGGGAGGGGCCGAGCGAGGGGGGGGGAGGGGCCGAGCGAGGGGGGGGGGAGGGGCCGAGCGAGGGGGGGAGGGGCCGAGCGAGGGGGGGAGGGGCCGAGCGAGGGGGGGGAGGGGCCGAGCGAGGGGGGGAGGGGCCGAGCGAGGGGGGGGGGAGGGGCCGAGCGAGGGGGGGGGGAGGGGCCGAGCGAGGGGGGGGGGGGAGGGGCCGAGCGAGGGGGGGGGGAGGGGCCGAGCGAGGGGGGGGGGAGGGGCCGAGCGAGGGGGGGGAGGGGCCGAGCGAGGGGGGGAGGGGCCGAGCGAGGGGGGGAGGGTCCGAGCGAGGGGGGGAGGGGCGGTGCGAGGGGGGGAGGGGCGGAGAGAAGGGGGAGGGGCAGAGCGAGGGTGAGGGCGAGGGGCCGAGCGAGGGTGAGGGCGAGGGGCCGAGCGAGGGTGAGGGCGAGGGGCCGAGCGAGGGTGAGGGCGAGGGGCCGAGCGAGGGCGAGGGGCCGAGCGAGGGGGAGGGGGCCGAGCGAGGGGGGGAGGGGCCGAGCGAGGGGGGGAGGGGCCGAGCGAGGGGGGGAGGGGCCGAGCGAGGGTGAGGGCGAGGGGCCGAGCGAGGGTGAGGGCGAGGGGCCGAGCGAGGGTGAGGGCGAGGGGCCGAGCGAGGGTGAGGGCGAGGGGCCGAGCGAGGGCGAGGGGCCGAGCGAGGGGGAGGGGGCCGAGCGAGGGGGGGAGGGGCCGAGCGAGGGGGGGAGGGGCCGAGCGAGGGGGGGAGGGGCCGAGCGAGGGCGGGAGGGGCCGAGCGAGGGCGGGGAGGGGCCGAGCGAGGGGGGGGAGGGGCCGAGCGAGGGGGGGGAGGGGCCGAGCGAGGGGGGGGAGGGGCCGAGCGAGGGGGGGGAGGGGCCGAGCGAGGGGGAGGGGCCGAGCGAGGGGGAGGGGCCGAGCGAGGGGGAGGGGCCGAGCGAGGGGGAGGGGCCGAGCGAGGGGGAGGGGCCGAGCGAGGGGGAGGGGCCGAGCGAGGGGGAGGGGCCGAGCGAGGGGGAGGGGCCGAGCGAGGGGGATGGGCGGAGAGAAGGGGGAGGGGCGGAGAGAGGGGGATGGGCGGAGCGAGGGGGAGGGGCGGAGCGAGGGGGAGTGCCGGAGCGAGGGGGGGAGGGGCAGAGCGAGGGGGGGAGGGGCAGAGCGAGGGGGGGAGGGGCAGAGCGAGGGTGGAGGGGCAGAGCGAGGGGGGAGGGGCAGAGCGAGGGGGGAGGGGCCGAGCGAGGGGGGGAGGGGCCGAGCGACGGGGGAGGGGCCGAGCGAGGGGGGGAGGGGCCGAGCGAGGGGGGGAGGGGCCGAGCGAGGGGGGGAGGGGCCGAGCGAGGGGGGGAGGGGCCGAGCGAGGGGGGGAGTGGCCGAGCGAGGGGGGAGGGGCCGAGCGAGGGGGGGAGGGGCCGAGCGAGGGGGGGAGGGGCCGAGCGAGGGGGGGAGGGGCCGAGCGAGGGGGGGAGGTGCCGAGCGAGGGTGAGGGGCCGAGCGAGGGTGAGGGGCCGAGCGAGGGTGAGGGTGAGGGGCCGAGCGAGGGTGAGGGTGAGGGGCCGAGCGAGGGTGAGGGTGAGGGGCCGAGCGAGGGTGAGGGTGAGGGGCCGAGCGAGGGTGAGGGTGAGGGGCCGAGCGAGGGTGAGGGTGAGGGGCCGAGCGAGGGTGAGGGTGAGGGGCCGAGCGAGGGTGAGGGGCCGAGCGAGGGTGAGGGGCCGAGCGAGGGTGAGGGGCCGAGCGAGGGTGAGGGGCCGAGCGAGGGTGAGGGTGAGGGGCCGAGCGAGGGTGAGGGTGAGGGGCCGAGCGAGGGTGAGGGTGAGGGGCCGAGCGAGGGTGAGGGTGAGGGGCCGAGCGAGGGTGAGGGTGAGGGGCCGAGCGAGGGTGAGGGGCCGAGCGAGGGTGAGGGGCCGAGCGAGGGTGAGGGGCCGAGCGAGGGTGAGGGGCCGAGCGAGGGTGAGGGGCCGAGCGAGGGCGAGGGGCCGAGCGAGGGCGAGGGGCCGAGCGAGGGCGAGGGGCCGAGCGAGGGCGAGGGGCCGAGCGAGGGCGAGGGGCCGAGCGAGGGCGAGGGGCCGAGCGAGGGCGAGGGGCCGAGCGAGGGCGAGGGGCCGAGCGAGGGCGAGGGGCCGAGCGAGGGCGAGGGGCCGAGCGAGGGCGAGGGGCCGAGCGAGGGCGAGGGGCCGAGCGAGGGCGAGGGGCCGAGCGAGGGCGAGGGGCCGAGCGAGGGCGAGGGGCCGAGCGAGGGCGAGGGGCCGAGCGAGGGCGAGGGGCCGAGCGAGGGCGAGGGGCCGAGCGAGGGCGAGGGGCCGAGCGAGGGCGAGGGGCCGAGCGAGGGCGAGGGGCCGAGCGAGGGCGAGGGGCCGAGCGAGGGCGAGGGGCCGAGCGAGGGCGAGGGGCCGAGCGAGGGCGAGGGGCCGAGCGAGGGCGAGGGGCCGAGCGAGGGCGAGGGGCCGAGCGTGGGCGAGGGGCCGAGCGAGGGCGAGGGGCCGAGCGAGAGCGAGGGCGAGGGGCCGAGCGAGGGCGAGGGGCCGAGCGAGGGCGAGGGGCCGAGCGAGGGCGAGGGGCCGAGCGAGGGCGAGGGGCCGAGCGAGGGTGAGGGTGAGGGGCCGAGCGAGGGCGAGGGGCCGAGCGAGGGCGAGGGCAGAGCGAGGGGGGGAGGGGCAGAGCGAGGGGGAGGGCAGAGCGAGGGGGGGAGGGGCCGAGCGAGGGGGGGAGGGGCCGAGCGAGGGGGGGAGGGGCCGAGCGAGGGGGGGAGGGGCCGAGCGAGGGGGGGAGGGGCCGAGCGAGGGGGGGAGGGGCCGAGCGAGGGGGGGAGGGGCCGAGCGAGGGGGGGAGGGGCCGAGCGAGGGGGGGAGGGGCCGAGCGAGGGGGGGAGGGGCCGAGCGAGGGGGGGAGGTGCCGAGCGAGGGTGAGGGGCCGAGCGAGGGTGAGGGGCCGAGCGAGGGTGAGGGTGAGGGGCCGAGCGAGGGTGAGGGTGAGGGTGAGGGGCCGAGCGAGGGTGAGGGTGAGGGTGAGGGGCCGAGCGAGGGTGAGGGTGAGGGTGAGGGGCCGAGCGAGGGTGAGGGTGAGGGTGAGGGGCCGAGCGAGGGTGAGGGTGAGGGGCCGAGCGAGGGTGAGGGGCCGAGCGAGGGTGAGGGGCCGAGCGAGGGTGAGGGGCCGAGCGAGGGTGAGGGGCCGAGCGAGGGTGAGGGGCCGAGCGAGGGTGAGGGGCCGAGCGAAGGTGAGGGGCCGAGCGAGGGGAGGGGCGGAGCGAGGGGGAGGGGCGGAGCGAGGGGGAGGGGCGGAGCGAGGGGGAGGGGCGGAGCGAGGGGGAGGGCGGAGCGAGGGGGAGGGGCGGAGCGAGGGGGAGGGGCGGAGCGAGGGGGAGGGGCGGAGCGAGGGGGAGGGGCGGAGAGAGGGGGAAGGGCGGAGCGAGGGGGAGGGGCGGAGCGAGGGGGATGGGCAGAGAGGGGGATGGGCAGAGACAAGGGGGAGGGGCAGAGCGAGGGGGATGGGCAGAGAGAAGGGGAGGGGCAGAGCGAGGAGGAGGGGCAGAGCGAGGGGGAGGGGCAGAGCGAGGGGGAGGGCAGAGCGAGGGGGAGGGGCAGAGCGAGGGGGAGAGCAGAGCGAGGGGGAGGAGCGGAGCGAGGGGGAGGGCAGAGCGAGGGGGAGGGGCAGAGCGAGGGGGAGGGCAGAGCGAGGGGGAGGGGCAGAGCGAGGGGGAGGGGCAGAGCGAGGGGGAGGGACAGAGCGAGGGGGAGGGACAGAGCGAGGGGGAGGGACAGAGCGAGGGGGAGGGGCAGAGCGAGGGGGAGGGGCAGAGCGAGGGGGAGGGGCAGAGCGAGGGGGAGGGCAGAGCGAGGGGGAGGGCAGAGCGAGGGGGAGTGGCAGAGCGAGGGGGAGTGGCTGAGCGAGGGGGAGGGGCTGAGCAAGGGGGAGGGGCAGACGAGGGGGAGGGGGAGAGCGAGGGGGAGGGGGAGAGCGAGGGGGAGGGGGAGAGCGAGGGGGAGGGGGAGAGCGAGGGGGAGGGGGCGAGCGAGGGGGAGGGGGAGAGCGAGGGGGAGGGGGCGAGCGAGGGGGAGGGGGAGAGCGAGGGGGAGGGGGAGAGCAAGGGGGAGGGGGAGAGCGAGGGGGAGGGGGGAGCGAGGGGGAGGGGCAGAGCGATGGAGAGGGGGAGAGCGAGGGAGGGAGAGGTGTGGAGGCAATGGGCAGACAGGGGTAAGGAATGGGAGATGCAGGTGGGAGCAGACCCAGACGACCATCCTATTGTCGTATCTCACCACTGCTGTATCCTTTCTGCAAAAAGCATTGGATACCAAACACTGAATGTCATGCTATTAGTAAAGTAAGTTCCTGGTTACTGATATTAACTTTGAAAACTGGGCCTGTATCTCTCCTGCAAGCAGATGCAAGTTATGCTCACAAGGATGGTTGACTGGCCCTCTATGGAAAAAATCACTGTCAGTACTGGAGACTGCAATTGAGTCCAAGTTGTGGTCATTTTAGACTTATGACTACTAAGCTACTGAGGTACTGGTACAAATCCTGAAGTTTACATAAATTTTCATCACTAGAATATCTGTGGTAAACCAAGCAGAGGGGCATCTGTTTGCAATTCTTAATCATAAGATTGTCAGCCAACTCCATTGATTAAATGCCCAACTTCTCTGCCGTTCTTTGTGGGTATGGAATCATACCAATGCAATTTTCATAAGCATACCAACACAATTTTCATCATTTTAATTATTACCAAATTTTCATTTGCATATCAAGCAGATCTCACTCTCACCAGTGCATAAAATTTTAAATTAGGTAATTAATTAGTTAGCTTACATGTTTTTTGAAAGTATTACAACAGATATCAATCTACACACAAATTTAAGATCAATTTTTGGTTAACTATAAACAATTTATGATTTCTTCTTATAATTATAGTTATACCTGATCTCTTATGTGTGATGTAACCATGTGTGACAGGTTGCTAACACCAGGATGAGGATCATGGTCCAGTGCAGTAAGACTATGCCATAGTTTCATATAGATACTGCCAAACGAGAGAGTTGGCAAATTGCTCAGGTTGCCATGACCTGCAATGGAGGTTCGATTACTACCAAACCATGAGTAAACGCTCTAGCAAAACATAAAATTTAACTACTTCAATTATGCACTAACATTATGGTAACATTTAAGAAGTGTGATAATATTACATGACTTTCTCAACAAAAATGTAATAAATCAATTGTATGTGGTCACAAGAAACTATTTCAGAATGCCTGATATGTTGTGAAACAAATTCATGTGTCAAGACTTAATTTCTGCTCACAGAGTATTTCTCTCTTGGTCTGTCCTTAAAACCAGGATCTAAAAAACCAGAATTTGTGCCTAAAAATTCTAACATGATAACACAATGTCTGAAATATTAACCACACTCTACAAGGTTTTCTCAAACTTGTATTATTTAACGTAACAAATTAGACATCAGCATAACAAGAAGCACAGAAACACAAAACTAAATATAAAATAAATTGAGATTTTTGTTTCCAACCTGCTTTTCTAATGAAGAACAAAGTAACAAAATCAGAAAAGAGAAGATTGGACCATGACTGAAGGATAGCAATAGATAATAAATCTGAACACTTCATCACATGATTTTTTTCAGTCTTTGGCAGATTTCTTCATGACTGTCAGTTTCAACGCTATGAAAAATTTTGTCATCCTCAATAACATATGATATGAAAATATGTAGTTATCAGTGAGGACATGAGTGCAGTTTTGTGTGGATACAAAGATCAACAGAGTAGTCTGGACAGAAAAGATATAACATTTCATACGATACACAATTTACTAAGAAGGAATAAATTCATAGGCAATACAGATTGTGCAAAAAACCTACATTTAAGAAATGCTAATCATTTCTTTCACTAAAATATGACCAGCAGAAATTACATACCAACTTACCTTTTACTGCCTAGCAGAGAAATTATTTTGTTAAAACATACCTACTTAAATGTAGCTCACTCCATAGTTAAGGAATATTGCATGATGAAGTCTTAACTTAGCTAAAATATTATAGCAAGAACTTCACTACCAACAGTTAAATAGCAATTATACTTAAAATGTTTCAAACTATAGTAACATACATTTAACACTAAGTCAAGCAAGCATATGTAATTACACCATACCAAGACTACATATAGAGGATGAGGATGAAACCCGTTTGATTCTTTCTGTATGTATGAAGTCAGAGGAGGCAACAGCAGCTGGTGAGACAGCACCATCGGTGCTAAGTACTGTCACTGGAGTGACAGTCTTGAGCCTGTCTCGTGAAGCTATACGTCTCATACCCATAATAGGAGACATGCTCAGATCTGTCAAAGGAAAAAAATAAATTGTTCATGATGGGTTTCAGGATGGGAAACATGCAGTCCTGTTAACCAAACAGTTGAGCTAACAGTGTTACAACAGGAGCAAGTTAGTCATTAAATGAGCTAAAAGCTTTTGTTTATGTTTTACTATAAATTTCTTAGCACTGAAAAGTAGCAGTTCTCTACTACATTGCTATATTTTTTAAGAACAGCTATCAATTTCTTAACATTTATTGCATTTTCAAAATGATATCAACTTAAAAAAATATACTGATTGCTTAAAGTTATAACAACTACATTCAAATAAGCAGTTTTTAATTTAGGTGATGCCTCTAATATCTCCAATATTATACCTGTAAATAGAAACAATGACATGTTAATATTTAGTATTGACTGAAAATGCTGATGTATGATAACTGTAAATAAAAACTTGCCTATAGTGGCATCAAATTAGTTTCAGTTTTTTGATTACAGTAAGCTGTCACTATGAAAAAGTATTTTCGTGTGTATGTTTGTGTGTCTGTTGACCTGCCAGCACTTTCATTTGGTTTATATATATATATATATATATATATATATATATATATATATAGAGAGAGAGAGAGAGAGAGAGAGGGAAACATTCCACGTAGGAAAAATATATCTAAAAACAAAGATGATGTGACTTACCAAATGAAAGTGCTGGCAGGTCGACAGACACACAAACGAACACAAACATACACACAAAATTCAAGCTATCGCAACAAACTGTTGCCTCATCAGGAAAGAGGGAAGGAGAGGGAAAGACAAAAGGATGTGGGTTTTAAGGGAGAGGGTAAGGAGTCATTCCAATCCCGGGAGCGGAAAGACTTACCTTAGGGGGAAAAAAGGACGGGTATACACTCGCACACACACACATATCCATCCACACATATACCCACACATATGGTATATGTGTGGATGGATATGTGTGTGTGTGCGCGAGTGTATACCCGTCCTTTTTTCCCCCTAAGGTAAGTCTTTCCGCTCCCGGGATTGGAATGACTCCTTACCCTCTCCCTTAAAACCCACATCCGTTCGTCTTTCCCTCTCCTTCCCTCTTTCCTGATGAGGCAACAGTTTGTTGCGAAAGCTTGAATTTTGTGTGTATGTTTGTGTTCGTTTGTGTGTCTGTCGACCTGCCAGCACTTTCATTTGGTAAGTCACATCATCTTTGTTTTTAGATATATTTTTCCTACGTGGAATGTTTCCCTCTATTATAACTATATGGAATATTTCTAATGAACGACTAGAAAACAGCATGTTCACATTCACAGGACATGTACATTGATATGTTCTGTAGAAAGGATTATCATTTGAACCACATCGGCCTGTGGTTCAAGGTCAACAATGTTATCAGGCCACAACACCACCTACCAGTAAAATGTGCGTGCAGCTCCCATTGTCACCATAAACCAAAGGTAATGGATCAGTGTGACTTGAGCAGACATGCACAATGCCTTGCAGATGTATGCGCGAACAGTACCATCAAACCAGTGAGTTTGAAAGAGAGTGCGTTATTGGCAAGAGAGAATGTGATGCATCCATCTGAGCAATTGCTGCCCGTGTGGGATGAAGTGTTTTGGCAGTGCAACGGATGTGTGCAAAATGGTTCACGGAAGGCCGTCAGACATGACAAGATGGGTCAAGTCGCACCACTCCGACCGAGATCAACACGTAATCTGAATGGCACAGCACACAGCAGGACAGATCTGTGTCCTCCTCGGCTCTGGCGCAACAGTGGAACAATGAAACACATTGTACACTATCAGTGGTGACAGTCTGTTGGCGTTTATTACAGCTCGGGTTACATGCTCGTCATCCACTTCTCCACCTACCTTTGACGAATGTGCAAAAACATGCTAGACGGCAATAGTGTATGAAATAACATCACTGGGGCCAGGAATGGAATCAGATAGTGTTTTGAATGAATCCAGGTTCTCTTTGTTTGAAAATTATGGCCACATTTTGGTTTTCTGCACAAAGGAGGAGCGGCATCACAGTGACAGCATTTGCAAAAGACATACAGTGCCAACTTAGGGCCTGATGGTGTGGAAAGCTATTGGGTACAACCACAAATCACAGTTGGTGTGTGACCAGTGTGACCTATGTGAATGACATCCTGTGACCCATAGCCATACCCTTTCTGCATAACATCCCAGATGTCACTTTTCAGCAAAACAGTGCACAACCACATGTTGCTGCATCAACATGAGCGTTCTTGGGGTCACCAAATGTCAGCCTTTTGCCCTAGAACACCAGATCACCAAACTTGTTACCAATAGAAGATGTGCAGGAGACGGTGAAATGACAGTTTCAGCACTGTGACCCAATGCCGACAATGACAGCTGAACTTTGGAACCAGGTAAATGCATCGTGGATGGCTATACCACAGGACACCATTCGAACTTTATACGGGTTGATGCCATCATGCGTGGACATGTTATCAGGGCCCGTGGTGGATCTTGTATCTACTAGGCAACAGGACACATGATCAAATGAGGTGACTGAAAAGCTAATCATTTCTGCAGAATGTACTAATGTACATGTCCCATGAATATGAACGTCCTATCTCCAGCCATTCAAGACGTCCGTTTTTTTTTTTTTCCTTTTTTTTCCCCTTCCTTACTCGTTGCAGGGGTTGGAAGAATCGCAGATTATTAATGATATAAAATTACTGTTTACTGTTAAATGAAGTGGATTAAGAACAAATATTAAATGTGTGTATCACTTCTAAGTGCAGTATAGCTGTATTAAGGGATAAATTGTGTTCTGGGGCATAACAGAGTGGAAAGGTGGAAGGGGAAAAGTGTGAGAGAAGGAAGGTTCCTGAATTCTTGGAAGGTAGGTCACTGGATACTGGTAATGCTCTTCCCTCCTTCAAAGGTCTGCAAACTAAGGAGCGAGCAGGTGATTCGCCATTCTCTCTATCCCACTACACCACGAGAAGCAACTACAGTGCATTTCACAAAGTTACACCCCCACAGTATGCCTTACAAGGCAACACAGTATGCAGACATGTTTTGGGGGGGGGGGGGGGGAGATAATTTTCCACAAAGTGCTTTAGCATTGCATAGAGGACCAATATGAGTCACTAACAATCCTAATGCAAGAAATGCATAAGGACAGAATTTACATAAATCTCTGCACACTGTTCTACATTGATTTAGGAGAAGCTGATGCTTAGTCACACTAGGACAGTTGTAGCTGTCTTCCAAGAAAGGCAGCTTACCATACCACTACACTAGTGCTGCTCACTTTTCATTTTACAGCAGACTACACCTCTCCAGCATTTCCTGTCCAGTTTCCATGTGTGAGTAAGCAAAATAACTTCACAGAGCCTGTGTTTACATACTGGAGTTATTTTCAATTTATTAAATGAGTACTTATTTGTGGTTGTTACATGAGTTGTTATGTAAAAAAGTTCAACAAATGGAGTGTCAATTGTGTGTCACACTGAAGAGCACGTTTCAAGTGTAACATGCTACCAATACGTATTTGACAATATCAATTTAGTTGTCTCAGATGTCACTGGCTGGAGGGCTTTTCACAGGATGAGGGGAATCAAATGCATCATTCCAGCCTCAGCTCTTCCAACATCTAAAAAGGCTCAGAGGCTTAAATTGTCTCACTCTAGAACAGAGGTAGGCCTCCTAGGTGTTATGGCACTTCACATACTTCAGCCTAAATCAGGCAATGCATTGTAGAGGATTACTGTTCTAGACTTGAACATGATCACATCCAATTCATCAGACATATTCACACCCATCTTGGAAGATGTACTATGGATGTGTGGTAAGTGGCTCAACTTAGTGAAGCCCAGTCTATAAGTGCCAGCAGTTGCTGAATGGAAGAGATGTATGCAATAATGCAGCAGTAGAATTAATACTGAGCAAAGTGCTGTAACTTTCAGTTCATTCATTAATTCACAACCACATGACTGTGACACAAATACACTGTCAATAACAGACAGCAGAAAGGTGCAACATTTACAAATCCTATCCCATTACCAGCAATACTACAAAGGTCATGGGCAATATTACACTTACACATTATACACTTCTCAGCTACTGCTTGTGGGAATTTATTTTACATAAGAGCTCACTTAACAACTGGAAATAAATACTCATATAATAAACGGAAAATAACTCCACTATGCAAATGCAAGCTCAGTGAAGATATTTTGCCTACTCGCATACAAGAACTGGACAGGAAATGTAGAAGGTACAGTCAGTCTGCAAAATGAAAAGTGCCCAGCATTTTTAGTGTGGGAAGTTGCCTTTTCTGGAAGATAGGTACAACTGCCGTACGGCATGACTAGAAATCATTTAGCCTCTGGCAGTGTAGAACAATGTTCATTGTGCCCACATGTGTTTCTTGCATTTGTATTATTAGTAACTGATATTTGTATTTCATCTAGTGCTGAAAAACTATCAGCCCCCAGCCCTAACACACTTGGCATGTCTGTGCATTGCAGGGTGTTGGTATTACTTTGTGAAACACCATGTAGCTGTTTCTAGTTATGTAGTGGGGTACAAAGAGTGGGACTTGCCTAATCACTGTTCATTCTTCAAACCTATAAAGGAGGGAAAAGCAAGATCACAATCCTGTGACCTAGCTTCCCTAATGCTCCAATGTGGAAACTATTAGTCTGAGAGAAAAAAATGAATAGACCTTTTTTGTAGGAAAGTTAGAGCAATTCAGTTTTGTACTGGAAAACATATTTGCTAGGTTTTTGAATTACCCAATAAAAACATAAAAATATGACCTTTAGACATCACCTACCCTCACGCTCGCATTCCACTAGTGGGGATTTTTAGTATGTTTGTTGTTCATGACACTCCTTGCTATCACTGTGCAAAGTTTGCAACTACACAAATTTTTCCCATAATTTTCCTTCATTGACTGGACTGTTTCATTATTCAATACTTCTTGGTAGAGGGACGTTTCCTGTCTTCATGGACACACTAAGTACTCTGCATGTTATTCAGCAGATAGGATAGTTCAGCTGGTCCAGGACATTATCCACCTCTTGTATAGGAAAAGATGGAGATAGCCTTCTGTTAGGTCCTCGGACAACAGTAATTGAAGGGAATGAGGAATCTGTCAGAGCAGTGGAAAGAGCCTGCCAAAAATTAACTACAGTTCACTGTGATGTCTCCCTACGGGTTATAATGTCATCGGTGATAAACAGCATGTTGATTGAGTGGGAAACACAGTGGCTGAAAGTGGCCAACAACAAGCTGTGGTCGGCCAATCAACTGTTCAACCATGGTGCACTTCCTTTCGAATTCCAAGGAGGATTGATGTAGTCCTCACTCACTTGCACATCAGACACTGTCCAATGATGCATGCTTATCTCTTGTGGCCATGAAGAGCAATCAGAATATTTTTGGTGTCACACTCAAAGTGTGCCATGCTTTAATGTCAAGTTTTTTGAGTACTGCTAGGAGGGAAGGTTTTCATCTGCTGAGGGACTTAATCTAAATTTTATGTGATGATGAAACAAGTAATTGAATGACAGTTCTAATGTGTTTCTCGCTGGCTGGTTCATCCTATTAGTTCCACAATTAACCAGCCATTTGACACTATCCTCTGTTTTATTAATACTTTATATGACAATGATATGAGTGGATGTACTGGATACTGTATATGAAATCTTTTATTACTGTGGCTCTAGTGGTACAGTCTTTGTTTATTCACTGTAACAAAAGTAACTACTCATACACCAACACAACAATCTTGAGACAGAGCACTGATGACCGTGATGTGTAGCACTCAACAATTTTAAATCTATCTATCCATCATTATTTAAACAACTGAAAGTCAAAGATAGCATATCACAGTTGGAGATGTACTGTGTAGTAGTCACTAAAGTGTCTGTAAAATGGTGCCTAAAACTTAGAAAAAATTTAACTGCATGGTCAAAAAGCATAAAAGTTAGAACACAATGCAGTACAAGTATTTTCAAGGCATATTTTTACAATAAATATACTCTACTTAATGGCATCCCTCATTCTAGTTGTGAGTAAAGCCTGCAACAGTCCACATTCACAACACATAGCCTTTACCTAACAAGAAGCATTAAAAGATGTTATATATGCTTTGCATAAGGGATAAATGACCAGTGTGGAGGCTATACTGATGGTGGGCGTCAATTCTGTGGAATTCTACACAAAATTTAATTCTCTGTGGTTGTCTCCTATGATACTAATTAGTATGAATGACTGTCATGTGTTGTAATTAGGGTTCCAAGCAGTAAACTGATCATGTACAAACTGTTGTCAGAATCTGCACCAAATGGGAAGGATATTGAACACTGTAACTTGGCATTTTTAATGAGGGCTGATGAGAATGGAAGAATGAGCAAAAGTTGGGTAACTGGTGATATGATATAGTGATCATAGCAATAATACTGAAACAGTTGGTAAAATTATGTTTACTCCATTATGCTTTGTTGCATTTAGTCCTTTAAAAATATAGGGACGGCTAGTGACTCCAAAAACTGCTAAGGAGGTATATGCTGCCTGCAGAATAACAATGAGGTGGGGATTTTCCACCACTCACCTCCCCGAAACTGTCTATGAGTGGAATGAGGCTGGCTGGCTTGCTTGTTTCTTTCCTCTCCCAGCAGCTCTCATTTAAAGTGACAGGTCACAGTGGGCAATATGTAGCGTATTTTATGATTTTAATAGAGGTCTTAGCTTCATACATTAATTGTGTTAAAATGAAATAGATTACAATGCCATCATAACAACATATTGACAGCTCATCCTCCAGGAACTTAGTTCCATCAATGAAGCCTGGTGACTGTGTGACACACCTGCCATTACACACAAGTGCCACAAAAATGTTGTTGCTCTGAGTACAAATATACCGTATTTACTCGAATCTAAGCCGCACTTTTTTCCGGTTTTTGTAATCCAAAAAACCACCTGCGGCTTAGAATCGAGTGCAAAGTAAGAGGACGTTCTGAAAAATGTTAGGTGTTGCCACAACTAACTTCTGCCGTCAAATATATGTAGCGCAACACAGGTATGCTTTGCAGGCACAAAGATAAAAAATACTGGCGCCAAAACCTCTGCGTCAGTAAATACATTAAAAGAACAGGTAGAAGAATGTAAACATTATGCCAGGTATTCTTTCGTGTTTGCTGCTACCTCATTTAAATCCTGTCTGCCTAATAATCTACGAAACTAGACCGAGAAGACGCGGAAGAATATACATATCATGTCATGTTTATATTCGTATTATTCTTATGCTGTATAGTGATACAGTCATAAATGAAGCACGGCAACTGCCTAAATTTTTAAATCTAAGATGACTCTGATTTCTGTGCAGACTGTAATGTACTAAAGAGGCGTCTGCAAAGATTTTCTAACGGAGAAAATTTTTCGCTAAACTCTCGTTCAGAACATCTTCTATTATACGCAGCTATTATTTGGTTCTTGTTGATCATTATCAAAGAAAGCGGCAGTGTAAGTAACAACGAAAAGCAGTCTCTTGCCATTATTTCGCTAATGAGAATTTCTCTCTTTTTTTATTGTAAGCGGCGGTAGTGCGCACTAAGCAAGCCACGCCGCGAGCGGCGACAGGCCGTAAACACTCATCAGAATGCGACAAACAATGCACGACACAGTACAATTATGCATTTTCAGCTTAGAGTGACGTAAACAACTATAACAAAGAGAACGGCACTTATCAGATCAAAGCAAAATAAGCAATCGATTCAAACCAGACGAAGCACGTGAAAAAGGAAGGGTACCCGTATAAATACGGACGGAGCGCCTGACACACAGCAATGGCTACTTGGTAAAGCTTAACTGTTGAGCTTACGACTCGAACCAAACTACTGTAGCTGTATCTTCATCCATTCGACCTCAATTGTGTTTCACGTTACAATGGACCAACTTTGTTTCGATTTGGAAGGGCGGTCTAAAACTTTTCTCTCACCTTGAATTTCGAGTCTCAAATTTCAGGAGCGGCTTAGATTCGGGTAAATTTTTTTTTTCTTGATTTCGAGTCTTATTTTTTAGGTGCGGCTTAGATTCGAGTGCGGCTTACATTCGAGTAAATACGGTAGGCCATTCACATTTAGTTCACACCTGTGTATGAGCAGCAATAATGTTTATATAGATGGACATAATTTCAACAGTTTCTGAATGTATTACTCACACTATGAAGTAGTTTCTGAAAGTACAGCAAAGAACAACCAACATTTGCAGAGCAATCAGCAATAAAAAGAAAAAAGGGCATATTTGCTGTAGGTGGTTATTTGAGTCATACTACACACCCAGCTGTAACAAATCATGACTATTGGGTAGCTCACATTTCCTAAAGCTCATAATTCATCTTTTTGCTATTTAGATTGCTTGCTGGACTTTATTTCGTAACTAAATAAAACACATATGGCCAATTTCTGACCTAGGTCTGGGTCTGGGTCTGAACTTCAACTTCTTTCCTTCTAATTTTCATCTATTTGAATAAAATGTGTCTCACACAAAATGGTAGAATACTGTGCATACTACCAACCCACATTAAGCTAATGCCATATGAGCTGCATAAAACACATTTTCTCCTTGCAAGGTCTCTTTCTTACTTCAATTAATATAAAATGTAAACATTTGATTTGTTACAGCATATCACTTTATTTATTGCAAAGGCCTTGTAGGTACTACCTGCATTAACACTGTATTGTGTTCAGTGCCTGAGGTTAGAAGATAGTTCTGCATGATGGTTCTCAACACCACTTATAAATTTCAGGTAATGCCCAAGTTTATGTAAAAATAAAGTAAAAATTAATATAGGCACATTAAGTTCAAAACAGCTACATGAAGAATATTATTCAACAACTACATGGAGAATATTATTCCATTCCAAACAATTGCTTGCTTATAAATCTGCTTTGTAAGGTATCCATATCTACAGACAGAAACTACAAATTGAAGAAAAGAGAGAGACTGGGGCCACAAGGATTGCAAGGGGAGGAGGGATCAAGATGGCACAGACTTTGTAGCAGCCATTTAAGTCAATGTGTTGTGTATCTGTTGTGAACCACCAGCAGGCAATCAGACTGCTAGTTCTTAGTTATTATTGCTGAAAGCTTCATTCCATGTGTAAGTTTTCTGGTACATTATCTACCATAGAAGTAACATATTAAATCTTGATTATATACCTATCAACAGCTCAATGCATCAATTATATGATGAGTCGTATGTATGTATGTATGTATGTACGTACAGCAACATAAAGAAATACAAATCAATATTCTTAACAGTGTCATTGACTGGTTTGCTGCAATTTTAAAATGACACAACATATTCGGTTCTGCACATCCAGAGGTATTATACTAATGATAAGTGTAACACACAGTGAGGAAATAATAAATCGGGTGGAAACATGAAAAATTTTAGGTATCTTTATTGATGAGAATTCAAACTAGAAAAAGCACATTTTAGAACTCCTAAAACAACTTAGTCCAGCCGTATATTAACTTTGAATCATTGCAAATCTTGGGGAGAGACAAATCAGTAAGTTGACATATTCTGAATATTTTCATTCAATAATGTCATATGGAATAATGTTCTGGAGTAACTCATCTTTAAGAAAGGAAGTCTTCATTGCCCAAAAAATGTACTGTAAGAATAATATGTGGTTCTCATGGGGACAACATTAGGCTAATTACAGCACACAAAATACATTTAGTCAGCCCTTCTTCCCACACTACGTACATGATTTGAACAGGAAGAAACCCTAACATGTGGTATCACACTAAGTACGCCCTGCCATGCATTTCACAGCTACTTGCAGAGTGTTGATGTAGGTGTAGAGAGAGCAAACCCCTGTAATAATGGTTGGCAAGATGGGGGCAATGACTTTTAGGCTGCAAGATTCAATAATTATCACAATTTCAGTCCAGGGGAAAAGGAATGGCTATTACTGATCACACAGGAATAAAAGAGTTCCATGAGATGAGGATAACTTACGCCCACAGATTTTGGTACTGAACTGGAGAGCATAGTGGCCAAAATTCAGACTCAGAGGGAAAGTGAAGTGTCCCGTTCACATCAGGGTCATTAGTGGATAGCCCAATATAGAAAACATCACACTTAAAAACTGCATAATGAAGATGAAAAGGTACTATGCATACAAAAAAAGTGTTGCAAGGGAAAATTCTGTTTCATATGAGGGGTGATCTAGTAGTCTGAGCCATAATTAGGTGGTATATTTGTCACTAGACTGTACAGGCCACAGCCAAGAGATATCAGATGGTACCACTGTTTTTGTCAAGTCAGCTCGATTTCATTTCAGTGCTAGTAGATAGTAAATTGAAGTGGTGTGAACAAAGAGAGCTATCTGGAAGCTCCAAACCAGTACAGAAAAGAAATTATGAGTGGGATGAGACAAAAGCCACATAATCATAAAGTCATTTAAAACCAAAGAAATTTATTTCATTAGACTGAAATAAATATAACTGCAAATCAAAGTACTGTTAATGTAGGTGAGAATGAATATGTGTGTGTGTGTGTGTGTGTGTGTGTGTGTGTGTGTGTGTGTGCGCGCGCGCACATACAAGTGTTACATTCCAATAGGGGTGAGAAAAGTTTTCTCAGGTATCAAAACTCACTCCACTACAGTACACTCCACGCAACTGACTGCGAACAAAGAATACCCATGCACAGAGGAGAACACTGACAACATACATTTATGAAGACAGTATTTCAAAATTCTGAATGCAGGCATAAAGTTGTCATCACTTTACATACGAACAATATATGGAAAAGGGTAGACCGCTGCTCACTTCAAAGAAGACACGTTGAGCTGCAGACAGACACAACAAAAGGTCTGTTACTCATTTAGGTTTCAGCCAAACCCTTCTTCAGAAAAGGAAACACACACACACACACACACACACACACACACACACACAGATATATATTCATTCACGCAAGCAAGCCCACCTCATGCACACACGACCACCATCTCAGGCAGCTCAGGCCAGAATGCAGCTGTCACAATGAACAGAAGCCGCAATCTAGTGGGGACGTGTTAGGGACCAGGGTAGCAGGGTTTGGGTGGAGGCAGAGAAGAATGCTGTCTGTCGGACTGTGCAGGGACAAGAAGGATGCACTACAAGACTGCCACCAGGTGTGGTGTTAGGAGGCTGTCAGGTAGAGAGGTGGAAGAGGGGGGGGGGGGGCAATGGGTAGTGGAAAAGAAGATGTGGAGGGAAAGGAAGGGAAAAGACAGGCAATTGCATTGACAGAGGGTGGCACAGAAAGAGGGTGTGTGGGTGTGAAAAGTGAGGAGATGATAAGACAGAGGGGGTGAAAACTGTTTGATGGGGTGTATGGGGACAGTAGGTCACCTTAGGTTGAGGCCATCTGGTTGAGACTGACATTGGTCCCTCCACCACCAAATTTTCTGGAATGTGCAGATGGGAGTTATCCTTAAAACACATTCTCTTATCCTGAAATTGTCCCAGCCTCAACCTAAAATAATCTTCTGTACCCACACATTCCACACAATATCAGCTTTTGCCCTGTCTGTACTATCACCTTCCTATTCACCACCACCACCCGTCCCCCCACCCGTTTTGTGTGCTGCTCTCTGTCAACGCACCCATCCAGTTTTCCTGTTCCCTCTTCCTCTCCTTTTACTCTTCCCATTTCCTCCTCTCCCCCCTTCTGCCCACCTTCCTGCCCAACAGCCTCCCACCATCTGGTAGCAGTCTTGTCGTGCTTCCTAGTCTGCATACACTCAGCCAGATGGCACTTTTCTCTCCCCACCTGTACCCTGCTATCCCTTCCGTTTCCCTGCTCCCCGCAGATCACTGCTTCCATTCAACGTGGCAGTTGCAGTCCGGTCCAAGCTGCTAAAGATGGTGGTCGTCTGTGTGTGAGGTGTGCTTGCTTGTGTGAATGAATGTGTGTGCTTCCTTTTCTGAAGAAGGCTTTGACCAAAAGCCTTTTCAGTGTGGCTGTCAGCAACTCAATGTGTCATCTTTATAGTGAGTAGCAATTTATACTTTTCATAATAAATGTGGTAAACAGGAGTTCACACATTTTCTCTGCCTGAGATAAAGTCACAGCTGGCTCACAATGGAAACTGGGACTCTGGTTACAAATTCAGTTAAATTTTTCTTATTTAGAGTAATAAGTGTCTTTACACTCACTGCTCAATAATTCATTATTGAATATACCAATTTCATACAGATTTTTCACAGCCACTTGTGTAGCATAACCTCACTATATGGGTGCAGGTGTTATAATTTTTGTTTCTTTAAAACAAATCTTCTGTTGTTACGCCAACTAAAATCAGTTTTTCAAGCAAACAAAAATAGCTAACTTCTATTTTCTCTAAACCGATACCTTGTACAAAGTCAGGAAGTAACAGAGAACCACAGCACTTAGTGAATAGGTAGTGAAATGTTTTCTAAGATTTCATCACTGAGCATAACAAACTTTAGGAATAATAATTATTTAAAAAATAACCTGGCACATTTGCAGTTTGTGGACTCAGTGTACTCTCCCCTCGCCTGCTCTCTTCTTGTAGACATACTGAGAGGAAGGAATTTTCAAAGATGAGGACAATCCATTGCAGTGCTACAACCAGCTCCTGCAAAAATTAAAATTTGGTATTAATGAAGTGGTGATACCACTCACATACAGAACGCAAAGTAAAATCTTACAATAATTATTAAAAAATGAATCGATAATAATTACTTAAATTACAATCTAGTTAAAAAGATCAATTAACCCATAAAAGTTAGTACCAAGGTTTTCCAATAAAAATTTCTCCCGCCAGGTAGTAAAAATATTGCAGAGAAAATTATACTTTCTATCAAAACAGAAAGATAATTTGGAAAGAGGACAAGAAGTAAGAGATAAAGTGCCAGAAACTGAATAACACACAGTCAAAATTGTCCAAGAAAGTTAAGGTGCTGTCAGAAAAAGAATCATTACAGTAATACCCCAACTTACGCTATTCTGTTTCATGCAGATCTTGTGTTATGCGATTTGGCTGTTTCAACACTGCACACCTCTCCTCCTCACTCTACCCACACAGTGTTCGGCTTACGACAGGTTTGGAAGTTTCATGCGGAATCGTTTCATGCATTGATCGATAGAGTCTAACTAAGGCATCCAAACGAAGCAGGCGTGGTTCATTTGCATCAATCAAGAAAAAACAATCATTACCTTTGGAATGTAAACTTATTATTATCAAGGATTTCAATGCAAAAATGAAAATTTGTGGATTGGCAAAGAAGTCTGATCTACTAGAATCAGCAGTTGATACAACTGTATCAGATAATGAAAAAAAAAAAAAAATTCAGAACTGTAAAAAATGCACACTCTTCGGAGTCAAGTATCATTCATGAATGTCATCGTATTATCACTCAATTGTAAACAATGTTAAAATTATGATGTGACAGAAGGAGCATTCTATGTTTTACATGGGAAAAAAACCAGATGCATTGTATACTTCATTTAAGGTGGATCCGCAATCTATGTAACATGTCACGCAAACATAAAAAGACATGCAAATGTGCATTTCACTTTATATCATTCGTTTTAAGAATTAACAACCCTTTGTGACCACTATGTATGCAAACATGCCTATGTACACAAGGTGCTTTTTAACTGTAAATGGACTGATGACCTCAGAAGTTACGTCCCATAGTGCTCAGAGCCATTTGAACCATAACTGTAAATGGTTTTTTTTTTCAGCAAACCTGTGTATAATGTGCTATATGTTATCAATCATGATGGCGACATGGCATGAAGTATGAACTCACAATGGAACACATCTTATAACAAAAATTTTCAAAGGCCAGAAGAAGACAGTTACAATAGTCAAAACCAGTTGTCAACAATGGAGACAAATTTATGCAACCTTGGCTATTGAAATTTTATTCCTACAATGTGATAATCAAGTAAGAGTGAAAAATTGTCCTATTGATGAGAACTTGGTGTGCTCTCCGGCTAAGCTGATTTTTGAGAGACTGAAGGATGAAGCGGGGAGGCAACCCAAAATGAAATGTTTAATGCTGGTAATGGCTGATTTAGCCAACTGACAAGTCGTTATAATTGACATAGCATCACAGAAAGCGGAGAGGCAGCAAGCACTGATAAAGAGATCTCTCCACTCTATCTAGAGAAACTCAAGGCAGTTACAGAAGAAGGTGGCTACACCAGCCAAACCATATTCAGTGTAGATGAAACTGTTCTGTTCTGGAAGATGATGTCTAAAAGAACTTTCGATGTGCAAGGAGAGAAAAACTTTTCAGGCTTTACAGCCACCAAAGATCGACTGACAGTGATGGTTGGCACAAATGCAGCTGGAGACTCAAAAAACTCTCTTAGCTTACCATCCAGAAAATACAAAACTAAAGCTGGGTTGCCTGTAATTTGGAAGATGAGTGCTGGAGCATGGCTGACAACTTCCCACCTTGTGGACTGGTTTGGTCATTACTTCATACCTAACGTTGAACATTATTGACAATTAAAACAAATCCTATTTAAAGTGACACTATTAATTGAAACACCACATCATCCTCTTGTTCCTCTAATTTCGACCCAAGTGTGGAAGTTTTATTTTTGCAACCTATTACAACCACCTTGCTTCAATCAATTGACCAAGGAGTCATTAAAACATTCCAACCTTACTACACAAGGCGATCATTTGTACATTTACGTGCAGCAATGAAACAAAACAACAAGCTCTCTGTTTAGCACTTTCGGAAGCAATTCAGTGATTTAGATGCCTTGAGAATTACTGGACAATCTCAGAATGAAATTTTGCAAAAAACTATAATGGCATCTGAAAAAAATTGTGCCTGTAATTTGGACCCAGGGAGAATCAGCACCAAATCCTAATCAAACTGATAATGTGATTGAAGATGTGGTCAGTCTTGGCAGGCAATTAAATTTAGAGGTGGATGGTGATGATGTTCAAGAACTGCTGGGTTCACACAAACAGGATGCTGCAGTCACCACAAACACCTACTGCAGCAGCATCTCCGCAGGCAGACCAGCGACACCAGTAGCTGACTCCCGAAGTCTGGCCGATGCAAGAGGTTTACAAGCAAATACCACTGTTGACAACAAACACGTAGGTACGGCCGACGTCCATCAGAGGGCATCAACCAGTAGCAGAGGAAGGGGGCGCGATGATCAATGAACTATTGCTTGGCGATCACGTGAGTGCAAATAGTCCCAGAAATATCCTTCCGCCTGGGGCTAGATAAGCCAGTGTCTAGCTGTTCATGAATTAGCTGTTATTTGCTTGATCTGCAGAAGGGATAATTATTGTTTTGTTGGTTCTGAAGAGTGTGTTCCTGTTGGTGGTATACTGTAGTTTCCTTAATAAAAAAGTTGCCAAAATGAGTTGGTTCTTGTTCTATAGAGTTAGCACATGAGCTGACTATTGGTGAGTTTACATAAATGTGTGAGCAAGTGCAAAACATTCAACAACTTGAGTCTTCATACCTAGTTCAACCAGAAGATTAAATGACAGTTGCAAACTTGAAATAAGGCCTCAGTTCAATTGAAAAATGATCACAAATTTAACAGACAATAGATTTCAACAAAATGCACATTTTTCTTACAAAATGGGGAATAAAAAATTCATTAGTGTGCTATGAGGAAATTTTGCATAAGAAGGAGAAAAAAAAAACTGATTCATCAAACGAGTTGTTAGTTTTCATGAAGCCTTCTGCATTACAATAACTTATGATGCAATGAATCATACTGCACTGTAATATAATTTGTTGTATTGCTGAACATTTTATTAAATAGTTTTCTTCTACATCACATTGTTTTCTTTAATCTCTGGTCCCAGTTTAACATAATTTGTATTTATATGCAAAATTAGAACCAGAGGGTTAATCAAAAAGTTGGCAAAATGAGTTGGTTCTTGCTCCATAGATTTAACAGTGGTGATGACTTTGTTTGAATTCCTGCATTGCTCCATTGTTTGTTGACATGGCTGAAGGTATTCCGGGGTCAGATGCACCATTGGCTCACGTCCTTGAGCTGTTGGGTCATATGCAACACATGACTGAACTTCTGATTCAGTGTCTGCAGGTTTTGACTAGTGTTCCTCCGGGGGTGCCGGCATCGGCGTTCCTGTCATGTTCCTGCCATTTGACAAGTCTATTGAATGATGGAGTAATTATGCAGCTTGCTTGGAACAACATTTCCTTGCCCATAGAATCATTGACACTGGCCAGCGTTGTGAGTTTTTTCTTCCCTATGTGGGTCCTGACATTTATTGCTTACTGCAGCAGTTGCATCTGGAGGTACAACCCTATGTCCTCCATTACGAACAGCTGACCGACATTTTAGCAGAGTATTTTGATGCCCAGGTCTACATCGCAGCAGCTTGACACAACTTCTTCAGCTGACAGTAGCATCCATTACTGTCTTACAGGGAATGGATTGCTTGCCTTAAAGGGCTCTCCCAGGACTGCCGGTTCTCTTGTACCAACCCGGGGTGTAAGCAGTGATATTGTGCAGACCTCGTTCGCAACACGATTCTGGTCCATGCTCCTAACGATGCTCTGTGAATGGATCTGTTGAAGCTGAAGGATCCCTTCTTGGACATGTGTCTGTTGGTCATTCGTGCCCATGAACAGTCTTCCCGTTCGTCTGCAGTGCCCGATGCCCCACCGCAGGCCTATGGCACGTGGATGCCCCGTCGTCGCTCGGAACCACGGTCGCCGGAGTGGCAGCCATGCCGACTGCCAGCAGTCGCCCCACCGCAGCCTCCTCCTCCTCTTCTTCCAGACCAGGTTACGGGTTCTTGGGCTCAGCAAAGTCAGAGGTTGCCCTCCTGTCATCAATGCTTTGTTACGCACCAGCACTGTGAGTGTTGTTTCCGGCAGGTGGTCTGTTCCAACTGCAGGACGACGTTTGCTGCTCCTCTTCTTCAATGGAGGTAGACCTCACAGCGTTGGACCCTCCAGACTAGGTCTTGGAGAATTCTGACCAACTGCTGAGCATGTCGTTTGTACAGATAGTCCTTCCACAATTGGCGGGGTCCATCATTCTGACAGTCCAGATCAACAGGACTCCTCTCTGTTTCCAGTCCTCAGCTACAATTATTGACGGCCCACTCTCTCCATCACTTGGGTGCTCCATTCCTCCACTCATTCCAAACCCCTTTGAAGAACTACTCCCCCTAGTAATGACACTATCCGCATGCAGGGGTGGTTCCCGGAGCAGGTGCGGTATCTCTCTCATGATGGCACCGCCTGAATTTTGGTCCTAGCTGCCTCCACAGCCACTAATCTGTTGGAGATGATCTTTCTCATTCTCTTGGCCTTGAGATCCACAATTTGGCCCCAGTGATCCAAACGGTATCCCCAGACACTCTTTTATAGGAGCTTTTTGATTCCTTCCCTGATGTCTTCTCTGATTCTCCTCCGTGGGTGTCTCGTTTTGAAGTGCACATCGAACTACTTCCCTTAGCGGTTCTGAAGTTTCACAAGGCTTGTCCAGTGCCTTTCACCCTGCAGGATGCCCTCCAAAAGGAGCCGAGTCACCCCGAGGAGGTGGGAGTTCTGACACCGGTTCACCACAGTCGCTGGGCTTTGCCCAATGTTATCCTCGAAAAACCGAATGGGTCTCTCTGGGTATGTGGCAATTTTAAGGCCACTGTCTTTGCCCAGTCTGTCGTTGACTCTTACCCTTTCCCAAAGGTCGATGATATTCTGCCTAAGTAGGTGGGTGGAAAGATCTTTGCCAAGATTGATCTTTGGATAGCATACCTCCAGCTGCCGATCAACACTCCCTCTCACGAGTTCCTCGTCATCAATACTCCCTTTGGTGCTCTTCCGGTACAACCACCTGCCATTTGAGATCGCCAGTAGTTTCTGGAGTCTGTGACTCAGGAGGTCCCTGGCACGGCCAATTACTTGGACGACATCTTAGTTGCAGGGATCTCGGCCCCAGACTTAGCGCGGAATCTTTGGCGACTGTGTTGCAACAGGACCAAATGTCAATTTTTTGTGCCAGAGGCCATTCAGTGGCTCCCAACACCGACAAACTTCTCCCAGCTCAAATCTGTCTTGGGTCAACTCAACCGACAATAATCGGCATTTCATCCCACATGCTGCAGCTCTGGCGGAGCCTCATCATCGGCTGCCTTAAAAAAATGTTCCCTGCACCTGGTTGCCGGAATGTTATTGGGCTTTCCAGTGTCTCAAATCTGCTCTTCTCGCTCCACCATTCCTTGTCCCATATGACTCCACCAAGCCTCTTATTTTGGCTGCTGATGCGTCAGATTATGGGCTGAGGGCTGTGTAACCTCATACCATTCACAGTGTAGAGAGCCCAAAGGTTTTCACCTCAGAAACCCTATTACATGCACAGTGCAGCTATAGCCACATCAAGAAGGAAGCCTTAGCCATCATCTTTGGATTTAAGAAGTTCCACAACTTCATCTATGGCCACCGGTTCATGATCTACATGGACCACAAGCCCTTGGTCTCCATGTTTGGTGCCATATCCACCATCCCTTCCTGGACCGTTCGTCACCTGCAGCACTGGGCATTGTTCCTTGCAGGGTATACCTACATCAGTTACCAGGCCACGGGCCTTCATGCCAACACCAATCTTGTTTCTCGACTTCCTGTGGGGGCCAATTCCAACTTCGATGTTGATCCAGTTGCGTGTTTTCATCTGTATAGTGTGGTCTACTCCACCACTGCAACATTGCTGCAATGCCAATGAACGCCCAGCTTGTCGCACAGCACATGTCTTCAGACCCGGTTCTTTGGACAATTCTGCACCACGTTCAACTCGGGTGGCCCTCCGATCATCGTCAGGTCTCAGACCCTGAGGTTTGTGCTTACTGGCCTCACCGCAACGAGTTTTCCGTCTGTGATGGGGTTATTCTTCTCTTAGAGGACACTCATCACTGGAGTGTTGTCATACCATCCTCACTCCATCAGCGAGTCCTCGTGCTCCAAAATTTTGGGCACTGGGGGATCGTCCTGATGAATCACCGGGCAACATGTCTATTGGTGGGGAATGGATGGCGACATCACCCACATGGTAGGTTCCTGCTCCTCCTGTCAGTGTCAGCTGTCAGCACCGCCACGATGCCCACTTCTGTTTCTTCCGACCGCCGCCCCATGGTCCTGGCTCCACCTGAATTTTGCAAGTCCATTCCTAGGATCCTACTGGCTGATTTTGATGGATGCCAGCAGTGGTTTTCCATACATCACATGAATGTCCTCGACAACCACCTCTCACATCATTCAAGACCTCTCTCATATTTTCACCATCAAGGGTCTACAGGAAGCGATTGTGACGACCACAGGCCTGCAGTTCACATTGGCAGAGTTTACTTCCTTTTGTGCTACATTGGGCATCCAGCTGCTCCAAATGGCACCATTCTGTCCAGCATCCAATGGGTTGGCTGAAAGGTTTGTCTGCACATTTAAATTGCAGGTGTCCAAACTGTGTCAGCATCACTCCCAGGCAGCTGCCCTCGACCTCTTCCTGTCTACTTATCGTTCTTCTGGTCTCAAGGGGTCCTCTCTGGTGGAGAAACTGCATGGCCACCCTCATCAGACACCCTCGTCACTCCTGTTTCTACTTGCCCACATCCAGCTGCTCCAGTCTCAGTGCAGCTGCTTTTCTCTCCGTAGGATCCAGTCTGGGCATTGGTGTTTCCCAAGAGCTGCCCCCGCTGGGTTCCTGTCCAGGTCTCCACGCTTATCGGCCGCACCATGACAACTGTCCTGTTCAACGATGGTTCCCTCTGTCAGAAGCATTTCGACCAGCTATGGCACTGTTGTCGGCCAGGCCCTTCGGTCTGGGGTCTTCCTGGAGGCCAAGGCTCACCGAACTTCCCTTCGCCTTCGCCACCGCCGCTGTCACAGCCACCGCGGTTGCAGCCGCTGCCATCGTAGCTGCTAATGCAGACTTTCGCAGGGTCACTCGCTTATGGATGTTGATGAGCGAGGCTCCCCCTGCCACCGGCACATCCGCTGCCACCAATGGTCTCGTTTCACCAGTAGAAACTGATACTGATGTCGAGATGTGCATTCACCTTGCTCCTGGGAGGGGTGGTGGGGAGGACTGCTGCAGCCACCACAGACGCCTACTGCAGTGGCAACTCTGCTGGCAGACCAGTGACGCGGGTTGTCAACTCCATTGTGAAGTCTGGCCAACGCAAGAGTGTTTAGAAGCAAGAATCACAGTTCACAACAAACCCATAGGTATAGACAACGTCCATCACAGGGCATCAACTAGCAGCAGAAGAAGGGGGTGCGACGATCAATGAACTATTTTTTTTTTTATCATGGGTGCAAACAGTCCTAGAAATATCCTTCCGCCCAGGGCTAGAACAGCTGGTGCCCGGCCATTCAGCAGGCGGTCTTTGACTCATCAAGTGTGGTTAGGATCGACCAGTACAGTGGTGTGCCACCTCGACCATCCTCTCTTCCACAACGATTGTGAGATGTCACTTCCGTCGTGTTAGGCTATCTACCAGCCGCTAACAGCCGATTTCCACGTGGAACAGTTATACGGGTAAAGAGTTGAAGGGAACTCTGATTATATGAAATAGTTGTTATTTGCTTGATCTGCAGAAGGGATCATTATTGTTTTGTTGGTTCTGAATAGTGTGTCTCCATTGGTGGTTTATTATAGCTTCCTTAGTAAAAAAAGTTGGCAAAACGAGTTGGTTCTTGCTCTGTAGATTTAGCACACAAGCTGACTATTGGTGAGCTTACATAAATGTGTGAGCAAGTGCAAAACATCCAACAACTTGATTTTTTATACCTAGTACAACCAGAAGATTAAATAACAGTTGCAAACTTTGAATAAGGCCTCAGTTCAATTAAAAAATGGTCACAACTTTAACAAACAATAGATTTCAACAAAATGCACATTTTTATTACAAAATGGGGAATAAAAAATTCATTTGTGTGCTATGAGGAAATTTTGCATAAGGAGGAAAAAAATTAATAAATAAAAAAACTGATTCATTAAACGAATTGTTAGATTTCATGAAGCCTTCTACGTTACAATAACTTATGATGCAATGAATCATAATGCACTGTAATGTAATTTGTTGTATTGCTGAACATTTTATTAAATAATTTTCTTCTATATCACATTGTTTTCTTTAGTCTCTGGTCCAAGTTTAACATAATTTGTATTTATATGCAAAAATGAAACACGATTTATGTGAGTTCAACTTACAGGTTTATCGCTCAGTCCCACATATTGCATAAGTCCGGGGTATTAATGTACAACTAAAATTGCTAGGTGGAGAAAGAAGGAGAAAAATATTGGCTGCAGCCTTGTTGAAGAAATCCGCCTGGCATTCATGTAGCAGCTGCTACTTATTAATTGTTTTGATTTATTGTAGTGACATCCATGTGATTGCGTGCGTGTAGGTGCATGGAGCATCCTCCATGAGAGGATTTGAGAATGGGAAGTAATGTGCACAGTAACACCTTTCTCAGTTCTTCTATACACTTTTGGCAGTAGATTAAAAAATAATATATGACATTTAGTTTCTTTTAATTGAGTGTAGATATTAAATCTAAATACATAAATTGCTGAAATTCCATTACTGCATGGATAAAACTGAATTATTCTGCATACCTTGCGAACAAGAGGACTCATATCATATGATACAGTATTAAGTAGTGTCATGGCAATGGTATGATCGATATTGTTGGCATGCTCACTTCTTTCGGTGACAGAGTTGATGAAAGTTCCCAATGCATACACAGCTGCTGCTCTAACCTGAAAGTTCGGAACATTAAAATATAAAATTATATGAGCAAGTTCACAGGGAGAAAAATAGTAATTTCAATGAGTAGGAGATGACATTTTGAGAAAATATGTTACTAATTTTATCATGAAGGGAGTGAGAAGTAATGAACAAACATATCGAGTACTTCACTATTTTCAGCTTTTGATGTAAGCAAATCTTTGTTATGTCTGTGAGACCATTACAGTTGATTAGCCTTTTTTTCTGGAATAAAATGATGATTGGCAAAATATGACTTCGGCTAAAACAGAATACATGCAAAACTCTGAGGATTGGAATAGAATCACAGTATATTGGTTTAATCAGATCAAAAAGTGAAGCAGCAACAAAGGAATAAGGAAGAGACTATTGTCTAACACTAAGAAAAAGCCCATAAAAGAGTGAGGCAGAACAGAAATAAAGACACAAAAACAAGAGAAATTATGTTAAATATCATAAAAAGTATGGAAGATGTAATGGAGTCTAACTGTAAAAAAGTTAAATCATTAACAAACAACCGAAGGAATAAGAATAATCAATCATCATATACAAGGGGCAGTTAAAAAGTTTTAACTATCCCCTTGAAAAAACAAAATTGCATAATTAATTTTTTTGTTTGCAGATACATGTCTGCCGCCCTAGTATACACTGAAAGTTTCATAACATGGGTCATTATGTGGAAACTCATTTCATGAATTTGAAGGACAAAAAGACTGTGACAGTTGAAACACCCCGGTTATGTCCTTTATTGGGTTTTGCGTGATTACCAAAGCCGCCAAACAGTTAATTATTATAATTATATGACCGTGTACTTAATGGATGTAAGGCTATCGGTTTTCCTGCTGTGGCTTCGGGGGTATTTCAACCGAATGCGGATCTCCCGAGACGGAATAGTTAATGATTGAAAGTTTGTCTATTATTAAAGACCATACAGGTTGTGATGTACAAACTGTATTGTATTTTCTATGAACACACAAATTCTGAGGCAGTTGCTACCTTAGCCTTACACGTCTACTTACAGTTATATCTTTTATTGGTTGCTGATTTTAAGTACTTCGTCACATGCAATGTTGATGGTTAACATTCACAACAATCCTCACTGCAATCCATGGTTGTTGCTGGCCGATACGGTTGACACGAAACACGTAATTCAGCACTTGTCACTTTTGGTTTCATATCACTCGCGAATCGGTATCGATGAGGGTCCACCCCACGACGATCAGGGGGACGCGCTCATTTGTCATACTCTGGTGAATTTACTGTTTAATACTCTCTAGACCACCATTCTTGCCCGTCTCTCCAGTACCACTGCTCACTCGGCAGTCATCTCATTGCCTCCTGCAGTGCTCGACAATCGACTCCTGTCTGCTATCGACCTGGGTGTTGGATACTAATATCTATGTTCGTGGGGTCACGGATCCCTTACACAGTACATGCTGAGTTGGTGGAAGTGCATGGCAAGCACGCACCTTCATATGACACAGTTCTAACGAGATGCAACTGCTTCCAGTGAAGTGTGAATGATAAAGAATAGAGGGGCAGACCATCTCTCAGTGAAGAACCAGGAATCAGAAGAGACGTGGAGGCCCTGGTGCTCGAAGACCAATGTATCACAATCAGGTAAAACGGTGGATAAAATGAAAATCAGTCATGGATCAGATTTCCACATCCTGCATGACATTTTGAACATTTCAAAGGCTGCTCACTGCTCATTGTTCACCACAAGTACTAACATCCATTAAAAAGCCCTCCAAACAAAGGAAGCAGAAAAATGTTGTGGCTGTGTCAGACAAATCTAGGTGACTTCTTTAACTGTTTAATCACTATGGATGTGTGCTGGGCATATAACAATGACACCAGGACAAAGGAGCATAGCAAGAAGAGGGAACAGGAGGAGTCATCACTCCCAATAAATGAGATGCTCAGTGTGTTTGAGACTGATATGGTGTAGTGCTAAAAGATTAGACTCAAAAGAGGCAAACCATCAGGTGAGCCTACTACCAAAATTCCCAGATGAGGCTTAAGAAGTTGTCAAGACGAAGTATCGCGGGACAGTATCTGAGGCAGAGTTTTTGCTTCATGACAATGTGACAGCTCATTCTGTGTGGAACACAGTCATATACGCTGCTATGTTTTTGAGGATGTTCTTAACATATGTTTGAAATCTGTCAGCTGGCCTTGATTTTAACTTTTCTTATGTTGTTTTTGGTGATGAAGTCTTGAGGCCAACACTATGCCTATGTCAGATTTTGTTACAATGCTGTTTTCTGCTTGCAGTTTTTTCTTTAGAGTTTTAAGTTTTGTTCATCACAATTATATTTGAATTTATCTTTTTCAATCTGTGTTAGTATGTTTTAATTTCTTCTTCTGTTAATTCCTTAGTTAGCTCTGCATTTACATTACTGCTGTCAGGTTTTCTTCTGTAGTAAGAATATAATCAGATTGGATAGGAATGGCGTGTGTGAATGTGTTTGTTGTTATGAAGTTGTGTGTGGTGCAATTTGAGATTTACAAGTTTCTTGTTATGCTTTAGTTACATTTTGTCTGTTGTATTGCATATACATTTGATTTTTTCCATAATGGACATGAAAATAGCAGGATTATTTCATTTTTGTGCTATATGAAGTGAGTATCACCTTCAGATGGCACAAAAATTAATTTGATATAGAAAGTATGTACAGCGTTATCCCTGTTAATGAAACGATAAAACTAATTGAAGGAAACCTGAAGATACAAAACCAGCTACCTCACAAACACACACACAAATAATAAAACTGTCACAGTTAATACTACAACAAAATTATTTTGAATTCAATCACAAATACTAAATACAAGAAGGAGGTTTACCGAAGGGGTTCACCTATTTCAGGAACACTAGCCAACATTTTCTTGAATTATATACAAACATTACTACTTGAAGACATAATAACAAATAAAAGTTGCATCATTATTTACTGGTGCAGGTACATGAATAACATAATATGCGTGACAGATGAACCTCAAAATAAGATACAATAACTACGGAAAGACATAAATATGATGCAGAAGGACGTGAAGTTTACAACATAAGAAAAGCAAGAAAACAAACCCACCATTCTAAACATAACCATAAGAAAAAACAACCACATCCACACATTACACACAAACAGAAAACCCACAAGTGACGCTATCTTAAATCTACCTCGAACAACCTGCTATATCAGAAACAGGCCACAATAAAAAACGTGTTAAACAGACTGAACAGAGTCCCCCAAAACAATTCTGATTACCAAAAGGAAGTGGCCATTATGCAACAAATAGCTTTAAACAAATGGACACAGTAAACACTGGTAGAAAACTAAACAGAAAAATAATACGCAAATAATGAAAAAACTAATCAAACGACATCAACACATACAACTTGCATACCAACAAAAAATGACATACAATGGCCTACCACACCAAATTCACACATAAAATAGGTAACATAATCAAAAAGAGGCATAACCATTGCTTACAAAACAAAAAACTCAATACAAAAACACATACCAAAACTGAAATCGAAACCAGACACATATCAGCAATCTGGTGTCTATCAGCTCTGTTGCGGTGACTGTGAAAAAATATACATTGAGATGACTGGTAGGACATTTGCCACACGATATAAAGAACACATCAGAGCACTGAAATATGGTATAAACCATTCAGCAGCATTAGAAGATCATCTAATCAGGAATACCACAGACTGGACACTATTGATGAAGATATGATCATTATAAGAGTCAGTAAAGACAGAAACCTCCTATCTTTCCCCAAAAATATCTATATACACAGAGCATTAACACAAAATAAACAGTTGCACAATGACCAAATAAAGAGAGGAAATCAGACACTACATAAAATAACTGAAGAAATCACATGAAAAAGAAAAGGGCCTTTTCCATCCTTCACCTCCCCCCTCACCCCACTCCCCAATTCACTTTTCAGCACACCACTATACACTTATGTTCACTCATCTTTGCTTCTTCCTCCCCCACCAACTCCTTCACTACTCTTATACAGTAAATAAATATAAGGTAACATAGCTAAACAGAATAACACACATACAATGAACTATAGAGAAAGAAAGAAAGAAAAATATATAGATAAAAAAAGTTAGTGGCAATGTTGGCAACACTACAAACACAAAACATACTTAGGAGTATACAAGTATATAGTGAACAATGGCGTATGAAATTGTTCTTTGTTAAATGTAAAATAAAAATGCATAGGTTTTGCAAAGCAGTGTAAAATTAGACCACTATTATCGGTACCTAATGCATAAAGAAACCAAAGACGTGCTAGCAGACGACATTTCCTGATTTAAGTAAAAAACCAAGCAAAAATTACTGTAAGCAAAAAAAGCAAAAATTTGTTAATGAACTGTTTTTGATCTAGAAAACACATCAAATTGTACATATATTTAATTACAGACTACTAATGATGCTTTACTTAACTAAAGCAAAATGCACCTGGTGAGAAAAACATACATTTTATTGCAGTTGTAACAATGGAACAAAAAATATCCTCACAAAGTGTAAAGCACCTACAGACAATATGGCCACACAAGTGAAGAAGTTCATGGTCTCAGCTTGATTTTCTCATGGTGATAATATATACAGAGTGGTCCACTGATCATGACCGGGCCAAATATCTCACGAAATAAGCGTCAAATGAAAAAACTTCAAAGAACGAAACTTCTCTAGCTTCAAGGGCAAAACCAGATGGTGCTATGTTTGGCCCACTAGAGGGCGCTGCCATAGGTCAAACGGATATCAACTGCGTTTTTTTAAATAGGAACCACAATTTTGTATTACATATTCGTGTAGTATGTGAAGAAATATGAATGTTTTTGTTGGACCACTTTTTTCGCTTTGTGATAGATGGCGCTGTAATAGTCACAAACATATGGCTCACAATTTTAGACGAACAGTCGATTAAAAGGTAGGTTTTTTAAATTAAAATAAAAGAATGCAGATACGTTTGAACATTTTATTTCGGATGTTCCATGTGATACATTGAACTTATCATTTCTGAGAACGCATGCTGTTACAGTGTGATACCTGTAAATACCACATTAATGCAATAAATGCTCAAAATGATGTCTGTCAATCTCAATGCATTTGGCAGTACATGTAATGACACTCCTCTCAACAGCGAGTAGTTCACCTTCCATAATGTTCGCACATGCATTGACAATGCACTGACGCATGTTGTCAGGGGTTGTTGGTGGATCATGATAGCAAATATCATTCAACTTTTCCCACAGAAAGAAACCCGGGGACGTCAGATCCGGTGAACATGCGGGCCATGGTATGGTGCTTCGACAACCAATCCACCTGTCATAAAATATGCTATTCAATACCGCTTCAAATGCACGCGAGCTATGTGCCGGACATCCATCATGTTGGAAGTGCATCACCATTCTACCATGCAGTGAAACATCTTGTAGTAACATCGGTAGAACATTACGTAGGAAATCAGCATACACTGCACAATTTAGATTGCCATCTGTAAAATGGGGGCCAATTATCCTTCCTCCCATAATGCCGCACCATACATTATAACCCGCCAAGGTCGCTGATATTCCACTTGTCACAGCCATCGTGGATTTTCCATTGCCCAATAGTGCATATTATACCAGTTTACATCACCGCTGTTGCGAATGAAGCTTCGTCGCTAAATAGAAGGCATGCAAAAAATCTGTCACTCTCCTGTAATTTCTCTTGTGCCCAGTGGCAGAACTGTACACAACGTTCAAAGTCGTCGCCATGCAATTCCTGGTGCATAGAAATATGGTACTGGTGCAATCGATGTTAATGTAGCATTCTCAACACTGACGTTTTTGAGATTCTTGATTCTCGTGCAATTTGTCTGCTATTGATGTGAGGATTAGCTGCGACAGCAGCTAAAACACCTACTTGGCCATCATCATTTGTTGCAGGTCAAGGTTGAATGTTTCACATGTGGCTGAACACTTCCTGTTTCCTTAAATAATGTAACTATCCGGCGAACGGCCCGGACACTTGGATGATGTCGTCCAGGATACCAAGCAGTATACATAGCACACGCCCATTGGGCATTTTGATCACAATAGCCATACATCAACACGATATCGACCTTTTCCGCAATTGGTAAACGGTCCATTTTAACACGGGTAATGTATCACGAAGCAAATACCGTCCGCACTGGCTGAATGTTACATGATACCATGTACTTATACGTTTGTGGCTATTACAGCACCACCTATCAAAAAGCGAAAAAAGTAATCCAACTAAAACATTCATATTTCTTTATGTACTACACGAATACGTAATAAAAAATGGGGGTTCCTATTTTAAAAAAACGCAGTTGATACCTGTCTGACCTACGGCAGCGCCATCTAGTGGGCCAACCATAGTGCCATCTTGTTTCCCCCTTCAAGCTAGACGAGTTTCATTCTTTGTAGTTTTTTTTCATTTGATACTTATTTCGTGAGATATTTGACCTGGTCACTATCAATGGACCACCCTGTGTGTGTGTGTGTGTGTGTGTGTGTGTGTGTGTGTGTGTGTGTGTCAAGAGAGAGAGAGAGAGAGAGAGAGAGAGAGAGAGAGAGAGAGCACTTTGTGTTCAGTGTTCTTTCTCAGAATCTTTTTACCCACTTCGTCACTATCTTTTATGTACTTTGCATTCTACCTCCACCTGTTACTTAAGTAAATATACTAAGCCTGTACTTGCCTATCATTATTTGGTTTGAAGTTTCACTATTACATGGCTTGATATAATTATGAATACTGTTGTACTGGGAATCAATATAATTTCGAATGGACAAAACCAGATAATCTTTTTCTGTACCTACTGACAAACTGTGAAAAGATACAGGCCAAAAACAATCAACAAACAAAACAAATTATACAGCAGTGCTTCTATTTGGTTTTAAGCTGGCGTAATTAAAATTCAGTCATCACATCAGAATATTTATGCAAATTTTAGTTTGAAGAAATTTATATTGTTACAAGTGGGAATAAATATCAGTAGTCTGTCTCTGATATTAGTTTTCCATCAAAGAAATCTATCTACAGAACTGAGGAAAGGTATATAAGTGGTTTAAAAATGTGGTTTTGATAATTCATCAAGCATAAAACTTCAAACTTTTATAAATAGTTATAATGCAATGTATTTCACTGCTCATTTTAGCTTGTTACCTCAGGTACAGGATCCTGCAGAAGTGTGTTCAGTTTTTCAGGAGCAATGTCACGCACTCCACACCATCTTGCTTTCTCATATTTGTGCCACAGGCGTCCCAAACAGATTGCAAGCCACTGTCGTAGCAAGGCACTGGCATCTCCAAGCTGCTCCAGGCATATGGACACCAGACTGCCCTGAAGAGCAGCCTCCTGGCCAGGAGGGTAGTCTTTCACCATGCTTGCAAGAACAAATGCAGCAAGAGTGCGATCTTCACCCTGAGAAAAAGAGCATGCCTACAGTAAAATATCAGCACACATAGTAGTTATAATGTGGACTAAACCTGTTTCATACGAGAATCATTCTGAAAGTTTCAAAATGTGATGCAAATTCCCATTTTTCCAAAATTTTAACTTCAGTTCTTTTCATGGTACTCTGCATCAAGTTGTATGAATAAATGCATGTTTTCAAAAAAATTAGAGAAGCCTCCATAACATGATTCCTTAAAAAAAAACCTCAACATAATAATGATACACTGAGTTGGAGACAGGCACAATCAGAAGACTGTTACAATTTAGCTTCCAGCCAAAGCCAGTCCAATCTGCTGGAGAGTCTTGAGTGCATAAGGCGTGCTTGCTTGTGTGAAAGACTGTGTGTGTGTGTGTGTGTGTGTGTGTGTGTGTGTGTGTTTGTTTTATTTCTAAAGGAGGCTTTGACCGAAAGCTAAATTGTAACGGTCTTTTCACTATGCCTGTCTACATCTCACTGTTTCATCTTTATGGCAAGTAGCCTTTCTTATATTGCTCAGTCTTCAAAAAGATTGTTTAGGATCACTGTACACACTGACCATAATTTCCATGGAATCAAAATTATGTACATGGATGGTTTCTTTGAAACTGTTCTTTCTTATTGAGAATGGAGGGGAAAAAAGAGGAAGAAAAACATGACATGTCATATCAGGGGCTTGAAGCATATGAGATTATTTCTGTGGGAACAATGGGAGACAAAGATGTCTCATGATTTTAGTTTTCTCACATGAATTTCCAAGGTTGAATCAATGCTTTGATTCTCAATGGCTGTAAGTACAGATATTATTGAAATGGAGGGAAAAAAATTTTTCTCATAATGGTATATTATACTCATTGATTAGTTCCATAGTCTTGTTCACCACTACAAAATGGTCGTTTTATTATCCCATTGGCTGATTTGTGAATTCACGAGGGAGCCAATACATCTGTAGATTTTTTGTTTGTGGGTTTGCTCCAGTGCAGTTCCAGAACAGATGGAGGAATTTTAACCAGACTGTTCGAGCATGGATCCAGAGCACCTGGAGAAAATTTATACACATGCGATTTACTATCACGAAAAAAATACTGTGGGTGTGAGGAACCCTAGCGCAAATCGAAGCAGAGGGTGAGTGTGGCAGTAGGTAATACGTAAAAGCAAGCATAAACCTACACTGCTTGCATAACAAAATAGTTTACATTACTTTTTATCTTCAGTTTCTTGTTTGCTTACTATCTAAACAAGTAGTCTGTAGTACTATTATCTTTAATCGTCGTCGTCTTCTTCTTCTTCTTCTTCATTTGTACAGGGTTATTACAAATGATTGAAGCGATTTCACAGCTCTACAATAACTTTATTATTTGAGATATTGTCACAATGCTTTGCACACACATACAAAAACTCAAAAGGTTTTTTTAGGTATTCACAAATGTTCGATATGTGCCCCTTTAGTGATTCGGCAGACATCAAGCCGATAATCAAGTTCCTGCCACACTCGGCGCAGCATGTCCCCATCAATGATGAGTTCGAAAGCATCGTTGATGCGAGCTTGCAGTTCTGGCACGTTTCTTGGTAGAGGAGGTTTAAACACTGAATCTTTCACATAACCCCACAGAAAGAAATCGCACTGGGTTAAGTCGGGAGAGCGTGGAGGCCATGATACGAATTGCTGATCATGATCTCCACGACAACCGATCCATCGGTTTTCCAATCTCGTGTTTAAGAAATGCCGAACATCGTGATGGAAGTGCGGTGGAGCACCATCCTGTTGAAAGATGAAGTCGGCGCTGTCGGTCTCCAGTTGTGGCATGAGCCAATTTTCCAGCATGTCCAGATACACGTGTCCTGTAACATTTTTTTTCACAGAAGAAAAAGGGGCCATAAACTTTAAACCGTGAGATTGCACAAAACACGTTAACTTTTGGTGAATTGTGAATTTGTTGCACGAATGTGTCAGGATTCTCTACCTCCCAGATTCGCACATTGTGTCTGTTCACTTCACCATTAAGAAAAAATGTTGCTTCATCACTGAAAACAAGTTTTGCACTGAACGCATCCTCTTCCATGAGCTGTTGCAACCGCGCCGAAAATTCAAAGCGTTTGACTTTGTCATCGGGTGTCAGGGCTTGTAGCAATTGTAAATGGTAAGGCTTCTGCTTTAGCCTTTTCCGTAAGATTTTCCAAACCGTCGGCTGTGGTACGTTTAGCTCCCTGATTGCTTTATTCGTCGACTTCCGCGGGCTACGCGTGAAACTTGCCCGCACGCGTTCAACCATTTCTTTGCTCACTGCAGGCCGACCCGTTGATTTCCCCTTACAGAGGCATCCAGAAGCTTTAAACTGCACATACCATCGCCGAATGGAGTTAGCAGTTGGTGGATCTTTGTTGAACTTCGTCCTGAAGTGTCGTTGCACTGTTATGACTGACTGATGTGAGTGCATTTCAAACACGACATATGCTTTCTTGGCTCCTGTCGCCATTTTGTCTCACTGCGCTCTCGAGCGCTCTGTCGGCAGAAACCTGAAGTGCGGCTTCAGCCGAACAAAACTTTATGAGTTTTTCTACGTATCTGCAGTGTGTCGTGACCATATGTCAATGAATGGAGCTACAGTGAATTTATGAAATTGCTTCAATCATTTGTAATAGCCCTGTATGTTCACTGCCATTTCTTTCTTCCAAGCACTCCTTCTGTATGATGTCATCTTCTGAACCATCCATAGCATTGAATATGCACCACTTTTTAAATCCTTTCATTAAGGATTCAGTTGAGATTCTAACCCTGGCAGTAAGGATCCACTGGCCCAGCATAGATATTGAGGGTTTTTTCAACTTTATCCTTGGAGTGAGAGCATGATCTCCTTAAAGAAGCTACTCACTGTAAAGCCATAGCAGGAGAGCCTTACAAGGTCTATTCATAACAACATTCATTACTTGAAGTAGTAAACAAAAACGCACTAAGCTTCCATATTTAAGACTTGCTGTAGCATGCATGGGGCATACAGCTGGCATTACACATGTGCTGCTTGAGCATATGCACTTCTGTTCACTATCCATGATGAAAGCTAACCTCATCAGTATCAAATTGGCTGCCTTCACTCATTCTTAATCCAATATACCCATACCATCTCAGATGTTGATAACCTGCAAATGGAACTGGAACATCTGCAAACCTTTTTCCCTAAGAATGGATATTCATCTTAGCAATTATAGAGAGCACTACAAACAAACAAACAAACAAACAAACAAACAGCAAAACAAGGAAGAAGATGAGGCCTTTAGAATGACTGCTTATCTATCATGTATCTGGAATGTTTCAGTGAAAATACGCAGAATATTAAGAAGACAAAGTGAAAGTTATCTTTCATTTGCCTTCCACAATGTTGGCATTTTTGAGATCTGTCAAAGATGACAGAGCTGCATAAGGTAGGCAATTGCAGGATTCCTCGTGAATCAGGAAAATCTTGCGTACAGCAAACGATGTGCACTGTGCAGGACCACACTAGAACATCAGCTGCATACTTACCTCCTACGAGGCAGTAAGTCCGCTATTGCTGAACGCTTTATTTCTAGTGGGCATTTGATAAAATACAATGAAGGAAAAAAAAAAAAAAAGATTGTGGCCCATATGTCAAACTTCTGGATCTCCATCATCAATGAATCAGTGGAAATATGACTGTCCAAGTCCCTTACCAATCGAAATGGTGGCTTCCTGTTAAATTCTGTATGTGCTCAATGTAGCCGGGATCGTTCTACAATTTTACTATGTGAAGACAATCGATCTGATGTTGATAAAGCAAGCTTTTGCCAAGGTGCAGTTTTAAATACAAGAGCTCAATGCATTTTTGTCACTATTCATCTGAAGATGGCCAGCAGTTCTGCACCAAAATGGCGTGACAGGAAGTTGCAGACATCCAGCTGTTTGCCTGATTTTATGGAATAACCTTCAATATATTTGTCATTCATCCAATTTCTTGCCCTCTAAAGACAAGTCCTGCAAGCAGTTTTTCCTTTAGTATGGTTTTCCCACAAACTGACACTCTAGACTTGTGGATGGTAGACTTGCGAGAGCCTCGAGAGGTTTTTGGAACTGTATTTATTGTAAAAAGTATGTAATAGTTTCCGACGGACCACGAGTCATTGGGCTTACGAAATGTGATTCATTTATGTGAAAACTGTTACGTGGTGTTCTGTTTGTGGAAGTGAAATATAGTAGGATTGATTAAAAAGTATCTTGAGTGTATCATTTTAAGAGTAGAGAAAATTCCTGCAAACAGCATCATATCTTCGGAGAAGAAGTTGGGCAAATAGTCGCAGCCGACTATCCTGAAAAGAAGATCGGCAAAGTGCCTCCAAGTAATTCCAATGATGAAGGGGATGTGTGAATCTTTCACACCAGCACCACATTGCTTCCTCTAGTCACCAGAAACTGCCAGAATGTATACAGAAGGGCAGCATGAATGGTCACAGGTTTTTTTGATACACGTGAGTGTGACACAGGAACTGAACTGCAAGACCCTTGAAAATAGACACAAACTATCCAAAGAAAGTCTATTAATGAAGTTTAAAGAACCAGCTTTAAATGACAACTCACATAGGGATCATGGGAATGAGGTCAGAATAATTACCACACGCACAGAGGCATTCAAACAATCACTCTTTCCATGCTTCATACGTGAATTATGAATGGAAAGAAACCCTTATAACTGGTACAATGGGACATACTCTCTGCCATGAACCTCACAGTTGATTGCAGAGTGTAGATGTAGATGCAGAATGCTTTGTCACGTAGGTGACACTGTCCCCATCATAGCCTCCTCCTTACCCACACCTAGTCCCCATCACGCACTGCTGCTGCTAGCAGTGGGGTTTCAGTTGCCTGAGACCGCAGTTGTGTGTGTGAGGGTGTAAGTGTCAGTGTGCGTGTGTCTGTCACCTATTTCTGTATTTCTGATGACTGCCTTACCAGCCAAAAGCTTTATCTGTAACCGTCTTTTAGTTGTGTCTGTCTGTACTCAGCATCTATACTGAAAGTGGATGGTAACTGTTGTCTTGACATGAGCAAGAATGATAGCTGGAGCAGTCTGTAACTGAGTTGAAGCAGTGCACTAGCTGGCACTGTTCATCTGTTTTGATAATCAGTTTTTAAAATGGTTGTTCATATTGAAGTTGGTTTCTGTATAAGTTTTAGTGTGAACATGATCAGTAACACCATTTTTCTCAATCAATTCCGCCATTGTCTACTTCCCTAAATGATCAGCACTTTCAGCCAATTAATTACTAAATTCATGGAGAATTCATGAAGAATTCATTACATTATAACAGCCCAGATACATTACATAAGATGACCGTGACAGTACAATGAATCCTGCAGCAATATTCAAATCTAGTCCAATGGCCATCATCTGCATATGGGGAGTGAATTTGGTATTTTCAGTGATGCCTCAACTTTTCAAGCAATGTTTGATAAGAAAAGGAATATTAAACAGTGAACAAATTAAGTTGATACTACTTTATGTGTGTAGCATGGATATGAATAACACTGTCCGGTCAAACAGAGGACAGTGGCGTAATCAACAGGGAGGACAGTGTTGATTGGGATGATGTTGCCATGGATCACATGAATCAGAAAAAAGGAACAGAATTCGAAGTACAAATGTAGTAACAGAAAATTCAAGTTTGGATGTAAATGCTGAATCAAGTGAGGCCGCAACAGACAACAATTGGATTGGTGCTGCAGGAAGGGAGGATGCATTAATGCAATTCTTACAAAAGAAATTTGCAGATTTAAATAAAATATTTGATGACCAGCAGCAAAATTTAAATAAAGAGCTTGACAATTTGGAGCAATTTTTAAAAGAAAATCTTGATGAGAATAACAAACAGCTAGATAATACTAAGTGGGATTTAAGTGCAGAGAACTCAAAATTGGGAGAGGATTTGAACAAAAAACTTTATGAACATACTCAAAAACTGGACAAAATAAGAGGTAGTAGATATTCGTAATGATGTGTATGAATCGTTCACAGATTTGAAACTCAAGATTATAGGACAGAAGAAAACTGGAAATTCTGATAACATTCAGGACAGTAAGCAATAAGACAAAGATAAAGAATCAGGAGTGGCTGAACTTCATTCTCAAGTAATCTTACAGCAACAAGAAATTCATCAGTCTACTGAACTGAGTGCAGTAAGTCATGATGCCATAGCTGAAATGCGAAGATCATGTAATCAAAGTAGTGTGGAAGACAGGTTGATATACTATGGGCAGTTTTAAGTTTTATATTCCTGAAATCCAAGTGACAGAGATAAGATTGGCTTTTGTGCACACAAATGTATGTTGTGCACTGCACAGCGCAAATGTTCTGCACAGAAAATGTTTTGACATCTACACAGTTCAAAACAGTTAATAATTGTCCAAGGATTGGCAGAACAATGTACGTAATTTATTAAGCCATGGCGAGTATGCAAAGAATCATCATCAGAACCTCACTGCAGGTAAGTAAAATATTTAAAATGGAACAGCGACTGAAAAACAAGAAACTTGTATGCTCACTTTATGAAGAAGAAAAAGAGACAAAAAATGATTGGAAAGGGAAGAGAAAGAAATTTTATATTTACTTTTGAATGATAATAAGTGGTGATTACATTCAAAACCTTGACTTTTATAGGAGTTTGTTAATCTTTTTGTAGAGAAATGTATTTAAATTTACTTCATTGATTTTTTTTAAAAAAAATAATGTGTGTGTGTGTGACTGTTAATTTTGCAATTCAACAGCACAAGTTATGTTTTAGAGTGATTCTGTGATGTGTTTTCTTTCTGTGTCCTGTGTTCAGGTTCTGGCCGGTGATGCTGTGTCATCGTTATGTCAGACTATGCAATCAAGTGAATCATGGGAGGTGAACAATGTCACGGCACATGACCTCAGCAGTTCATGAGCTTTCCAAGGAGTTGCATGCCAAGACATGCACCCTATGGCCATGGCCACTGCTGCATGCAGGTAGCTGCGAAGCAGTTGTTCCTCATCTCCCCCCCCCCCCCCCCCCTCCGCCCTACACACACACACACACACACACACACACACACACACACACACAGGCAATCTAGTAGGCATTTCCTTGTCAACACTGCCACATGCAATGGAGTGGCAATGTGAATCTTTGAGTAAACATGACATGGTGAATTTTACAAAAAGCAGTGGACCCATGAGTGCAGTGAAAGTGTGTTATAGAAATGTGTAATGCAAAATGTGGATATTTTGCTGTATCAAATGTTAAGGTATGTATTCAAGTAATTGGATCTGTGCACTGCACGCTACTAATCTTTTGTTGCCTCCTTCTATTCTTGTCTTTTCCATCTCTTATTTTATTAATTATTAATGTTAGTGTAGTTGTTTGAAAACGTTTATCTTTTGATGCATACCTGTATATGATTATGTCAACACTTGGTTTTGTCATAAGATTATGACAAATATGAACATTTATTCTACTTTAGACAAAGCTAGCTAATTTTAATGAAGGTACTTTCATGAATAATGGACAAAAGTTAGTGTGATGTGCTGACAGACTCTTCTATGGGAAAACATTTTAATTGTAGTTAGTAAATTGGCTGACATATTTGCCAAGGCCACTAATTACTTTTCTTACCAATTGGAAAATACATTCTTAGTATTAATAAAAAAGTGCACTGTTGATGCGCCTGTTAAATGAGTAACGCTTACTGCCGTTTGGCACAGGCCCCTATGGTGGATAATTTTATATCTGTCTTTCTTTAATAACATTTTCATGGTCATTAAATAAAGAATTTGTTGCTAGTGTGACAGTCACTACAACTCTGAATATACTTCTCTGTGGTTATAACTGATCTAAAGAGAATATTTTCAGAGTTTGTCAATTTAATTGTGCATATTCTTGTTCTGTTGTGTCTTTCCTGTCGACTAGGGCCCTTCTTGAGCGATGAATTTCACACTGAAGATTTATGATGCCATATATTTCCAGGAAAAAAATTATTATTATTTCTTTCCTTTCTCAGACCTTAGGTCTGGTTCGAAATGAAAGTGACGCAAACCTTGATCAAGCGTGACTTCCTTTTAAATGTACGGTATATGTTACATTGCATTTAGGAACTTTCGAGTAATTGAACAAGTGTCAATAATTACAGATTTCTGTAGTTGTATATATAAGTTTGGATGTAGCTGTATTGCATTGATGTACTGGTGGATATTGTGTGGTATGACTCCTGTAGTTGATAATATAATTGGTATGATGTCAACTTTATCCTGATGCCACATGTCTTTGACTTCCTAAGCCAGTTGGATGTATTTTTCAATTTTTTCTCCTGTTTTCTTTTGTATATTTGTTGTATTGGGTATGGATATTTCGATTAGTTGTGTTAATTTATTCTTGTTATTGGTGAGTATGATGTCAGGTTTGCTATGTGGCGTGGTTTTATCTGTTATAATGGTTCTGTTCCAGTATAATTTGTATTCATCATTCTCCAGTACATTTTGTGGTGCATACTTGTATGTAGGAACGTGTTGTTTTATAAGTTTATGTTGTAAGGCAAGCTGTTGATGTATTATTTTTGCAACATTGTCATGTCTTCTGGGGTATTCTGTATTTGCTAGTATTGTACATCCACTTGTGATGTGATCTACTGTTTCTATTTGTTGTTTGCAAAGTCTGCATTTATCTGTTGTGGTATTGGGATCTTTAATAATATGCTTGCTGTAATACCTGGTGTTTATTGTTTGATCCTGTATTGCAATCATGAATCCTTCCGTCTCACTGTATATATTGCCTTTTCTTAGCCATGTGTTGGATGCGTCTTGATCGATGTGTGGCTGTGTTAGATGATACGGGTGCTTGCCATGAAGTGTTTTCTTTTTCCAATTTACTTTCTTCGTATCTGTTGATGTTATGTGATCTAAAGGGTTGTAGAAGTGGTTATGAAATTGCAGTGGTGTAGCAGATGCATTTATATGAGTGATTGCTTTGTGTATTTTGCTAGTTTCTGCTCGTTCTATAAAGAATTTTCTTAAACTGTCTACCTGTCCATAATGTAGGTTTTTTATGTCGATAAATCCCCTTCCTCCTTCCTTTCTGCTTAATGTGAATCTTTCTGTTGCTGAATGTATGTGATGTATTCTATATTTGTGGCATTGTGATCGTGTAAGTGTATTGAGTGCTTCTAGATCTGTGTTACTCCATTTCACTACTCCAAATGAGTAGGTCAATATTGGTATAGCATAGGTATTTATAGCTTTTGTCTTGTTTCTTGTTGTCAATTCTGTTTTCAGTATTTTTGTTAGTCTTTGTCTATATTTCTCTTTTAGTTCTTCTTTAATATTTGTATTATCTATTCCTATTTTTTGTCTGTATCCTAGATATTTATAGGCATCTGTTTTTTCCATCGCTTCTATGCAGTCACTGTGGTTATCCAATATGTAATCATCTTGTTTAGTGTGTTTTCCCTTGACTATGCTATTTTTCTTAGATTTCTCTGTTCCAAAAGCCATATTTATATCATTGCTGAATACTTCTGTTATCTTTAGTAATTGGTTGAGTTGTTGATTTGTTGCTGCCAGTAGTTTTAGATCATCCACGTATAGCAAATGTGTGACTTTGTGTGAGTATGTTCCAGTGATATTGTATCCATAATTTGTATTATTTAGCATGTTGGATAGTGGGTTCAGAGCAAGGCAGAACCAGAAAGGACTTAATGAATCTCCTTGGTATATTTCACGCTTAATCTGTATTGGCTGTGATGTGATATTATTTGAATTTGTTTGGATATTAAGTGTGGTTTTCCAATTTTTCATTACTATGTTTAGGAACTGTATCAATTTAGGATCTACTTTGTATATTTCCAATATTTGTAGTAACCATGAGTGGGGTACACTATCAAAAGCTTTTTGGTAATCAATGTATGCGTAGTGTAGCGACCTTTGTTTAGTTTTAGCTTGGTATGTCATCTCTGCATCTATTATCAGTTGCTCTTTACATCCTCGTGCTCCTTTGCAACAGCTGTTTTGTTCTTCATTTATAATTTTGTTCTGTGTTGTATGTGTCATTAATTTCTGTGTAATGACTGAAGTTAATATTTTGTATATTGTTGGTAGGCATGTTATGGGGCGATATTTAGCTGGGTTTGCTGTGTCTGCTTGATCTTTAGGTTTCAGATAAGTTATTCCATGTGTAAGTGTATCAGGAAATGTGTACGGGTCTGCAATGTAACTGTTAAATAATTTATATCTAAAAACACAGATGATGTGACTTACCGAACGAAAGTGCTGGAAGGTCGATAGACACACAAACAAACACAAACATACACACAAAATTCAAGCTTTCGCAACAAACTGTTGCCTCATCAGGAAAGAGGGAAGTAGAGGGAAAGACGAAAGGATGTGGGTTTTAAGGGAGAGGGTAAGGAGTCATTCCAATCCCAGGAGCGGAAAGACTTATCTTAGGGGAAAAAAAGGAAAAAAGGACAGGTATACCCTCGCACACACACACATATCCATCCGCACATACACAGACACAAGCAGACATTTTCTGCTTGTGTCTGTGTATGTGCGGATGGATATGTGAGTGTGTGCGCGAGTGTATACCTGTCCCTTTTTCCTTTTTTCACCCTAAGGTAAGTCTTTCCGCTCCTGGGATATACAACTACAGAAATCTGTAATTATTGATACATGTTCAATTACCCGAAAGTTCCTAAATGCAATATAACATATACCGTACAGTTAAAAGGAAGTGACGCCTGATCAAGGTCCGCGTCACTTTCCATTTTTAACCAGACTTAACGTCTGAGAAAGTAAAGAAATAATAATAATAAGTTCTGCCAGTCGTAAAAGGCAACGAAAAGAACAAACCACTAATAGGGCTAACCCCCTTTTAGTGTGATTTGTTGGTTCAGGACAGAACTAAAGAAGCCTCGGACAAGCGCCGTCATGGTCGGAATGACACTTGAACCCTATGCCCGCCCACAATGGTAACGACACTGCTAGCCAACTGGAAAATGATTCAAATCCAAATAGAGGTGTTTTGCAGGATATGCTTCCTGCAACCACCCTAGAAGGAAAACAAAGACAGAGGATGAGATGGTCAGATGAAGTTAATCGACACCTCATGGTCTGTTATTACCAAGCAACAAATCTGGGAACCAACACAACTGGATACAGATCACAAGTATACACAACATTTATCACCAGATACCCAGAATTAAAATTTTTAACAGAACAACGACTAGCTGATCAGATCTGTGTAATAATCAAAAATAACAGGATACCCCAGTCAGAATTAGAAAACATCAAACAACAAGTTCAACAAATACTGGAACAAAATAATGTGCAATCAGAAGAAGAAGAAAATACAGTAATGGACTCAAACATCCCAGAGCAAACAAACAAAGAACAACACGCATCAATTAAACAGTCAGAGGAAAACGAAATCTTGAGACAGCCACCAGAACAAGCACAAATAGAACACGAAGTGACACACATGTTAAATATAGAAGAAAAATTTCAGCTGACATATATAGAATACAAAGACACAAATACAGACATTAGACCATTCTTGCATAGACCGCCAAATAACCCACAAGTCAAAACAACAACAAAAACTATCAACACAATCATACACAACAAAATAAATGAAAACACAACTATGGAAGAGTTACAACTACTGGTTTATATAGGAGCACTCACTACACTAAATATACACACTAGGCAGAGATCAGAACCAACCAACACACAGAAGAAACCCACAAAACCAGCATGGCAACACAGGCTAAAGATCAGAATAGAAAAACTGAGAAAAGACATCGGACAGCCAACACAATTTATAAGAAATGAAATGTCAGAAAAAAAACGAAAAAGGTTAGGTAAAATCTCACAACAAGAAGTGATAGAGCAATTAGATGAAAAGAAGCAGAAATTACAAGCATTGGCCAAACGACTTAGAAGATACAAAAAAAGTGAAAATAGAAGGAAACAAAACCAAACATTCAACACAAACCAAAAGAAATTTTACCAGACAATAGATAACACACACATTAAAATAAACAATCCACCAAACATAACAGACATGGAACACTTCTGGAGCAACATATGGTCAAACCCGGTACAACGTAACAGGCATGCACGGTGGATACAAGCAGAAACAGACACATACAAGATGATACCACAAATGCCTGAAGTGATAATTTTGCAACATGAAGTCACCCAAGCAATTAATTCTACTCACAATTGGAAAGCCCCTGGAAAAGATAAAATAGCAAATTTCTGGCTAAAGAAATTCACCTCAACACATTCACATCTAACTAAATTATTTAACAATATAATAGAGGGAAACATTCCACGTGGGAAAAATTATTATAAAAACAAAGATGAGGTGACTTACCGAACGAAAGCGCTGGCAGGCCGATAGACACACAAACAAACACAAACATACACACAAAATTCTAGCTTTCGCAACCAACGGTTGCCTCGTCAGGAAAGAGGGAAGGAGAGGGAAAGATGAAAGGATGTGGGTTTTAAGGGAGAGGGTAAGGAGTCATTCCAATCCCGGGAGCGGAAAGACTTACCTTAGGGGGAAAAATGGACAGGTATACACTCGCACACACACACATATCCATCCACACATACAGACACAGGTCTGCTTGTGTCTGTACGTGTGGATGGATATGTGTGTGTGTGCGCGAGTGTATACCTGTCCTTTTTTCCCCCTAAGGTAAGTCTTTCCGCTCCCGGGATTGGAATGACTCCTTACCCTCTCCCTTAAAACCCACATCCTTTCATCTTTCCCTCTCCTTCCCTCTTTCCTGACGAGGCAACCGTTGGTTGCGAAAGCTAGAATTTTGTGTGTATGTTTGTGTTTGTTTGTGTGTCTATCGGCCTGCCAGCGCTTTCGTTCGGTAAGTCACCTCATCTTAAATTATTTAACAGTTACATTGCAGACCCATACACATTCCGTGATACACTTACACAAGGAATAACTTATCTGAAACCTAAAGATCAAGCAGACCAGCAAACCCAGCAAAATATTGCCCCACAACATGCCTACCAACAATATACAAAATATTAACTTCAGTCATTACACAGAAATTAATGACACATACGACACAGAACAAAATTATAAATGAAGATCAAAAAGGCTGTTGCAAAGGAGCACGAGGATGTAAAGAGCAACTGATAATAGATGCAGAGGTGACATATCAAGCTAAAACTAAACAAAGGTCGCTACACTACGCATACATTGATTACCAAAAAGCTTTTGATAGTGTACCCCACTCATGGTTACTACAAATATTGGAAATATACAAAGTAGATCCTAAATTGATACAGTTCCTAAACATAGTAATGAAAAATTGGAAAACCACACTTAATATCCAAACAAATTCAAATAGTATCACATCACAGCCAATACAGATTAAGCGTGGAATATACCAAGGAGACTCATTAAGTCCTTTCTGGTTCTGCCTTGCTCTGAACCCACTATCCAACATGCTAAATAATACAAATTATGGATACAATATTACTGGAACATACCCACACAAAATCACACATCTGCTATACATGGATGATCTAAAACTACTGGCAGCAACAAATCAACAACTCAACCAATTACTAAAGATAACAGAAGTATTCAGCAATGATATAAATATGGCTTTTGGAACAGAGAAATCTAAGAAAAATAGCAGAGTCAAGGGAAAACACACTAAACAAGAAGATTACATATTGGATAACCACAGCGACTGCATAGAAGCGATGGAAAAACAGATGCCTATAAATATCTAGGATACAGACAAAAAATAGGAATAGATAATACAAATATTAAAGAAGAACTAAAAGAAAAATATAGACAAAGACTAACAAAAATACTGAAAACAGAATTGACAACAAGAAACAAGACAAAAGCTATAAATACTTATGCTATACCAATATTGACCTACTCATTTGGAGTAGTGAAATGGAGTAACACAGACCTAGAAGCACTCAATACACTTACACGATCACAATGCCACAAATATAGAATACATCACATACATTCAGCAACAGAAAGATTCACATTAAGCAGAAAGGAAGGAGGAAGGGGATTCATCGACATAAAAAACCTACATTATGGACAGGTAGACAATTTAAGAAAATTCTTTACAGAACGAGCAGAAACTAGCAAAATACACAAAGCAATCACTCATGTAAATACATCGGCTACACCACTGCAATTTCATAACCACTTCTACAACCCTTTAGATCACATAACATCAACAGATACGAAGAAAGTAAATTGGAAAAAGAAAACACTACATGGCAAGCACCCATATCATCTAACACAGCCACACATCGATCAAGACGCATCCAACACATGGCTAAGAAAAGGCAATATATACAGTGAGACGGAAGGATTCATGATTGCAATACAGGATCAAACAATAAACACCAGATATTACAGCAAGCATATTATTAAAGGTCCCAATACCACAACAGATAAATGCAGACTTTGCAAACAACAAATGGAAACAGTAGATCACATCACAAGCGGATGTGCAATACTAGCAAATACAGAACACCCCAGAAGACATGACAATGTAGCAAAAATAATACATCAACAGCTTGCCTTACAACATAAACTTATAAAACAACATGTTCCCACATACAAGTATGCACCACAAAATGTACTGGAGAATGATGAATACAAATTATACTGGAACAGAACCATTATAACAGATAAAACAACACCACATAACAAACCTGACATCATACTCACCAATAAAAAGAAGAAATTAACACAACTAATTGAAATATCCATACCCAATACAACAAATATACAAAAGAAAACAGGAGAAAAAATTGAAAAATACATCCAACTGGCTGAGGAAGTCAAGGACATGTGGCATCAGGATAAAGTTGACATTATACCAATTATACTATCAACTACAGGAGTCATACCACACAATATCCACCAGTACATCAATGCAATACAGCTACATCCAAACTTATATATACAACTACAGAAATCTGTAATTATTGACACTTGTTCAATTACTCGAAAGTTCCTAAATGCAATGTAACATATACCGTACATTTAAAAGGAAGTCACGCTTGATCAAGGTCCGCGTCACTTTCCATTTTTAACCAGACATAATGTCTGAGACAAGAAAGAAATAATAATAATAATAATAATAATACTGTTTTGACATCTGAGGATGTGTGAGGGTATGATACCATCACACAGCAAGATCAGTTGACATCAGTTATTAATTTAAATGGCAGTGTTATCACTCCACCAGACCATAGAGTGTGTATTATATAGTTAACTCTGGTTTAGTCAAGGTCATAGGTACGAAATAACCTGTGATTGCAGACAATGCTTTTCAGGGGACAGTAACTGTTCTCACTTCAAACAAGAATACATGTTGTAGTTGCAGCAGAGCAGTCTGTGAGTTCAGTCAAAGAAATGCACTAGAGGACACATTTGGGCAGGTTTGATAATGAGTACTTAAAACGGTTATTCATGCAGCAGTAGGTTAATATGTAAGTTTCACTGTCAATGCTACTGCTAACGTAAGATGGCATGTGAAATGTGGCTTAGCTCCGTGTAAGTAAAAGTGTTTATAATTCCTGAGTATCCATAATTGAGAACAATCTATTGCATCTTCGTCTGCTTCCCTCAATGATCAGCAGTTGCAGTCAGTTAATTATTAAATTCAAGGAGAAAGGTAAACAAGAATTATCATAATATAACAGCCCAGAGAAGTTATAAGGTCATTACAGAATGGGAGCATCCCAAGTGGCCAATGGACACTCACAAGAATGAGAGCCCATGCTGAAGCGGGTCAAACATGCGGGTCAAAAATACAGGCCTACCAATGTTACAAGTTGCCATTGTGAAACAGAAAGCTTAGTAGTATATAATGATACTAATACTAATTATGGTGATAGAATGTGTGCAAGTCAGAACCTGATAACTGAAGAAACTGTGCCTGAAGTTAGTTGTAGGAGTAACGTGGAATCAATGGGGTCATGTGTGGAAATGTTTTCCCAAATGTATAATGGAGTTACAAAACTTGACAAGCAATGAGGAGATCAGAGGAAGACAAAGAATATATTGCAAAATGAGAGTGGTAATATTTAGGAGGAAGATATTAGTGATTGTAGTAGTAGTGAAGAGAAACACAAAAGGACACAAGAGGATGCATCGCTTTTACACATCTGTTTGAAGGAAGGAAAAGGATGGAGAACGATCATTTTCTGAAATTATCACATCTTCTTTGAATCATGAAACAGATGTACATGTTGGAGAGGAGCAGCAAGGAAAAAGGGTTGTCATCTTGTAATAAAGAGGAACTAGGTGTGTGTGCAAATCTAAAGGAATCAGAAGAAGATATAAATCCAAAATTAAGTTGTAATGACAGGATTTAGTGATATTGGGGGGGGACTTAATAAATGACATAGATGATACTGACGATATCAGAAATGAATATCTCTTGTGAAAACTAGTATCCATAGCAAAGAAGAGAAAGCCCTTTTGGACAATTGCAGTGAAATTAGTACAGTTGTTGAGAGTGTTTTTATTTACAGAAAGTAACATAATGATTTAATGGTTATGCCAGTAATGGGATTAAAAATACTAAGCCCTATGGGTAAATTAAGTAATTCTGTTAAGCAACAAATAATTTTGGACTCTGAAATTGGGGGCATAAGTTCAGGATACAACATTTTGTGGCACCTGGTCTGAGTGTAGATATCAGTTTGGGTACAAACTGATTAACAGAGTTTAAATCAGAGATTAAATAAGGGGACAGTTTTGTTAATTTTGATAGTGAAGTGTCAAAAGTGAGTGCACATTTTGATGATTTGTTAGTAGACAATAACAATTTATTGAGACATTTTAAAGTAAAAGTGATGCTAATAGAAACTGAATTTGGTAAGTTAAAGCTGAAACTGGACTGTGGTTGTGATATACAGGACAGTGAGTTACAGAAGAATTAAAGAACTAAATGAATACAGTTGATGTTTAGAGGGCAATGGAAAGAAACTGAGAGAAGTTTTATGAGTAAACAGAGAAGTATTCTGTACTGGACCTGGTAAAGTTAAGAGCTTTGAGTGTAAACTGGATACAAAACTCCATGAGCCCTTTTAAGAAAAACTTTTTCTGTGCCATGTGCACAAAGAGAGGCAGTGTATAAGGAAAATGATAGAATGGCGGAGTTACAGGAAAAAGTAAAAGTGAATATAATAGCTCTTGGATTGTCATGGTTAATAAAAATGGTAGTGTGAGAGCTGTCACAGAATCTAGAACACTGAATATGATAGTGAAGAGAAAGACTGATTGTTCAACAAATATGGAGGGAATACTACAAAATATTACATGGTGAATTATACGGCCAGTCTTGACTTAACAAATAGTTACTGGCAAGAGCCACTTTCTGCAGTGTTTTGAAAGTATACATCCTTTTTCACAGATGGGAATTGTTACCAATATACTATTGGCCCGTCTGCGTTGAATATTAGTGTGCTAGTGTTTATACAAGCATTAGACGTAGTCTTAGGACCAGAGTTGAATTCCAAATCAACAATATATGTGGATCACCTGTTGGTTACCATCAAATCTTGGGAAGAACATGGTAACCTGTTGAACAAGGTAGTTCGAGCTTTAAGAAAAGGGGGTAGGGCCCTTAGGCTAAAAAGAGCAAATTTGTTAGAAAAGACATAAAATTATTTAGGCAGAATCGTGTCTGCTACTGGTATTAAAGTTAACCTTGAAAAAATAAAAGCAATTAAGGAATGTCCAACTCCAAAAAATCAGTTGCAACTGAAGTCCATTCTAGGTTTCTGCAATTTGGTGGAAGAGGAGCTGAAATACGCAAACACATGCCACAGATTATCGGTAGATACTCAACCATTTCTGAGAAAACAGCCTTTACTGTTTTGAAAGTAACTTGGAAGCCTTTTTGTGAGCGATAACCTCAGCCCAACTGGTGACACAGTGTCTACTATCGTAGCATCTTACTTTTGAATCCCATGTTCGAAACCCGATTATTGTTTTTATTTATTTTATTTTATCTTTTCATTTATCTGCTCATGCCTGTAGAACATTACAACACAAACATTTCTTATCAAGTTAGAGGATATGAGGGGATACATTAATTGCAAAATTACTGTTAGGTTTTGCAATAAGTGTGATACGTTTATTATATAGTACATGTGTGTATGGTATTTTCAGGGGTTACAATTTTTTTACGTTCTCATATTCTTATATTTCATTTTTATATCGATTCTTAATTCTTATAGTTTATTCTTGTGTTCCTTCTTCAGGAAGATTTGGTGTATTCCCTTGGATGATAATGATTGTAAGAACACTCGAAATACAGAAATGCCAAACACCATGGCCATCACATGAAGGGAGGTTTTCCACAGCAACATTTCTCCATATGAATATCTCTCCAGAAAGAAATTTTGTTAACGCTGCTCAAGATTTCATGCAATGACAATTATTTTGTGGCAAACCATGCATAATGGACCACTCTTCCAAAAACTGGCACTTGCAACTGATTATGAATCAAGATACACTTACAGAAATTTCAGTGCAAACAATTCCAAATAACTTTTCCATTCACTTTTTTTTTTCAATTCATTCACCAGGCATATAATTAGTAGACAAGGAGGAGCAATGTCATTTAAACATACAGTGGGAATAATTTGTGTATTAGTCTTCTATGGACATGGGTAGTGTGCCGTGCACCCACGTTAAATTTCGCGTAATTCCAACAGATCTGGAATCCCTCTGGCCGCAAGAGCGCATGGAGCGTTAGTGTTGCCATTATAGGGCTGGTTGGAGGAGAAAGTAGTTAAGGGCTGCGGTGACCTGGAGAAAGGGGAGTGTGACATGGACGGCAAGAAGCACAAGTGAGGTGGCGTGTTGTTGTGGCCAAGCGTCAGCCGTGGCCCATTGGCAAGAGTTGTGCCTTTGCTCACTACAAGTTTGGCGGGGCCTGGTGTTGCTCTCAGCTATGAACATTGTTTGCTAAAAGCTATTTTGACTCTGTATCCTGGTTGCCCGTTGTTATATATATGAATGCGTTATTTATGAAGGTTTTGCCTGGTACTACTTGAGTTCAGTTCTGTCAGTGTATGTGGGCTTGTGGCTGTCACTATTGCAAACTGATTTTAGAGTCTAAGGGTATAGAATGCAGATGTAATTCTTCTGATTCACGAAATGTACTTTATAGTCAGTGAAAACTGTTTACTCTATCTTCCTTATTTCTGAGGCATGTCTATAGTTACCTGTCGGCTAGTATCATGAGCTTGAGCTGTTTACTAAATTGTTTGCATCTACAGACACAAAAAAAACTAAAGGAAAATTTTATGCCTCAGTATTCAAGTCCAAGTTTTCTGCATAAAGTTCATAGTTTTCTGCATTTGTAGTATGCTTAATTTTTACTAAATGAGTAATGAGTTGTCTCTGTGTTACAGAATAAGTGATTGTATCTCTCGTTAACTGTGGTCTATTTAAAGATGCCTGTGTACCATGGTTTAAATTTTTAATGAAGGTTTCTAGTACTGTGGTAGTGGCAACTGCCATCCTATATTAGTAGAGAAGGAGGAATTATTGCTACTGGCATTGCCTCTGCCACCACCTCTTATCATCATAAATTTGAACCACAGTTGTCAGTCATTTTGGCTAATTCAAAGGCAATAGTGTTTTGATAATTACTGGCAATAGACAATGGTTGATTTTTTTTGACATATTCATTTGATCATATGTTTTGCTGTTTGTAATGTAAATTTTAATATTCTTTACTAAAAGGAAGTGGTTTTATACTGTGGCCATTTTGAGGTGTTTGCTATCAGTTATGTTATTGAAATTTAGTCTTTTCAGTTCTGGAGGCACTTTGTTAATGTTGTTCTTGGATTTTTGCTTTTTAAAATAAATTCATTAGTGTTTTTAGACGAGTGCGGCAATGATGCTAGCCACTGTGCCACCACTTCAATTGAAACATTTACTCACTAAAAGGCACATAGAACATATTGAAATTACTACCACTGTTGTCTCAGAAATGGCCAAATATCTACGGACAAGCTGAAACAAGTGTTCACTTATTACGACCCCTCTTCCACTGAGTGAAGTTTCTGGGAAATTGGGTTACGGCATTTGCCGTGTTTTCCTTGTGAGTTATGAGGGCATGCCCAAAGGTAATCTCTCTGAATTTTTTACGTGAAAACTTTGAAAGGTTTTTAAATCAAATAACCTTTAACATTCTACATTTTTATTCTTCATGTCTACATATTTATTTCTCAACATAGTCACCCTAGTGATGAACACATTTCTCCCAACAAGAGACCAGTTTGTTGATATCATCACTGTAGAATGTCTGACTTTGTTGACAAGAGCCACAAGCTCACCTCTACTTGCACTGCTTCATCACTATCAATGTGAAGTCTTCAAAGGTGTTCTCTAAGTTTTGGAAACAGAGAATAATTGGATGGGATCAAGACGAGGCTGTACAGAGAAATAAATGATGACAATGATTCCAAGATGTCAGACTGTTGTAGATGTGGCAGTGCTCATGCGTGGTCTGGCATTGTCATGATGGAAGAGAGGGTGCTCTGTGTGTGGACGAACTCTTTTGCTTTCAGTTTTTTGAGGGATTACAGCATTGTGTTTCTCATTCACTTGCATAGTTATTTTACATACAGCCATGTTACACACTACAATTCAGAGCCCTCTCATGATAGAGGATTGCAACTTGCATGAGTAAAGCAGAAAAGTCGACCAAGTAATATGCATGACATGTAATTCTCAGTCAATACTGAGAATAGAACTGAAAGTTCACAGGCATTACTTTTCAACATGCCCCCATGTTAAGGTAGTTTTTATTTGGAAAAACAAGTGTCCAGAAGCTTTTGACAAACATGAGGAGGCTTTGAAGGAGAACAGGGTTTTACACCATCCTGATCTCACTTGGCCATTTTTTAGGGACTGACTCAAGTATGATATAGGAGTGAGACTGTTAAAGAATTTTGGAGATGAGGAGAACGAAGATGACAGAACAGTAACTTTTGCAAGCAGATCATTAACTACAGTTAGAAGTGCTGGTGACAGTTTGGGGATTTCAGATGTTCAGAGTTTACCTATGCGGAAATAAAACCATCACTTACACTGATCACAAAGCCCTTAGATTAATGCATGGACAATTAATGAGGTGAACATTGTTTTTAAAACAAGTTCAATTTCAAATCAAATCAGTAAGAGTGCCCACAACAAGGTTGTAGAGGCCTTATTCTGACAGTCAGGAGGGGAGAGTGATGAGGTAGAGCATGAAGTGGATGACAAACACGTGAAGCTGTTTTATATAAACACCAGCCAAGGCAGTCAGAGACAGTGGTTATGTATGTGTGAGATGTACTTATGTGAATATATCTGTGTGTGTGTGTGTGTGTGTGTGTGTGTGTGTGTGTGTTTGTGTGTTTCCTATTTCAGAAGAAGGCCTTTTGGCAGAAACCTAAAATGTATAGCAATATTTTTGTTGTGTCTGCCTCTAACTCAACATCTCTTCTATACGGTGAAGAGCAATATGTCCTTTCATAATACTGTTGTTATTCCATCCTGGACATTCCATAATTTGTCCTACACAAAGGTAGTTCGAGGGGAGAAGGTAAATACCTGTAAAAATCTGAGAAGATATCAGTATCAGGGTGAGATATAGATCAAAAAGGAACTTGGGTAACAAGAAAATCACAAATAATTGCTGAAATATTACAGGGTATACACTGGAGTATTATTCAGGTGAACCAATGAAAACTTGGAAGACTGAAATGTGTGTTGGCGCAATGGACACATAGCTGAAGTAATTAATTACATTCATTTGAGTAGGTGCTAAAAAGTATGTACTGAAATTAAGAGAGAGTGTAGTTTTTGACAACATGGTAAAGATGGTGAATAACCACATTTGAACATACACATGCAAAAGAGCCAAAGTTACCAACCAAACACACAGACTTGCTACACAAAGTGTTACACCAAATGTTTTGATGGAATTGATAGCCATGGATTTTTATGGCCCATTGCCAAAGACGAAAAGAAGTTCTGCCTCTATTTTTGTAGTGTTGGAGGTGTTTTCTAAATTTATAAAGCTTTATCTTTTGCTAAAGAAATCTGGCAAAACTAGAACATGACTACTTTGTGAAATTTGGGACACCTAAAGCCATACTTTCTGAGAACATATCATAATCCAGATGTAAAATATGGAAGGACAGTCTTGCCAACCAGGGTTTATCAGTTATGTACACTTCAACTTATCATCTGATGTGAAATCCTGTGGAACGTTACATACTGCAGTAACAATCATAGATCATGGGGAGATGATGTGGAGGACATCAAGCTTGAAATAAACAGTGTTGTCCATGGTGTAAAAGGGTTTATTCCTGATTAAACTATGAAAGGTGAGAGATCTTTAAATTTGGTAGATGAGAAAATACACTGATAGAAAAAAAATTACAACACTGAAACATAATTAATGTGCAGTACAAAAATTTGGAAATATATTTGTCTATGTAATAATTTAAGTGACAACATTACAAGATCACAGGTTAACGTAAGCACAAGACAAGCCATTGCGAATGCAAAATGTTGATACAGTAATAACTGGTGTAACTGCCTGAATGTTGAATGCAAGAATGCAAATGTACATACACTGTGTTTTACAGGTGCTGGATATCAGTTTGTACAATTGAGTTCCATGTCTGTTGTACTTGGTTGGTCAATACAGGGACGGTTAAAGCTGTTTGTGGATGATACTGGAGTTATCATCTGATGATGTCCCATATGTGCCCGGCTCGAGACAGATCTGGTGATCGAGCAGGCCAAGGCAACATGTCAACACACTGTTGAGCATTTTGGGTTATAACAGCAGTGTGTGGGTGTGTGTCACACTGTTGGAAAACACCCACTGGAATGCTGTTAATGAATGGCAGCATAACAGCTCGAATCACTAGATAGGTTACAGCAGCAGAGCACGGGTGTGTGTCATGGTGTTGGAAAATGTCCACTGGAATGCTGTTCATGAACGGCAGCATAACAGGTTGAATCACTAGACTGAGGTACAAATTTGCAGTCAGGGTGCATGAGATAACAGAGAGTGCTCCTGCTGTTATATGTAATTGCGCCCCAGACCATATCTCCAATTGTAAGTTCAGTGTGTCTAGCATGCAGACAGGTTGGTTGCAGCCTCTCTGGTGACTTCCTCCTAACTAACACAAGGCCATCACTGGCACTGAGGAAGAAACAGCTTTTATTGGACAACATAACAGACCTCGGAATGGACAGTGTCTTGAAAGGAGGGTATAAGATGAACATCAACAAAATCAAAACGAGGATAATGGAATGTAGTAGAATTAAGTCAGGTGATGCTGAAGGATTTAGATTAGGAAATGAGACACTTAAAGTAGTAAACGAGTTTTGCTATTTGGGGAGCAAAATAACTGATGATGGTTGAAGTAGAGAGGATATAAAATGTAGACTGGCAATGGCAAGGAAAGTGTTTCTGAAGAAGAAAAATTTGATAACATCGAGTATAGATTTAAGTGTCAGGAAGTCGTTTCTGAAAGTATTTGTATGGAGTGCAGCCATGTATGGAAGTGAGAAGTGGACGATAAATAGTTTGGACAAGAAGAGAATAGAAGCTTTCAAAATGTGGTGCTACAGAAGAATGCTGAAGATTAGATGGGTAGATCACATAACTAGTGAGGAGGTATTGAACAGAATTGGGGAGAAGAGGAGTTTGTGGCACAACTTGACTAGAAGAAGGGATCGGTTTGTAGGACACGTTCTGAGGCTTCAAGGGATTACCAATTTAGTACTGGAGGGCAGGGTGGAGGGTAAAAATCGTAGAGGGAAACCAAGAGATGAATACACTAAGCAGATTCAGAAGGATGTAGGCTGCAGTAGGTACTGGGAGATGAAGAAGCTTGCACAGGATAGAGTAGCATGGAAAGCTGCATCAAACCAGTCTCAGGGCTGAACACAACAACAACAACAACAACAGACCTCCACCCTGCCCTCAAATGAGCCTCACTTGACACCACTGAAGTCACAAATGGCAGTGGTTTGGGGTCAGCACATACACACTACAGGGCATCTGGCTCGGAGCTGTCCTGGAAGTAACTGATTTGTAACTGTTCATTGTATCACTGTGATGCCAACTGCTGCTGAAAAAGCTGCAGCAGATGCAGTATGATGCACCAGAGCCACACACTGAACACAATCATCTTTACCCTCATTAGTGCCACATGGCCGTCCAGAGCCCAGTCTTCTTGCAACAATACATTCTTGTTATGACTACTGCCAGCAATCATATACAACAGCTTCTTTCCTTCCACTTTCTGCAATATCGGAGAAGGACCATATAGCTTCTCATAGGCCTATTAAATTTCCTCATTCAAACTCAGTGAGTTATTGATAATGGTGTCTTTGTTACCTTAAAGATGTTCTTGACTAACATCAACTCATCATGTTCAACATCAAAAGTTTTTTTTTTTATATGTGAAAAGACCCATTTGAAGAAGCCAGTATACCTCTGCCAAATGCATTCTATCTGGTTTATGCAATGTCAAATAACTAATCTGCTCTCAAGAATGTGGCAGATTTGAAGCCACACAAAGCAAGAATGGCACCAGCAAAAGACTTGGATGTAATGACTGAAATGATTTTTTTTCTGTGTAAGGCTTGAGTGTAGAGTATATAATTTTATTTTTGAAATACAGATCTTAATTTTTTTTCTTAAGTTTGCAAGGCTATTCAAGGTAGAGGATATTTCATGGCATGATGAGTGTTAATTTATTAGAAATTCATGTTTTTTCTAAATTTGTCTACAACATGCAACTGAAGAAAAAGCACTGTGAAATGCAGCAATAGAAAAGAGTTATGTCTTTTTGTAAATAGAATTATAAATTGTAAGATTCTGCAGTTTTCAACTGACTGCACTGGTCAGTAATAAGGAATAGGTTGAAAGACTAATTGTACCATAAAACAAAGTAACAAGCTTAAATCCCACAACACTTGTAGCTAAAGGTAAGACTGTATAGAAACAAACTTTTTATTCAAACAATTGAGAGAAGAAAAAGTTACATACAAGGACTAAAAACAGAGCCACTAAGTGATTTACAGAGTTCTATGTAAAACATCAACTGTATTATATTCTGTTGTACGCCACTAAAGTTGAAATTTCTTCTTTCACACAATGTGTCTCATTATTTGTGTTACTGGAGGAATAACTTAGGAATTTATAAGAGACAGAGAGGTCATTCTTGATTTGGTTTATGGCAATGACAATACGTATTTAATTTTGTATTTGTTCAAAGGATGACTGCAGTGTTTTATGTCGAGTTGGACTAGGTGAGCACAAGCAGCACACAATAAACATACTTCATTTGAGTTGGAGACATTTTATCATAAGAAGTTCAAGACAACATCACATGATAAAATGGGGGAACACGTGAAGATAACACTATGACACTATATATACCTTTTCCTTTTTTTCCTGAGCTGCTTTCTCTTGGTTTTTTACTTTATTTTTCTTGATACATCACAAGATTTATTTCAAGATGAGTTTTGTAATTTTGTTTCTTTGTATAGTTATGCTTCTGTCTGCATCATGCAGCTTTCTTGAATGTAATTGCTGCATTTATTTCTTCTGATGCTGTGCATTTGCACTTTGTTTCAATTCATTTTCCATGAACAGAATAAAGTGATCTCATAATTTTGTATGAATCTTTAATTCATCATGCTCAGCATAATGCCAAACAATATGTCCTGAGGGTAAGGTAAAAGGTGGGGGTGCGTAGTTTGGGTGGATTGAGAAGTTCTCAGCCTACCTTTTACCTTTTTCCTAAGACCCACAAACCCAATCATCCTGGTCAACCTATAGTTGCTGCCTTCAAAGCACACACCAAACATATATCTGCCTCAGTTAATCAATACCTCCAACCCATAGTACAAAGACTCTTCTCCTACATCAAAGATACCAACCATTTCCTAGATCAGGGCTTCCCAATGTGTGGTCCGCGGACCCCTTAGGGGTCCGCCGGCTCTTTCTAGGGGGTCCGCGGCCACCCTTCACCAAACAGTGTAAAATAATAAGTAAAATTATTGAATAAAAATGTGAAAATCAAATTCATCGCTTTTTTTTTCGTGTGGAAAACGTGTACTTTTACTTCAAGTCGTATTCCCAAGCAGCCTTTGTGGTTCCTAAGTGAGAACGCATACACAATTTAGTACCAGAGAATGCGGCTTCTCTGATTGTTTCGCAACAATACGGGGGTCGTTTGTGCGCCGGCTCACAGCAGTAGTTGCGCTGAAACCTTTTATGCATGCGCGGAGCGAGCTTTGTCGACCAATCACAGTGCTCACTGGCACGTATGCGGCCCCGGGCAACATTAAATGTTAAACTTGCTTTGTCAGTGCACTAACTATTTTGTAAGTGGATTTTTGACCTTCAAGTTGTTTTTATTCATCTCTAAACCAAAAACTATTGATACTTCGGGGCGGGGGGTCATTGGGAACATGAAACTTGCATTAAGAAGCTTTCAGTTCCCATGGGTTTCGCTCTGAAATTTAAAGTTACTGTGCTCTTGACTGACTAGGGGTCCGCCATGGATTTTATACTGAAGAAGGGGTCCACCAGCTGAAAAGGTTGGGAAGCCCTGTCCTAGATCATCTAAAATCCTTGCCCATCCCACTCCCACCACACACCTTGCTTGTCAACATTGATGCCATCTCCCTCTATACGAACATCCCCCACGTACATGGTTGGTCTGCTGCTGAACATTTCCTCAGTCAGTGCCCACCTGATTCAAAATCTATGACATCCTTCCTACTCACTTTAATCAACTTCACACTCTTATCAACAACTAGTTCACTTTTGAGGGGCAGACATACAAACATATCAGAGATATGGCCATGGGAACCAGGATGGCTCCTTCCTATGCCAATCTTTTCATGGGTCACTTGGAGGGGGCTTCCCTGGGATCCATAAGTCTTCAGCCCATGGCTTGGTTTAGATACATCGATGACATCTTTACCATATGGACTCATGGTGAGGCTGACCTGCTAAAATTCCTGGAATCTCTGAATACCTTCTCCCAATTAAATTTCACATGGTCCCATTCCGAATTCCATGCCACTTTCCTTGATGTTGATCTTGTCCTCACCAGAGGTCAGCTACACACTTCCGTCCACATTAAACCTACCAACAAACAACAGTACTTACATTTTGACAGTTGCCATCCTTTCCATGTCAAATGTTCCCTCCCATACAGCCTTGGCATCCGAGGCAAAGATATTTGTTCAGAGGCAGACTCTTTACAGCAATACACCACAATTCTCACCTCCGCCTTCACTGCGTGTAATTACCCCACCAGCGTACTTAAAAAGCAGATTTCCCAGGCCACCACATCCAATCCTGGTACTGCTGATCCATCCAAAAAACAGCTTCAGAGAACACCATTGATGACTCAGTATTATCCTGATCTGGAATGTGTTAATTAGCTACTTCGACACGGCCATGAGTTCCTGAAATCAGCCCTAAAATGAGATTCACTCTGTCTGAAATTTTTCCCACCACACCTAGAATAGCTTTCCATTGCCCTCCCAATCTTCGCAATATTCTTGCCAGACCCTATGTTCCTTCTGTATCCATCTAACCTATGGCTCCTACCTCTGTGACTGTCCCCATTGCAAGACTTACCCTATGCACCCTCCTACCACCACCTATAACAGTCCTGTAAGTGGCAAAACATATAATATCAAGGGGAGAGCCACCTGTGAAACGACACGTCATATACCAGCTGTTGTGTAAACACTGTTCAGCCTTCTACATTGGTATGACAACCACCAAATTATCAATTAGGATGAATGGGCATAGGCAGAGGGTGTATACTGGCAACTCGCAATATCCTCTTGCAGAGCATGATCTACAATATGACATTTGTGACCTCAGTGCCTGTTTCACCACATGCACTGTCTGGATTCTTCCCCCACACACCAGTTTCTTAGAACTCTGCAGATGAGAACTAGCATTACATACAACATGTCCTTGGGTCTACCCACCTGGACTTCATTTACATTAATTTCTTCCGTCTCAGCATTTCTTCACTGTAACTACTCTTTGCTTCCCTCCGTTTTAGTTTTCAACATCTTTCATTGTCTTTGGTGTCTATTTTTCACTGTCCCCCTCCCACCTCTGTTATGTACAATGCACTTACCTCTTCACTCTTATTAACTCGTGCATGATGCTTTAAACAGTAATCTCTGTCTCGCATAACACTCTGTCTTCCACCTTTAAGCTCACAGGTTCTCAAATATCGTCCAATGCTGTCCCCAACAATCAATCTTTCCTTCTCATCCTGAACGGTAAGTGTCCCTTGGCCCGCTGTTCTGGTTGACTTTTGTGAAATCTACCCCTTTTCCTTGACCTCTCCAGTCCTTTTCCTTCACCCCTCTTCCTTCCCCTTCAGCCCTTCTGCCTAAAGCAGGAGCCACTGGCTCCAAAAACTTGCCAATTAAAACTGTATCTTATGCGTGCGTTCTGCCACCGCTTGGTGAGGAGATATTTTATCTAGCCAGTTAAATAATTTTGTGAATAATTGATTGTTTCCACTGTTATGATGGAATGGTGGTGCACTTTTGTGATTTCATTGTTTATCATGGACTATGAATGAATATCTATATGTGTCGTGTTGCTTATTTATCATAACTGTTATTTTGTACATTAATCTTAAAAAACACTGGTGTGCAGATCCCCAAGGTGCTTGAATGCTATAAGTACACAGTTTTGATTGTAGACTGCAAAGACTGTTCAGTACATACAGCAGTTGAACAGAAACATGGTAACATATTTCCTTGACATGAACTGATATTAAGACCTCTAATCTTGAATGTGCAGTTTGCCGATCGCAGTGTGACTGATACGAATGTATGAATACTCATCATGTTACAGTTTTATTAGCCTTGCTTGCAAGAGTAAGAGAGAGAGAGAGAGAGAGAGAGAGAGAGAGAGAGAGAGAATGTGTGTGTGTGTGTGTTTTGGGTTCCTCCACTTTTATTACAAGAGCACTGTCATTTCTCATTATACTGATATTCGAGGGGTCCTGACTCATCACAATGTCAAACTCAAAACTGTCCAGTTGCATGTAAGATCATTTGGGCAATATTTAGCTTCAAATGATTGCATCAATTTATAATGGGGTCCTTCTGCTGACAACCAGATCACTCCCAGACCAAAAACTTTACAGTAAACTTTAGCTCAGTAATACTTGTGTTCCCTAATCATACTGTCTTCATTAGATGAGACATCAATCAACTAGCAAAAGATGGAGATAATTGAATTTACAGGGCATCTTGCCATGACTCCAACTTATGAAACTAGACTAAATGCTTCTCTGAAAACAATTGAAAACAGATTGTTCAGAAGCCCACTCATGATAAAAAAATATATTACATGTGTAATAAATGGACCTCACCTTTTTGTGTCCACCACAGTGAAACTGACTTTTAATGACCTTGATGCAGTTATAGCAACCGTGATTACCAAAGTACAAAGAACAATGAAAACAAGCAGAAAGACTTACATGCTCAATTAAGAAGATGAATAAGCAGTAGTGTCATCTCTCAAGGAAGAACTCAAAACAAGAACACTTGCCCAAACACTGGACAGGTTTGTACAGTAGCGCCACCACTATTTTTCGGCACAGCTAAGTAAAACAGCAGCACTGCCCCAACTGTTAGTAGATGCAAAATGGACCAAAACATTTTCGCATCTGATACAGCACTACCATCAGCCTGTTTCCACATTGGTGACCAGGGGCCAGTGGTCACAGTGCCGACAGCGTAGCAGGAAGGTGGCCAACCACAGCAACGATAGGCCAGGTGCCACACCTTTTGGCCGCCGCCTTATTTTGGTGCACATGTTAGGAAGCGGGGCCTCAGCACAACAAGGATGCACCAGACCTATATAAATACTGTCATTTTTAGACAAAGGCATAGCAGTCTGGCAGTACCAACGGCAAGTGGAAGTTCATGTCAGCATTGATTTTGCAAGGCCAATTCAAGTACAGGTTCTTAACAGCCCCTCAGTCAAAGCCAGATCAGAAGCCATCGCAGTGGGACCCACTACTTTCCAGTGATATCTGAAGACATACCTGTTGGCCAACAGTGCCAAACACACTGCCTCCATTGTTAGGGATTATCAGTTGCATAATCTTCGCGTCCCACTACATTTATTCACTGTGTGTTCCAGACAGATGCCTGTTAGTGTCTCAGAAGTTGTACTATTTTTTATTGAGAAGAGCTTCCTTTATTATCAAATCTCTCTAATGTGGTTGTGATAAACCCTTGTTCTTGTTTACCTGTGTCTTATTATTGCTTATCAAGCATTTCCCCGTGGGAGATATACCATTCAGCATCAGCATAGCAGCCAGCCAGTCGCCTGTTGCCTCAGCACCACTTGTGTCACCCTGTCAGCACGGGCTGAGGGGGAATTGCTACTACAGAGTGACACTAGTTGTGTTGTTGCTTATTTTCAAAATGTTAATGATGACAGTTAATGTATGGAGACCAGTTACAGTACATAGTAGAATATTCACAACAACGCACCTGAGTTTGGTGCAGTCCTGAAAAGCTGTCTAAAGCCCGAAACAGACAGCAACGAAACTATTTGGTTATATATTAACTGTATACTGAGAAGACAGAGTAACGGGAAACTGAAGCAATTTTTCACATTAGACAAAAACTAAAATCCACCGAGATAGCAATTAAAGCTGAATGTGATACTGTTTGGACAATACTTAGTATCGAGGGATGGCAAAAGCATTCAGATGGGCCTTTCTATCAACTGTCAGACTTCTCACCACCAAATGTAAGCAAAAACATCAAGAGAACCCTTAATTGGCTAATACTTATATTCTCCGATCATACTGTCACTGTGGAAGGGGACTTAACTCATTAAACAATCAACTCGGTTAAGACCAGTTTTGTAAGAGCTGCGTGACAATTTTCGTATTTTCGTGCACACTGCTGCCTCTGTTGCCCAAGTGAAGTAAGAATACTTACTTATTTTAAATTCTAATTAAAGTGTTTCTTTTCCTGTCATGATTTAGTGACATAATTACAGAGTGTGTATTTTTTCACGTTTCATGTTGAACAAGTGGGAGAGAGAGCAACACAGCTGAGCATACTTCACTGAAAATAGACCACAGCTGCAACAGGCAGAGCGACAACGTTCACTGACAGCCAGCGACTATAAGAAGATACTGCCATTCAGTTCATATTCCCTCTGCCGATTATCATTTTAATTGAAGTAAAAAAAAGAAGAAAACTATGAAAAATCATGCATCATTCTCTTAGTCTGTGTTTGTCCACACTTGCATGTACTTGTATGAGCTTAGAAGAGCATTCTGAACCTTTTACAACCAATTTTGCTACACTTGATATTTGAATCCAAGACAGGATACTTTGGAAAGAGAAGTGATATCTACAGGAAAGGCAAAGATAATACAATCTCTGATCTTTCTATGCTTCGTCAAAGTAAAGTTACAACAGAATTAATTAATATTCACGATAAGAAAGATACTGTAACAGATCTGTTCTTGAAAAGGATACTACTGTCGAAACTGCTCATATTGAAGACATACTCCACAAAATAACTCTGATCTGCTTAAAATTCACTAGTCTAAATACAAAGAGCAATGCCAGTGGTCCTGCCAGAGTGTTAATCACCTCTGCCTGACGCAACAGCAACACAAATACACAATATTCTGAGTTTGCTATCTTACATCATCCAAATGCAAAAACTATCTGAATATTAACTCTAAAGTATTCCTGAAACAACCTGCACACACAGTGAAATCACACTGATAGACAAATTTATGAAAAGGGTCTATTGCTACTCACCATAAAGATGACGCATTGAGACGCAGACAGGCACAATTAAAAGACTGTTACACTTTGAAGTTTCATCCAATGCCTTCTTCAGAGAACAACACACACACACACACACACACACACACACACACACACACACACACACACACATATTCGCTCTTCGCACAAGCAAGTACACCTCATACACACATGACCGCTATCTCCAGCAGCTGTGGCCGGAATGCAACTGTCATGCTGAACAAACGCAGCATTCCACAGTTGGGTGGAGAAAGGGGAGCAATAGCAGGGTACAGATGGGTGGTGGGGAGGGGCGGGGGAGGGGGGGGGGGGGGGAGGAGAGAACTGTCTAGTGAAGCATGCAGGGACTAGATGGCAGCAAGACAAGGTTGCTGGGCACAGCGTCATGAGACTGTGGGGGAGGGAGGGAAAGGGGGGGGGAGGGGGGATGAGGAGCAGAGAAGCAAAAATAATCAGTGGGTGCACTGGCAGAGAGTGGTGCACAATGAGGGTGAGGGTACATGTATAGGAAGGAAGTGATAAGACAGAGGGGGCGGAAACTGTTGGGCAGAGGGTGTGGGAACAAAAGGTTACCGTAGGTTGAGGCCAGGATAATTTTATGAGCAGAAAATGTGTTGTGTGGATAACTGCCATCACGATAGTTCATAAAAGCTGCTACATGTTGTGTTACAGGGTAGTCTACTTTGCTCTTGGCCATAGTTTGTCAGTGGCCATTCGTACCAATACAAAAAGCAATCATTGCACAGCTGGTATATGACTTTTTTTAGATTTTTGTACTGATGTGACTACCATCCAGCTGTGCACCAGGATGACTGGGCACCACCAAACTGTAGCCAAGAGCAAAAATGACTACTACGTGTCACAACATGCTTGACATCAATAGCTGTTACACAACCCAGGCCATCTGGATCATTCCTTCCACCACCAGCTTTTCTTAGCTGTGCAGACAGGAATTATCCTTACAAAACATTCTCTGCTCCCAAAATTACCCCGGTCTCAACCTACAGTAATCAACTATTCCCATCCCTTCCATTCAGTAGATTCTGATCACTCTGTCATATCGTCTGCTCCTTATTCATATGCCCTCATCCTCATTATGTACCTCTTTTTGATAATGCACCCACCCTTCTTTTCCCCTTCTCTGCTCCTCTTCTTTTCTGCTCCTTATTCCTGCCTCCCCCACGGCCTTCCAATGCTAAGCCTGGCAGCCTTGTTATGCCACCATCTAGTCCCTTCATTCTCCACCAGACAGTACACTTCTCTCCTCCAACCTGTAGCCTCCTATCTTTGCCCCTTCCAGAATGAAGCTTTCATTCAATATAACAGTTGCATCCCCACTAAAGCTGCCATAAGCAGAGGTCATATGTGCATAAAGTGTGCTTGCTTACGCGCACATGTGTGTGTGTGTGTGTGTGTGTGTGTGTGTGTGTGTGTGGGTGTGTGTGTGTGTTTTCTTCCTGAAAAAAAGCTTCAGCCAAAAGCTGCCTGTCTGCAACTCAGTGTGCCATCTTTACAGTGAGTAGCAATATATCCTTTTAATAATATTATTGCTATCGCAACCTGGACTTTTCATTGTTTGCTATACAATTTTCAAATTAAACATATACACAGAAGAAATATTATGCATGTGCATATTACCATAGACACATAAATTGGGGTATATTATGACATTGTGGCTAGTGAGATACAGGACATGTGCAAGGATCCAGAATTGGACAACATAAAATAATAAATACTAAAAGAATAAAACATTATCCATAATATCCAAGAAGAAGAAGCTGTATCCAAGTAGGAGGAGGAGGAGGAGGAGAAGAAGAAGAAGAAAAAGATTTGATTAATTTGCAGAGATGGACGTTGCTGGTGGGAATGGGGAGAGTGTTGGAGCATTGGAGCACTCCTAAAATCATTAGCAACACATCTTGCAGTGTGCGGAGGGACTTCACTGAAGCTTTGAAAATGCAAGGGTGCATGTTTGATGGCACACAGTCAAGAGGACAGCTGAACCAACACACAGACTGCAGCCACGCAAACAACTAGATACTCAACTGAATTTGTGAAGGTAAGTCGTGGCCAACACTGTTTGCGTAAAACTGAGGTGTGAAACTTATATATAGGCAGATGACTGTGAAAGTTTTATATAACCTAAGAGTGATGGAGGAAGTATTACATCATTTGTAACTTATAATCATTACAATGTATTTGGCACAGAAAGAGTTTAACTTTTTACATTCAAACATTTGGTAATGTTACCTTATAATTGTACTGCACTTGCTGTCATTTTACAAAAATAAACTGTACCAAAAACATCATGTTTTGGAGTGATCTTTAATGTGGTACCTCATTTAATTTGTAATAAGCAAGAGTACATAAGAAATTCACAAAATGCGGCACATTAGTTTCACATGCACTAGAAATGAGACTGTGTCGCCCTATTTGCTTTTGTTAGCCAATTAGGGTGCGGGATGTGAGCATCATCATATCTTTATTACATGAACACACAAATGCTGTGAAAAAAGACATTAAGCACTAAGTACGAATAAAATAGGAATGATTAATGTCCCAAAGTAATATACAAACAGTATAGTAAAAAGCAAAGTGATGCTTCCACATACTTTTAATGTTGAGAAATCCAAATTTGCATTTCCCCTGAAAGGTCCAGAATTTTAGTCACTAGTTGCATTTGCAGCATTCGTCAAAAAAACTATTGTATCATAGTTCCAATGGACAAAAAAAGTTTACCCCCAAACAAAAAAGTAATGTAATATTTCTTTTGAGTGAAGTGCTCAACAGAACATGTACTTGCCTATGTAACCCATGAAATGCTCAGACTTTCTGCTATATTGTGGGACGGCACTTCTGACATTTCAGCACTATCTCTCCCTGTTCTGTGTGTGATCAGAACAATGTGTTGGACCTATGAAGTTCACAGTATGGTGCACCCCGAGGTGTTGAAAATCTTCAGTACTTAGTATTTTGTATGACTTAGAGCAGCTACTAATGACTGTCATCCCAGAATGAGCTTTCCTTTGGTTGTTATTCTCATGACTTCCTTGGACTGGAATTCAATAGCTTCAAAAAAAGATTTTTTTCAAACATCTCTGAATTCCACTGAACACCCACTGTCCAATGATCCTGCAGCCTGTGCTATGTTTCCTTTTCCCAAATTCCAACATGTCTATTTCAGCGATGGCTCCTGGTCCTCCTAACTGTTGGGAATTGTTAATCACTCACTGGTTACACCGATCACAAGAAGACCAGTAATTCATCATACACTTAGAGAAGCCGAAATTTGTGATAAGTCTCTCCATCTTTGGATAACATGAAGAGACCCACTGTAAGCCATCAGCCAGTGACAACTGTAAGATATCACGATTTTGTTCACAATTTCTTTGTCATTTATTATTTTAATTGTAAAAGATATCACGATTTTGTTCACAATTTCTTTGTCATTTATTATTTTAATTGTAAAAAGTAAAAAATGAAACCGTGTTTGAATTTACGTTCAGTTTTCTTGTAAAGAAAAATCGTCTGTCTAGGAAGATGATGTAATTGTGATTAAACAAAACTTCTATTAATTGTGATTTTTGATTATGATGATTATTATGAGGAGCAGAAATAAACATTTTCTGGGAAGTGTGTAAAGATTAAACTACACTGACTGAAAAGTTTATAAGAAAAACAATTACCTTGTCTTATCAGAAGCTTAAGGAAAGTTGAATGAAATTACATGTTCATATAACTACAAAAAGGGAAACAATTTAAGAGAATATATTGCTCTATCAGATTATGAATGGATCTGACTCATACAAGAACTACAAGTTTTCAAAATATTAAATGTTTTGTTAATTCAAAGATGGCAAAGTCTTAAAGGTTAAGAATTTAAGCATTAAATAATCAGTTTGATAGACCTTTAGAGAGAAAAAATGTAACTCTGCTGATGCTCACCAATACAGATAAACAATATTCTGAAGCTATTATCTTACATCATCCAAATGCAAAACCATATGGATAATAACTACTACTACTACTACTACTACTACTACAATACACACACACACACACACACACACACACACACACACACGCGCGCGCGCGATCTAAGTGCAACAAACAGACCTGATCTCTTTGAGGACGTCCATATTAAAACTGGTAGCAGTGTCCATGAGGCAGTTCTAGCAACAATGATTACTAAACAACAAGGGTCAGCTAAAACAATTAGGAACACTATGTGTTCAGTAATCTAGGTAAAGAACAGTCTTGCCATATCAAGAAGAGAAACTCAAAACATTTATCTCTAAGCAGGTGCCTACAAAGGAACTGTGGTTTCAAGTTTATGAGATTAGTTGGCCAACACTCGACAGATACGAACCTAGCAGAACAATTCATGATGGGAAGCGACTACAGCAAAATGGGTGTACAGCGTGGTTATAATTAAACTTCCACTACTTGAGAGACCCTCATGAAAAATGAGTTATCATAGGACAATGAGACTTTGGGGAAACATTTTTAAGAACATGTGGAAGAGAAATAATGAGTAAACCATTGAAAAATACACAATTTTAATGACCACATGTGTTGTTGTTGTTGTGGTCTTCAGTCCTGAGACTGGTTTGATGCAGCTCTCCATGCTACTCTATCCTGTACAAGCTTCTTCATCTCCCAGTACCTACTGCAACCTACATCCTTCTGAATCTGCTTAGTGTATTCATCTCTTGGTCTCCCCCTACGATTTTTACCCTCCACGCTGCCCTCCAATACTAAATTGGTGATCCCTTGATGCCTCAGAACATGTCCTACCAACCGATCCCTTCTTCTGGTCAAGTTGTGCCACAAACTCCTCTTCTCCCCAATCCTATTCAGTACCTCCTCATTAGTTATGTGATCTACACATCTAATCTTCAGCATTCTTCTGTAGCACCACATTTCGAAAGCTTCTATTCTCTTCTTGTCCAAACTATTTACCGTCCATGTTTCACTTCCATACATGGCTACACTCCATACAAATACTTTCAGAAACAACTTCCTGACACTTAAATCTATACTCGATGTTAACAAATTTCTCTTCTTCAGAAACGATTTCCTTGCCATTGCCAGTCTACATTTTATATCCTCTCTACTTCGACCATCATCAGTTATTTTGCTCCCCAAATAGCAAAACTCCTTTACTACTTTAAGTGTCTCATTTCCTAATCTAATACCCTCAACATCACCCGACTTAATTCGACTACATTCCATTATCCTCATTTTGCTTTTGTTGATGTTCATCTTATATCCTCCCTTCAAGACACCATCCATTCCATTCAACTGCTCTTCCAAGTCCTTTGCTGTCTCTGACAGAATTAAAATGTCATCGGCGAACCTCAAAGTTTTTATTTCTTCTCCATGGATTTTAATACCTACTCCGAATTTTTCTTTTGTTTCCTTTACTGCTTGCTCAATATACAGATTGAATAACATCGGGGAGAGGCTACAACCCTGTCTTACTCCCTTCCCAACCACTGCTTCCCTTTCATGTCCCTCGACTCTTATAACTGCCATCTGGTTTCTGTACAAATTGTAAATAGCCTTTCACTCCCTGTATTTTACCCCTGCCACCTTTAGAATTTGAAAGAGAGTATTCCAGTCAACATTGTCAAAAGCTTTCTCTAAGTCCACAAATGCTAGAAACGTAGGTTTGCCTTTCTTTAATCTTTCTTCTAAGATAAGTCGTAAGGTCAGTATTGCCTCACGTGTTCCAGTATTTCTAAGGAATCCAAACTGATCTTCCCCGAGGTCGGCTTCTACTAGTTTTTCCATTCATCTGTAAAGAATTCGTGTTAGTATTTTGCAGCTGTGGCTTATTAAACTGATTGTTTGGTAATTCTCACATCTGTCAACACCTGCTTTCTTTGGGATTGGAATTATTATATTCTTCTTGAAGTCTGAGGGTATTTCACCTGTTTCATACATCTTGCTCACCAGATGGTAGAGTTTTGTCAGGACTGGCTCTCCCAAGGCCGTCAGTAGTTCCAATGGAATGTTGTCTACTCCGGGGGCCTTGTTTCGACTCAGGTCTTTCAGTGCTCTGTCAAACTCTTCACGCAGTATCGTATCTCCCATTTCATCTTCATCTACATCCTCTTCCATTTCCATAATATTGTCCTCAAGTACATCGCCCTTGTATAGACCCTCTATATACTCCTTCCACCTTTCTGCTTTCCCTTCTTTGCTTACAACTGGGTTTCCATCTGAACTCTTGATGTTCATACAAGTGGTTCTCTTATCTCCAAAGGTCTCTTTAATTTTCCTGTAGGCAGTATCTATCTTACCCCTAGTGAGATAAGCCTCTACATCCTTACATTTGTCCTCTAGCCATCCCTGCTTAGCCCTTTTGCACTTCCTGTCGATCTCATTTGTGAGACATTTGTATTCCTTTTTGCCTGCTTCATTTACTGCATTTTTATATTTTCTCCTTTCATCAATTAAATTCAATATTTCTTCTGTTACCCAAGGATTTCTACTAGCCCTCGTCTTTTTACCTACTTGATCCTCTGCTGCCTTCACTACTACATCCCTCAAAGCTACCCATTCTTCTTCTACTGTATTTCTTTCCCCCATTCCTGTCAATTGTTCCCTTATGCTCTCCCTGAAACTCTGTACAACCTCTGGTTCTTTCAGTTTATCCAGGTCCCACCTCCTTAAATTCCCACCTTTTTGCAGTTTCTTCAGTTTTAATCTACAGGTGATAACCAATAGATTGTGGTCAGAGTCCACATCTGCCCCTGGAAATGTCTTACAATTTAAAACCTGGTTCCTAAATCTCTGTCTTACCATTATATTATCTATCTGATACCTTTTAGTATCTCCAGGGTTCTTCCATGTATACAACCTTCTATCATGATTCTTAAACCAAGTGTTAGCAATGATTAAGTTGTGCTCTGTGCAAAATTCTACCAGGCGGCTTCCTCTTTCATTTCTTAGCCCCAATCCATATTCACCTACTACGTTTCCTTCTCTCCCTTTTCCTACACTCGAATTCCAGTCACCCATGACTATTAAATTTTCGTCTCCCTTCACTACCTGAATAATTTCTTTTATTTCCTCATACATTTCTTCAATTTCTTCGTCATCTGCAGAGCTAGTTGGCATATAAACTTGTACTACTGTAGTAGGTGTGGGCTTCGTATCTATCTTGGACACAATAATGCATTCACTATGCTGTTTGTAGTAGCTTAACCGCATTCCTATTTTCCTATTCATTATTAAACCTACTCCTGCATTACCCCTATTTGACTTTGTGTTTATAACCCTGTAGTCACCTGACCAGAAGTCTTGTTCCTCCTGCCACCGAACTTCACTAATTCCCACTATATCTAACTTTAACCTATCCATTTCCCTTTTCAAATTTTCTAACCTACCTGCCCGATTAAGGGACCTGACATTCCACGCTCCAATCCGTAGAACGCCAGTTTTCTTTCTCCTGATAACGACATCCTCTTGAGTAGTCCCCGCCCGGAGATCCGAATGGGGGACTATTTTACCTCCAGAATATTTTACCCAATAGGACACCATCATCATTTAATCATACAGTAAAGCTGCATGCCCTCGGGAAAAATTACGGCCGTAGTTTCCCCTTGCTTTCAGCCGTTTGCAGTACCAGCACAGCAAGGCCGTTTTGGTTATTGTTACAAGGCCAGATCATTCAATCATCCAGACTGTTGCCCTTGCAACTACTGAAAAGGCTGCTGCCCCTCTTCAGGAACCACACGTTTGTCTGGCCTCTCAACAGATACCCCTCCGTTGTGGTTGTACCTACGGTACGGCTATCTGTATCGCTGAGGCCTGCAAGCCTCCCCACCAACGGCAAGGTCCATGGTTCATGGGGGGGGGGATGACCACATGAGAGAGTAATATTTGTTAACTGCTTACCACATTTATGTTCCAGGATACAAATGTTGCTCAATGTGACGACTATCTACATTTGCGACAGTCCTTTAACTACATTAGAGATTGTTTGGTGCACTTCTTGAATGGTGGACCCCCGAATGTTCAGCTGTCATGACACAGTTTGTGCACTGCTCACGTGGTGGATTGTCAGCCATGGCAACAGTGACTACATCTACATCTACATCTACATTTATACTCCGCAAGCCACCCAACGGTGTGTGGCGGAGGGCACCCTATGTGCCACTGTCATTACCGCCCTTTCCTGTTCCAGTCGCGTATGGTTCGCGGGAAGAACGACTGTCTGAAAGCCTCCGTGCGCGCTCTAATCTCTCTAATTTTACATTCGTGATCTCCTCGGGAGGTATAAGTAGGGGGAAGCAATATATTCCATACCTCATCCAGAAACGCACCCTCTCAAAACCTGGCGAGCAAGCTATACCGCGATGCAGAGCGCCTCTCTTGCAGAGTCTGCCACTTGAGTGTATTAAACATCTCCGTAACGCTATCACGGTTACCAAATAACCCTGTGACAAAACGCGCCGCTCTTCTTTGGATCTTCTCTATCTCCTCCGTCAACCCGATCTGGTACGGATCCCACACTGATGAGCAATACTCAAGTATAGGTCGAACGAGTGTTTTGTAAGCCACCTCCTTTGTTGATGGACTACATTTTCTAAGCACTCTCCCAATGAATCTCAACCTGGTACCCGCCTTACCAACAATTAATTTTATTTGATCATTCCACTTCAAATCGTTCCGCACGCATACTCCCAGATATTTTACAGAAGTAACTGCTACCAGTGTTTGTTCCGCTATCATATAATCATACAATAAAGGATCCTTCTTTCTGTGTATTCGCAATACATTACATTTGTCTATGTTAAGGGACAGTTGCCACTCCCTGCACCAAGTGCTTATCCGCTGCAGATCTTCCTGCATTTCGCTACAATTTTCTAACTTCTTCAACAATCTGTGGTGCAACTGGCTATCGGCCTCTTCCAGAAGCAAATTCCCAAATTGCCAGTTAATTCAAATTTCTGAACCACCTTATATTCCTTTAATGTGTTGATACTCACCACAAGCAGCAGCACTATTGCTGTTGTTTTGATAAAATAGTTTTACAAGTAAAGTCCTGCTCATCTCTTCCAGATTCATGTCGACTGTCTGCAACTGTCATGTACACTGATGCTTGTTTTCCAACCCTATGTCATCGTACCAGACTGGCACCTAACAGCAAGTCATAACATTACACACCATTAACAATGCAAATCCTACAGTGCACAGTCTGAATATCATTCCTATAAAGTTTTGTATCCATGCAGTAAATAGTTTTCCATTTACACCGTCTTAAGTAGCAAAAGTAAACTTCCTGAAAAACAAAGTATAGGCCTATAGATAGTGAGATGCTGAATGAAACACATTTGACTGTTTAGATGGCAGTGTGTGAGTTTTTAATGACTACCGTAGCACAATCTTGTTGAAAGCTCTCTCACAAAGCCCAAAGAAATTCTGGCCATATGAAAATGTTATCAGAGGTGTGACTGTCAATGTCCAGACACTCATGGATACAACATGAACTGAAATTGAGGGTAACAAATTGAGTGGGAAATACTAAGCTTTCTTTTCCAATATTTCTTTAGAAAGGAAGAATGAAAAGCCCTAGTTTAATTCTCACAATTATTACTGATGTAGATATTAGTGTCAGTTGCATCGAGACACAAATGAAATTTCTAAAATTAAATAAGGGTACAGGTATGATGGTTTCCCTGTCAGATTCTATATGTAATTTATTGCCAATTCACCCCCATGTTAAACATAATATTCTTTAGATCCTTCAAACAAAAAACTGTGACCACCAGCTGGAAGAAAGCACAGGACACACAAGAAAGATAGCAGAAGTGATCCTCAGAACTACTGTCCTATCTCATTGGTAGCCATATGTTGGAGAATCCTAGAAAATATTCCGAGTTCAGCTTAAGGAGCTACTCCAAACAAAATGACCTCTTCCATGTCAAGCAGCAAGGATTTTTGAAACACTGGTGATGCAAAAACCTAATTGGCAACTTTTTCACATGAAATCTTGAAAGCCATGTATAAAGGCAATCAGGCAGATGCAGTATTTCTTGACTTCCAACAAGTGTGATTCACACCAATACCATCTGGGTATCAAATGGAATTTGTAAGCACATTAACGACTTCTTGGAAGGGAGGACATAGCATGACAGCTTGCATGGAAGGCATAGAAAGAAGTACAATCAATTATAGATGTTGCAACAGGAAGTTTATTATGAACCTCACCGTTCATGTCTTAAATTACTAAAAAGACATTCTGCAAATGGTACAGTTATCTATAATGAGATACTATCTGAATAAAGCAGCACAAATATCCAGACACATCTTGATATGGGCTCTAAAACTGTGCTGTACAACGATTGGCAACTTGCTTTAGATGTTCAGAAAAGAAAAATGTGTCATTCACAAAATGCAGAAACTAAGTATCCTATGACTACAACATCAATGAGTCCTAATTGGGATCAGTCAACTGGTGCAAATGTTTGGGTGTAACAATTTTTGAGGTTATGACATGAAATGATACCACAGGTTCAATCACAGATAAAACAGTTCACATACTTTAATATATCAACAAAAACAATCAATTTTTCCCTTCCCTTCAATCCTTGTGCGCTCGCAAATTTCAATATATTTATGTGTGTTTTCTCTTTCCACCACTTGGTTAGTAGATTTTTTTGCCAATCGTAAGTTCACCTACTTTAGTTCATTTGTGGGTTACAGGGTAAATACAATTAGTCTTTAAAGGGGACTGCTCACAAAATACTCATGATTGGCACCCATATCAAGGAATGAAGGATATTGAACATATACAAAGGAGGCAGCATAAATGGTCAGAGGTTGATTTGACACATGAGAGAGTGCAGGAAAAGACAGAATGCTGGCATTCTAGGCCGAACTCCCAGAGATAGTGATCATGTGTGCTTGTCTGCATGTGTGTACGAATGGTGTGTGTTTCTGTTTTGCTGATGAAGGCTATAGCTGAAAGCTTTGGCTGTCTTTTAATTGTGCCTGTCTGCAATTTAATCTATCTTTGCCTACATTGTTGATATTTATACGTGGAGCTTCCATTGTTTGATACAAGAGAATGTCATAAGAATGGGCAGTTACTTTAAGATATATGTTAACTATACAGCAAAAATCTCTTTCCAGGAGCCAGTATCAAGTGAGAAATCTAGATATATACTAAAGTTCCCTTGGTATTGTTCCCAAAGGCAACACAGAGACAGTATCAGATTAAACCCAGCATGCACAGAGGCATTGCCACAAAGACAAATCAGACTAAATGCAGTATGCATGGAGAAATTTAACCAGTCATTCTTTCTGTGAACAATATGTGGAAGGAAGTGAAAGAGACTGTAATGGAGAATCCATATGCTCAGCACAGTCCACCACAGCGCAGCACAGCTGTGAATGGAGTACAAATGCAGATGGATGTTTAGCAGGTTCTTTCAGTAACAACAGTTTACTCACCACAAGAGAATTGCTCCCATTTTTCTATTAATCTATCTCATAATGACAAATACTTTGACACACCATTTGCACTGAAGAGAGAACTGAACAAATTTGACTGTAATTTACTTTACATGGAAGCTACTAGTACTTCTATGTTAGTATGGCATTTTTATTTTTTTGGCTTCTGGTGTGATTGCATATTGCATATGTTTCTAGGATATTAACAGTAAGCTATGTGAATATAATATGTGAGGAATGATACATTCACAATGCAAAATCTTTACTACTATTTTTATGTTTTGTTTTATTAGAGTAAGATGCAAGAGTTTTATTTTATGGCTTCATCTGAGGTAACATACTTACAGGGATAGACGTGTCCTGCAGAACAGAAAGGAAATACTTGTGACCATTGTCTCGTACCAGATCAGCTTGGCATGACTGAAACAACAATAAGTTAACAGAGACTTATTATGAATGAAACATTCTTTGATAGCAAAATAATGGGACAGATGACTTACACTGAAGAAGTAATGCTGTGTATCAGTTTTGTTTTGTCTTGTTTTAAAAATGATTCAAGAGTGGATCACCACTGTATTGTATCCTCTGTTATATAGCTGACAACATATTTATCAGGTGACATATTGAAATAATATGTTTATGAAAAATACCCAACTTACGCCATCAACAGCTAGTATTTTTGCCCATATGAACACCAAAAGTGGACGTAACTCTCGTGCTGAACTCTGAAGAAGTTTCAGTACATAAGGAAAAATTCCAACAGACAGAGCTAAGTTAACAGCCCATGGTCCAAGATCTAGAAAACGACCCAGAAGTTCCAATGCACGCAATCGATGAACTTGGCTTAACAGCACCTGTAACATATAACTGTAAATTACATTTAGAAATACATCCAACAAGCAATACATGTACACACTCAAATCTTCAATATAAATACATAAAAGTACAAAAAAACTATATCTAACCTTTGGAATGTGAATATTCCTTGATTAGGGAAGAAATAAGGGTAGATTGGAAACAGCTTGGAAGGAGGGACACATCGCTCAATCCCCAGCTGAGAGGGGTCCACTTGTGACCTTGAGGGAAGACAAAAGACGCAGGGGATGGCATCAAAGAGAGCAGGAGATATAAGATAGTACACTGGTAAGCATTATGTCAGCTTCAGAGATGCTAGAAGGACAGAGTTCTAAGTGAAGATGGACCCAGATTATACACACATGGAACACTTACAACATTCATACTCAAGTCCCAAAAAGTTTACCAGAGTCTATATAAAATTACAATGAACAAATAAGTATAAAGTACATAAAGGGATATTTATCAATATATTAAAGTAGATAAATAAAATGCATTGTGAAAAGGAAAGTTGCTAATCACCACAGAGCAGACATGTTGAGTCACAGAGAGACACAACAAAAAGACTGTCACAAATATAGCTCTCGGCTAGTAAGGCATTTGTCAAAACACACTCTCACACACTTGACGGCAGTCTAAAGCAACTGAGGCCACACTGTGGGCAGCAGCACCAGTGCATGATGGGACTGGCGACTGGGTGGCAGTAAGGAGCAGCTGGGGTGGGGAGGGGGAGGGATAGTAGGGTAGGGGTGGCGGACAGTGATGTGCTGTTGGGCAGCACATAAGGATAAAAGAGGACAGGGCAGCTATGTGCCATCTGGAGGTTAGATGGAGGACAGCGGGGAGGTGGGGAGGTTGGGGGAGTTTGGAAAAGGAGAGGAGTAAAAAGACTGGGTGCGATGGTGGAATGAGGGCTGTGTAGTGCTCGAATGGGAACAGAGAAGGGGCTGGATGGGAGAAGACAATGACTAATGAAGGTTGAGGCCAGGAGGGTTACGGGAATGTAGGAAATATTGCAGGGAAAGTTCCCACCCACACAACTCAGAAAAGATGGTGCTTGTGGGAAGTATCCATGTGGCACAGGCTGTGAAGCAGTCATTGAAATGAAGGATTCCATATTTGGCAGCGTGCTCAGCACTTGTTTCTTGGCCACAGTTTGTCGGTGACCATTCATGCGGACAGACGGCTTGTTGATTGTTATGTCGACAAAGAATGCAGCACAATGGTTGCGGCTTAGCTTGTAGATCACATGACTGGTTTCACAAGTAGCCCTGCCTTTGATGGGATAAGTGATGTTTGTGACTGGACTGGTGGGAAGATGAACATGTCAGGTCTTGCATTTAGGTATATTATGGGGATATGAGCCACGAGGCAAGGGATTGGGAGCAGAGGATGTTTAGGGATGGATGAGTATATTGTGTAGGCTTGGTGGACAATGGAATACCACTGTGGGAGGGGAGGGAAGGATAGTGGGCACGACATTTCTCATTTCAGGGCATGGCAAGAGGTAGTCGAAACCTTGGCGGAGAATGTAATTCAGTTGCTCCAGTCCTGGGTGGTACTGAGTTATGACAGGAATGCTCCTCTGTGGCTGGATGGTGGGACTTTGTGTGGTGGTGGGAGACTGGAAAAATAAGACACGGGAGATTTGTTTTCATACAAAGTTGAGAGGATTATTACAGTCTGTGAAGGCTTCAGTGAGAACCTCAGTATATTTCGAGAGGGATCGCTTGTCACTGCAGGTGCGACAACCATGGGTGGCTAGGCTGTATGAAGGGGACTTCTTGGTATGGGATAGGTGGCAGCTGTCAAAGTGGAAGTATTGCAGGTGGTTAGCAGGTTTGATATGGATGGAGGTACTGATATAGCCACCTTTAAGGTGGAGGTCAACCTCTAGGAAGGTGGCTTGTTGGGCTGAGTAGGAGCAGGTGAAGTAAATGGGAGAGAAGGTTCTGTAGGAATGTGGATAGGATGTCCTCACCCTTGATCCCAATCACAAAGGTGTCATCAATGAATCTGAATCGTGAGGGGTTTAGGACTCTGGGTGTTTAGGAAGGATTCCTACAGTTGGCCCATGAATAGGTTGGCATAGGATAGTGCCATGCAGGTATCCATAGCCATGCCATGCAGGTGCCCATCATCATACCATGGATTTGTTTGTAGGTAATACCTTCAGAGGAGAAGTAATTGTGGGTGAGGATATAATTGGTCATGGCGACTAGGAATGAGATTGTTGGTTTGGAATCTGTCAGGTGTTGGGAAAGACAGTGTTCAATAGCGATAATGCCATGGGCATTAGGGATGTTAGTGTAAAGGGAGGTGGCATCAATAGTGACAAGCAGGGCACCGTGTGGTAAAGGAACAGTCATTGTCCTCTCCCGTCCAGCTCCTTCTCTGTTCCCAAACCAGCACTACACAGCCCTCATTCCTCCATCACACCAAGTCTTTTTACTCCTCTCCTTTTCTGCTACCCCTCCCCCTCCCCACCTCTCCGATGCCCTCCCTCAAACCTCCTGACTGCACGTAGCTGCCCTACCCTCTTCTCACCTTGTCCCTGCACACTCTCTAACCATATGTCACTGTCTGACACCCCTACCCTACTATCCCTCCCCTTCCCCACCCCAGTCTCCTCCTTACCGCCACCCATTCGCCACTCCCATCATCCACTGGTACCGCTGCTCGCAGTGTGGTCTCAGTTGCTTGTAACTGCAGGCATGTGTGAGAGAGTTGCATTTGCATGAGTGTGTATGTGTGTGTTTGTGACCTAATTTTGAAGAAGGCCTTACTGGCCAAAAGTTACATTTGTGACAGCCTTTTTGTTGTGCCTTTCTGCAACTCATCATCTCCACTATATGGTGGGTAGCAACTTTCCTTCTCATAATATTGTTACATTCCATCCTAGATTTGTCATTGTTTAAATAAAATGTACGGGGCACAATGCGTTCTCATGTACAAATTTTTGCATCAAAATACAATCATAGCCTTTACACAAAATTCTACTCCATGAAAGAAGAATTGGATGGATAAAAGCACTAAAAGTTTGGAAACACTTGACTTGCAGACTGATGACTTGTACCAGTGTACAAGTAAGAGACAGCCACTTTTATACCTAATGAAATGATCTAAATGTGATGAACATCAGTTCAACTATTAGTAATAAAAACAAGAGGGGAGAAATTGGTCAGGCAGCAGGTGGGTAACCCTGTGGCTCTGCCTATGATGGGAGCCGTCTCACCCACAGCCATCCCACCTGAGTGCTACATCTAAAATAGAAAACAGGGTGAAGCAGAAAAAGGAGACAACCATAGATAAAAGCAATAACAACAGAGTAGAAGAGGATTAAAGAGTGAGATGGTCAAAGACATAGGGTCAGGGGTCCTCTAGGCCCAGCATGCAGTGGAAGAAGCCACAACTACCCCGCCCCTGCCCCAAAGGTAGTGTAGCCAAAGAATTCGGAAGTCCATGGTCAGCATAGAAGGCCAGAAGAAAGGGCCATTCCATCAGGATATGAGCTACTGTCTGTAAGGCTTCACAACTATAATGTGGGGGTGGCTCAATATGTATATGTTAGTCTGGTACGACCAATGCAGAGGGAACATAGGACAGTGGACTCCTTCCTCAAAATGTACACGGACACGGACGTGTTTGTAAGGGTGCACGAAAGCAAGGTCTTTAACACCCGCATGGAAACAGAATGAGATGTATGTCAGTGAAGTACACAAAACAATAAGATAAAACAGCAACAGTAAGATAAAACAGCAGGTAATACATAGTGCTGTTGGAAAACTATGTCCGTACCCGCACAGGGCCACGGTTCAAAGTATTGCATCAGTAGTAAAACATTAACAACACAGGAAGATAGTAATATAAGGCGCTCAAACAATATAGCAGATGGACGTGGCTGGCTTACCACAAGAATAAAAAAAGGAGAAGAAAGCCACTCTGCAAAACACTAAAACCTCCAGACTACAAGTTTAGACCAGAGTCCAGACACATCAAAAAACTTTAAAACCTTAGTCACACTCGACTCACCATCAGCTGAAATAGAGGGCAAATCCCCACCACTATTTGCTTCTGCCATTGCCTCACAATATAAAATATGGTGGACAGAGATGCCACAAGCTTCACAAAATGGGGGCTACTCTCACTGTAGTAACAAGCTACCTGTGAGAGGACAGTGCCCAAAACTAAGAGGCAAGAAGGTCACTTCATCCCGCCTGAGCAACTGGCAGGCTGTTGACTTCACCAACCACAGCTTATTGGCCATCACCGCCAGCCATTCCTCATCCCACAACTGCATGTACTTCCTGTGTAGAGTAGAAACAAAGACTGCAAGGGAATAGGACACTGTGTCACATCCTGTCCTCTGCACGCCTCCTTGACAACCAAATTGGGCTGTTCATTTCCCCATATCCCTACATGACCTGGCACCCAGCAGAATGACACCTGCTTACCCTGCTGTTGGAGCAATTGCAATTGGTCATATACCAGCCGGACCAATTCCTCAGCTGGGTACAGGTTCTGTAACAACTGTAAAGCACTAAAGAAATCAGAGGAAATGAGAAACCACAATGACGCATCTGCTCCAGTGCCTTCAGGACCGCGTGGAGCTCTGCTGAGAAAATGATATCACGGTGAACGCACATTGGAAGTGTGTATTCGTCATCGCCATATTGGTGTATCAGCCGGCGTGATGGTGTGCGGTGCCATTGGTTACACGTCTCGGGTCACCGCTTGTTCGCACTGATGGCACTTTGAACAGTGGACGTTACATTTCAGATGTGTTATGACCCATGGCTCTAGCCTTCATTCGATCCCTGCGAAACCCTACATTTCAGCAGGATAATGCACAACATGTTGCAGGTCCAGTACGGGCCTTTCTGGATACAGAAAATGTTGGACTGCTGCCCTGGCCAGCACATTCTCCAGATCTCTCACCAACTGAAAACATCTGGTCAATGGTGGCCGAGCAACTGGCTCGTCACAATACGCCAGTCACTACTCTTGATGAACTGTGGTATCGTGTTGAAGCTGCATGGGCAGCTGTACCTGTACATGCCATCCAAGCTCTGTTTGACTCAATGCCCAGTCGTATCAAGGCCGTTATTACGGCCAGAGGTGGTTGTTCCGAGTACTGACTTCTCAGGATCTATGCACCCAAATTGCATGCAAATGTAATCACATGTCAGTTCTAATATAATATATTTGTCCAATGAATACCCGTTTATCATTTGCATTTCTTATTGGTGTAGCAATTTTAATGGCCAGTAGTGTATTTTGGCCAAATATTTTAAAAAATCATGTTAATAGTATTAAACAATGGAAAATTCAGGCTGTAATGTAACAATATTATGAAAAGGATCATTGCTAGTCACCAAATAGCGGAGATGCTGACTCACATACAGGCACAACAAAGCCTTTGTCGAAAATAGACAACGTACATGTGTGTGTGTGTGTGTGTGTGTGTGTGTGTGTGTGTGTGTGTGTGTGCATGTAAGGGGGGGTGGGGGGTGGGGGGAGGATCTATTTTTAATGAAGGCCTTGTTGGCCAAAAGCTTACTGTGTGACAGTCTTTTTGTTGTGCCTATCTCCAACTCATCATCTCCACTATATGGTGAGTGGCAACTATTCTTTACATAATACTGTTGATGATATTTGTGGATATTAACACACTAAATTTCAAACACTCTAATGATCTGCACATTACCAAAAATCACAAAGTTGTCACTGGGACTGCCTATTTATTGCATTGCCGTATTTTGTGTTTCTATGCTTTCTGGTATTAACATTAGTAAATAATTCTTGTTCATTATGGACCTATTAGAACACAGACAACTGCTGAAACTGAAGGTAATTTATAATGAAGCAGCTGCAATCAGTTGCTTTTATAGGCATTTCACGATACCTGGCACCCTATCTTCAGATGTTTACATTTATTTACATATCGTGAACATTGTTTCTTCACTAACAGCAGTGCAGAATTTTGCAACAGAGGCTTTTAAGACAATTGTTGTAAAACATCATAAGTAAGTAAACAAACAATGCTCTGATGCATAAATATATGTAAAACATCTGAAGATGAGATGAAAATAAAATGAATATACTCAAAAATGCTTATTCTGAAGCACATTTTGTTGGCATAGTGTTTTAAAAAAGTAGTGCCATTCAAATCAGTGTGTTACCCCACATACATTAATGACACAGGCACTCTAGTTTGGACTTTATGCACAAATAATGCTATAATGTTATTGTCGCATCATCTAGCAAGGAGGCCCATGAGCTTAAGGAAGCATGTGAATCAGGCCCTCAGGTCCCTAAAGGTTGCCCATGTTTGGTCCACATTGAAGCATTTAGAATATCTGATTTCTGAAAACTCTAGTCCGGTTCCTGGAATTATGCCAATGAGTTTGCGCCACTGAAGCTGTATTGCAAAAATGTATTGTAAGAAACAATCTTTGGCCTACTAAAATGCAATCTTAGCTTATTAGAGGGATCAGAACTTCCTGCAGAAAAAATAAAGTTGTATGTATCACTACGGATATCCGATTATCCCATAAAAAGACAACTATAGATTATATTTAAATATTTTAAAAAGAGCATTAAAACTATGTACATCACATCTGAAAGCTAATTTTTTAACATCTGCAGTCAAAATTGGCAACAGTTAGTGAGTGATGCCACAGCCCAAGCTAGCAGTTCCAAACTCAGTCAGAAGCATGTAACTCCCATCACACTTAGTGAGATCAAGATAAAGAGATAATAGTAAAATAAAAGAGATCCACACATTTAGCAAATACTTACTTTGAGATGTTGTCCCACTGCAATTAAAATATGTGTGTATGAAACCACTTTTCTAGAAGGGTGAAAAAACTGATCAGTCAGTATCCTTCCTAACAAGGTTTTCCAAGGTCATACAGAAACTGCTTTTAGGATAACTGTTGATCACCATAACAGACACAATATTCTTAGTCAATGACAGGGTGAAAAACTGATCAGTCAGTATCCTTCCTAACAAGTTTTTCCAAGGTCATACAGAAACTGTTTTCAGGATAACTGTTGATCACTTAGTCAATGACACAGTTTGGTTTCTGGATTGGTCTATCAACAGATGATGCTATTTTGTCCTTTACAAATCAGATATGAACTCTCTTAACAGCAAATCAACAGCAGTCAAAATCCTATGCAACCTATCCAAGGATTTTGAATGTGTAAACCAACACATTCTGCTAAATAAAACAGAAGTCTGTGGCTTAAGCAGAATAATGGAGACTTGGATTAAGTCTTACCTAACAAATAGGAAGCATAGGGTATCTTAACTGATAGTAATGGAATTCCAGCTCCATCTAAGTGAAGCACAGTCAATGTGAGTGCCACAATGCTTGGTGCTGGGGCCCTTGCTGTTTTTCATATTTGTAAATGATACCCTACTCCGTTCCACCACAGTGAACAAGCTCACCCTCTTTACAGAAGACACTTCTCTCCTGGTAGATACAACAGCTGGGAAACATCAGCTAACAGTGAAACTGATTATATCCTCAATCAATTTAGCTGTAATGGACTCTTAAAAACCTCATTATCTATAATTTTGTGTGACACAAAAAGAACAACAGGAAATGTCAATGAAACTGAGTGACGAGACTCAACTGAAGTTACGATAGGGAAAAAAAACTCCTTTGATCAAGTACAGGTTGTGGGAACTCATCAGTAACAGCGGCTGCCACAGGGGGGAAACTCTCTGACTAGCAACAGGGGCCACATGTGGGATATCTAAGGAACTATGATTCAGTGCACTTTATGCCTGCCATGAACTTAGACATGTATTCATCATGTGTTGATTATGTAATAAAGTGCATGTTATATGTAATTTTAGTGTTACCACACATTACCTTTATCCCATCCCAGAGAAAAAACTACAAGCTGAACAATTTGTATTTTAATTGTGAGAAAGGAAGTACTGCAATACGTATATGTTCTTCTTTGGTGTAGACTGGGGAAAATGTATAAAAATTGTCTCTTGACATTCTCCCCACAGGAAGCTGCAAATTTCTGCATTATTTATGGAGCCTGCGCTCCAGTTCTCTTTTTTTTTTTTATGTACAGCCATTAAGCTTGCTAATAAGTGTATAATACACATTTTTTCACATCTTACAGTATATTCATAGTTTCTAGCAAAAAGGCAGAACACATTGTATACTATTTTATGTACCGAGAGTCTTTCAATTATAAAATTTTCCAGTCATCTGACACTTCTCAATTATCACCTTCACCACAGTCATCAGCATAATCTTCCTCTGACTCCGGGAATGTCCTAATGAAATTGTTTGTGTTATCAGTTCTGATGCAATGACTCTTTTCAGGTCTAACTTGAATTCTCTGTGAAATTTCATCTAAAATCATGGTTACACAACTGCAGCTATGAGCTCTGGAAAATCAGAAAAAAAAAAAATAGGAGGAGAGATGGGCATACCGATGTTTTTTCAGTCCCTGTTGTACAAGCTGCTGCATACAACACCCATGTTGTGTGGGAATCATTTTGGTGTGCCTTATCAATCCACTTAGCAAGAGGGGAGGATGGGAGGGGGGAGGGGGATGGTTTTCCAGCCCCAGATCTGTAGGCTGCCTGGCACATCAGGCATGTTATGCCAGCAGCATCAGCCTGTTTTTACAGGGGCTACAATGTGCAGATGGGAATGGCTGATCAGAGAGATGGGAGGAGAAAATGGATAATGAGAGATGAGGAGGAAGACGTAGAAGAAAAAAAGGGGAGGAAGCGATGGGCAGAGAGGGGAGATCAGGTGATCGGCAGGGAGGGGGAAAGGTGAAGATGTGGGGGGGGGGGAGGAGGAGGAGGAAGAGGAGCAAGAAGAGGAGGAGACGGACAGAGAGAGAGAGCGAGAGAGAGAGAGAGAGAGAGAGAGAGAGAGAGAGAGAGAGGGGGAGGGGATGGATACAGAGAAAGGGAGGGGATGGATTCAGAGAAAGGGTGGAGACGAACAGAGGGAGTAGGAGGAGGAGATTGTCAGGAGGAGGGGAGGGAAGAGGAGACAGGCTGGAAGGTGGGAGGAGGAGGTGGACAGATAGAGAGGTGATGGACAGACGGAGGTGTTGGATACAGACAAGGGGAGGATGAAGTTAACAGAAAGCTTGGGTAGGAGGAAACGGATATAGTGTGTGGTGGGAGGTGTGTTGTGCAGGTAGTATTGGAATGCCTTGCAGGGGACATCTGAGCAGAGAGGGGTGATGGGTAGAGAGGGGGCATGAGGAGATGGACCAAGCAAGAGATGTGCACATTATGTGACTTACATGCACACAGGCAAAGCTGTGGGAAAAGGCTGGTATAAATCAGCACGTATCTTTTTATATCCGTGATCTCCTCCAAAAGCCCTGGTTACATTTCCACCAAACTTGACACACAAACAGCAAACTCCATGAGTATCAGCACTGTGCGGCTTATAACCTCCTGGCTCAAACAGGAGCAGAATTACGGTCAAAGATGTGTTTCTTCACCTCCTACCATGTATACCGCCCGGTACACCATAGACAAGTTCTGTGTCATGACATTGTTTGTGGTATGCGCTTGCCCTCTTCTGGCTTCTGAAATGATTTCCCTGACCAGTTCCAGGCAAACCTACAGTTTGGTGTAGAATCTGAACCATGCGAAACTTGGTAGTTTGCTAATTAACAGATCGCTGCTAACGACAAAAAAAGCTAAAAGTTACAGAAAATATTATAAGATTAACTGGGGAGCAAACCTCAGATATTCATATTCATAGGCTAATACAATGATATCATTTATTATTCATCAGCAAGTTACAAACAGTAATTAACAAGTGACTATTTGTATTAACACAAAGGGTTAATCCCAATACCTGCAAATAATTTATTTACACTTGAAATTTTTAAAATTATCTATTTATTTGAACAACAAACAATATGAATATTCGAACAGAATGCTACTCACTACTTAGAGGAAGCACTGCATAGCAGAGAGACACAATTAATAGTAGACTGTTAGATTTCAGCTTAATGTCATGGGATGGTGATACGATATGGACATATACAGTTGGCAATAGTATCGTGCACAATAGCTATGAAAGGTCAGTGCATTAGCAGAGCTGTTATTTGTACTCAGGTGATTCATGTGAATAGGTTTGTGAATGTGATTAATGCCACATGATAGGAATTAACAAATTTTGAATGAGGAACGGTAGAGCTAGACGCATGGGACATTCCATTTCGGAAATCATTAGGGAATTCAATATTCTGACTCCACAGTGTCAAGAGTGTACCACAAATACCACATTTCAGGCATGAACTCTCACCACAGACAACACAGTGGCCGACAAGCTTCACTTAACGACCGAGAGCAGTGGCATTTACATAAAGTTGTCAACGTTAACAGACGAGCAATGGCGGTTGAGCCCTCAATGACTGGAAAACCGCTGTCTGGTCAAATGAGTCCTGACTTCATTAGTAAGTGCTGAAGAGGGTTAAAGTGTGGCACAGATCCCACAAAACCACAGACCCAGGTTGTCTACAAAGCACTGGGTAAGCCGGTGGTGGTTCCATAATGGTGTGGGCTGTGTTCACATGGAATGGACTGGGTCGGCTGGTTCAACTGAACTGATCACTGACTGAAAATCATTACCTTCAGCTATTTGGAGACCATTTGCCAACATTCATGGACTTCATGTCCCCTAAAAAAAGACCTAATTTTTATGGATGACAATGCACCACATCACTGGACCACAATTATTTGCAACTAGTCCAAAGAACATTCTGGACAATTCGAGTGAATGATTTGGCCACCCAGATCACATAATGTAGATCCCATCAAACATAACAGTACACATAATCTTCTTCAGAGAATTCAGCAACTGTATATAAGCAGATATTTAAGATAATTCTTATTTATTATTCCATCTCAGTGTGCAACTGAGACAGAAAAATAAATGAGAATTACCTTAAATATCTCTTTATGGGACGTAATCGAAAGGTCAGGTCACGCACAAAATCCTGCACCAGCAACACTTTCACAATTATGGACAGCTATAGAGACAGCATGGCTCAATGTTTCTGCAGGGGACTTCTAACGAATTGTTGAGTCCATGCCATGTCAAGCTGCTGCTCTACACCATGCAAAAGGAGATAGGCCATGACTTTTGTCACCTCAGTGTACTGCCAGTTGGTACAACAGTCAACACAAATATCCTTGCATGTAATCATCAAGCACACTTCCCCAACAACGTGTGTCATATACTCAAACTTTCTTAGGGAACTGAAACTAACAACTGCTCACCTGGGGACGGCCTGATGATGGTACTAATACCAAGACCAATATGCAGTAGATAAAATAAAATGACAATTACAAACTAAAGCAAATATTTTTTTTCTAAACCTTAACAGTCTACTGTTAAAGGTTCCTGTCTGCTTTTCAACGTCTTCTCTTTGTGGTGAGCAGCTGTCTATCCTAATACTCATATTGCTATTTCATGCTGGATTTTCCATTGTTTGTATCAGAATAATGATCTATATAGAAAATTAATCTGAACAGTACCCATCTCTGAATGCCACAATGTGCAAAATACACAATTCCAAGTTGTGGTGGCAGTAAATGTTATAAGGCATCAGCTTTATTTAGTTTAATGCCATTAGACACATGCAACATAACTGTTATGCTCTCTACATATTCTCCCATCTTTTCCTGTAACAATATGGCTTGGCAAGAAAAACTGAAATACTGTCATACCTGTAGTACAATTGGAAGTTGTTCTGGTGGACTTCGTCTGTCTGAACCGAGCCCAAGCCACACTTCGAAAGCTGTCAATTGTTCTTCAAAGAATGGTGAATGAACAAATTGCTCTTCATTTTCCATTATGGCAGGCAACTGTGAAAGGCACAAGTCTAGGGCCATATCCCACGCTTGCCACATAGGATGCTAGAAAAGAAATGTTAGGCAAAAATAAATGACAATGGATACATCCTGTCATAGTGACATGAAATTTTGTATTACTGTATTTCAGGCCACATTTCCTTTGTAAATCCATGCATAAATTATGTTCTAGGAATATAAGATCCAAAGCAGAAATTATGTGATGAAGAAACAATAAGAGTTTTGAAATTCTGGGACTTATTCCTTACAATTAACAAAGACCAGGATATGCTTAAAAAATGAAAAACATTACATTATGTATACAAAAATAGTTACAGTTTTGATTTTACGGTTGACAAAAAAGCCCAATTTTGTCTAGGATAGGCAGTTTGACATACTATCAAACAAGTAAGTTTTCAGCCAAATAGGCCCAGCCAAATAGGCCTTCATCGGAATTGGACAAAACACACACACACACACACACACACACACACACACACACACACACACACACACACACACACAAACAAAGCAAGACTTTTATGTCCAAATGATAAAAGTTTAGCAGTGAAAAGGAAAGTTGCTACTCACCATATAGCGGAGATGCTGAGTCACGTAAAAAAAAAAAAAAAAAAAAAAAAAAACTGTCACAAATCTTGACATCCTACATTTCAATGACAGCTTCACGACCTGTGCCATATGGATCCTTCATACCAACACCAGATTTTCTGAACTGCAAATGTGGGAACTTTCCCTGCAATATATCCTACATTCCCGTAACCCTCCTGGCCTCAGCCTTCATTAGTCAATGTCCTCTCCCATCCAGCCCCTTCTCTGTTCCCATTCCAGCACTACACAGCCCTCATTTCTCCATCGCACCCAGTCTTTTTACTTCTCTCCTTCTCCGCGATCCCCCCATTCCCATCCCCACCTCTCTGCTGCCCTCCGTGTAACTTCCCGAATGCACGTAGCTGCCCTACCCTCCTTCCACCTCATCCCTGCGCGCTCCCCAGCAGCACATCACTGTCCACCATCCCTGCCCTTCTATCTTTCCCCCTCCCCACCCCAGCCTCCTCCTTCCCCTACCTAGTCACCACTCCCACCATGCATTGGTGCTGCTGCATTGGCTGAGACTTCAGTCATGTGTGTGCGTGAATTGCATTTGCGTGAGTGTGTATGTGTATGTGTGTGTGTTTGTCATCTAAGTTTGACAAAGGCCTTACTGGCCAAAAGCATATTTGTGACAGCCTTTTTGTTGTGCTTATCTGTGACTCAGCATCTTCGCTATATAGTGAGCAGTAACAATACTGTTATAATTCATCCTTGATTTTCCACTGTTCAAAAGTTTAGCAGTCTTTTCATTGTGACTGACTGTGACTCAACCCACCATCTATGGGGTGAGTAGAATTCTATTGTTGAACATTCCCAGACCTCCAAATTATTCATTTCCTATATTTTACAATGAACTCATATTTTTGTGACAAATATCTTAGAATGCTTCAAAATGTCACCAATTCTGAATATGTTCAGATCGCTGTTACCCTAAAACTTTTGACTGCTGCCTCTTAATTAAACGTTCAAACTGTGTATTTTCTAGTTAACATGGGCTTATTTACCACTGCAGATGTTTCTGTGCTAGATTCTGGAAGCTTTTACCTATCTTCAATTTTCTACTAAATAACAGAAAGCACTTCCTCTGAAATACAATTACATTGTTCCTTCAGTAACAATACGACACTTCATAAAATGTTCATGCTCATAGGACATTACATGTACTTTGTATGACATTAGTAACAATTCTCATAGATCTTCCTATGTCCTCCATGAGATCAGCATCACTGTCAAGGCACTCCCTTTATTCTCTGAGTCGGGACATCATAGCATAGAATAACTGCCAAGTTAGCAGGTACAGCTATGCGTACCTTGAAGACATGCTGCATCCATCCACACCAGTGCAAAAGCACAAATAATAACAAATGTCCAAACCATTTGCAATCCAAAGCAATTAGTTAATGAAAATACTTTCATTATGGTGATCATCATTTGTCAGCTAGGTAAACGCTGGGTAACACATAGGTTTATCAATAATTATGTTACTTCGTGGGTTGCTGCTAGCTATGAGTTTTTGTGAGCCATGAAAACCCTTACTATAACCATCTCCAGTTACTGCTTGAGGAGTTTTTTTCCTACAGTCAAATAAAATTTCTGAAAGGAAGAAATTAAATAGTATGGATCACATACACTGTCAGCTATCTTTACTGGTTGTGTCTGCAGACTTGAAGTTTTCCCAGCAGATCGAATTTTCCATCATTTTTCAGGAGCGCATCTGGGATGTTAACAACTCTTGTATCGACATTTTGGCTGACAATCTTTCAGCTATTCTCAAGGAGAGTAACTTGCAAGATTTTTAAAGTACTTCACACTGTGGAGTAAACATGAGTGTGTCAGAGTTAACACTGTTGATAACAAGAAAGTCAGTCATAGATAAATAAATAATCCATTCCATGGATTATGAGAAAGTTAAAATACTGGCCACAGCCTCATCCTACTGAGATTCAGTGGTCAAGGAAAACACAATTAGCATATAACCTTCTCAACCAAAACAAAGGTTTTCAGATGACACATCTTGGAAACCCCTTATTTAACATCCATGCTCTCAGATAAAATAATGTTTTAAGTCTTTGCTGCCTAGCACTCAATCATATGCTGTCTATAAGACTCAACCAAATACTTCATTATAACCTGAAGCAAACAGAGGCCAAAGACAAAATTATGAAGTAACATTTGATGATACAATATGAAATTCTACAATTGTAGTTATCGAACAGGATGAAACTTCAATAGAGCTTCAGATGAGGCTGTCCATATAAGAGATGGTTTTGTGAACTGACTGTGATAAAATACGATTTTTATGTGTTTGTCAGCTATGTACTTTGAATTTCATTATTGGCTCTCATATTAAGACAACGAAAGAAATACAATCTATGGAAAATATAAATCTCTAAGGAAGTTGGCTGTGCACTTTCAAAGGAACCATTCTGGCATTGGCCTCAAGTGATTTAGGAAAATCAAGGGAAACCTAAATCAGGATGGCTGGACGCGGGTTTGAATCATCGTCTTCCTGAATGTGAGTCCAGTGTGCTAACACTGTGCCACCTCACTCAGTATAGCTAAAATTACACCAACACTCTGGTTGGAGCTCAGCAGACGAACATGTTCGATCCCTTCAGCACTGCTCTCTGTTGCTCTCTTTTGTGCCATTCTGCTACCAGCACCACTACAATTGTGTGCCAGCTGCAATGATGATTTTGTTTCACCAGTGCTGTTCTTTTCTGACTGCCATACACCTGTGGTGGCTCAGCATTGCTCCACTATAACAGCAGCCTAAGGCAAAGATGTGGCTGAAGTTCTGGTCTGATATTCTAGTATTCCATTCTGATGTATCACATAACTTCTTTATAACAGACTTCTTAAGCAGAGTGAAGTTACTATCTGAATCTGATGTATTCTTACAGTACACATCATCATGACATGTTAATGAGGCCTAAAACAAATAAAAATATTGTTGTAGAGATATGGTGAGCACATAAGGCAATATCAAGGGTTCTGCTTACCTTTGACACACTGCCTTAGTGATAGCCTATCTTAAAAAGAGGTAATAGTTATTATTGGATTTGTAGGTCTCCCTTGATGGAAAATAATGTTACTTGTCTTATGTATTTTGGCAGTGTTTCGTCATTGACAGTGGTGTTTTTTTATTATTATTATTTGCCAGGCTACTTGTATGCTTGGTCTGAAAAATAGCATTTTGCATCATAACAAACATAAAACTCTTGTTCTATTTCATCATTTTTGGGAGTAATTCTGGGATATTATTAACTCTTATCCCAGTATTTCAGCTGAAAAACTTTCAGCCAATCGCAGGCTCAGTTGCTCGTTCATGCGCAAGAGATCACACTGCTGGTAACAAGAATGTTAGTCATGGTTACACATTCTTGCCTTTATTGTTTTACTTCCTGTCACATTTTTTCCAACAATATTCCACTCCTTGTTGCACTGCTGTTATCTACAATGAAGCAGTGTCCATACAGTCATCTTGTGTTGACACATTGAAGTGGAAAGATGTGCAGGTCAGAGGAATTAATGCCAAACAAGGAAGCTCCTACACTTGCTTATGCACTATTTGGTCTCAGCACAAGACAGAGATCTCCTAGATAGCTATTAATCAGTTTACAATTTCAAGATTACTGAACAGGTACAGAGAGAACGAAATGTTGATTGTGAGGAAGGAAGAGGCACAAGAAGGGCATCAAAGTCAAACAGGACAGATTTTCTCTCGCGGATCATCAATTGAACTGGGGAGAAATCTGTACTGTCTCAATAAAGATTATAACTATTATTTATTTATTTATCGTATCCAAGACATCACCATTTTACAAAAAAAATTATATTACAATGCAAGAGAAGCAGTTATAATACAATAATACATGGTTATAAGGTAAATTAACTACAATAATATAGAAAAGTATGTAACATATAATGATAAGCGCTAAGGACGCGAAACAGAGCGATTTTCATATCCCACGTGAAGCCCAATACACTGCAGCTTAAATAGCCTTGTCATTTGCTTCAAATAGGTCTTGAGTCGAACACGGGTTGTTTAGTTTCCTGCAGACCAGTAGGTATTGTGGGTCTTGCTGTTCTTCCCACTTGCAGGGCTCATCTGCACTGATGTAGCCCCATTTTTCCAAGTTTGCTCTGCATCTTGATACGCCTGTTCGTAGTCTATAACTATTAGAAACATACTGATGGAAGCTAGACTTGCTGCCCATCAGCCTAGAAAGAAGACTTTACTGACAAAAACAATGTGACAACAACAGCTAAAATAGGATAAAGTCATGAGATGCGTACAGCAGAGATGCAGAACAGAGTAATCTTTCCAGATGGGTCTAAATTTAATCTGCTTGGCACTGATGGCAAAGTATTTGTACATCACAGAGTAAGTGAAGAATTTTTGCCTTTGTGTATAACACAAACAGTCATACATCCAACAGGACAGATGATCTAGGGATGTATTTCCATTCATGGAGTAGGTCATCTGTACTTCATAAATGGCACAGTCAATGCAAACATATACCTCAGAATCCCTGAAAGAAAGCTTATGACCACAAGAAGAGACCAGTTTGGAGATATTTCCAGTTGCATTTTCCAGGATGATTGTGCTCCTTGCCACACAGCTTTGAAAGTATGTCCTGTGGTCATTGTTTGTATCAAGTATGAAGCAGATGATGTTCCAAATTATTTGTTACATATTTCTATTTTTGTAAAAACTTTCCTTAGACAAAATAAGAGTCCAAATATTAGAATGGCCAAAAAACAGGCCTGATTTAAATCCTATTGCAAGCTGTTGAAAGATTACAGGAAATACAGTCACAAAAAAGAAACCACGAATAGAAGAAACTATTAGTGACACATGTGAACTGGTTGAGGAACACACTAAAAATTTAATTCTCTCACTGTTTACATAATGCAAAGTGGTTATTAAGGCATGGAGAGGAATGACCAAGTACTAAATGGCAATCGCACATTCAGATGCGGTAACTGTGCAGGTACAAACACTAAAAACTATCAATGTTATGTCATAAAATTAATATTAGCATTTCTTCTGAAATTAACAACCATATTTCATAAGAACAAACAGATAAGATGGCATATGCACTTCCATGTGGTTTGTTAAGAAAATGGTAAAATGTGAATAACAGCTCATTTTATAGAAATAAATCATGACAGTACAATGAAACTGATACAAATTATTGTGTATATTGGTTCCCTACAGAAACAGAGGGAAATCAAGCCAATTTACCTAAAATATTCAACAATTATGACAAAAGTATTGAATATAGAAAGTGATGGAATAAATAAGTCCAGCCATGTACCTTGCTTACAATACTTGATTTCGTTATTCGATGTTCAGAGATACCTCTAATTCAACAATAGTGTTGTGCAGAACAAATATACATTTAAAAATTGTGTCAGAAAATTGTACCAACATTTCCATTGGCTTCCAAACTATTGTCAATGAGTGCCCACTGTTCTGCAAGTATAGTCAATTACTTGCTGTGTTCTGGAAAGAAATTTGTTGAAATATTTTCTCTCTGAATCTAGAACCCATTGACTGTAAGGTTCCACATCTACACCTACATGATTACTTGGCAATTTACAATTATGCACCTGACAGAGAGTTCATCAAACTACCTTTAAGCTACTTCAGTACTGTTCCACTATCAAACAGCGTGTGGGAAAAACAAACACTCACCTCTTTTTGTGTGAGCTATGATTTCTCTTATTATGTTTTTATGATCATTTTTCCCTTTGGAGCAGGGCACCAACAAAATATTTTCACACTCTGAAGATAATGTTGGTGACTGAAATTTTGTGAGAAGGTCCTGCCACAGTGAAAAACTGCCTTTGTTTTAATGAGAGCCACCCCAATTCGTGTTTCATATCCATGGAAGAGGACAGACAACCATAGTGTAAGCAGTCTCTTCAGCAAACCTGTTACATTTTCTAAGTACTCTGACAATAAATCACAGTATTTGGTTTGATTTACCCACAACATTATCTATGTGATTGTTCCAATTTATGTTATTTGTAATTGCAATCCCTAAGTATTTAGCTGAGTTTACAGCCATTAGATTTCTGTGTTTTATCATGTAACTGAAATTTAGTAAGTTCTTTTTAGTGCCCATGTGGATGCTTCCACACTTTTCAAGATTTAGAGTCAACTGCCACTTTTTGCACCATACAGATACCTTGTCTAAATCATTTTCCAATTCATTTGGATCATCTGATGACATTACATGACAGTAAATGACAGCATCATCTGCAAACAACCTAAGCGGCCTGCTCATATTGTCTCTGGAAACACCAGATATTACTTCTGTTTTACTCAGTGACTTTCTGTCAGTTATTATGAACTGTAAGATTTCTGACAGAAAATCACAAATCCAGACACACAACACTCCTTAGTCACATAATTTAATCAGAAGTCGCTTGTGAGGAACAGTGTCAAAAGCCTTCTGGAAATCTGAAAATATGGAATCAATTTGACATTCCCTGTCAATAGCACTCATTACTTTGTGTGAATAAAAAGCTAGTTTTGCTTCACAAGAATGATATTTTCTGAATCCATGTTAGCTATTTGTCAATGAATCATTTTCTTCGAGGTCATTCATAATGTTCAAGCACAGCATATTTCCAAAATCTTACTGTAAATTGACATTAGTGATATGGGTCCGTAATTCAGCAGATTACTACTATTTCCTTTCTTGGGTTTTGGTGTGACTTGTATAACTTTCCAGACTCTGTGTAAGGATCTACATTTGAAGAAATGTCTTAACAATGAATACTACTGATCTCCAAATGTACCCTTACAGTAATATGACTGACGGCTGTGATAGTACAGAGTCTGGTAGTACATTAAGCTTCCCTCCTTGCATACAGTGAAATAAACTCCAAGATTGAAATGTACAAACACTTCAATGCTTCAACGTCCATACCCTCCTATACCAATTACAATGAACTTGCTGTTGGCATCTTTAGCAATGAATAAAATTATTTATAGATTTAAAACATTGTACCAGAATTATCTGGTCATTTTAGACAAATGCCTATTTGTTGATTATTCCTCAAGGCTAAATGGATTACAATCAAAGTTATGCAATGTATGTTTTACACCGTGTCTCATATTTTGTAAGGTGTGGTTAAAGGGGGGAACTGACTTCCTAAAGTATTGTCAATATTTATCTTGAAATAAGAAAAGAACAAATTAAGAAACTCTGAACTTTTTGGCAGTTGACATTGAGTAGATGGATGGACAATGTTTTTAAGTTTCTCTTTGATACACATTGATGCAGGCTGTAGAATCTGACAGCATTGTTTTCTAAGTATATCTATTCTTTGATACCAATAGTTGTCAGCACTATGTAACTAACTGTGGAGAATGAGTCTTTCTGCTTGATGAACAGTTTCAATAGTCTTTAGATGTGTGTTCTAGGCTGTTCTCATGCCCCACTACAGCTGAATTTGAAGCATGGCTGTGTTACGTGCCCACAGCTCTTTACAGCTCAGTTCTGCAGTGCCAATACACAATAATGACAAGCCTTAACGAGATATCTGAAAATGCTCACAGATAGACTCATAGCTCGTATATGGAAATAACTTCTTCTTTTTTTTTTTTTTTTATTTTCTTCAAATCATTCAGATTTTCTCTCAAACACTTTGCTATACCATCATAACTGGGAGAGAGGCAGATAATGTTTTAGGGGCTAGTTTCAGGATAAAACATTCACTTTGTAGCAGACTGTCACTGAAAGGAATCATCCTATCAGACTGACTGACAATGTGCCACAGCAGGTCTTGAATCCGAATCCGAATACTTGCCTTTCTCATGTGGAGCAGCTTTCTCTGACAAATATACAGTTCAGGAGAACATCATAAGCTGGTACACGACTTTAATTTGGCAAGAAAATCATTACTGAAGATCTGATAAGATCACATGTGTATTACCTTAAGCTTTGCATAAGTAACCTATTAGCTGCTCAGCATGATTTAGAAAAAAAAAAAGATATATTATACAGACAGGTTTCAATTCAAACAGTAGCCCTCCAATCAGTCCTGAACTTCCTTACCTGCCACTCCAAGTATTATATTTGTGTTATAAATGCTGAAGCAATGCACATTATGTACATTTATTGACTACATATTCTTTAATTCGACTACTTTAGTGTACAGGAAATGGAAATACAGTAACATCACATAACAAATTATTTGTAAGCACTGTTCTACACCTGGCAGTAAGTATAACATGGAAACAGACATTGGTTGTAGAGTGAGAACTTGACCACTAGCACACACGCACACACTAAATCAATAAAAGCATTACAAAAAAAACAACAGGTGGGTGTAGAAATTTACCTGATAGGTTGGAGGTAACTTTGGAGATGATACAGGAGTGCAGTCATAAGAACGCATAATTCTTTCTGCTAGCAAAAAATTTCTGAACAAGCTAGCGACTAGGAGATCTTGCCGAAACAGTTTTTGAAACACATCTGGAAATTTGAAAAAAGTAAATCATAAGCACATATATCTTAACTGTTTTTAAATTAACACACCATAACTTGACTGTATTGTTCTTTATTTATGCCACTTTCAAGTGACTGAGTTTACGTCATTAACACATTGCAGGACATCAAGCTCAAAATTGACCATAAATTCAGAAAATATTTGTTCTCCTCAAAATGCCAGATGTAAAATCATCATCTTGTAAATAGATCAGGATATAATAGTGGGAGCATGTCATATTTAGTAAAAACAGGTTTACTTTAGCATATAAAAGATGAACACATGTCCTGTAGTCATAATGATAGTGAAATCCATCACTATCATTACGACTCAAGTACATGTGTTCATCTTTTATATACCAAAGTACAGCTGTATTTATTAAACATGATGTGCTCCCACTACTATTTCCTGATCTTTTTACAAAATGATGATTTTACATCTGGCATTTTGTGGGGAGCAAATATTTCCTTAATTTACAACCAATTTTGAGTTGATGTCCTGCAGTATGTGTTAATGACATAAACTCAGTCACTTGAAAATGGCATAAAAGGCCAAAACTGGGTCATAATTAAATAAAGAACAATACAGTCAAATAGCTCTGTGTTCATTTAAAAATTATTGTATGACTGTTGCTCAGAAAAAAAACTGTTTATTTTAATTGTGTTATATCAGGAAATCAGAACTCCAGGTGGGAATATCAACAATGTAGGAAAATAATAATGAAAACAATCAATTTTTGACAAAATAATTTAACTGGATAGATAAAAAAATCTACTCACCAAGTGGTGGCAGAACACACACATAAAAGAGGGTTGTAATTGTGCAAGGTTTCAGAGCCAGTGGCTCCTTCTTCAGGCAGAAGGGTTGAAAGGGAAGGAACAGGGGTGACGGAAAAGGACTGGAGAGGTCTAGGAAAAGGGGTGGATTTTGGGAAGTCACCTAGAACTCAAGGGCAGGGGAGATTTACAACACGGAATGAGAAGGAAAGACCTTCTTATCCTGTGCGGTAAGTCTCCCCCGACCCGTGGTTCTGCATGACTTTCCCGAAATCAACAACCTTTCCTAAACCCCTCCACTCCTTTTCCTTCACACCTCTTCATTCCTCTTCAACCCTTCTGCCTGAAGAAGGAGCCACTGGCTCCAGAAACAATGTAGGAAAAGATAGATTGCTTCTTACCTAAAGAAGACACGTCAAGTTGCAGACTAGTACCACACATATATACACACAAAGCAAGCATACCTCATGCACAGACGACCGCTAACTCCAGCGTCTTGGGCCGGAGATGATGGAGCTGGTGGTCGTGTGTGTGTGTGTGTTTCTTTCTTTCTTTCTTTCTTTCTTTCTTTCTTTCTTTACTGATGAAGGCTGTGGCTGAAAGCTATGCGTGAGTGTCTTTTAATTGTGTCTGTCTGCAACTTGACATGTTTTCTTTACGAGGTTTAGGGTGTCACTCTCGCAGGCATCGAAGACAAACCCGTGGACTGATGTACACCACCAGCTGGTCATGCTGGAAAAACTTTCAGTTTCACTTACAAACAGGTCACTTCACCATTAGATTTTCTTGTCATAGCTGATCGCATTGTGTACAATACATTTGAGCTAGAATCTTTTCACACTTTGAATTTACAATTCATAAAACAGCAAAACAACTGAAATGCAACATTCACAAGGGTTTTTCAGGCAACTGCCTGTGAAAGACTTGGGTTTCAAACTAGCAACCAGTGGAGTCAAAGAAGCTGAAGATTATGTTGTGGCCAACACCAGCAAGGAAAGGATGCTTGATATTGCATCTAATGCTTGCTGTTGTCTTCTAGTAACTGCCAGCTAGGGCATAGCCACCTATGGTAAACTAACATACGCAAACAAGCGACAAACGTCAGCAAGCCCCTGCATATCAGCAACAATAACTGGTAATTACCAGCTGCTATTAGAGCCGACCAACAGGCCACAGCAGGGACACCGACGAGCTCGCCCACAGACGCACAAACAATCCCCCAACATTACCTCACACTGTGCTTCTGGTATGTGACCTATTGGACACAAGAACGATAATAAACCTAACTGTTGCAGGTTGCTGACGCTGAACGAGGACTCTACACCAGCACCCAGCGCCAGCCTCCGAGCAGCAGAACCGCACAACGTCAAGGTATCAACATGCATGATACCCACTACTAACAAAGCCTATCCTTGCATGACCTATCGCAGGCAGCAAGACAACCGCTACTGCTCTTACCACCCGACCTAACTATCGCAGAGGTTTTTTCCCCTTGGCTCTTGCCTTGAAACTTTTTTTCCTCTGCCCTTCAAACTGCTACCCTCCGTTCGATTTCGACCCAATCTATCTCCAGATGAGAGCATATTAATGGTTAACCTTAACCAGACAAACGCAAACATCGCAGAACCCAGATCCTGTGACACCTCACTTTAGTGAATACTAACCCTTATGCAGAGATGGCAGTAGACCTATTGTGTTGGCCATCATGCCGGTGTGGGCGTGGAGGGGCTCCACCTCTTGTTAAATCTAGTAACTTACAAGGTCATCCCAACTGAAGGTCACACTTGAAAGAGTGCCTTCACAGCTGCTCATCACCACATCCACTTGGACATTTGGCATCCACCACCAGTACATATTAAGGCTTCTTCTTTGCAGATGGTCACAACAGTGTGGGTCCACTAGCTCAGACGGCACCCAACATGGGTCCAAGATCTCTGCCTGACACGGGTCTGTGGTGTATCCCATGGCCTCAACCCTTGGATTTCTGTGGCATCACCGATATCAACTTTGCCTCTGCCATCCTGTTCAATGGCCACCAATTTCTTCTCCAATAATGAAATCTCTGGTTCCACGGTAACCTACACAACTGCCATGAAGTATTGTCTTGCAGTGTCTTTTCATGTCAATGCTGCTGGACGTAGATCCACTACCTTCAAAGGTGGCAGCTCCTCTGCATCCCATCAACCCCATACCGCCAATGTTCACCTATGATGGTCACTAATGGGTTGCAGGGAAATGCTACCATGGAAACCAAGTAGTTGTCACAACATTACTAGTGACCACTGTAGCGGCACTAGTCAGGGCACTGATATGCCCTCTCACAGGATCACGTCAGACTCCAACATATAAGCTTGTGCAGAACCAATCTGACTCTCTTCTCTGTCTGTGTTGGTCCTAGCAGTGGAGTGTGTGGCACAAGTGTAATACACTCCTGGAAATTGAAATAAGAACACCGTGCATTCATTGTCGCAGGAAGGGGAAACTTTATTGACACATTCCTGGGGTCAGATACATCACATGATCACACTGACAGAACCACAGGCACACAGACACAGGCAACAGAGCATGCACAATGTCGGCACTAGTACAGTGTATATCCACCTTTCGCAGCAATGCAGGCTGCTATTCTCCCATGGAGACGATCGTAGAGATGCTGGATGTAGTCCTGTGGAACGGCTTGCCATGCCATTTCCACCTGGCGCCTCAGTTGGACCAGCGTTCGTGCTGGACGTGCAGACCGCGTGAGACGACGCTTCATCCAGTCCCAAACATGCTCAATGGGGGACAGATCCGGAGATCTTGCTGGCCAGGGTAGTTGACTTACACCTTCTAGAGCACGTTGGGTGGCACGGGATACATGCGGACGTGCATTGTCCTGTTGGAACAGCAAGTTCCCTTGCCGGTCTAGGAATGGTAGAACAATGGGTTCGATGACGGTTTGGATGTACCGTGCACTATTCAGTGTCCCCTCGACGATCACCAGTGGTGTACGGCCAGTGTAGGAGATCGCTCCCCACACCATGATGCCGGGTGTTGGCCCTGTGTGCCTCGGTCGTATGCAGTCCTGATTGTGGCGCTCACCTGCACGGCGCCAAACACGCATACAACCATCATTGGCACCAAGGCAGAAGCGACTCTCATCGCTGAAGACGACACATCCCCATTCGTCCCTCCATTCACGCCTGTCGCGACACCACTGGAGGCGGGCTGCACGATGTTGGGGCGTGAGTGGAAGACGGCCTAACGGTGTGCGGGACCGTAGCCCAGCTTCATGGAGACGGTTGAGCAACAGTCCCCCTAATTTGCTGGGAAGTGGCGGTGCGGTCCCCTACGGCACTGCGTAGGATCCTACGGTCTTGGCGTGCATCCGTGCGTCGCTGCGGTCCGGTCCCAGGTCGACGGGCACGTGCACCTTCCGCCGACCACTGGCGACAACATCGATGTACTGTGGAGACCTCACGCCCCACGTGTTGAGCAATTCGGCGGTACGTCCACCGGGCCTCCCGCATGCCCACTATACGCCCTCGCTCAAAGTCCGTCAACTGCACATACGGTTCACGTCCACGCTGTCGCGGCATGCTACCAGTGTTAAAGACTGCGATGGAGCTCCGTATGCCACGGCAAACTGGCTGACACTGACGGCGGCGGTGCACAAATGCTGCGCAGCTAGCGCCATTCGACGGCCAACACCGCGGTTCCTGGTGTGTCCGCTGTGCCGTGCGTGTGATCATTGCTTGTACAGCCCTCTCGCAGTGTCCGGAGCAAGTATGGTGGGTCTGACACACCGGTGTCAATGTGTTCTTTTTTCCATTTCCAGGAGTGTAGTTTGACTGTGATGATGATGTTTTGTTTGTGGGGCAATCAACTGCGCGGTAATCAGCACCCGTACAAAGACCCAGTTTTTACACAGTCCAATTTTAACACAATCCAATCTAACCACTGTCACAAATGATGATGATGATGATGAGGAGGAGGAGGAGGAGGAGGAGGCCAACACAAACAACCGGTTGCCAGGCACAGGAAATTCCAACCCAGCTAGATTTGGTTATGGTGTTCTCTGGTGGACTCTTATTAGTAATAGATGAAATGCTGATATGACTTGGATGGAATTTTGCTTGGAGTATAGACTTACGATAACTTGCAGTGCTTATGAATAGTATCTCTTGCTGTGAGCAAGCTCTGTTAGTAGCATGTGTAGAACACCTTTTACAAAAATAAGTTAATGCAGACTTCAATATTTATAAACATACAATGGTAATACACACATCATAGATAGCAATGTTATCTATATCCGAAAATGTCTCAACTGACGTATTACAGGCACCCAAATATCTGAGCAACAAATATGTACAAGTAGTACAGGATGCCTACAAGCAATATCCTTAACATATTAATTGCACTTGCTTCACTACAACAACAATGTTGTGAAATGTGCCCTGCACTGAAACATAATGGAAAATTAAAACTTTGTGCTGGACCAGGAATCAAAACCAGAGGCTTTGCTCTTCACAAGTAATGAGTCATACCTGGATAGATGAGCTCATTGAGAATTTGCCCAGAAAAGGCAAATGATTTTGGGTTCAAGTCTGTGTTCACCACTCAGTTTCAATCTTACAGAGTGAAAAATCATGCTGAGTGTTGTGTGTTACCACAGTTAATCTAAGTTCCTATGATATGTACTCACTCTCATTTCCGATATGTACTCACTCTTCTTTGCACCCCTAAACATATTAACAATTTCACCTTTTTTGATACCTCCAATGACACAATACTCACATACTACTTTTTTTAATATCCTAACTAGCAGGTAAGAGCTGTTTAATTTCAACATCCCATATATGATATTCAATTAACTTTCTGCTGCTAAGCACTTCGTATTGTCTAATGGCTGCTGCGATCAGACAATCGTGGCAAGGTTATCCAGTGGGAAGGTCATAAGAAGGATGTTGGGGTTTTATTATGCACAGAAGAGCATCAGAATGATATTATTGTCAGATTTGATTATCCAAGAAATAAAACTATGATAGGGGATCGTAGAAAGGAAGAAAGATTATTGTTTAATGTTCCATCAACAGTTAGGTCATTTAAGACACAGCATAAGCATGAATTGGATAGAGATGGAGCAGAAAATGAGTTGTGACCTTCCTGAAGAAATAATCATAGCAGTTACTTCAAGGATTTCATGAAAGCTACTGTAACCAAATCTGGATTACCTGAAGAACAATCCACATGGACTAACCCAGGAGTGATTGCTCACTCATGCTCTTAAGTCCTCAATTTTTCCTCCAAAATTCACAATGTACTTAAAGTATAGACAATGGACTATTATTCAATATATATATATGTTACAAATATGAACTATATGTTAAATGAAATGTCAGTCACATACACATTATTCTGTATCAAAAAGTAAAAGCAGCATCAATTAAAACATGAATTTCATGCATGCACACTTATGATAAATAACAAAGAAAAAGTTTTTAGAATATGTAAAACAATAAAGTTGGCTTGCTCAATAGATGTGTGTTTTTACTTTCTATTTAGTGGTGTTATCAAACCTTATATGTAAATTAACATTTTCAAATTATGAGTGTCTTTAATATAGAATGAATTAACATTTGATTAAATAACCTAGAAATCAGGTAATAATCTAAAGACATGTTACATGGTTACGTAGGGATAGGTATAAGAAAAGCCTTGCTGTAGTCATTTGTCATGTAGCTGTGGAGAATACAATGATCCAACACATTTAAATAACTAACAAAGTGTAAAGTACGTGACAGTTCAACAAATAAAATTTGTATAAATGTGTGGCTTTCAGCAATGATAGCTAGCGTCTTAGACTATCATCCAACATTTTGTTTGTCAAATGTTCAACTGTTATTAACTTCTTTGGTTTTTTTTTAAGATCATGCATTCAATATACTACTTAACTTTCCTAGTTTTCATAGTATTCATAATATTAAAGTCCCAAAACATTCATCTCTGTGCTCCAAATGTGCTGATGTTATTGATTTTTCAATGAAACTGTGAATTACTATAGAATTTTGAAATCCTGCCATGTTGTGAGCAATGCCATCTTAGGACCTATTCACACACAGACCAGACGTTCACAAGGCTGACAGCCATCCCCCAACTCCTGAGGCCTTGGGAAAACCACTGATTACCTGACACTGGGCACTCACTCACTGGCGACCATGTAGTTTGTCATGACAGCCCAGTTGTCATGCCACAACTTGCCCTCACCCGCCAAACCAGTGCTTACAATTCCACAACTCAATAATTTTTACTTACTTGATTGCTCACCGCATATGCTTTATGTTACAAGCAGTTTGTCCATTAAGTGATCATTATGGATGACATAATGCAAACACAATAGGTATTACATTACCAATCAATAGCAATAATTTTCTCAGTACCTAAATTTTAAAGAGCAAGAGTCAGAAGCAGCAATGGTGCTTTGATTTGGAGCATTCTGTTAGAATTGTTGATTGTCAGTGAAAAGAACAGTTATAGCATGCATTGCAGAGCAGAGGTAGAGAGCACATTGGCTATGCTACATCTTTCCCTGCTAAGAATGTGTCATGCACCCAACTTACGATTTGCGCAACATTCTAATATAATGGTACATGAAAACATCAAATGAGAACGTGACAGTTCTGTTGTAGTGTTCATTTCTAGGAATTAAAATTTGTTTTCTGCCACAGGCCATGAACAGTGACAGTATGTTAAGTATGATGCAATTTCTATTCACCAAAACTGTACAAGTTTCAAACACTTTCACCTGCAGAAAAAATTATAATCCATCACTTTACCTAGATAGTGCTTTCTTATGAATATTATCTCAGCACTGTAAGTGATGCACTGTGAGTGACACACTTCTCATCACTAAGCCTATTCAAGCATTCTCACCATGCCCTATCTCCTTCCTCTTTCACACTTACACCCCCCCCCCCACCCCCCCTGTCGCCATTCTCTGCCTCCCCGTCTCCTTTCTGTAATTAAATTAGTTTCACTATTCTCTCATTCTCATCATCAGTGAGAAACAGTCCTGATCCCATAACCACAAAAGAGATAAAGTTCAGTAAACACTGGTTTGAGAAAAACACCCGTGGCCACCTAGGAACAGGGCACAAATCCATGACCGACAATTCAGATTTGGGTTTCTCAAGCTTTCACCAAATCATTTGATGTAACTGCAAGGATTATTTCTGCAGAAAGGTCACAACTGGTTTTCTGCTCCAACCTTTTCCAATTTGTGCTTATGTTATATCTCAAATGACTTAACTATTGATGGGACATTAAAAACTAATCTTCACTCTTTCTTAGTTAATCAAATCTGAAAATAATATCCTGTCTGATGCCCTTCTGTACACAATAAAATCCCAACATCAACTGAAAGAAGAGGTCCTTCTCATGACCATCCCACTGGGAAACCCTATTTTGGTGGTCTGAGACCGAAGCAGCCATCAGAGAATATCAGTGCTTAGGTTATAAAGTTACTTGAAGCTCTCCAGGGGACACCAACTTGATGAAGCACTGTCTGTACAGGTGGAGAGGCTTGTGTATCCGTGTGATGCTGAGGGCTATGCCGAAGGTGGAGGACCTACTGCCGGAAAAGCCTCAGCCAATGGATCAGACTGAGGGTGGCCCACAACGTCCCATCTTCCCGATCCACTACTTTTCCTACCCAATTCCCTTTCCCAACTCAAGGTGTGATGCGATCCATGCTGAGGGGTGCGTGGCACATGGGAAGATGTGTCCCAAATGGAGCCTCAGGGATACCAGCCGACCTCCCTAAGTAAGTATCCTTACACCGAGTGGGGTATTCCTGGTGTGGACCGGGAAGATCCCCAAATCTCGTGGGACCAATATGGACATGATTAAAGAAAATAACAAGAAACAAACTGAGGGGTAAATTGAGACTTCAGACACCCAAACATTGGGGTCAGGACCGATGGAAGGCATTCCCACTACTGAATTAGGATCTAGACCTGAACCAGAAATGGGAACTGTAACCGAGAAGTTAGACCAGATTAAGATCAAAGCCGTGTCTGGGGCCCAGAGGAGGAAACTACTCAGGGAACAGAGGAAATAGGTAAGAAAGAATGGCTTCCTAAAGACAAGTGGAGGGAATTAAAGGGACCTGAACCTAAGACCCCCAGAAAAAAAACTGTCTCAGGTTGAAGGGGATACGCAGACCCTCACAACATCGAAGACAGGTAGCAAAAGGATAAGGGAGGAATCTAAGACTCCCTCCTCCCTGGATAAGCGAGTACAGAAAAAACCGAGGCAAGAAATAGGGAATGCAGCCTCGATTTTTAGGTTGGCAGTTATCCAGGAAGGCTATCCACTGGTGGCCATTACCTGGCAGTAGGAGGAATTGGTACAGATGGCCCTCTTTGAAAAGATTGGGGAGGACACTGGCCCTGGACTCACCTTCAGGAGGGTCTATCTAGATCATGGTGCCCTCATTTTTGTCTGTGAGGGGGTGCACATGGTGGAATGGCTTAAGGACTAGGTGCCCATAATATTCCCGTGGGAAGATGCGAAGCTGCTGGCCAAGATGGCAGCGGAGCTTCTTAAGGCAGCAAGGGTGTCAATATGGGTACCAAAGATCCTTAAGGAAGTCTCTCCTAAGACTCTGTTCGAGAAAATAGGGGCCCAGAACCCAAAAGTCTCAACAGGAGACTAGAGTGTGATCAACCAGAAGGTTGTACCGGAAGGACAAACCCTGGTGGTGGACGTCGGAGAGAAATCCCTGAAGGCAATGTGGGAGCAGGACCCGAAATTGTTTTTAGGGTTCTCGCAGGTCACAGTCAGGGTTCTCAAATACCTCAAAGATGGCAGCAAGACAGAGACTGGAGGTGCTTCAGATTAATCTGCAGCACAGTAAAGGGGCCTGTGCTGCCCTGAGTTAATGCCTGGGGAGGCAGGAAATGGATGTGGCCCTGATACCAGAACCCTCTTTATATAAAGGGGGTGTATCAGGCCTTGGTGGCACTGGAGGTTAGCTGATTTATGCTACAAATCTAAGAAACTCCAGAACATGCATCTATGTAAGAAATGGAATTTCTTTCATGCCAATGATGGATTTCTGCTCCAGGGATTTAGTGGCCATTAAAATGCAGTAATGCGAGGAAGGTATCATGATGGAAATTATTTTGGCCTCAGCATATCTTCCTTACGAAGACAGCTCTCCTCCTCCTTTGGAGGTGTGGAGACTGGTAGAGGCTTGCCATCGGCAAGGTGACCAACTGCAGGTGGGATATGATGCCAATGCCCACAACCTAGTGTGGGGCAGCAAGGACACCAACAGTAGAGGTGAGTACCTTCTTGAATTTCTTTTAGCTAGAACTTGGAGGTCCTGAATAGGGGCAATGAACCTACATTCAGGAATAGCAGAAGGGAAGAAGTAATTGACATAACCTTTGGTTCCATGATGAGGGCAGCAATGTCAAACAATGACATGTGGTGTTAGAGCCTACTACATGTACATTAAATTCGAGGTTGAGATGGGAATCAGACAGACCATGACCTATAGGAATACTAGGAAAACAGACTGGGAGACACATGGGAGGGACCTTGACTCAGACTTATCAGAAATTAAAACCTCAATAAGAAATTTAGGAAGTAGCAGAGGCAGTTAACTCAGCTATAGGGACCTCATATCAGAACAATTGCACAATCACCAAGAAGTGCAACAAATAGGAGTGTCCCTTGGTGGAATAACAACTTGGAAATGCAAAGAAAACTGGTACAGAGACTGTTTAACATTGTGAGAAGCAAAGTACAATGGGCTAAATATCGTGATGCCCTTGTCAATTACAACCTTGCAATCAGACAAGCAAAGAAGGCATTCTGTGAGGAAGTAGAGAGCATGGCTGCTCAAGCTAGACTTCACAGAATTCTCACTAGAGTACCAACCAATCCAGGAGGTACATTGAGGAAGGAGGATGGGGAATAAACAAAGACAGCACATGAGACGCTGGAACTGCTCCTCAAAACTCACTTTCCTCAATATGTTCTGCTGGACAACACAGACCAGAATGTGATACCGGAGAGACAATGGTTCTCAGGCACTCGAAGAGAAGACTGGGAATCGGCCAAGGAGTGTGTGGACTTTAATAAAATCCAATGGGCGGTGGGAACATTCCAACCGTTCAAGTCACCTGTCCCAGATGGAATTTTTCCAGCTCTCCTGCAACAGGCAAGAGAGAAGCTCATAAGAGTCCTACGCAGTTTATTCAGGGTTAGCCTAGCAGTAGGAATCATTCCCAATGCTTGGAGGGCAGTAAAGGTTGTCTTCATTCCAAAGCCAGGGAGAATTGATCATACCAAGGCCAAGGATATGAGACCAATCAGTCTGTCCTCCTTCATTCTCAAAACATTGGAAAATTGATTAATGTGTACGTTGGGGAGAGAAGGCTAATTAGGGTTCTTCTATATTCAAACCAACACACATATCCACCAGGTAAATCATGTGAGACAGCTCTCCACCAACTCATTGGGAGGGTGGAGAAAACACTTCACTTCCAAGAAATAGCCCTCTGCATCTTCCTGGATATCAAGGGGGCCTTCAGTAACACGACATTCGATTCCATGGTAAGGGCAGCAGAGGTGCATGACCTGGGGACCACTATACGTAGGTGAACCAGGACCATGCTTAGTGGAAGAAAGGTAGAGACTACCATCATGAATGAAAAGATCGTAATTAACACCACTAGAGGCTGCCCACAAGGAGGAGTTCTGTCCCCTTTATTGTGGAATCTAGTGGTGAACGAACTCATTGAGGAACTAAATTCCAGACAATGCTTCTGCCAAGGATATGCAGATGACCTTGTCATAGTAATACTTGGCAAATTTACTGACACAGTTATAAATATGGTACAAGGAGGATTGGACATTGTGCAAAATTGGTGTATCAAACTGGATCTGAGAGTTAATCCTAAGAAGACTGTTGTGGTGCCATATACAAAGTTGGAATCTAAAGCTCTTCAATGAAACTACACCTGTGAAGGGGATAGCAAAATACCTAGGGGTAAACTTAGATGAGAAACTAACATGGACCCCTCACATTAAGAGCATCTGCTCCAAGGCAAAAGATAAGTACTCTAGTGAGTACCAGAAGGGCTCGTGGCAAAAACTGGAGCCTAAGCCCCAGGGATATGCACTGGATATACGCCACAGTGGTTAGACCTAGGATTTCCTACGGGGCCGTAGTGTGGTGGAAAAAGGTAGAACAGCGGGTTGCAGCTAAGGAGCTTGCTAAGGAGCAAAGACTGGCCTGCTTAGCCATAACAGATGGAATTAGCAGCACTGCTGGAATGGAAGCCATGCTGGACATACCTCCACTACGCCTTTGGATCAAGATGGAGGCAGCAGCTGTGGCATACAGACCTAAAACTGGCAAAAACTGGGTCTCATTCGGATATCCAGAATCACACACTAACACAGTGAGTGAGGTAAATATAGGAATGGCTGGGGAAATGCCTGCCGATGCCTGCCGACTACACTCCTGGAAATGGAAAAAAGAACACATTGCCACCGGTGTGTCAGACCCACCATACTTGCTCCGGACACTGCGAGAGGGCTGTACAAGCAATGATCACAGGCACGGCACAGCGGACACACCAGGAACCGCGGTGTTGGCCGTCGAATGGCGCTAGCTGCGCAGCATTTGTGCACCGCCGCCGTCAGTGTCAGCCAGTTTGCCGTGGCATACGGAGCTCCATCGCAGTCTTTAACACTGGTAGCATGCCGCGACAGCGTGGACGTGAACCGTATGTGCAGTTGACGGACTTTGAGTGAGGGCGTATAGTGGGCATGCGGGAGGCCGGGTGGACGTACCGCCGAATTGCTCAACACGTGGGGCGTGAGCTCTCCACAGTACATCGATGTTGTCGCCAGTGGTCGGCGGAAGGTGCACGTGCCCGCCGACCTGGGACCGGACCGCAGCGACGCACGGATGCACGCCAAGACCGTAGGATCCTACGCAGTGCCGTAGGGGACCGCACCGCCACTTCCCAGCAAATTAGGGACACTGTTGCTCCTGGGGTATCGGCGAGGACCATTCGCAACCGTCTCCATGAAGCTGAGCTACGGTCCCGCACACCGTTAGGCCGTCTTCCGCTCACGCCCCAACATCGTGCAGCCCGCCTCCAGTGGTGTCGCGACAGGCGTGAATGGAGGGACGAATGGAGACGTGTCGTCTTCAGCGATGAGAGTCGCTTCTGCCTTGGTGCCAATGATGGTCGTATGCGTGTTTGGCGCCGTGCAGGTGAGCGCCACAATCAGGACTGCATACGACCGAGGCACACAGGGCCAACACCCGGCATCATGGTGTGGGGAGCGATCTCCTACACTGGCCATACACCACTGGTGATCGTCGAGGGGACACTGAATAGTGCACGGTACATCCAAACCGTCATCGAACCCATCGTTCTACCATTCCTAGACCGGCAAGGGAACTTGCTGTTCCAACAGGACAATGCACGTCCGCATGTATCCCGTGCCACCCAACGTGCTCTAGAAGGTGTAAGTCAACTACCCTGGCCAGCAAGATCTCCGGATCTGTCCCCCATTGAGCATGTTTGGGACTGGATGAAGCTTCGTCTCACGCGGTCTGCACGTCCAGCACGAACGCTGGTCCAACTGAGGCGCCAGGTGGAAATGGCATGGCAAGCTGTTCCACAGGACTACGTCCAGCATCTCTACGATCGTCTCCATGGGAGAATAGCAGCCTGCATTGCTGCGAAAGGTGGATATACACTGTACTAGTGCCGACATTGTGCATGCTCTGTTGCCTGTGTCTATGTGCCTGTGGTTCTGTCAGTGTGATCATGTGATGTATCTGACCCCAGGAATGTGTCAATAAAGTTTCCCCTTCCTGGGACAATGAATTCACGGTGTTCTTATTTCAATTTCCAGGAGTGTATATAATAATTCCCAACTGCTTCAACAAGCCTTACAATATAATAATTGGAAGCAGGAAGCAGTGGGGAAAAACAGTTCAACACTGTATGGGAGACATCATTTGGATCACCAATGGATCGAAATCAGACCAAGGAGTTGGAGCAGGGGTGTACGGGGTTCAGCTAAGACTCAAGGGCATCATCTCTCTAGGAAAACTGGCCTCTGTATTCCAAGCTGAAATTACGGCAATCAAGGCATCTGTGGAGGAGAATATGCATAGGTACTACAATGACCATAGCATCTACATCTATTCAGCCAGGCAGCCCTGAAATCATTGGCAGCTCCTGCAACAAGATCTAAGATTGTTGCAGAATGCCACAGGGCTCTGGTGGAGCTAGGGGGAAGCAATAGGGTAAACCTAGTGTGGGTCCCTGGCCACTCAGGGATCTGTGGCAATGAACAAGCTGACAGATTGGCTAGGAAGGTGGTAATGACTCCACTTATTGGACCGGAACCTGTCCTGACAATCACCAAGGCTATGATCAAACTAGAACTACGGAACTGGCTTCGGAAATAGCGTGTAGAATATCGGACCAAGGTCCATAAACAAAAACATGGTAAGATAATGATGCCCAACCCATGTTTTAAAAGAAGCTCTGTAATCTTGGTATTGAACAGAAAAGAGATAAAACTCATGACAGGCCATGGGAATTTCAAAAAACACCTACACACAATGGATACAACGGAAGAAGATCCTAAATGTAGGATCTGTGATGATGGTGAAGAAACTGCATCACACCTAAATTTCGAATGCATGACATTGGAGAGCAAAAGATACAGAATCTTCAGGACAACTAGACCTGAGGAAATTGTGTCTAACAATAAATTGGTAAAGGGACTCCTTGCACTATTCAAGGGCATTGGTTGGCTTTACTAGATATATAGGGAGTGATACTGCACAATGAACCCAGTTTTGGTGTGGGCAGTGGTGGCTTAGACTTAAGATGTTCTTGCTTCCCTGTTAAAATCAAATCAAGTTACTCGAATATTATATATGGCATGTTGAAACTGTTAAACAATTAGCTGTTACCTGCTATGCAGGATGTTAAAAAAGTAATATATGATGATTATTATGTTATTGGGAGGTAACAGAAAAAGGTTAAAACACTAATACTAAAACTGGAAGATTACAACTGAGTGCCAAACTAAGACTCAAATCCATAACTATTGCCTTTGCAGAGCAACTGCTCAACCAACTGAGGTATCCAAATGTGACTCACTTCTCATGAAGAGAAAAGGTTCTGGTTTTGAGTCATGTCCAGTGCAAGGTTTTAATTTGCCAGGAAGCTTCAACACGACACATTTCACAATACTCGCATGGTAGTGAATCAACTCCAATCAATATGTTAAGGATATTGCTTGTAGGTAATCTGTAAAACTTATATATCTCTAATGCTTAGATATTTGGACGCTTGAACTGTGTCAGGTAAGACATGTCTGGACACTGACAGCATAGCTGTATATGGTTGGGGATTGCCAGTTTATGTTTACAAATACTGAACAGTCTGCATTAACTTATTTATATAAAACTCTACTAACAATTTATGCACAAGAAGAGATATGAGTACAAGATACTATTCAGAAACACTGCAAGCTACCTTAAGTCCGTATTCCAGCAAATTCCATCCCAAGCAATATCAAAGTTCCATCTATTACAAACACAGTCCACCAGAATATCACCATATCCATATAAGCACATTCACACCACACACTACACTGTCAACATCAACACCAGAGAGAAGGGAGACAGACCACCCCTGTGCAAACTTCTTAGTCAGAGTCTGACATGATTGTGCCCGAGGACACACATGAGGATCAGTGCCCTAATTGGTGCCAATACAGTGGTCAATAGTAATGTTGTGACACCTACTTGGTTTCCATGGTAACATTGGACAGTGCCAGTACATCCTATCAAACTCCCCCCCCCCTACTCCCCCCTCCCTGCAACCCATTAGTGACTGCTGGAGGTGAACCTTGGTGGTGTGGGGTTCATGGGATGCAGAGAAGCTGCCACCTTCGAAGACAGTGGATCTATGTTCATCTACATTGCTACGAAAAGACAATGCTAGACAATACTCAATGTCAGTTGTGTAGGTTACCCTGGAACTGGAGGATTTGTTACTGGAGGAGAAATTTTTGGCCATTGAGCAGGATGGCAGAGGCAAAGTTGATATCTGTGATGCCGCAGAATTCCAAGGGTTGAGGCCACGGGATACACCACAGACCCACGTCAAGCAGAGATCTTGGATCCACGTTGGGTGCCATCTGAGCTAGTGGACCCACACTGTTGTGAACATCTGCAAAGAAGCCTCGATATGTACTGGTGGCGAATGCCAAATGTACAAGAGGATGTGGTGATGAGCAGCTGTGAAGCTACTCTTTCAGGTGTAACCTTCAGTTGGGATGGCCTTGCAAGTTACTAGAAGACCACAGCAAGCATTAGGTGCAGTGTCAGGAATCACTCCCTTGCTGGTGTTGGCCACAACATAATCTTCAGCTTCTTTGACTCCACTGGCTGCTAGGTTGAAACCCAAATCTGTTATATTCAGTTGCCTGAAAGAACACTTGAGCAAGTTGCATTTTAGTTGTTTTGCTGTTTCATGAATTGTAAATTCAAAGTGTGAAAAGATTCTAGCTCAACTGTGGGATCAGCTTCAACAAGAAAATCTACTGGCAAAGTGACTTGTTTGGAAGTAAGTGAAACTGGAAGTTTTGTTTGTCTTGGCTGCCTGCAACGCTGGCACTCCTAAACTTAAGTATGTAGATTTGTTTAGCAAGAACATGCACCAGTGTCCAGAAGAAATTTCATTCACAATTTATGGCAATACATCGATTTTGACCCAGACAGTAAAGATACATCTGATTTTGGTATTTTATTTTTCAACCAAAAATTGTTAATATATATAAACTATGGATATATTTTATTTCATAATATGGTTTTCATAAACCATGTTACTGAACACTAAAAATATAATTAACTACTATAACAGAAGTAGTGTTGCTCGAGCGCGCGTGCGCGCACGTGCACGCCGCACACACACACACGCACACACACACGCACGCACACACACACACACGCACACACACGCACACGCACACACACGCACACACACACACACACACACACACACACACAGACGCACACGCACATGCAGGGGGGGGGGGAGGGGGGGCGGATGTATAGATAGTGCTAAACTCTGACTTTTGTTAATATGTATGGATGGAAAGTCCTGGTGGAACTTAAATAATGCAATGAGTACAGGTAACAAATCATAGCTCAAAAAAGGAATCATCCTGAACCTAGTGAAGTTTTCAGTCTTGATTATGCCCCTTTTGACAATGCCATACCTTTATGATTTGGTGAGTTGTTACTTTTACTCCTTAAATTATTGTTAATATGTATAAACTACGTATGGCTGGTTATGAAGCCAATAATAATAATAATAATAATAACAAAAAGAAGTGGAAATAAAATAAATGTGGAAATAAAAGCTAAACATCACCTCGTGGTAATGTATTCCACGCAATTGTGTCAGTAATAGCTGTGAAGATCCAGTTTAACTCTCCAAGCATGGTTCTGCGATCATTCAGCTGGCCTGGAATTCTAAAGATTTTTTTGTGATTACAAATAGGGAAAACATTTTATCAGCAAAAATGACAAACCATGAGCTACTCACTTGTCAATTATATCCAAGGAAAGTTTTGACACCAATTTAGAAGAGTTTTGTATGACAAACCTGAAACAGAAATGAAACATCTATGATGTTACTGTCAGTCGACAACTTTTTCCACACTTAATAAATGAAAAGAAATCATTATTATTATTATTATTATTATTATTATTTCTTTACTTTCTCAGACGTTAAGTCTGGTTAAGAATGGAAAGTGACGCAGACCTTGATCAAGCGTCACTTCCTATTAACTGTACGGCATGTGTTATATTGCATTTAGGAACTTTCGGGTAATTGAACATGTATCAATAATTACGGATTTCTGTAGTTGTATATATATGTTTGGATGTAGCTGTATTGCATTGATGTACTGGTGGGTATTGTGTGGTATGACTCCTGTAGTTGATAGTATAATTGGTATGATGTCAACTTTATCCTGATGCCACATGTCTTTGACTTCCTCAGCCAGTTGGATGTATTTTTCAATTTTTTCTCCTGTTTTCTTTTGTATATTTGTTGTATTGGGTATGGATATTTTGATTAGTTGTGTTAATTTCTTCTTTTTATTGGTGAGTATGATGTCAGGTTTGTTATGTGGCGTTGTTTTATCTGTTATAATGGTTCTGTTCCAGTATAATTTGTATTCATCATTCTCCAGTACATTTTGTGGTGCATACTTGTATGTAGGAACTTGTTGTTTTAAAAGTTTATGTTGTAAGGCAAGCTGTTGATGTATTATTTTTGCGACATTGTCATGTCTTCTGGGGTATTCTGTATTTGCTAGTATTATACATCCGCTTGTGATGTGATCTACTGTTTCTATTTGTTGTTTACAAAGTCTGCATTTATCTGTTGTGGTATTGGGATCTTTAATAATATGCTTGCTGTAATACCTGGTGTTTATTGTTTGATCCTGTTTTGCAATCATGAATCCTTCTGTCTCACTGTATATATTGCCTTTTCTTAGCCATGTGTTGGATGCGTCTTGATTGATGTTTGGCTGATGCTTGCCATGAAGTGTTTTCTTTTTCCAATTTACTTTCTTCGTATCTGTTGATGTTATGTGATCTAAAGGGTTGTAGAAGTGGTTATGAAATTGCAGTGGTGTAGCCGATGTATTTATATGAATGATTGCCTTGTGTATTTTGCTAGTTTCTTCTCGTTCTAGAAAGAATTTTCTTAAATTGTCTACCTGTCCATAATGTAGGTTTTTTTATGTCGATAAATCCCCTTCCTCCTTCCTTTCTGCTTAATGTGAATCTTTCTGTTGCTGAATGTATGTGATGTATTCTATATTTGTGGCATTGTGATCGTGTAAGTGTATTGAGTGCTTCTAGGTCTGTGTTACTCCATTTCTCTACTCCAAATGAGTAGGTCAATATTGGTATGGCATAAGTATTTATAGCTTTTGTCTTGTTTCTTGCTGTCAATTCTGTTTTCAGTATTTTTGTTAGTCTTTGTCTACATTTTTCTTTTAGTTCTTCTTTAATATTTGTATTATCTATTCCTATTTTTTGTCTGTATCCTAGATATTTATAGGCATCCGTTTTTTCCATCACTTCTATGCAGTCGCTGTGGTTATCTAATATGTAATCTTCTTGTTTAGTGTGTTTTCCCTTGACTATGCTATTTTTCTTACATTTGTCTGTTCCAAAAGCCATACTTATATCATTGCTGAATACTTCTGTTATCTTTAGTAATTGGTTGAGTTGTTGATTTGTTGCTGCCAGTAGTTTTAGATCATCCATGTACAGCAAATGTGTGATTTTGTGTGGGTATGTTCCAGTAATATTGTATCCATAATTTGTATTATTTAGCATGTTGGATAGTGGGTTCAGAGCAAGGCAGAACCAGAAAGGACTTAATGAGTCTCCTTGGTATATTCCACGCTTAATCTGTATTGGCTGTGATGTGATATTATTTGAATTTGTTTGGATATTAAGTGTGGTTTTCCAATTTTTCATTACTATGTTTAGGAACTGTATCAATTTAGGATCTACTTTGTATATTTCCAATATCTGTAGTAACCATGAGTGGGGTACACTATCAAAAGCTTTTTGGTAATCAATGTATGCGTAGTGTAGCGACCTTTGTTTAGTTTTAGCTTGATATGTCACCTCTGCATCTATTATCAGTTGCTCTTTACATCCTCGTGCTCCTTTGCAACAGCTATTTTGTTCTTCATTTACAATTTTGTTCTGTGTTGTATGTGTCATTAATTTCTGTGTAATGACTGAAGTTAATACACTCCTGGAAATTGAAATAAGAACACCGTGAATTCATTGTCCCAGGAAGGGGAAACTTTATTGACACATTCCTGGGGTCAGATACATCACATGATCACACTGACAGAACCTCAGGCACATAGACACAGGCAACAGAGCATGCACAATGTCGGCACTAGTACAGTGTATATCCACCTTTCGCAGCAATGCAGGCTGCTATTCTCCCATGGAGACGATCGTAGAGATGCTGGATGTAGTCCTGTGGAACGGCTTGCCATGCCATTTCCACCTGGCGCCTCAGTTGGACCAGCGTTCGTGCTGGACGTGCAGACCGCGTGAGACGACGCTTCATCCAGTCCCAAACATGCTCAATGGGGGACAGATCCGGAGATCTTGCTGGCCAGGGTAGTTGACTTACACCTTCTAGAGCACGTTGGGTGGCACGGGATCCATCGGACGTGCATTGTCCTGTTGGAACAGCAAGTTCCCTTGCCGGTCTAGGAATGGTAGAACGATGGGTTCGATGACGGTTTGGATGTACCGTGCACTATTCAGTGTCCCCTCGACGATCACCAGTGGTGTACGGCCAGTGTAGGAGATCGCTCCCCACACCATGATGCCGGGTGTTGGCCCTGTGTGCTACGGTCGTATGCAGTCCTGATTGTGGCGCTCACCTGGACGGCGCCAAACACGCATACAACCATCATTGGCACCAAGGCAGAAGCGACTCTCATCGCTGAAGACGACACGTCTCCATTCGTCCCTCCATTCACGCCTGCCGCGACACCACTGGAGGCGGGCTGCACGATGTTGGGGCGTGAGCGGAAGACGGCCTAACGGTGTGCGGGACCGTAGCCCAGCTTCATGGAGATGGTTGCAAATGGTCCTCGCCGATACCCCAGGAGCAACAGTGTCCCTAATTTGCTGGGAAGTGGCGGTGCGGTCCCCTACGGCACTGCGTAGGATCCTACGGTCTTGGCGTGCATCCGTGCGTTGCTGCGGTCCGGTCCCAGGTCGACGGGCACGTGCACCTTCCGCCGACCACTGGCGACAACATCGATGTACTGTGGAGACCTCACGCCCCACGTGTTGAGCAATTCGGCGGTACGTCCACCCGGCCTCCCGCATGCCCACTATACGCCCTCGCTCAAAGTCCAGCAACTGCACATACAGTTCACGTCCACGCTGTCGCGGCATGCTACCAGTGTTAAAGACTGCGATGGAGCTCCGTATGCCATGGCAAACTGGCTGACACTGACGGCGGCGGTGCACAAATGCTGCACAGCTAGCGCCATTCGACGGCCAACACCGCGGTTCCTGGTGTGTCCGCTGTGCCGTGCGTGTGATCATTGCCTGTACAGCCCTCTCGCAGTGTCCGGAGCAAGTATGGTGGGTCTGTCACACTGGTGTCAATGTGTTCTTTTTTCCATTTCCAGGAGTGTATTTTGTATATTGTTGGTAGGCATGTTATGGGGTGATATTTAGCTGGGTTCGCTGTGTCTGCTTGATATTGCATGTGTAAGTGTATCAGCGAATGTGTATGGGTCTGCAATTTAACTGTTAAATAATTTAGTTAGATGTGAATGTGTTGAGGTGAACTTCTTTAACCAGAAATTTGCTATTTTATCATTTCCAGGGGCTTTCCAATTGTGAGTAGAATTAATTGCTTGGGTGACTTCATGTTGCAAAATTATCACTTCAGGCATTTGTGGTATCATCTTGTATGTGTCTGTTTCTGCTTGTATCCACCGTGCATGCCTGTTACGTTGTACCGGGTTTGACCATATGTTGCTCCAGAAGTGTTCCATGTCTGTTATGTTTGGTGGATTGTTTATTTTAATGTGTGTGTTATCTATTGTCTGGTAAAATTTCTTTTGGTTTGTGTTGAATGTTTGGTTTTGTTTCCTTCTATTTTCACTTTTTTTGTATCTTCTGAGTCGTTTGGCTAATGCTTGTAATTTCTGCTTCTTTTCGTCTAATTGCTCTGTCGCTTCTTGTTGTGAGATTTTACCTAACCTTTTTCGTTTTTTTTTCTGAGATTTCATTTCTTATAAATTGTGTTAGCTGTCCGATGTCTTTTCTCAGTTTTTCTATTTTGATCTGTAGCCTGTGTTGCCATGCTGGTTTTGTGGGTTTCTTCTGTCTGTTGGTTGGTTCTGATCTCTGCCTAGTGTGTATATTTAGTGTAGTGAGTGCTCCTATATAAACCAGTAGTTGTAACTCTTCCATAGTTGTGTTTTCATTTATTTTGTTGTGTATGATTGTGTTGATAGTTTTTATTGTTGTTTCGACTTGTGGGTTATTTAGTGGTCTATGCAAGAATGGTCTAATGTCTGTATTTGTGTCTTTGTATTCTATATAGGTTAGCTGAAATTTTTCTTCTATATCTAACATCTGTGTCACTTCGTGTTCTATTTGTGCTTGTTCTGGTGGCTGTCTTAAGATTTCGTTTTCCTCTGATTGTTTAATTGGTGTGTGTTGTTCTTTGTTTGTTTGCTCTGGGATGTTTGAGTCCATTACTGTATTTTCTTCTTCTTCTGTTTGCACATTATTTTGTTCCAGTATTTGTTGTACTTGTTGTTTGATGTTTTCTACTTCTGACTGGGGTATCCTGTTATTTTTGATTATTACACGGATCTGATCAGCTAATCGTTGTTCTGCTAAAAATTTTAATTCTGGGTATCTGGTAATAAATGTTGTGTATACTTGTGATCTGTATCCAGTTGTGTTGGTTCCTAGGTTTGTTGCTTGGTAATAACAGAACATGAGGTGTCGATTAACTTCATCTGACCATCTCATCCTCTGTCTTTTTTTTCCTTCTAGGGTGGTTGCAGGAAGCATATCCTGCAAAACACCTCTATTTGGATTTAAATCATTTTCCAGTTGGCTAGCAGTGTCGTTACCATTGTGGGCGGGCATAGGGTTCAAGCGTCGTCCCCGACCATGACGGCGCTTGTCCGAGGCTTCTTTAGTTCTGTCCTGAACCAACTCATCACACTAAAAGGGGGGTTAGCCCTATTAGTGGTTTGTTCTTTTCGTCGTCTTTTACGACTGGCAGAACATACCGGAGGCCTATTATTTTCCCGGGCCTCCACGGGGATTATTATTATTATTATTAATATTATTATTACTTTAAGAACCGTAAGGATGAACTGACTAATTATGATGTACATCTGTAGTAGAATGCCTTCTGTTTGTGGTTAAAGATGTCAAAACACTTCTACGGTATTCTTCACATTATTTAAGTGTCTTGATACTACTAATCCTGCAGGAATCACTGCAGCTCATGTTTCATATTGTTATTATTATTATTATTATTATTATTATTATTATTAACGTAAATCACATTACTGTGTGCAGGTATAAATTCAATGCATTTCAACTTTTCACAGAGAGATGCAGTTCAAAACATTTCTTCAAAATAAGGGGACCAACCACCACTTGTAACATGATGCATAGTAAGTAACATGAAGCAATTGCTGCATTTAATATTACGTTTCCTTTACTGGGACCAGTCTACAATGTCTACTGGTTCAAAGAGTGGCAATCAGTTATTTTATCTCTACTAATTATTATGTTTGTAGACAATAACCTAATGCAATAAAAACACCAAACATCAACTGGTGTCACGGGACTGGAATGGGATAATAGCTTTAGTGGAAGAAGATATACAGGGTAATACAACACATGAATATGTTGCAGGTACACCTTAGCACTGGGTGTTATTACCATGTTAGATATCCCTTTATAAAAGCAATAACTACCAGACTTAAAGCAAAGAGCTATTGCTCTTTCACCCAACAGACATGGAGAAAGTGGAGTTCTTAGTTATTGTAGACTGGATATTGTACATCCCTGGACACTGGACAATATTCAAATCATTATCTACCCAGTATCTTCCACATACTCTACATGTGTGCAAGTAGAATTTAGGCACAGCATGCGTAGTGAAAATTCATTTTTTAATTTCAATATTAATTTTTCAGTCTTCATTTTACCCTTCTTCTGTGCATGTATTACTCCATTCTCTATCCAATTTACTTTTGATGAATCCAAACAATACCACAAAAGCCAAGTTAAATAAAAACAATTTTCTAGGAAATACAAACCTTAGCTTATTCTATTCATGCCCACAAAATTTTGAGCAAATCAAGACAAAAAACTGCCTATTTATCAGAATGAAAGATGACAGCAAAACAACAATCGCACACAATGTGAGATACTTACACACTTTCAAAACAGAGGAAAAAAATGGAAAGAGAAATGCACAAGAATTACTCTCAATACCAACCCAACAGAGACTTATTAGCTGATAGGATGTGATGATATGAAACCCAAGTGCTTCCTCAACTGCTTGTGACTTTAATCATGCCCAGACTCCCAATTCTTAAAAATAACTCTCTCTGGATGCAAGCCATCTCTTCACAACAACCCGCAACCTTCTAAACGTAAATACTCAATAACCCTGCCTTCACATATCTTATCTTCAAAATTGTGTGTGTGTGTGTGTGTGTGTGTGTGTGTGTGTGTGTGTTTTCCCCTAGGAGTTCTCAATGGCAAGGTTACAAAAAGTAATGGAAACATATGTGGTTAAAATATCAAAAGAAAGCAAGAGGCAATTTGACACAAAACTGCACTCCGTCTCTCTAAATCCCATCCACAGTCACCTGACAATCACACTATCTCACAACTGCTAAGATAGCATAAAAATCAAAGCATAAGTAATACAAGAGGAAATATAAAATAATTACGCAGTGATATGTTTCTGGCTCATCACCAGGAACAAACATGGATGAGCCAGCCACCCAGACAACACATTAAAAAATTCTCCCTAAAATTTTAGGGAACAATTTGGGTATTTCACATTACCTTCAACGCTGAACCACATTCATGCAACTGTCAGTTAAAATAAGGGCAAATCTGTAGTAAATTAGCTGCTGTCCTCTTGTCTGAATATCAAACACAGTCAACGAAAATGTGGTCCACTGTGATCTGCATGCCACAAGCACCACACAATGGAGGGTCCTCCTGTCAGAGCAAGATGTTATGTGTCACAGATTGGTTGGTTGGATAAAGGGACCAAACTATTAGGTCATCAGTCCCCTTTTCCTCGAACAGATGTGTCTATATGACTATAGATCAGAGATAGCCTACCGTGCAAAACCCAGGGGAAGAAAACATAAAGGTCTACCAATGTCAGTGAAGCTGAGGTAATGCACAAAAAGAAGAGAGGGAGACAAGGGAAGTAAGGCAAGCAAGGTGCCTCATCTAGGGAGCAACCTGAAAGCAGAGTGCAATAAGGGGAAATACATCCCCTCAGCCTCTGCCACTTACCAGAGGAATTCTACTCAGAGTGAGAATCAGGCTGGACCACCAAGCACAGACAGCTGCAGCCTGGTCTGGGCAAAGGAGGCAACAGAGTGTTCTGCCAACCCCCCAATGGGCCGATAAGGTCAAGGGGCCCTCCCTTAAAGAGAGTGATAAAAGCCCACTTCATGAATAAAACATACAACTAAGTCAGTTGCTGGAGCATAGTCTCCTAACACCAGGGGTAGCTAGTCAGGGAGATAAGAGTCTGCCACAGGGCAAGGTAGGTTGGGACTGTTCAGCAAAATGTGGACCACCGTCAAACGGGAACCACAATAACAGTGGGGTGGGTCCTTGCTACAGAGAAGACAACCACGAGTCATCCAACTATGACCGATAAGAAGCTGGATAAGGACAGTAGAGTCCTTGCAAGAGGCCTGCATGGAGGACCTACACATGTCTGTAGTCTCCTTTATCATCCATCATTTGTTTGGTGAAGTCAGAGTGAGCTATTCCATACTCCAGGCACCTAAACCTTGACAGTGTAATACCAATCAGACATTTGTTTCTGAAATATTGATCTCAAAAAGCTATCAGTGAGTTCATTTCTTGGGATCACGACATGGCCTGGGGTCCATACAAAGGTCACTGAGCATCCACACAGTTCAAGGACATACAGAGAATCTTGGATAGCAATGACCAAGGGATGGTGAGGGTAGCACTGGTCTACAGCTTTTAAACTGCTCGCGAAGAGTTGCTGCAGGTGAAAAAGTACACACCAGTGTAGGAACCAGATAGGCCCAAGACCACGAGAGATGGCTACCAACTCCACAGTGAAAACACTACAGCCATCCAACAAGGAGAGCAGTTCAGTATGTTCCGCATGAGTATACGCAAAGCCTACATGGCCAGAAACCATTAAACCATCAGTGTAGACTACTTTTGAATTCCGGGATGCACCATGGATGGAGAAAAATTGGTGGCAGAGGGCCTCTGGATGAACCGAGTCTTTTGGACCTTGTAATAGGTCAGGATGAAGCTGTGGCTGAGGGATGTACCATGGGAGATGTACAGAAGTGGGTCCAGAGGAGAGGTGAAAGAGGAAACAACTGAAGTACAGAGAGGAGAAACAAGTTGTAGATTGTCATCATAATTCCTGATTGGGACCATTGTTGTGGGAGACGGATTACAGTGTTTGGAAAGGGGAGACAGTAATTTGGATGCTTTGGGGAGCTGTGAATGTGGGTAGCATAACTGACAAACTGTTGCTGGCACGTGATCCACAATGAAGCTCCTGTCGCAAGTCAAACCCCACAGTGGCGTGTCGGATCCAGTATCCACAATGCTGAGGGCGACGCCAAACCGTATGCCAGACCCTACAAACAAGGTGGGATTGTATCAGGGCTTTGTACAGTTGCAGAAGGGTAGTGTGATCTGCCCCCCAGCTGGTGTTACTCAGGCAATAACGTGTATTACAGTGCAGCAGAACTTTCGCTGAATCTGGCGAAGGTCGGGAATCCTCATCAACCAAGAACTGAAGACCAGTCCTAAAAAGTGATAATCCTCCACCACATTGAGTAGTTGGTTGAAGACGTAAAGTTCTGGTTGTGGGTGAATGATACGACATCAACAGAAGTGCATGACATAACCCACTTGCCTGCACATTTCGTACAGTGTCTTGCACTCAATGATCAGTGACACTCACACTAGAGGAGCAATAATAGAGGAAAAAGTCATCAGCAAACGAGAAGGGTGATAATGACGATCCCACATCTGCTGCTATACTATTGATGGCTACTAGAAAGAGTGGAACACTCAGTACAGTGCCCTGTGGGACCCCATTCTCTTGGATACAGGGGAACCTGGAACATACGGTGCGACAGGAAGTTCTGGATGAAAATCAGAAGCTGGCCCAAGAGACCCCACTCGTGTAAGGTAGCAAGGAAGTGGTAACACCATGTCGTGTCACAAACGTTTTGCAGTTTTAAAAAAAAAGGGCTATAAGGTGTTGATGTAGGGCAAAAACTGTTCGGACGGCAGACTCCAGGTAAACAAGATTATCAGTAGTGGAATGGCCTAGGTGAAAAGCACCCAGCGATGGAGCCAGAAGACGCCGAGACTCAAGGAGCCAACACGGCCGCTGGCTCACCATGCATTCAAGCAACTTACAGGAAATATTGGCGAGACTTATTGGGCAGTAACTGTCCATCTCTAAAGCGTGATTTCCCAGTTTCAGTACTGGGACAATGATGCTTTCTCGCCATTGTGATGGGGCTCACTCTCGCTCCAGATGCAGTTAAAGATGGCAAGGATACAATGCTGACAATCCACCTGTGGGAGCTTGATCATTTGTTTTTTGATGCGGTCTGGCCCGGAGGCTGTATCAAGGCAGTGGGCTAGGACCCTGAAGATTTCCCACACACTGAATGGAGCATTATATGGCACCAGATGGCATATAGTAAAAGGGAATATCTTTCGCTCCAAATTTTAGGACACAACAGGGTGGTTGATAATTCTCAGACACAGGTTTGCGCATAGTGCAGAGCAAAATGTTTGGCAACCGTATCTGGGTCAGTGTAGAGAGTGCCATTTGAGGTAACACCAGGTATGCCTGCAGTTGTCTGGTATCCATAGAGACGTCTGATCTTAGCCCAAACCTGCAAAGGAGAGGTACGTGGTCCAATGGTTGAAACATACCGTTCCCAGAATTCTCACTTCCATCAGTTTACTAGGTGGCAGATGGAACTGCTTAAAGGCAATAAGGTGCTCCAATGATGGGCGCTGCTTACGGCAAAGGGGATCGCTAAAACAGCTGCCGAAAGAATGGCTGTAGTAGTATTCTGGATTGCCTCATAGATATCTCCATATGGCAGGCAGCCAAGGTCAAAAGCAGAGGCAAAAGCATCCCATTTGGCACTGTTGACAGCCCATCTGGGCAGGTGTCTGGGGAGTGAAACTGTAGGGGCGAAAGGAAGATCAGGAAGTGGTCACTACCAAACAGATCATCATGGACTCCCCAGTGGACCGACAGCAAATTGAAATATCAATGGCTGAGAAAGTTCCATGTGCCACACGGAAGTGTGTGGTGGTACCAGTATTCAGGAGGCAAAGGATAAGTTGTGCCAGTAAATTTTTAAGGTCTTTACTGCAGCCAATGACCATGGTTCCACACCACAAAGAGTTGTTGTTGTCTTCAGTCCTGAGACTGGTTTGATGCAGCTCTCCATGCTATTCTATTCTGTGCAAGTTTCTTCATCTCCCAGTACCTACTGCAACCTACATCCTTCTGAATCTGCTTAGTGTATTCATCTCTTGGCCTCCCTCTATGATTTTTACCCTCCATGCTGCCCTCCAAACTGGTGATCCCTTGATGCCTCACAACATGTCCTACCAACCGATCCCTTCTTCTAGTCAAATTGTACCACAAACTCCTCTTCTCCCCAATTATATTCAATACCTCCTCTCTTCTGTAGCACCACATTTCGAAAGCTTCTATTCTCTTCTTGTGCAAACTATTTATCATCCACGTTTCACTTCCATACATGGCTACACTCCATACAAATACATTCAGAAATGACTTACTGACACTTAGATCTATACTCGATGTTAACAAATTTCTCTTCTTCAGAAACGCTTTCCTTGCCATTGCCAGTCTACATTTTATATTTTCTCTACTTCGACCATCATCAGTTATTTTGCTCCACAAATAGCAAAACTCCTTTACTACTATAAGCGTCTCATTTCCTAATCTAATTCCCTCAGCATCACCTGACTTCATTCGACTACATTCCATTATCCCCGTTTTGCTTTTGTTGATGTTCATTTTATATCCTTCTTTCAAGACACTGTCCATTCTGTTCAACTGCTCTTCCAAGTCCTTTGCTGTCTCTGACAGAATTACAAATCTCATCAGCGAACCTCACATTTTTATTTCTTCTCCATGGATTTTAATACCTACTACGAATTTTTCTTCTGTTTTCTTTACTGCTTGTTCAATATACAGATTGAATAGCATCGGGAAAAGCCTACAACTGTGTTTCACTCCCTTCCCAACCACTGCTTCCCTTTCATGCCCCTCGACTCCTATAACTGCCATCTGGTTTCTGTACAAATTGTAAATAGCCTTTTGCTCCCTGTATTTTACCCCTGAAAGAGAGAATTTCGCTAAATCTACAAATGCTAGAAGCATAGGTTTGCCTTTCCTTAATCTATTTTCTAAGATAAGTCATAGGGGCAATATTGCCTCACATGTTCCAACATTCCTATGGAATCCAAACTGATCTTCCCGGAGGTCGGCTTCTACCAGTTTTTCCATTCGTCTGTAAATTATTCGTGTTAGTATTTTGCAGCTGTGGCTTATTAAACTGATAGTTCAGTAATTTTCACATCTGTCAACCCCTGCTTTCTTTGGGATTGGAATTATTATATTATTCTTGAAGTCTGACGGTATTTCGCCTGTCTCATACATCTTGCTCACCAGATTGAAGAGTTTTGTTATGGCTGGCTCTCCCAATGCTATCAGTAGCTCTAAAGGAATGTTGTCTACTCCTAGGGCATTGTTTCGACTTAGGTCTTTCAGTGCTCTGTCAAACTCTTCACGCAGTATCTTATCTCCCATTTCATCTTCATCTACATCCTCTTCCATTTCCATAATATTGTCCTCAAGAACACCACCCTTGTATAGACCCTCTATATACTCCTTCCACCTTTCTGCTTTCCCTTCTTTGCTTACAACTGGGTTTCCATCTGAGCTCTTGATATTCATGCAAGTGGTTCTCTTTTCTCCAAATGTCTCTTTAATTTTCCTGTAGGCAGTGTCTATCTTACCCCTAGTGATATATGCCTCTACATCCGTACATTTGTCCTCTAGCCACCCCTGCTTAGCCATTTTGCACTTCCTGTCGATCTCATTTTTGAGACATTTGTATTACTTTTTGCCTGTTTCATTTACTGCATTTTTGTATTTTCTCCTTTCATCAATTAAATTCAGTATCTCTTCTGTTACCCAAGGTTTTCTATTAGCCCTCGTCTTTTTACCTACTTGATCCTCTGCTGCCTTCACTATTTCATCTCTCAATGCTTCCTATTCTTCTTCTACTGTATTTCTTTCCCCCATTCTTGTCAATTGTTCCCTAATGCTCTCCCTGAACCTCTCTACAACCTCTGGTTCTGTCAATTTATCCAGGTCCCATCTCCTTAAATTCTCACCTTTTTGCAGTTTCTTCAGTTTTAATCTACAGTTCATAACCAACAGATTGTGGTCAGAGTCCACATCTGCCCCTGGAAATGTCTTACAATTTAAAACCTGGTTCCTAAATCTCTGTCTTACCATTATATAATCTACCTGGTACCTTTTAGTATCTCCAGGGTTCTTCCATGTATACAACCTTCTTTCATGATTCTTGAACCAAGTGTTAGCTATGATTAAGTTATGCTCTGCGCAAAATTCTACCAGGCGGCTTCCTCTTTCATTTCTTAGCCCCAATCCATTTTCACCTACTATGTTACCTTCTCTCCCTTTTCCTACTGACGAATTCCAGTCACCCATGACTATTAAATTTTCGTCTCCCTTCACTACCTGAATAATTTCTTTTATCTCATCATACATTTCATCAATTTCTGCGTTATCTGCAGAGCTAGTTGGCATATAAACTTGTACTACTGTAGTAGGCATGGGCTTCGTGTCTATCTTGGCCACAATAATGTGTTCACTATGCTGTTTGTAGTAGCTTACCCGCACTCCTATTTTTTTTCATTATTAAACCTACTCCTGCATTACCCCTATTTGATTTTGTATTTATAACCCTGTATTCACCTGACCATAAGTCTTGTCCCTCCTGCTACCGAACTTCACTAATTCCCACTATATCTAACTTTAACCTATCCATTTCCCTTTTTTAATTTTCTAACGTACCTGCCTGATTAAGGGATTTGACATTCCACGCTCTGACCCACAGAATGCCAGTTTTCTTTCTCCTGATAACAACGTCCTCCTGAATAGTCCCTGCCCGGAGATCCGAATGGGGGACTATTTTACCTCTGGAATATTTTACCCAAGAGGACACCATCATCACTTAACCATACAGTAAAGCTGCATGCCCTCAGGAAAAATTACGGCTGTAGTTTCCCCTTGCTTTCAGCCGTTCGCAGTACCAGCACAGCAAGGCTGTTTTGATTAGTGTTACAAGGCCAGATCAGTCAATCATCCAGACTGTTGCCCCTGCAACTACTGAAAAGGCTGCTGCCCCTCTTCAGGAACTACACGTTTGTCTGGCCTCTCAACAGATACTCCTCTGTTGTGGTTGCACCTGCAGTACGGCTATCTGTATCGCTGAGGCACGCAAGCCTCCCCACCAACGGCAAGGTCTATGGTTCATGGGGGGGGGGGGGGGGGGGGGGGGGAGGCCACAAAGAGTTATGGATGTTGAAATCGCCCAAGATTCAGAAAGGTGGGGGCTGTTGAGAAACCAACGCTAACAGTATTTCCTGAGACACTTCACAATCAGAAGTGAAGCAAACACTGCAGATGGTAATATCCTGAAATGCCCTTACCTGAACAGCCACAGCCTCCAATCATGTATTAAGAGGCACAAGTTCACTACATGATGGTGTCTAGAACACGTGTGCAAACTCTGCCTGATACCCTGTCATAGATGGCACAATTCTTATAATATCCCAGGTCTACATGAATGGCTGGGTTCTGTGTTGCTGGAAACCAAGCCTCCTGGAGCGCAATGTAGAAGGCAGGTGAAGTGTTTAAAAGATGTCGTAGCTCTGCCAAGTAGTGGAAAAAACCATTACAGTGCCAGTGGAGGATAATGTTGTCATGTACAAGGGACCAAGGCAGCAAGTTAATGTGTTAGGGTCACCTGCTGCCACAGGATGAGGGGTTATGGCATCAATATACATAGGTTTTGTGTTCCTTTGTATAATGAGACCTGGGGCTTCAGGGGCTGCTGGAATCTCCACCTCAGCCACAGGAGTGGAACAGGCGGGATCTGGTGGCATGGGTGACATCAGATGTCCTCCTTTTTGCACGACTTTTTCCTATCTTTCATCTCCTTAGAGGATTTCAATGATTGCGAGAGGGAAGGGGGAGTGAGGAGGATGACCAAGATTGGATAGATTAGTGAATGGTACGTATAGGGTATAAATAAAAAGGTTGTCATGTACATTGGGCGAGCTCATCAGTTGTCATAGTATATTGCACACCTTGTAGTAAGCACATAATGGCAGTCTAGAAGGATTACAAATGTTTGTTACTATTACATTTTTCTATACATGTAATTTATATTGGTGAAATGTGCCATACCTTTGTATACAAATCAGGCATAAAGATTTACCTTTGTGATTCCTATGGTATATAACATGCGTTTTTAAATCACGTAAAAATTTTCATGAGACTACTTTCAAAATATTCAATATACACTCCTGGAAATTGAAATAAGAACACCGTGAATTCATTGTCCCAGGAAGGGGAAACTTTATTGACACATTCCTGGGGTCAGATACATCACATGATCACACTGACAGAACCACAGGCACATAGACACAGGCAACAGAGCATGCACAATGTCGGCTCTAGTACAGTGTATATCCACCTTTCGAAGCAATGCAGGCTGCTATTCTCCCATGGAGACGATCGTAGAGATGCTGGATGTAGTCCTGTGGAACGGCTTGCCATGCCATTTCCACCTGGCGCCTCAGTTGGACCAGCGTTCGTGCTGGACGTGCAGACCGCGTGAGATGACGCTTCATCCAGTCCCAAACATGCTCAATGGGGGACAGATCCGGAGATCTTGCTGGCCAGGGTAGTTGACTTACACCTTCTGGAGCACGTTGGGTGGCACGGGATACATGCGGACGTGCATTGTCCTGTTGGAACAGCAAGTTCCCTTGCCGGTCTAGGAATGGTAGAACGATGGGTTCGATGACGGTTTGGATGTACCGTGCACTATTCAGTGTCCCCTCGACGATCACCAGTGGTGTACGGCCAGTGTAGGAGATCGCTCCCCACACCATGATGCCGGGTGTTGGCCCTATGTGCCTCGGTCGTATGCAGTCCTGATTGTGGCACTCACCTGCACGGCGCCAAACACGCATACGACCATCATTGGCACCAAGGCAGAAGCGACTCTCATCGCTGAAGACGACACGTCTCCATTCGTCCCTCCATTCATGCCTGTCGCGACACCACTGGAGGCGGGCTGCACGATGTTGGGGCGTGAGCGGAAGACGGCCTAACGGTGTGCGGGACCGTAGCCCAGCTTCATGGAGACGGTTGCGAATGGTCCTCGCCGATACCCCAGGAGCAACAGTGTCCCTAATTTGCTGGGAAGTGGCAGTGCGGTCCCCTACGGCACTGCGTAGGATCCTACGGTCTTGGCGTGCATCCGTGCGTTGCTGCGGTCCGGTCCCAGGTCGACGGGCACGTGCACCTTCCGCCGACCACTGGCGACAACATCGATGTACTGTGGAGACCTCACGCCCCACGTGTTGAGCAATTCGGCGGTACATCCACCCGGCCTCCCGCATGCCCACTATATGCCCTCGCTCAAAGTCCGTCAACTGCACATACGGTTCACGTCCACGCTGTCGCGGCATGCTACCAGTGTTAAAGACTGCGATGGAGCTCCGTATGCCACGGCAAACTGGCTGACACTGACGGCGGCGGTGCACAAATGCTGCGCAGCTAGCGCCATTCGACGGCCAACACCGCGGTTCCTGGTGTGTCCGCTGTGCCGTGCGTGTGATCATTGCTTGTACAGCCCTCTCGCAGTGTCCGGAGCAAGTATGGTGGGTCTGACACACCGGTGTCAATGTGTTCTTTTTTCCATTTCCAGGAGTGTATCACCGGTTAATAAGATGGTGCTGCCTGATGTCTACTCAACAAGCAACAAGGGCTCTGCGGCGCCTCAGTTTAATCCAAGTGAGGTCGTCAACATGGCATGTAGTTTTAACTCTATTGGCACTATGGATGTTGTACTTCTACCTTTTATTGATTTGACCCATCTGGGAGCATTCTGTTTTATAACTGATAAACCGTGTGGAGTTTTTCAATGCATTTACACTTTCTTCTCAAAATGTCAATGACACATGTACGTGAACATACACGCAAAGGTAAGTAAAAGTTTTTGTAAAATTTGGATCATCCCAAAAAATGATTGTTATCTTGTGCAGATTACTAATTACCTATTTTCTATTCATATAGTGTAATGCCGATCCAAAGCTGACAGCAGGACTCTTTCGAAACTAGTAATTGGGATAGTCTTAAAATCAAGTGATCTTGGCTTTCACAAAAATTTATATATGTAAATATCGGCCCAACAACACGTGTAAATTACATTTCATTTTGGAGATGGCTGCCACTTCCCCAATCTTGTCATCTACATCCTGCAAAAAGAACAAGGGCTTTGCGGTCAAGAAGGAATCACCATCAGCCCTTGTACAAACCAAGTACAGTGAAATCCCGCTTTAACACTTTTCAGGGACTTCAAAAAATGGTGTAAAATGTGGGAAATAACGTTTTAAGTCTAAAAGTTAAGTACAAGATACCCCCTTGTATTTTCGCACTTTATGAATGATGTATGTACATAACAGGCATCAAACAACTTATCAGGGACTTGTTTGTTATCTAATAAAGGTTTATTATCTAACAAAAACCGCTGATGTAACTGGAACTGGTAACTGTCTGGGAAGTAGGAACATTTGACTCAATTTCGTATGTCATAAGCGATGTTTTTGAAAGGCTGCAGCTGTCATTCATTATTTAAATAATGAAATACTGCACTAGTTACATATTTTTCCATGCTAAGGACGGTGTGTTTGGAGAATTTTTTCTCGTTGTCAAGTGCAAATAAGTAGATAAGTATTTTGTGTAGTGTTTGCATTGTTGTTCTGTGTCTCTTTACTGTAGTCATCTTTTTGAGGTTATCAGATACTGTGCCTTCTCAGTTATGTATAAAACAACACACACGCAAATTATCACTCACATTGTTTGTTTGTGTAACATTGCAAACAAATATGTATGTAAATACTGCACTTGACGGTGAGAATAAATTCTCAAAACATGTTTTGCTCAGCAAGAAAAAAAATATGCAACCGGCACTGTGTTTATGCTAAAAACATTTGGGTAATGCAAAGTGAACGTTGGTGTCAACTAGTGCTATACATGCCCAAACGCCAAAACACACTAAATATGTTTAGACAAAGGTGTCACGATGATCACAACAATCACGAAACTGCATTTGCGCAGTAGAGGCAGTTTGGAAATGGTTGTGAATGGTCATAATATCTTTGTTTGAGTGAACCTAGTTACTCTCATCAGCCACCACACCAAGTAGAGCTTGGCAGCTGTGAGAGATACAGCACGAATTGTTACAAATTTTACAAATTTACTGGTTCAAATCTGTTTAAAATAGCACCCAAAATGTGTCAAAAAACTTAACCACGTAATATTTGTAAACACTACTGCATGACCAACATCATTATTTCTCAATACAAACTTTTTCGTAGTGTGTAATTCATGGGAAAATTATAAATATGTTAACGCAAAATAGAGTGAAAATTAAATTGTGAACATAGGTAATGTTAATTCAGGGAATATGAAAGGGGAGTTATACTGTATTGTGGGGAGTATTGCTCTGTTTTCTGCTTAGCCCTCCGTTCCTCCCACGCCATAGCGAGAGAAAAAATGGTTCAAATGGCTCTGAGCACTATGTCCCCTAGAAATCAGAACTACTTAAACCTAACCAACCTAAGGACATCACACACATCCATGCCCAATGGAGGATTTGAACCTGCGACCATAGTGGTCGCGCGGTTCCGGACTGAAGTGCCTAGAACCGCTCGGCCACACCGGCTGGCTCATAGCGAGAGAAGGTAACATTTTAGGGTCATATCTTCCTGCACTGAAAGAGGACTATCCTTTCATAGAGGCAGCAGGGGCCATAGGGCCAGCAGCAGGAGATAACTTCATCCGCTTCATTTGCAGCTGATCTGCCATGATGCTACTTACTCTGAACGAGGGCTCTCCACATGGGTGCCACCCAGCCTTAGTAAAGGCTACCTGGTCAGTAATCCATTGCTCGGTGTCCCCATACCCCAGTCACGACAAGCACATACTCCTTGGCATACATGGAGAGTTTTCAGCTCAGGCACCAACAGTGTGATCCCTGCTTGGTCAGGAGACTACCACTGTGCCGGTTCTTGATGATCCCTCCACAAAGGGATGGCTACTGTGCTGGTTTTGGGTGTATTGCCGTATTAAAGGGAAGAGTGCACAGATGGAAAGGTGGAACACACACCACATTGAGCTACCTTCCCTGCATGATCCACACTTCTGGAGAATTTTGAAAATTGGTGGCAGGTCAAACCCAACAATGAGGACCATGTGTTTATGTAATGAAAAGTTGTAGAATATGGCAGAAATGTAAACTTTATGCCCAATCATAAAACAGGTCCAAACAGGGTAAGCACCAAGAAAACCATCTGCTGGAGAGGCAGATGGGGAAAAGGACAGTATAAGAGTGCAGCACAGGAAGGTATTAATGCTACAAAGGCTGGTGCTCTGTGCTAGCCAAGCACATACTCACAAATGAGTTGTGAGCCCCTGGGAGATGTGTCACACAGGGCTGTGTCTTCTGTGAAGATGAGTGAGAAGGACCTCATCCTTACTGTGTGGCTGGAAGGAGGTACACCATGGCTGAGCTGCTGACTTTACTAGATGCAGCTTTTTGTGTTACTTCCAGTCACTCTTCTCACCATTTACACATAACTCTCTACCTCAGTGATGAGATGATAGAATGTAGGGCAATGGAAAAATGAACCACCTGTTTATCGTGACATGTTACCTTGGCTGCTATATCTGCCATTTCATTTCTCTTAGTACCCGGCAGAAAGAAAACTCCAGCCTTTGTAGGTGGAGAAGGGTGTCCTGGATATTCTGGCTTACTTGATCTGCTAAGCACAAATGGTGTGGAGTGTTACAGAAATTAAGGGAGTCAAAAAGACAAAGTATTTAGCAGTTACATAACAAATCATCTGCTCCACTGCCTGCACGGTCATGCATAATTCAACACTGAACACAATGAAGACTTGAGATAATTGTATCTTGAGAATGTGACCAGAAAAACAACAGAACATCCAAGGGAGGTACCCTGATTAAACTCATCCACAAATACAGCTTCATAGTGTTGGTGCTCATTTAAAACATCATAAAATATTATTTTAATGGAGGTGCAGGAATGACTCCTCTTCTGTATTACACTAAATCCAAAATTAATCTGGACCTCTGTAGTAAGTACAGTTAAATTGGTCCAACCCTGGATTTTGGTTTGTATTTGGCCTGCACCAAATGTCTCCAGCTAGATCCCAAATGGTCTTGTTGCTCACAGACAATTTGAGCAAAAGATGTTCCATAGCTGGATGAGCAACTGTATTATATATGACATTGTAGACCATCATCAAGAGTTGCCACCTGATGGTGAGCAGTGGTTTCCCACGTCAGTACTGAGACTGGTTATAGGGTTGGTCCTGTTAGCACCCCTGGGTAGCCTGAGCCCCCTTCGATGGATAACGTCAATGATTTTCAGATGAAATGGCTCACAGATCTGTATAAAGCAGGAGCAGGTGTGCCCTGTCCGCTGCCCACGGCCTGTGGCTAAGGCACTTTAAGATATGAAGTGCTTTCTGGGCTCTTGCCTTTGGGTCATTTAGATGTGGCAACCACCTCTGTTTTGAATCAAATGGAGGTCCAGTAATCTCAATGAGCCTTTAGAACATAAAATGGTGTCCCTTATATGAAAATTAGGTAAACTAAAAATATGAGAATGATTCAAATTATCACAACACACCTACCTGCAGAAAATGTAAAACTCATCTTTGCAACCCACTCATCCAACCTCATCACAGTTAGCTGTAACTGACAAGTCCCTGTTGTAGAGTTGAAGGAGGAACAAGAAAACCGTGAAATCATCCATCAATAAGGAGCATTGCACAGGACTCTTTGACATAGACATTAGACTGTTTATGGCTATGGCAAAGAAGGTAACACTTCAAACACTTCCATGCAGAACACCATTCTCCAGCTCAAAACCATTTGACAGTATTCACCAACTCAGTACCTAAAAAAAGCATTTTTACAAGGACCAAATAAATATGGGTAGGTGGCCATTAAAGCCCCAATGTTGGGAGTGTCCTAGAATACTGTGCCTCCAAGTAGTATCACACACCTTGCTGATATCAAAGAATATTCATATACAATGCTATCAACATAGAAAAGCTTGCTGGATAGCTGCCACTAGTAGGGTCAGGTTGTCAACAGGAGTCTAAAATCTCATGAATCCACACAGAGCAGCTAGGAGCTGCATGGTCTCTAATACCCATATCAGATGACAATACATCATTTGTTGTTGCTACATAGTTCATTCAGACAACACTTCTGTAACTACTGGGACACTTTTCATCCTTTCCTGATTTGAGGAGAAGTTACTTCTTGTAGTATCTGGCCACTTGCCTGGCAACATACCACTACGGAATGCACATGCGGCCAGCGGGTTGCCATGTCCTCAGTATCCTCTGGTGAAACCAGATACACATGGCAATCCCAACTCCGGTTGTACACACCACTCTGTGTACACACCGGATGTCAATAGCATCAAGTCCACTGTGTACATGCTGGAGGGCAACAGCAACACAAACATCACTCTGTGCAAACACCAGACTCCAGTGGGCTCCACGTGTCGTACCAGGAAAGCCCACGAGCAGTGTGTGCAACTGATCACGGTGCTGCAAATGTGGCTCTAGAGTTTGTTCACATGCCTCATGACATGCACGGAACTCATTCTGGTGGATTACTTAAGATGCGGCACAATGACTAGCCAGCAACAACCGCCCTCACTCTGGGCTCAATGCCAGCTGCTGCTTACAGCTCATCCATCAGTAGTGACCCTCAGGAGCAGTCTTTGGCACCGTTCTGCTCTCAGAATGGATGTCAATCCAGTGCAATGCCACATCCTGACCAACACACTGACCTGCCAGCACGCAACTGAACCAGACATCAACCAAGACTCCAACCAGAAATATCTCTATTTATTACAAGATTTTGACTCCTGCTGTCATGAAATACCAACAAGCTTTGAGCTTGAAAAGAGGTTCAGTGTCAACATTAAAACTACAGTGATGAGAAGCCAACTACTAAGAGAAAGTTGTTGATAGTACAAGTGTAACACTCCCAGCCACCAAAATCTCAGCACTATGGTGATTAGCACAAGATTAAAGAAGAACACTGCTATCGGCCCTCCAACTGGCATCCCTGAAGAATTAGAGAATGTTAAGTTTTATGATACAGTTGGTTTTCAGTTGACATATGTGTGAAAGCTGTATAAACTTGTGATCAAATGAAAGACTCATAAATTTGTATTGCTCGACCAATGTTAACAATTTATTATTCAATCTTGGAATGCTAAAAAGCAGGATATGAATAGGCAATGGCAAGGATTGAAAATCTTCTGTCAGATACCAACCTTGTGCAAAGTGTATGTGGATGCAAGAAAGTGTGTGTGTGTGTGTGTGTGTGTGTGTGTGTGTGTGTGTGTGTGTGTGTCCCATTGGCGATGAAGAAGAATTCATCCAAAAGCTAGAAATAATCTTTATGTGGAAGACAATGACTGAACACCTCAACTACTCAGTGAGTTGTTACCTTTATTCCTTACATTACAAAGTTGATAAAAGCTTGTGATGAAGACGAATTGTGTGGATGGCTTTCCATAAGTTCAAAAGGAAATGCAAGAACAAATGTATGAGAGCCTCTGCATCAGCCACATCAAAACAGATGTACCTTTTTCAGCAGAGGTTTTTCTTTTCATGCTACACATCAGTGACAAAACAAAATGTTAAGGAATTATCAGTTTTCAAATTATCTTCATTCATATTTAGTCATCACACATGAAGGCTATCTAACCTATCTAATGCAGACAGTGCAATCTTGTACACACTCTGTCATACATAAGAAACAAAAAATTAGGAATTTTCTTTTACAAACCATCGAAGAGCAATTTTAATAGGAGTTGTGAGGCAAGATGTGAAGACATCAGCTGGCAGATCTGGATTCATTGGCAATATCTGATTTGCACTGCATGCTGCCAACTGAATGCAGTTTTTGAATGACGGAGGGGTGTTCACTGTTCCATGGCTTTGTGCAGCAACCTGCAGTAAAATCACATACCTTATGTTAATAGCACAAAACACACACACACACACACACACACACACACACACACACACATTCACTCACTCACTCACTCAAGACTAGCAAAATCTGCTACACATACATTTTGAAGGTAAAAAATTTTACTTGTACATAACTTAAATAGTATTAAAAAGAGTTATAAAGTTTTAGAGAGGTTGTAGTGGGCTTGTTATAATATAAGGCAAGATAGCATAAGGCTTATTTGCATTAATATTTGCTAGTATTTATCTAATATATGTATTATTACAGGTTTTAATTTAGAAAAAATACTGATGTACAGAAAATAAGACACAAAAAAGGATTACAACACAAACTGCTCAAACTGCTGACACTGCAATGACACTATTAGAGTATAAGATATATAAAGTTTTTATGTGGGCTTTGGAGATGAAGCTGCACTCAAATGAGCATTGGTAAATATAACTCTACCTTACAAGGAAATATGGTATAATTTTATTACTTACAAATACGAGTTGTGAACACTTCTGATTGAAACCAATGTTTCTAACAAACGCAATAAGGAAAATGTGCTTCACAGACATTCATCATTAGACTGGCATAAGAAGATAAAGTTTAGTCGCCACAACATTAATAGCAGCACATATTAAAAGGTATACTATGCACACCAAGTAATTAACATATCATAATATAATTTGGAAGATCTCAAATTCAAACTGCAGTTGGAACTTGAACATTATTTTTAACTATTTTTAATTATTTATGTAAATTTGACCTTTGTCACAGATGTTATATCTGATAAAAGCCAAGTCACGGCACTATAAAAATTTCATGTGAAACTGTAGGTCTCTCCAAGGTATAGTAAAGCATCCAGAAAAGTGATGCATGAATCAAATCTAGATGTTAGGGACTGAGACTCTTATTCTAGTCTCCAAAATAGGAAAAGTGAAGATCAAACATCAGTAGAGAAGAGTTCTGTGAATGTATTGCTGGTCATTTTTACCAAGATATTTAGAATGAACTGTTAATCTAAGCACCTGATCAAAGCCACAAATAACTTGGTCAGAGGTTATGAGAAGTGTGTGTGTGTGTGTGTGTGTGTGTGTGTGTGTGTGTGTGTGTGTGAAGAGAGAGAGAGAGAGAGAGAGAGAGAGAGAGAGAGAGAGAGAGAGAGAGAGAGAGAGCTGCAAGAGGATTCATTTTTCTATAGGTGTTCTCAGTTTCATAATATTGTTCTCCACTTAGCACTTCATACCTAAGACTATTGCTCTATAACTCTTATAGCAGGAATTGTCTCCTTCTGACTGACTTACACCTGTTAGATACTACAAGCCATATTTACAACACATGACAGAAGCACAACGAAGATTGTTGAAAAATCACAGTTGCACACAGCTGTATAAGTCATTTCTTTTTTATACAACCAGGAGTTATGAGTGGTCACACAATACACTGGCAGGTTGTCTGTTACTGACTGAAATGGTTGCATGATAAATTTATTAAAACAACTGTGTGCAACCATAATTTTTCAACCATTTTTATAAGCTATAAATCTTTGCCTCCAAAAAAATAATGACAATAAGATAATCTACAAAATCACATTTTTATAGATAGCATATGGTACATGTCCCAAGCTCTCCTTCAAGGTGAATACAGGAGATTCACTGATACACAAAACTGTGGAAAAATAAGACTTCCTGTAAGTGGATTTATATATGGCACTTCCCAATGAAGGCTTTACAAGACTGTCAAACATTGTCATTACCCTGCCCTCAAAAATGCAGTTTATTCATCTGTATTAAAAAAGTTAAAAGTAAAATCAAACTCTGAGTAAGTATTGCTTTTTCGCTATGGCCTAATGGACTTTGAAGGCCATTCTGTTTCTGAGAACAAACAATAATAGAAAGACAATGAATATTTGTTACTGTCAGTCATTCTACAAAACTAATGCATGCTTACACAAACAAATCAGGAAGTGTGCAAGGCCTAGCTGAACTTTGGAGGCAGGGGGTGGATCGAGACTAGCTAAACTTTGGAGGCAGGGGGTGGATGGAGACTAGCTAAACTGTGGAGGCAGGGGGTGGACTGGGACTGAACTCTGAAGGCAGCTAGTGTGTAATGGAACAGTATTAATTTGAGATTCATCTGGTGTGTTGTTAATATTTGAAATGATTTAGTAACGATTATTTAATGTTGATAACGGGGAGGAAATGTTATCAAACCATTGTAAAAGTAAACTGTTATTAGTAACTGCCCTTTGATTTCAATGTAATATATTTCATGACTTAAAAAAATTGTATTTGTAGTTTGATCTCTTCCTGTGGATGCTATATTTTATTATTCCAAAATGGGTAAAATTCTGCCAAAGACACGAAGCCACTAGGCCTGTGGATGGTCAAGCTTTCCCTTATTGTTCTGTTTTGTGAATGCCTTTGCTACAAGGGAAAATGTATAGCAGGCTGCCCCGTTGAACAGCATTGAGATGGGTTTGACGGGTGTGACTTGCCATTTCAGTTTTGTGAATGACTTTAATGTGGAACAAAGTAGACCATAGACAAAGTGAACCCTGGGAAGGAGCCCTTGGGCAGTGGTTGAATGAGGGCATATATTGGTGCACTCATCAATATATTAAATATTTGGTGTTAACATTGGAACAATTCAAGGGCAAAGGCAATAATTAGCACTTGTGCAATAATAAGTCACCTCACATCAATTGTAGTCATGGATGCAAGGCTTTTCCAGGCAAAAATATGGTGAGGCAATAATGATGCTATCTTACTTCATGAATGCTTATCAAAAGCAGCCTTCATGGCATTTTTTTGTCTCTCTAATTAATAAGAGACATAAAGAATCTGCTAAAATATTATTTGCACCAGATGCTCAAATGAACTGCTTCTGACAAGGAAGCTGTGGTGTCACCGCTAGACACCACACTTGCTAGGTGGTAACTTAAATCGGCCGCGATCCTGTAGTACATGTCGGACCCGCGTGTCGCCACTGTGGGATCGCAAACCTAGCGCCACCACAAGGCAGGTCTCGAGAGACTGAGGAGACCTCGTCCCCAGTTGTACGGACAACATAGCTAGCGATTGGACGTGCTAAGCCTTGCTCTCATTTGCCGAGAGATAGACAGTAGAATAGCCCTCTGCTAAGTTAAATGGCGACCACCTAGCAAGGCGCCATTTGTATCAGTGCCAATAGCTTACGAGTATGCAGGAGAGATGTATTCCAACAAGAGAATAAAGTTAAGTATTAAAAAAGCTACGTATTTTTCTTTAGTGCATTTATAAGTCTCATGTTCCAGACTTCACGCCCGTCTGCGTTAGCCTTGCGTGCCCTATCGGCTACAGCATTGTGTCTGGGCTGTATGGTCTAGACACAACATTATTGGCGACGAGGATGGGATAGACATATTGGATAGGCAAGACACACTTGACTCTGCTCAGGACTCATTTGAAACTTCGCCAGCCGTGTGTCACATTAACCGGCCCGCCGGGCCCGCTGCACGGGACGCTACGTGGCCCTCGCGCCCGTCACAGCAGCGGCAGCCTACCTTGCGAACACGTGCGCCGCGTAAGCAAGCAACTGTAGTGAAATCATGCCCGCGGTGTGCAGCTAGACATTCGCGTGAAAATTGCCCGTCACGCCAAGCTATTTGCTTTTACTGTCAAAAGAAAGGACATGTTCAAAGTGTTTGCCAGAAAAAGCTTAGATCAGACAATCACAATAATTCCAGGACCTTTGCTTCGTGCCGGAATCGAACCCAGGACAATCAGGCTCGTGGACCTTCGCCCATGGACATTCATGTAGTTCATTCCCACCCGTCCAGTGACACTTTAGCTAACAGTGACTATGTTCGTTCCACCAAAAGTGTGCGTCGACGTCGCCGGAAATCCCGTAAAGTCGCCAGTGCTTCTGTACCTGTATCAGTTCAAATTGCACGTGACAGTCGCTCTTGTCGTCAACAGGACAATAAACTTTTTGTAGACTTAGACTTTGAAGGCAAAGTGATACCATTCCAGCTCGATACCGGAGCTGCAGTTTCATTGCTCAATCACGACACGTACAAACGACTGGGCAAACCGCCATTGCGTGCCGCAAACGTTAAGTTACATAGTTACTCAGGACAGCATATACCTGTGTTAGGACAGTGCAGCCTCCTTGCAACATACAAGGGACAGACAAATCTTGTATCATTTTACGTTCTTCGTTCTACTTCTGCAGTGAACTTGTTTGGTTTAGATTTGTTTCAATTGTTTAATTTGTCTATAGTAAATCAGGTCCTATCAGTGAATCGGACTGTGCCTTCCGCCAGTGTTTCTAGTCTTTGTGAAGAATTTGCAGACATTTTTGCACCGGGCCTTGGTTGCGCTCAGAACTATGAAGCACATTTGGAACTGAAAGACAACGCACAACCGAAATTTTTCAGAGCGCGCAATGTTCCCCACGCATTGCGTGATGAGGTCGCAAGAACATTGCACGATTTAGAATCTCAAGGTGTAATTGAACGTGTGCAGGCTTCTCTCTGGGCCTCACCTTTAGTAATTTTGCCAAAACCTTCCGGTAAACTGAGACTTTGTGTGGACTTCAAGGCAACAGTGAATCCACAACTTGTGACTGCCACTTTTCCTTTGCCCCGCCCGGAAGATCTTTTTGACAAACTGTGCCCGGGAAAATATTTTTCCAAATTGGACCTAGCAGATGCGTACTTGCAAATACCTGTGGACGCAGAATCCCAGCGCGTCTTAGTGGTTAACACGCATCTTGGCTTGTATCGCTTCAAAAGACTACCGTTCGGGTGTGCATCCGCCCCTGCTTTGTTTCAGCAATATTTACAAACTGTGTGTGCGTCGGTCCCTACTGCTGCGAACTATCTGGACGATATTGTGATCTCAGGAAAGACAGAAGCCGAACATTTGCAAAATCTCCGAACATTATTTCAGGTCTTGCGTCAGAATGGTCTTCGCTTGAGGAAGGACAAATGTGTGTTTTTTGCTCGGGACTTACCCTACCTGGGGCATGTCATAAATGCCCAAGGTATACATCCGAGTCCAGAGCACCTCCGTGCCACACAGGATTTACCTGCGCCGCAGAACTTGAAACAGCTACAGAGTGTGTTGGGTAAAATAAATTATTATAATAAATTTTTGCGCAATGCTTCTTCCATTTCAGCTCCGCTTCATCGTTTACGCCGTAAAGGTGTTCCGTTCGTCTGGACGATGGAATGCGAACGCGCCTTTCGCCAGTTGAAATCGGCGTTACTTTCAAATACTTGCCTTACGCCATTCGATCCCCAGAAACCCCTTTTGTTGATGGTAGATGCATCGGATTTCGGGATCGGTGCTGTGCTTGCGCACAAAGATGGCTCGCATGATCGCCCTATTGCCTTTGCGTCAAAATTGCTCTCATCTGCGTAAAGAAATTATTCACAAATCGAGAAAGAAGCTTTAGCTCTCGTGTTTGGTGTTACGAAGTTTCACGATTTCTTGTATGGTCGTCACTTTACCATCATCACGGACCACAAACCTTTGACATCGCTTTTTCATCCGAACAAGCCTGTACCTCCACGTACAGCGCAGAAATTCATTCGCTGGTCTCTTTTTCTCTCGCAGTACCGCTACGATATCTTGTATCGGTCCACTGCTAAGCACGGAAACGCTGATGCGTTGTCCCGTTTGCCTGTTGCTGAGGATAAAGCATTCGATTCTTCCGAACTTGCTTGCATGTTCATTGATTCGGAAACCGATGACGTGGTCGAATCGTTTCCGATTGATTTTCGTCGTGTAGCTACAGCCACAGCTGCTGACCCTGTCCTTGCTACTGTTTTGCGTTTTGTTGCTACGCAATGGCCCTTGTCAAAGTCACGGATCGAGGATCCTTTGGTTCGCCGTTTTTTTGCCCACAAGGAGAGACTTTTTGTACGACGTGGTGTTTTGTTGTTGCATTCCGATAATGATCAGTCCAGAGTCGTGGTCCCACGTTCGTTACAGTCCTCTGTCTTAACGCTTCTTCACCAAGGACATTGGGGTATAGTGCGTATGAAACAACTTGCTCGTCAGCACTGTACTTGGTTCGAAATCGATGCTGCGATTACGAATATGTGCTCCTCTTGCGTGGCGTGTGCCGAACAACAATCCGCACCGCCGCGGAAATTCTTTGCATGGCCGAAAGCCACTTCCCCTTGGCAACGCTTGCATATCGATTTTGCTGGTCCATTCTGGAATGCTCGATGGTTGGTTGTGGTTGATGCTTTCAGTAATTTTCCTTTTGTTGTCCGGATGTCTTCCACGACGTCTTCTGCCACAATCCCAGCCTTGTCTGCTATCTTTTGCATAGAGGGTCTTCCGCAGACTATTGTTTCCGACAATGGCCCACAATTCATGTCCGCAGACTTTCAGTCATTCTGCAAGGCCAATGGTATTCAACATCTGACATCCGCGCCGTTTTCGCCTCAGTCAAACGGTGCCGCTGAACGATTGGTCCGGACTTTCAAGTCACAGATGTTGAAATTGAAAGAGTCGCATTCTCGGGAGGACGCTTTGTTGCTCTTTTTGTCTTCGTATCGCTCTCAGCCCCACGATGGTCGCTCGCCGGCTGAATTGCTCCATGGTCGTTCTCATCGCACCTTGATGTCTTTGCTGCATCCGCCACATCAGGTTCCTGTGCAGCGGCAGACTCCTGCTTTTGCTCCTGGCGACGTTGTCTATTATCGCACCTATCGCGGTTCACGGCGTTGGCTCGCAGGGCGCATTCTTCGCTGCCTCGGCCGCGCGATGTATTTGGTTTTGGGGGCCTCTGGTGAGGTGCGTCGGCATCTCAATCAGCTGCGCCTCTGTCATCGCCTGGGTTCTGCCGCTCCCCGTCTGCTTTCAGCGACGGAGCCGTCCGGTCAGCGCCTTGGGGACCCATCTACTGGCTCGTCTCATCCCCAGGTGTTACCGACGCTGCCTTCCCTTTTGCCTCATGGCGTCGCGCCGCCGCCGCCGGCGCCGCCCGCAGTGGACGCTTCGCTGCAACCGCCCGGCGCCTCCCAGGGTCACGCGCCGCCGCTCGCTTCCCGTGACCAGCCGTCCTCCGCCATGGACCTCTTGCCCGCTCCGGACCAGATGTCATCATCGCGCGTCGGATTCCCCGACGCAATGGAGGTCGACCCTTCGGCCCCTCCTGTCTCATTACGTGCGCATACACCGCATGTTGACGTGCACCCTGGACTAGGTTTTCAGGCGTTTCCTAGCTCCCCTCGGACCGAATGGCCGGGTGCGGGTGGCACAGCCTCGCCTGTTGTTAGGCTCCCCACCTCATCGCATACATCAACATGCGGTCCTCCCCACGGCGGGCGGAAGCCTTATCTCACGACCGTTCGCCGATTTGCAGGGGAGGAATGTGGTGTCACCGCTAGACACCACACTTGCTAGGTGGTAACTTAAATCGGCCGCGGTCCTGTAGTACATGTCGGACCCGCGTGTCGCCACTGTGGGATCGCAAACCTAGCGCCACCACAAGGCAGGTCTCGAGAGACTGAGGAGACCTCGTCCCCAGTTGTACGGACAACATAGCTAGCGATTGGACGTGCTAAGCCTTGCTCTCATTTGCCGAGAGATAGACAGTAGAATAGCCCTCTGCTAAGTTAAATGGCGACCACCTAGCAAGGCGCCATTTGTATCAGTGCCAATAGCTTACGAGTATGCAGGAGAGATGTATTCCAACAAGAGAATAAAGTTAAGTATTAAAAAAGCTACGTATTTTTCTTTAGTGCATTTATAAGTCTCATGTTCCAGACTTCACGCCCGTCTGCGTTAGCCTTGCGTGCCCTATCGGCTACAGCATTGTGTCTGGGCTGTATGGTCTAGACACAACAGAAGCCACAGACAATTTTTATTTCCTCATTCATATACAGGACGTTACAAGTGTGAAACTTCCTGGCAGATTAAAACTGTGTGCCAGACCGAGACTCAAACTTGGAACCTTTGCCTTTTGCGGGCAAGTGTTCTAGCACCTGATCTACCCAAGCACGACTCAAGCCCCGTCCTCACAGCCTTACTTCTGCCAGTGCTTGACAGGGCATGAGTTGTGCTTGGGTAGCTCAGTCCTCACAGCCTTACTTCTGCCAGAACCTCGTGACGGGGCGTGAGTCATGCTTGGGTAGCTCAGTTGGTAGAGCACTTGCCCGCAAAAGGCAAAGGTCCTGAGTTCGAGTCTCGGTCCGGCACACAGTTTTAATCTGCCAGGAAGTTTCATGTCAGTGCACACACTGCTGCAGAGTGAAAATCTCATTCTAGTTACAAGTGTGTTAACAAAATCTGTAATAAAAAGTGCTTTTTGTTCAATATTTTGATAGTAAATTATTACAAGCTTACCATCTTATTTTAAGTACCTAGCATTAAATTGCCTAAATTCCATCTTAAAATTATCATTAACTGTGTCAAAAATTAACAACAGTGAATGCCATGGCTGTTTGGTTTATTGAAATTAGTTGGGACACACAACTTAGATGGATTACACTTTTACAGCACTTGATTAAACTTCATTTGTTTAAATTTATTTAGCAAAAATTTCAAGATTAAAGTAACTTCAGTCTCCTGACACGTACTAACTTCATTTTGTCTTTGCAAAGTTCGTAAAGTAATGTTTGAAAAAGAAGTCATTTGTGGACTTGTCAGTTTCATTCTGGTATAGAAAGCTGTAATTACATCTCTGGAACTTAAATTCATCATTTTCTCTAAGTTGAGTACACAGACATACTTTCAATATTTGTCCCTTCACAATGCAGCAACCTGTGTTAGCAAACAGGATTCTGATTTTCAGTAGAAACATTCACGAGGTGAGTTGGTTCTGGAAACATTAATCACACAATCATAATTACAGGTAATAATGAAGTGAAATGTATACTTTGTTTCTGGATACGGTGACACCCTACTTTGCACCCTAAATGCTCTGGAAGAAGTAAGATAACCTAATTAATATTTGGACAGGTAGAAAAGCAGTTAACATTAGTGAGAGTATTCAGTTTACTTTAAAACAGTGTTTAAAGTGTTATTACTGTTTTTGGTAGCGAGTCTGAAATTATACATTATGACAGACAGCCAACATTCCAGCAATACAGGCATCTTAACAAGTGTGACCAGGCACGCATAATAAAAGCCTATTAGAGAACATTATAAGCACGAATACAATGGAGGATGTAGAGTCTTTATAAATAGACAGTGGATGGACAGCAACTAGCAGAACTTTGGGGGGCAGGATTTCGGTAAGAATTACATGAACTTAGGTGCAGGTATAGATTTATGTATAGCATATATAATAGAGGGAAACATTCCACATGGGAAAAATATATATAAAAAACTAAGATGCTGTGACTTACCAAACGAGAAAGGGCATTTACATATGTCTGCCTGTGTCTGTATATGTGCGGATGGATATATATATATGTGTCTGGGGGGGGGGGGGGGGGCGGCACGCGCGCCCGCGCGCACACCCGAGTGTATACCTGTCCTTTTCCCCCCCCTAAGGTAAGTCTTTCCGCTCCCGGGATTGGAATGACTCCTTACCCTCTCCCGTAAAACCCACATCCTTTCGTCTTTCCCTCTCCTTACCTCTTTCCTGATGAAGCAACCTTCGGTTGCGAAAGCTTGAAATTTGTGTGTGTGTTTGTGTGTTTTTTATTGTGTCTGTCCACCAGCGCTTTCTTGTTTGGTAAGTCACAGCATCTTTGTTTTATAGGTATAGATTTAAGTATAGCATAGTATTTTAAGCAGGTATAGATTTAAGTGTTAGGAAGTCGTTTCTGAAAGTATTTGTATGGATTGTAGCCATGTATGGAAGTGAAACATGGACGATAAATAGTTTAGACAAGAAGAGAAGAGAAGCTTTCGAAATGTGGTGCTACAGAAGAGTGCTGAAGATTAGATGGGTAGATCACATAACTATTGAGGAGGTACTGAATAGAATTGGAGAGAAGATAAACTTGTGGCACAATTTGACTGGAAGAAGGGATCGGTTGGTAGGACATGTTCTGAGGCATCAAGGGGTCACCAATTTAGTGTTGGAGGTCAGCGTGGAGGGTAAAAATCGTAGAGGGAGACCAAGAGATGAAAGCACTAAGCAGATTCAGAAGGATGTAGGTTGCAGTAGGCACTTTGAGATGAAGAAGCTTGCACAGGATAGAGTAGCATGGAGAGCTGCATCAAACCAGTCTCAGGACTGAAGACCACAACAACAACAGGTGCAGGTTGGACAGGTACTAGCTGTACTTTGGAGGCAGGAGGTTTGGAGGGACTAGCCAAACTTTGAGCAGAGAGTGGGCAGGGGCTAGCTGAATTTTGGAAGTAGAGTGTGGACAATGACAAGCTGAACTTCGCAGGCAGAGTGTTATCTCATAACAACAATTCTGCAGAGGTTGCACTCATATTTGCTCTTCGGATTTTAACTTATTCAGAGATATTGTTTTCGTTTGCTGGTGACAACTTAACGATGCGTTAGCTGTTTTTCCATGTGTGCATCATGTTACAAGTGCAAGATATATAGTGAACAGTAGGGTGCAGTCAGGGGAGCCAACCACTCTGAATAATTTGTCAGTAGCACCATTTATAGTGCTTTTCAGCTCCTGAGCACTGACAAAAACAATACGGATGAATCCACTGGTGAGGTCAACTTAGCTGACAACTGAGAGATGTGTGTCATGAAACCACCTACGAAACAGCAACATGGGGAGGAACAACAGCTCCTCATCAAGGCTGATAAATTTGCCCCAGTGAAAGATGATCCTCAGGCAGCTCCAACAAGCAGTGATCACATCGATAGTTACAAGCATTACTGAAAATCAACAACATCACCAGCAGAAGGTAGGTAGCATTGCTGAAAATATCTGTGAACAGTACACAGTTAGACTGTGTACATTGAAAGTGTACATAAAGAGAGCATTGGGAGACAACACCCAAAGGCTATAATTATGTTTGGTTTGTGGGGCGCTCAACTGTGTGGTTATCGTGCCCGTACAAATTCCCAACCTTTGCGCAGTCCAATCTCACGACTTTCATGAATGATGATGAAATGATGAGGACAGCACAAACACCCAGTCATCTCGAGATAGGTGAAAATCCCTGACCCAGAACGCAACCGCAAGACTATGAGCGGCGGACCCCAAAGGCTATAGGTCACAGTGCTCAAATTGCCTATCACACGGTTACCCTAGGGTTATTCCATTGTTACATCTGTTAATACTTTGAAGTATTAACAGGAAAATAAAAAACTGATAGACCTGAATATGATCAACGCACAGTGAAGGTTCAATGGTGCGAGCTTCGAGCTTTGTTAATTTGCCACCAAACAAAGGAACAGGAAGTGTTACAGATGTAACAAAACCTTCACTTTTCATAGAATAATGCCCACAGTAAACAATGTAATAGTATGAAATGCTACACTCGCTGCTCTGGGCCACACACAACATTAACAACTTGTGACAAAAAGAAAAAAAAATCATCCTGATGTCTATTTCTCAAGAGGGCATCTGTCCAGTTCTAGAGTGTGCCCAGGGTACGTCCAGCAAAGCAAAATTTACCAGTGCATGGCAATAAAAGACATAGCACATTGGCAGGCAGCTACACAACTAAATTTTGGAACTTAGTCACAGGGAACTTGGCACCTTCCCCACCATTTGTATGCTCTCACTCTCATGCAGCTAGTTACCTGATACATCGCACACCATGAAACCACTAAATGAAAAGAACAATTCTTCCACAAGTCAGCTGCTTCAACAGACACCACTTGTTTTACCAATGTTGGCTAAATCTACTAGTGAAAAGCACCACATTTTTAACACTTCAAGAGGCAATAATGAAGCAAACAGGTGGAGACAGTATCAGTGTAACAGAGCACTACACAAGAAAGGTTACAATCAGTACCAGATAATATGCACAAAAATTTATGGATGCCAAACAGAGTTCACACAATTCCAGTGGGAAACAACCCATATCCACTGCAGTCCCGTATGCTTCAGGAGGGCCCAATTGTTCAGAATGGCTTAAAGCAATTTATAATATAGTAACAAATTTACTAAGACAGTTAATAGGTAGCTCATATGCATGATCGAACAACAGTAACATAAAATATTACAGAAGTGCTACTGAGTCTGAGTATCAACAATGGTGAGATACATTAAGAATATAATGGAATGGAATGCTGATTTAATTAAAAATGAATGCACCCTCTCACATTCTTTATACTCCAAACAGGTATCAGTATGTGTGATACCTGAAACATGGTTGCTGCCAAATGAACCATTTCTGTTTCCTGGGTTTAATGTAACTGAGCTAACAGAGAGAATGAATATGGAAGGAGTGTGTTTCTCATAAAAGGAATCCCACCTAAAAGTCAAGAAGATGACACACAAGAGATACAACTTTCAGTTGCTGCAGCTACTTTTTACAACCTCTGACAATAAAGTTTGGTGAATAGTCCTGTAACATTAACGTAGATGAACTACAGTTACCTTACTGTCCTTCGAAATAGTCACCTCCCATAACTGTGCACCACCGAGCTCTGCAATACATGTCCTGAAAACTTTGCAAAATGTCTTCCTTTGGGATGGTGTTCAAAAGCAGTGTCACGTTTCATTGGATGTCAGGATATCATCAAATCTATTTCCTTTCAAAGCGAGTTTGAGTCAAGGAATGGGAAGAAGTCTGGAGGATTGATATCCAGTGAATATGGTGGATCTTCAAGTTGCACCAACCCCTTTTTTGACAGGAACTGTTTGATGATATCGATGGTGTGTGGGCGAGCGTTGTCGTGAACAAAAAACCAGGAACCTGGTTGTGTTTACTGGGGTCGTACCAAGCATAGACATTGCATAAAACAGGTCAAAATTTCAACGTACTGTGCAGCGTTCACTGTCGTTCCCTGGGGTAGAAATTCCTTGTGGATAATGCCTTGACTATTGAAAAAGGTGATGAGCATCGTTTTGATGCATTATTTTTTGGCTCTGACCTTTTTCCAATCAGGTGATGTCAGAGAACGCCATTCCATGCTTTGCCGTTTCATATCAGAGTCTACTGGAGACACCAGGTTTCATCCTCAGTGACAATACAGTTCAAGAAATTGGGTGTCGCACCCACTGTTTCAACGAAAGCCTGTGAAGCCTCTAAACTTGCCTGCTTCTGATCAACAGTCAAGTGATGTGGCACAAGACGACAACATGTTTTCCTCTTCCCAAACTCCTGGGTAAGGATTTGTAGCACAGATTCACGGTTCATCTGCAGTTCATCCACTATCACACAGTTAATCAACCATCATTTGTGATTAATGTCCTCACTTTCTTAATGTTTTCATCACTGACAGTGGTCAGTGGTCATCCGCTATGGGGATTGTCAGGAAGGCTTTCCCGACCTCCTAGAAAACGGGTGAACCACTCTTACACACACCTCATGGACAGTGCTTGATCCCCCTACGCACATACCAGCATTGCATGCATTTCTTTTGGTGTCTTGCCAAGCTTAAAACAAAACTTTAAATTGATTCTTTGCTCATTCATTGCCCTGTTCTCAGTTCAGAACAAATACACTAAACAAGCACTTTGTCCAATAGGTCTAACACAGGAACACACACAATGCTCAGATGAACTATGATGGGGGCAGGTTGTCAACACCGGCCACTACGAAGGTGCAGCATTGTGAATCGCGTGTTGTCTGATCGACCATTCTGACTTCATTCACCGAACTTTATTGTCAGAGGCTGTATATGAATGGGAATGACATAAATTTAATGTCAGTTTACAGGTCACAAAGGGAGACTGTAACAAAACAACAACTCAATACACTGTTTAATTTGGCAGCACACCCAAGGATAATATTAGATGATTTTAATTCTCATCACCCTGTTTGGGGTTCAGACCAAGGAAATAACATCGGCAAAATGATAGAGGAGATTGCAGACTAGAATAAGTTGATCATTTTAAATGGTGTTTCCCTGATGTGGGTAACTGCACCAAACCAAGGATTCAGTGCTACAGCTAAATTTTTGGTGTTAACATGTTTAACATTAGACTTCATACAGGAGGTAGCTGCAGAATCTCTTGGATCTCATCATCTACCCACCATTCTCAGATGTCATACAGGTGTGATTCATGGTGTCATATGGCCAACGTACAAATGGAAAAATTGGAAAGCTTCTGTAACAATCTTAAACAAGGGTTCACCAAGCTTAACACTTTGGCAACAAATTAAGCATATACATAGAAGCTGGAACAACAACAGCATGACAATTCTTCCATATAAATTAGTGGATGACTTCTTGAAACATTTGGCACCAGACTCTAGTTGAGCAGTGCACTGATGAGGAAGATGAGGAGGAAATCCATTTCCTGACTGACTGCTTTACTGTTGTGAAACTCAATGGTGCCCCATTATTTAGGGGAAGTAATGCCCCAGGGATGGATAATATACATTATTGCATGCTCTCTTCCTTAATACAAAAAGGAAGGAACCACCATTGTAGTATTTTTAATAATATTTGGAACAAAAAAGTTGGTATCCTTGAATGGAAGATGTCACGAGTAGTAGTGGAAGAACAACGCAGTAAACTAACAAATGAAGCAACCTTATACAGGCCCGTAACTTTCCTGAGCTGTGTTCAGGAACTGCTCGAAAGGATGCTGTGTTAGTAACCAACATCCACATATGTCTCAGCCCCAACAGATGTGCTTTAACTGACATAAACAATGCTCATAATAATTTCACCTTCTCAATGCTGGCTGTCAAAGTGTGGAGGCAGAATATTCTCACTAGCTTCGTAAGCAAACTTATCCTCTTACTTTCCAAGTGATCACTGGTAGAAAAAAAAAAAAAAAAAAAAAAAAGGAAATGGCACTGCAGGGCCGAGAATGACAGTTGCAGGGCTACCCCAAGGATCAATTCTCTCTCCTCTGCTTTTAAATATATTAACATTTGAATGACAAAATAGTTTGCCACAAAATGCAACAATTTTATAGTACACTGATGACCTGTGTATATATTAGCAAGTGACACACAAGATGGATCAAGTGGTGTCTAGTCTACACGTGTACATGGCAAAGAATGTTTCAATATATCACCAAGCAAGTCTTCAGTTCTATTCTTCACCAGGCAGAGGATTCCTCCCGAACAAATGCTGAAGCATGGGCCATAAGAAATACCAGTGAAGACAGTAATCAAATACCTCGGACTCCACAACGATCACAAAATATGTCAGAGGAACACAAATATAATAGAGGCTGTCACAAACTGTGAAAAGCTCACAATATATTGCGAGCTATCAGGGGTGTAAGCTGGGGAGTAGGCGTGTGCATTGGAGTAAGACTGTATTGTGCTGTGGTACATCCATACATGGATTATCATGACACTCTGCTTCCCCACAAATTGACCACATGTCAATTTTTTCTCTTCTGGGGCCCAGCTCCCTGACTTCTGGATCGAGTAATCAACATCAACCAGAGTAACGATGTTTGTGCTGATAGGATGGTTTCACAGAATTGTCACACCTGTGCAGATACAAAAATACCACAATACATGTATTCTGTAATTTTATGTTTATTATTAAATGTTAAAGACTTGTAACATGATGATGGCTGTACGAGTCCTGCTCAGTTGTAAAGAAAAAAAACTTTGAAGGCAGACTTGAAACGTGATGAGCTGAACTTTGGAGGAGTGAGGTGGACAGGGACTAGCTGAACTCTGGAGGCTGGAGGAGGACAAGGACTAGCTGAACTTCAGAAGCAGTTGGAGGACAGGGATTAACAGAAATTTGGAGGCAGGTGTAAGACTGGATCTTGTTGTAATTTAGAGGGAAGCAGAGGGCAGGAAGCAGCAGACATCTTGATGCAGGTTAATCACAGATGACACTGAAGCCAGGCTGTTTCTGGGCCCAAGGTTCATAATACTGAGTGTTCCCACCTTCTGTTGTTGTTGTTGTGGTCTTCAATGCAGAGACTAGGTTGATGCAGCTCTCCATGCTACTCTATCCTGTGCAAGCTTCTTCATCTCAAAGTGCCTACTGCAACCTACATCCTTCTGAATCTGCTTAGTGCTTTCATCTCTTGGTCTCCCTCTACGATTTTTACCCTCCACGCTGACCTCCAACACTAAATTGGTGACCCCTTGATGCCTCAGAACATGCCCTATCAACCGATCCCTTCTTCTAGTCAAGTTGTGCCAGAAAGTTCTCTTCTCTCCAATTCTATTCAATACCTCCTCATTAGTTATGTGATCTACCCATCTAATCTTTAGCATTCTTCTGTAGCACCACATTTTGAAAGCTTCTCTTCTCTTCTTGTCTAAACTATTTATCATCCATGTTTCACTTCCATTCAGCATTACACTCCTTACAAATACTTTCAGAAAAGACTTCCTCACACGTAAATCTACACTCGATGTTATCAAATTTCTCTTCTTCAGAAAAGCTTTTCTTCCCTTTGCCAGTCTACATTTTACATCTTCCCTATTTTGAGCATCATCAGTTATTTTGCTCCCCAAATAGCAAAACTCATCTACTACATAAAGTTTTTCATTTCCTACTCTAATTCACACACCATCACCTGATTTAATTCGATTATGTTCCATTATCCTCATTTTGCTTTTGTTGATGTTCATCTTATATCTTCCTTTCAAGACACTGTCCATTCTGTCCATACAGATTGAATAACATCGGGGATAGGTTTCAACCATGCCTCACTCCCTTCCCAACCACTACTTTCCTTTCGTGCCCCTCGACTCTTGTAACTGCCATCTGGTTTCTGAACAAATTGTAAATTGCCTTTCGCTCCCTGTATTTCACCCCTGCCACCTTCAGAATTTGAAAGAGAGTAATCCAGTCAACATTGTCAAAAACTTTCTCCAAGTCTGCAAATGCTAGAAACGTAGGTTCGCCTTTCCTTAAGTCGTAGAGTCAGTATTGCCTCACATGTTCCAACATTTGTACAGAATCCAAACTGATCTTCCCCGAGGTCGGCTTCCTCCAGTTTATCTGTAAAGAATTCATGTTAGTATTTTGCAGCCGTGACTTATTAAACTGAAAGTTTGGTTATTTTCACACCTGTCAACAGCTGCTTTATTTGGGATTGGAATTATTATATTCTTCTTGAAGTCTGAGGGTATTTCAACTGTCTCATACATCCTGCTCACCAGATTGAAGAGTTTTGTTATGGCTGACTCTCCCAATGCTATCAGTAGCTCTAAGGGAATGTTGTCTACTCATGGGGCCTTGTTTCGACTTAGGTCTTTCAGTGCTCTGCCAAACTCTTCACACAATATCATATCTCTCATTTCATCTTCATCTACATCCTCTTCCATTTTCATAATATTGTCCTCAAGAACACCACCCTTGTATAGACCCTCTATATATTCCTTCCACTTTTCTACTTTCCCTTCTTTGTTTACAACTGGTTTTCTGTCTGAGATCTTGATATTCATACAGGTGGTTCTCTTTTCTCCAAATGTCTCTCTAATTTTTCTCCAGGCAGTATCTATCTTACCCCTAGTGAGGTAAGCCTCTACATCCTTACATTTGTCCTCTAGCCATCCCTGCTTAGCCATTTTGCACTTCCTGTCGATCTCATTTTTGAGACATTTGTACTCCATTTTGCGTGTTTCATTTACTCCATTTTTATATTTTATCCTTTCATCAATTAAATTCAGTATCTCTTCTGTTACCCAAGGATTTCTACTAGCCCTCTTTTTTTTTCCTTCTTGATCCTCTGCTGCCTTCACTATTTCATTTCTCAAAGCTACCCATTCTTCTTCAACTGTATTTCTTTCCCCCATTCCTGTCAATCGTTTCCTAATGCTCTCTCTGAAACTATATACAACCTCTGGTTCTTTCAGTTTATCCAGAACCCAGCTCCTTAAATTCCCACCTTCTAGCAGTTTCTTCAGTTTTAATCTACAGCTAATAACCAACAGATTATGGTCAGAGTCCACATCTGCCCCTGGAAATGTCTTACAATTTAAAACTTGGTTCCTAAATCACTGTCTTACCATTATATAATCTATCTGAAACCTTCCAGTGTCTCCAGGCTTCTTCCATGTATATAACCTTCTTTCATGATTCTTAAACCACGAGTTAGCTATGATTTAGTTATGCTCCGTGCAAAATTCTAGCAGGCGGCTTCCTCTTTCATTCCTTACCCCCATTCCATATTCACCCACAATTTTTCCTTCTCTTCCTTTTCCTAATATCGAATTCCAGTCCCGCATAACTATTAAATTTTCATCTCCCTTCACTACCTGAATAATTTCTTTTATCTCATCATACATTTCTTCAATCTCTTTGCCCTCTGCGGAGCTAGCTGGCATATAAATTTGTACTATTGTGGTAGGTATGGGCTTCGTGTCTATCTTGGCTACAATAATGTGTTCACTATGTTGTTCGTAGTAGCTTACCCATTTTCTTATTTTTTTATTCATTAGTAAACCTACTCCTGCATTACCCCTATTTGATTTTGTATTTATAACCCTGTATTCACCTGACCAGAAGTCTTGTTCCTCCTGCCACCGAGCTGCACTAATTCCCACTATATCTAACTTTAACCCATCCAGTTCCCTTTTTAAATTTTCTAACCTACCTGCCTGATTAACGGATCTGACATTCCATGATCCGATCCATGAACACCAGTTTTCTTTCTCCTGATAGCGACGTCCTACTGAGTAGTCCCTGCCCGGAGATCCGAATGGGGGACTATTTTATCTCCGGAATATTTTACCCAAGAGTACACCATCATCATTTAACCATACAGTAAAGCTGCATGCCCTTGGGAAAAGTTACGGCTGTAGTTTCCCCTTGCTTTCAGCCATTCGCAGTACCATCACAGCATGGCTGTTTGGGTTAATGCTACAAGGCCAGATCAGTCAATCATCCAGAATGTCGCCCCTGCAACTACTGAAAAGGCTGCTGCCCCTCTTCAGGAACCATACGTTTGTCTGGCCTCTCAACAGATACCCCTCCGTTGTGGTTGCACCTGCGGTACGGCTATCTGTATCGCTGAGGCATGCAAGCCTCCACACCAAGGGCAAGGTCCATGATTCATGGTTCCCACCTACACAATTCAAACTGAGAAATGCTTGGATCAGAGGAGGTGACTCAGGTTGAATCAGGTTATAAAGCAGTGGCTGAAACCAACCACATCAAATAGAACAGCATGCTATGCAATTTGCAGTTGCCATTCATGCGGGTGGATACCTCATGCAGGGTTACAACCACATAAAGCACTATGCAATTGTTACAATGAATTTGGTATAGATGTGACTGATTTCAGAAATGGGTTTGTCTTTGATATACTCGGTAATGGGAGCTGAGTCTTGAGGAGAAGATGATGAGTGTAGTTACAGAACGATCTTGCACTTCAATCGTCAACTGGTGCTTTATGATTATAATATTTTTGTGCATCTGGCAACTGTCACAAAAAACGTCTGGTTATATCACTCAATACTAGCTGAAAGAATGGAATTACATTCTCCAACAACTGCCTTTCATCTTGTCCTGAAATGAGGGGTATTTTCTTCACTATATTTTCCATTCCTTTCAAAGTGGTATTCTGCTGCCTTTTCAACCTATGCAACATCACTGTCTTTTCTTACAAGCCTCAACCATTCACTAGTCTGTATACTTAATTCACACCAACCACTGCCCCATTTTATGTCAACCTCTCCCTTCCCATTCAGTCTTTTGCTCCCTGTTATATTCCTAATTCATTCTGTGTAACCCATCCTTACCTCTTTCTACTCTGGATTCCCCACATTCCACCTGTAATTTTTTTTCCCTTTCTGTTCTACACTGTGGGATTATAGTCATTCCTGAAGGTAGGTACATTTTACACCCTGGCATGATATATGTTAACTCTCACTCCCTTTTTTGATATAATGCAAATCTGGAGAGGAACTGGCTACATGACTAGCCCATGCTAAATATTTACCTTCACCTCACCACTTTAACTTCCTAAAACTACACTTGCAGCAGTAAGGGCGCAGTAACTCTGGGAATGAGACAGAAAGACTGCTTCACTTTATCAGAGAGCTGTACCAGCAACAGTGTTTTTCAGTATACTGAATTAAAAAATAATGTGGAGTCAACTTACCTTGTATTCCTTTTCATGCTGATCAGCAAACTGTTTAAACGAGTCAACTATGATTCCTGCATTTGAGCAATCATAGATGTAAATAGATGGTGCTCCCATCCATGTCTGAAGATCATAAACTGACAGAGGAATGTACTGAGTATAGGTCTGAAAACATAGAAACCTTGTATGAGCTGCGTAAAAAGCATATCATAGACTTTGTAAACAGTATTACATATGCAAGCTTTTGGAGCCAGTTGCTCCTTCTTCTGGCAGAAGGGATGAACGGGAAGGAAGAGGGTTGAAGAAAAAGTACTGGTGAGATTTAGGAAAAGGGACAGAGTTTGGGAAAGTCACCCCGAAACCTGTGTCAGGCTAGACTTACTGGATGGGTGAGAAGGAAAGATAGATTATTGTGGACTGCACAGGGCGAGATTTGAAAACTTTGGAGCTTAAAGGTGGAAGAAAGGGTAACATGCAAGACAGAGATTACTGCTAAAATATCATGTATGAGTTACCAAGAGTGAAAAGCTAAGGGCATTGTATGTGTCAGAGGTGGAAGAGGGATGACGAAAAATACACAGGTCAGAAAACGAAAGACGTAGAAAACTAAAACTGTGTGAAGAAAGAAATTGTAACTGTGAAGAAATACTAAGACCAAAGAAATTAACATAAATTAAGGCTAGGCAGGTGGTGAGAACCAAGGACACATTTTAGTGCCAGTTCTCACCTGCAGAGATTTAAGACACATGTTTCGCGGGGAAGAATCTAGATTGCATGAGTGGTGAAACAGGCACCAAGGTCATGACTGTCATGTTGTGGTGCATGCTCTGCAACAGAATATTTTGTGTTGCCAGTACACACCCTCTGCCTGTACCTGTTCATTCTAATTGATAATTTGTTGGTAGTCATGCTGATGTAAAAAGCCAAACAATGTTTACATAACAGGTAGTGGCAGGAGGGTGGATAGGGCAGGTCTTTCACTGAAGACAGAGACAGAGGTAGGAGCCACAGGGTAGGGAGATGGGTGCAGAAGGAGCATAGGGTCTGACATGGACACTGTGGAGATCAGGAGGGTGATAAAAAGCCATTCTAGGTGCGGTGGGCAAAACCTCAGACAGAATGGACCTCATTTAAGGACATGATTTTAGGAAGTCATGGCCTTGTCAGATGATTAATACACTGCAGCAGGATAATGCTGGGTGACAAGTGGTGTACTTGTAAGCTGTTTTTTGGAGGGTTCAGCAGTACCAGGATCGGATGTGATAACACAGGAAATCCATTTTTGAACTAGGCTGGTGGGGTAATTATGTCCAGTGAAGTCTGAGGTGAGAACGGTGGTGTATTGCTGTAAAGAGTCTGCATCTGAACAAATATGTTTGCCTCAAATATCAAGGCTTTATGGGAGGGAATATTTGACATAGAAAGGATGGCAATCATCAAAATGTAAGTACTCTTGTTGGTTAGTAGGTTTAATGTGGATGGAATCATGTAGCTGGCCTTCTGTGAGGCTGAGATCAACATCAAGGAAAGTGGCATGGGATTCAGAATAAGACCATGCAAAATTTAGTTGGGAGAATGCATTTAGAGATTCCAGGAATTTTAACATGTCAGCCTCTCCGTGAGTCCATATGGCAACGATGTCATCAACATATCTAAACCTAACCAGCAGCTGAAGGCTTATGGATCTCAGGAAAGTCCTGTCCTAGTGACCCATGAAAAGGTTAGCATAAGGAGGAGACACCCTGGTTCCCACGGCCTGTCTGTATGTCTGCCCCTCAAATGTGGTAGGTATAAAGTTGATTATGGTGAGCAGGAATGATGACACAGCCTTGAAATCAGGTGGGCACTGACTGAGGAGATGTTCAGCAGCAGACAGACCACATACGTGGGGAATGTTTGATTTCAGGCAACCAAAATGGTTGGTGACTTTTATATAGGAGGGAAGTCTTTGTACTATGGGTTGCAGATGTTGATCAACTAAGGCAGATATATGTTCAGTGGGTGTTTTGAATCTAACAACTATGGGACAGCCAGAATGATATGGTTTGTGGATCTCAGGAAGACAGCAAAAGGTGGGGGTGTGCGGTTTGGGTGGGGTAAGAAGTTCTATGGATGAGGTGTTTGTCCTTGTGAGGGGCCTGAGGTTTTAAGGAGGAACTGGAGGTCAGTTTGAATCACAGGGATGGGATCTTGATGGCAGATGCTGTATGCAGAGGTGTCACACAGCTGGCGTAGACTTTCATTTACATACTTCTGTCAGTCAAGTACCACAGTGGTAGGTCCTATTTCATCACCCTCCCAATCTCCACAATGTCCTTGTCAGACCCTATGGTCCTCCTGCACCCATCTCTGTGCCCTATGGCTACTGCCCCACTGCAAGGCCTGACCTACACGCCCTCCTACCACTACATGTACCAGCCCTGTAGTGGCAAACCACATACTATCAAAGGGAGAGCCACTGTGAAACGACACATGTCATACACCAACTGTTATGTAAACACATCTTTTAGATCGGCATAACTACTACGAAATAATCAGTTAGGATGAACAGGTACTGATAGGGGGTGTATACTGGTAACACACAATATTCTGTTGCAGAGCACGCACTACAGCATGACAGTCAGGACCACATGTGCAATATGGATTCTTCCCCCAGACACCTGTGTCTCAGAACTCCACAGGTGGGAACCAGCACTATAATGTGTCTTTGGTTCTCACCACCCACCTGCCCTTAATTTACATTAATTTCTTTGGTCTCAGTATTTTTTTCACAGTAACAATTCCTTTCTTCACACTGTTTTAGTTTTCTATATCTTTTGTTTTCTGACCTGTGTACTTTTGTCATCCCCCCTCCCATCTCTATCACATACAATGCACTCAGCTTTTCACTCTTATTAACTCATGCACGATGTTTTAGCAGCAATCTCTGTCTCGCATATTACCCTTTCTTCCACCTTTAAGCTCTCAAGTTTTCAAATCTCGCCTGGTGCAGTCCACAACGATCTGTCTTTCCTTCTCCTCCCGTCCAGTAAATCTAGCCTGACCCAGGGTTCTGGGTGACTTTCCCAAACTCTACCCCTTTTCCTAAACCTCACCAGTCCTTTTCCTTCACACCTCTTCCTTCCCCTTCAACCGCTCTGCCAGGAGGACGAGCCACTGGCTCCGAAAGCTTGCATATCTAATACCTTTTATATGTGCGTTTTCCTGCTGCCATTTGGTGTGTAGATTTTTTATCCATCCACTTACATTATGTTTTCAAAAATTGATTATATTCATTAAAATACTTTGTAAGTATTTCTACATCCAGACATGTTTTGCATAAATGTCTACATTTAGTTTTCTAGCTTTTCAATTTTCTCACTACGAAGTAATAAAATTCTTCTGTTACATATACTTGTATCCAAGTAGCTTCACATGCAGTGACCTAACATGCGAGACAGTGAGATAACCCAGACTACGTTTAAAGACCGTCGTCTAGCACACATTCGAGACTAAGTGCATCTCAAAAGTAGTTTTCCACAATATACCAAGAATACACAAACAGTTAAAAAATACAAATACAAATCACAACCAGGTGTAATACAAATACACACAACGTATTTCACCGCACACATGAGTTCACTCCCTCGAGGCAGCTGATAACCACAGATCAATATAAATACACACAAATTAAGTTGCCAAAACCTTGATTAGCAATTGCACATCATGATTGAACTCAGATGCCAGTGCTGCTGTTTTTCCGCAATGACTGGGCCTGCATTCTACTAAAATGCATTTCTCCTGTCCTCATCTGTCATCCTCTTATGTGCAAGAACAGTTCTATTTCTAACAATTAATATGGCACTTACCTCATTGTCTAGAGGAACATCAAAGAGCATTCATTTAGACAAAGTCCATAATAAAAGTCAATATTCTGTGATATAAAACAAAAGTCAATTTCACAATGCAGTAAAGGCTTGAGGTGCACAGAAAATTCACTACCCAGTCACTTTTTCTTTGTCACTTCTAGAGGGGATGGAAATATAGAGAAGAAGGAGAAGAAGAAGCAGCAAATTAAAAGAAAATGTAGTGATGACAATAATGGTGGTGGTGGTTGTTGTTATTTTCATTATGATTTCATGACACCTAATGTGTGGTTATCAACAGCCTTGCTTAACTTGAACATGGGTATTTAGTAACCCACAAAGCCTTGGGTCTCAATCAATACTAACGTGACAAGGACACCCATACAACAAGATATCCATGCAGCAATGACCGGCTACTGAAGGATTCAAATAACCCATTGAAGATTATATAAATCTACAGGCTGAAGATGACAAAATATCTGCACCTGAGAAAATCATATTTCTGACCACACAGGAGACATTAACATGAGCACACAGCTCACTTTTGTGATTATCAAGTGTTTCTACTCCTAAAGGTTAAGCCTAAGGAGAGAATTAACCTTCCTGCTACCACCAATCTCAAAACTACCTCATGTTACTGTTGTCGCCAGTTGGGGTTATTCCACTGCATTACTTTACATAGTTCAGATATTTATTTTGAGGAACAAGTGATGTTAAGAATGATAAACAATTAAACTGAGTTATAAACAGAATCCAAAAATTATAAAAATATGTGAACTTATGAAGAATAAGTAAATGTGCCTTCCTATTAAACGTTTTACACAATAAAGTTATTGATGTAAGCCAACAGTAAACCAGAGAGCTAGGTTACTAGTCAACCACTGGCAAAATTCAGATGGACTATGAGCTTTGCAAAACATTAAAACCTCTAGTATTTTGAGGAAGAGTCTAGATGACACACAAACTATCCAACTCATACAACAATCATCACATTGTTATTTAAAGAAGATAATTGGTTAGTTGGTTTCGGGATTTGTGTGCCCAATAACTAGCTTACTACAGTCCATAAAATAATGATGATGAGCTTAAAACCACAAACAACCTAATCTAAAAATTAAAATAGTAAAAAAACACATGTGATTGTGTACATTTTGTGTCACAATTATGACAGTTTATGATACTGTGAGGTCTCACCACATACATGTGTTTATGCATGTGCATACACAAACAAACAGGCTCTCCATGTTTCATAAAACAATTATAATCACAAAGTAAAATGCTTCTTAACTAAATCAGAAAGAGTTTAATAAAAGTACTAAAATTTTTATTTTTATACATCTGTGGCTCGCTGAGATATAGAATCAACCAGTACGATACACACAAAACTCCGAGCTTAATAAATTATGGAGGAGTTCAGACGTAGTACAGAATTTTAAAACCTGCATTATATTTGCCCAGAAATCTTTAAAAACAGAGAACATATCTCTAAGTACTTGTAAAAATGACCTATTGCAAAACAAATAAATTACTGCAAACTAATACATGGCAAACTGTTACTGATATATCATAGGCACCTCATGCTGATGTGTCTCTCCATAGAAGATGAAGTTACGTCTTAAAGAGGCATGCACCATTCAAAGTCTGGTAAGCACTACTACTTCACATCTCTTTGGTTGGTAGGAGGTATACCACAGATGTGTTGCTGACTGGTTATTAATCACCTCCAGCCACTGAGTCTGCTACTAACACACAACACATCTACTCGAAAACAGTACTATAATGTGTTGGGGGTAAACAATAACATTGTACATATTACACTAGGTATGCCCTGGTAGTATTACCTACCAAAACATTACACACTCCCACTATGCACAATGACTAACTTCATCACTGCAACATGAGAACTGCATCTGGTAATGTTTTCGGTTATTTCATTTGCTAAGTTTAGCTACGGAAAAGCCCACAAAATGTTTCAGAAATTGCAGCAGATAAGAAATTCTCGAATCCTATGACATCCCATTGCCCTAAAAAAAAAAAGCAAAAAGTTTGCCGTTAAATACAATGTGTTCATTAAGTAAGTGAATGCCGAGAACAAAACTGTGGATTATAATGGACAGTCATTTGTATACTTTGAGGTGCTTACCATAAATCCTATAAAATGTCAGCTTGAAATGCAGTCTGAAGTGCAAGACTTACTGCATTCTAGGACATTTAGACACTAGCAACAACTAAGATGGAAATTTGTTCCAACCTTGTGTCAGGACCTTCATGTTTACCAGTCTCAGATCTATCCGATACTGATTTGCTAATACTCTAAACATCTGCAGTTCAACTGGAATGTAACACGACTCCAGCAACATTGCAGGTAGCAGGATCTGTTTGCTACCCCCATTCCCCCTTTCTCATTCAGACATTTAAAAATACACAGGGATTTGAGACTTCTTACCTTTAAAATGTTCAGGATGTGGTAGCCGTGTCACTTTGCCATCGAATACAAGGCCCAGGAACCTCACAGGTTCTTTAAAACTGAGAATAGTCTCCCTCAGTCGTAACTGTGGCAGATTAAAAACAAGTCGGCGATGATTAAAAGAAATATATACAGTTTTTTAAGATGAGAAAAGGCATAACCAGTTTTCTTTGTTGATTCTTTCAGCGTCCTAGGTGCTAATTACGGTAGACAGATTTTAGTTGTGGGGCTAGAGTGTGGCCAGAAAATTGAAAGTGGCCACAAAAATAGAATACTGGAGAGGACTTCTGACTGTGGACAAGATACTACTTGAAACTATAGCAAACAAAGTTGAGACTCCTTTGGAATACAATGCTCCAAGGGAAATTTGACTTCCCAAAATATCTAAAATAGCATCTTGAAAGGAAGGTTCACACTCAGTTAGCATAGAATCTGCCTTTTAAATGTCAACAAAGACCCTTGTAAGTTAAAGTCTGGCAGGAACAAGTCTTATGAACTACTCCCAGTAGTTTTCCTTAGAGATTTTAGTTGCATAGGCATTAGCTCATAATCTAAGGTATGTTTATGTGCCTTAGATCACAGTCCAATGCCTACATAACTAAAATCAGCAAGGAAGTTAATACTGGCTTTGAAAGCCTGCACTGCATCCCCAGTAGTCAATTATTTTCTTGTAGTATGAGTCACATCTTCTATAATTTTTTAAAGGACTTCATCTTACTAACAGCCGAAAGCAAGATCAAATCATTAAAAAAAAAAAAAAAAAAAATCCCAGTAGTGTCAGCTATGGTTAGTAATCAGTGGTTTCTGAACCTAGAGTGGCTGGCTGACATCTCTGATTTCCAAGACCCAAACAACTTGACAGTTAACCAAATATTCTAAGGTCTTTTATTGCAGTTCATGAAGACTATATTATTCCAAATACTCAGGTGCTACAAATATTTTTCAAGTCTCAAACTTTTAATTCGAGTATTGGATTAACGCCCATCACACCAAATTTTATAAAAACTGATAAGAATGGATTTCCTTGAATGCAGAGAAGGGGGTCCACTCAGACTTCAAAGGCTATCACAATGTTCAACAACAGACTTCAAAGGCACACAGCATCTGGACTGTATTGCTTAGAGTTCACCTCGGTAGTTTGGATTTCGGCCTACTCTGCAAAGAAGATGGGAGCAGGCTTGAGAGGGATCTCTAAAATGTAAATCCTACAGTCCTCACCAAGCAATATCTGTTAGGACTGCAGAGCAGAACTCTATGGTGAAGAGAACCACAATGTTATGTTGTGTTCAGAAAAAATACCTCTGGTAAAAAGAGGCTCTTTATCACTTGAGTATTGGGGCAAGGAATGGAGAGAGGGAGCTCCATACTTCAGTGCAGAATGCACAGGATGGGAAAGTGGGAAGGGGAAGTTCCATTTCAACAACAAGAGAAATGGGACACACTGTGCTTCACAAGGCACAGTTGTCTGTAAAGATTCAAACTGACATGAATAATGTAAGTGTTAATCTAATGAAAGATGGTACTTTCTTAAAAAGAAAGAGAGAGAGAGAGAGAGAGAGAGAGAATGAATATCTAGTTAAACCAGAAAAAGACTGATACTGCAGCTCAAATAGTATTCAAATTTTATGATTCATTACTTATCTATGTGCACCTCATCCCTCATCTATTGATGAGTGACTGCCTTTCCTATTTTCTGATTGTTGTTCAAAATTAACAGGTTCAACATTGGTACTATAACTTCTAAAGCATTAAAGTACTGCCCAACTATCAGCAGGTGATTCAAATATGATATTTACTGAAAACATTGCTGTTTCTTTGGGCTGAAAATTTGAGAGTCAAAAACAAAAGAAAAGGTCCATAGTAATAGGTACACAAGAGCAGTACAATGCCATGGTAATCTCACTTGCATATGCTGTATTAGTTGAAATTTATATGACAAAGATGTAATTTCATTCATCATAAACAATGTTTTCCAAAGCCTGTAACTGTCAGTAATGATTTAAATAATAAAATACTAAACTGGTTACATTTTTTTATGCATAACACAACATGTTTCAGAATTAAGGTTCATTTTAAAGTGCTGTAGGGGTTTACATTAGCATAGGGTATTTGACTGTTTTCTGGAAGTTGTATTATATGGTTACTTATGTCATTTTATGCTCCTAAGGTGCTTTTCCCCCTCTTTAATTACAGTATTCTTTTACAAAAATGGAAACAAAATTCAAATAATTTAGAAGCCCACTAAAATCTCCATTCAAGTCATGTGATGCCTGTGACATCACTAACTAGCTTGCTGCTCCTACTGTCATAATGCTAATCCACAGTAATGTCGAGTTTTGTAATTTACGTTTCGGACAATAGGTTACAAATGACATGTACTGCCATATCATACAAATATATCTATAAAAACTCCTGAAAAGTTGTTTTTGAGTATTCCGGAGAATAAAAAGATGTGTAAAATGTAGTTGCACTGTACTGACAAATTGCCACCATGTTGATGCCCAAGTTCACTAACTTAATTACAAATGTGTTGCACTGTGAAGTTAACATTAACTTACCTCCCAAATATGTTCTCTCACTGTCACAACGAAATACAGCGTCATTCAACAAAATTAAATTCCTAGTGAAAACTGTTATTTTACCAAAGCACATGCAAATTATTCAGTACCTCAGTTATTACAGCAATAGATGGTCAAATGTTATAAGATGATGTCCATAGATCGCTGGTCCAAATCTAACCCAAAAGCACATCAGAAACAGAATATTATTGTGTTTTCTTTGCTATTTACATGCACTTACTTTTTCAGTCACTGTTCACACACATCACTTTCAACAAGATATTTTCTAGTTTATGTGACCAAACACTTTTTACTTTATTAGAAATAAGGTTTTTATCTTTTTACTGTCAAGCTAGGATCCTTATTGTTTAAAATTTTGCAGTTTCATCATTTTACATAAAGATGAAGTAAGTATACTTCAGAAGCTAACATTAATTTACACTCACAAATATCACAGCCCTTACGTTTGTGTCACCTGCATGTTGTACACGCTTTATATCTCTCCATATAACCTCATCATCCTACAACTCCTTGTCCTGGGGGCGTATGGTGGCATCTTCACTACTAGCAATGCTTTCCAAAAAACTGAATTGTTTGTTCACAAAGTAAATGCATTTATCCTCTGTTGTCAATTTCTCAGACTAAGACTAATGTGCAGCTGTATATACTAAAGTCCACAATTGAAACGACTGACAAACAGTTCTTGCTAACATTATTTTCATATTTTATATAAAACTTTTAAAAATATTTGACCCTTCCTGGATTCGACATGTGATCTCTTGATCTGCTGTTGGATGCACTACCCGTTAGGCCACCAAACACATGCAGTGTGCAAGATCTCTGCTGAGTGTCTTCTAGAAAGGAAATCAGCATCAAGTTTAGCCAGGAATAATTTTAATGATGTTGCAGGGAGCAGGGAAAAGAATGTCCATCCTTGCACTTACTGTGACTCTAAATGGGTGGAGATTAAAGGCATCAACTTTTGCAAGGCTTTCACAATCACCATTCACAAAATTCCTTTCTACTGTTACTTAAAAGTTGTAATTCCATTTTCCATCACTAAACAGCCAAAATGTTTGCAGAAAAAGTATGTAAAAACCTCGACACTTTGGCTAATGCTTCTATAACATACACATAGCTTTGTCTTATCCTAGTCTGTGACATCACCAGAGCATCAGCCAATAACAGAGCATTTTCGATCATGTGATGAGATCTTGATATTTAATGGTTTTTAATCTTTAATTACATAAAAGTAACAGATATTTTAAGAGAATATTGATGGGAAATGCTGTTTAAATGTTATAATCGATAATGGTTGGATGGTTGGTCCTTGAAGATGGAAATAAATTCCTAAAACACGCTGTGCTATGCATGAAAAACACAACTGATGCAGTATTTCATCACTTAAATTAATAAAGATCTACATATAGCTATGCATAAGATACACAAGTGGACTTGTAAAGCATATACTAAACTGAAATGTTTGTCATTCTGCTCCAGATATGTAAATACAAATTACAAGCTATAGGGAACACAAACCAAGAAACAGAAATTCCTCAAAGTCTTGACAGTAACCAAGTCAATAACTTTAAAATTTAAACGATTTGCAGCATTTAGAATTAAACAGTTCTTCCTCCAAAATAAGATAGTAATGAGAGAAAGAGAGTATGAGGAGAACTCTCAGGAAGTAGCCACAGTCGATTTCAGTGACAGAAACATTGACTGTGGGATAAATGTAGCAGCTGGGTTTATAGCAGAACTAAGTGCAACTGTAGTGACTGATGCAACAGTTATGTTAACAGCAAAGTGGTAGAACTGTTAAGGGTGATACTTTGGCTCAAACATGCAGGATTCACCACAAAGCAGCAAGAGTGGTTAAGCCACTACAGAGAGCAAAGTTTCTTCTTGTTATTTGTCTCCACTTAAAGAATACATCAGTACAGTCTGTTGCAAAACCTACAGTATTTGTTACAAGGGCTGCCCATTCGTCTCCTGTCTCATTCATAATTTTTAGCTTTAGGGGTAATTTTGATCACCCATTTCTTCCAAACCAATTTCTAAACATGGTTTTTATTCTAAATTTACATGCTCTATGATGTTTCTCTGTGGGTTAATACCATAAACACAGGGTTCAAATTATTTCTTAGAAGAAAAATCAATGTTCACTGTAATGTTTGTTAATATCATGACCATGATTCTGCAAAACAATCTGAAAACATTCAACACTGTAATTACTTCAACATCAGTTATTACAGTTGTCCATCATCTTTCAGAGTCATAGTAGTTCTAACGGCTACATTATTCCTTATTATGAGGTGGAAGGTCACTTGTAGAATCTTTTTTATTATATGCGTCACCACTGCCTACCAACTCTGAACATACAAAATGTGAATCTAAATTTTCATATTACATTTTTAGGCACCTTTCGTGGTATTTTTCAGTTACTTTCCTCCTTGTTTTTGTGTAATGGGAACCATTTTCTTTAAACATAGTCTAAAGTGCACTGAAAATTACCAGCCAATATCATAAAAAATTCTCTAAGTAGAGAAATTACCCTTTTACCACAGTATAAAAAAAGGTAAAATTTATGCAACACAGTGATTCAATGGTGGAAAGAAAAGGAAATGACAGTATACTAACCCGATTGAAAACCCAGATTTCTCCATTTGAGGTAGGTTTGGGCACTCCATGTCCATTGTAATGGAAGAGAACACGCTCCTCTTTTGCATTTCGACGTAGTGAGGTACACAGCTTTTTCACTTCTTCTGCAGTAGGATCGAGGCTCTGCTTGTACCGTGCTCGAGGTTGCCAGCGCTCATACTGTTTCTGAAGATTTGACCCAATAGTTTCCAGGGCCTTCTGTGGGCTCATTGACAGAGGATCTGCACAAAATTAACATCTTTGAGGCAGAATATTTCAACAGCTGCACACTAAAATAATGTAACAATAACATTTATAACTACTTTTCAACAGACAGGTGAACATATCTGCTGAAAAGCAAAAATTTGTAAACAGCTGCAGTGGTAGCATCAAAATATACCACTTAGATGAAAAACTGCTGAAAATGTGTCATCATCAAAACCTGAGGTTTTTAGACATTTCCTTACATGACAATGGTAGTGTGCATGTAAGAAAGTGGGTGGCAGAGTGATGTGCCTTGGCAAGGAGCAGTGTATCATGTGACTCATGAGCCAATAGCATCACACTGCCATACATCTGTCTGTAGTATGTACTTCAGGATGCACATAGGACATTTAGTGTCGAATTTCCTGGTATTTTAGGTATCACAAAGGTGCTGAGACATTGCTGTGTTTATTACAGGTGACATACAGCAAACATGACAAGTATGAGTGTGTGCCCAAAAGTAATGCCTCCAAATTTTTCCATCAGAAAAAATAAAACAAATGTTATTAATGTTCAACATTTTTATTCTTCATGTCTACATATTTGCAGCCTCTGCTACTAGAAGATTCCGAATTGTAGTGCGTAATATGGTGTTGTGTAACATAACTATGTTGGTGCATGAGAAGCAGTGTGCTGTAATAGAATTTCAAATTTGAAGAGTTCATCCACACCCTCTTCTTCAGCATAACAATGCCAGACCACACACGAGCATTGCGACATCTGCAACAATCTGCCACCTTGGGTTCACTGTCATGGATCATCCTCCATACAGTCATGACTTCATCCCATCTGATTTTCATTTGTCCCATCTGATTATCATATGTTTCCAAAACTTAAAGAGCAGCTTCGAGGACTTCACTATGATACTGATGAAGTGATGGAAGCAGAGGTGAGGATGTGGCTCTGTCAATGAAGTGAGTCATTCTACAGTGACAGTATCAACAAACTGGTCTTTCATTAGAAGAATGTGTTTGCTACCAGGGTATTGAGAAATAAATATGTAGACATGAAGAAGAAAGCTATAGAGTGTTAATAACATTTGTTTTATTTAAAAAGCTTTAAGAGTTTTCACGCGAAAAATTCAGAGGGATAGCTTTTCCGCATGCCTTTGTATTATGTTTAAAAGTAATGATGTAGTTTGAAATATCCTACTTAGGTCCAAGATCTGTCACATCCATTGCGTAGCTCATAAATGAAGACTGGCATTACAAAATCTTCTGCAATAACAAGCAGTTTCATCTATTGCATGCACCTACACTTTTCTAACTGCAGTGTCAAGTTGATTTAAAAATAATATTAATTTCAGTCAACATAACACACTTCTTCTTCTTCTTCTTCTTCTTCCTCCTCCTCCTCCTCCTCCTCCTCCTCCTCCTCCTCCTCCTCCTCCTCCTCCAAGGACTAGACAACTTGTCCGTTCCAATCAAAGAGGAAGTTGTCGCTAACAGTTCCTTTGTTACCCAATGTCTCTTTTACTACTTACATTCATATCTGAAAGAACAGACACCATTGACAATGCACAGCTGTATGAAATATTTTCAAAAGTAATTCACTGACTGTGGCTTCCTTGACATCAGCTGTATTAGATATAGATTTACTACCTAATACTGATGACTATATAATGATGTAGACAGTGTGATATATGGAGGTTTGGGTCGGTCTGGGGCTGTGCACAGATAGCCAAAGTATTTAAGACAACTGCTGACACTAAGCAGGAAATCCGGATTCGAATCCCAGTCCAGCACAAATTTTCATATGTCAGTGTTAGGTAGTAAATATATACCTAATAAGCTGATGTCAAGGAATCCACAGTCAAATGCATTAATTTCAAAAGTATCTCTTTTACTAATCACCCTATGTGGTGAAACTACTAGTTGCATTCTATTTAGGTGCAGGAGTCACCTTTCTTTACTTTAGTTGATTCTGTCATCAGTTTCAAAAATATTTTGTTTTCTGGATGGTATAAGATTTTAAAAAAATAAAGAAATGCACGTACTGTTTCTGCAGAAGTTTAACTCACAAAAAAGTCACCGTTAGGCTATTGTTACTTGCATGAACACAAAACATTTCAGATAATTGAATCCCATTTGTGAAATAAGATGTACACTATAAAACAAACCAACCATGGTAACTCTTCTCTTTAGGAGACACCAAGTATGTGAGGCAGTAACTGAAAATTTTGTTTCAAGATTCCAGCATGATTCAGAAAACATGAAAAGTGAAGCACATTTTTTAAACAATAAAAAATTTATTTATTCAAAGTGTAAGGCTTCCAGAACTAATCTCCCCCCCCCCCCCCCCAATATGTACATCTACAGCCTGAAAGACAAAACACAATATATTTCTTTCTTTTTATTCCTTTCTTTATCTGTCTATACACAATATGAATTTATGAATGTCGTTAACACACAAATCTACACAATACAGATGCATAAATGTATGCCATGCAGTTCTTGTTGCACTAATAATATTAAACGTTTGTTTTGTTTTGTTTTAGGGTGCAAAAAACAACTGGGTTCATACGCATCCAAGTCAAAATTATAGAACATGAGCACAGAGGGGAGTTAAACAACTATACATCAGTCCCAATGGACAGAATAGGAGACAGCTATAAACAGGCAGGGGCAGGGAAAAAAAAAAACATACAGAAATAGAGGTCCAAAACTAAAAATTAAACGGCCTTCGCCATATTGCTTCGACGGATAAAAAGTAAAACACGGTCAATAGCCTGTGCGCCATTCGCTAAAACAGCTGATAAATCCGACGGCAAACCCAAGATGGAAAATAAATTGTTAAAAAAAGGGCACTCCAGCAGGAAGTGGCGGACAGTGCCACTTAGCAAATGATGATGACTAAAAAGGCAGTGCCCAATATGCAGCCGAGTTAAAATAATCTCCTCCCGATGGGAGGATTGAGAGGAGGTCGTCCAAGGCACTGGGAGAGGCTTAATAAGCCAAAGCTTATTCCCGTGAAGGGAGGACCATTCGTGATGCCAAAGGGACACCACCTCCTGACAGATGGCAATGCAGAGATCATCGGAGGGAATACAGGTACTCACGGGCTGAGGTACGATGACTGCAGCCTTGGCAGCAGCATCAGCAGCCTCGTTTCCTGGCAGACCAACATGACCAGGGACCCAAAGAAACATGACACTGGCTCCACGATGAGTGAGTGCGTGACAGTTTTCCTGGACCCGCTGCACTAAGGGATGAGCAGTGAACAGCACACATAGACTTTGGAAAGCACTGAGTGAGTCTGAGCAGAGGACACAATTGGAAAGCCTGTGTCGCCAGATGTACACCGTGGCCTGATAAAAGGTGAAGAACTCGGCTGTAAATACTGAGGAGTGTGCCGGAAGCTGATATCGAAAGACACAGGTGCCAATGACAAAAGCACACCCAACCCCACAGTCAGTGCGAGAGCCATCAGTGTAGGCACAGGTACTACGCCAAGTCCCATGCCAAGGTCATGAAACTGGACACTGTAGACTGAGGCTGGAGTAGTGTCCTTAGGAAGCAAATGAAGGCCAAGGTGGTAGGACAGTGGCAGTTCAGCAGCTTCAGCGTACAGACTCTCAACTGGGCTGGTGTAAAAGGCACCCGTGGCCCCACAGATTCCATGATGGTGGATAGTGTTCAGACGGCGTAAGAGGGATGGCGTGCAGATGCATAAACAAAGCACCCATAGCAGAGTTTCGAATGGACCAGTACAAATGGAGGAGGGCGGTTCAATCGGCACCCCACGAAGTACCATTGAGGACGCGTAGGAGATTGAGGGACCGCACACAACGGGCTGCCAGGTAAGACACATGGGAGGACTAAGAGAGTTTCCTATCGAGCATGAGCCCCAGGAATTTAGTAGTTTCAATGAATGGAAGGTGGAAGAAACCATTTGTGCCGCCAGAAATTCACACAGACAGTTTTGTCAGGGGAAAAGCGAAAGGCACTGTCGATGCTCCAGGAGTAAAGATGATTAAGACAGAGCTGAAGACACTGCTCAGTGAGACAAGACCATGGAGAGCTGCAATAGATGGAAAAATTGTCAACAAAAAGGGAGTCTGATATGCCCAGAGGGAGACAGGCTATGACAGGGTTAATGGCGATAGCAAAGAGGACGACACTCAGGACAGGACCCTGAGGCACACAGTTTTCCTGGATAAAGGTGTCTGACAAGGCAGAACCCACACGCACCTTGAAAACTCGAATCTAGTAAAAATGTCTGAAGGGAACAGGGCAGGCGGCCACGGAAGCCCCACGTGTAAAGAGTATGGAGGATACCAGTTCTCCAGCAGGTGTCGTAGGCCTTCGGCAAATCGAAAAACACAGCCACAGTCTGTGATTTCCACAGAAAGCCTTTCATGACATGGATGGACAAAGTAACAAGATGATCAACTGCAAAAAGTCAAGCTCAAAATCCACACCATGCATTCATCAGTAAATTGTGAGACTTGAGCCACCATACCAGCTGGGCATGAATCATACGTTCCATCACCTTGCAAATGCAACTGGTAAGAGAGATGGGGCAGTAGCTAGAAGTAAGTCCTTGCCAGACTTAGGTATGGGTCTGATGGTGGCTTCACGCCAGCATCCGGAAAATGTGCTCTCTGCCCATATGCGATTGTATGTGTTTAGCACAAAGTGCTTGCCTGCAAGAGAAAGGTGCTGATGGTGTCCGGCCCTGGGGCAGAGGATCGGGATGAACTGAGAGGATGATCGAGCTTCCTCCTAGTAAAAGTGGCATTGTAGCACTGAGCCTCCCCTGCTCGTTTCCGATGGAGGAAGGCAGGGTGATAGTGCCAAGAGCTCAAAACTTTCGCAAAATGGTGGCCCAAGGTGTTGGAGATAGCAATAGGGTCCACGATAACATCATCTGCTATTATCAGGCAGGAAGTTGGGGAATGGATCTTGGTCCCAGAGAGCCGTCGGAGGTTGGCCCACATGACAGAGGACGGTGTGGGACTGTTAAAAGAACTACTGATGGAAAGCCATCTAGCTCGTTTGCTTTCCCGAAGAACACGACAGCACTTTGCATACATCTGTTTATAATGAATGCAGTTTGCTATCATAGGATGACGGTTGAAAGCGCGGAGAGCACGTCTCGATGCGTAAATTGCATTGCGGCATGCCTCAGTCCACCAAGGGAATGGAAAACAATGTGGTAAAGAGGAAGAGCGAGGAATGGAATGTTCTGCAAAAGTAAGGATAATGCTGATGAGATAGTCCACCTGGTCATCACAACTGGGGCAATCTTGTTATGTGAAGGTCACCAGGAAGGAGTAAAGCTGCTAGTCAGCCTTAAAGCTGCCAGTCAGCCTTAGTAAGCTGCCATTTGGGTGTGCATGCAGGATGGGGTAGGGGGCAGCAAACGGAGAGCACACAGGAAATGGTCGCTCAAGTAGGTGTCACAAAGAATGGACCATTCAAGGCGATGTGCAAGTTGGGCAGTGCAAAAGGTCCAAATGGGAAAAGGTGTGTGAGGAGTCGAAAAGGAAAGTGGATACTTCAGCGTAAAGGCAGAAGAGGTTAAGTTGATTAAGAAGGTCAGCCAAGAGGGCACCTCTCTGACAGGTCCTGGGCAAACCACAGAGGGGATGATGCTCATTAAAGTCACCGAGTAGCAAAAATGGGGGAGGTAGCTGCCCAATAAGCTGAAGAAAGTCTGCCCTGGTGACATCAAAGGATGGAGGTACATAAATGGTACTGAGGGAGAAAGTCAGGCACGGAAGGAAAAGACGAACTGCAACAGCTTGAAGATGGGTAGTCAGGAAGATGGGTTGACTATGAATGTCATCCCGAACGAGCAGCATGACACCCCCATGAGATGGAATGCTGACCTCAGGGGGAAGGTCAAAATGAACCGGTAAGTAATGTGAAAACTCAAAGCTGTCGTGAGGGTGCAATTTCATTTCCTGAAGGCAAAGTACGAGGGGATGCTGTGATGCTAAAAGCAGCCATAAATCCACATTGTGGGACAGAAGGCCGTGAACATTCCATTGGAGGACAGTCATGAGGAGGAAGAAATGGAGGGGTGTCAACTCGGGGGCCGCCGAGTGACAGCTGGTGTAGAGTCACTACTACAGGGCACAGGAGCCGGAGGATCCTGCTCCATGGGGCCCACACAATCATCGGCTTGCTTGTGTGATCGGTCTGTAAAGTTCAGCACTGAAAAACGGTTGGTGGTGCGCACCGGCGAGACAGAGACCAGCAGGGCTAAGATACCACATGGTGACACTGTCAAACAGGATCTTTGAGTTGGTGAAGGTGAAGACTGTTTGCCTTTAACAGACTACTTCGAGCCTTTCCTAGCAGAGGGAGACTCGGGCGCTGTTTGGCTGGAGGGATGGAGGAAGTCTTCACGGGAGTGCTCCTCCTGTCCTATCCTGTCTACTGGTTGTGTAGTTGGTGGCTTCGCCCCTTGAGGTGAGAGTTTGATGGTTTGTTGCACAGCTGGACAGGGGGATGGTGATGCTACATTGACACTGGGCGATTTCACAACCTCAGAGCCAAATTTGAGGTCACATGTCTGCGTGGCCATGTCCTTTATGGAGCTAGGGGTAACAAGAACAGGTAGGTGCCAGACGGGAGAACACAGGGTTTGCAACTAGCCAGTAACTTGTGAGCTACTGGGTAAGGCACTTTTTCACTTTTTCCTTTACCCGAATCTCTTGGACAGCCTGCTCATCTAGACACATGGGACAATCCCGAGAGGAGGTGGCATGGCCGCCATTGCAGTTGATACAGTTGGGGGGAGGAGGCGGACAATCACTCTCATGTGCATCCTTGTAACAGGTTATACATTTTTGGCTGGGTGTCGACAAGATGTTAAGTTATGTAAGTGTGGTTGCAACGATGACACTGATAGCAGCGCATCGAGTTCGGAATGTACGGCCAAACTGTGATAATTTCATAGCCTGCTTTGAGCTTGGACGGCAGCACCACCCTATGAAAGGTGAGGAAAAGAGTGCGGGTGGGCACTAAGGAGGAATCCACCTTTTTCATTACACGATGGATGGCAATGAACCCTGATCAGAGAGGTAAGATTGTATTTCGGCCTCAGATAGACTGTCAAGCAGCCTGGTGTAAATTACACCACAGGAAGAATTCAGAGTTCTGTGGGCCTCAACACGAACAGGGTAGCCGTGGAAAAGCGAGGCAGCAAGCAGTAGTTGTGTTTGAGAATCAGAATCTGTCTCCAAAAGCAAAGTGCCATTCCATAAATGAGAGCAGGATTTCACAGGAATGAGAGCAGGATTTTACAGGGCCAGCAATTGCATCAACACCTTTCTTAATAATAATTAGCGGACTGACTGTGGGGAAGGACTGACCATCTACAGTACATGAGACCACAAGGAACTGTAGGGCAGTGGGAAGGGTCTTCGAATCAATAGCCTCATTATGTTTATGTTTTGTAGACCTTGAGTGGGAAGATGACTGACTCATCGCAAGGAAATCCCCCATAATTGCCAGCATCTCCGATGGCGTGCTCCTTCCAACTGGGGGCCCCTTTACAAGGGGGTGCATCCGCCTTAGGCAACTGTTCACACTTCAGTTTACACTTCCCAAACACCTGACAGAGGGGCCAATCGGCAATTTGGGAATGTTACAGCTCAGGCAATCACCTCTCCCTGGGCCTGGCCTGTACCAGAGGGTACACGCAAACCCTACCTGTCAACTCACAGCTGGGAATTACGCGTTACCCAGTCACCTGTTACGTATCAGACGTGTGTGTCGGCCTTCAGAAGTGCACAGGGAGGAAGAAGAAAAAAGAGGATCCTCAAACACCGAAGCAGAGGAACAGGAGGAGAAGGGAAACAAAGAAAGAAAAAGGGAGCGAAAAACAAAGGTGAGAGCATTCGCACATCAGCGACAGAATGCAGAACATTCCCAATAATATCCCAGACAAGTTCCCCAAGGGAGGTGAAAAAGAAGAGCAAGAGGAGAGACATGCAGCATGGAAGGGAAAAAATGCTGCAAAGGCTGGGGCCCCGTGGTAGCCAAGCACAAATCCACCAAAGAGTGGTGAGTTACATGGTGGGATATTAAATGTTGGTTACACCACAAAAAGTGTTACGTGATGCAGAAATGACCACTATATACCCAAAACTGGCAATCACCAGCAGCTAACTACTCACGAAACTCCGTACTTTATAATAATTTCCTTTTGGTGCTGCTTTTATTTTGTGTAGAAAGTATGAGGTCTTCACAAGAACAGCTGATAAGCTGCCTAAAAGTCGCACATAACAACAGCAAACGACCACATTCTTTAGTTGCCAAGGCCTTGGCAACCAAGGGAATATGGTCATGTGGGTGTGAGTTGCATGACAGTGTTGTGCCTATATGCAACTCAGCACCTCTGCTATATGGTGTATAGTAGCTATCCTTTTCATAATACTGTTATTGTACAAAGTAATGCTGTTAACTGCGAAACACTGATAAAACACTTTGTAAAGAAATAAGCCAAGGCACCCTGATACATCTGAAAGAAACTGAATGCCTTCCCTCTAATTTCATGATGTTTTAATTTATTTCACAATATACTACAGTCACCATATTCAAAACCCTTCATATCATAACAGAATATACTCAATTGTTGCCGTGTTTTATCAATACCTTCTTGTATGAGAAATAGTGTCTGGTCAACTGAAGAGCCATGTCTACAATAGAAATGTGAATATGTCCAACCACTGTGATCACAGAAATAGACAATTCCTCCATTACAAATGGTCTTTTTATTTTTTTTATGCAGAAGACAATGCTGTGTGCCTGTGGGTAACAAGTACATTTTTTCTGAAGAAGTTTATCTGGGAAAACACTGATGAAAAATTATGCCACACAAATAACTTAAGTATACCGCTAACATGGGCTGATCAAATACATTGCTCAAAAATAATTAGGGAAAAACTGTATCAGCATCCAGTACATAAACTCTTATTTTGATACAGACAGTACCTGTGGTCTTACTGCATAGCAAGAGAAGTGCACTTTCAATGTATGCAACAAATAAAGTAATTCACCATCTATTGGCTGTTTTATGCATTACAGTATCATGGACCCCTCAAAAGGAACTATGTACTGGTGTCCCTTTGTTCTCTAATGAGGTACACAGGAGACAGTTGTCATTTGTATAGTCACTGTGCAATGCGGCATCTTAACGCAGTACAAGTTGCAGGGCAGTCTGATCCACGAAGGATGGACTATCCATTGTGTTGCTCCAGATGCCATCATCTCTCCACCTGTCATCCATAGGTTGCTAACACGCTAAGGAAAACAAGTCAGTACACAAGGTGAGTTGGATAACGTTGCTGATGTATTACAACCACTTGTGAAGACCCATATCTGGCCATCTGTGCATTGCAGCACCATACGGTTACCATCAGAACACTGCAAGATGATCTACGAAAGGCCACTGGAGCTGCTGCGTCCAACCAGACTGTACAAAACAGGTTATGAGAAAGGACCTTATGATCCATACATCATGTCTGAGTGTCTCCCTTGACATGGCAACAACCTGCAGTTTGCATTCAGTTCTGTCATTCACACATCAAGTGGCAACTTTGTCACTGGTGAAACGTGTTATTCACAGACATTCCAGATTTCCTCTGATGCAACGTGATGGCCATGTACGTGTGTGAAGCAACCTTGGCGAGTGTTACATGTCAAACGGTGTCCAGGAAATTGCCAGATTCAGCCAAGGTTGTGTGATGGTGAGAGGAGGCATCAGTGTTGGCAGCCATATGGATCTTGTTGTTGCCCATAATCGCCTTACTGTCCAGCAGTACACTGAACATATCCTGCTGGACAATGTTGTGGCTGTTGCATATGGTAGTGGCCCTGAATTTCTTCTCCTCCACAATAATGCCAGGGCCCATGTTACGCACATTGCCAGCGATGTCTTGCAAAATCTGGACATTGAAGTAATGGCAGGCCAGCAGTGAGTTCTGATCTAAACCTCATCAAGCATGTGTGGGACATGCTTGACAGAGACATGTTCATGGTTGTCCTATTCCACAACAGACTCTTCAAAAACTCTCAAGGCTCTCATTGAAGAATGGAAATAGATAACACAGGGTGACCTCTGTAGACTTGCACAGAGCATGTCAGGTACCAGCCAGGCATTGATAAAAACACAGATCAAAACGAAAATTTCTGTTCCGACACTGATAATGTTGAGTGTTTATGGAAAAAGTTCAAGGCAATCGTAAAATGCATTTTAGACAGGTACGTGCCGAGTAAAACTGTGAGGGACGGGAACAACCCACCGTGGTACAACAACAAAGTTAGGAAACTACTGCGAAAGCAAAGAGAGCTTCACTGCAAGTTTAAACGCAGCCAAAACCTCTCAGACAAACAGAAGCTAAACGATGTCAAAGTTAGCGTAAGGAGGGCTATGCGTGAAGCGTTCAGTGAATTCGAAAGTAAAATTCTATGTACCGACTTGACAGAAAATCCTAGGAAGTTCTGGTCTTACGTTAAATCAGTAAGTGGCTCGAAACAGCATATCCAGACACTCCGGGATGATGATGGCATTGAAACAGAGGATGACACGCGTAAAGCTGAAATACTAAACACCTTTTTCCAAAGCTGTTTCACAGAGGAAGACCGCACTGCAGTTCCTTCTCTAAATCCTCGCACAAACGAAAAAATGGCTGACATCGAAATAAGTGTCCAAGGAATAGAAAAGCAACTGGAATCACTCAACAGAGGAAAGTCCACTGGACCTGACGGGATACCAATTCGATTCTACACAGAGTACGCGAAAGAACTTGCCCCCCTTCTGACAGCCATGTACCGCAAGTCTCTAGAGGAACGGAAGGTTCCAAATGATTGGAAAAGAGCACAGGTAGTCCCAGTCTTCAAGAAGGGTCGTCGAGCAGATGCGCAAAACTATAGACCTATATCTCTGACGTCGATCTGTTGTAGAATTTTAGAACATGTTTTTTGCTTGAGTATCATGTCGTTTTTGGAATCCCAGAATCTACTATGTAGGAATCAACATGGATTCCGGAAACAGCGATCGTGTGAGACCCGACTCGCTTTATTTGTTCATGAAACCCAGAAAATATTAGATACAGGCTCCCAGGTAGATGCTATTTTTCTTGACTTCCAGAAGGCGTTCGATACAGTTCCGCACTGTCGCCTGATAAACAAAGTAAAATCCTACGGAATATCAGACCAGCTGTGTGGCTGGATTGAAGAGTTTTTAGCAAACAGAACACAGCATGTTGTTATCAATGGAGAGACGTCTACAGACGTTAAAGTAACCTCTGGCGTGCCACAGGGAAGTGTTATGGGACCATTGCTTTTCACAATATATATAAATGACCTAGTAGATAGTGTCGGAAGTTCCATGCAGCTTTCCGCGGATGATGCTGTAGTATACAGAGAAGTTGCAGCATTAGAAAATTGTAGCGAAATGCAGGAAGATCTGCAGCGGATAGGCACTTGGTGCAGGGAGTGGCAACTGACCCTTAACATAGACAAATGTAATGTATTGCGAATACATAGAAATAAGGATCCTTTATTCTATGATTATATGATAGCGGAACAAACACTGGTAGCAGTTACTTCTGTAAAATATCTGGGAGTATGCGTGCGGAACGATTTGAAGTGGAAAGATCATATAAAATTAATTGTTGGTAAGGCGGGTACCAGGTTGAGATTCATTGGGAGAGTGCTTAGAAAATGTAGTCCATCAACAAAGGAGGTGGCTTACAAAACACTCGTTCGACCTATACTTGAGTATTGCTCATCAGTGTGGGATCCTTACCAGATCGGGTTGACGGAGGAGAGAGAGAAGATCCAAAGAAGAGCGGCGCGTTTCGTCACAGGGTTATTTGGTAACCGTGATCGCGTTACGGAGATGTTTAATAAACTCAAGTGGCAGACTCTGCAAGAGAGGCGCTCTGCATCGCGGTGTAGCTTGCTCGCCAGGTTTCGAGAGGGTGCGTTTCTGGATGAGGTATCGAATATATTGCTTCCCCCTACTTATACCTCCCGAGGAGATCACGAACGTAAAATTAGAGAGATTAGAGCGCGCACAGAGGCTTTCAGACAGTCGTTCTTCCCGCGAACCATACGCTACTGGAACAGGAAAGGGAGGTAATGACAGTGGCACGTAAAGTGCCCTCCGCCACACACCGTTGGGTGGCTTGCGGAGTATAAATGTAGATGTAGATGCCCAAGGAAGGCATACATGTTATTGAAGCTCTCAGAGTCCAATGAAAATCATCAAGAATGAGGGGTGAAAGATTGTTTCCACTTTGTTTTTGTACACTTGTTGGACAGTTCAGTACTTGTTATGTAAGTGAACAAGGATGTAATAATGTTTTGTAGTGAACTTAATTTGTAAAAGGCAAAAGTATAACTTGGTAACACACCCAGTCGTCAATTATTCCTCAGCAGAGTATGGCAGACACCTAAAGTCACGTTTCCCTAATTCTCTTGAGCAGTATATGATCATAAGAATGTGAATTCTTACACTTCATACACTTGATTATTGCATCAATTTCCTTTATATTAATGTTAAATAGATCCATTAGCTCTTATTGTCTTGAAAAAGTGTTCTATAAGAAATCTATGTAACTGGAGTTGTGGAAGATGCTTTGATACAATCTACTCGCAATAGTCACTCGAGATTTTCCGTGTATAAAATGCCAACTTCATATGAAAAATAGTTTTGCTCATGTAGCTTTTTGAAAGAACTTCTGTTGTATGTGTTTTGTTCACATAAAACACCTAGCCAACCTTGGATGATTTAGCATCAATGGAAACTGAACCAAAGTTTCTGAAGGTTCATGACAAAGCTGCTTTCTCATTTTCAACAGTGAGAAAATTGGCAGTTGAATTTAATTAAGGTCCCATTTTATTTTAAAGAAGTAATTCACAAAGGTGCATCTTATGGTAGTGGATCATCACCAATTAAAGTTGTATAAAACTCAACAGCTATCTGGAAGATAAAGTACTTGAGGGTCAAGTACCAGACAGTGAACAAAATGGGTCTCACACTTGTTGAATGTCAACCAAACTCAAATCCAAAAATGAATCTCTCATAAATTTTCAGAGCATCTTAAAAAGAAGCCAGCTGATTTTGTAATCTGAACTGTAACCAGGTGTGAGACAGGTGTCCAATACTTCATGCCACGAATGAATAGCAATGAAAGCTGTCAGTCAAAGTAGACAGTTGAGCCAGCTTATGAAGTGCTTTCTTACATACCTGAGTACCTCTGTAACTATGAAGTCTTTACCAAATGCCATATGGTTCTTCATTCAAATTATTCTTCTCCTGATTTCATCCTTATTAGGTAGTTCTGAATCAATTATCTTCTTTATGGAACTGTTGTAATCAATGGAAATAATTTGCTAATTGTTGGTAATTTTGTCCACTGCTATTGAGACTTATCTTATGTCCATAAATAACAGAGGCAATGGGTAACATTTGAGTAATGTTTAGACATTTGAGGTAACTACATGTGCTGAATTTGTGAACTTCGCTTTTTTCTTTACTTATGAGTACCAAAGTTTATTCAGTTATCACCTATATTTTTGGATGCTGATTTTGTTTGTACTGTCAATGAGTTGAGGTCCATCCATTCTAAGCTTCAGTTTTTCTCTGTAATCCTTCCTGACAGACTTCATCCCATCACAATTCATTTTTTCATACTTGATGTTTGTTATGCTGCTTCTTGTATCAGTATTGTTGTGGCTGCTGATCAGTGCACCTGTTTTTGTATTCGTTTGAGGCTTATTGGTTGAATAATAAACCGTATATTCCATATTTCAGGGTTTCCTTCCTATCAATTTTCTTCCTACTCACTGATGGATGCTTCTTTTTATTTCATGTCTAGTAGTGGTCACATTCAAAGTTGGTCTCATATATCATGTATCTCCCTGGAATTATTGTAGCCATTGAGGGCATTAATAATCTGGAATCCACATAATGAATTCTTTGCTAATGTCCACAGGGTGAACCTTAACTCCAGTATAACATTTATCAGAGCATTCATGAGTATTTCCTGATTACTTTGGAACAAGGGACTCATTGTCTTCAGTGGCTCATTACAAAGTAATAGTACAATTATGTTTTTTTGTCTGTTACCTTTGTTTCTGTGAAAATATCTTAGAATGGTGAAAAAGCCTCTAATACACAATCACCAAAACAAAGAACACAAAACAGAGAGTAGTTCAATAACCTTCAGATATATGCAAAATTAGTGCACTGCATAGGGTGCATCCATGCATAGCGTTATTGAGCTGGCCTTCCATTGCACTCAATGAATCCAGACATAACATGTACAATGGACAACTCACCATCAGTAAACCTATCACAGCGCTGTGTTACACTGTTAGCATACAAATAAACTTTCAAAACAAACAAACCTGAGACTGAATCATGAGTACTGAGGACAAAGAGAAAAAGAGTGTGCATTACTATTGTCGAAAGCAAGTTCTGCAAGTGGATAAAAGAAGTTTGTTTCCAAACAAGTTGACATTTGGCTGTTGTGCAGAAATTTTCAGTTCAAAAGAGATAAAAAGATAAGTGGGGGTAAGAAATCAAACAAAATGCAACTACTCTATAACGAGCTACTGAAAACCATGGGTCCCTTGTATCAAATTACTCAGGAAATATCCCTGGAAAACATCAAAAATTTTGACAGCGGAATTTGTATTCATCCTGTTATTTTTTTAACATGGTTATCACAATGGTCAGTTTCAACTTCTCACAACTTTCTACCTCAGAATATTTATGTTTGTCCTAAAGTGCATAAACAATCTTGTTGATTTTCATAACGACAGCAATAACAATAGCAACTAAAACTAAGTGGCATACAATACTGAATGTTTCAGTTCATTCAATCATAAGCTACTTCTCAGTGTTTTAGTGTTCTTTACTTTTGTTAAAGATATGGTAAAGAAAAGGGTTTTTTGATGAGAAGCATTTTCTCCCTTCTGTAAGGACAGCCATTGTGTATTCAACCAGGGCTTCAAAACGACGGAGAGGCTTCGTCCCGCCGTAGCCCTCAGTGGTTCACAACCCCACAACAGGCTACAGCAGTCCTCCCACCCCACTGCTGCCCCACACTGAACCCAGGGTGGTTATTGTGCAGTTCAGAACCCAGTGGACTCCCCCTCCCTGGGAATGTCTCATACCATATGAGTGTAACCTCAACTGTTTGTGTGGTAGTGTAATTACTGTGTTCATGAGGGACAGCCATACTCTAATCTGCGTCACTCAAAAGTGATTTTATGTAGTAAATTTCTGTTTCCCTAAAGTGATTCATAAAAATATACATTTTTTTTCCTAAGCAGATGACAAATGCATGCTGTTTTGGAAATAGTCATCAGATTCAAAATAGCAACAATGAGTTTTACCATAGCTACATATATTTTAACGTACTTGTACTGTGACATTTAATTCTCTGTGGTCTTCTAGCAATGTTTTCACCCCAGAACTGCTCTGAACTGCAGCCAAATACACTCAGAACACAGCTCAATCATTGAAGTAACATTATCATAGTTGGAGGAATGATGTACTGCAAGTACTCCCAAAAGTTATAAGTAACAACTGCTAATAATACCTAAAGCCTTACTCTCCCATTTGCTGTATCAGATGTTGAGCCATCATCTAGTGAAAAATTCTACACAGTTTTTCTTTTCTTTTTTGAATAATATATTATTTAGTTCACATTACACTGCATATGCTTATTTCCATAACCAGTGCCTGATTTATCAACAATACAAATCCTACAGCTGACTCATTTGCTGTACAGCTAATTCTGAAAATGTGAGACACATGCAAGATATATAAACGAAGCGCTGGCAGGTCGATAGACACACAAACTAACACAAACATACACACAAAATTCTAGCTTTCACAACCCACGGTTGCTTCGTCAGGAAAGATGGAAGGAGAGGGAAAGACGAAAGGATGTGGGTTTTAAGGGAGAGGGTAAGGAGTCATTCCAATCCCGGGAGCGGAAAGACTTACCTTAGGGGGGAAAAAAGGACGGGTATACACTCGCGCACACACACACATATACAGACACAAGCAGACATATACACACATATGTGTGTGCGAGTGTATACCCATCCTTTTTTCCCCCTAAGGTAAGTCTTTCCGCTCCCGGGATTGGAATGACTCCTTACCCCCCCCCCCTCCTTAAAAGCCAAATCCTTTCGTCTTTCCCTCTCCTTCCCTCTTTCCTGACGAGGCAACCGTTGGTTGCAAAAGCTAGAATTTTGTGTGTATGTTTGTGTTTGTTTGTGTGTCTATCGACGTGCCAGCGCTTTCGTTTGGTAAGTCACATCATCTTTGTTTTTAGATATATTTTTTCCCACGTGGAAGTTTCCATATATAGAACGAAAGTGCTGGCAGGTCGATAGACACACAAACAAACACAAACACACACACAAAATTCAAGCTTTCGCAACAAACTGTTGCCTCATCAGGAAAGAGGGGAAGGAGAGGGAAAGACGAAAGGATGTGGGTTTTAAGGGAGAGGGTAAGGAGTCATTCCAATCCCGGGAGCGGAAAGACTTACCTTAGGGGGGAAAAAGGACAGGTATACACTCGCACACACACACATATCCATCCATACATATACAGACACAAGCAGACATATTTAAAGACAAGGGGTTTGGGCAGAGATGTCAGTCGAGGCGGAAGTGAAGAGGCAAAGATGATGTTGAATGACAGGTGAGGTATGAGTGGCGGCAACTTGAAATTAGCGGAGATTGAGGCCTGGTTGGTAACTGGAAGAGAGGATATATTGAAGAGCAAGTTCCCATCTCCGGAGTTCGGATAGGTTGGTGTTGGTGGGAAGTATCCAGATAACCCAGACGGTGTAACACTGTGCCAAGATGTGCTGGCCGTGCACCAAGGCATGTTTAGCCACAGGGTGATCCTCATTACCAACAAACACTGTCTGCCTGTGTCCATTCATGCGAATGGACAGTTTGTTGCTGGTCATTCCCACATAGAATGCATCACAGTGTAGGCAGGTTAGTTGGTAAATCACGTGGGTGCTTTCACATGTGGCTCTGCCTTTGATCGTGTACACCTTCCGGGTTACAGGACTGGAGTAGGTGGTGGTGGGAGGGTGCATGGGACAGGTTTTACACCGGGGGTGGTTACAAGGATAGGAGCCAGAGGGTAGGGAAGGTGGTTTGGGGATTTCATAGGGATGAACTAACAGGTTACGAAGGTTAGGTGGACGGCGGAAAGACACTCTTGGTGGAGTGGGGAGGATTTCATGAAGGATGGATCTCATTTCAGGGCAGGATTTGAGGAAGTCGTATCCCTGCTGGAGAGCCACATTCAGAGTCTGGTCCAGTCCCGGAAAGTATCCTGTCACAAGTGGGGCACTTTTGTGGTTCTTCTGTGGGGGAACCCAGAATCCCAGAATGTCCTAAAAAGAGGGACATCTTACCCACAATCCTTGCCACCCATCCTAAAGTGGTGTTCATTGCCCACACAAACCCCACATCATCATAGTCCATCCCTATGCCACTCTCAATCCCAAGCTTTGGCCACAGGGATCATATCACTGTGAAAGACCCAAGTATAAGACCTGCCAAATCCACCCACCCAGCATTTCCTATTCCAGTCTTATCACAGATTTATTCTACCCCACCAGAGGCTTGGCCACCTGTGAAAGCAACCATGTCATATACCAGCTTTATGGCAAACATTGCCCAGCTTTTTATATTGGTGTGACTACAAGCCATCTGTCTACCATCTGGATCCTCCCCTCCACCACCAGCTTTTCTGAACCAAGCAGGTGGGACTTATCAGAAAATATTCTCCACTCCTGAAATCATCCTGGCCTCAACCGATGGTAATCTACTACCCCTACACTAGCCACCTAACATTTCCACCCCCCCCCCCACCCCCAATGTATCACCTCTTGCCTATTCAGTCCCATCATCCTCATTGGGCAATGCTCTCTGCCAATGCACACACTGGTCTTTTCCCCTTCTCTGCTCCTCTCCTTCCATTTATCCATTCCCTCGACCCATCTCTCCCCCTCCCTACAGCCTGCTGACACTGCACCTGACAGTCTCGTCCTGTCACCATCTAGTCCCTATACACTCTGCCAGGTTGCGCTGACTTCTGTCTCCCCCCCCCCCCCCCCAATCTGTACCTTGCTTGCTATCCCTTACCCTTGCAATCCCACACCCCACTCCAGATTGCTGCATCAGTTCAACATGGCACAGTTGCATTCTGGTCAGATGCACCAAAGATAGGTGCCTTGTGTGTGTGAGATGTGCTTTTTTGTGTGAATATGTGCATGTTTTCCTTTCTGAAGAAGGCTTTGGCCAGAAGCTCAAAGCGTACAAGTTTTTTCGTTTGCAGCTCAATGTGTCACCTTTATGACGAGTAGCAATGGGTCCTATTGACAATATTGTTGATATTTCAAACTGGACTTTCCACTGTTTAATCCAAGCATACAGTTTTCTTTCAGCAGTGACTTACTAATTATTATACATGAAACTTGTAATCAGTAAAAACAGAATGTAATAGATTTGAGCTCAATCATTACTTACCTATCCAGCATTCAAGACGGGCACATGGTTGTGTCTTTACTACGTCCGGTGGATCGACACCCACATTAAGGCAGAGCACAAGAGCCACACTCACAGTTTTCATCTGCAATCAATATTTTTATCCATCAAAGTATGTATTTATTAACTGCCACAGCTCTACTTTAAAGAAAAGTATTGAAAGACTCCTTAACCACTAACAAAAAATTTGCAAAAAGCATTTCAACTGCATTTTGAAAAAAGTAGTAGGTATTTAGTAAACAGACTTATAAGAAACGGTTCATCAAACCAAATGTTGCCACTATGGAGGTGTTATGAATGCAAGTTACAAGCTAAAGTCAAAGTTGTCCCACTCTCAGGGAAAGAGTATAGAGGTGTAGATGCAGAAATTCTGCATAGCTGTTCTAAATTATGCCATAGTGGATGTGGTTTATCATTGTCTTTCCACAACCTATTATGAAGTGTTGAGTGTGTCTGTGTTGTGTAGATAACTGTGATGAGTGCTTGTACAATCTACCACCTGTAGTTATGGATAAAAAGAAGGGAGAAGGTGAAACACGTTACCAGCAAGTAGCCTGCTACTTTCCAATAGCATCAAGAGGGGTATCTAACTTCTATCCCCTAATTGGTAATGTTTTGAGCACTATGTGCAGGGCCCTCCAACCAGTTCCGGATCTGGACAAACCAATGCCTCAGTAGGACAGAATTTGGCACGATATCCCTCAGAAGGATGTCCAACAACTTATAAATCAATGCCAAGCAGAATAACTGCTTGCACAAGGGCCACAGGTGGATCACTGTGTTACTGATTTGCTCAATTTGTGACGTTCTTTTTCTTGAATAAATCATCCAAATTTTCTGCAATTGTAATCATTTGTTTGTCTGTATATGTAGATCACACTTACTAATTCCTGGCCCATGCTAATAATTCCTTCATGGTGTGCCACTTTTTTTGTCTAAGAGTATATTCATTTATGTTCTGGGTCAATTGCCACTCCCTGCACCAAGTATCAATCTTCCACAATGTTCCTGCATTTTGCTACAATTTTATAGCATTATGACTTCTCTGCATACAACAGCATAATCTGTGAAAAGACTCACAGAATGTACAGTGTTCTCCACTACATCATTTTTACATATTGTGAAAAAAACTGATCCTTTAACACTCCTTTGGGATATGCCCAAAGTCACTTTTATGTCAGAAGATTTCCCTCCATTGAGCATGTCACGCTATGCTCTGTTTGTTAGAAACTCTACAGTCCAATCACACAACTGGTCTGATATTTTGTACGCTTGAATTTAATTCATTAGGCAGCAGTGTGGAACTGTGTTGAATGATGCCTTCTGGAAATCAAGCAATATGACATCGGCTTAAGTGCTGGTACCTATTGCTTTCTGGGTATTGAAGATGAACAGAGTGAGCAGGGTTTCACGTGATCATTCTGTTCAGAACCCTTGTTTATTCCTATAGAGGAGATTTTCATTCTCCAGAACAGTCATAATACTTGAGTATAAAAAATGTTCCAAAATTCTACAACAGACCGACATCAGAGATATAAACTGATAGTTTTGTGCATCTGTCTGATGACCCTCCTAGAAAACAGTAACAGCACACTCTTTTATTTAGCCATTAAGAATGCTTTCCTCCCCTAGTGACCTGTGGTACATCACTGCTGGGAAAGGAGCAAGTTGTGGCACTTACTGTATGCAGAATCATATTGGTATCCCATCAAGTCTAGTGGCATTTCCTCTTTTGAGTGATTCCAATTATTTAGGTATCCCATGGTCAAATTTCTGACGTTTGTCAACCTGAAATTTGTGGAACAATTAGAGGAGGAATTATAGTGGAATCTTCCTCAGCGAACTGTTTTCCCAAAAGACATTTAGTATTTTGGCCTTCACTGTGCCATCCTCCATCTCAATGCCATTATGATCACAGAGTGTCTGGACAGATGGCATCAATTCATTTACTGATTTAACCTAAAACCAAGTCTTCTCAGGGTTTCCTGTCAAGTTGGTTTGGCTCTCCTTAGCTAATTTTGGCTTCATTCAGCTTTTGTTTGTCTGTGAGGCTTTGGCTACTTTTAAATTTGCAGTGAACTCTCGTTACTTTCGTAGCAGCTTTCTAACACAGCTGTTGAATAAAATTTTAATGTTGATCACCAAGGTAATCTGAAATCTGTTTCTTGTCACTCTTGCTAAGCAGTAGGATCTTCCTACCTTTCTTTGTATCCTATTTACACTCATATTTGCTGACACTGTAGCAGACTGATGATCACAGATTTCCTTTTCTGACCTAACTGATTCCAAAATTCAGGTCTGTTTGTCACCACCAGATTAAAGATGGCCTTCATGAGTCGGCTCTTTATTAATTGTTGATGGTAATTTTTGGATAAAGCATTCAGAACAATTTCAGATGATTCCCTGTCCTTGTAGACTGCCCTAATCACTTGAATCTCTCAGTCTATACACAAAATATTCTCCAAGTTTCCCCTCAAATGTTCTACCACTATTGCTCCTGTGGCAGAAGACCTATGAAAGCATCCAATGACCGCATTTGATCCATCTTCAACCACTTATCTTTACCCAAATTATTTTCCATTTTGAATATGTATTAACCTCACTAGTACTATCATTTTTTTTTTTTTTCCGGCTATAAACATGCCTCCACTGCTGGCATTCAACCTATTTTTCCAATATATATCCAATCGAAATTTAAAACTTCATTGCCATTAATATCTGGTTTCATTCAGCTTTCTGCTCCTAGTACTATGAGGGCACTGTTACTGATTATAGACGAGACAAGTTCTGGGACCTTTTCATATGTGTTCCTGTAGTTAACTAACACTACACCAACAAGCTTTCTCCAATCTGTGATGATGAACTTTACTTCTTCAGTTAATGGAGATACTATTCTTCCCTGGCTGAAATCAATACATCTTATAGGGTATGTCTAGAGGTTTTTCTGTCCTAAAAAACCCAAATGTGCATGTCACATGTACTTCACTATCCTAGTTCTCGCTACCTACCTATAAAGCATGCCTAATCTCTTAAGGGGTTTCTAAAATTTTCCACCAAATAGTGGAGGTCTGCATCCAAGATCATCATAGAATTGTCTGACCTCTGACTTCAGTCTCCACTCAGCTCCAAACCAGAGGACTGTAATCGGTTCCGAGAACAATGTTGCAAAATGCTAGCTCTCCTTCCACCCCGTGAGCAAAGGCTAGCTGTCTTCACCCCATCAGCCAGCCACCTGTAGGGCCGAGAATGGCTGCTGAACCTAGGCAGCACACATTATTCAAGCCACAATATGCAGTCAGGTGCATCCAGTGCACTCAACTGCTGCTGGCAGAGCCTCCTCCACTTCTCAGACACGACCTCTGGCAAGCAAATAGAGTGAATACTGGCCTCCCTTCCAAGCATGCCCACTATTTCTGTAAGGGAAACCATCACCCACCTAACACTGGAGCTCCCAATGACAAGCATCCGCTCCCATTCTTGTTCACATCATTCAGGACGATTGGCCTCCGTCGCAGGTGAGGTGTCCCATGCTGTCCTAGATGTATTTTCAGCAATGAGCAATACCGCAAACTTGTTTTTAAAGAGTAGGGGCAGCCGTAAAGCCAATACCCACTTTTGACTTCTGCCCAAAGATTCGCAACCCTACCAATGTTTGCCAATAGTCGTCAAATATGTGTCGACCAGATGCATCCTGTGAATCTGGGTGCTGTGGCATTAAGGACCCCAGGTGACATTATAGGCTCCAGAAGTTTCAATGCATTCATCTCAGGTGCCCCAATGCCACTGCAGCCTAGGGCAGCAATCTGAAGCCTGTAGACCATGGTCAACTGAGCTTCCAGCTGTTTACGGACATCACTCAAATTCCTCAGCATCTGTCCACAACAGGTGGAGTCCCTATCCATTTTTAATTGATTTTCTGCAATACTGCAAGTAATCTAACACTAATCCAAGATACTACAAATAATCTAACACGAATCCAAGGAATCTCTGGGTGTAGTCTACATTGTGCTGCTACACTGCCTTTGGTTTTTACTACACTCCAAATTCAGCTCACACAACGAAGATGCACTAAATTTTTTGCGAAAACTTCTAAATAAATTAGTACTCACTAGTCAATGCAGTAAAATATGCAGATACAATTCACTTATTCACAGAAGCACGTGAACACAAAAACTAAACTAAATCCTGTGTATAAAGCCATTTCATACACATCTTTCTTTGTCCATTATCTCTACTTTTATCTGTTATCTAACAGCTCTGAAGACCCCTTCTTATAGCACATATAGCAGAAGAAAAGCCCTGACATTTAAAGCGGACATGATGTGGCCGTTTTGTGGGCCAGCCACAACTCGTAATGTAACATGGTTTTGTATATATTTGCCTATGGTTATGACTCGGTGCTACTGCAGCTCTACAAGCTAATATTGTTTTCAGTCACATAGTTTTGCTGCCACGAACAACCTTTTGTGCTTCACGGTTGAAAGCTAGCAAGAGCATTGCCAGCTAACAGGGCTCTTCTTTCATTGTATGAATTATACTTGTACATATTGTCAAGCTACTGATTCCACATTTCTATATCAGCCCAGTTGTGCAGGAACATTGTTGACTTGCACACAGTTGATGGCTAAGCTAACAGGTTGCACTTCATTCTCACTATGTTTTAATTCATAACACTGGGGTCTGAAAGTCAACTACAAAATGATGAATGTTGTGCTTCAGTGCCAGATACACAATTCTTTTGCTTATTATCTCTAGTTCCACCAACAGAAGTACTAAACATTTTTTTCAGTACAAACCCGGTACCAAGTTCTCACTGGGGTTCACATCCACCTAGGGCTGTTAAATAATCTCTGTTCACAACAACAATCAATCCCTCAAGTCCATATAGTCATGGTTCACTGCCAACAGGCTGACCCTTGATTTGAAGGAAACAGATTATATTTGATTTGTAAAAATGAATCTAAACCAAGATCTCCAACTGATACTGGATAGAAATGAGTTAGAAAGAGTTTGATGTACAAGACTTTTAGGACTGTATGTTGATAAAGACAAACTGAAAAGACCATGTAACACAACTCTACCAGACACTCAGTCGAGTATGTTTTGCTCTGAGAATCATTTGAAAAGTATGCTCACCAGAAGGTGCTGCATTGGCTTGTTTTGGTTACTTATAGTCCTTTGTAACCCACAAAATAGTGTTTTGAGATAAAACTAATAGTCCTTAAATGAAATTTTTACATTATGGGAAAGCACTATTCAAATTCTGTCACACAGCTCTACAAGGGCTCACTGCAAGCCCATTTTTGAAAAGTTGTGTACACTCACTGTATCCTCCCCACAAATATAGAAATGTGTGCTGATGACAAGAGCTAAATTTGGAGACCTGCAAACAATAACAGTTACTGTAGTTGTAACATTCTGTAGCTGTGGCTCCCTCCATGTAGAAACAGTAAGAACAATTTGTACTCAAAAATGTGTGAGCCACTTTGGTGTCATGCACTCCCAACATATATAGAGGTTGGTGAAGAAGACAGCTCTTGGAGAAGAGTCAAATACCTTTATTGTTGAGAAGTGCAGAAATTCTAGGCCCTTGTTTACTGTTGTGAACTTTTTACTGATATCTGATTTATCATATATGCTGTGCTTGTCTTTGCACAAGAATGTTTCTGCTGTTGGCTTCCTGTTTTTTCTGAGCCAGATGCAGAGAAGGGGACCATTTGCAAGAAAAGTTGTGATGGGTATAATGATTGTGGGGGTTTATGTGTTTAGTTCTTTTTTTTCCGGAAATGTAATACAACGTGTTAATGTGTTTGTATAATTCAGGAGTGTTTCATGTTTAGATATATCACTGATTATCCTTCTCACGCATGATGTAAGCTCCTTGAAGACTAGGTACATACAGTTTTCTTTCCAAATCAAAGAAATGAGGAAGTTGGGTAAGGTGGTGATAATACTCATATTCGGAAGAATCATGATTCATAGCCCATCTGACCATCCTGACTTGGGTTTTCCATAGTTTTCCCAAGTGGATAAAGTGAACACTGGGATGGTTCCTTTGATAAGGCCATGCCCGACTTCCTGCCCTATCCTTGCCTAATACTATCTTATTGTGTGTGTGTGTTATTATGTCTGTGGTGTACCTGACATGTCCTATACTGTTGTGCCAAGTGATCAATGGATGAATAAATAAATAAAACAAATAAATGGAGATTTCTAATACATTTAATGAACTTTACAGAACTAAGGCACAAAATTTAATAAAAAGCCAATGAAATTCAAATAATGATTTTTTTTAAAGGAAAATCCACATTTGTGTATCAAGTGACGACAACTGACTTTATAAATTCAATCAGTAAAATTAAATCCTTCTACAATGCTAGTGGTATCCCAAAAAAGGTCATTAAACTAAGTTCATGTAAAATACTCTCTTAGCTAACAGACATAACTGCCATTTAGTGCAGAAACATTTTCAACAAACCTAAAACAGTCAATAATACAGGCACTTCACAGTAAGGATTGAACGTAAGACACATCACTCTATAGATCAATCTCAGTACTGCCTTGCTTTTCTAAGGCAACTGAATGAGTAATGCATAAAAGATTACGTAACTTTCTGGACAAAAATAAAGTACTAGTTAATACTGGAAAATGGTTTCAGGAAAAGTAAAGCTATTTGAACAGCTGACTTTGACTTCTTGAAGCAAGTCTTGAATGCTACAGACCAATATGAATTAAAGTATGAACTATTTCTAGATCTATCTAAAGCATTTGATCTTATCAATCATGATCTACAAATTTGAGAATTATAAAAATGTAGTATCTGTGAAAATGCCTACAGCTTACTTAAGTCTTGTATTTCTGGTAGGCAGCAGATGGTAGAAACATGAAATGAAAATAAAACTTACTTTTTGGGAGAAGGGAAGTTAGCTACAGAGTACCTCAAGGCCTGTGATGGGCTCTCTGTTATTCTTTATGGATGATTTACAGCACCACTTGTCAGCAGCAAAGCCAGGGTTGTTTGCAGATGATACTAGTATTTTTATTAATGGATCAAGATTGCTGATTTACAGCAGAAGGTCTTGGTGGCAACAGAAAAATTAGAAAGATGGTTTAGGGATTGTTCCATGTGGTAAATAAGAAAAATAACTATGTGGACAGGATTTAGAGGTTTAAGAGAAAAAACTGGAAGTAATATAATCCTAGAATTAGGGGCCGTAGCACTGAACAAATATCTTACATGGAGTTTATAACTTTGGTTAGGTGGTCATTTATTAGGGGACATTTTTAACTATTGACCAATGGGTAATTAAATACATTGTGTCTTAAGAATTCTTAGTGACTGCTGTAACACTGAAATAATACTATTTCTTACTATGGACATGTGCACCACCTACTGCAGTACTGTGCAATATGATGGAAAAATGAAAGTTCCGCAAAACAATCACTCAAAATTTAAAAAAAAGGAGCAATATAAATAATGAAAGGGGTTACCAATAGAAAATACTGCAGGAACATTTCTAAATAATTTGAAATTTTGACCCTTCCCTTCCTAGTGTGTGTGTGTGTGTGTGTGTGTGTGTGTGTGTGTGTGTGTGTGTGTGTGTGTGTGTGCACGCGCGGGGGAGGGGGGGGCTGCATGTGTGCAACCGGAGCTGGCAAACTGACACAGTTTCAGACATGCGCCTTGGCACCGCCAATGAGATGGACTTCCAGGTTGTGATAATCAGTGGCCAGAGGCAACAACACATTGTTCATGTTCTGCAATGGCATATGACAGTTCAAGTACAGCTTTCCAGGTTTGCAGCTTATAGCTACAGTTCATAGTGGAGATCAACCAGTGAGACTTAGCCTGTGTGTGGAGCCACCTATAGCCTTCGCATAGGGAAAACTGTTTACTACAGTGATTGACAGTGTGGCACCCAGGACAGACACAGTCTCATTGACATTGTATACAGTAACGAATGCCCTGAGAGGCCACTGCTTAGGTGTATCTGTCCACAAGCACATCTTACAAGTTGTTGTACAACTTTAGTTAAGTATCACAGAACAATAAAGTGTTTATTTTTATGTCACTAATTTGTTTGCGCTGTCACAGATTCCTCCATCCACCTGGGAACACCTATACTAATTCAACATGTGGTAGTCATACTGCCCAAACAAATTGTGCACATCATGTAAACTTAAGAAAGAGTTGAAATAGATGCTAATATCTAACAGTTATTACAGCATTGATGAATACAAAATTTATTCACCATAAATAAAGTATGCCTCTTTAAGAGTATGTGTTCCTTCTCATAATATTGTGACATCCCATCATGAACTGCGCATTGTTCGTGATGTGTTCTAAATAATTTAAGGATTACAGATAACAAGCACTGTATCCTCAATACACACATAAACAAAACTGAGGACTCTGTATAAGTTTCAGATGAACCAATTTATGTAATATTCTAGTCCATTCTTACAACACACATACTTCACCCAGCACACGCTAATCCAGTCCTGTAACAAGCTCATCCTATCCTATCCTATCAAGGACAGGGGGTAACCTAAGAAAGCAGTCATATCATTACTACCTCTGCAGTAATTTGTGCACAGCATTTTATGTGGGCATGACCACTAATCAGCTATCCACCGGAACGAATGGTGACTGCCAAACTGTGGCCAACAGCAGAGTTAACCACCCAGTAGCAACACACACTGCTGGTCACAACAGGGTTGATTTCAATAGCTGCTCCACAAGTTGAGCATTCTGGATCTTTCCCCACAACACCAACTTATCTTAATTATGTAGTCTGGAGTTGTCCTTGCAACATATTCGTCTTTTCCAATCTTTCCTGGTCTCAATCTCCATTAGCCCCACCCTCACACACCTCCAATTCTGCCTTATGACCCTAACTTCACTCATCCCACACCCAAGAATTCTCTAAGGATTCATGCTTCCTCTGTTCCATCTCCCCCTCCCCACCCACTCCTCCACATCATCAAGCACTGCACACAACTTCCTCTGCCTGCAGCCAGAACTAGATTCAAACACCACACAAGTATTACTACAGAGATGCTTTGGGAACTCAAATGGGAATCTCTGGAAGCAAGGTGACATTCTTTTTCAGGAACACTATTGAGAAAATTTAGAGAACCGGTGTTTGAAGTTGACTAAAAATTGTTCTGTTGCCTCCAACACACATTGTGCACAAGGAACAAGAAGATAAGATACAAGAAATTAGGGCTCATACTGAGGCATATAGACAGTTGTTTTTCCCTTGTTCTATTCACGAGTGGAACAGGAAAAGAAATTACTTGTGGTGGTAAGGGTCACCCTCCGCCACGTGCCATTAAGGTGGATTGCGGAGTAGTGGTGTAGATGTGCCATATTCCTATCTTATGCATTTCCTACCTTTCTCACCTCCCTTCCCCAATCACTGACTGTTTTCATCTCTTGGTATCCCTCTACAGTTTTTATCCTCAGCACTTCCCTCCACTACTAAATTGGTAATCTCTTGACGTCTCAGAATGTGTCCTACCAGGCTATCAATTGTCCCTTCTTCTAGTCACATTGTGTTGCAAATTTTGTTTCTCCCCAATTTTATTCAGTACCACATCACTAGTTACATGATCCACCCATCAATCTTCAGCATTCTTCTGTAGCACCAAATTTCAAAAGCTTTTACCTCTTCCTGTCTAAACTGTTTATTGTCCATGTTTCACTTCCACATATGGCTACACTCCATACAAATACTTTCAGAAAGGACTTCCTGACACAAATTTATATTCAATGGTAACACATTTCCCTTTTACAGGAACTCTTTTTCTTGCCATTGTCAGTCTACATTTTATATCCTCTCTGCTTTGGCCATCATCAGTTATTTTACTGCCCATACAGAAAAACTCATCCACTACTTTAAGTGTCTCGTTTTCTAATCTAATTTCCTTAGCATCACCTGATTTAATTCAAATACATTCCACTATCCTTGCTTTGCTTTTGTTGATGTTCATCTTATATCCTCCTTTCAAGACTGTGTCCATTCCATACAACTGCTCTTCCAAGACTTTTGCTGTCTGTGACAGAATTAAAATGTCGACGGCAAACATCACATCAAAGTTTTCATTTCTTCTCCTGAACTTTAATTCCTTCTCCAAATTTTCCTTTGGTTGCCATTACTTCTTGCTCAATGTCCAGATTGAATAACATCGGGGATAGGCTACAGCTCTGTCTCACTCCTTTCTCAAGCAATGCTTCCCTTTCATGCCCCTGAACTCTCATTACTGCTGTCTGATTTCTGTCCAAGATGTGTATACCCTTTCACTCCCTGTGTTTTATCCACACTGCCTTTAGAATTTCATAGAGAGTATTCTAGTTTACCTCATCAAAAGCTCTCTCCAAATCTAAAAGAGCTATAAATGTAGGTTTGCCGTTCCTTCACTTATTCTCTAAAATAAGTCACAGAGTCAGTATTGCCTTGTGTGTTCTTATATTTCTCCAGAATCTAAACTGATCTTCACTGAGGTGCACTTTTAACAGTTCTTCCATTCTTTTGTAAATAATTTGTGCAAGTATTTTGCAACGATCACATATTAAACTGATAGTTAGGGAATATTCACACTTGTCAGCACCTGTTTTTCTATTGGAATTGTTACATTCTTCTTGCATACCAGGTATAATGGTTTCGTTATGGCTGGCTCTCCCAAGGATATCAGTAGTTCTGAGGGAATGTCATCTATTTTCGGGGCCTTTATAACTTTGCTCTTCCAATGCTCTGTCGAATTCTTCTCGCAGTATCACATCTCCTGTCTTATCTTCATCTATGTCCTCTTCCCTTTTCCCTTTCTATAATATTTCCTTCAAGTTCACTCCTATAGTCCTTCTGTAACACTCCTTCCACCTTTCAGCTTCCCCTTTCTTGCTTAATACTGGTTTTCCATCTGAGCTCTTGGCGTTCATACAGCTGCTTTTATTTTCTCCAAATGTCTTTTCAGTTTTCCTATTGGTGGAATCTATCTTTCTCCCAATTATATATGCTTTTATATCCTTACATTTGTCCTCTAGCCATTCCTGCTTAGTTTTTTGTATTTCCTGTCAATCTCATTTCCAATACGCCTTATCTTTCTATTTGATCCTCTGCTGCCTTCATTATTTCATCAATCAAAGCCACCCATTCATCATCTACTGTATTCCTTTCCCCTGTTTCAGTCAATCATGGCCTAATGCTCCCTTTGTAACTCTCAACAATCTCTGGTTCTTTCAACTTAACCAGAACCCATCTCCTTAATTTTTTTCCTTTTTGCAATTTCTTCAGTTTTAATCTACAGTTTGTACCCAATAAATTATGATCAGAGTCCACATCTGCCCTCAGAAATAGAATTTGTCTTACCAGTATAAAATCAATCTGAAACCTTCCAGTGTCTCCAAGTTTCTTCCAAATATACAATGTTTTTTCATAACTCTTTAACAATGATTAAACTATGCTATATACAAAATTGTACCAGGTGGCTTCCTCTTTCATTCCTTTCCCCAAGTCCATATTCACCTACTATTTTTTCCTTCTCTTCCTTTTCCTACAACTGAATTTCAGTCCCCATCACAATTCCTCTCCCTTACCTATCTGAATGATTTCTTTTATATCATTATAATATATTTTTTTAAATCGCTTCATCATCTGCAGAACTAGTTGACATATAAACTCATACTACTGTTTTAGGCATAGGCTTTGTGTGTATCTTGGCTGCAATAAAGCGTTCACTATGCTGTTCATAGTAGTTTACCAGCATTCCTACTTTCTTCTTCATTACTGCTTTTTAATTAATTTTTAATGCCGAACTGGGAAAGGAAAGGAAGTAGGGAGATATAATTGGAAAATGGGCTTCACATAAATAAACTAATAGAAATGGACAAAGACTTGCTGAAATTTGCAGAACACATGGGCTCATCTCTAGATCTACATATTTTAAAAGAAAACCAAGAAAACTTATGACATGGAAACATCCTGACTGGAGAAGAAGAGAGTGGCATCTAGACAATGTCTACATGGAAAAATTCTTTCATGAAGAAATTCAAAATGTTTTAAAATGTTAAAGTACTCAGAGGAACAGATCATTATTAGGTCAAAATCAAAATCAGATTCACCTCACTAAAGAAAAAAAGACAGAACATTTGGAGACAAAAGAAAGTAATACCCACATACAGTAATGAAAAATGACAAATATCAGCAAAACACTCAAAATACAACAGTAAGCAATAATCTTGAGGAACTAATACCAATTTTAAAACAGCACGCTGAAGAATTGGCCCCAGTAAATCAACTAAAAGACATGCATGGTGGACTACAGAATGTGATGAAATTCATGATGAAAGACATCAAGCTCTGACAAAATTTCAAACTCACAAAACAAAAACAAAACAAAAATTGCAACTAACCTCAAAAACATCAGAAAAATGTTCTCTCAAATTATCAGAAAGACAAAGTGGCAATATCAAAAGGCTATACTGAGCTCCACTGAAGAAAACTTCTACAAAACCAATTCCAGAGAATATTTGAAAGCAACTAATAAATAATTGTGTAATTACAACCCTCCCATATTACTGCTGATAAATAAAGATGGAAGAAAAGAGTATAACAACAAGTAAAACACAAAAATAATGGCAGCAGTACGCAACAAGCTCTTGGACTGTGATGAACTTGAAAAGCTTTTAACAGTAGACACAGGCAACCCTCTAAAAACCAAACCAGAAAATATGAAGCCACCTACAGTACAAGAAATAGAAACTGGACTTAAAGAAATGAGAAACCACAAAGCATGTGGGGAAAATCAAGTGTTTGCAGAAATGTAGAAGTATGCTGGTAAAACAACTCAGACATCTTTACATATTATTTTACAAATTATTTGGGCAACAGAAAAATTCCCTGAAGAATGGATCACACCTATAATTACCCACTTTATAAGAAAGGAGACAAAAGTATCAGACAACTATAGAGGAATCTCACTCCTGAACTGCACCTACAAGATTTTTTCAAGATTTTACACAATAGGATCAAAGAACAACTGGATAAGGAACTGGGGGAATACCAAGGAGGCTTCAGACCTTGGAGAAGCTCTCCTGAACAAATAATTACTCTGAAATTAATCATGGCTTATTATCGCAAATGAAACAAGCCTCTCTCAATTACATTTACAGATTTTAAGAAAGCATATGATTGTGTCCACATTCATTCATTCATTAATCCTTGTTACACAGATCATGAGTATGACAATTCGTAATGATGTGGAAAGTGTCACTTTAACATAAGTTTTCTTTACACAAAATAACTAATTAAATTATTTTTTTTCTTTTTCTTTTTATTTCCAGTTACTACTTCATATCTAAGATGTCATCTATTGAGTAGAAGTAGTTGTCATTCAGAAATTCTTTTAATTTGCTTTTAAATACTGGTTGGCTGTCTGTCAGACTTTTAATACTATTTGGCAAATGACCAAAGATTTTTGTGGCAGCATAAGTCACCCCTTTCTGTGCCAAAGTGAGATTTAACCAGAATAGTGAAGATCATCCTTTCTTCTAGTGTTGTAGCTATGCATTTCACTGTTATTTTTGAATTTTGATGAGTTATTAATGACAAATTTCATAAGTTAATATATGTATTGCGAAGGTACTGTGACTATCCCGAGTTGCTTAAACAAATGTCTGCAAGGTGATATTGATGGGCTCCAGCTATTATTCTGATTACACGCTTTTGGGCAATGAATACTTTCTCTCCTAATGATGTATTGCCCCAAAATATGATGCCATATGAAAGCAATGAATGACAATAGGCAGAGTAGACTAATTTACTGATATGTTTATCAGACCCTCACTGTTAAAAATTTTTAGACATTTCAGACTCCACCAAAATTAATGAAACTGATAGAGCTTACCTTAACAAATACGAATTTGAAAATTAAGTTCAGAGAGGAACTTTCTTAATCATTCTAGATAGAAACTGGTTTAAGGCAGGGATATGGCCTGTCACCACTTCTTTTTAGTTGTGCCCTTGTTTACATAATGAGGGAATGGTACAAGAACAATCTGAAGAACATTAAGACTGGAACACAAAAAGGCACCATAAAGTTGAACTGTTTAGGATTTGCTGATGACCTCACTCTTCTCACCAATAACATTGAAGGAACCAAACAACAAATACAATCATTGCGGGAAATAGCCTAGAGTATTGGCATTAAAATTTCTTTTGAAAAAACAGAAATAATGCAAATGGAACTGCCACTGGCAAAAAAAAATTAGGATTGGAGAACATGACATAAAAATTGTTGAAAAGTATAAATACTTGGGAGCAATAACAAAACACAACCCAAATGAGAAACCATCATGTTAGAGCAGACTAAACAAATTGATTAAAATGCATCATGTTACCAAGAATGTGTAACAAAAAAATGCGTCTCAATAGCCACAAAACTGAAACACTACAAAACAGTGACACAGCCACAAATAACATATGCTGGAAAAACTATATTTACAACAACCAAAACTGTACCAATACATAGATTACTAAAAATAGAAAGAACAATCGTCAGAACATGCATAAATAAAAAAAAATACCAAAAAGACGGAGTTTGGAGAAAAGCTTAACAAGAAAGAGTTTAAAAAGAAATAGCACCAGTGACAAGTACAATGAAAAAGAAACAGATCTCTTCCCTAGGACATCTGACAAGGACAACAGAGAATAGAATTATCAGGAGAACAATTGAGGAGTTACGGAATAGTAAGACCGGAATTAGACGGATCTCAGAGATCAAGAAGGGCATGATCAAATTACAGATTACGATGGAGGGTTTGAAAGGCAAGACAGATGCACTCAAGGTACTTCAGGAGAAACATATCACACTACCAATAAAAATTACCAAATAGAGAATGGGAAGGGTGATTTCAGATGAGGGAAGGAAGGGCATGATCTGAAAGAATGAAAAAGTAATGGCTCAACAAAAAACAGAAGAACCTAGTTCATAATATTGACCAAAGTGGTCCAATGTGGCCCATAAAATAAATAAATACTGTTATCTGGCACATGCTGCTGTGGATCAGGCTAATTAAATGGGAAATAAATAGAAGAGAAAGCACATATAACCAATACATATTAGAATTGGTTATATGTCCTCATATACTTCTTGCCCCCCCCCCCCCCAATCTCTGTCCATCACCTTCCCCCCTTTCTATGTCCATCTTCTACTCCCCCTCGTTCTCTCCATCACCTCCTGCCCCCCCTCTCTCTCTATCACCTCCTTCCCCCACCTACACATCCATTTCCTCCATCTCCTCTTGCCCCCCCCCCCCTCTGTCTGCCTATCTCCTATTTTCTGCATACTATGTCCATTTCCTTCCACCCTTCTGTCCATGTCCTCCCCCCCCCCTCTCTCTCTCTGACCTTAAGCCCTGTTCAGTCAAGAACTTTTTGAGATCTTTCCTTTAATTTAAATGCAACATTGCATCAAAATGTTGAAGCAGTGAAGAACTTCTGGAGATATATATATATATATATATATATATATATATATATATATATATATGTGTGTGTGTGTGTGTGTGTGTGTGTGTGTGTGTGTGTGTGTGTGTTTAAAAGTTCATTTGTTCAAAATCTTCAGTCTCTGAAAGTTCTTCATCATCAACTGCTTTGAAATTTTGAGAGAATGTTACGCTAGATACACATATACTGTAGCTTCAAAGAAACTGGTATAGGCATGTCTATTCAAATACAGAGATATGTAAACAGACAGGATACGGCACTGTGGTCAGCAATGCCTATATAAGACAACAAGTGTCTGGCATAGTTATCAGATCAGTTACTGCTGCTACAATGCCATGTTATCAAGATTTGAGTGAGTTTGAACGTGGTGTTATAGTCAGTGCATGAGTGATGGGACACAGCACCTCTGAGGTAGCGATGAAGTGGGGATTTTTCCGTACGACCATTACACAAGTGTACCATGAATATAAGGAATCCAGTAAAACATCAACTCTCCGACATCGCTGCGGCCAGAAAAAGATCCTGCAAAAACGGGACCAACAACGACTGAAGATAATCATTCAACATGACAGAAGTGCAACACTTCTGCAAATTGCTGGCCATCAACAAGTGGCAGTGTATGAACCATTCAATAAAGCATCATTGATATGGACTTTCAGAGGCAAAGGCACACTCTTGTACCCTTGATGACTGCACAGCACAAAGCCTCACATGAGCCCCTTCAATACCGACAATGGACTATTGATGACTGGAAAAATGTTGCCTGGTTGGACGAGTCTTGTTTCAATTGTATAGAGCAGATGGACGTGTACGGGTATGGAGGCAACCTCATGAATCCATAGACCTGCATGTCACCTGGGGACTGTTCAAGCTGGAGGCTCTGTAATAATGTGGGGCATGTGCAGTGGAGAGATATGGACCCCTGATACATCCAGATATGGTTCTGACAGCTGACACAAACGTAAGCATCCTGTCTGATCACCTGCTTCCACTCATGTCCATTGAGGATTCTGACAGACTTCGGGCAATTCCAGCAGGGCAATGCGACACCCCACCCGTCCAGAATTGCTGCAGAGTAGCTCCAGGAACACTCTTCTGAGTTTAAACGCTTCCACTGTCCACAAACTCCCCAGACATTATCATTATTGAGCATGTCTGGGATGCCTTGCAACGTGCTGTTCAGAAGAGATCTCCACCCCCTCGTACTCATGAATTTATGGTCAGCCCTGGGTATCAGTTCCCTCCAGCATTACTTCACACATTAGTTGAGTCCATGCCTCGTTGTGTTGCGGCACCTCTGCATGCTTGCTTGGGGCCAACATGATATTAGGCAGGTGTACCAGATGCTTTGGCGCTTCAGTGTATGTTTTTATATATACATCTATGCTCTGCAATCCACCACGAGATGCATGGCAGAGAGTATGTCCCATTGTACCACTCGTTAGGGTTTCTTCCTGTTCCATTCACATATGGAGCATGAGGAAATGACTGAATGTCTCTGTGTGTGTGCAATAATTTTTCTAACCTTATTCTCACTATCCTTACGTGAGTGATACTTGGGGGGTTGTAGTATATTCCTAGAGTCATCATTTAAATCCATTTCTTGAAACTTTGTTAACAGACTTTCTTGGGTTAGTCTATGTCTATCTTCAAGAGTCTTCCAGTTCAGTTCCTTCTGGATCTCCGTGACACTCACAGGGATCAAACATTTGTGCTGCTCTTCTCTGTTTAGGTTCAACATATTTGATACATATCCCAAACATATATGGGGGTATGTTGTTAACAAAAATCTCAAGTTCATTTTTTTTTCAAAATCTTAAATCTCAGAAAGTTCTTCACCAATTACTTTCAAATTTTGACACAATGTTCATTAGAATACGCGCACAGTTTTATGTATTTGTTGGGGTGTCATACAGTACATAAATATACAACTTACATTTTTATTCATCACATATATAAAATATATTCATATAGCATATGGCGCTCAATCAGGTATATAAAAACACATGTACATTCAAAATCAATGTTGTGACAAAATTACACAGAAACTGGTGATTTACATTCTGAACAAATAAACATTCACATTTTTAATGGTATAGATTAGACCTACTCCCGCATTACTCCTATTTTATTTTATATTTATGACCCTGAACAACTGACCAGAACTTATATTCATCCTAATGCCAAACTTCAGTAATCCTCATTATATTTAACTTCAACCTATTCATTTCCCTTTTTCAATTTTCTAACTGACTTGTCCAATTAAGGAATCTAACATCCCACACTCTGACCTATAGAGTGTCAGTTTTGGTTTTCCTGATGACGACATCCTCCTGAGCAGTACCTGGCTGGAGATCTGAATGGGGGACTGCTGCATCTACAGAGGGCAATCTATATCATTCAGGTATACAAGCCACCGCACCACAGCAAGCTCCACAGTCCATGGGGGCGAGGGAATAATGAATATAAAATGACAATTTTAAAAAGTGGGTGTTGACTAGATGAACCAACAAAAAGAAGTTTATTTCTGAACCACCTGCATAATGAAAAAGAATTTAAAGAGCCAGAAAAAATAATATTTGTGAGCCCTTGGATAATCATCTTAGGGAAGCTGAAGAAGTATTTTGATTGGAGTATCAACTTGTATTGTGCTGAAATTTGAAATGTGGTAACATCCAAAGCAACATCATTAACAGACATTTTGTAGGGGCTTGCTCGTTACTATAACTTATACATTATGAGTATTTTTGTTATTAAAGTGCAAACTTCTCTCCAATGGAGTTGTAGCTCCTAAATGCTTTGCACTGAAACAAGAAAATAAACTATGACTTAAGACTGTGTAACAAGAGTAAAAATACTCCAAACCTTCAAAATTTTGGGTCTAAAGGAAGACAGAACCAACCAGAAAGACAAAATAAGAAATACGAAAGTGTCAAAATCAAGAATTGGGAAAGAAAGTGGCTGGACCATTTGATAAGAATGGATTGTGTAACAAAAGATGCCCTACAAGAATCTGTGAATGGTCACAAGGAAAAATAGTGAGGAAAACAGCTAATACACTATGTGAAAAAAGAATGCCATGTTGCAAAACAAAAAGGATGGTGCAGAAGAGTACAATATGAAAGATGAATGACATTATTATTATTTATTCAGCCATATGAGACTTAATTTAAAGGAGCAGGTACACAATGTAATTCGATAGGGAATAAATTATTTTTATTTTTTTGCAGAGATTCAGTTCAACATGTTTTACACTGAGACACATTTCAAAATATTTCAACATACAAATAGTTTCGGAATTTTCAGTCCATAGCAGCTTAAGGAAAAGAATTTTGGAATAAAATTATCAGTTATTTAAAAGAAATTATTATATCACATAAAGGGGCTATCTAAATCATGTCAAATACCTACGCGAGTGACACTGCAAAGTTCTGTTTAAAAAGTTATTTATACTTACAATAGTGAAAAACAATTTATTGATTCCATAACATACACTTATTAATCATATGATTAGGGTGCAAGAGAAACACACATAATTAGCAATATAATTCAATTATATACATTTTTTGGGAACAAGATGCAGCAGTATTGTAGAATTAATATTTTTTCTGACACTGAACAGCTCTGTTTACATCATAATGTCCATGATCAACACCTTTTCTGTGCATATACAAATGTACACTGATGATTAGAATTTAACCTGGAGATCCGCAAATTAATAGAAACAATACAAACTGTGGGTCTCCACAGGTAGGGCAAGTAAGAACACATCATACTCAAAGACATGCTAACCGCATTGTTGACACACTTCATAATGCACTGCCAGCATACATCAAGGAGTTGAAAGAGGTTTTAGAATAATTTCAAAAAATGTTACTTGAGATGATTTATGTGAATATTTTGGCTCTAACTTGTGACACAGCTGAGGGTTGCAACAGTGTACTGTATCTCATGTGGATGTCTTGATACAGGAACATGTCTGCATATGTATCAATTCAAAAAATTAGACTGACATAAGAAGAGTAATAAAGTGCTTTGTACGAAGTAGTGAAGGCAGTTCAATGATTATGTTCGAAAGTGTACAGAACAAAAGTTTTCATGTCCCACTAATGAAACTGTTGAGGCCTCTTGTGCAAAATGTGAGCAATCTGAAACATCTAGATATATGTGGCATTACTTGTTGTTTCTTTTACAAATAAAACACAGAGAAATCGCACAAACTTATGACATTCTTGAGGAGTCAGATTCATCCTACTGTCCACACTTTGAGGTTCCTAAGTTACTAATATGAATGCCAAGAAGTTTCCATTAAATAATCATGACCAATGTTGTGTTCAATCCTTGTCCAACCTGACAGTTTCATGCTTTGTTTTGTGTAAATCTATGTATGTGTAAATACGTCTGTAATGTATTTGGCATGCCCTTTAGAATTACATTAAGTAGTCGAAAAAGTTATTAAAAGAAAATTTACTAACCATTTATATGTAATCATTTCTCTTACTTCACTTCATAATTACTATTCTAGGATAGTTTCAGAGTGTGGTGATTTTGAGATGTTCTCAGGTGCTCAGCCACATACCAACATCCAGATTTTCAAATTTGGACAAAACAAACTGAATGAATATCCATAGGCGAATCATTCATCCAAAATGAATAAATTCTGTTTCAATGATAGCCACTTAAATCTGCAGTGTGTCTGTTGATGCACCTTCAGTTTCCACTATGAGAAAAAATTTATCACTGTTCGTTGTTTGGTGACATGGTTCAAATGATGCTTTAGCTTTCTATTTGCATCATTTTGTGTCCCTGTTATTCCACATATCATATCATCATTGTGATGAACATCCTATAGACATCTGATGTTAGATATTTTGTATCACTCTTACAGCATTAAATTTAACTTGTATCTCTAATGATTTCATGATCTCAACTGAGCTTGTAACTTAACACAGCCCTATCAGCGGAGCATTAGTCACAGCAGCCTTCAGTATCACAGATGACTCGAGGCAGACACCAAGAGTCCTTGGCAAGCTTGTGTGTACTATCTTCACAAGAAAGAAAATAGTCAAATTAGTCTTTAATGTGGTAACACATTGTCGTCTGCATCCCATTTACGTTAATAATTAATGGTTGCTCCAAATGCCATGATGACATTATTTCCTCGAAGCCAGCATTCTGTACTCCCCTCACATGACGATACCATAAGAGATTAGACTTTGAAGGATACTGACCAACCACGACAACCATTATTTTTTTTCTTTTCCAATATAGCTCCGTGTTTTTAATCATGATGTATTTAATTTTTATATAAGTAACTCGCAAATCAAGAAATACAAATAAACAAGTTAAACTTTCATACTTTCTTGCCGATAAACACTTTATTAGATTCGTGTCATAATGACAGAAACACAGAGTGAGTGTCAGATTATTAGATACCACTAACGGCAGCAATTCTAGCAGTGTCAGTTCTAAAGCTGACGCGCTATACATCAATATGATAACATTATACGCAATTCAACTTACCCTTTCTTTCATTCTCCATGTTTGAGTTATTTCGCTCCCTCCTTCAATTGACTCTATGTGACGCTTTCTAACAAACGCTAACGGTAAGGCCCAATCTATTGCGTAGTCCTCTTCTTCTGTGGTGTGATTATGGATGGCAATCATTTTTCTAACAACAATTTTTTATTTAATAACGTAACTAATAATTTATTGTGTTATGTTGATACCACCGTAAACGCGCAGAGTTCACAGGTGATCGATACTAGCCTGTGGCATGACAAACACTTGGCCCGCGAAGCCATCTGAATTTATAGACAAATACAAGACGTTTGTTTCTATTGCCAAAGCAAACAGCTGATCGAACGGTCAAAGATGTAAACAATGGTTGTCACAGAAGTCACACTACCCCCGCATGTGTGAGATTCTCCCTTTAAAGATGTTACTATATACTTCATAGACCGCGCATGTCCCTGTCTCTGCCGTGTTAAGGCATCTCCATACTAACTTTGCCTCGATTTTGTTGGCTACAGCGCCAACAGCGCGCTAAGCGGCCAGTAAATAAAATTGTTGAGTTCAGCGCTATCGTGAAAACAAAAAGTAGTTGTTTATATTGGTTTGTACAGTGGTTTTTACAAACGGGAGCCTCTGTAGCGCAATAAATTGCAGCAACAACAACAAGAAGACACCACATCTATCTTTTTTAGGTTTCCTAAGAATCCTGAGAAGTATATACCATTGTGGAAACACTTTGACATTCTTTGCCACATGAGTTTAGCGCGATCGTATCGCTGACGTATTAGAGCATAATCTTTGCCGCTGTTGGCATAGTGACTTAGAGTTGTTTATGTTTATCGTTGTTTTTTCGAGTGTTAAAGTAATAAAAGTTATTCTGAACAACTGCATATTATTCTATAGTTCGGGCATACTAGAAAGACCCCACAGTGGTGAACCCGCGAAGAAGACGCAACAGCACACACACCAAGTCGGAATAATGACTACACCGACAACAGTAGCGTAAAACAGTTTCGAGGAGGAACAAAGTACGTCACCTGCCGCAAGCTCTTCCACAGGAGAACATAGAAGTACGCCTATAGGCAAGGAAATCTCAAACTCCCTGCTTTCTGGACAACGAGGCCACAGCTGTGGTCCACACAGGCGTAATGTGTATTTCAACAATGCAAGGTAGCCTGTGATACTGATAAGTTCAACATTCTGGTTTCACGTCTAGACTTGGAAATGATAGAAGAAGTGGAAGATACCTCGTCACAACGCAGTTACGCAGCGTTAAAAGAGGCTCTAATACAACGCTACACTTTACCGACAGAACTATGTCTTCAAAACCTCTTCTCTCAACAATATGTGGAACAAAAGCTTCCATCGCAAGTCCTCAGGTCATTACGCACATTGGCGGGCCCAGATTTGCTGCCAGAACAATCTTCACGGGTACTGTGGCTACAAAACTGCCAGCCAACATCCGCGCCATCATCGCGGCACAAACTGATGTACCTTTAACGACATTAGCAAAGAAGGCAGACACCATAGCAAATAATTTAAGAGAATCTTCTGCTTGTGCAACGGTCAATACAAACCACAACAGAAGCACAGGAGTATACAGCAATGTAGAGTCATGCACCGTGGATTCCGGTTCAGGCATTACTTCCTCTCATCAGCAGCACACATCGCAAGAATCCGCCATGGAACAGTTGGTAGCACAAGTGGCAAAATTTAACGTCCAAGTCGCGAAGCACCAATAACGTTTACAAAGCAGACGCTGGATAAAACGCAAGAATAACATTTCTCAGAGCCAGTCAGAACATTGGTGCTTGTATCACAAACGCTTCCGCGATTCTGCTCATCAATGTACTCAACCCTGCAGCTTCCCAAACTTCGGAGACGGACATTAATGGGTGCAAATGTTCGTCATCAATCTTTTAGGCGCCCGTAGACAGGAGGAAAACGAAACGGTGCTAAGAAAACGATATCTATGGTTAGCAAGTCGGACAGACTATTCATCCAGAGAGAAGTTTCTGACTTATACAGGTTCAGAGGTTAGTGTGTATCCTAGAAGAAATAGTGACGTCCAAAGAACTACGTCACATCACATGCTCACTGCCACCAACATCTCTGGAATTCCCACTTACAGTGAGAAACGATTGGCGTTTCATCTCGAACCTGATTACAAACTAGTATGGACTTTCATAATAGCAGATGTACCGGACCCTATTATTGGTGCAGATTTCTTGTGCAAATATCACCTTATGCCAGACATTGTCAATCGACTATTGGTTCCGATACACAAGGAAAAGACATTGTCTCCCCTCACTTCCGCATTGGGGGAAATGCAGTGCGAAGTGCCCGGTCATTCTAACACTTCCTCCGTATCAGAACGCGTCGCTACTAAAGTTCGGGACACACACGTCCGGGCCGTGTCAGGGCCGAGCGTCGGACGAGTGGCGGCCGTGCTGCGGTCCGTTCCTGCAGGGGCCACACATGACCGGGGCACGTCCGTGTCTTTGTTGTTCCTTGTAGTGACTCGGACGCGGTGATCTGTGTTTCTGTTTGTGAAAGCTGTAAAACACGTTCACTAATTTTCGTAATAGTGAATTAGGATTTATAGCACTTGCTTTAGACAAAGAGGAAAAAGAAAGAAGGCAAACAAGAAGAAGAAAATTATGGATCCACAGTGCCTGGAAAACAAGACCAGTACAGGGAGAGTTTCGAACATTATTTTCTCATCTCATAGATGATGAAACTAAGTTTTATGAATATTTTAGGATGACGCAGTGCACCTTCTGTGAACTTTTAAAGTAACTAGAACCAAGACTGAGAAAAAACTACACTTTCTGGAGCGTATCAGTTTGACCAAACGAACGACTGGCTGTTTTTTAAGGTAGGTTAAAGAAAAATACACAGAACACAAATAAATAAGAAGTTTTAAGGACAGCATTTTTATTTTATTACTTTAGTAATTGAAAGATAAATACATAAGTTAGTAAATAATACAGTTAAATTTCTACTACCATTAGAAAAACAAATGAGGGCTATTCAGTGAATTAGTTTCTGAAGCTGATGAGGACACAGGGGAACATGGAGGATGATGGCTTTGGTTATTTATATACGAATTGTGGGAATCCCTTTGCAGATCCAAAAGCTGCTGTGTAGGTTCTGTTGACTCGTTTTCCACAGGTGAAGGATATGGTGTTGAAAAAGATTTTGCTGAGGAATTGGAGGATGATAGAGTGAATTGATTGACTGATACATCATTCATGAGTTGCTTCAGTTCAAAGTCTTGTACAATTGAAAAAATCCTACTTTTAGCTTGATGAAAAAGTAGTGGATGCAACGATTTTAGAGCTGGTGCTATACCAGCCAATAAAGCATCAACTGGGTTTTGTATTTTTCTCTGTTTTTCAGCATTTTTTCTGCCAAAATGTAAGCCATGAGCTGGCTTGATGCAGAATCTTGTGGTTTAACTTCACGCTGAAATTTTCGTTTCAGTGGTGATTTCATAAACGTGTTCTTATTTGAAGTGACGGAGCTTAGGACGTCTGGGAATGTCGAGTGCGCTCTATCAAATTCTCTATTTCACTACCCTGGGTTTTAATGATCGATTCTTCATCTGCAATGTCTTCTTGTGTAGACTCTTTTTCGTTTTCAACAATAGACTGCTCCTCTTGGGAATCTGTATTTGATTCTTGTTTATGCTCATTATTGTCTTGCGTGTACATTGGAAACTGTTTCTCGTTCTACCATGTGAGGTAGCAGTAACTTTAAGAGATCTTCATACTTATATTTATGTTGATGAATAGCAGCTTGTCCTGAAACAGTTTTCCTTTTCTGCAGGGTCTTCCTTAGTTGGTCATGAACAGATGCCCATTTTTTTTTGCATTCCTCTATTCCACCTGTAGCAAAAATATTTTAAATCGCGTGTTTATATTACGAGGTTTAAAATGCTGCAAATATTTTATAAATTATACAGTATTTCTCATCTTATACAGTCCAATTTTTTTTCAGGTTGCTTGCTACAGGAGATTCCTTTAAAACTATTTCCTTCAGCTACAGGTTGTGAAAATCCACAGCTGGAGCTATCGTCCATGACACCTCTAGAGCAGTTATTGATTTATTGTTAGAAGAGGTGATGCCTGTGCCGAATGAAGAAAAATGGAATGCTATAGCTGAGGAGTTTTGGACAAAATGGCAGTTTCCAAACTGCATTGAATCTTTAGATGGAAAGCACGTAACAATACAGGCTCCAAACAACTCAGGAAGTCTCTATTGGAATTACAAAAAAACATATTCCATTCCGCTTCTTGCTCTGGTTGACCCATGTTATAATTTTATTGCAATAGATGTGGGAGCGTACGGAAAAAAACTCTGATGGAGGAATTCTAGTAAATTCAAACCTTGGAAAGTCATTGGAAAACAATACACTTAGCGTCCCAAAGAGTAAAACTTTACCCGGAACTGATGCTGAACTTCCAATGGTAATTGTAGGTGATGAAGCTTTTCCTCTCAAAACATACTTGAGTCGGGCAAGAAGAATATCCGAAAATGCATTCGGTATATTGCAACAGAAATTTCGAATATTTAGAAGAATCCTTCAGGGAGATCCTAATAACCTTACAATGATTGTGACAGCTGCGTGTGTATGTAGAACTTTATTCGAAAAATGGAAGGTTATAGGGTGCCCAAACAGAGGATGGATCAAAAGGAAACTGCCGAGGGATCCGGAAGATCATCAAATCTTCGAAACCTACCTCGAATTCGTGGGAGATCAACAGATTCTGCATTTGCTGTACCAGAACAACTCAAAAAATTCCTGAATTCTCCACAAGGGACTGTGGAATGGCAAGAACATGTCGCCTTGGCGATATAACGATGACATAAACCAAACACCTGTTTGTAAAATAAAAAGTAAATAAATATCTTTCAGGTATTAAAACTTGTATAGTTTTTATCTTACCTTTGGCTTGTAGATCTGTTGCAATTGTCTTCCAAACTCTGTCTTTGTACTCGATATTCCTGTAGTTTTCACTTCCCTGATCATAAAGAACAGGAAACTTACGAACTTCTTCTATTAGTCGTTCCACATCCATGTTTTGTACACAGGATAGTCTTGCGCAGTTGCACAGCTCACAAGACAATTCTACCGCCAGGCCGTGTCCGTGACGTGCAAAATTAAACACGGCGAATCCCGCCCGGCCCGGCCCTGGCCCGTTGACGTTCCCCGTGCACGGCCCAGTCAAGTGGGGCTCGCTACATTTGTTTTAATGACGTATTTCGTTGCCCAGGTGACGGCCGATACTCGGACGTGTCTCGGCACGGACACGGTCTGGACAAGTGTGTCCCGACCTTAATTCGTGCTTACAACAATGCGGGACGCACATGTGTGAGCCATGAAAGAAGAAGTTTCTCAAATGCAACGATTCGTTTGTTGTAGGTAATATGACAACATCAAAGGAGGACGCATCTTTTCGCAGCATACTTTAACGCTTTCCATCAATCACTAGCCCGGTGAACGCCACCAGGAAGTGCTTTCACAAGACATAGCATCACATCCGCACGAAGCCCGGCAAACCAGTTGCATTCCGTCCAAGACGACTCACTCCAGAGAAACTACTTGCGGCGCAAGCGCAGTTTGATCGACTTATGGTGACAGGTATAGTAACTAGGTCAGACACTGTGTGGGCTTAACCCATCCACATGGTTCGCATAAAAGACAATTCTTGGAGGATACATGGTGATTATAGGGCACTCAATTCTCGAACAATTCCGGATCGATATTCTGTCCCCAATGTGATGGATTTCAATTATAATATCGACAATTCTGCCATCTTCAGTGTTCAAGAAACTGCAGTGATCACACTGTTTGGCCTGTTTGAATACAACTTTATGCCATTTGGTCTTAGAAACGCTGCCCAAACTTGGCAGCGGTTTATGCATGAAGTGCTACTAAATCTGCCATTCGTTTTTCGCTACATGGACGATGTTTTAGTTTTCTCCTCATCGACGGAAGACCACAAAGAACACCTGCAGCTGCTTTTACAGAGTTTTGAACGCTATGGCATCTTAGTTAACGAGGCTATGTGGTCTCGGCAGCAGGTCTGTCACCGCTGCCTGAACGTGTGGCGGCAGTTCAACGGATGCCCCTCCCAATAACATACAAAGGACGTCGCCGACTCCTCGGCATGCTCAACTACTACCTCCGCCATTTACCTCACCTAGCGACAGCCCAAGAACCACTCACGGCTCTACTCATAGGGAAAAATACTACAGGAAACCGTGTAATACTATGGACATCAGAGGCTGAATCAGCGTTCCATAGATTAAAGGAACATTTGTCACAAGCGACCTTGCTGGCTCACCCAAGAGTATATTCGCGATTGTGGTCGATGCAAGCCAGACAGCCGTAGGAGTGATAGTGCAACAGGAACTTAGTGGTGAATGGCAGCCACTCGCCTTTTTTTTCAAAAACCTTGGACCAAAGGCAGCAAAAGTGGAGCGCTATCGACCACGAACTGTTAGCCATGTACCTTGCAGTCAAGCACTTCCGACCATCGATAGAGGGGTAACATTTCACAATTTTCACAGACCATAAACCGCTAGTGGCCATCTTCGAGCGTGACTCAGACCCCACTTCACCACGGCAGTGTAGACAGATAGAATACATCACACAGTTCACATTGGATATACGTCACGTAGCAGGGAAGAACAAACTGGTAGCAAACTGCTTATCACGCAACTGTGCTAGTTTGAACGCCGTACAATGGTCAGATATAGCAACAGACAACAACAAAAAAATGGTTCAAATGGCTCTGAGCACTATGGGACTTAACATCTATGGTCATCAGTCCCCTAGAACTTAGAACTACTTAAACCTAACTAACCTACGGACATCACACAACACCCAGTCGTCACGAGGCAGAGAATATCCCTGACTCCGCCGGGAATCGAACCCGGGAACCCGGGCGCGGGAAGCGAGAACGCTACCGCACGACCACGAGCTGCGGACGCAACAGACAACATGATCCTTTTCTGTGCTGTCTCCTGCAGGGCCAGTCAACGGCATTACAGCTTAAACGCAATTCGATTCCGAATGCGCCGGAAGGAATTTGGTGTGATGTGAAGAAAGGAAGAGAAAGACCTTATATACCAGAAGAATACCGCTAAGAGATCTTCAAGGCCTTACACGATCTTTCTCACCTCGAATCCGAGCAACAGCAAGACTGGTACCCGCCAAAGTAGTGTGGCCAGGGATACACAAAGACTGTCGCGAGTGGCCATGCGCATGCTTAGCGTGTCAGCGCAATAAAATCGGGAGGCATGTTTTTGCACCAGTAGCTCAATTTCCAATACCATCAGCAAGGTTTATGCACATTCATGTCGACGTTGTGGGACCACTTCCACATGCTGGAGGCCACCAGTATCACTAGATGGTCAGGGGCCTACATCATAAGAGACATCTCAGCCGAGTCAGTATCAAAAGCATTGATATGCTCTTGGTTCTTTCGGTTCGATGTACCACACGACATTACCACGGATCGGGGCAGACAGTTCGAGAGCCAGATTTTAAAGGAACTTTTGCGGTTATGTGGCTGCAGCCATTTTCGTACGACTAGTTATCATCCAGCTAGCAACGGGATGGTGGAGCGGTTTCACTGTACTCTCAAAACTGCAAAAAAAAGTTTCAAATGTGTGTGAAATCTTATGGGACTTAACTGCTAAGGTCATCAGTCCCTAAGCTTACACACTACTTAACCTAAATTATCCTAAGGACAAACACACACACCCATGCCCGAGGGAGGACTCGAACCTCCGCCAGGACCAGCGGCACAATCCATGACTATAGCGCCTTAGACCCCTCGCTCAAAACTGCTCTAAGGTGTAGTACGTCTGACTGGCCCGAAACACTGCCTCTGGTCCTCCTCGGATTGCGAACAATCGTGAAAGAAGATTTACAGTGCTCATCCGCACAGTTAATTTATGGCGAAGAGTTGAGAGTCCCAGGAGAATTAATCCCGCCACAATCCTCTCGATTGGCCACTTCAGAGCATTACACGCAGTTTGCACAACAACTTAGCAGCAGAATGCGAATGCTCCAGCCTACCAACCCTGTCAGGCATGGGGAACGAAAGGGTTTGTGCATAAAGACTTGACGCAAACATCTCATGTGTGGCTCAGAGACGATGCAGTACGCCCACCACTCGTTTCTCCATACTGTGGTCCTACCGAGTGATAGAGAGAGGTGAACACTGGTTCAGAATCGAGAAGAACGGCAATCAAGAAGCAGTGTTCATTGCGCGCCTCAAACCCGCATACATCGACGCGGACACTCCCAGCACTCAACCCATGGTGTCAAGTTCACCCAATGAGGAACCCATCATGGTGATACCAGAAAAATGGACGAAAATCCAGAAACACACAGAGGAACAGGAAGAACAGGATCGGATTCCAACAATGGTAACAAGAGCAGGTAGACAAGTGAAGTGTAAATTCCCTGACATACCGGGAGCACCCGATTTAAAAAAAGGGGGGCTGATGTGGCAACACTCTGACATTATTTGCTACGTGAGTTTAGCGCCATCGTATCGCTGACGTATTACAGCATAGTTGGCATAGTGACTTAGAGTTGTTTATGTTTATCGTTGTTTTTTCGAGTGTTAAAGTAATAAAAGTTATTCTGAACAACTGCGTATTATTCTATAGTTCCGGCATACTAGAAAGACCCCACACCACCACGTTACTAAACTGTATTGTCAGGCTTCGCGTGCAAACTACATGGGTATTAATGTTCCGTTTTAGGAGCAGAAAATGGCTAGTGAATAGTAGATGAGAAGATCTTATAAAAAAGACCTGTTTACCTTTATAATAATGTTAAGTTTTGTTCGCTACGATTAAAAAAAAGAACAGTTCATGAATGCAAACAGTAATAAACTCGTGTGGAATGCAGTACCCACACTGTTTGACATCCCAAATAAGCCACCTCAACTGACGACGAAGAGGAAACTGGCAAATAGATTCGACTGTACATCTGAATCTGTAAAACACTCCTATTACACAGAAGCAGCCAGTTCAAATCCCCATGCATCAGTGCCAGATTTATCTGAATCGTCAAAAGAAACCTGCTTTGACGACTGACTGGTTAGATTAGGTGCAGTTATTCGTGTCTTGCAAAAGTGTGTGAAGTGTCAAAATATGCAGATCCCTAGTCTGCGTGAAAAACTATTACGGGACAAGAAAATGCCTATCAAATGGTTCAAATGGCTCTGAGCACTATGGGACTTAACATCTGAGGTCATCAGTCCCCTAGAACTTAGAACTACTTAAACCTAACTAACCTAAGGACATCACACAACACCCAGTCATCACGAGGCAGAGAAAATCCCTGACCCCGCCGGGAATCGAACCCGGGAACCCGGGAAAATGCCTATCATTTTAAGTACAGGCAGCAACAGAAAGTGTATCAGAGGGATCAAGAGAGTAAGGACAACCAAATTTTGATGACCATAGGATCCCAATATTTAATAAAAAGATGCCCTTGACTTGTTGTTAAGCCAGATTAGCATGCCATTGGGTGAGAAACGTTCTGCAAGATAGAAAGACGACACTAAGCTGTTTGCTCTAAATTTATTATCAGAATGAGATTTTTACTCTGCAGCGGAGTGAGCGCTGATATGAAACTTCCTGGCAGATTAAAACTGTGTGCCCGACCGAGACTCGAACTCGGGACCTTTGCCTTTCGCGGGCAAGTGCTCTACCATCTGAGCTACCGAAGCACGACTCACGCCCGGTCCTCACAGCCTTACTTCTGCCAGTATCTCGTCTCCTACCTTCCAAACTTTACAGAAGCTCTCCTGCGAACCTTGCAGAACTAGCACTCCTGAAAGAAAGGATATTGCGGAGACATGGCTTAGCCACAGCCTGGGGGATGTTTCCAGAATGAGATTTTCACTCTGCAGCGGAGTGTACGCTGATATGAAACTTCCTGGCAGATTAAAACTGTGTGCCGGACCGAGACTCGAACTCGAGACCTTTGCCTTTCGCGGGCAAGTGCTCTACCACCTGAGTTACCGAAGCACGACTCACGCCAGGTCCTCACAGCTTTACTTCTGCCAGTATCTCATCTCCTACTTTCCATACTTTACAGAAGCTCTCCTGCGAACCTTGCAGAACTAGCACTCCTGAAAGAAAGGATATTGCGGAGACATGGCTTAGCCACAGCCTGGGGGACGTTTCCAGAATGAGATTTTCACTCTGCAGCGGAGTGTACGCTGATATGAAACTTCCTGGCAGATTAAAACTGTGTGCCCCACCGAGACTCGAACTCGGGACCTTTGCCTTTCGCGGGCAAGTGCTCTACCATCTGAGCTATCGAAGCACGACTCACGCCAGGTCCTCACAGCTTTACTTCTGCCAGTATCTCATCTCCTACCTTCCATACTTTACAGAAGCTCTCCTGCGAACCTTGCAGAACTAGCACTCCTGAAAGAAAGGATATTGCGGAGACATGGCTTAGCCACAGCCTGGGGGATGTTTCCAGAATGAGATTTTCACTCTGCAGCGGAGTGTGCGCTGATATGAAACTTCCTGGCAGATTAAAACTGTGTGCCCGACCGAGACTCGAACTCGGGACCTTTGCCTTTCGCGGGCAAGTGCTTGCCCGCGAAAGACAAAGATCCCGAGTTCGAGTCTCGGTCGGGCACACAGTTTTAATCTGCCAGTAAATTTATTATATTACAGCACTCATGCATAGTGTTTTTTTCAGAATGTTTTATGTTTCCATCAGAGCGTACATTGCAGAGTTATGTCGAAGGCATATAAATGAAATATGGAATAAGTGACAATATATTCCACCTTTTAAAGCAGAAGGTGCAGCTTTTCACCGATATTGATAGACTAGTGAGTGTGTCATTGGGTCGAATGTCTCTATCGGCAAATTTAACATATGACAGCACTTCTGGCAGTCTTATTGGCTTTGAGGACTTAGGGTATACAAGCACAGCATATTTTTCCCATTATTTGCCAGTTGCTTGTCCCACTTAAAATAATATAAAGATGAAGGTCGTACTTGTGGCAACAGGCGACGATGACGAAAACACAGGAGACTTACAGAACGACAAATGGGTCATCGACCCCTTTTGCATGTAGAGGTACATGTTCGTGCTTCTTACCTGTGAATCTATGTGTTAATATTCCTTTGATATCAACGTGGTAAGCTGCAGTTCTATCCAACATCACAAGCGTTTCTTCACGAATGTGATGTATCTTGCCACTGAATTCATGATTTCTGAAAGTATCTTATAGTCCTATACCATCTCCTCAGTGTGACTGCGGAGAAAATCAGACCATCAGCCACATTGTTGAAGAGTGTTCCAGAAGAGTCTATAATGGGAGCCCGACAACTTCCTGCTCACAACTCCAGAGTCGATAGATTATTTTAATAGACTTGATGTTTGTTTGTAATCCTTAAACTTTGTTATATTAGTGATGTCTGTTTGCAATTATTAACGTTTGTTATATTAGTGATTTGTCTGTTTCTTTCTCACGTGTCTGTATTGCCATACGATAAATAAAAATAATAACTGAATTCATGATTTTTATCCCTACTTGCGCTTATTTTAGAATCATTTGTAGAAGCATATATGTTTCCTGATATTACACAAACTCTTGGAGGCAAAAAAATAATTCAAATATTTAGTAAATCACATAGGAAAGGAATGCGAAGCAAACATAATGCTTAAACCGCATCTGACATTCTCCTTTCTCGCCGCTTGGAACGCTTGTTTGGTTCCAGATGTCAAATGGTAACAACTTTTACAGCAGTGAGTGTCGCGACTGTTATATTAGACAGTGCCTGATCTAAGTCACGTGATTCGGGACAGAAAGCCGAGTTTCTGTCATTACACACTGTGTGAAGTGGAGCTGACAGTTAAAGGTTTTCTTATTTATAGCTGAAATCAAGCACTGACTTTTACAATTCAACAAACTGTAGTAGTGCAGTTGCACAAGTAATAGTGCAGTTAACCTAGTTTCCCCAAAATTCCTGATGATAAAGCAATGGTTATCGTTCTTTTTTTATATGCGATCAAGTTGAAACGTATTGACAGGTCTTTTGACCAGCGACAGAATGACTGTTCTTTAGTGAACACTTTTTTTTTCACTGTGAATTCTTTTAGTTCACCGCTTCCACAAGAGCACAAGACGCAATAACATTCACAGCTTTAGTTTTCTAACGACTCCACAAGAATATGTGTGAAATGTTTTAGTATCATTTTGTAAGTAAGCTAATTTGTTTATGTGCATAATGTCAGGTATCTACACAAAATAGATGCATACATTTTCTGACTTTTGCCTAGTACCATATAGATACCAAAACGATATCAGGAAACGAAGTGTGATATATTACAAAACGTTAATTATAATTGTGTAGTGAGCTAGATATTAAGAATACATCATCTCAAAATCTTAAGTCATTCATCAAATTTTACATCCAAGAACCAAGATCCAGCTTAATGTTCAAATTATGGAAATACCTGTGAAAGATTTTGAAATAGTTCCCTTTCACAACCGAGATTTTCATCCGTTTGTGAAGTGTGTAGGGTCAAAAGAAGACTTCTGTGGCATATATGAAGGTCATTAATTATGCTGCTAATATAAAGCACAAAATTTGATCTGTAATGAAACTACACTGTAGGTGGAGAACCCTAATGGATGTGTAATGAGCCAAGATCTACTGCAACAACAAGCAAACTGTAAACAATCTGATCAATATTAATGTACCTATCTCTATACTGCATAGTTATATTTGCACCTACAGCAGACAATTAATTAAAGTAAAAAGAAAGTTGCAAATTCGAAAAAAGTTGCTGCATCCACAGTTTCACTAAATAATCGCTCTTTTCCTCCTACTGGTTGCTTAATACTAACTTGATTACACTAGACTTTGTCAAACAAAATAGTTACTTATATCTGCAAAAACTGAGTCTTGCTTGCACTGTGTATAGCTTTACAACACACATTCATATTACCAAGTAACCAAAAGAACTTTTTAATTATTGAATTTAGATCGTCAAGTAATAAAAATAGTGATGAATTTAGGTATAGTTTTCTTTCGAATTAGCAGCAATTCCCAATTTCTTGCTTTTTGTTAGTCGGGAGCTTGTTGAATGCCATTTCTTTGCAGCAGAATACATTACTCCTCTCTGAACACTGGGTAAGAATGGAAAGTACACATGAAAATGATTTTCATTACCTTGTATTGTGTCAAGTACATCATTGTTCATCTACAACTTGTATTTGTTGTCAGCAAGAGAAACCATTGAGGAGTATAAGTATTGGGGGCTAAGAACTCCATGAGCCTTAAAAAGCAATTTGCACAATATTGTGCTATATGCTTTACACAATACTCTTGCTGTTCACTTCTGTTTACTACACACTACTTAAAGTGTCCTGCCAAAGAGGATTCATTTACAGCAGAGTGAAAATACGCCAACTCCAATGCCCAACATCACGTCCCCCCGCCCCCTCCCCCAAAGAAAAACATCATTTACATGGATAGCACTGTACCCACTGCACACTTTATACAGACATTAATGAAGCTTGATACCATTGTGTTTGCCTTAATATTATTGTATATTTCTCATAAATGAACTGCTCTCTTTGAAGAATAAGGTAAACAGCATCATTTAACAGGGTCATTATCAGTTCCATAACTTCTTTAGAATCTGCAATAGGCTGTATTATATGTGTTTAGGTTCCAGCGTTTTGTAGTAAAGTGACAGGGGGGGGGGGGAGTACATTTCTGATGACAACATTTTCAAACCCTGCTCTGGCACAAAAAAGTTGAACAGAATTCTAAAATCAGCAGTTAACACAAAAGAAAAATGGAAGTACTGATGGTAACAATACAAGCACTTAATTTATAATAGAAAAACAGCCTTACGATCATCTGTCAGTAACAGACTTTAAGAAAAATACAGAGAAGGTTTACAGAGTGGAACTCAAATTCATTAATTTATTTCACACAAAAAAGACAAAAACTACAGTTCATCTGTAGGTGAGTTGACTTCTGCAGCTCTAGGTTGTGTTATTCTATTGGTCGGTTTTGGATTAAGCATTCTGGGAGGCAGCCCATCAGCTAACACAAAGAGTATGAACTGGCATCAAATTTATGTAACGAGAGATAATTACTACTTGCAGTACTGGAATTAAAGCATGGATTCTTGTTGAAACTAAATTGGTGCCATGAACAGTCTCCCTCATAGCATAAGAAAAATACAATGCAACGTACAAATACTCTAGTCACAATAACGAATAATGTACACGGGATAATTTTTCTTACTCTGTCCATGGAGGTTTTTGGAATGTCTGACTTTGCAGCACACTTGATGCTTAACAAACAGTCAATTGTTCGATTATTACACACACACACACACACACACACACACACACACACACACACACATACAAACAACTACTGGCCATTAAAATTGCTACACCACGATGATGACGTGCTACAGATGCGAAATTTAACCGACAGGAAGAAGATGCTGTGATATGCAAATGATTAGCTTTTCAGAGTATTCAAACAAGGTTTGCACCGGTGGCGACACCTATAACGTGGTGACATGAAAAAAGTTTCCAACCGATTTCTCATACACAAACAGCAGTTGACCGACGTTGCCTAGTGAAACGTTGTTGTGATGCCTCGTGTAAGGAGGAGAAACGCGTAGCATCACATTTCCGACTTTGATAAAGGTCGGATTGTAGCCTACCGCGATTGCGGTTTATCGTATCGCGACATTGTTGCTCGAGTTGGTCGAGATCCAATAACTGTTAGCAGAATACGGAATCGGTGGGTTCAGGAGGCCGTGCTGGATCCCAACGGCCTCATATCACTAGCAGTCACGATGACAGTCATCTTATCCGCATGGCTGTAACGGATCGTGCAGCTACGTCTCGATCCGCGAGTCAACAGATGGGGACGTTTGCAAGACAACAACCATCTGTACGGACAGTTCGACGACGTTTGCAGCAGCATGGACTATCAGCTCAGAGACCATGGCTGCGGTTACCCTTGACGCTGCATCACAGACAGGAGCGCCTGCGATGGTGTACTCAACGATGAGCCAGGGTCCACGAATGGCAAAACGTCATTTTTTCGGATGAATGCAGGTTCTGTTTACAGCATCATGATGGTCGCATCCATGTTTGGCGACATCGCGGTGAACCCACATTGGAATCATGCATTCGTCATCGCCATACTGGGGTATCACCCGGCGTGATGGTATGGGGTGCCATTGGTTACACGTCTCGGTCACCTCTTGTTCGCATTGACGGCACTTTGAACAGTAGACGTTACATTTGAGATGTGTTACGACCCATGGCTGTAGCCTTCATTCGGTCCCTGCGAAACCCTACATTTCAGCAGGGTAATGCACGACCGCATGTTGCAGGTCCTGTACAGGCCTTTCTGGATACAGAAAATGTTCGACTGCTGCCCTGGCCAGCACATTCTCCAGATCTCTCACCAACTGAAAACGTCTGGTCAATGGTGGCCGAGCAACTGGCTCGTAAAGTACGCCAATCACTACTCTTGATGAACTGTGGTATCATGTTGAAGCTGCATGGGCAGCTGTACTTGTACACACCATCCAAACCACAGTCTAACATAACAGTCGCGACACTTCGCCTCGATTTTGTTGCCTTCAGCGCCAGCAGCGCCCCAAGCGGCCGGTAGGTTGAACTGTGAGTTCGGCGCGATCGTGAAAGCGAATAGTGATTGTTTATTTTGATTTCTACAATGGTTTTTACCATCGGGAGCGGTTGTAGCGCAATAAATTGCAGCAGCAATACGAAGAAGACACCACAGCTGCCTTTTTTAGGTTTCCTAAGGATCCTGAGAGGTATACACCATCATGTTACTAAACTGTATCGTCAGGATTCACTTGCAAACCGTATGTGTATAAATGATGAATGTTTCATTTTAGGAGCAAAAAATGGCTAGTTTATAGCAGTCGAGAAGGCCTTGTGAAGAAAGACCCGGTTTAACTGTATAATAATATTAGGTTTTGTTCGCTACATTTCGAACAAAACCAGTTCAGGAACGCAGACAGTAACAAACTCGTGTGGAATGCAGTACCCACACTATTTGACATTCCAAATAAGCCAACTGACGATGAAGAGGAAACTGCCACAAAGATTCGACAGTCAATCTAAAGCTGTAAAACAGTCCTATGACACAGAAGCAGCCAGTTCAACTCTCCATGTATTAGTGCCAGATTCGTGAGAATCATCAACACAGACCTGCTTTGACGATGAAGTTGTTAGATTAAGTGCAGCTGTTCGTGTCTTACAAAAGCGTGTGAAGTGTCAGAATGTGCAGATCGCTAGACTTCGAACGAAACTATTGTGGGACAAGGAAAGTGCCTACAGACAGATTGTTTGAAAATTATTCAAATATTTGGTTTTTCGTGAAATGTAATGTAATCAGCTCATTATAATGTTTTCAGCATATTTCTCCCACTATTTGGCAGTTGCTTGCCCCACTTAGAATAATATAAAGATGAAGGTCGTACTTGTGGCAACAGGCGACAATGACAAACACAGTACGCCTACAGAACGATAAACGAGCTGTTCATCGCTGTTGCATGTAGAGGTACATGTCTGTGCTTCTTACATGTGAATCTGTGTGTTTGATATCAACGTGGTAAGCTGCAATTCTGTCCAATGTCACAAGTGTTCCTTCACGAATGTGTTGTAGCTTGCCACTCTATTCATGGTTTTTGTCCATACTTGAGCTTATTTTAGAATCATTTTTAGAAACATATATGCCTTCTGATACTACACAAACTCTTGGAGGCAAGAAACTAACTCGAATAATTCGGAAATTACGTGGGAAATGGATGTAAACAAACATTATGCTTACGACGTGTCTCACGTTCACCTTACCTGCCGCTTGGAGCGCTAGTGTCGCTCCATCTGTCAAACGGCAACAACTTTTACAGCAGTGAGTGTCGCGACTGTTATATTAGACTGTGATCCAAACTCTGTTTGACTCTATGCCCAGGTGTATCAAAGCCGTTATTATGGCCAGAGGTGGTTGTTCTGGGTACTGATTTCTCAGTATCTATGCACCCAAACTGCGTGAAAATGTTATCACATGTCAATGTCAGTTGTAGTACAATATATTTGTCCTATGAATACATGTTTATCATCTGCATTTCTTATTGGTGTAGCAATTTTAATGGCCAGTAGTATATATATATATATATATATATATATATATATATATATATATATATATTTATATATATATAAAATAGAAGTCACTATTAGGTTGCACTGATATCATTAATTTACCTCAAATTTTCTGTGGTTGCTGATCATGTAGTCCATCCACTAAATCTTGATGATTAGTATACATGTATTTTAAGATGTCTTTCAGGATGGAAGAAATTACTGCATATTCTCACGATTGCAGGCAAAAGTTTGGAATATTTTGGTGTAATGAAAATATTCTTGTGTCTATGATGATATTTAATACATATATTTTCTTGCATTTTTATACTCGCATAGTATTTACTACACACATTGTTGATGCACAAGTAAAAATTACTTGTCCTTTTTATGTCAGATCTCAAGTGAAATTGGAAAAAAATAGTTGTTAAAAAATTGAATATTCTCTGGACATTGTTCTTCTCTTACAAAGATAATTTTAATATCCTATCTTTGCCTTCTTCTGTGGCACTGTACAAATTTCTTGTTACTAATGAGGAAAAGAAAACATTCATACAAATTAATAATGAGAAAAAATAAAAAGATGTGATATTGGGAGCTAGCTGTTTAGGTATTACAGAAGGTGCCACCACATGTGTATGCAATTTTTTTTTTCAAATCAATCACAAAATCACTGACTACAAAACAAAATTATTTTTCCGTTGACACTTCTAATCAGAGCATCGTGAAGCTTCTTGCTGTGGAGTTTCACTTCATCATGTAGCCTTATTTTACAATACTCAATGAGTACCGCTTTTTTTCAGTTGATTAATGTGATTATCAAGGGCAGCACTGTTTGAAAAATGTTCATGCAGCTGAAGGAAAATCTCATTCCTTGGGATGTCCTGCAATGCTGAGGCCACTAATTTCTTAAAAGAGTTTTCCACATTAAAAATGGACATTTGTCTAATACTTTCCAACTCATTTTGTACACATAATCATGATCGTTGGGTATAGTAGATAAGCACCTATGTTTTTTCTGTTCAGGATACTGGTAGTAGGAAATTTGCCAAATGTGACTCTCCAGTTTTTTGTTCAGCTTCCTAGCCAAATATAAAGTGTAAGAAAGTTGTTGAGGTATGTAATCATAGTCGTTACTTATTACAGTGGCAGAGCAGTTACCAATAACAGGTTTACCAGTCTGAATGTGTACCAAAAATCTCTAGAAAGCAGCTTCAGACTGCTGGTTTCATATTCTGCTCCTCCACGACTTATCACAACATAAAAAAACACTTCCATCAGGTCTTGAATGAGTTTGTATACCAGTACAAAAGTCCTTTGTGGTGCAGATCTGCCTCTGACAGAGTCATAAACAACCAAAGTTAAATGTGGCGTGTTAATTATACCTGTAAAATCTGTTCTTGTGACTGAAGCAGTTAAGCTTCTTCAGGAGATTATTTTAGTGTAAACTAGCAATCTTTTACTTGTTCTACACACTGGCATCACTAAGTGGCAAAAGTCATAAAATATAAAGTCATAAAGTATAAACCGGACCTTTCTTATAAAAGCACAACAAAACATTTCACACATTTTGTTGAGGAATCATCATAAAAGTAATGTTGCCTGCCAAACTGATATTTTGTGTTCCACTCCTGTGAAAAATGGTGGACTAAAAGACTCACAGTGCAACATAAACAAGTATTCACTGAAGTACTGTTCTTTTGTTGCTTGAATTACTTATTGATATATAACCAACATGGATTCAGAAATTATCGTTCTTGTGCAACACAGCTAGCTCTTCATTCCCATGAAGTAACGAGTGCTGTCGACAAGGCATCTCAGATCGATTCCATATTCTTAGATTTCCAGAAGGCTTTTGATTCCGTTCCTCACAAGTGACTATTAATCAAATTGCGTGCATATGGAGTATCATCTCAGTTGTGTGACTGGATTCGTGACTTCCTCTGAGAGAGGTCACAGTTCCTAGTGACAGACAGTAAATCATAGAGTAGAACAGAAGTGAAAAGAAGTGATATCTGGCGTTCCGCAAGGTAGTGTCATAGGCCCTCTGCTGTTCCTGATTTACATAAATGATCTAGGTGATAATCTGAGCAGCCCCCTGAGATTGTTTGCAGATGATACTGTAATTTACCGTCTAGTAAAATCATCAGATGATCAATTCCATTTACAAAATGATCTAGAGAGAATTTCAGTATGGTGCGAAAAGTGGCAATTGGCACTAAACAAAGAAAAGTGCGAGCTCATCCACATGGGTACTAAAAGAAATCCGATAAATTTGGGTATACGATAAATCGCACAAATCCAAGGACTGTCAATTCGACTAAATACCTAGGAATGGCAATTGCGAGCAACTGAAACTGGAAAAACCACATAGATAACATTGTGGGGAAGGCGAAACAAAGAATGTGCTTTGTTGGTAGAACACTTACAAGATGCAACAAACCCACTAAAGAGACAGCCTACATTACACTTGTCCTTCCTCTGCTCGAATATTGCTGTGCGGTGTGGAATCCTTACCAGGTTGGATTGATGGAGGGCATCGAAAAAGTGCAAAGAAGGGATCCCGTTTCGTGTTATCGCACAATAGGGGTGAGAGTGTCACTGATATGATACACGAGTTGGGGTGGCAGTCACTGAAACATAGACGGTTTTCTTTGTGGCGAGATATATTTATGAAATTTCAAACACCAACTTTCTTCCGAATGCGAAAATATTTTGTTGACACCCACCTACGTAGGCAGAAATGATCATCATAATAAAATAAGAGAAATCAGAGCTCGAATGGAAAGATTTAGGTTTCCTTTTTCCCACGCGCCATTCGAGAGTGTAATGGTAGATAAGTAGTATGAAAATGGTTCGATGAACCCTCTGCTAAGCACTTAAGTGTGAATTGCGGAGTAACCATGTAGATGTAGATGTAAACAGAACTGTCGCTCCGTTTCACCTTCCCGCATGTGAAAACGATTACCATTGAGTTAATATTAGGAATTGCGGTGAAATGACGTTAACTGCACTACTACATGTGTCTTAGCAATAATACAAATTGTTTTCATGTTAAAATCAATGCTTGTGTTCATCTATAAATGAGCAAAACTGTAACTGTCAGCTCCAGTCCACACAGTGCATAATAACAGAAACTCGGCGTGCTGCCCTGAGTCACGTGATTTAGATATTGCTTTCAGAGTAATGACGTCAAGCGCAGTCTATGTTATCGATGGCCTGTGATAGAGCTCCTATAAACCAGGAGCCTTACCTGTAATAGGAAGCGGCTCGCGGGCCCCGAGGAATCATGACATTGACGTCGATTTTGTTAACAGAGCTGTTTACAGGTCTAGTCACCACGCAGCCTTTCTCACAGCCTTTCAGCCTTTCTAATGACTTCACGAAGCGATTCCTCAGGGCCCTCGAGATGCACATCGTGTGATATACTTGATCACTGACATCACCTTTGACTGAAACCAGCTATCGGGGTCTGAAACAAAACACCTTCTAGATGTTGTTTGTTGAAGTCAATGGAGGTGGTTTTCCTGAAATACGAGGTGCGACAATAAAGTAATGAGACTGATGTGAAAAAAAATGTTGCATACTGTTTTAGTCAAGTTTAGATTTGTCTCCTTCAAAATAGCTCCCTTCTGATTGCGCACACTTTTTCCAGTGCTCCTGCCATTTCTGGAACTCATCTTCTGTAATATCCTCCAAGACCCTCGTCACAGCTTTTTGGACATCTTGTGTTGTGTGAAAATGGTGTCCCTAGACTGCCGTTTTTACTCTTAGAAATGGAAAAAAGTCGCACAGGACGATATCTGGTGAATAAGGTGGCTGTGGTTGTACTGAAATTTGTTTTGAGGTTAAAAATTGCTGTACTGATAGAGCAGTATGGGATGGCGCATTATCATGATGCAGAATCCAATTATCAGCAATGTTGGCAGGGACACGAAGGACTCTTTTACGAAGTCTTTCTAAATTTCTTTGTAGTAATATTGGTTAGCTGTTTGTCCAGGAGACATCCACTCTTTATGAACAATTACCTTGGAATCAAAGGAGCACACAAGCATGCATTTCACTTTTGACTTTGACATGCGAGCTTTTTTTGGTCTGGGTGATCCCTTTGAGCACCATTGCGAACTTGGGCGTTTTGCCTCTGGTTCGTACTGAAAAACCAACTTTCATCACCAGTGATAATACAGCTCAACAACTCTGGATTGATTTCCGTTTGCTATAACAGATCGGCTGCCACATTTTTCCATGTTTCTCGCTGTTGTGGTGTGAGATTTTTGGGGAGGATTTTTGCACAAATCTTTCTCAAACCAAGATCTTCAGTTATTATTAGACGAACCGTTTCTCGATTGATGTTCAGTTCTTCTGCAATCATTTTCACAGATAATTTTCGATCACATCGTACCAGTTCACGCACTCTGGCCAAGTTGATATCCGTCCGTGAGGTTGATGGTCGCCCACTGTGGTCTTCATCTTCAGCATCCGTTCTGCCTTCACTAAACATTTTATGCCAACGAAAAACTTGACCTCTTGACATAACCTTCTCTCCAAAAGCCTCTGAAGCTTACCGTAAGTTGACATCGCGTTGTCACCCAATTTAACGCGAAAAAAATGGCATACCGTTGCGGGATATTATGCGGTACCACTTCCATGACAAGAGACACAAACACGTGTTAACTTATTACAGTACAACTGACGACTGAGCAGTTGCATCGACGTGCTGCTTGGACTAGAAGCAGCTTACAGACCAAGGTCAAAGATATCGTGCCTACATAAGCCTGCAGAATTGCCACATCTTGCAAAGAAAATCAGTCTCATTACTTCATTGTCGCACCTTGTATATAGATTACGTAAAACTGCTTTCATGAGAGGGTATATGTAGGCCTAGAATCAAGAATCATAATTTTTAGTCACCATTGATCATTGTGCAATGAAATAGTCTTCGACATTGTTGTACAGCACAGGATGTATAAATACTTACAGATATATAGTAGTAAAATAATGTCAATTAACTGTAGTATACATATTAAGTACCATGATAATAATATATGCAACAGGACAACTCCTAAGAGCTAGTGTTAATCAGTTATATTACGATGTAGTATGGTACAAATGCTGTGCAATAATAATTGGATAGAGTATACAGGTCATAATTATGCAAAATACAGAAGCATAATTATACAAAGCATAAACATACCACATAATGATACAGTAGACTACAGGAAAATTTGTTATGTGCTAATAACCTCCTCAGGCATGTCAAAGAATTCTTTAGTGTGGTAAAATGGATGATCTGATAGCCAGCTGTACCATTTAATATTAAAAATTTTTAGTTCTATAGACCAAACATAAATTGGTAATTTGTTGAAAATTTTGATAGGTTCACTTTGTGAGAATTTCCAGTTCTTGCTAACCTGTGACTTAGTATATCTAAATTAGCCTTAGCTCTGGTGATGTCTTCATGAGTTTCTCTTCTAGCAGAAAATTCTGTAATATTACTTTGAACATAGAGCACGGACACATATAAGTCTAAATTTAGAATTGTGAGTATTCTGAGCCTGGGAAAAGGGTATGCCAGTGTTCCACGTGTCCTGTTTTACACATTATATGTAGGACCTTTTTTGTACTTTTAAAATATTCTTGATGAACGAAAGTGAACCTATACAATCTGACCATATGATGTATGTGACTGGAATAGTCCGAAGTATGTCACCCTAAGGTAATCCAAGCTCAGTAGATCTCTTAGCTTCAAAATGAGGTATAACATCAGAGATATTTTTTGACACATGTGGTTGACATGTATCTCCCAGTGGAGTCTAGAATCAGTGTAAATGCCTAAGAATCTTACTGACGTATTTTCTATTTCATTAGACATTCCCATTAGGAATTGTTGGGTTTTATAGGGATTACACAGTGGTTTATTACCTGCAAACCAGTCCAAGGCAGTATAAAGAGTTTCTTTTATTTCTCTGTTCAGATTTGAGATTGTCTGATGTGTGGTAAGTAGTATTGTATCATCTGCATAGCACATGACAAAATGAGCTATGTTATAAGGCAAATCATTGATTGCTGCAATAAAGAAGAAGGGCCCAAGAATAGATCCTTGTTGAACACCTGTGTGTCGAAGAGTTTACGTGTCTGACTGAGACAAACTGTTTTCTGTTGCTTAAATAAGAATTCATCAAAGTTAATGTGCTCCACACATCCTGTAAAGCTCTAGCTTCCTTATTTGTATGTCAACAGGAATGCAATTGAATGCTTTGCTCAGGTCATATGACAGCAGTGATACCATGTTTTCTCTTCAAGAGCTGTTAAAGTCTGGTACACACTTTCCAAAACAGCTGCTGTTGTTTTCACCCCCTTGGAAAAGCCAAACTGATGTATACATAGGCCATAGTATTTTTTCAAAGTAGCTGCTTATTTGAGTGTGCAGCAGTGCCTCAAATGTCTTTCAAAATATTGTCACAATTGAGACTGCTCTGTAGTTTTGCAGAAGTTGTTTGTCCCCTTAGTTAAAAACTGGTATAACTTTTGATACCTTGAGTGATTCCGGAAGTACTCCAAATTCTACACATTTATGAAAAATAAAAGTGAATGGTGTAGATACTGAGTGTATTGTCTTTTTAATGATGCAATTTGACAACCAGTGACAGTCCTCACTTATCAAAAACAAACATCATCCAAAGAGGCCTTGAAGCCCCAACAGTACTGAGCGGTCGCCTTGTCATCCTCACCCCTTAGGTGTCACTGGGTGGGTATAAGGAGGGGCACATGGTCAGCACACCGCTCTCCTGGACGTTGTCAGTTTTCGTGATGTGTCGCCACTTCTCAATCAAGTAACTCCTCAATTGGCCTCGCGAGGGCTGAGTGCACCCACTTGCCAACAGCACTAGGCAGACCCTGACAGTTACCTGTCCAAGTGCCAGCCAAGCCTGACAGTGTTTAACTTAGGTGATCTGACAGGAACTGATGTTACCACTGCAGCAAAGCCATTGGCAATGCATATTTACAGAATTTGAAAATTTGGAAACAGCTTATACAGTGGAACTTCCTGGCAGATTAAAACTGTGTGCCGGACTGAGACTCGAACTCGGGACCTTTGCCTTTCGCGGGCAAGTGCTCTACCAACTGAGCTACTCAAGCACAACTCACGCCCCATCCTCACAGCCTTACTTCTGCCAGTACCTCGTCTCCTGCCTTCCAAACTTAACAGAAGCTCTTCTGCGAACCTTGCAGAACAAGCACTCCTGAAAGAAAGGATATTGAGGAGACATGGCTTAGCCATAGCCTGCGGGATGTTTCCAGAATGAGGTTTTCACTCTGCAGCGGAGTGTGTGCTGATATGAAACTTCCTGGCAGATTAAAACTGTGTGCCGGACCGAGACTCGATCTCGGGACCTTTGCCTTTCACGTGAGTCGTGCTTGGGTAGCTCAGTAGGTAGAGCACTTGCCCGCAAAAGGCAACAGTCCCGAGTTCGAATCTCGGTCCGGCGCACAGTTTTAATCTGCCAGAAAGTTTCATATCAGCGCACACTCCGCTGCAGAGTGAAAATCTCATTCTGGAAACATCCCCCAGGCTGTGGCTAAGCCATGTCTCTGCCATATCCATTCTTTCAGGAGTGCTTGTTCTGCAAGGTTTGCAGGAGAGCTTCTGTTAAGTTTGGAAGGTAGGAGACAAGGTACTGGCAGAAGTAAAGCTGTGAGGACGGGGCGTGAGTCGTGCTTGGGTAGCTCAGTTGGTAGAGCGCTTGCCCACGAAAGGCAAAGGTCCCGAGTTCGAGTCTCGGTTCGGAGCACAGTTTTAATCTGCCAGTAAGTTTCATATCAGTGCACACTCCGCTGCAGAGTGGAAATCTCATTCTGGAAGCTTTTACAGTATTAGCAGATCTTATGTTACCCCACTGAAATACCTGGTCATCTGGCAGTGAGGCCCCAGTCAGATCCATTGCTGATGAACTTGTTGCTTTAATACTGTTTCCCATTTCTTTAACTGAGTTTGGAAAGTAGTGATTTAATTTCTTGGGGTCTAGCAGTGCTGCTTGTGTATATTTTGATGTGTCCCCTTTTTTATTATTTGCCATTCTGCTTTGCATTTATTAGGAAGTCTTTCTACATATTTTTCCACTGCTTGATTTTTGCCAAATAAGCTTAGCTTCATAGAGTTTCTTGCATTTATGATATGAATTATAAATGTTCTTTCTCTCTGTCCTGTCCTTTGGGTACAGCCATGGTTATGCATCTGGTACAATAGGATCATGTTTCTCTGATTTCCGCAAGTTCTTTAGAAAATCATTTCAGCTTTTTATTTTTAGGTGCAATTAGAGATCTAATTTTTTACCGAAGAACAAGATTGCCATAAATCTGAATATTTCATAAAAAAGTTATCAAAGGCGATTTCAGCTCCCCTTTTCCCGACTGGCAATTATATACAAAGTCTCAATTTGCACTGACTAGTCTCTCAATAAACACTCTTATGTGCTCTTCCTTTTGTTCTTTTAATAGTACCACTTCAGGTTCTTCAGTTTTGATTGGTTACCTCTTATACAGTGTGAGGAGTAACACCTCATGATCTGCCTGTCTTTCTCCTGAAAGTCTGACTGTCAAGTCTTCCCTGTGAATACTCACTATAATATTGTAGCACAGTTATTTGTAAAATACAGGTCAACTGATCATGGCATATTCAGAAATGTGCTTGTGACTTGTCACTGTGTTTGCCGTTTCTATTTTAAAATCACCACATATAGCAATTCTTGACTTATTCTTCAAGATGTTAACTGCTAACTCACATTTTCCAATAAACAAGTTCACATCTCCATTTGGAGACTTATGGAGACTAAGTACAACTGTACTACCACTTTCTAGCTTTACACAACCAAAATCCCCATCCACTTCTGAGTAATAATAGATAAATCAGGTCTGGTAAATCTTACTCCTTCTCTGACAAAAATTCCAGCACCACCATTCTTTCTCTGTCTTCATGTTATGCCTTGGGGAATGAATATATTTACTTGGTCTTGGGTTAACTAGTGCTCAGATACACATATAATATCGACATGTTGATTGTTACACAAATGTTCTAATTCTAAAACCTTACTTCTAAGGCAATATATTTTAATTAGTAGAAAGGTGAGTTGTTTGCCTCTATCTGTATTCCTCTGGGAGCTATATTTAAACTACACTCCTGGAAATTGAAATAAGAACACCGTGAATTCATTGTCCCAGGAAGGGGAAACTTTATTGACACATTCCTGGGGTCAGATACATCACATGATCACACTGACAGAACCACAGGCACATAGACACAGGCAACAGAGCATGCACAATGTCGGCACTAGTACAGTGTATATCCACCTTTCGCAGCAATGCAGGCTGCTATTCTCCCATGGAGACGATCGTAGAGATGCTGGATGTAGTCCTGTGGAACGGCTTGCCATGCCATTTCCGCCTGGCGCCTCAGTTGGACCAGCGTTCGTGCTGGACGTGCAGACCGCGTGAGACGACGCTTCATCCAGTCCCAAACATGCTCAATGGGGGACAGATCCGGAGATCTTGCTGGCCAGGGTAGTTGACTTACACCTTCTAGAGCACGTTGGGTGGCACGGGATACATGCGGACGTGCATTGTCCTGTTGGAACAGCAAGTTCCCTTGCCGGTCTAGGAATGGTAGAACGATGGGTTCGATGACGGGTTGGATGTACCGTGCACTATTCAGTGTCCCCTCGACGATCACCAGCGGTGTACGGCCAGTGTAGGAGATCGCTCCCCACACCATGATGCCGGGTGTTGGCCCTGTGTGCCTCGGCCGTATGCAGTCCTGATTGTGGCGCTCACCTGCACGGCGCCAAACACGCATACGACCATCATTGGCACCAAGGCAGAAGCGACTCTCATCGCTGAAGACGACACGTCTCCATTCGTCCCTCCATTCACGCCTGTCGCGACACCACTGGAGGCGGGCTGCACGATGTTGGGGCGTGAGCGGAAGACGGCCTAACGGTGTGCGGGACCGTAGCCCAGCTTCATGGAGACGGTTGCGAATGGTCCTCGCCGATACCCCAGGAGCAACAGTGTCCCTAATTTGCTGGGAAGTGGCGGTGCGGTCCCCTAAGGCACTGCGTAGGATCCTACGGTCTTGGCGTGCATCCGTGCGTCGCTGCGGTCCGGTCCCAGGTCGACGGGCACGTGCACCTTCCGCCGACCACTGGCGACAACATCGATGTACTGTGGAGACCTCACGCCCCACGTGTTGAGCAATTCGGCGGTACGTCCACCCGGCCTCCCGCATGCCCACTATACGCCCTCGCTCAAAGTCCGTCAACTGCACATACGTTTCACGTCCACGCTGTCGCGGGATGCTACCAGTGTTAAAGACTGCGATGGAGCTCCGTATGCCACGGCAAACTGGCTGACACTGACGGCGGCGGTGCACAAATGCTGCGCAGCTAGCGCCATTCGACGGCCAACACCGCGGTTCCTGGTGTGTCCGCTGTGCCGTGCGTGTGATCATTGCTTGTACAGCCCTCTCGCAGTGTCCGGAGCAAGTATGGTGGGTCTGACACACCGGTGTCAATGTGTTCTTTTTTCCATTTCCAGGAGTGTACATTTGTGAACACTATTTTGATGGTATTCATCCTGTGAGTGAAGGGTGATACTTTGTTTTGTCAGGTTGGTCATAGAGGGGATGGCTGTGTGCAAATTTGATGAAAGAGTTAAAGAACGTAATGCATCTACATTTAAAATTATGGTAGCATGGCTGGGGCATTGTAGTTCATAAAAAAAATCATCACTGCAGTTACTCACATCCCTGCTTCTGGTAGATGAACTAGTGGCAGCACTATCCATCCTCTTGGCTACCAATGTGGCTGTTTCATACCACCCCAGTCCACTGGCTGTCTTTTGGGATTTACCTTTAATTGCTTCGCTTATCAACTTTCCTAACATGCACTTTCCTTTATTATTCAAGTGAAGTCTACTGTATGAATATAGTCAAACTACATAAAGAGGTCGTCCTTGACACATCTATAGCATTTGTAGGGCTGTTTTCTTGCAGGGCAGATAGACACTTACTTTAACTGAATCAAATACTGACTTGAATCACTCACATTTATTACAATAATTTAAAACCTACCTCAAGCATGTCATAGCAGAGATGCTTGTGCCAAGCAGCTATAACAAAAGAATTTGTCTTAAATATATCACACAATAATTACGTTTCATTGTCTATGACTGATAGGTCAATTGCTGAGGTTGCTACAAATCCCCCCTCCCCCCGTTTTTTAGTTGGGAAACACAAGGGATATCAGTGAACATGTGTTTCACAGCCCTTCCAGCTCTTGTAATCATCACTGGTTGCAGAGTAGATGGTGTCTATATCCATTGAAAGGTTTCAATAGAGGATGAATTGCCCTCCAGATCATCTCTGGCTGCCGCCTTGTAAGACAGAGAGGAGATATTGACTTGTGGCCATTAGATCATCATGTCGCCTTTAGAGCAGACCAGTTCCATGCATTCAATGGAAACAGTGTAGTCTTACCATCCTACTCTGTTTTGAATATGGTGACACCTTGTTGGAGAGCCTTGCAAGATCCTGTATATGGGGGTCACAAAGGTGGTCATACACGTCGTTCCTCAAGGCCAGTTCACACTGTCACGTCACATCTTTTCATGTCACGTCATAACATTCTGTAGTGCATTTCAAATGTTAGCAACCACGCTGGTTGTACCATCATGTCACAGCACCATTAAGGTGTTGATAGCTGACGTCATCCGTCCATTGTTGATCACATGACCTCGAAGCTCATTTCCTCCTGAAAGACAGCCATGCACAGATCTTCAAACATAGTTTCATCATGATTTCGTAGTTGATATCAGTTGTTTGTTGTTTCTGTTATAAATTGTTTGGTTTCTTCATTTCTTTTGTTAAAATTTACAATTTTACAATACATGATGAAAGATTAATTGAAGCAATGAGGCAGTAGTCTGAATTCCACGACATGAGTGTACTAAACTATTTACTCTTTCCTACTTCTATAAAGTGGATTGTAATACACCAGTACTGATTTAAAATTTTACAGTGAAATGTATTGCAGTATGACTGTAACTTGAAGTGAAAAGAGTTTTGTGAACTAAATCAGATTGATTAGTAACTGGAATTTATTATTATGTTGTCAAGCATTTATAATGTTTCATAAAGAAAAAGACAGAAATCTTCAAACCCTGCAACACTGGCAAAATCTCTTTTGTGAATTGTGCATCAAGTAATGTATTAGAGTTGTTTGTTAAAATATTTGTTGGTGGCAGGCTTATTTATTGATAAGTAGCTGTCTGGATTGTCTGTGTAACAGTTTTGCAACCATCACTGGTAGTATTTCTGTGGTTTCACTAGCTAAGCCCAATTCAAATAAGGCATTTGAACTACTGAAAGCCAAATACAAGATGAATAAAAAATTATAAATCTTGAGGGGAAAGGTTTGAGCGAGACGTGACAAATGGAAAAAATTTCCCCTGGATTGGCAACTGAATTAATCTTCAACATACCAGTTTTTCACAGGATGTGAAGGCAGTTTATAACACTGTGTTCCTTTTAAAAGCTCTTGCTATAACTTGACGTAACAAATAAACAACCTGGTGCTTCGAGTTCCTAAAATACTTACAATATGCAGATTCCTCTTCCTCAAGCTCCTTGTATATTGTATGAAATACCCTTTCTGTACCACATAATAACATTTTTCGGACCCACGCTCTTTTTTGCGTTGTTTTGCACATCTGCCTTCCTTGTCTAATATACAAGTTATCTCTGCAAGCTGCAAACTATTTTAGTCCAATAAAAGCTATATTCGTATAAATGTGGACCCAGCATCCACATATATAAACTGCCACGTTGTGTATGGACAATTGATGTATAAAATAGATCGAAAATCGTATTTCGAAAATCGCAATTCCCACGAAAAAACAGTTGAAGACAGCCATGCGAGTTTAGAACATGTGACCTGAACTGACTTGATGTGCCATGGCGTGATGGACAATGTGAATACACCTTGACGTGACGGTGCCATAACAGCCAAGGTGAAATGGCTTAGCCAGACGTGTGTCGTTGTCAGCAGGTCCTTGTGGACGAAGATTGATTTATTTCCGCCTATTTTTGGTGATGTTGGTTGAATGTAAACCATTCTTCCCTGCAGATCTTTCCTGAAGTCCATTGCAGCTTCTTCAGTAAGCAGATTTTTTTATTTGTCGGAAATGTGCTCGGTCGGAAATGTGCTCCATATATCAATTGCACTGTGCAGCATTGCAAATCCTCTTTAAAAGCTGTTTGCAGCCATAACAGCGGCAATGATAATCGTTCACTGCTCTCCCTGCACATTACAGCTGCCTTCAAAATTCTGAGGAACATTCCTAACATCCCATTGCTGGTGAGATGATAGTTGGTGATTATGCCACGTAGGCATAGAAAGCTCATGAAACAATCGTGACTCGAATATTCTCCCACAATCTGTTGTTATCGTCTGAGGCACCCCAAATAACGAAATACTGCAACTGATAAAAGCTTTGGCCTCTCTTTCTGCTCTCATATTTGCGATGGTCATGAATTGCAGCTTGTGAGGAAACCTTCCAATCATTGCCGACAAGTAATTATGCTGTCCGGAACTCGGAAATGGTCGCAACAGGTCCAAATGTACATGCGTGAAACGTGCTGTTGGAGTCTTGTGGTGCCTAATGGCGCCGATATGAGCCTGCCAATTTTGCACTGTTGACATCTCTCGCATGACTGAGACCAGTTCTGGCAATCTTTTTTAATGTGCAACCAAATCACTTTTTTTTTGTTTTTTGAGCTACCTGAAGAGTAGCTCTCACTCCCAGATATGGGACATTATGGAAACCCTCAAAGACATGGCGCTGGAACTGATTTTGGGTATATAAGCTTACTGCAGGTTGTTGCAGTATGTGTCACACCACAATGAAGTCTGAAGTTTTGCCTCATAAACATAAGAGGGGTTGTGGCTGGATGTTTGCTGTGCCAGCAGCAGGTCTTCGTCGCTGTTATCCTACTATTACTCCCCTACGTTTTTCCAAGAAGTAGCCTTCACATTTGCACAGCAGCATAAGAAGCCAGCCACAACGTTTTTACCGCCGCTAACACATCTCACATTGGCCACAAAATGAGAGATCGTGTAGGTAAATATTGAAAGACCTCCCCGGATATAGTAAAGCTAAAATTTATTTTTAAAAATGGAACAGCGATAACGACAAAAGCAAGGACGGACCATAAGCGTCGGCAAAGACAGTAATAATAAATGTGCAGTAAGATGCAGACAAATGAACAAAAAACATCATTCACTTTTCTTTGTACATGATTTTGTTTCACTCTCTCGTATGTAGAAGGATGGTTAAGATGTATTGCTCGAAGTTTGACGTGCTACGAGTATTTTGTATTATATGTGATTCTGAGATATGAACATGGTAAAACAGCAACAAAACACAAGATCTAAATACAATGAAACAAGAACAAAAACACGTATTCAAAGACTTGCAAGACGTGGTCTCACAGATGTTGAATGACTTAGCCAAAAATTTTCGCACTGTAATCGACGAAAAATTGAATCATATGAAAAAACAAGTAAAGCATGAAGTACTTTCTAAAGTTAACAGTAACATTACGCAGTTACAGTAGAAGGTAGATTCTTTTAACGATCATCATGATCTAGTAGAGCAACAGATAAAGAAAATGACAGACGCAAACACAAATATTGAAGCCACACAAAACGAGTTGTGATCGATACTAAAAAAGGTAACCACTGTCGTTAACAAACTAAACAAAGACTATGAAGATGTACCTATAGCTGTAGAAGAGCTTACTTTAAGAGTTCCAATATTAGCAGTTGACTCACTGTATGCTAAGTAGGAGAGAGAGGAGATCAATGAAAATCTAAGTGATATAATTAGTCAAGCAGAGGGAGATATGTTAGATAAAAATAATACCATTGTAGAGAAGTTGGTTCGATTGTAAATTATTCACAGATGTAGTAGAAAAAGCTATTCAGTAAAAAGAAAATGAAATAGTGAAAAAGGTAAACATTAACCTACAAGCCACGGAAGGTAGGACCCACAATCTTTTAGAAGAAAATGTTACCAGATCTCGAAATATGCATGTAAATAATACACAGGCTACAATGAACAAACCACAACCTGTCGGTATTTATTCAAAAATTGTTACGAGTCCTGCAGCAGGTACCAGTGACGGTTGTAGAGTGCAAAATGTAAGCTTACCCACATCTCCACCACCTGAGCAATTACCAACCGGACTTACAGGTAACCTTAATAACCACATAAATATAACCTAAAATGCGACGTGTCTGTCAACTATTTTTGCAGACGAAGATTTGCTGAGACATCATCAGTTTCCTACATTCACTATCGAAGGTAAGAGAATGAACCCAGTAGTATTTATCAGTGCTTTTCGTTATGTATTTCCACGCAACTGGACGGAAGCACAGAAAATCCAGTTTGTCGTGAGTCAAACGCAAGGTGACGTTCTTTTATGGGCAACTGAAGTGGCTGAACCTTGCAGCACTTAAATACAATTTGAACGAGCTTTCCTCGACAAATATTGGCAATGCAAGAAGGACTCAGACGCGAGGTTTTCAACCCCGCACCGTTCGGTGGCAAATACGGTAGTCTACGCGGATATTTTGAAAAATACCTGAACAAGACACGCTACTGGAGGAACCCAATATCACAGGTAGACGTATCAAAAATTTTGAAAAGTCGATTACCATCGCACATTAGAGAAAAATTAGTCACAATGCCAGAGCATGACACTGAATATTTTCTGTCAGTGCTTGATTCTGTCGACTTAATCTATGAGGAAAGACTTGTACCGAATAGAGCAGCAGAAAATCAGGAACAACAACAACATAATTATGCAAGTCAGTCAGTAAAAGGTGATCTAAACATAGCAAAGTTACATACCAAGAGGTAACGAGTATGGTAAGGCGAACGGAAAAAAGCAAACGATTTAAAAGAAATTTTCAAAACAACAGGAGTAATTTCAATGCACGATCGAATTACAATCCACCATCACAAGACCATATGCCGAATATAAAAAGAAAACGTCAGACACAGCAGTGGTCGACGCGCGGCATCAATGCCTTGCCTTACGCTGTACAGCAGCCAACTTTTGGGCATCGCAGTAACAGCGCGGCAGTTTTTGCTAATAACAACATGAGCGCTCACGAAGGAATGTCTCGAGGAGCCAACAACACAAATTGGCGAAGTGCCTTCACTGTGCAACTAGCTGAAATTACTCCAGATTATGAATTAAGTCCCACTGCACCGCTGGAAAACCCCAACCAGTCGTAGTTAACCCCCAGGCTATTGACCTCTCTCGGATTGGGTGCAAAGCAAAACTACAAACATATTTCATAAGATTTGTCAAACAAGGTGACATCAAGGATGATCTGTATCAGCATGAGTTAGATACAACGAATAATATCCAGGAAGAACAAGTACAAGTAATCATTAAGGTGAAAATATTTAATATTGACATGCAGTTAATTTTAGATACAAGTTCAACTGCCAACGTAATGTCAGATGCATTTTTATGTGAATTCAAGAAGAGAGGCAAATTTCCATTTCCTGTTGGGGTTGGGTTGTTTGGGGGAAGAAACCAAACACCAAGGTTATCGGTCTCATCATGTTAGGGAAGGACTGAGAAGGAAGACGGCGTGCCCTTTCAAATGAACCATCCCGGCATTTGCCTGGAGCGATTTAGGGAAATCACGGGAAACCTAAATCAGGGTGGCTGGACGCGGGATTTAACCGTCGTCCTCCTGAATGCGAGTCCAGTGTCAACATTTCCTGTCCAAAATTGCAAGGTGCAAACTGCTACAGGCAGTAAGACTAAATTGTTGAGACACCAGCCATTTATTCCATTACAAGTTGAACATTTTACAGTGAAGTGCAATTTATTATGGTAATGCCGTGTGTCTAGGGCCTCTCGTCTGGTAGACCGTTCCCCTTGTGCAAGTCTTTCGAGTTGACGCCACTTCAACGACTTGCGTATCGAAGGGGATGAAATGATGATCATAAGGACAAGACAACACCCAGTCCCTGAGAGGAGAAAATCTCCGACCCAGCCAGGAATCGAAATTGGGCAATTAGGTATGACTGTCTGTCGCGCTGACCACTTAGCTACCAGGGGTGGACATTTTTATTATAATTGACAAACTTACAGTTAATTTTCTTATTGGCATGGACACGTTCAGAGCACACAAAACACAGATTGACATAGGTAATGGTAAATGCCACTTTTATATATAGAATCATATTTTTTCTGTTGATTTAGTCAAAACACCTGATAAAAGTAACAAAAACAAACCAGAGACAAATGTAATAGTACAATATTCCTTTCCAACTGCATATTTCACAAATTTGATACTGAACAAGAAGCAAACACTAATCTTAGTTACGAAATGGTAGAGCAGAAAATAAGTTATCACAGATACTAAATTATATGCAACGACGAGAACTTTCTAACTTGTTATCTAAGTATGCAAATGTGTTCAGTAAGGAGCCAGGAGTAGTCAAAGACTACGAATATAGATTTGAAGTCTATCCACATGAAACATTTTGTGTAATGTCATATCCTATTAGCCTGCCGTTACGGTCGAGTGGTTCTAGCCGCTTCAGCCCAGAACTGCACGACTTCTACAGTCGCAGGTTCGAATCCTGCCTCGGGAATGGATGTGTGTGATGTCCTTCGGTTAGTTAGGGTTAGGTAGTTCTAAGTTCTAGGGGACTGATGACCTCAGAAGTTAAGTCCCATAGTGCTCAGAGCCATTTGAACCATATCCTATTCCATGGGCAAAACGACAGGCAATAACAGCAGAGATCATGCATATGATTAAATGGGGAATTATACAACCTTCGCTTTCACACTACTGTAGTCCTCTATTACCAGTAAGTAAACCAGACAGATCTGTAAGATTAGTTTTCAATGGTAGAGGTCTCAATAAGACTTTAGTACCAGTATGCATAAGACAAGACAAGAGCTTTTAAAGTTTTAAAATACAAAATACTTCAGTATACTGGATCTCAAGGACCTACTGGCAAATAAAGCACCATGAAGAAAGTCGAAAATATACACCATTCGTTTGTGGTGGTAGAAATTACCAATTCCATGTTCTACGTTTTGGAATGAACATTAATGCAAACGTGTTTATATCTGCACTGGACAAAATCTGAGGACCAGAATTGCTTAACAAAGTCACTGTTTATGTAGACAACATGCTAATAGCCACACCCACTTGGTTAGAACATATCAGGCTGATTGAACAGGTACTTCAATTATTTGCAGAGTACAGAGTAACAGCCAATTTAAAAAAGTCTAGTTTTGGCAAGTAGCAAGTAAAATTTTTGGGGCATATTGTGTCAGAACAAGGTATATCACCTGAGCCGAAAAAACTTGATGCCATACGCAACTATCCAGCTCCAAGGATTAAAAAACAGCTAAAAGTCTATTTAGGACTAGCATCCTTTTTTTCGTAAATTCGCACCACAGCAACTGACGAACAGTGAGCATTACTCAACTTGTTACGAAAAAATAGGCCTTGGTTATGAGATGATAAGTGTCAGAAGTAGGCACTAGTTAATGCCAACATTGTTAGCCACCCTGACATGTCCTATAATTTTTGTCCATGTACAGATGCCTCATCCGTTTTGCTAGTTGGACATTATCAGAAGCAGAAAAATCTTACCATGTGTCAGAATTGGAAAGTTTAGCTGTAATATGGGCATTTAAAAACATTTTTGTGGGGGAAGAATACCAAAGCTAATTGTGACCATTAGTAAGTGTCATTTCTTTTAACATGTAAACTATTGCACTGTAAATTAGCTAGGTGATGTCTAAATTTACAAGAATTCAATATTAAAGGAAGTCAGAATGTTATTGCATATGCCTTGTCTAGGTAACCACAAGGTTTAGAGGAATTTAGTGAGTTAACAGGGCAAGATGCAGAAATCAAAACGTTTTTAATGCAAGGTACAATACAACAGTCTGATTACCATAAGTTTTGTAAGCAAATGAAAATTATACAACAGCAAGATCGCAGATGGCGTTAAGTTATGCAAAACCTTAAGCAAGATGAAGGTAGAAAGGTAAGTAAATTGTATCAGGAGTACAAGGCGTTTTTTTTCATAGGAAACACGAAAAATCTGATCAATGGTGTTTGTGTATTCCTGAATATTATATCGACGAGTTTATAAGACACACACATGAAGTATAGGGACATTATGGAGAAGGCAAATGTGCTGAAGAAATAGCAACACTTTGTTATTTTCCAAGCAAGATGAAGGTAGAAAGGTAAGTAAATGGTATTAGGAGTACAAGGGCGTTTTGTTTCATAGGAAACTCGAAAAATCTGATCAATGGTGTTTGTGTATTCCTGAATATTATATCGACGAGTTTATAAGACACACATATGAAGTATGGGGACATTATGGAGAAGGCAAATGTGCTGAAAAAATTGCAACACTTTGTTATTTTCCAAGTTTGAGAAGGTGAGTCCTACAGGTATTAAGAAATTGTACAATATGTCAAAAATCAAAACAGTCCAATGTGACAAAATATACTGAGCTACACCCAAGACTCGCAAGAAACCCTCTAGATATAGTATACCTGGATATAGCTGGTCCATATCCAAGAAGTAGAGGAGGAGTAAGATACGTAGTAGCACTATACGATATGTTGTGGGCTCTATCTCTCTAATTTTATCCTTGTCGTCTCTCCGCGAGATATACTTAGGAGGGAACAATATACTGCTTGATTCCTCGGTGAAGGTATGTTCTCGAAACTTCAACAAAAGCCCGTACCGAGCTACTGAGCGCCTCTTCTGCAAAGTCTTCCACTGGAGTTTATCTATCATCTCCGTAACGCTTTCGCGATTACTAAATGATCCTGTAACGAAGTGCGCTGCTCTCCGTTGGATCTTCTCTATCTATTGTATCAACCCTATCTGGTACGGATTCCACACTGGCGAGCAATATTCAAGCAGTGGGCGAACAAGCGTACTGTAACCTACTTCCTTTGTTTTCGGATTGCATTTCCTTAGGATTCTTCCAATGAATCTCAGTCTGGCATCTGCTTGACTGACTATCAACTTTATATAATCATTCCATTTTAAATCACTCCTAATACCTACTCCCAGATAATTCACAGAATTAACTGCTTCCAGTTGCTGACCTGCTATACTGTAGCTAAATGATAAGGAATCTTTCTTTCTATGTATTCGCAGCACATCACACTTGTTTACATTGAGATTTATTTGCCATTCCCTGCACCATGCGTCAAATTGTTGCAGATCCTCCTGCATTTCAGTACAATTTTCCATTGTTACAACCTCTTGATATACCACAGTATCATCCGCAAAAAGCCTCAGTGAACTTCCAGTGTTATCAACAGGAATGAGAAGTAATACACCTCTTCATGCAAAGCGAAAGTATAAACAAAATTAGCTTATGACTCAGCTGTGCACGCTCAACAATACACGCTGATGTAAGTAGTAGGAGAGGAGGCATTGACCTTGCACATGTATGACAGGCTGGCAGAAGTCGCAACGAAATAGGAATGTGATATGTATGAGTACATAACTTAAATACAAATTAAATGGGAAATACTAATCAGTTATATCTAATGTCTAAGAACTAAGGAGTATGTTGATATATGTACACAGAGATTTAATTAAATATTAAGGTATATACAACATATTTACAAGCAGGAGGAAGCATTATGAAGAAATATGTGACACTTGTAAGCTAAGAAGAAATGATAAACTACTGTAGGAAATGTCAAATAATTCTATTTGCAGGGTAAATGACCATAAAGGGTAACAGAATAAATTATTATCAATGAATTTAAACAAAGTATGGAAATATCTGTGGACAGACATAATGACCAAATGTATCAGTGGCCATCGAGCACTGTAATGCAATTAGTTTTAAGTTTTTTTTTTCAGTGACTGGTGCATTATCACCGCACAGAAGAAGAGAATTATGTTGAGAGTAGCAGGTGCCAAATAAGGAAATGGGCTGCGCCTTGAGTAAACAATTTAGTTATAAGGACATTTATGCAAAGGTCATAAGGCAATGAAAAATAAAAATATGCATCATCGCAGTATAGCTCCATGACATTTACCAGTACCTATTCGCTGCAAAGTACACATCAATATTTAAGCATGTGATTTTACAAAAATCAATTAATTTTTATCATGTCAATGAAAGCATAAATAATGAAATTTCCATGTATTCAAGAAAGATAAGTCTATGATGGATGAAACTCTTTCATAATTAACATAAAGCTCCATGTGAATTGAAGTAAGCATCACTATCGCACGAAGAAACAACATGATAATACATGAATGATTAGTCAGTAGACATCATTTCCATGAAACAAGAGTTCCTTGGCAACTAGTCCATGATTGTACAAGTAACATTTCCTGATAAATCCTTGTACCAGTAGATGAGTATTTACTTTCTTCCTCTCTTCCTTCCCAAACAAAGGAGGCAGTGCCAAGAACAGTTAGGGCAGGAATGTGTAATGTTTTAGTCCTGTTTTGGATATTTTCCGCCGGCCTGGGTGGTCTAGCGGTTCTAGGCGCTACAGTCTGGAACCGCGCGACCGCTACGGTCGCAGGCTCGAATCCTGCCTCGGGCATGAGTGTGTGTGATGTCCTTAGGTTAGTTAGGTTTAAGTAGCTCTAAGTTCTAGGGGACTGATGACCTCCAAAGTTAAGTCCCATAGTGCTCAGAGCCATTTGGACCATTTTGGATATTTTCCTTCCTCCTCTAGCTAAGGAAGAAATGAACTCCCATAAGTGACAAAAGCTTATCTATAAAATTAAGTGCAAATGTATCATGTGCTTGTATTGTACCAGAATAATGTGTTACGAAACTAATTTGTATATGTGATGTGAACGAAGTTAAAACTAACAAACTGTAGTAACAGAACCCAGTTAATGAAAAATTTATAACGTTTTAAAAATTAAGAAATTTATGTTCGTAGTATAAGCGATGGATGGAATGTCAGCCCTAGGTATAAGCTAACATGTTACATTTTGTTGTAACTCAATACTTGTATGAATTTTCATTGGAAACCAAACTCCATGTAAAGGAATTAATTTTAAAGAGAAGCAATTTATATGGGGCATTCAAAAAGAAATGAGCCAGAGACATAATTACAGATACCAGTACCTCTATGTTAGAAGTATTGACCCTGGATGTTGAGACACGTGTCCCATTGTGACACAAGGCAGTCAATGGCTGTCTCATAAAATTCCCCGGGCTGTGATGTTAACTAGTTCTGCATGTACAGCTGGACGTCGTCGTCCGAGGTGAATCGTTTGCCCCTCATAGCCTTTTTAAGGGGATTAAAATGGCGTAGTCCCAGGGAGAGAGATCTGGACTGTATAGAGGGTGGCTGAGAACCTTCCATTTGAATTTATGCAGGAGTGCCGCGACTGTGTTGGCCGTATGAGGCTTTGCATTGTTGTGGAACAGAATGACCCCACGGGGGAGAGTGCCAGGTCGTTTTGATTTGATTCCTTGGCGAAGGGTGGTCAAGGTTTGCGAGTTACGCTGGGCACTCACTGTTGTCCCATACTGCAGGAAATGAATCAGAAAGGGGCCATCTTGTTCAAAGAAGAATGTCAGCATAACCTTTCCTGCACTCTTGTGGATGGCCTTGTCTTTTTTTTTTGGTGGTGGGGACCCTGGATGCTTCCACTGGAGACTTTGTCGTTTTGATTCTGGTTCAAAGTGATGACACCATGACTCATCTCCAGCCACGACTCGTACCAGGAACGCATTCCTTCCCGAGCATAGTGCTGCAGATGAACAAGACAGTGGGCCATCCTGGTGTGGTTGAAGACTGTGGGGCACCCATTGGGCTCACACTTAGCGCCTGTGCAGTCGTTCCTTCATGCTGGTGTGAACACTTCCAACGCTCAATCCGACCACAGTGGCTATGGCTTTCACTGACACATGGCGGTCCTGGGTAATGAGTGCATCCACCAGCTGGACGATGTCATCGGTAATGTAGTGTGGTGCTCCAGACCGTGCATCATCGGCTAACAAACCCGCAATTCCCTGAAGCGCTTGTGCCACATCTTGACCCTTGCATGGAACATGCAGTGTTCACTGTACACTTGTGACATTCGTCGATGTCTGTCCGTTCCTCCTACTCCTTCCGTTGTCAGGAAACGAGCAACACATTTTTGCTCTTCTTTTGACGTCTCATTTCTTTTTGAATGGCACTGATACATTGTTATGGCCGGCTGCATGTGGACCGTGAAGTGTGGTGACATTAATATACATGTGCAACGAAGTAATCTCTGAGTATCGTGTCTCACAACGCCTGATACCTTAACATGTGAACTATAGTTGTCCGAGGCAGTACTTACCTTGTCGACGGATGCTGTTGGCCAGGTTTCTCTCTGATGAAAATGCGAGTGCGACGGGTAATAATGACGCCCGGGCCTTAAGAATGGAGATCTTGTGCCACATCGTCGAATTTTGAACAATAAGCACACACACTGCACCCAGAATGAAGGTAAACACCATGGCAATTCTTTAATAAGTAATACTCAGGTGAAAGTGTGACACTCAATATGAAATTAACACTAAGAAAACAAGTGCATGCATGTGCAATGATAGCAACTAGCATTTTGACCATTAGTGACTCATGCTTAGTCACCCAACCTACTAGTGCGCAAGCTCGAAACCCGGTAGCGAGGCTGAAGCAAACTGAACATTATTGCCAGCACACTAAATCCAAATATGTAATGAACTATCATATCATGTATATAACCTTTCAATTTCTTGTAGAACCTTAACATACATAGGATAAGCTGACATATCCATTCCATTAAATAAACGAGAAGCTGACAAATAAAGGGCATCGACCCCTATTGGCAAATGTAAATATAAATATGTACATGTAAAAATGCTGTACGTATTCATACCACGTCAACGTACAGTGTGGGGGCAATTGTGTAGGTACATAGTGAAAGTCCCCCGGATATGTCAACGTTAAAATTTATTTAAAAAAATGAAACAGCGACAATGACAGAAGCGACCATAAGCGTCGGCAAAGACATTAATTATAAATGTGCAGTAAGGTGCAGACAAATGAACGAAAAACATCATTCACCTTTCTTTCATGGTTTTTGTTTCACTCTCTCGTATGTAGAAGGATGGTTAAGATATATTGCTCTAAATATGACGTGCTACAAGTGTTTTGTATTGTATTAGAGTAGATTAGATTAGTTTTTCGTTCCATAGACCCATGCTGAGTAGATCCTCGTGGATGTGGAACATGTCAACTTTTTTTTTTAGCTGAAATAACAATACTAATAGTATGAATATATACAATTCATCATTTGTTTCTATTAAAAAATTCGTCTATGGAGTAGAAGGAGTTGGCCGCTAGTAAGTCTTTCAGGCTCCTTTTAAACTGATCTTTATTTGTCACTAAATTTTTTATGTTTGTTGGCAAATTATTGAAGATGCGTGTTCCTGAGTAGTGGACCCCTTTTTGAACTAAAGTAAGTGCTTTTAAGTCTTTGTGCAGATCATTTTTGTTCCTGGTATTGTATGTATGAACTGAGCTGTTTGTTGGAAAGAGAGATATATTATTTAGGACAAATTTCATTAAGGAGTAAATATACTGAGAGGCAGTGGTTAGTATACCCAGTTCTTTGAAGAGGTTTCTACATGACGTCCGTGAATTTACTCCACAAATAATACATATTACACGCTTTTGGACTCTGAAAACTTTTGTTTGACTTGAAGAATTACCCCAAAATATTATACCATATGACATTATGGAATGAAAGTAGGCAAAGTATGCAAGCTTTTTCATTTTTATGTCGCCTATGTCTGCTAACACTCGAATTGCAAATACAGATTTGTTAAGGCGTTTCTGCAGTTCTGTGGTGTGCTCCTCCCAACTGAATTTATTATCAAGTTGTAATCCCAGGAATTTAAGACTGTCAACCTCTTCTATCTGCTCTTCTTCATACTTTATGCATATGCTGGGTGGAAACCACTTACAGGTTCTGAATTGCATGTAGTGAGTATTTTCAAAGTTTAATGTCAATGAATTGGCTTTAAACCATTTATTACTATCCATGAAAATATCATTAGCAGATCTTTCTAGAACTACACTCGACATACTATTTATTGCAATACTTGTGTCATCTGCAAACAAAACGAACTCTGCTTCTGGCAGTGTAACTGATGAGAGATCATTAATGTACACAAGAAAAAGCAATGGCCCTAAGATGGATCCTTGTGGGACACCACATGTAATTTCTTCCCATTCTGATGATGACTGATGACTTAATTCACTAGTCCCTTGTACTGACACCCTTTGTTTCCTGTTAGCTAGGTATGACTTGAACCATTTTGCAGCACTGCCCATGACACCATAGAATCCTAATTTATTTAAAAGGATGTTGTGGTTCACACAATCAAATGCCTTTGACAAATCACAGAAAGTACCTGCTGCTTGTAATTTGTTATTTAATAAATTAAGTACGTTTTCACTGTAGGTGTAAATAGCCCTCTCGATATCAGAACCCTTCAGAAATCCAATCTGTGTTCTTGATAATATGTTGTTTGTGGTCAGATGGTTGAGAAGCTGCCTGTACATTACTTTTTCTAAAATTTTTGAGAATGCTGGCAAAAGTGATTCTGAATAAGAGAAGACTTAATAACAATATTAAGTATTTTTATTGAAGTGAAGTGGAGTCAAGTTGGGAGACTTTGCCTCATCTTGAAAGACACTGGAGTCCTTGGAGTCAGCTACCTGCATCTACAATTAAAATGTATGAAAGGAAGTCCACGGTACTATTTTGTAAGATTAACAGAACTATAAGACCTTGCAGAAGACGACAAATATAATTAAAATATATATGAGCACAATTTCATACACACAGAACATTTACTACTAATGCAACTGTACTACCCTTCAATTTTTTCCAATTTAATTATATCATCATTTATTATTATTATTATTATACAAGATGCAAGCTGCCTGTCAACATTGTCTAGGTGAATTGTGTGCTGTGACCTTTGGAAAGAAAACGGTTAAAGTAGTATGGTCTGTGGAGACTGCAAAATCCTTGCCTTCCCATGGAGCCTTTGAAGTGTTGTATCACAGTTTAGATTGTGTACACTTCTCTGTCTATCGCTCTCCACTGTTGTTACACCAGCATGATCATTTACTAGAGAATGTCACACTCCATTTACCAGTTGCTGTGATGCTGTTCCTGTTGCTATCTGCCTGGCGTTCACAATTAATACTAGAGGTGATGGACTCTGACCACAATCTATTGGTTATGAACTCTAGATTAAAACTGAAGAAACTGCATAAAGGTCGGAATTTAAGGGGATGGGACCTGGATTAACTGACTAAACCAGAGGCTGTAGAGAATTTCAGGGAGAGCATTAGGGAACGATTGATGGGAATGGGGAAAGAAATACAGTAGAAGAAGAATGGGTAGCTTTGAGCGATGAAATAGTCAAGGCAGCAGAGGATAAAGTAGGTAGAAAGACAAGGGCTAGTAGAAATCCTTGGGAACAGAAGATATATTGAATTTAATCGATGAGAGGAGAAAATATAAAAATGCAGTAAATGAAGCAGCAAAAAGGAATACAAACGTTTCAGAAATGAGATCGACAGGAAGTGAAAAATGGCCAAGCAGGGATGGCTAGATGACAAATGTAAGCATGTATAGGCTTATCTCACTAGGGGTAAGATAGATACTGCCTACAGGAAAATTAAAAGAGAAAAGAGAACCACTTGTATGAATATAAAGAGCTCATATGTAAGTACAGTTCTAAGCAAAGAAGGGAAAGCAGAAAGGTGGAGGGAGTATATAGAGAGTCTATACAAGGGCGATGTACTTGAGGACAATATTATGGAAATGGAAGAGGATGTAGACGAAGATGAAATGGGAGATATGATAATGCATGAAGAATTTGACAGAGCACTCAAAGACCTAAGTCGAAACAAGGTCCCGGGAGTAGACAACATTCCATTACAACTACTGATAGCGTTGGGAGAGCCAGCCCTGACAAAACTCTAGCATCTGGTGAGCAAGATGTATGAGACAGGCGAAATACCCTCAGACTTCAAGAAGAATATAATAATTCGAATACCAAAGAAAGCAGGTGTTGACAGATGTGAAAATTATGGCTGCATAATACTAACGCGAATTATTTACAGACAAATGAAAAAACTGTTAGAAGCCGACCTTGGGGAAGATCAGTTTGGATTCCCTGGAAATGTTGGAACACGTGAGGAAATACTGACCCTACGACTTATCTTAGAAGAAAGATTAAGGAAAGGCAAACCTACGTTTTTAGCATTTGTAGACTTAGAGAAAGCTTTAGACAATGTTGACTGGAACGCTCTCTTTCAAATTCTGAAGGTGGCAGGGGTAAAATACAGGGAGCGAAAGGCTATTTACAATTTGTACAGGAAGCAGACGGCAGTTATAAGAGTCGAGGGACATGAAAAGGAAACAGTGGTTGGGAAGGGAGTAAGACAGGGTTGTAGCCTATCCCTGATGTTATTAAATCTGTATATTGAGCAAGCAGTAAAGGAAACTAAAGAAAATTTCGGAGTAGGAATTAAAATCCTTGAAGAAGAAATATGAGATGCACCAATGACATTGTAATTCTCTTGCAGACAGCAAACGACGTGGAAGAGCAGTTGAACAGAATGGATAGTGTCTTAAGGGAGACTATAAGATGAACATCAACAAAATCAAAACGAGAATAATGAAATGTAATCGAATTAAATCACGTGATGCTGTGGGAATTACATTAGGAAATGAAACACTGAAAGTAGCAGATGAGTTTTGCTATTTGCGAAGCAAAATAACTGATGATGTAGACTGGCAATGGCAAGAAAAACTTTTCTGAAGAAGAGAAATTTGTTAACATTGAGTGTAGATTTAAGTGTCAGGAAGTCTTTTATGAAAGTATTTGTATGGAGTGTAACACTGCATGGCAGTTAAAATGATGGAAATAGAACACTATAACAATGTAATCATTATTATCCATTACCATGTATAATTCCTTCCCTCTGCGATGACAACGGTTACAGGTCTGTGATTCTTACAATGGCTGACACTAATCATTCTTAATGACCAATTCAGAACACAAAAACAATTTTTCTTTTAACGTACATGGAATGTATCTGACATCTAGTGTTTTTTTTTAGAAGTGGCATCTTAAAACTAGTGGAGGGTTGAATTGACATTTTAAAAAAAACTGATTATGAAATGTGCAGTAGGGTCAGGGGGTACAAAGTTTGAGGTTTTACTTTACGATATAAGTGTCCATTGGTGTCGCTTGAGACGTTCGTAATTGGAAGTCTCTGCTGGCATAATGTCTTTTATGTCTTTGTAAAGCCATTGGAGTTGGTGCAGCAGCCAGCAGTCGGCTGCATGCATGGAGTCAAGGTGGAGGTGGGCACAGTGGCAGCGACCAGCTGGGCTGCAGCAGAGCTGAAGTGCATGATCACCTGGGCGTTGTAATATGGACCCGGAGTTGAGGTGGCTAGAGGGTCGGTTGCCCGAATGAGAATGTATTGGGTACCATCGACTGCAACACTAGCAGGTGACAATCGAGTCAATAGAGGCTTAAGTGACTCACAATACCAGGTGCAAAAATTAAAAATAGGACATAGATACAAATGTAGAATGAGCCTGTAAGAGGTGTAATCCCCAGCTGAACAAATTAGGCATCAAACCCTAGTTTGTTTTTACTCCTGGCATGTGAAAACTACTTTCCCATAATACTGTTTTTAGCAAGTTTGCATGAAACTTGAGTAGACAGTTACACAAAACTCTATAGCTTAACCTACTGGGAGGGCCATCCCTGTGAAATAGTGTGACTCATCAGACATTACCCACATGTAATCACTGTAGGTTGTCAGAAGATGGTAATGTCCAGAGCGGAGTGATGAAGGAAGATAGTTTCGAGACAACCGACAAGTAGTGAAATTGCATTTATATCCCTTAAGGTTAGGCATACGTGGCCCCTTCTCACTACATTTCTGCGTTGAAAACCCTGAGATATAGTCGCGGTACGAAGAAAGAAGAGAGAAGAGGAAATATCAGCGAAAAAACGGAGCAAAGAGAGAAGGCGAGGTCACATTTGGCGCTCAACGAGTCGGCCTGAGTACGTTGCAGTGCAGGAGACATCTGGCTGCAATGTGTAACTTCGCATGGACCGACTGAATAAGTACTCGCTATTGAAATGCGAGACTCGCAGGTATGAGTAGGCTAGTGAATCAAAAGTCGTTATTGTAGTCATTTGTGTGTGTCGTAACGACGTCAGTAGCATCACTGTGTTGGGAGACTTAGTTTGTGAAAATGCATACTCGAAGAAGAAGAGATTTGAATCAGAGTGCGAAAAATATGAATGTAGGGAGTAGCGATAAGGAAACAGAACCTGAGCCTCAGGGTGACGCGTTTCAGGAATTCAATGTGGGATAGACATTGCATGGGCTAAGGGAGGAGAGCCATGAAATGTCACATGTGAAAGAGGTAGAATCACAAACATCAGGTTCGGGTGAAGTGATGTGCATGATACTGAAACAGATAGGGAGACAGGTGCCACAGCCGACAGCCCAAGTGAAGTAAAGATGTCCACTAGCAGGATAATGGACAGGGATGCCAAGATATTGGATTTGTTGGTGGTATTAAACACAAACGTGTCTTCACTGACACAGAGTGCATTGACAATAGACATGTGTTCACTGAACACAGACATAGGTTCATTGGAAACGGAAATGGCTTCCCTAAATGAGAAATTTGAGAAATTACAACTTAAGAGGGAAGAACAATTAAATGCCACATTTGAAGAATTTGAAACAAAAGTATCTAAGGATATTAGTGATTTACATTCTGAACTTAAAGGAAAAATATATGAAATAGACAGTAGATGTGATATTACTTTGCAAGGGCATACCGATTTATTAAACAGAGTCAGTAGTTGCGAAAGCAGTTGTCTGAAAACCCATGTGCAGATCGAGGATCTGTCCACAAAAATGACAGATTTCGAAAAGTATAAGTGTAAGGGTACTGATAAGTATTGAAGGGGAGCCAGAACAATCCATCTCCTCCATGTTAATTTTAGCAAATAGAGGGAACATTTTTTTCTAAAATCATCAAACATATTGCTCTGAAATTGGGACTACATTTTCAGTGAATATTTATCTACAAATTTATAACGCCATGTTAAGAAATATTTATTGGTTTTTGTTTTACAATTTTTTTAAACAGATACTTATTTTTTTCTCTAAAATTTTGCACTTTTTCTTCTATAACTCTTGAATTATACAATATTTTTTAAATTTGTTATAAAAATGAAGAAAAAGAAGTAAACAACATCATGTATAAATTTCATTGATATACTGTCAGCAGTTTTTGAGAAAATGTTCCTCAAAGATGAAAATTTTAAAGTTACGGAAAATGGCTTCCAAAGTTTTTTAATACATTCATGCCCCATTTGATGGATTATCAGCATCCTCTTCTTTTTTCAGTGTTAGTTTCTTTTTCACTGGTCTTTTCTTCCCTTTTGCTGCATGTTGTAGGCTTTTGTCTCTTCATGCTGCACCTCTTACTCTTTCTTCATCAATTAGGCGCATTGTGGAAATGGTGTTGTGTCCTGGTTGGAAACCTAAACGTTTCAGCACATTACATTTGATAATGTTTCCTTCATTGTATGTTGCCACTGCATCATACACTCCAAAATGCAGTGTTTTTATCTGTACAAACACTCTTTATGCAATCCTAATCCAAATTAAATTATTTACACTTTCAACTGGATTTTGTATTTTCCCACGTAAACACTTTTCCAATAAACTTGGCTGTGATAAATCTGTGAATATGGGCTTAATTACATCAATTACAGCATTTGGCAAAATGTTTTTATGGGTATATTCCTTTCCTGAATGGTACTTACACCATGAGTCGTCACCTGTGGGGTGCTCATTTGTTGATGCAGTATGAAAAAATAATGCCCATACTTCTCTCCTCATATTTTCAATGCTTCTTGTATTTTGCCTAATTGCACACCCATAATACCTCTGCAATCTATCAATTGCTTCATCTGTCAATCTTCCTCTTCCTCCAAGGGTCTTACCATGACTCAGCTTCTGGGATCCTAATGTCTGCTTTAGTTTGCGCAAGTGAGCCCCCATGCGCTCCTGCACATGTCAAATGCACTCCTGTTTTTTAATGTGAACTTCATTACCATAAGGTTTGAGTTCCTCTACAGCTTTATATCCCTTAGAATCACCATCTCCTAGACAGTTAGTGTATCGTACATTATACTACTCCTGTGATCTGGAAAAAATTGCTTTCACTCCCTCTACTTCCATCGCTCCACTGGTGCCGTGAAAATTTGCTTCACAACTTTCACTATGTTCGTCCTTGGTACGCCCTTACATCTACAATGTTTTGAGAGAATAGCAACATCAATTACTTTGCAATTGTCTCCACTGGTAGCTGTCACAACTACATTTCTCTACGTTGCCATGATCCATCTAAAGCAACAGTTAAATCTCTACAATTCCCATTATCTGTCACAGCTTCTGCAACTGCTTTCTTCATTGTTGCATGAGCAATTTCTTCAATAGAAGATCCCACCAATTCATTATAAAATACAAACTTGGTTGGTGGTTTTGGCAAGTTCATAATTCCACATAACATTGTCTCTGCAGCACTGCCCTTGCTAATGCAACGCAAGCCATACACTAGCCTAACGCTTGTATCATACACCTTCTTTCCACTATTACCACTATGAGGAATACTGTTAGAATTAGAAAACGAAACTTCTGCAGCACATTTGTTACGCTTCAATAACATTTTACATGCAAAACAAATGTGTGAAGTTTTCAATTCCAGTCCTCTTTCTTTGCAAACTTGGCATAATACGTTATGTTTCAAAATATTAGAGAGCAAGGAAATGTTAATTATATAATTCACATCATTACTGTCACTTTCATAGCTTTCAGATTTTTCTTTGCTGTCACAAAGTTTCTTGCTGGAAGAAGTTCTATCACATTGATTTGGATTAGTCAGTGAAGCAGTCTGAGCAGCATCTCCCTTCGAAACAACAAAAGATTTCTTCTTCCACTCATTGTGCCTTTTCTTAAACACTCGATTGCTAAAACGGGGCATATTGATATCCACAAACCAAATATGTAAAAAAGGTACAAGCAAAATTCGTCAAATACGCAAAATTGAACAGCTGAACAACACAAAGCAAACTCCACAAGTCAACACACACGGTATACAGTTAATGCTCACCGATATGAACAGTCACTTGTCAAAGAGATAAATCCATACAACGTTGGAAAACAAAACACTGTCTAATTCCGCAAACATACCCTGCTTGCAGCCAGCGAGCGGCGCCGTCAGAGGTGACACACGAAGTCGCTACAACCGTTTACGCGGCGCGTCAACTTTGCAGCGATAAAAAACACACTTAGAATTCACTTAGAAGGGTGAAACTTGATTTGTTTTATTCAGAAAACTCCAAATAATTTTGTAATTTAAAAAAAATGTTAATTTTGTCATTTTCATCGTTCCAGCTCACCTTAAAGGAACAAGCTTCAAAATTGGAGGAAGATCTTAACGAATGTATTGGGGTTGAGAATAAGGAGGTTGAGGAGAAATTTAATAACGCTCTGGAAGTGAAACGATCCGATTTTATCGAAAGGAAACAGTCGGAACACGACGAACTTGTCAAATTGTTTACTGATGAATTTCAGGCAATTAAAGAAAGGATGATTGAAGAACTACCGAAGGGGCAAAGGGACACAAATTTTTAAATGTCTGATTTAGGTCGGAGGTCATCACAAAATGTTTTGACTGACGATAATCATTCAATGGACAAATCGAAAAACAGTAGACACTGTAGTGAGAGAAAAATGTAACTGCGGTACCACAGTACCTGATAAATCTTATGAACGTTACGAGAATGACCATGATCCGTTTGTACAGAGAGGCGATCTATCGTCTCTAAAAGTTGAAACTAGCATATTTAAAAGCAGGCAGTTTCCAACATTTTCGTCAGAGAAGGACAACATCCATCCCAAAATTTTCATAAATAACTTCAAGCGTATTTTTCCACATAGTTGGTCGGAACAAGGTAAGCTTTAGTTCACCATATCCAAAATTACAGCTGAAGCAGCACTGTGGCCTGCAGAAGCAAGCGAGAACTGTAGTACTTGTGCAGAATTTGAGCAGCTTTTTCTGTCAAAATACTGGTCTAAGAGCAAACAGGAATGGTTGCGTAAGGATGTGTACCAACCGGAATATTATAACAGTAAGCGAAGTTCACTGCAACAGTATTTCGAAAAATACATTAACAAAACGAGATACTAGAGCGAGCCCATTTCACATCGGGAAGTAATAGGTATTCTAAAGGGAAGATTGCCAATTCATATGCGCGTAAAACTGATAAATGTACCTGATCGTGGTGTGGAACATTTTTTGTCTGTAGTTGATTCTATTGATCTGATTATGGAAGACGCCAGAATTTGGAATAATAATCAATGGTCTATTACACACCGTAATGATGCGGGTATTAATAATCGTGGTGGTGGTTGTAATGACGACAACAGAGATAGGAATGCTAAACCTACACTAACAGAAGGAAAGCAAACGACGTACTATGACTATCATAAAACTAACAATGAAAGAGATCAATTTAAATGCGATGCTTATTATACTAAGAAAACTTATGGGAATAATGGTAATCGCGTAAATTATGTCAACACAGGAAAGCCTAATCGTAAACGCAGACATGATAGATATGCAGAAGACCCTGATAGGATACAACCGTGGGTAGATTGTCCGCAAGGTAATGCCCCAGCACCACAACCGTAAGGACTGATACCCCTGAATGACAATCCAATAATGAACCCTGAACACAATATTCATATAGTGGAAGTTCATGAACCACCGATGAAGACATCCACCGAAAAGTTAAACTAAAATCGGTCTCCAAAAGCATTCCTAGGATGACCGGGGATGGAAAGGAGGGCAGGCATCATTTTTCAGTAGATATATTGAGATATAATAATGATTTGGTCTTAAGGGAAGAGTTGAGTGAAGAAGTGCCGAATATTTCCAATAAGGGTGGACAAATCTTATAAGCTGTCGTGCAAGCAGTAGTAAATGGTATCGATATTGAGACCTTGATTGATACAGGCGCAAACATTATCGTAATGACGAAAGATTGTTATAAACTGATCAGCAGAGGAGGGAGAGTATTAACGTTTGCTGTTACTGGATGCACTGTATCCGGCGCATTTGGTGCGAAAGCACAGAGAATCTCAAATCAAATTGCTCTGAGCACTACGGGACTTAACATCTAAGGTCATCAGTCCCCTAGAATTTAGAACTACTTAAACCTAACTAACCTAAGGACATCACAAACATCCATGCCCGAGGAAGGATTCGAACCTGCGACCGTAGCTGTCACACGGTTCCAGACTGTAGCGCCTAGAACCGCTCGGCCACACCGGGCGGCACAGAGAATCTCAAAACAGGTACGAGTCGACATTATAATGCGGGGGGCTACTATAGGTAGTACCTTCCTGATTTCTTCGAAAATGGCTGTACCCTGTGTTTGGGGACTTGAATTTTTGTCTAGAGCCGGACGGTAATTTATTTGATAGAAGGGACGTGTACTTTGTTTTCCGGAAACTACATTATGACAATTCCTATGATGAAGGGGCAAGTAGTCCCAGAGCAATGTTGTGTAAAGCTAATGGTTAGCTATATTGGTGTTAAGTGCGATTCAGCAAATGAAATTTATTTTATCGAATATTCTGAAGAAGAAATAGATCAAGGCACAATACGAGATAAAGTTTTTGAATCTGAATATCTGACGTCAGATCAGAGGGAAGACTTAACTATGTTTGTTAACTAATTATGCACCAGTATTTAGTAAACGTCCAGGACTCATCATAAGTTCGAGTTTAATATTCAAACCTATCCTCATGAAGCCTTTTGTCGCACTTCATACTCTATTCCGTGGTCTAAAAGAGAGGCAGTGAAAAAAGAAATCAATAAGGTGTTAGAGTGGGGAATAATACACTCCTGGAAATGGAAAAAAGAACACATTGCCACCGGTGTGTCAGACCCACCATACTTGCTCCGGACACTGCGAGAGGGCTGTACAAGCAATGATCACAGGCACGGCACAGCGGACACACCAGGAACCGCGGTGTTGGCCGTCGAATGGCGCTAGCTGCGCAGCATTTGTGCACCGCCGCCGTCAGTGTCAGCCAGTTTGCCGTGGCATACGGAGCTCCATCGCAGTCTTTAACACTGGTAGCATGCCGCGACAGCGTGGACGTGAACCGTATGTGCAGTTGACGGACTTTGAGTGAGGGCGTATAGTGGGCATGCGGGAGGCCGGGTGGACGTACCGCCGAATTGCTCAACACGTGGGGCGTGAGCTCTCCACAGTACATCGATGTTGTCGCCAGTGGTCGGCGGAAGGTGCACGTGCCCGCCGACCTGGGACCGGACCGCAGCGACGCACGGATGCACGCCAAGACCGTAGGATCCTACGCAGTGCCGTAGGGGACCGCACCGCCACTTCCCAGCAAATTAGGGACACTGTTGCTCCTGGGGTATCGGCGAGGACCATTCGCAACCGTCTCCATGAAGCTGAGCTACGGTCCCGCACACCGTTAGGCCGTCTTCCGCTCACGCCCCAACATCGTGCAGCCCGCCTCCAGTGGTGTCGCGACAGGCGTGAATGGAGGGACGAATGGAGACGTGTCGTCTTCAGCGATGAGAGTCGCTTCTGCCTTGGTGCCAATGATGGTCGTATGCGTGTTTGGCGCCGTGCAGGTGAGCGCCACAATCAGGACTGCATACGACCGAGGCACACAGGGCCAACACCCGGCATCATGGTGTGGGGAGCGATCTCCTACACTGGCCATACACCACTGGTGATCGTCGAGGGGACACTGAATAGTGCACGGTACATCCAAACCGTCATCGAACCCATCGTTCTACCATTCCTAGACCGGCAAGGGAACTTGCTGTTCCAACAGGACAATGCACGTCCGCATGTATCCCGTGCCACCCAACGTGCTCTAGAAGGTGTAAGTCAACTACCCTGGCCAGCAAGATCTCCGGATCTGTCCCCCATTGAGCATGTTTGGGACTGGATGAAGCTTCGTCTCACGCGGTCTGCACGTCCAGCACGAACGCTGGTCCAACTGAGGCGCCAGGTGGAAATGGCATGGCAAGCTGTTCCACAGGACTACGTCCAGCATCTCTACGATCGTCTCCATGGGAGAATAGCAGCCTGCATTGCTGCGAAAGGTGGATATACACTGTACTAGTGCCGACATTGTGCATGCTCTGTTGCCTGTGTCTATGTGCCTGTGGTTCTGTCAGTGTGATCATGTGATGTATCTGACCCCAGGAATGTGTCAATAAAGTTTCCCCTTCCTGGGACAATGAATTCACGGTGTTCTTATTTCAATTTCCAGGAGTGTAGAACCCTCTAATTCTCAATATTCAAGCCTTCTCTTGGCTGTCATAAAATCGAATGATGATGTAAGACTAGTTCTTGACGCTAGGGAAATTAACAAAATTATTATTATAGTACAAACCGAAAATTTAGAAGAAATTATTCAGAAGTTTAATGGTGCCCGCTTTTTGGCATCCCTGGATATGAGGAGCTCCTATTGGCAGACGAGAATATCACCTGAATCATGGAAGTATACTGCTTTTATCTTTCTTGGGAGAAGATATCAATTCACGATTATGCCATTAGGCTTAAACATCAGAGGAGGAGTGTTTATTTCCTCATTAGATACCGTACTAGGACAAGATCTCCTTGATATAGTTACTTTGCACATAGACGACCTTTCGATCGCGACTACGACGTGGGAGGAGCGTCTCGATTTCTTAGAGAAAGTATTAATGAAATTCTCAGAGTACAGAGTGAAAGTGAATCTGACGAAGTCAAAATTCGCCAAGAATCAAATAAAGTTTCTCGGGCACATAATTACGCCGAACGGAATTATGCCCGACCTCAAGAAGATGAATGTTATTAAAAAGTGCCCGTATCCTCGGAGTAAAAAAGAATTAAAGTCTTTTTTGGGACTTGCTTCATTCTTACGTCGATTTCTACCTGACCAAATAATTAGCCAAGGATGTTTACTACATCTACTACTTGGAAATGGACCCAGGAATGCAGCCAAGCATTTGATAAAATCCGGCATGCTCTGATTAATGCACAACTTCTGCACCATCCGAATCTTGAACAAAACTTTTGTATTGCAACGGATGCTTCAGAAACAGGTTTAGATGCCACATTGTTTCAAATAGACGATTCGCGTGACCTGAAAACCATCAAAATTATAGGGTTTGCAAGCAGAACATTGTCTAAATGCGAGAGAGCATATTGTACCACTGAATTAGAGGTTTTAGCTGTCATTTGGGCACTCAAGAAGTTCAGATATTTTGTTTATGGCAAGAGAACTACTATGTACTGTGATCATAAGGCTTTATCATTTATCTTTACAGGTCGAATGTTTCATTCACGGTTAACCCAAAGGGCCCTATTGTTACAAGAATACAACATTTCGGTGCAATACATAAGGGGAAAAAACAATATAATTTCTGATGCCTTATCTCGACTACCAAAAGGGAGAACGAATGAAGAGGATGATGAACTATCTTTAAATTTTAAAGTAATGGACATATCAGTAAATTATTATGAAGGGCAAGTTTCAAAGCTGTGTCAAAAGCTGCCACACTTGCAAGAAGAAGATCTACATTGGAAGCGTATTACGGACACTATTAAGCACAAAATCCTACGAATACTGAATATCAATGTACTTTACAATCTGAGGTATTATTTAGGGGTATGAAAAAAAAGGACATGACTTGATAAGAAGGAACATGTATATGGAAAAGGAAAAGGAGATAATCATCGTAGAGAAGATGACCTGCAACAGATCACGTCGGAGAATTCATTGTGAATTAGAGTGAATCTGGACACGAGAAATATTTAAAAAAATTTATGACTATTATCGAAAAATAATAATCAGTAAGGTACGAAATGGGAGGAGGAACATCTTGGAAACACAAAAATGATGGAATGGTTCATCAAAGTAATTTAGAAACAACGGCAGATAGGAAAGGATTTTAATATCAAATGGAAGAAAATTATGACACAATGTAAGAGTGACTTGCAAGCAATAACACAATAAATATACTCACTGTATCTATGAAGGGTAAACCAATTCAACATTGAAGAGAACTCACAACAGATTCGTAGTATGTATCACACGATAGTGAAGTCTGTATTCAACAATGAACAAATGGAGTATAGTAAACGCACACCAGTGCTAAGTTATATTTATAATTATAATACCTCTTATTAAATTAAAGTTGGAAATCATTCGCCGTATAATTGTAGATGCAAGCTGGATCAGATTACGTTACCACATGCAACGTGTTGATAAACATGAAATGTCAAGGATAAAATGCTGACTCCAAAGAAAATCGAAAGACACACTGTTGAGAAACAGAGATGACCCTATCAGTTGAACTATTAAATAACCCGGCAATATGAGCGGTCTGTTTAAAAGCTGGAATAGCCGATCGACGAGCAGTTGTACTGGGATCGTCGAACAAGGAAGAGACGAACAAGATCACCAAGCTGTCTTTAACAGCCTGAACAGCTCAGTGGCAGCCGCTGCCTGGTCATTTTTCCATTGGAACTGGCTGCAATTGCTGCTTTGTGCAGTCAGTTAAAGAAGGGCTTCCCAACTAATAGTGTTGTGAAGTTAGTGCAGTGAAGTGAAAGTGTAATATTTTTGTGAAAATGTGCTTAAAAAGTTTGGACAAATATTATGACATTTGTGGTTTATTTAATGGGCAAATCCTGTTAGGCCCCACATTTTATCAATGTTGTAAAGTCAATGTACGATGTTCATAATTTGTCGTATGAGTGTGTGAATGACTGGTAAAAAAAAAAAAAAACAGTACACAACACCATATTACCATCGTTCAGAGAAACCTCCAATATCTGTGACCTTCCAAAGATGTTACGGTTTGGGGCGCGATGTAACATTACATGAGTAGGCCTATGTCCTATATAGTCGGATCTACTCTGCGTCACGTGAATGAAGGGGAGTCGAAACCAGTAGTGACCCATGACATCATATCAACTTGAGATTTTTTTATATGTCATTCATTTCTAAATGTTATTGATTATTTAAAGAGTATAGAATTTAATTATGTACAACATTTAATAGATAATGAGTTTTAATGAGACAGATATAAATATGTTTTGACATAGCAAATCACCTTGTTGCATTACGCATGATATGTTTTCTCTTTGTAAGAAAACAAACTTCCGTGTTGCTCGAATTTCGCGATCAAGTAGTCGTCGAGTGCGGATCTGCTATAATTTTCATGAATAGGCATAGAATTGTTAATTTACAACCCGCAGCTGATTTAAAAATTATTCTAGGGAACCACGCCCCGACTTTGGTGCAAACAAATCGCGCGCGAATTCTCAAATACCGGTGTGGAGTTCAAGATACGCGGCTGGATATCGGGCGTTATCGTCGCGTGTGTGATTCAGTAACATTAACCGCAATTTACGGACATTAGCTTGATAATAACTATCAAAGACTTAATTGAGCGGCACAGTAACTGTCTTGATGCTTAAAGTAAGCGAGAAGCGGTTTCCTGTCGGTATACGACAAATATTAATCATTGCCTAGTCAGCTTGTTGGTACATTGCTTAGCAACTCATAAACGGACAGTGACAGAATTATTGAAACGATCTTTTAATTATTAATGACCACTACACACACATTAGGAACTATTTACTCTAACTGTGAGTGACTTCTGGATTGGATGAGGTTTTTTTTTCAACTAATTGGTATTAATAAACTTCTTTCGATGTTGAAACTTCATCAATGCTGTCAGGCTCATTCAGTTTAGTAGAACGATAGATAGTACTAGCTACGCTACTTTTTATAGTTTTAAAAGAAAAGAGAGCACATACCTGTTTTTCTTTTGAGAAATGTTCGTACTACAGTCGTCAGTCTTCTCAAACCAGAGGCACGAGTGATGCTCCCTCACAGCACTACGATATCGTGAACCGCCACACACATGTGCCCCCTTCTCACTATATTTCTGCATTGAAAACCCTGAGATATAGCCGCGGTACGAAGAAGGAAGAAAGAAGAGGAAAGATCAGTGAAAGAAACGGAGCAAAGAGAGAAGGGGAGGTCACACTATCACTACATATTTCTCATTTAGTCCCTGGACTTCAGGGCATAGGGATGCTTGTTTCACAGCGTAGCGAGGATATGCTTGTAACAACCTATCTTTCTTATTTTTATGCTTTATCATGCTGACACATTTATCCATCGGTGCGACTTTAGGGATAGAAACAGGCGGTGAAGCTTGAGGATGCACAGCTGGGCTGTGATATCACTGTAGTCGATCAAAGTGTACTGTTGTAGTACGATAAGGAAACTGATCTTCGGCATTCACCAAGGGGGTGATCCATAATAGAGGGTAGAGGCCCTTGTACCAAGGAGTGAACCTCTTAATTCGTCCCTTTTTTACCATGGGATTTTGGAGCAATACCAAATCACTGTGTTTATACATAGGGTGTGTAGAGCTTTTGTTACTATGTTCTAGCTGTTTTTGCGTGGTTTTGAAATTACTGTGTTTAACTTGGTACCATATGGTTCTGAGACGGCGGGCTGGCCTTTTCACTTCGCCTATATTGACGTCAGGGAGCAATTTGTCAATTTCAAAAGGTGAATTCATTGGCCTCCCATAGACTACATCGTATGGGGAATATCCCTTTTCCTCATGGATACGACTACTATACGCTGAGGGTCAAATCCTACGTATCTATCTCAATCTAACTAGATCTTGCCAACGTTATACGGTAGCATTCGCAAACAGTTTTGTGCACTCTCTCCAGGTACCCATTGGCTTAGGGCCTAAGGATGAACGGGCATAGCTCGCCAATTTTTTATTCATAGCATTTTGCAAACCTGTACCTACAAAACTGTCATGAAATTTGAACCTTGGTCAGTAAGTAATGCGAGTATTGCGTCGGGGCTGCCGAACGGCAAGACCAAGTGATCGACAAACACGCATGCGGTCATATCCGCTTGTGGAACTAATTTTAGGTACCTGGAAAAGTGTCCAAGGATTGACAGTATATACTGTATTTATTACCTTGATTACTTTGGGAAAAGGAGCCTACGAGATCTAGGGCCACATTTTGAAATGGTCTTGTAGCTTATGGCAATGTCTGTTTAGGAATTTTGGTTCTTGGCCGAGGCGTCCCAAAAGGCAGACAATTTTGTGTACGCTTCCGAACATTCATTTGCCGGCCTCTCAACCAGAATCGTGAGGCTATTCTAGCATTTGGGGCTCGTCACTCATTATGGCAGGTCTGTAAGCTGTATGACATTGTGCCATAACGTTCTGTTGCAATTCTTTAGGTATTACTATACTGTTGCCCAGTGGAGTTTTGTGGTACAGTATACCGTATTATGTAACAAAACCTCGGATTTTAGCATACTGATGGGATTCTACAGCTCTCTCCTGTACCTCTTTCAATTCATCGATTGAAACATCATCTGTTTGAACTACTCTAACCATTCTGCTTAGTCTGTTGGCGTTGCTGTGCAGGCAGTCAGTCTTACACTGAACCGTGTAATTATATTCTGATAATTTTAATGCCTATCTCGTCAAGTGACTACTGGGTCCTTTAACTTAACATCTGTACTAAAGCAGCTTGGTCTGCAACTACAGTGAACTAACGTCCATACAGATAACACTTAAAGTAATTTACTCCAAACATTAGAGCTAGCAACTCCTTCTTGCTAGTACTGCAATAAATTTTTCCCGAGTTTATTTGTCTGGAGTCGTAACCAATTAGTCTTTCCTCACCATTCTATTCCTGACTAAAACAGCTCAGACAGCGTAGTCTGATGCGCCAGTCGAAAGAGTGAAAGGCTCTTCAAAATCTGAATTTGTTAGTAAAGGTGAACTAATCAAAATTTCTTTAATTTTTCTCATTGCTGTCTCGCACTCATTTCTCCACTCAAATACTGCATCTTTCTTTAGTAATTTTGTTAATGGTTTTGCTGTTATAGTATAATCTGCAGAAAATGCCTATAGTAGTTGGCTAAACTAAGACAGATTGTAAACCTTTAACATTTATTGGGATTGGAAAATTATCCACTGCTTCAGTTAGCCAATGGTCTGGCTTAACTCCATCTGAACTACTGACATTCCCCAGATACTGAACCTGTGACTGTGCAAAAGAACATTTCTCTAATTTTAAACTCATGTTTGCACTATGCAATGTAGACAATATATTTCCTAATCTTTTAGGATGTACTTCAATTGTTTTGAAAAAATTACGTTGTCGTTGATGTACACAAGACAAAAAGAAGGCTTTTCACCTCTTAATAGCTAGTTGACAAATTTTTGAAAAGTGGCAGGCGCATTTCTTAGACCAAAAAGTTCACACAGTCCAGTCGGAACCACGAAAGCAGTTTTAGGTTTATTGTGTGGTGCAATCGGAATCTGATGGTAGCCAGAACGCATTTCCAGTGTGGTAAATTATTTGCAGGTTCCTAGGCTGTCTAAGGTCTCGTCGTTCCGTGGCAGAGAGGAAATAACTGATGTGGTAATCTCATGTACCACTCTCATACCGAGACATAGACATCAGGTTTTGTCCACATTGATTGATTTCTTGTCCACAATAACAACTGGACTGGTCCACAGGCTTGATGGTGGTTGAATTATCCCTGCAGCCAACTGCTGCTGAATCGCATCTTGAACAACAGATTTTAATTGATAGGGTAAGCGATACAGCTTCTGCACAATTGGTCTAGCATCTACGATAGGTATTTCGTGTTGTACAAGGTCAGTTGCTGGCAAATATTGTCTTTCCTGTCCGCCCCCGGTAGCTAAATGGTCAGCCTGACAGACTGTCAATCCTCAGGGCCCGGGTTCGATTCCCGGCTTGGTCGGAGATTTTCTCCGCTCAGGGCCTGGGTGTTGTGTTGTCCTAATCGTCATCATTTCATCCCCTTCGAGGCGTGTGACATTCCAGCCTTTATCACTGCGATTTTTAACATGTAAAAGTTTTTTTTTCTGTATTCGCGTCAGTTTGTGCGAACTTTTAACATATACCAATGAATGTTGTAACCAGATATCTTTGCCGCGCTCCTGAAAAGCGCAGAATATCACGATAGCTATAAACTGTTATACGCTGCTATCGATCAGTAAAAAAAAAAAAAAACGATGCACCTGTGTTTCAAAATAACAATTGCCAATTCTTAATTCTGCAGGGAGCCGCGCCGCTCTCTAGCTGTTCTTCTGTGAATGTGTTGCGAGTCGGACGCAAAAGTATTGTGCTCCATACTGATATAATCATTTTATTGTAAATTTAAGAGTTTAAGTGATTAAAAATATATGTAGCCACAAACAAGCGAGAATGTGTATCATGAAAATTCGCTCCACCGCCACATTGGGTGGCCATGTTAATGTAAGTTCCCGTTTCATAATATAGTACTTGAAGCCTTGAAGTTTATTTAATTTCAAAGAAAATCTCTCAACCTTATTTTCATTAATTATACTTGTGATAATCTTTTCTGTTTAAAAGATTTATGCAGCTTATGATCCAGCGTGTGTTCTGTCGGAACAGGAGGCTGTCGTGACGACATCGTTATAGTATTTATTCGAAGTTCTTTCAGTTCCGTTTATATGTTCGTACAAATCCAATTAGTTGGTCCCTTAGGTTTCTTTCATGTAACTTCTGTCTGTTTTCTCCGCGCGATCTTCCTCCGAAAAAAAAAATTCTGTTCATTTTTTAGTAATTTTCGATATCGCTAATGAGAAAAGACAGCCGCCTCCTGCTCCGAACGGAACACCACGACTTTTCTAACGTCGGAGAGTACCGCACGAATTTTCCGCTAAAAGGTAATAGAATTTCTTAAAGCTGGATCAATTACACATGTTACTGCTATTCTCCGACAAATCTGGTGTGATTAATAGTAATTTATTCTGTCACGACAAAAAGAACCAACAATTTTATTTTTACCAAAGCAACAAAGCTTTCAATTAAATTACTAAAAAAAAAATAAATCATACCAGAGGCGCAAGTCGCCGAAGTGGCGTCAACTCGAAAGACTTGCACCAGGCGAACGGTCTACCCGACGGGAGGCCGTCGTTACACGACATTTTTTTATTGCCTTTCCTCGAATAAACGCGCATATTCCTCTAAAACTGGATACAAAATATTTTGCTCTCACTCTAGCAAATCTGCCAACTTCTCTTTCAACTGATTTCTTATAAAAGGTGCTAGTGCACAAACCTTCTTCTGGTTGGAAACTCTTATTTGCGCAACTTCTTCGCCAAAGGCTAGTATTGTGCCACATGGGGTTTCTACGTCCCATTGACTAAAAGCGTTAACACACACAGGTATTTGAAACCTGTTCCCTTTTACTTTCGGTGTACTTAAACCACTTCCAACATGGATTTGCAGCCTGTCGAGAAACTCATTCTGGGCGAGTGGGTCGACCAGGAAGTCCGATCTCGGCGGTACCAGGTCTTTGATTTCAATCCAGAAAACTTTTCTCGTTCCACCGCTAATTGTTACAGGTGTGATATTTTTCAGTGCCCATGTACACCATTCAGTTGGAGCTTGTTAGGTAGGCCTCCCTTCACGAATTCCTTGCAAATGAGATGCACGCTCACTTTCTGGACAGGGGCTGGCATCATTGAACCTAATAGTGGGCATCCTATATCTGTCACAGCCTGTGTGTTAGAAAATCGTTCCCCAGGATGCTATCAGTGTCCCATCTGCATTTCCTCACCACTTCCGTGTCAAGTACATACTTCTTTCTTTCCCCCTGCAGGTTTACTGTGCAGGCACCTGCAGAGATTATTACTACTTATCCCAATCCACTTATAGTATAGTGGCTTAAGCGCATACTTGTCACTGTGTGCAACGAATAGAACACAAATCTGGGCTCCTGTGTCTATCAAAATATTTACAGTCTTACCTCTGATCTTATCTGTTATAATTAAGTTAGCCACCTCAGTGATTTTACCATTCTGTAAGGGGTTCAAAGTTTTTATAGGGCGCGATCGTGGATGGCGGCCCCTGCCACACTCTCGTTTCCCCCTGGATTGTTCCTCCCTTGCGATCTACCCTTCTTTTTATCATTTGGTGATACACCTGGTGATGGCGGATTGTTCCACCTATTTTTTTTTGATTGATTGATTGATTTCTTTATTAATCCATGTAACAATTTACATTGTGTGGATTTCGTCAGCAAAATCATATACAATACAATATACCTACAATTATACACATAACATTTGTATTTACACACATTTTTGAGGTATCTTAAATTAGTTTTATATCCTTGTGTAATTTGTAATTTTCTTATACAATTTTTGATTTCCTCATGTATTACAATGGAGGCTACTTTAATTACACTACATGTTTTAATTCAGATAGTCCATTACTGCGTAATAACTTTTATTTAATAAAAAAATTTTAGTTTTGTTTTGAACTGTCCGATTGTGTCAATATCTTTTATTTTTTGGGGTATTTTATTATATAATTTAACAGCATTGTACAACAAGCTCTGCTGAGTTTTAACTTTATTTTTCCTCTCTAGATGCAGATTGTATTGGTTTCTAGTTTCATAGCTGTGTACTAAAGAATTTTTCATATAGCAGTCAATATTTTTTTTTACATACATAACACTTTGAAAAATGTATTCACAGGGGACAGTTAGGATTTCCAGCTTTTGAAAATGTTCAAGGCAGTGAGCCCTACTGCCACTCTTGGTTATTATACGAATTGCTCTTTTCTGTAATTTGAAAACTATTTGAATATTTTTACTGTTGACTCCCAAAAATATTATTCCATAGGTAATAACAGAGTGGATATAAGAAAAATATACAGATCTGACACATGTAGTATCACAAACTGCAGTCAGAATTCTCAGAGCATAGCATGCTGTAGCGATTCTGTTACTAAGTATTTTAATATGTTCTTCCCACTTTAACTGATACGGGGCCTCAGATGAGTGGACATCGATCTTTCTCGTATCCAACAGTATGACATTTCTGGCAGCAGGGAGTCCTACAGCACTCGGTTGTATGATTGGGTTTCCCTCACCTTTGACAGTTAGTGTCATTTACAAACATACATTGTACATCCCCTTTGCATGCAGAAGTGGACACAAACTGCCCTGCTTCCTCACGCAACAAAGCTAAGAGGACCGCTTCATGCAGCTGAGGTGGGGGAGGTCACATTAACTTGAGCACCCACACGTGGATCAATTCCATGTATAAACACATCTATAGCCCCTACCTCAGCATCCTCTTGTAACACCTAATTTCGGATTGCATCAGTGCCAAGGATGTAGGTTTTGCAAGATACTATGTGGATGCAGTCTGCAAATGCTTCCAGTTCTTCACCTGGCTTTTGCCTCAAAGTGGACAACTAGTCGCTGTAATAACTGGTCCCATGTTTATCTGAAAATCTCTCTGTCAATCTCTTTGCCACTACTTTAAACTCCTCGCATTTCGGAGTGTGTCAACAGACTCCACACAGATGTGAGCATCTCCTGCTAATTTAAATTTCGTTACAAATAGTAATTAGTCACCATTCCAATCACAAAAACGAGTCATGTCGTGGATATGCTGCAAAAATAAGTGCACATTTCCATCTGACTTTCCTATGAATGTGGGGATAAAAGCAACTGCCAGAAAAGTATTGACATCATCTAGCATGTGTTTAGGAGGTTCTGACTTAGGGGCTCGGGAAGAGCCTAGGTTTGCCGGATTTACGGCGGGATTGTTTGCTGGTTATAGCATTTAGCCATTGCTGTAGCTCTTAACTTCTGGAACGTCAGAGTGCTGCCATAGCAAATAAGGTGATTAGGCTCAACATTATATTAAGCTGCGGCTGGCTCTGACCGTTCAGCTGGCTGGTGGGGGTGCAAGTCAGGCATGGTTACGAAATTAGTGGGAGAGGCCCCAACATTTGAAATACAATAACAATATAAGAAATTGACCTTGCACTATGCTACATGGGGAGGTTATTTGGCCAACAAGTGCGCAGAATCCTGCGTCAGAAGGCGGCTTTGTGTCGGTGTCACGGTGATCAGAACGGTGGTATCAGCGTCACTAATAGTATAGCGTCAGTGGTCGAATGAGGCAGCATCAGGGGTGGCTATGAGAGGCAGCTGCCTAGTTACAGTACCCAGCGAAATCGCATGGTGTGGCACAGCCCCCAGCAACTCTACTACTGGTGGTGGCTTGCACCAGTGAGAGACGTGGTGCTGCAGCATGGTGCGATGCTTGATTGGGCAGACAGAGCTTAACACATTGTCGGATGCGCCAGGAGGCACATGTTGTGAAAAACAGCGTAAACAGCTAAGCATCCCACAACAGCAATCCTCTAGTCTTCACTGTGGTTGTCAGTACATAGGATCAGCATGAAAATATCAATTCAGATCAAATGTCAGGAAAGATGGCACTCTCAGACACCAGTTTGTACATGGTAAGAATGTTATCAGGAACTCAGGTGGGCATCCAGGGGGCTTTTCCTACACGTAAAATGAGAAGTGCTAGGATACTGAGAAAATGGGTTTTATGCCCAAGAACTACCACTAGGGGGTACAGTATTCACAGAAACTGGCTATGGCCATGGAGTGTATCGCACTTCATCCAGAAAGAGCATTTTGGCCTCAATAGGAAGGACTGGTAGATATGTCCAGAGGGTCAAGAAGCTGGCAGGCAAGAGAGCGAGCCGCTGTTCGGCCGCTATCTCGCCAACCCTCTTGCATATCTCACATGATGCCACACAGTCCTCCCATTGGCGGGTATGTGGCAGAAAGGTGGCATCTCTCACTCAGTGTAACAGTGTGGGAGCCGGGCACAAGTACTGTGGATAGTTTACGTAACTGCTCACGCCAATGCTTGAGGCTAAGTTAAAATGATGGAAAGAGAACACAACAAAAATTTTTACCATTATTACTCATTATCACGCACAAAGATTCAGTAAATGGCTTAGTTGACAAAAAAGGAAATGACAAAATGAAATCAGTCTGAGAAGGTATTAATAATTGTGTTGGCAGAAATTAATTATTATTAATACCTTCTCAGACATATATATATATATATATATATATATATATATATATATATATATATATATATATATATATATATGTGTGTGTGTGTGTGTGTGTGTGTTTAATGTGTAACTGCCGAAAGTCTCATTGTTGTATGTCTGTTAGTTTTTGTTCAGTGCTGTACTGAGTAGAACATAGCTAGCAAAGCTGAAGGAACAACACGTCTGCATTAAATTTTGCGTGAAGCTCAAGAAAAGCTTGACAGAGATATACCAAATTATGCAGGAAGCCTACTGTGATGAGTGCTTAAGCAGTACTGGGTGTTATGAATAGTTCATCGTTTTAAAAATACTAGACAGAAGTTAAAGCTGACCCTCTTTCAGGACGCCCTTCGACATCTACCGTCGACGCTTATGTCAGGAACATCAACGAAATTGTGCCTGCCAGTCGAAGACTGATTGTCCGAGAGATTTCAGAAGAATTTAACATTTCAGTTATATCATGTCATGAAATTCTGGCACGATGCATCATGTTGCCGCCAAGTTCGTCTCAAAGCTCATACGTCAAGAGCAGAGCGACCTTCGCCTCACAATCTGTGCAGAGCTTTTAACGAAATCACCATGCTGCCTCATCCTCTGTACTCTCCAGACCTGGCCCCTGCGGACATTTTTATTTTGAAAGCTGAAAACCCCCATGAAAGGACGAAGATTTGCAACGATAGACGAGATAAAAAAAATCGCAGACGACGCTTCGCGCGATCCAGCAAGAGGTGTACCAAGACTGCTTCTGTAAGTGGAAGCGGCCTTGGGAGCGGTGTGTCTCTTGTGGAGGAGAGTATTCCGTAGGAGATCAAGCACAATAAGTAAAAGGTAATGGTAGAAAAAAGTTTGTGGACAGAATTCCTGAATTTTTTGAACAGACCATTTGATTAAAACTAAAGATGACATAAGTAATGATAAAAAAGCCCAGAAAATGAAGGTACCATATTTGTATGATTGTAACAGAAGTACGAAATACTTTCAACAAATTAAAAAATAAAGTGCGATGTTTCACTGCTGATATTCTAGAAAATGTCACTACAGAAAGTTGAAGAACATAGGCTACTCTAAGTGATACCATCAATTTTTCAGCAATAATAGGAATACTCACAAAAAATCAAAACATTTGTTTGTGCAATCACTTCACAAGGGTGATGAACAAGACGTACGAAACTACGAAGCAATCCCAGTATTATCTAGCCTTTCCAAAATAATTGAAATAGCCATGTGTGAAAGCTTACAGTACCTAAATTTTTGAATAAAAACAAAATAATTGTTAATGCTAAAGTAATGCAGGCTGCCTGGGTTCTTCTGCTAACAAGGGAACCTCCCCATCGCACCCCCCTCAGATTCAGTTGTAAGTTGGCACAGTGGATAGGCCTTGAAAAACTGAACACAGATCAATCGAGAAAACAGGAAGAAGTTGTGTGGAACTATGAAAAAAATAAGCAAAATATACAAACTGAGTAGTCCATGCGCAAGATAGGCAACATCAAGGACAGTGTAAGCTGAAGAGCGCCGTGGTCCCGTGGTTAGCGTGAGCAGCTGTGGAACGAGACGTCCTTGGTTCAAGTCTTTCGTCGAGTGAAAAGTTTACTTTCTTATCGCAAAGTTATGATCTGTACATTCGTTTATTGACGTCTCTGTTCACTGTGATAAGTTTAGTGTCTGTGTTTTGCAACCGAACCGCAAAACTGTGCGATTAGTAGACGAAAGGACGTGCCTCTCCAATGGGAACCGAAAACATTTGATCGCAAGGTCGTAGGTCAACCGATTCCTCCACAGGAAAACACGTCTGATATATTCTACACGACACTGGTGACGGCATGTGCGTCACATGACAGGAATATGTTGTCGACCCACCTAACTTGTTCACTTGGCGAATGGGTAAAAAGATTCTTCTACCTTGCCCGATTTAGAATTTCTTGTGGCTGTGATAATCATAAGTTAAATAAAATGAAATAAACTTGTCACTCAAGGGAATACTTGAACCAAGGGCCTCTCATGCCGCAGCTGCTCACGCTAACCACGGGACCACGGCGCTCGTGAACTTACATTCTCCTTTATGTTGCCTATGTTGCGCATGGACTACTCAGTTTGTATATTTTGCTTATTTTTTCATAGTTCCACACAACTTCATCCTGTTTTCTCGATTGATCTGTGTTCAGTTTTTCAAGACCTATCCACTGTGCCAACTTATAACTAAATCTGAGAGGGGGGGGGGGTGCGATGGGGAGCTTACAGTCTTTATTTAACATTGTATTTAATGTACCTTGGCTCGTTTCTGCCAACACAATTATTAATACCTTCTCAGACTGATTTCATTTTGTCATTTCCTTTTTTGACAACTAAGCCAGAACTTAATATGTTCTGGTATTTTTTCCTCGTACAACTTCTGTTCTTCACCTCTTCGTTAATTTCACTTTATATCAACTATTTCATGAAGTTACAGTTTTGGAATTTTTCCCACTAATTGCACTAATTCTTCATCCACCTCGTTTTCTTCCCATTATAACAAACAACAAAGCAAACTAACTACAACTGCAATACCGTCTTTGTGGCCCACACTGCCTGCCACATTATATAGTTCCAAAATTTTGTCGAAAAAGTTGATTTCAGTAAAATGCAGATATGTGTAACAGAATTGATGTTAGAGCGGATATTTGTTTTTCTATTTTGAGAGGATCTTTGAACTGAAGGATAATTACATAAACAGATTGCTGTACTTTGGATTGCCGCAGGCGTACGTCGTCTGCTGACATAAGTAGGATGGGGGTAGTTTTGTTGTTATTTTTTTATCGTCAAAGTGTTGTCAGCTCATGAAGCTTGCTGTTGATAGGAATATGCACCGATAAATTATAAGGTATGTTATGTTTTCTATACAAAACAATTTATCGCAGGAAATTAAGTCATGATCACAGTGTTTCGTTACTTGTTTCACGCAGCTGTCACTAAATTTTTGATGTATACATTGTTGCAGGGGTTCAAATGTAAGCGCAAAAATTCAGTATACATCATGAAATATCATACTTAAAGTTTGCCGAATACGAGATAACTGGTTGAGCGTTGTAATGTGTTGTACGAGGAATGATAAGAAAAGCTTGACATTTCCAAGCAGATGTCTGAAAGTGACATATGTGAAATAAAGAACACTGTAGTTCCAGTCAATAAAAGTCGTCTGGGTTTAGGAACGCGGTCCCAAACCCAGAGGAATTTTATTGACTGTGACAACGGCCTCCCAGGCTTACGTTTACCCAACACTGTAGTTTGTAAGTACGACCTGAGCGAATGTACGTCTATGCAACATTCTGCGTAATTGACTTTTAGTGATTTTAGACCTTTAAGCAGCGCTAATGAAGTATAATAAAAATGAATGTTGTTGGACATTTTGATTACTTGCCAGTATCCACCATCTAGTTTTTGAATTGTTAGTTATTATTTCATCAAAATAAATTTAAACTAACGCAGAAATAACGTAGAGAGATAAGCGCGCAATGAAGAGAAATTATTAAAATAATTTTGAGAAACTTTTACTTACATGATGTTTGGCTGGAGTTTCATCACTTTGATTAATTTGACTGCCATTGTGTTTTTGTTGGTACTTGCTAACAGTAGATACTCCATGTGTTTTGGTATTATTTGTTGTAATCTGGCAACAGTGTTATGAGTTGTGGTATTCCCAGGAACAGGTCTTGCCCTGAACAGCATTACCATGTACCTGACACTGCCTGAACCAACCTGGGGTATGATTACCGTAGCCTCCTCCTGGATTACGTTTTCTTCGACATTTAACATATCACATGAATGTGCACTCGGCCCTTTTTGATGTGGATAAAATGTGGCCAAACCGATACATCAGGATGTGCAGCATTTGCCACGTAGAAAGAATATGACATCTTTAATTTTTGGAATGATGACAAATCACAGTATGGTTCTTTAAATAAGACCACTGGCAATTTCCTTATTATCCTTGTCAAACTTATCTGGTGTACTGGCTGTAAAGATTGCAACCAGTTGTACATAGTTATATTTTGCACAGTTTTATTAAATTATCTGTCAACAGATATTTTGAGCTTTTTCACAGTGCCAGGTGCCTTAGAATATCTATATTTGTCATAGAGCATGTTTTAGGCACTTTGACAACTAGTCTTGACTTGTTTCACACATTACAGCATTCCATTTTTGTGTTGATTAGATTAGATTCAGTTTCTGTTTCATAGACCCAAAAAATGAGACGATTCTCGTGGGTGTGGATATGTTGGAAAGTATAACATAAAACATTTGAATATAATACTTGCTACCCTGATCATTTGTCTGGAGATTGTCGAAATAGATGAATACAACGTGGTAAACTGGAACAGCTAATATTTACAGAATTAACATGCTGTCAGAATGAAACATTGCCATGCACTATTAATACATTTATCATACACAAAATACCTAATATTGACTGTTGTGACCAAGTGCTGTCAAAACTGAAATCAGACAATTTTACTTAAGCTGGCTTAACAGTCTCTGTTAAGATATTCATTTAGGAGGAGTTGTGTATCAAAAAGTTTTTCAAACTCTGTTTAAACCGTGCTTTATCTGAAACCAAGTTTTTAATGGTTACTGGCAGTTTTTAAAAATGTGTGTTCCTGAATATTGGACCCCTTGTTGGAGCAAGATAAGTGATTCTTGCCTTATAGACCCTATATTCTTTCTAAACTGCAAATTTGAATTTAAACTCTGAGTTCTATTGCTACCTGCAAATCAGTGCTGACAGCAAATTTGTTTCCTTTAGAGATTGCAGTCAGGTAGTATCCCTAGCAAAAAATGCTGCATGTACAAAATTGAAGATGCAGAGCCACCTAGTATCATCAGTATGGAATTAGCATTATTATTTGTTCATACAGGCATCCTTTTACATTGATATATATGGTACGTCATCTTAAACAAGGAAACATAGCTCAGGAAATATCTACCAGAATATGAACAATTTTGGAATAAAAATGACTACTCACAGAATACGTGTTGTGCCATCATTGTGAGACAAAATATTATGAAAACATTGCCACCTTCTCGGCGGAGGGAGGTTAGGGAAGGTAGCTGGCAGCTCGCACTGAGGCAGCAGACATGTGGGATAGGAATGTGAGAGGGAGGGCAGCATATGTATGAGCACAGGAACCAATTAGTTCGGGTGGTGCATGGAGAGGGAGCCAGAACAAAAGAAGGGGAGCCTGTTGCTTAGAGGATGTGGGTGCAGTGGTTTAGAGGAGATTGAGGGCCAGGAGGATGATGGTAGTGAAGAATGTAGCGCTAGGATAACTCCCATGAAAAGCTGCTGCTGGGGAAGGACCCAGGTGATATGGGTTGTGAAGTACCGATCGAACTCAAGTGTATTGTGCTTATAAGTGTTTTCTATCGCTGGGTAGTCAACTCTGTTTTTGCTCACAGTTAGGTGGTGGCTATTCACTCTGATGGGTACCTGGTTGGTGGTCAAGCACACACAAAATGCTATGCCGGTGCTTTTACTGGTGACCCTGCCGCTAATGGTATAGAATAAGCCTATGACAGAACTAAAATGGGATGTGCCAGGTGAGTGAATCAGGTAGCCTGGGCCTACCACAGTGATATGAGCCCTGTGGCAAGGGGTTGGGTGTGAGAATGGGATAGATTTGGAGCAGAATCTTGTTTAGATTGGGTGGGCAGCAGAATATCACTTTAGGAGTGGTATGGGTAGGAGATCCCCCATATCTGAGCATGCAGATGGTTAATCGAAGTCCTCGCAAAGAACGGGGTTCAGTTGCTTCTGCATACTGGTCAAGGGAATTCTTGTCACCGCAGATACACTGTCCGTGGGTAGACAGGCTGTATGGGAGTGATTTTTAATGTGGAAGGGATGACAACTGTCAAATGCTGTTAGTGTTGGTGGTTAATCGGCTTGATATGCCCAGAGGCATTGATGGAATCATCATAGAAGTGGAGATCAACATCCAAGAAGGTGGCTTGTTGGGCTGTGGAGTACCGAGTGATGTGGATCACAGAGAAGGTGTTGAGACTGTGGAAGAATGAGGATAGGGTTTCTTGGCCCTGGCTCCATATCATAAAGATATCTTCTATGAACCTGTGCCAGATGGGGGGTGTGGTGTTTTAGGAGGCTTGGGATGTTTCCTCTTGAAGATATATGAACAGATTTGCTTATGAGGATGCCATGAGGGCACCCATGACTATGTTGTGGGTTTATTTACATATCTGCTCCTTAAATGAAAAGTAGATGTTTGTGAGGATATAATTGATTAGATGTATAATGGATGAAGTTGTGGATTAGGAAACTTAAGGACATCGGAAGAGGTAGTGTTCGATAGCAGCAAAGCAATGGGTATGCGGTACATTCATATATTGGGAGGTGGCATCAACAGTTACGAGCAGGGATCCAGGTGGTAATGGGGTGAAAGTGGTTGAGAGTGGTGAAGGAAGTGGTTTGTATCTTTGATATGAGAGGGTAACTAAGAGCAATTGGTTGGAGGCATTGGTGGACAAGAGTGGAAATTGTTTCAGTGGAAGCACAGTAACCAGCTACAATTGGGCATCCAGAAATGTTTGGTTTACAGAGTTTGGTAAGCATGATGAAGGTGGGTGTGTGGGTTTCATTGGGGTGAGAAGGGAGATGGAGTTAAGGGAAAGATTCTGGAATGAACCTAAGGATTTGCATAGGGATTGGAGATTATGTTGGACTTCTGAGATAGGTTCACTATGCAAGAGCTTTTAAGTATAAGAGTTAGGCAATTAGCAGAAGCTTTTTACAACTCGAAACCCACAACTGTATTCCTTATGCATCTAATCAGTTACTTACTCACACACAATTACTTTTCCTTTGAGAGAGAAAATATACAGTGTGTAACCAAATTCCTTTACAGACTTCGAGTATAGGTTCCTTAAACTAGGAAAAAAATGTCTAATAAACAATATGTATGTTAAGAGCTATGAGCACTTGTTCGTCTTTGATATTGTGAAACACATCTCTTCTACTGCAAGCTCTTTGCTTTCCATACTTTGGCAGGAGGTAGTGTAGAGAGAAAAAAAAAAAAAAGAGGTCCAGTAAATGTGGCCCTACAATTGATGTGTTAAGAGCTGCGAGCACTTGCTCTGTAGAAGAGATGTGTTTCACAATAGCAGAGGAGGACAACTGGTCCTAGCTCATAAAGTGAGCATGTTAGAGCTCATATTTACTGGGCATTTTTTTCTTGTTGTAGCCCATACTACTCCCTCGCAAAATATGAAAGCAAAGAGTTTGCTTTAGAAGAGATGTGTTTCACAGTATCAAAGATGACCAAGCACTCGCAGCTCTAATGTATGCAATTTAGAGCCTCAACACCTTCTATCCGACCTGGTTCTCCATAGCCCAGCATGTCACCTTTGTGAATGTTGATCTCCACCTGAGTGAAGGCTCCATCCATACCACTGTCCAATCAAGTGCACTAACGTCCAACAGTACCTGTATATTGACAGCTGTCTCTTCTTCCACACCAGGAAATTGTTCTCATATAGCCTGGGCACGAGTAGGCAGCATATATGCAGTGACGAGTATTCTATCGCCCAGTATGCGGAAGAAATCACAAAGGCCTTCACAGACAGGTGCTAACCCCTAACCTAGTCTGCAAACAGATTTACCACACCATATCCTCACACACACCTAAATCTTGTGTGTGTGTGTGTGTGTGTGTGTGTGTGTGTGTGTGTGTGAGGAAACTGTCCTCAAAACCAAACAAGCTCATGGCACAGTGACATGTACTTATGTTGTCACCTCCTATGCCAATCTGTTTAAAGGCCATCTAGAAGGAACCTTCTTCGCCTCCCAAAATGTCAAACGCTATGTTCAATTCAGGTTCTTTGATAATATTCTCACAATCTGTAGTCAGGGCCAAGAAACATCCCTACAACACATCCCTCATTTCTTTGCAGCCTCAACACCTTCTATCCGACCTGGTTCTCCATAGCCCAGCATGTCACCTTTGTGAATGTTGATCTCCACCTGAGTGAAGGCTCCATCCATACCACTGTCCAATCAAGTGCACTAACGTCCAACAGTACCTGTATATTGACAGCTGTCTCTTCTTCCACACCAGGAAATTGTTCTCATATAGCCTGGGCACGAGTAGGCAGCATATATGCAGTGACGAGTATTCTATCGCCCAGTATGCTGAAGAAATCGCAAAGGCCTTCACAGACAGGTGCTAACCCCTAACCTAGTCTGCAAACAGATTTACCACACCATATCCTCACACACACCTAAATCTTCCACCACCCCCTAGAACAAGCTGCAAAGGAGCACCCCCTAGTCACCCAATGTAATACCAGACTGGAGCAACTGAACCATGTCCTTTTCCAGGGATTTGATTACCTATCAGCATGGCTGGCAATGAGGGACATCCTACCCACAATTCTCCCCACCACTCCTAAAGTGAAATTCTGCCACCCAGCCAATCTACACAACATCCTGGTCCATCCCTATTGCACACTCACTCTCAACCCTATGCAACAGAATTCATATCACTGTGAGCTGATTGACTCAGAATATCCTATTCTACTCCTATCACAAGCTTATCCTATCCCATCAGTGGCAGGGCCACCTGTAAAAGCAGCCGCATCATATACCAGCTCTGCTGCAATTTCTGCACAGCTGCTTATGTGTGCATAACCACCAATCATCAGAATAAATTGTCGCCACCAAATTGTGGTTAAGAACAGAGTTGACCATCCAGTGCTGAAACATGTTGCTGAGTGCAATATGCCATTAGTTCAATGCCAGCTTCACAACTCGTGCCATCTGAATCCTTCTCCCAGCCCAACTTTCTGAATTTTGCAACTGTGGAAGTTATTCTTACAACACATCCTTCACTCCCATAATCTACCTAACCTCAGCCTCCACTAACCCACCATGCACACACCCTCTAACAGCAGCATTCCCTTAATCTGTCCTGTCACCCTCTTACAATCTATGTCTCCATGTTATTATCCTTGTGTGCTGCACCAACTCACTGACTCAGTTGCCTGTGAATCTGCTGCCTTTCCTCCCACACACGTGCTGCCACCAGTTACCACTTCCCAGTCCATGTCCCCTTTTCATCCCACTACCTGCCTCTCTCTCCCTCTCTCCCCAGGGAGCTCACTCTCATTTGTGAGTATATGCTTGACCACCACAAGGTCCCAGCCCTTCCAATGCTACTTCCCTTTGCATGCTGCAAGTCTATCCTTCTATTATTGTTTTTTTCCCCTCTGTACCTCTCCATTGGATGGTCTTCTTGGTGTTGATTGTACTTAGCTCTGGTTCCCTGGCTCTGTCATGGGAAGAGGAAGAAGCCAGACATCTGGGTGTGAAAGACTTTACCCAATACCTTGCATCTAATCAATACCTGGTATGTAAGAAAACCATAATTTTTTTCTTGAAAAAATTGATGACAAATTTGGGGAAGTTGAGTCTTTGGCAAAAATTTGAAATGGTCTGTTATTAATTAAAGCTTCATCTGTGTCAATCTACAGTTTTCATGCATGTGATCATCTAGGTGACATGGCTGTGTTCATTACCCTACACAAAACTTTAAACAAGGTCCAAGAAACCCACAGAGATCTTACACTCCACAGTTGAGGAACGCCTGACTGATCTCCAGCCACAAGGCATACATTTTATCATGCGTGCTCAAGAAAGTGCCGAAAGATAATCATACGGATACAGACGCCTTTATTTTAGGCTTTGAAGGAAATGTCCTCATGGAGAAATTTAGACTCATGGTGTACAGGTACAAAATGAAATCCTGTGTCCCACTGCCCATGATGTGTTCAGATGCTTACGCTTAGGATATAGGTCATCCCGTTGCATGGCAGGACCAGAATGCGAAATATATGGACACTCACTCCATGAAGGTAGTCCTCATGAACATCTACCTCTGTTTGTCAACTGCTTGGAGCACCATCTTCAGCATTCACCAGATTGCTCATTTATTAAGAAAGACCAGAAGATCCAGGAATACAAATTTGGTTACTTGTCTTATACTGAGGCACGGAAAAAAACCCTCAGCAGGCCCGGGGGGTTACTTGGCCATTGATTTATCAATTCGCAGCCCAGGACTTCTCCCATCTACCCACTGGAGAGCACATGACGACCTGTGTGGTAGTGACCACTTCCACATCTTCCTGTCACTGCCCCGGCATCAGGCCCACGGACGCCTGCCCAGATGGCCTTTAAACAAGGCAGACTGGGAAACTTTCACCTCTGCTGTCATCATTGAATCTCCACCTCACGATAACATCAATGTGATGGCTGAGCAGGTGACTACAACAATTGTTTCTGTGGCAGAAAACGTGATCCCTCACTCTTCAGGGTGCCCCCGGTGTAAGGTAGTCCCTTGGTGGTCGCCGGAAGTTGCTGAAGAAATTAAGGAGCGTCGGCGAGCTCTGCAGTGGCATAAGCGGCACCCTTCTCTGGAGCACCTCACAGCCTTTAAACGGCTCCGTGCCTGTGTTCGCCAACTTATCAAACGACGGAAGCAGGAGTGTTGGGAGAGATACGTCTCAACCATTGGGTGCCATACATAACCTTCCCAAGTTCGGAGAAAGATCAAAAGTGTTTTAAGGTGCTAGACCCCAACAGGTGTTCCTGGTGCTACGATAAATGGCGTGTTATCCACCAATGCAAACGCGATTGCCGAGCACTTTGCTGAGCACTATGCTCGAGCCTCTGTGTAGGAGAATATCTCCGCCGCCGCCCCCCCCCCCCCCCTCAGCTTTTCGCACTCTCAAATGGTGACTGTAAGGGAAAGTTGTCTCGTTCACTACATGCTACAGTGAATCCTATAACACTCCATTGACAGAGTGGGAGAAGACCCTTGCACGTTGCCCCGACACAGCTCCTAGGCCAGATCGGATCCACAGCCAGATGATTAAACATCTCTCATCTGACTACAAGCTACATATCCTCATCATCTCCAACCGGATCTGGTGCGATGGTGTCTTTCCGTTGCAGTGGTGGGTGGGCACCATCATTCTGGTGCTCAAACCCGGTAAAAACCCTCTTGATGTGGATAGCTATCAGCCCATCAGCCTCACCAATGTTCTTTGTAAGCTGCTGGAACGTATGGCGTGTCGACGGTTGGGTTGGGTCCTTGAGTCAAGTGGCCTGCTGGCTGCATGTCAAGGCAGCCTCCGCCAGGGTTGCTCTACCACTGATCATCTTGTGTTCCTCGAGTCAGCCATCCAAACAACCTTTTCCAGATGCCAAAACCTGGTTTCCGTCTTTTTTTGATTTACGAAAAGTGTATAACACGACCTGGGAACATCGTATTCTTGCCACATTATACGAGTGGGGTTTCCGAGGTCCACTCCCGATTTTTATCCAAAATTTCCTGTCACTTCATTGTTTCCATGTCCAAGTTGGTGCCTCCCATAGTTTCCCCCCATATCCAGGAAAATGGGGTCCTGCAGGGCTCCGTATTGAGTGTATCTCTATTTTTAGGGGCCATTAAATGGTCTAGCAGCAGCTGTAGGGCCGTCCGTCTCACCTATATATAGACTTCTGTGTTTCATACCGCTCCACCAGTACTGGTATTGCTGAGCGACTCCTACAGGGAGCCGTCCACAAGGCACAGTCATGGGCTCTGTCCCACAGTGTCCAGTTTTCGGTCACAGCGTACGGCAGCGTACCGTACATCCGGAACCAGAACTTTACCTTAATGATGATCCACTCTCTGTAATGGAGACATATCAATTCTTAGGACTGGTTTTCGACGTTGGATTGACTTGGCTACGTCACCTTTGTCAGCTTAAGTGGGAGTGCTGGCAGCGCCTCAGTGCTCTCCACTGCCTGAGCTACACCAACTAGGGTGCAGATCACTCTACACTGCTGCAGCTCTACAGTGCCCTTGTTCAATCCTGCCTTGACTATGGGAATCTGGTTTATGGTTTGGTGGTGCCCTCAGTGTTGCGTTTACTCGATCCAGTGCACCATAGTGGCATTTGCCTAGAGAGAGGAGCTTTTATGACGAGTCCGGTGACCAGTGTCCTTGTGGAGGCCGGAGGCCCTCTATTACAGGTTAGGCGTGCACAACTGCTGGCTGGTTATGTTGCACCACATGCTCGTAGTTCTCCTGCGCATCTGAATCACCATCTCCTTTTCCCACCGACGGCGGTTCATCTCCCGCATCAGCAGCGCTGGTCAGGGTTTCTAGTTGCAGTTCATGTCCGCTCCCTTCTTTCCGAACTGGAGTTCTTACCTTTTTATCTTTACCACCTATACTTGAGGGGCATTCACATACACCTCCATGGTGTACATCCAGGCTGTGGTTTTGCCTGGACTTTCACATGGCCCTAACGACTCAGTTCACCCTACAGCACTCTGCTGCCACTTCCTCTTGCTGTTTGACATGTACTGAGGTCACAAAGTGGTTTACACCAACAGCTTGATGGCTGATGGTCACATCGGCTTCGTGTATGTGCATGGAGAACATGTTGAACAGCACTCCTTGCCCGATGGCTGCAGTGTTTTCACTGCCGAACTGGTGGCTATATCTCGTGCTCTTGAGCACATCCATTCATGCCGTGGGGAGTTGTTTCTTCTGGGTACTGACTCCTTGAGCAGCCTACAAGCTATCTACCAGTGCTACCCTCATCATCCTTTGGTAGCGACAATCCTCGAGTCCATATATGCCCTGGAACGGTCTAGTGGTTCAGTGCTGTTTGTCGTGACCCCAGGTCACGTCGAATCCCAGGCAACGAACTAACCGACAGGCTGGCCAAACAGGCTATGCGGAAATTGCTTATGAAAATCAGCCTCTCTGCAACTGACCTGTGTTCAGTACTATGCCGCAAGGTTTTGCAGCATTTTAAGACGTAATGGCATAACGTCAGCATGCACAACAAACCGTGTGCCATTAAGGAGACTATGATGGTGTGGCAGTCCTCCATGTGGGCCTCTCGCAGGGACTCTGTGGTTCTCTACCAACTTTGCATTGGCCACGCTTGTATGACACAAGACTACTTCCTGTGCTGTGATGACCCACCTCAGTGTTGGTGCAGTGCCCGGCTGACAGTTGCCCATATCTTGATGATCTGTCCTTCTTTGGCTACCCTGCGACGGACTCTTCAGTTACCGGACTCGTTGCCATTAATTTTAGCTGACAACACCTCATCGGCTAATTTAGTTTTACATTTTATATGTGACATTGGGTTTTATCTTTCTATATAATTTGTAGCACATTTGCTTTGACCCTTTGTGCTCTCCACTCTAATGCTTTTAGGGTTGATGTTTTAATGTGTCACAGAATGGCTGGCTTATCCTTTTTATTCTCGCAGTTGGCCAGCCATGGTCACCTGCTCTCTTGTTTTTACTCCTTCTACCTGTTTTTTGCTTCTCTCTGTGGTTTTCTTTTCCTGTTTCGTCCATAGCAGTGTTGGTTGTCCTTCTGTCATTCTTCTGATTTTTCCTCTCTCCTCTTATTGTGCTGTACATCTCCTTTCTTTTCTTCTTTCCCTTGTGTACTTACGCAGCAACAAGGGACTGATGACCTCACAGTTTGGTTCCTCCCCCCCCCCCCCTTTTTAAACCAACCAATCAACTAATTATCCACTCACTGTAGTGAAGACGTATCGATTCTTAGGACTGGTTTTCGACGTTGGATTGACTTGGCTACCTCACCTTCATCAGCTTAAGCGGGAGTGCTGGCGGCACCTCAATGCCCTTCGCTGCCTGAGCAACACCAACTAGGGTGCAGATCGCTCTACACTGCTGCAGCTCTACAGAGCCCGAACTTGCTGACAGGCTGGCCAAACAGGCTATACGGAAACTGCTCCTGAAGATGGTCATCTCTGAAACTGGCCTGTGCTCTGTCTTGCACCGCAAGATTTTTCGGCTTTGGGAGCTGGAGTGGCATACCAGTATGCACAACAAACCGCGTGTCATTAAGGAGACTGCGAATGTGTGGAAGTCTTCCCTGTAGGCTTCTCGCAGGGAATCAGTTATCCTTTGTCGGCTCTGCATTGGCTGTACGTGGGTCACATGTGGTTACCTCCTCCGTCACGAGGACCCACCTCAGTGTTGCTGTGGCTCCCGAATGACAGTTATCCACCTCTTGCTGGACTGCTCACTTCTAGTTGCTCTGCAGTGGACTTTTAACTTTCCCATCACCTGTCCTTCGGTTTTGGGCGACAATGCCTAAACAGCAGCTTTAGTTTTACATTTTATTCGTGAGGGTGGGTTTTACCATTTGATCTGAGTTGTAGCGCATGTCCTTTGTCCCTCTGTGTCCTCCACCCAAGGGCTTTTAGGGTGGAGGTTTAAATGTGTTGCAGAGTGGCTGGCTTTTCCTTTTTTATTCTCATGGTCAGCCAGCCATGGTAAACTGCTTTCTTGTTTTTGATCACCTCTCCCTGTTTCTTGTGTCTCTCTGTAGTTTTTTTGTCATGTTTTGTCCATTGTAGTGTTTGTTGTCCTCCTGCTGTTCTTGTGGTTCTTCCTTTCTCCTGTTATTGTGCCATATGTCTTATTTGTTTTCTTCTTTGCCTTGTGTAATTGTTCTACTGGAAGGAAACAAGGGACTGATGACCTTGCAGTTTGGTCCCCCCCCCCCCCCCCCCTTTTAAACCAACCATGGAAGAAATATGATCACCTAATCACCTACATGCTGTGGATATGACGATCAATTATGCTAATATCACTACCATCACCTCTATCTTTCCCCAATCAGATCTCCCATCACTCTCCTCTCCTGCGGTTCCCACAATACCTTCTTTGGAACCACTTCCAAACCCAGCCGTAGATGTCTATTGGTAATGGGGATCCCTCTCAGTATGCCTCTCCATGCCAAAACCGAGACCTGAGGCCGGTTGCCAAACAGTGGCTGAAGGAGCCACTGCCTGTGGATTCCAGGCTGCCCACTATTCAGCTGTCTCCAAGCTCAATGCGAATAGCCCATTGAATTACTCTTGCCCACTGCCGCCACCATAACAACAACAACAACAACAATAATAATAATGAGAATCAGGATAAGGCTCTGCCAGTGCCCCTGGAGGTGCCAGAACCCCCCATGCAGTTGTGAATGTGGTTCCATCCCACTGGAAACAGGCAGTGATCCTCGGGCATGATGAGACCTCCTGGCCTCTTCATGCCTAACGTGGCCAGTGGTCACGTGGTCATGCATTGGAATTGTTTTGAGTACTACTGTCATCTTCCAGAACTACAACACCTTTCTTCTCCTCTTCTTCTTCTTTTTCTTCTGGGGTTTTTACTGCTCTCCAAGAAATTCATTTCACTGATGATTATTCTGCAATGCTTCATCACTGTCATGCATTCTGTTGGAACTGTGCTGGTCCCAAGAAGGCATCTGGAGGGGTCTGTACTTTCGTCTCTACATTGTTGTCAGTGAATGGATTCCCCTTTGTACCTCATTGGGACAATAGCGTGTTGGTGTTAATGAACTCAGTGATCACCCTTTGCAATGTTTACCTACCCCCAGGCAGGCCACTGAATTGATTACATTAACCCTTCCCCCCATTTTCTTCTGCTTGAGGACTTCAACAGACACCACCCCCTGTGGGGGAGTACCATTCATCTGGTAGGGGCCTTATAACTGACCAGTTTCTCACAAACCATGATTCTGTGCCTTCTCAATGGTGGTTCTCCTATGAATTTCATTGCTGCCCATGGCATGTTTTCAGCTGTTGATCTAATGATCTCTTCCTGTAAGTCTGTAACTTTGCTACATTGGTACTACATTATGATCTTTTTAACAGTGAACACTTTTCCTGTGATCCTGTCATTTCCTTGCCACTGCCAGGCTGACTGACTACCATGTTGGGCACTTCATGGAGCCAACTGGCCTTTATCTGTCTCTGCTGTTACATTTGCTGCCTCTCTGTCAGACCGTATTGATGAGGTTGTGCAGTATATCTCAGACATGATCATCCATGCCATTGGAACTGCCATTCTGTTTTCCACTGGAGTCCCCATCCCCACCATTGGCCGGTACCATGGTGGACCAGAGAAATTGCAGTAGCTGTTCCAGATCGCCAACAAGGCGTGCAATGATTTTGCAGACCAATTTTATCACTTTCAGATGACTTCATGCTAAGGCTCGCTGTTTGATCAAAAAGAAGTAATGCTGAGAGAGCTATGTTTCCTCTCTGTTGATGTATATCTCTTCATCTCAGATGTGGGCCAAGCTCCATAGTCTTATTGGCTGCCAACATGCAACAGCTATTCCAGGTTTTGTCCGACAGGGTGGTCTTTGTACCAATTCATCAATTCATGCAGAACACTTTGCAACCCACTTTGTGGTGGCATTGGCATTCTCTTCATATCTGGCCACCCCTTTGTGTTTTACTCCCCACCAAGCTGAGTCCTATAATGAACCCTTTACTGATTGGGAACTACTTCATGCTCTTGTCTCATCCGATAGCACAGCTCCAGCCCCTGATTTAATTTGCAGTCAGATGATCCATCACGTGAATGTTCCCCAGAGGCAAAATCTTCTCAGGGTTTTCAACAGTATTTGGCTCCAAGGTGCCTTCATCTTGAAGTGGCAAGATAGCTTAGTTGTCTCAGTCGTTAAATCAGGCAAGAACCTAATGTCTATCGACAATTACTTGCCGATTGACGTGATCAATGTACTCTTTAAGTTGCTTGAAAGGATGGTTGCCTGCAGATTATGCTGTGTTCTCGAATCTCGGTGCCTTTTGTCCCCCCTATCGATGTGGTTTCCAGGAGGGATGATCTACAACTGACCATCTGCTTAGGTTGGAAGTAGCAATCTGACAAGCTTTTTCTAAACTCCAACACCTTATTGTAGTCGTTTTTGACCTGCATAACACTTTTGACGCCAATTGGTGTCATCACATTTTACTTACCTTCCTTGACTGGAACTTTTGATGCCCTGTGTCTGTTTTTATTCATCAGTTTTTATCCCACTGGTTGTTCCAGGTTAGAGTCAGCACTTTACTTATCTCTCCATGGGTCTAAGAAAACTGCAATGTGCAGGGCTCTGTGTTGAATGTCACTCTCTTCCTCATAGACATGAATGGCTTTTGACGTCTGTTGGGCTGCTGGTCAACCCTATGTTGTACATTAGTAATTTTTGCATTTGGTGCAGTTCCCACTCGTTAGTCTTTGATGAATGCTGGCTCTGAGGTGCCATCCAGTGGCACTCTGCGTTTGCTCTGTAGTTTCCAATTCTCTCCTATAAAAATCTGAGTCATGCGTTTCTGTCATCATACCATTGTCCATTCTGACCAAAAACTCTACTTAGGTACCCAACACTTGGGCATTGTAGTATAGTCCATTTCTTGAGCCTCCTTTTGGATAAAAATCTGAATTGGCTGCCTTATACTTGTCATCTGAAGACTAGCTGCATGCTTAATGCTCTCTGCTTCCTTGCCCACACATCTGGGGTTGTGGATCATGCTACTGTTATCCTTACTCAATGGACCCTGGTCTCGTTCTGAGTGTAGTATAGTTGCCAGATTTATGACTCGGCAGCTCCTTCAGCATTGAAACTGTTAGACCCACTCCTCCATCATGGTGTATGTCTGGGCACTGGTGCTCTTTCGACTAGTCCTGTAGACAGTCTCCTTGCCGAAGCAGGGATCCTTCCTCTTCAGATCTGATGGTACAAGCTCTTGGTCTCCTAAGCAATCGCCATTTGACTATCCCATGATCATCCCATATATCCCATTCTCTTCTTTTCATACAAGGGATGTCATCATCCTGGGAATTACCAGTTGGAATGCTCCTATCTTCCCTCTGTCAAGATCTCCCATTTCCCCTTCCTAGACTGTGTTCCGCATGTTTTCTCACGTATTCCCCGTTAGATGGCACCCTGGCCCTTTGAAGATCCTGAAGTTGCAGTTGTTCCCATGACCTTTCAACATCTGTTACTTTCAGTTTTCAAGAGTTCCAGGTTGCTACCATCTTTTACACCAACAAATCTAAAACTGAGGATCAGACAGGATATGCTTTTACATCACAGTCCTCTGTCATCTCCACATTGGTCACACCAGGTTAACCCATAGTTTTATTTTGTATAACAAGCCACCCACACCCGGCCGCGGTGGTCTAGCGGTTCTAGGCGCGCAGTCCGGAACCGCACGACTGCTACGGTCGCAGGTTCGAATCCTGCCTCGGGCATGGATGTGTGTGATGTCCTTAGGTTAGTTAGGTTTAAGTAGTTCTAAGTTCTAGGGGACTGATGACCACAGATGTTAAGTCCCATAGTGCTCAGAACCATTTGATTTGAACCACCCACACACTGAGGTTGTGAAGCTGTACAGATAGAGTAGCTCATATCTTGGTGGAATGCACTCTCCTTTTGGCCCTCCATGCTAAGTATGGACTTCTGGATTCATTGCCTGTAATGTAGGCAGACTTTCACGGATGGTTGACCTGGTTCTCAGTTTTTTCTCTGAAAGTGGTTTTTATTATCAGTTGTAATGTTTTAATCGACCTCTGGAGAAGGGACATGATGATTGGGGATGGGGCATCTCCTGCTGTGTGCTAGATCTGGGGCTTCCCCTGACCCTATCTCCTTGACCAAGCTATTCCTTCCTCTCTCTTTCAATCACTTTTACATTTGGTTTGCCCCCTTTGTACTGTACCCAATTTCCATTCTAGGTGTCACACTCTGTTGAGTAGTGGGTACTCTTGACTGTTATGGTTCAGGAGTGGGATAGCTGTGGATAGGATGTTTACTGTTGCATGCTCACCTGCTGACTTCCCTATTTCCTTCGTATTGCTTTTATTATGGGCTCTACAAAATGTGACCATTAGGTTTTTATAGCCCTCTCACTTTTACTGTTACGAATCTCCCGACTACATGAGAAAGTGATCTCGGTAGACGTCTCAACTTCTGGATGCGCCACTCTTGGATCGAAGGACAAGTGACTTTGTTGTTGGTCCCACACTCTGGAAACATATACACTATTTGATAGAAAGTATCTGGACATCTGTTTGTGGTCATTAATAAGGGGTGTGTTCCCCTTTATGACTGAACTCTGCTGGGAACACTTTAAATGAGAAGTCTGAATGTCTCTGTAATTTATCTCAGAGGTGTTCCATTGGGTTATGTACAGACATTTGGACAGGCCAATCCATTTCAGGAACATTATTGTCCACAAATCGCCTGATACATACTGGTTCACGACAGCCTGCATTGTCAGGGTGATATAGTCATTGTCTCTGAACTGTTCATGTGCTGTAGGCAGTACACATTGCTGTAAAATGTGATCATGTCCTTCTACATTGAGCATAGTAAGTACAGTAAGAGGACCACACCCTAACCATGAAAACCACCCCCTTACGATAAAACCACATTCTTTGTACTTCACTGTTAACACTACACGTGATGGGCGGTAAAGTTCTCCAGACACTGTCAAACCCAAATCCTTCTATCAATTTGCTACAGGGTATTAGATGATTTGTCCGCCCCTCGTGGTCTCGCGGTAGCATTCTCGCTTCCCGAGCACGGGGTCCCGGGTTCGATTCCCGGCGGGGTCACGGATTTTTCCTGCCTCGAGATGACTGGGTGTTGTTGTGTCGTCTTCATCATCATCATTCATCCCCATTACGGTTGGAGGAAGGCAACGGCAAACCACCTCCATTAGGACCTCGCCTAGTAAGGCGGTGCGGGTCTCCCGCATCGTTCCCCTACGCTCTGTAAAGAAGCATGGGACTTCATTTCATTTCATTAGATGATTTATCACTCCAAATCACTCATTTCCGGTCATGTGCTGTCAATTGACACCACCTCATCGATCGCTTAGTATAGACTACATACATGTGTGACTTTTGAGGAGCTGCCCATTGTACTCCAATCTTTTTAACTCCCTACACACAGTCATTGTGCTAGTTGGACTACTGGCAGCACTTTGGAACTCATGAATGATTCCTTCCACTGATTTAATATGATTGTTTACACTCACCCTCCACAACGCTTGATGGTCCCTGTCCATCAGTATACGAGTTCTGCACAATATTGGTTTAACTATTGTTGTTGCTTTGCTTTTCCACTTCACATTCGCATAACCAACAGTTAACTTGTGCAGCTTTAAAAGTGTTGAAATATCTCTGATGGATTTATTACTCACGTGACATCCAATGACTAGACCATTTTCGAGGTTACTGTGATCTCCTGGCCCAACTATTCTGCTGTTACTACCTCTCTATTGACAACACAAAACTCTTTGTCTCCTTATATAATGGCAGATATGCCTTTTGTGACAAATGATCTATAGCTTAGGTCTAAGATTGGAAGGTGATAATGCGGTTGTTAGTTGACAGAGCCAATGAACGTGAAATAAAATTTGTGGTAACATATTGACATGCAGTTTAGTTTGAAGTATGATTCGACACTACGTGTAACGCAGCTTGCTGAGCATGATGCCCTTTTTGCAGTAAAAACTAAATTAATAACTCTGTCGTAGGTAATGGACACATTTTCAATGAGTATTTTGATCCATATTACATACATCTGTCATACATAATGCATAAAAAATGCAAAGGGAATTCACTGTGTATCTTTTCCAGACACATAAATAAACATATGAGAAGAGTACAGGCCACATGGTTAGTCATGGCCTTGTTGAACAACCAGTCCCGAAATTTGTCTGAAGTGGTTTAAGAAACACTAAATCAGAATGATTAAATGTAGTGTGAACCTGTGTTCTCCTGAATCTGAACCCACTGTCTTAAGAAGAATGACCTATGTCAGTTGGTTATACAACAACTGTATGGTGTCAGTGATTAATGAATATTTGCACAATGTAGTGTTTTGTCTTTGTTGATGAAGATAGAAGCACTGATATTTAGCTGCTTATGAAGTTTTTCATTGGACAGTTTTGGGTGTGTTATGTCCACCGTCAGAAGTTGAGAATGCAATGTAAGACATGGAAGTCATTGTAGAGGAATCATGTGTAGGGACACAGGAGGAACTTGTCATTTGACCAGTGAGGACTGGAGAGATTGTAACATACAGTTCTTCATTATACTCAAATTACAAAAGTTGTGTGAGCTCATGGGACACTGATTATGCTGTTATGTCTGCAAGAAATGACAGATTAAATTTCTTTGTGGGCCACTGTGTGTTTTTTGAGGGGAATAAACTGTTAGCTGGTACCTGCTTTCATCCTCTCACTTCTGTCTTAATCAACTCAAAATTTCATTGTACAAACACTCATTAATCAGTGGTATATACAGTTACATTGTGTGCAAACATTATTATTTGTTATAAATTATAGCAGTATTTGCAACACTATTGTTACAAAATATGGATATCATTCTCTTAGAGACGAGTTTCTGCAATTGGAGCCATGACATGGAGTGCCTTTATTTATTAGTAAATAGTAAGCTTGTATTTCTTTGCATCCTATCATGGCTCTTCGTGAAGGTACTTGCTAACATTTTTCTCAGTTACATAATCTATCATAGTTTTTAAGCTTATGACCTGAAGTGTAGCCTTTCTCAGTACTTCATAATATGTGGTGGCAGTAATTTCAAAATTTTACTTATATTATAGTCTTTTTCTAACTTCGTTGTTTATCAGCTGCAAAAATGTAACAGTGTTCCAGATGCCGGTCATGCCTGCTGAGCAGAATTTTTACAATGGCTCCATACAAGCTTCAACACATTTGGATGGCTGTGAACAATGTATTTAACTTTTCATGGGTGCAAAAGTAAGTTCTTTTCTTTTTTACTGTTAATTTTTGTTCTACATAGGTGCACTACAATTGTAGAACTGGCCAACTTATTTAAAATTAACAAAGATTAAAATACACCAGAACATCTCAGAGGATTTGGTCTTTCCAATTTGATTACTATTTCTTCATGGCTATTGGAATGTGCCTCCTGGGTCTTGCTAAATCACAAGATACTTGAAGAGCTAGGATATATATGATTGAGTTCAGGCCTGGTGACCCCATGTTTCCAATCTGAGAGTGCCTCACCATGGACTTCATTATACTGGCAAAGCAAATCTAAGTAATTCACAGAATTTTCTGTCTAGATTGCACTTTCCTCCTCCTGTTTACGCTTTTCGGCAGACTGCTATCATCACATCTGCTGTAAAACAAAAAAGGTATAAACATAAGATACACTTTATTTCACGTATTACTAGAATTAGTTCTACATATTATGACAAGTAGCACATGACATATCATATTTGAGGATACACTGGCAGCAACAAAATGACATATGAGGAAATAAATTGTTCACCCGACACCAGATTGTGCTTCCAACAAAAGAAAAGCAGACTCTACTTTAAAAGTAATGTAACAAGTTTCAACATAAGTAAAACATAAATTACATTAAATATACATTTTTCATTTGTGTTCCTTTATTTTAGTAAGCAATAAAGAAATCATCTATATGGATCAGTTCATGTAAATGTGTATGGACCTACTGTGGACCCCAAGTGGATGGGGGGGGGGGGGGTCGGGTGGGAATGGTAGGTGGATGTGGTAGTAGAGCTGTTACAATTTAGATGAAGATGGTTAGAGTAAGAGATTCAACTATTTAAAAATATCTTTGTTGTCATGTAAAAGTAAGAAGAAAGACTTAAAATATAACATCCAAGATAAAAAATAAAATAGTACGGTATATTAAAATGGCATAATATGGAAAACAAATTTAGATTAAGATGAGAGAAATTGTGGCATTTAGAAGAACAATAAAAGGACTATAGGCAAAATATAATGTCTTCAATGACAAATTTATGGGTGCATGAATGGAGGCCAACCGTACCAGAACTTTCTGTGGAAGTAATGGGAAAGTAATGAGGGATTGGATGTTTGATGGAGCAGTTGGGCATTATAACTTGTCTTAGAAAATGTCAAAGAATCAATTCTTTCTAAAATCCGTTTGCTCATTTATGACCCATTCCGACCATATCTTTTTTTGTGAGAATGTATCTCAAGTTCCTCTAAATTATTGAAGGTGCATTATACAGGATTTTAAGGCCTTCCATAAGGGGTCAAGGTTATGCTTCTTTGAATTTAAATGGTTTCACAATGCACTCTTGTATTTATGTTCCCTATAACTTGTTACAAAATTCCTGCCAGTCGGGCGTATGTAAAACTTGTCACAGTCCCTGCACGTAGTTTATATATTAAAGATCTCTGAATTTGTTCACGTCATTATTTTTGTAGAATGTGCAATCTATTGTGTAGAATACTATCAGTACAGAATTTGACTTTTAAATTAACTTTTTTAACAACTTGCAATCTGCTCATTATATGAGATAAACTTTGTTTTGGTTGTGTTTGGTTTTTATGCCTTTTCTTTGTCTCTTTAATGTCCTCATTGTCCTACATCTTCTAAAACAGTTAACTCTCACTACCTGTGAAACAGTGCACAACTCACATTCGATTGCCTATTACCCTAGAGGCAATTTGAGGATATTGTTAATATTGACGTAAAATAAGCCCACTTATGGGAATTCCAATGACACAAGTCAGAACTAATGATGATATCAACAGTGGTTTGTTTATGGGAATTGTCAATGACCAGTGTCCCATTACTTTTCTTGAATGATAGGTCCAACAACCTGATACTTCCACCCTTTTCTGACTCTACCGTGAATTTAATTTTTGTTATATTTCTTAACTACATCATTGTCATTATCAATTATGCTTTTTATAGAATTATATCATCAACACATTTATGATAAAAAAATAATATTCTGGAAAAGATCTGGATTTAAGTTACAAATTCCTTTTCCAAATCATTCACAAAGATATTGGCATGCATCCGTTCTGAAATATTACTCTCACAAATATGTTTGCAAGCTGTTGTCCATAGTCAAACCCATGTTCTGAAAATAGATCTTAGTATTAAACTGAAAATAGTGAAAGATAAAGATAATTCTAAAATTTCCAAAAGTCCACAATTTCTTCCAAATTAATCTTTTTGTGAGCAACATGATTATTTCTTACAACATCCAGTGTTTCTTTTACCAAGCTGTTTGTGCGAAGATTTGTGATATTATCAAATGAAGCTAATGTAATTCCTCTGAACATTGCTCTTTCAAATCATAGAAGTAAACCCATAGCTGTTCTTAGTATTATTGTTGCTGTGGTCTTCAATCCAAAGATTGGTTTGATGCTGCTCTCCGTGCTACCCTACCCTGTGCGAGCCTCTTCATTTCTGAAAAACTACTGCAACCTATATCTTTCTGAACCGGCTTGCTGTATTCGTATCTTGGTCTCTCTCTACAATTTTTAATCCCCCCCCCATACACACACATTTTCCTCCAGTACTAAATTAGTGATCCCCTGAAGTTACATAACGTGTCCTATCAATTGATTCCTTCTTTTGATCAAGTTGTCACAGATTTCTTATCTCCCCAATTCTGTTCAGTACTTCCTCGTTATTTACATGATTGACCCATCTAATCTTCTGTAGCACCACATTTCGAAAGCTTCTATTCTCTTTTATCTTCTGTTTATTGTCCGTATTTTACATCTGTACGCTCCAGACGAATACCTTCACAAAAGATTCCCTAACACTTAAATTTATATTTGATGTTGACGAATTCTCTTTCAGATATGATTTTCTTGCCATTGCCAGTCTACATTTTGTATCCTCTCTACTTTGGCCATCGTAATTTATTTTGCTCCCCAAACAGCAAAACTCATGTACTACTTTAACCCTTTCATGGATAAAATTCATTTTTTACAGATTTTTAAAATATTAAGGTGATAACAGTTTCTTTTCAGTCCCATTATTATATTTTCACCACCAAAATATTTTTTAAGTTCTCCATTTTTTCACAACAGGAAGTGGGACACACATGTCCCATGAACCAACGCAAGATACCTTATCTGCTGACTGACTGATTTTGTAATTTTATTTTTTTAGCCATAAATAGGATTTTGCAGAGAATAAAATAACTACAAATTATACATGGATGTAATCTTTTTATTTGTGTAGAGCCAGTGTAAAAAATATTCATTACATTTCAGTTTTCATGATACGTGATCAATACTTACAAAACTTTACGTGCCATGAAACTTGGAAAAACACGGTGTGGCACAGAGTGGTACACCACAAGCAGTGCAAACAACTTTTGTTCTCGTCTCTTTAGAGTTTATGCTGCAGAATCTGCATCGCTTCCTAGTGCCACTGTCTTTCGGTACATGTTTGCCTACGTTCACGAGCCGGACGTCATCTGGCACACTAGAGACTCCTCTCTTTGCTGGGAAGAAAGTGGGCATTTGTAGTAGCCACCAGAAAGATCGCGGGAGGCGCACATTGGCACGGCGCGTCACGGGCGTTAGTTGCCGCAAGTAGAGTCCCGTCCACCAGAGGGCACGCGAGAATTCGGACGCGACCTCTGCCGGCGTAACAACAAGAACAACAACAACAACAACTCCAGCAGCACGGGCCGTGCCCAGTCAGTCAACATCGGGCATGCCTAGGACACAGTCCCGGTCTACGCTAAGTGAAGTGCGACGTAAACGTGAACAGTGTTACTACAGCATTGATCCCCTCTTTTTCCTGGATGAATACCCATTAATCAATTGTCTTGCTAATCTTTACAAATAATGTCTGCTGGGACACATGTGTCCCACTAATTTTATTTCAATTATAAGATAGTACAGTTGCTGAGAAGTACATTCCACACTGTATTTGTACTAAAAAATTATTATTAAGTTAATAATAAGATGAATTACTTACTTCAGACATCGCTGGAAAGTGAGAAATGATGAAAACTGAAGAATGACACAAATAAGTGGCGTTGCAGCGGCCATATATACACGCCAGTCGACAAAAGTAGTCACCGCTTCTTTATTGCCTTTGCAGTGCAGTCCCGATTTTTTCCTTAGGTTCAGTACAGTTGTCCGTAGATGGCAGCACCGTGCAGAGCTGGGTAACATATATCCCGACACTCGAACTGGCGCTCAAAGTTAGTGGGACATATACGACCCGTCAACCGCGAAAGGGTTAAGTGTCTCATTTCCTAATATGTTCTTAATATTGTAAGATTTATTTTATGAATAGACTTTTAAAGAATTTAATCACATTCACTCTTGATCTTATAATTAGGGCAAGAAGGGTTATTAAGTATTAGTTTGACTGGTTGATCAGGAATATGTAACTTAAAGTGGGATCTAAGAACAGGTAAAAATGAGTTTATGCTCACTTATGTGGGAGAGTTGAATGTGGAGCTGGCCTCGGACGAGGTCCTGGTGCTGGAGCTACTCAGTTCTGGTGACATCTGGTCGATTAGTCGAGAAGGCACAAGTACTGCTGCTGCTGCTGCTGTTGGGAGGCAGGTGAAGATGAAGGTCTTCTCCAGATCTGGAGCCTCCAGACTGCTTGAGTGCAGCAAGTTTACATCTTCACAGTATAGTTCTTTGTCCTAAAACTGGTCACTAGTATCAGGTGCTGCGGTCTGATTTATAGAATTTGACATTTGTGGAACTTTTTGGATCAAATGTCCTGAGATGTCCCACAGAGACTCTCCATACTCAACAAATTTTCATCCAGCTCTGACATGCTGCTTACTTGTTGAATTCCCACATTTGAAGCATTTGTCATTTCCACATCCTTGTTTGTTGTAGTTTCATGAGATCTCTGTATGTGTATATGAGTTAATTGATACAGATATGTCATTTACTGTTTACTGAAGCATGAAAAACACATGTGAAATATATTTATATTTCACTTATGCTTAAACTCATACTTCTTTGAAAGTAGAGTGCACTTTACTAGTGTTTGGTGTGCCATCTGGTGGCAGATGAATTTATTTCCTCACCTGCAAATTTGTTACCACCAGTACACACTAATACTTGGTGAATCAAGTACTGTTTGATATAATACACAGTATTGACTCTTTAAGCTGTCGGTATGTGTCTTTTATGTTCGTGTACTGTATTTGTCTTTCATCAATTTGTGAGTACATCTTTTTTCTATTGATATGTGAAATATCACGTGTCCCATGTTTATTCATTTCTCGGCTTACAACAAACCTCACGGTCTCTCCCAGGGGACACCACCCTGTTTTATGCACGATGCTGAGGGCTATGCTGACAGTAACCTAGCTACTGGCTGGGCCACCCAGGTCAGACAAGCTTCAGGTGAGGTGCCTGACAAAGAATGTCTCACAACTTGGGGAAGGAAGGAGCTTGCATTTTCCCAGGGATCTCTGCCATCAGTGATTTGCCACAGGTGTGGTGACTTAGACTTCCTGAGCTGCAGACTGGCCAGTGCCACCAGACCTCTTCTGCTGTAAACTCTGGGCATATTTCAGGGACCATTGTTAGTTACAGTGGTGGAACACTGTGTATTTTGGAGAAGGGGGTAGGTGGTGTAGTGGGAAACATCTGAGCCATCTTACCACCTTTCAGTTGTATAAAGCTTGCTCAGGCACATGGGGCTCTGTGACCTTAATTCAAACCTCCTCCTAATGGGACAGGTATATCGTGAGATAGTACATGCACCCACCACCCAAGAGAATTGGTCAGTCCACCCAAGAAGTAATCTCAGAATTATAGTAACAGGGCACTGTTGTGTCGTAACCCTTGTGTTGTAATCAAGAGAGCAGAGGGAACTTTTGAGATCATCCCTTTCTGTATTCACAAGAAGTTGGAGGGTATTTGTGGGTCATTAAAAGGCGTTAAACGAGTTCGTGATGAAACACTTCTAGTTGCAACTGCCAAGTCATGCCAGGTATCTAAGTTTCTGGTATGCAGGGCTTTAGGTGACCACTATGTCATGGCTCAATTGCATACCACCCTTAACTTCTTACAGAATGTAATGTGAGCTGGACCCTGAGGAATTACGTGAGGAATGGAAAAAAATGGGTGTCGTGGAAGTGCGGAACTGTACAAGGAGAGTCAATGGGACGTTGGAGAAAACTGCAACATTTATTCAGATCTTAAACACTCCATTTTACCTATTCTTGCACGCTATGTCTGCCTTTAGGTTCAAACATTTGCTCTAAATGTGAAAGATTCACTCGTACCACTGTTGTATGTAATGGGAGGGCTATGTGTCAGAATCGCGGAGGCCAAGTGTGCAAATCAGATGCCTCTTGTACATTCCCCCCAAAACGTATAAACTGCTGTGAGGATTGTGGTATCATCCAGAGATTGTGATGCCATATCAAAGTTGACAGTGCTCTTTGATACTGTAGATATTAGCAAGATCTGGCTGCAATCTGCAATGACAAATGGGAGAAGCTGAAGAATATACACCCTCTCTCTCTGCGCAGCAGCATCCTGAAACAGAGGTCCCCTCCCAGGGGGCTCATCGGTCTTCGGCAGGTTCGCGCTTGTCTACCACAGGGCCCCAGCCTCTGCAGCATGTTTTCCCTTCTGTGCTGCATGTCTATTGTCTTGCTGTTCTTTTTCCCCGGAGAACATGTCTGGGGTGTTTTTGGGAATGTTACACATTTTCTGTAGCTGACATAAGAACAGTCTCACCACTGTTTTTTGTTCCTTTTTTTCCTTTCTTGGTTCCTCTTCTCCTATCCTTCCTCTGCGTAAGCATTTGAGGCTCCTCTTTTTATTTTTCCTCCCTGTGCACTCCTGAAGGCCGGAAGGTATGACCTGAGGTGTAAACAATCTTCTAAGGCAGGTGAGCCCCTCTCTGAGGGGGCCCCCAGTTGGAAGGACCGCGCCATTGGAGACACTGGCAGTCGTGGGGGATTTTCTCACAATGAGTCAATCATCATCTTTGCTGTCCACTTCTACCAAATGTAAACGGAATGAAGCTCCCAATTCAAAGACCCTCCCAGCTGAACCATGGTTCCTTGTGGTTTCACATCCTGAAGATGGTCAGTCCTTTGCAACGGTAAATCCATTTCTAATTCAGAAAGATGTTGGTGCAGTTACTGGCCCTGTGAAATCCTGCTCTCGTTTATGCAGTGTACTTTCCTTTTGGAGACTACTTCTGATTCTCAAACAGAACAAGTGTTTGCCGCTTTGCTTCTCCACAGCTATCCTGTTCATGTCGAGGCCCATAGAACTCTGAATTCTTCCTGTGGTGTTATTTCCACTATGCTGCTTTATGGTCTGACCAAGGCAGAAATCCAAGCGTACCTCTCTGATCAGGGTGTCATTGCTGTCCATTGCGTGATGAAGAAGGTAGATGCATCATCGGTGCTCACACACATTCTTTTTCTCACCTGTGATAGAGTGGTGCTTCCGTCCAAGATCAAAGCAGACTGAAGTTATCACAGTCCGACCATACATTTTGAACCTTATGTACTGCTACCTGTGTCATCATTCCAACCACACTTAAATGTCTTGTCAACATCCGGTAAAATGTATAACCTGTGGTAGGAATGCATAAAAGGGTGATTGTCCACCTCCTCCCCGCTGAATCAACTGTAATGGCGACCGTGCCGCCTCCTACCAAGATTGTCCTATTTATCTCAATGAGTGGGTTGTCCAGGAGGTCAAGATAAAGCAAAAAGTGCCTTACCCAGTCGCTCACAAGTGTTTGGCTAGTTGCAAACCGTGTGTTTTACCGTCTGGTGTTTACAATACCGTTATTGCTACATCTTGCCCCATGAAGGAGATGGCCATGCAGACATGTGATGTCAAATTCAGTACTGAGGTTGTGAAATCGCCCAGTGTCATGATAGCATCGCTATCTCCTCGTCCACCTGTGCAACAAGACACCAAACATTTGCCTCCCAGGGTGAAGTCACCTGCTGCACGACCGGTGGGACAGAAGGAATACTCCCGCGAAGAATTCCTATGTTTTTCCAACACACATCTGAGTCTTCCTCTGCCAACTGGAAAGGTTCGAAGAAGACAAACAAAGGCAAATAGTCTTCTTCTTTGCCAATTCGGAGATCCTCTTCGATAGTGTTGCTACACGATAATCTCGCCCAGCTGACCTCTGTGTCAGCAGTGCAAAACACCAACAATTTTTCTGCCGTGAACTCTGCAGATCGATAGGAGGAGAGTGGTGATACCTCTGTAGATCTCATGGAGCAGGATCTTCCAGCCTCTGTGTCCTGTAGCAGTGGGTCTGTGAAGGCTGGCATTCAGCAGCCGCCGAGGTGACACCCCTTCATTTTTCCCTCCTACTATTTCCTCGTTATGGCTCTCCTTCAATGGAATGTTCATGGCCTTCAATCAGAGTATTTTTGCTACTCTTAGTATCCCAGCACCTGCTTGTTCTCTGGTGACAGGAAACAAAATTGGATCATATGATCACTTTGAGCTCTCACATTTCTCCCCAGTCCATTTTGACCTTCCTCCCGAGGACGGCATTCCATCTCGTGGGGAAATCGTGCTGCTCATACTGGGCTGTCAGTAGCAGACAATGTCATAGGGGATCCTATTGCCATCTCCAGCTCCTTGGGCTGTCATTTTGTAGACATTTCGAGCTCCTCCCACATGCCGCCTTTACTATGCGGGAGCTAGATCATGCTCTCGCTTCATCCTGATCCTCCACCCCACGGTCAGACAATTTTCACATTCAGATGTTGCAGCACTTTTATCTTGCAGGAAAGCACTTTCTCCTTCATACATACAACTGCATCTGGGCAGAGGGCACATTTCCCAGATGCTGGCGTGAAGCCACTGTCATACCCATACCTAAGCCCACTAAGGATGAACACTTTCCTTCTAGCTACCACCCCATTTCTCTCACCATCTGTGTGTGTAAGTTGATGGAACATCTGATTCACACCCAGCTGGTCTGGTGACTCGAGTTTCACCATTTACTAGTCACAGCACAGTGTGGATTTCGAGCAGGCCATTCTGCAGTTGACCATCTCGTCACTTTATCCGCCCATACCGTGAACAGCTTTCTCTGAAAATCCCAGACTGTGGCCACGTTTTTCAATTTGGAGAAAGTTTATGACACCTGCTGGAGGACTGTTTTATCCTTGGTACTCTCTACACATGGAACTTCCATGGCCACCTGCCCCATTTCCTTCAGGAATTTGTAAAAGATTGAGTTTTCAAGGTATGTGTGGGTTCTGCCGTGTCAGAAACGTTGATCCAGGAAAACAGTGTGCCTCAATGTTCTGTCCTGAGCATCGTACTCTTTGCCATCGCCATTAACTGTATAATGGCCTGTCTCCCGCTGGGCATCTCCGGGTCTCTTTTCGTTGACAATTTTGGCATCTATTGTATTTCTCCATTGACCTGTCTCATTCAGCGGCGTCTTCAGTGATGTCTTGATCATCTTTACTCATGGAACATTGTCAGTGGCATTTGTTTTCCCACTGACAAAACTGTGTGTGTGAATTTCTGGCAGCACGGTTGGTTTCTTCCGCCACCTTTACATCTTGGCCCTGTTGCTCTTCTATCTTTTCAGACTATGAAATTCCTGGGGCTCATGCACAGTAGGAAACCTTCTTGGCCCTTCCACGTGTCTTACCTGGGAGCCCACTGTATGTGGTCCCTCAGTGTCCTACGTATCCTCAGTGGTACTTCCTGGGGAGCAGATCATGCCACACTCCTTCATTTGTACCGGTCACTTGTCCGTAAGAAGCTAGACTATGGGTATTTCATTTACAAGTCTGCACATCCATCCCTCTTATACCATCTTATTACTAACCACCATCATTGCATCCATTTGACCACTGGTGCCTTTTACACTAGCCTGGATGAGTGTCTGCATGCAGGAGCTGCCAAACTACTGCTGTCCTACCATCGTGACCATTCCTCAGCAGACATGCATGCCATTTGTCTGCCATGCATGGCCACCCATCCTATGCCTCCTTCTTAAATGACTCCTTTGATCACCAGTATGGGGCATGTCCCTCTTCTCTGATGCCTCCTGTAGTTCACTTTCAGCTCTTGCTCTGGGAGCTTAACTTCATGCTACTTGCACGTATCCTGTGGGTGTAAACCCTTCACCACCTCGGCTTCATACAGCAACCCATATTCACCTCGGCCTTCATTTGCTTTCTAAGGACATCACCCAGCCTCACCCCGTTGCCAACTTGCTAGTTGTTACATTCCCTCTGACGATCTCTGTGTTGCTGTCAGTCTGCATGTGGTGTCACTTTGGCGCCAAGACTGGCCCTCCCTTCACAGGAACAAGCTCCGGGTTATTTAGCCTCTCCCAGTGGCTTGGACAACCTCCTCTCGGCCCTCTCGCCATGAGGAAATCATTTTAGCCAGGTTGCACATTGGGCACTGTCTTTATAGTCATCGCCATTTGTTAAGTGGTGCTCCCCCACCACTTTGTAATTACTGCACTCGACCTTTGAAGTCCATCATTTCCTTACAGAATGTCATTTTTTTTTAATCACTTACATTCTCATTTGTGTTTGCTGTTTGAGTTACTGGCCATTTTTGCGAACAGCGGGCTGTCGGCCACGTTTTACTTTTTATCCATTGTAGCAATTTGGTGAAGGCCATTTAATTTTTAGTTCAGGACCTCTGTTTCTCAATGGTGTATTTTATTCACCTTGCTCCATGTCCCTGTTTTTAGCTGTCTTCTATTCAGTCATTTGGGTTTAATGTGTACTCTTTTTTAACTCCTCTCTTTGTCTTTGTGTTGTACACTTCTGACATGGGCTTAGTATGACCCTAGTTGTTTTTGCACCCTAAAATACTCCCCCCCCCCCCTCCCCCCTACAGGCATGGGGGTCAGAATAGGCCCGACGTATTCCTGTCTGTTGTAAGAGGTGACTAAAAGGAGTCTCACATGTTTTGGCCTTTATGTGATGGTCCCCTGTTGGGTTTGACCTCCATCTTTCTAAATTTTCCCAAAGAGCGAGCCAATTGGGGAAGGGCGCCTGATATGGTGCATCGTGTCCATCGTGCATTGAGATCTTTAGCCCACTTTCTCGCCGTCGCATTGCAGTCCCGCCCATTCTCCGTCCCTTGGGCGAGGACTCCTTCCTGGGTGCATTTTCCACCATGCAGTATGCAGTGTCGCTTTCGGTCCCAGACGATGATCATGGACTTCTTTGTACCTCATATGCAGCATGGTAGCCAGTCTGTTGTGGTGGGGCCACCATGTACCCTGTTGGTAGTAGCCCCTTGGCAACACAGGGATGCTGCGCCATTAGCTCCCCAAGTATGCCATGGAGTAGATGCCCATCTCCCTGGGGCATCGGGACTCCCGGCAATGGCCGTCCTGCCAGGTGGCCTTTGCTACGGCTGGGTGGCACCCGTGGGGAGGGCCCCTGGTCAGAGTGGGTGGCATCAGGGCAGATGACATGCGATGAAGCATAGTCCGTCATCTCTTGCTGGTGTGAAACACCAGCAGTCTGTAAGCATTCAAGAGCTAAAGTCAACTCTCAAAAGTACTCTTATTCGACCCAGTACCTTGTATGTTCGAGAGCTGATGGGGAATCTTTCATCACGATGAAGCCCCAGTTTTTTGTTGAGCATTTAGAGGACAAGTTTGTTGAGGTGGAGGGATTGTCCAAAATTAGATCTGGGTCAGTCTTGATCAAAATAGCATCCTCTGCCCCGTCACGGACGTTACTCGCTTGTGACGAGCTGGGGGATGTTTCTGTAACCATCACACCCCATGAGAGCTTAAATACGGTCCAGGGTATCATATCTCACAGGTATCTTCGTTTGCAGTCTGACAATGAGCTGCGCGCCAATTTAGAGTGGTGAGATGTACATTTCGTCTGCCATGTCCACCAGGGTCTGAGAGATTATCAGGTTGCCACCAGTGCCTTCATCTTGGCCTTCGAGGGTGATACATTGCCTGAGAAGGTCAGGGTGATGGTCTACCACTGTGATGTACAGCCCTAGATCCCTCCTCCGATGCAGTACTTTAAGTGCTGGAAGTTTGGCCATATGTTTTCCCGCTGTACTTCCAGTGTCACAAGTAGAGATTGTGGACGCCCATCACATCCCAATATCCCATGTGCCCCACCACCCATCTGTGTCAACTGTGGAGATCACCATTCGCTTTGCTCAGACTGCAGGATTCTCCAGAAAGAAAGGAAAATCATGGAGTACAAGACCCTGGACTGACTGACCTACACTGAGGCTAAGAGAAAATTTGAACACCTGCATCCTGTACATATGACATCGTCATACACTGCTGATACAACAGTGCTGGCACCATCAGCTGTGCCAGTGTAAGTCACCTCTCAGAGCTGGAATACTACACCTGCCCCCTTGATGGTGGGGGGCCATATCCCCTCTCTGTTGCTCCTAGTCTCACGATGGTTGCTCCCAGTCTCACAATGACATCGTCCTCCAGTGGAATTGCAGCGGTTTTTTCCACCGCCTGGCTGAGCTATGGCAACTGTTAAGCTTTACACCTGCTATTTGCATTGCCCTCCAGGAAACTTGGTTTCCGGCAATGTGGACCCCTGCCCTCTGCGGCTATAAGGGATGTTACAGGAACCGTAGTGACTATAATAAAGTGTCAGATGGAGTTTGCGTTTATGTCCTAAACACTGTCTGTGGTGAGACTGTGCCCCTTCAAATCCCTCTTGAAGCTGTGGTTGTCATAATAAGTACGGAAGGAAATAACTGTCTGCAATGTATATCGTCCTCCAGATGGTGCAGTACCCCTGAATGTATTAGCTGCACTGATTGATTAGTTCCATAAACCTATCCTACTTTTGGGAGATTTGAACACCCATAACCCCTTGTTGGGTGGCACCGTGCTTACTGGCCAAGGCAGAGATGTCGAAACTTTACTGTCTCAGTTCGACCTCTGCCTCTTAAATCCTGGGGCCGCCACACATTTCAGTGTGGCTCATGGTAGTTACTTGGCCATTGATTTATCAATTTGCAGCCCAGGACTTCTGCCACCTATCCACTGCAGAGCACATGACGACCTGTGTGGTAGTGACCACTTCCCCATCTTCCTGTCCCCATCACGGCATCAGGCCCACGGACACCTGTCCGGATGGCCTTTAAACAAGGTGCACTGGGAAACTTTCACCTCTGCTGTCATCACTGAATCTCCACCTCACGATAACATCAATGTGATGGTTGAGCAGGTGACTACAACAATTGTTTCTGCGACAGAAAACGCGATCCTTCGCTCTTTAGGGTGCCCCTGGCATAAGGCAGTCCCTTGGTGGTCGCCGGAAGTTGCTGAAGCAATTAAGAAGTGTCGGCAAGCTCTACAGTGGCATAACTGGCACCCTTCCCTGGAGGTCCTCATAGCCTTTAAATGTCTATGTGCCCGCATTCACCAACTTATCAAATGACGGGAGCAGGAGTGTTGGGAGAAATACGTCTCGACCACTGGGTGCCACACGTCACCTTCCCAAATTTGGGCAGAGATCAAACGTCTTCTCAGTTACCAGACCCCAGCAGGTATTCCCGGTGTTACCATAAATGGCATGCTGTCTACCAATGCAAACGTGATTGCCGAGCTCTTTGTTTGAGCCTCTGCATCAAAGAATTACCCCCCAGCCTTTCGCACTCTCAAACGGTGACCGTAAGGGAAAGTCCTCTCATTCGCTACACACCACAGTGAATCCTATAACACCCCATTTACAAATTGGGAGCTTCTCCGTGCCCTTGCACGTTGCCCCGACACAGCTCCTGGGCCTGATCAAATCCACAGCCAGATGATTAAACCTCTCTTCTGACTACAAGTGACATATCCTCGTCATCCTCAACCTCATTTGGTGCGATGGCGTCTTTCCATCCCAATGGTGGGAGAACACCATTATTCTGGTGCTCAAACCCGGTAAAAACCCACTTGATGTGGATAGCTATTGGCCCATCAGCCTCACCAACATTCTTTGTAAGCTGCTGGAACATAAGGTGTGTTGGCGGTTGGGTCGGGTCGTGGAATCACATGGCCTACTGGCTCCATGTCAGGGTGGCTTCCCCCAGGGTCGCTCTGCCACTGATAATTTTGTGTCCCTCGAGTCTGCCATCCGCACAGCCTTTTCCAGATGCCGACACCCGGTTACTGTTTTTTTTTTTTACTTACGTAAAGCATACGACATGACCTGGTGGCATCATATCCTTGCTACTTGGGCCGCCTATTCGGGAGGTGAACTGCCATGGTTGGGAAAAGAAGACGGTAATTAGGATGTTCAGGAGAGCTATGAATGTATGCAATGTAACTGGTGAGTAGTTGTGCACGTCTGATCTTCGATGGAGGGACTCCAGCCTCCACCAGAGCGCTTGTCACTGGACTCATTCTAAAAGCTTCTGTCACTAGTCGAACTCTGCAATGGTACAATGGGTCAAGCAAACACAATGCTGAGGGCGCCACCAAACCATAAATCACCTCCCGCATAGGCGACCCAAGTTAGGGCTAATGATTGCGGTTCGCGTGCGACCACTTCTGTCTGAACTGCAGTCCTTCCTTTCACCACCTCTCCTCGAGGTCCATTCATGTACACCTCCATGGTGTAGCTGTAGGCTGAAGCTTCGCCTCTACCTTTCGCATGGCCCTAAGGACTCTGTTAATACTGCGGCTCCCCCTATCATTTCCTCTCGATTCTTGAAGTGTTCCAGGGCTATGAAGTGGCTTACACCGACAGCTTTATGGCTGATGGTAATGTTGGCTTTGCCTTTGTCCTCAGAGGCCATATTGAACAGAATTCCTTTTCTGATGGCGTTCTGACTTACGCTGCTGGATTTTTCGAAGACGGAATGACATAACAGTATGCACAACAAACTGCGTGTCATTAAGGAGACTATGAATGTGTGGAAGTCTTCCATGTGGGCCTCTCGCAGGGAATCAGTTGTCCTCTGCTGTCACCGTTGAATCTCCCCCACATGATAACATTAATGTGATGGTTGAGCAGGTGGCTACAACAATTATTTCTGCGGCAGAAAACATGATCCCTCGCTCTTTAGGGTGCCCCCAGCGTAAGGCAGTCCCTTGGTGGTCGCCAGAAGTTGCTGAAGCAATTAATGAGAATCGGCAAGCTCTGCAGCCTTCGCGGTCGCCTCCCTCTTTTTATTCGTGCATTTTTAATGGATCGAAAGTTCAGGGTACGTGTGGGTTCTGTCCTGTCTGACGCTTTTTGCCAGGAGAAAGGGTGCCACAGGGCTCAGTTCTGAGTGTCGCTCTCTTCGCCATAGCGATCAATCCGATAATGGATTGCCTCCCAGCTGATGCAGCTGATGTATCAGGCTCCCTTTTTGTGGACAATTTTACCATCTACTGCAGCATGCAGCGTACATGTTTCCTGGAGCACTGTCTTCAGTGTTGTCTTGACCGTCTTTACTCCTAGTGTGTCGTCAATGGCTTCCGTTTTTCTGCCGAGAAGACGGTCTGTGTCAACTTCTGACACTACAAAGAGTTTCTCCCATTGTCCTTACATCTCGGTCCCGTTGCTCTCCCATTCATGGAGACAACAAAATTTTTAGGTCTTACATTTGACAGGAAACTTAGCTGGTCTCCACATGTGTCATATTTGGCTGCCCGTTGTACCCGTTCCCTAAATGTCCTCCGTGTTCTCAGCGGTACGTCGTGGGGAGCGGATCGAACCGTCCTACTTCACCTCTATCAGTCGATCGTCCGCTCAAAGCTGGATTATGGGAGCTTTGTATACTCCTTTGCACGGCCGTCCATCTTACGCCACCTCAACTCTATACAACATTGGGGGTTACCTCTTGCGATCGGAGCGTTCTGTAATAGTCCCGTTGAGAGTCTTCATGCTGATGCCGGTGAATTGCCACTAACCTACTGGCGCGATATACTGCTTTGTCGGTATGCCTGTTGGCTCTTATCAATGCCCGACCACCCGTCTTATCATTCCTTTTTTGATGACTCTCTCGACCGTCAATACGGGTTGTATGTATCTGCCCTGCTACCCCCTGGAGTTCGCTTTCATTGCCTCCTTCAGAAACTTGATTTTCCACTCCCTGCAGCCTTTAGAGTGGTCGAGAGCCAAACGCCACCTTGGCTCCAGGCTCAGGTTCGCATTCACCTTGACCTCAGCTCGCTCCCAAAGGAGGTTACCCCAGCTTTGGTATACTGCTCGTGGTTTGTCGAACTTCGTTCGAAGTTCATTAATACGATCTTCATTTATACAGATGGCTCTAAGACCAATGACAGAGTCAGGTGTTCTTTTATTGTTGGGGCACACGGTTTCAAATACCAGCTCCATGACCATTGTTCGGTCTTCACAGCTAAGCTATTTGCCCTGTATCAGGCTGTTCTTTACATCTGCCACCACCGACATTCTGCTTATGTCATCTGCTCTGATTCCCTGAGCGTCATCCCAGAGCCTCAGTGATCCGTATCTGGTTCACCCTTTCGTGCACCAGATCCAACGCTCTCTTCAGCAGCTGGCAGACGACGGTTCTCCGGTTACCTTTATGTGGGTTCCTGGCCATGTTGGTATCCCTGGGAATGAAGCTGCTGATGCCGCGGCCAAGGCTGCAGTCCTCCAACCTTGGACAGCTTCTTGTTGTGTGCCCTCATCTGATTTTAGCAGGATCATTTGTCAGCGCATTTTATCACTGTGGCATGCCGATTGGTGTACACTTACTGAAAACAAGCTTCGGGCCTTGAAACCTCTCCCCACAGCTTGGACGACCTCTTCACGCCCTTCTTGGTGGGAGGACGTCGTTTTGGCCTGGTTATGGATTGGACACTGCCGGTTCAGCCACCGCCATCTGCTGACGGCTGCGCCGGCGCCGATCTGCCCATGTGGGCATTTGCTGACGGTACGCCGCATTTTAACGTCCTGTCCGAATTTTAATACACTGCACATTGATCTTGGCCTGCCATATACTCTGGATGAAATATTAGCAGATGACCCAGGAGCAGCTGCTCGCGATCTTCGTTTTATCCACTTGACAAACCTGTCTAGGGACATTTATTATGCTGTTTTCTTTTAATCCCTTGCCTGTTAATGTCCCTTTTATAGTGTTGTCCTTTTTAGTTGCTGTTTTAACATTGTGCCTCGCAGTGCATTCATAATTTAGTCTGGGTGCTAATGACCACTGTAGTTGTGCGCCCTAAAACCACAAAAAAAAAAAGGCATCAGTGACCATGGTGTGGTGGTGGAGCATCGTGTCACAGAGCTTCACCACCTGGATAGGAGACTGGCACAAACCTCTGTTGAAAACATCCACACTTGACTTAAAGATGTGGTTTGTGTCAATGTGGCAGTTGGCTATTGAAGCAAAATAGTCATTAATGGGCAACCTCAGAGGTACGTAATACACCTCAATCGTTTAAGGCTTACCAAGGCAAGTTATGCTCTATGTAGGTAGACCACTACTTCCTAATGTATTGAACCACATTACATTCTGATTCTTTTCTTTTCCTATATGTAAGCTATGTGTAAACTGAATGAGTTATAGACATCAACAAAGGTAAGTTAATGAGTTGTTTTGTGACAAGAACAATGTTTTGATACATCATCCTGGGAATGAAGCTGCTGATGCCGCGGCCAAGGCTGCAGTCCTCCAGCCTCGGACAGCTTCTTGTTGTGTGCCCTCATCTGATTTTAGCAGGATCATTTGTCAGCACATTTTATCACTGTGGCATGCCGATTGGTGTACACTTACTGAAAACAAGCTTCGGGCCTTGAAACCTCTCCCCACAGCTTGGACGACCTCTTCACGCCCTTCTTGGTGGGAGGACGTCGTTTTGGCCCAGACAAAATTTCATTTTTGAAAAAATTTTATTCATAATTTTGTTTGTGTATGAAACAAAGTAATAAATATGTTCTTCAATTTATTAATTCCTGTATCTTCACCTTTTTGTTTCGAGAAGTGGTAGCACATGGACATATGCTTGGATCCATCATAACACGTTGTTAAAAATGTGTATTTCAACCATTCATTAAAAATATTATAAATAACTATTGGAAAAGCAATATTTATTCACGCGGTTTATAGGTCAACTCCTATCTGTTCATCATTTCACTTGCCACCGAGATCCTGCATCAACAGGTTTGGTGCAGACAAGATGAATTTACACAGTATTCGGAGGAGCGTTCCTGCATTAACATTGTCACAATCAAACAGTACAATGAAACAGTACATAATGCAAATTATGTTTATTGACCTTGAAAGTATTGATATTAAAGGTGTATTGATATTGGTATAAGTTGAAGTTCACCCAGAACTGTGCACAGATTCATAAATTACCTTCAAATTTCTTTCAACTATTCTTTCCAATCAATTTTTCCAATTATTCAAGCAGTTATTAATCAATTTCCATTCTCACATCACTATTCAATCGCAACCGTTAAAAGGACAGTGCCGAGCGAAATATGAACAGACCTTTGAATTGTTGACATAAAAGAGTTTTGAGATAAATGAGTCATATTGTTGTTACAAGAAACGACTGAAACTTTCATTGTATTTATTAAATGTCCACAAGATTAGAAATGCTAAAAACAATGAAGGATCAAATTCAAATTAAATTCTGCCTACAAACGAGATGAGCCAGGAATGCTAATTTTCAATGGTAAAGATAGGAAGCTGCTACACTGTGTGCTTGGCACCGTCTCTCTGGCAGTAGATATTCTCTTTTCCTTCCAATTAATATACTTTAGGGAAGACAAAAATTTGTACAAAGTCATCATTAAAGTGCAAGATAAGTCATTCTAATTCTATAAGATTGTGTCAGATAATAATCAGGTTCATTAGTGAATATGGAGCTAAATCTACTTTAATTGATGCGGTAGCGTTCTCGCTTCCCGCGCCCGGGTTCCCGGGTTTGATTCTCGGCGGGGTCAGGGATTTTCTCTGCCTCGTGATGACTGGGTGTTGTGTGATGCCCTTAGGTTAGTTAGGTTTAAGTAGTTCTAAGTTCTAGGGGACTGATGACCATAGATGTTAAGTCCCATAGTGCTCAGAGCCATTTGAACCATACTTTAATTGAAAAGTACCGATACAGACAAAATTTCATTTTTGAAAAAATTTTATTCATAATTTTGTTAAAAACTATTCACAATTGAGTCAAAGGAAATGTCCATTATTGAAAATTCATTACAAAATGCAATATGCCAAGATGCCGTAAATCCGAGCTTGGCAACAGTTGAAGGTAATGCACTAACTTGTGAAGTGGCCAACGGCATTCAAAACAACAAGGTTGGCGTCCCACTATCAATAAATGATGGCACTGGTAATATAACTAATCATGATGTCACTTTCATGATACTCGATGAGACAATTTCTCAGTTCTCACTGGGAAACATTTTTTCAAATAGTGGAACTGGAGGGCGTGACAGTGAAAATTCTTTTGATTACTTGAGCACCCAAGAACAGGAAACAGTTCATAAAAGCAATGTAAATACTAATGAGAGTCACAATTTGATACAACTCGTGTAACAAATAACACAACAGTTTACAAAACAACAGGAATTTCAGGAAGTGTAACACACCAGCTTAAGGGTCTAAGACAACAGTTTACACAGCAAAAGCGGGCATTTAAAGGTTTCAAGAATAATATTAGTCAACAGTTCAGTGAGGTGGGCAAAATTATATGCAATGAATTATCTGACTAACTACCTGGCAAACTGACAGAGCTACGTAAACAACTAATGCAAGAAATAAGTACCGACACATCCTGCAGCATAAATACATTCACGGATAGAGTATCATCCATAAATGATAAACAGGAACAACTTGCAGGTGAGCTACAGAACCTTAGTGAAGCATATTCTCTAATTCAGGAGATGCAATCCCAAGTGGATGCGTCGGTAAAAAATGTGAGGAACACAGTCAGCAAGCTGTAAGACATGCAAAAGATTACCTACAGAGGTACAAAAGTTAAGTCTAAGAGTGGACCATTTAAGTTTAGAGTCAAAATTTGCCAAAAAACAGAAAGATAACATATGTGCAGTTGTAAAGAAAATAACTGAAAAAGCTGGAGCTGGGATGCTGAATAAGGGCAGCACCCTTGCTGAAAAGGTAGTGTCAGAGTGCAAAATTTATGTAGATACAGCAGAAGAAGCTCTAAAATACAGGGGAAGTCAGTTTCTATCTAAAATAGATTCAGATTTAAAAGAAGCAGAGGAAAAGCTACGAGGCAGTATTGCTAAAACTACTGACATTCCAAAACAACATTTGTCAGAAAACAAACCCATGCCTTTACGGAAGTTAGATACTTTGACTGGTTACACACAATATGTTCCTAGCCCATCGAAGGAAAATAGCGAAGGTTGCAGAATGCAGCAACACTTGCCAGCTGTTGTATCTGTCGAGCAAGTGCAATTGCCATGCACTGTGCCACAAGCGAACATAAATGTGCTTGTCACTGACAGTGCAGCGTGTTTATCAGCATTTCTTGCAGATGAGGGATTACTTAGGCATTGACAATTTCCAGGATTTACCTCTGAAAGGAAAAGAACAAACCCTGTGGTCCTTATCAGAGCATTTTGAAATGTTTTACCTCTTACCTGGACTGAAGCCCAGAAAATTGGATTTGTTGTTGGATACACACAGGGTGACATTCTACTATGGGCATTTGCCACTACTATGAACAGTTTGAGAGAGTCTTTCTGGATAAATATTGGTCTGAGAATGTACAAGAGAGGCTCAGATGTGAAGTATTCAACCCAACTCCATTCAGTAGCAAACATGGAAGCTTAAGGGACTATTTTGAAAAATATTTGAATAAAACCAGATACTGGACAAACCCAGTATCTCAAGTATACATGCTAAAAATTTTAAAGAGCCATCATTTTCCGGCGTAAAGTCAAGTGCCAGCACACCAGTCAGAAACAATAGAGCAAGAGGGCTGTGAAGATGATGTCAGCCAATAGCAGCACACTGACCGACCCATCTCTAGGATGACAATGCGACAGCAGCGGTCTGCCCCTGACTGTTCACAGCTGAGTGTCAAGACCAGCGACCTGGATAGAAACATTCACTGTATTACTTTACTTGTATTGGAATTGTATATACTGAAGAGATTTTTTATTTGCATGTTGCCCTTTGCTTGCAACACTTCTTTTATTGTAAAAGTTAAGTATTGTCATAAAACTCTTTATATGATTTGCTTGATTTGTTTTCTAGTGACTCGAGAAAGCAGGTTTCCTTGGCACCCCATATTTGACGAGTAGGCAGGATACAACAGTCTTCCTGTCCACATTAGGTAAAAACTCATTACCATTCCAGAACACGACACAGAATACTTTCTGTCTGAACTGGACTCAATACATTTGATATACGAAGAGAGACCAGTACAACCCAAGCCTGTTAATATGCAGATAGCGGCACAGAGATTTACGAGCCAACAAGTGAACAACTGAATTGTAGTACACCACAGATGGCAACCTTATCGCACACAGACCTATGGTAATGGCAGTGGTAATCACAACGGCAATGGCAAAAATCGTAAATTCAAGGGCAGATATAAAATAAATGGGAAAAAATTTAACAAAAACAACTACAACGGGCAAGTAAAGTATGGCCAGCCTGTGCAATATGTACAGACACAAGTTACTGGCAATGATCAGCTGATCGCTTGGAAAACAAAACAGTAACAGACAGTTGAATAATCCACAGACAGCAGAATTCGGCCAGCAAAGTAACACACATATGCCGAATAGCACACAAAGGCAAAGAGAATTGCAGTCAAGAGCCTCACAGGATGCTAATTGGCATAATCAAACACCAACAGTCCATATAGTAGAAGTTACGCCTAACCCAGAGACCGATATCACCGCGATGCCGGAAAACTTGGGCCGGCCATGGTAAGCCCCCATTCTGTGAGCTGGGGGGGAAAGTGGGGACATGAGCTTGATCGACACTTGATTCATCAGATATGATGGAGCACGTTTATATATTGAAAGACTGGCTGTATACCCTCTAAGTTGTATGTATGTATAATAGTATTAGATTTAGGATGCTGGAAAGTCACATTCTAGAATTTATGTTGTTAGTTGTTATATGTCAAATGTGTAAACGATGAAATGAGTGGTTGTAACGAGGAAGAATTTTACTTTTATGTGTCTAGAGATGACGATACTCTAAATACAACGCTTTGCCTGGAGCGTAGCCCAGTTGTAAACAAATAAAAGGCACTTGTGAAATGCACAGTAGCATGCAAAGTAATACACAACTCACCGCGACGACGCAAGTGGTATCAGAGCAACATAGCGCATGCAAATTGAGGAGCAAGCTAGTCAACAAACTGCAAGAGTGTGCACACCAGTGAGGCATAGCTGGAAGTGTTGGAGTGTCCAAAACAAACAAACCTAATGAGATACAGTCAGCACTAGCATTTGTAAAGCCTATTGAATAAACAGGGACATCGAAAATCAAGAGAGAGTCTATACAACTACAACTAACTACACAGTACACACAAAGATAAGCTAAGGGGTTATATATACACAGGAAAGGGACACTGAACTATGAGAGATTTATTTAAGCTGCACTTCTATATACATTATATCTATATATGTACAATATTTACAAATTTAAGTGTTGAAAGTGCATGCACTAATTATACTTCATGGACAAGAAAAATCTTGCTGCAGGTAAACAAGCAAGTACAGTATAAAGTGGCGAACTGAATAAGAGGTTGCACCATGCCTCTAATACACTTTATCTTTCAGATTTATAAGGTAAGTAGAGATGCACACATGACATTAAATAAGTCTTGTGATAGCATGACTGCACAGTGAAGTGTTGAATACATGGCCGACTATATGAAGAAAGTATTAGTAGCCATCGAGCCGCAATACACTTATCTATGAAGATTTAGTTTTAAGTTAGTATTAAATTTTTTCAATGATGAATCGAAATGTCCTAAAGTGAAGAAAGATAAATGCTTATAGAGTGTTAGGTACCATATAAACATAAGAAAGGACCACTCTGCAAGTAAATATAGTTGTAAGTATATGATACATACAAATGTGATAGTGTGAAAGTATGTGAAGAAGAAAACAGTAACAGTACATCACATATCGTGATACTGAACTAAGGTTGAGTACTACCAAATAATCAAGAGGTCAAAACATAACTACTGTGAGCATTATTTAGAAAACTTAAAATATTAACTCCGCCATCCTTCTACATATATGAGATTATTATATTTTTGTACACCAGGCATGAATTATTTGAGGGAAACCATTTTGTCCATTCACATGATACCAGAAACAAAGAAAATTTTATGCTGCCCACCCACCACCTCAGACTGTATGCCCAGGGACCTCAATACATGGGAATGAAAATTTGTAATAAATAAAAAGGGAACAAATTGCTGCAGATGAATTGAGGTTCACTTAAAAGAAAGCTATATGAGGTACTGACACTGAAATGTTATTACTCAGTGGATGAATTCATGCGAGACAAACTGGAAATTTGAGCTGGGTACAATGTGTTACACGTTCCAAGAAATATCCTTATAGTGTTGTTATTTATTATAGTGCTATTATTTATTAATGTAAAAATCACTGTAATTGTTTTATGAATTTTTGACATGTCTTCTGTATGCAAACCAAATGGATTGCAAATGTAAGTCATGAGATGAATGAAACACAATTCACACATATTTTGCATTTAGTATAATAAATTATTCTGTATAAATGTTTTGCACAGTATGATCTAAATTACCAGAACATGAATGATGATGATGATAATAATAATAATAATAATAATGAGTTTCAAGCTACTACAGTGTCAATATATTCATGTTTCCATTTCTTTTAAGCAGGGTTATTTCAACACTATGAAAAATGCTGTTGAGAAAACTTCATAGGTGCATTGCTGTCTGACTGTCATGTTGTAAGGTATATTGTAACAATAGTCACTGACTTGTGTGAGCCTTGTTTGCTTTTGATGACTTGCATACACAAATAGCAGTCTGTAAATCTCTATCAAGCTACCCAGATTTAATTGTTGTGTTTGTTACTTGGGTTTAAGCAAATGCTGGGATGGTCCCTTTGAGAAGACCACATCCTTTTCTATTCTGAAACACATTTCATCTCTAATGAGCAGATGACCAAACAAGGTAATGCATGTTTAATGTTCTGTACCCACAATCTGGAGGAGTGGACTTCAATTTCCGGCCTGGCCATTCAGGTTTCCCTAAATTAACAAAGGTAAATGCTAATGTGGTTCATCAGAAATGGAGACAGGTGATTTCTTCTCCATCGTAGCCCAAGCCATGCTTGTGCCTTGAATGAACCCATATTTGACAACATTCTAAAAATTCTGATTTTCTTAACTTGCTTTTGGGAATGCTTGTGAAAAATTTGGCAAAGCATTATCCATCTATAAACTTGTACATTACAAAGGAAAAAACTGTTATAAAGGCAACAACCAGGTGCAGACACAATATGTTTACTGATATGCTTTAAACAGTGCAGTTTAATGACTGCTATTTTCTTGCCAGTTCTCTGTAAGGAGCAGTGTCCATTTAGTTAGTTAATTACTTGCTCCATAGATATTTTCACAAGGATCATTATGATGTGGAACATGTCAACAGAACAAACATAGACTACAGATATAAAAGAAAAGAAAAAATAAAATGTATTTATATGGCTACTTGCTGCCATTTACAGATATTTTTTTCTGGAAAAAAGATTGTTTATAAATCTCTGTGGTATAGGAGGAGTTGTTAAGGAAAAACACCTTTAATCTACATTTTAAAACATTTCATGGATTTTCCAGACTTTTATTTGCATGGGTAGGTTGCTAAAGAGTTTTACAGCCGCACGTGTAACCATGTGTGTGTGACAAATTTAATTCCTTTCTGTGTCAATTTTTGTGGTAGTGTTTCTGGTTCCTTGTGAATATAGATTGTGTGGGGGTGCTGATTTATATTCATTTGTGTTTCTCTTTATTTTTGTCTGCCTGTGTACATTTCAAATCTTTGTAAAGTGCTTGCAAAACTTGCATTGGATGTATTTTATATTCTCTTTACTTTCACATTATTTATTTAGTTTTCAGTCTTTTAATTACTGCCTATATAGTATTGGTATATGAGACACACAATGTATGAACAGTTATAGGAATAAGGGCAAAAAGTCAAAATGTAGTTCAGGCATTAAGTGGTCAACAGGGATGCCAACAAGACTGGAAATCTTGCTGAGCTTCCGGGCAATGTCTTTCCTCAGGGGTAATAAAAACACCTGCATGTGTGTGCCCCCCCCCCCCCCCCCACACACACACACACACCACCCTGACACTGAAGCCTGGCTGATGTGAGATGCTGTGTCAGGTAGAATGAGTGAAAGGAGCAAACAGGTGAAATGTGAAGGGCAAGAGGAAGAGGAAGGGGAAGGAAAGGATGGAGTGAAAGAAGGCCCACAACAGGGACAGAGAGGCAGCAAGGGAATTGGATAGGAATGTGACATCGGTGAGTTTCTCATGCTGCAGGCAGGTGACATTATGACAGATAATGAAGTGAAGAAATCCAGAATGAATTTCACTCTGCAGCAGACTATGTGTTGATTTGAAATTTCTTGAGAGATTAAAACTTTTTGCAGGACCAAGATTGGAACATGGAAACTTTGCCTTCTGTGTACTATGCAAGAGAACTTCTGTTCAAGTTTGTAATGTGGAAGAAGTGGTACTGCTGTAAGTAAAGCTGTGAGAGTTGGTCATGAATTGTGCTGGAATAGTTCATTTGGTAGAGCACTTGCCTGCGAAAAGCAAAGGTTCCAGATTTGAGTCACAGTCCAACACACAATTTGAACCTGCCAAGAAGTTTCAGAGAAGAGGACAAGGAAGACTGTGCAGAGGAGAAAGTGACTATTGATTAATTGAGTGAAGTGGGAGGTACATGGACAGGGGCAGAGGTGGATGTAGGAAAGAGGCAATTAGCGATTGAGGTTAGGAGGATTGTGGTATTGACAGATGTGTTAAATGGACAGTTCTTGTCTATGGCTGCTGGCACGGGGGAGGGGGGGGGGGGTGAAGATCCAGATTGGGATGGGTTGTGAAGCAACCATTGAGTCAAGTGTGTTCTGCTCAGTAGCATGTTGTGCCATAAGGTGGTTAACTTTGCTCTGGGCCATCTTTAGGTGGTGACCATCCATGACTAAAGAGGAGAATTTTATTTCTCAGACAGAAACTAGAATTATTTGATGGTAACACAGTAACCAGTAGTAGTGGCGTTGAAAAGGAGCTTCAGTCACTACAGCTTAGTGAGCCACCACAGCACGATGGAGACCTTGTGAAGTCATCTGTAAGCAAATCCTACCCAGTAAAAATTATTGTAATATCTAGATAGTCCTTGATAAAATGTAGGCCTTGTGCAAAGAATGCCAATTAGCTCTTAATGTAGAGAAATGTAAAGCTGTACACTTCATGAAACATAAAAGTGTTGCTTATCCTTTGACTACATGATTAATTATTCACAACTAGAGTCAGTCACATCATACAAATATTTTGAAGTGTTAATGTGTAGAGAGATGTGTAGAGTTACGAAGTGGAACAGTCACCCCACTTTATTGTTAGTGAAGCAAATGGCAGGTTATGATTCATCAGTAGGATACTGGAAAGCTGCAGTTTGTGTGCAAAAGAGATTACATACAAAACACTTTTGTGGCCCCTATTTGAGTACGCTCAAGTGTGTGGCACCCACACTAGGCCGAAGTAACAGGGAACATGGAGTGTATACAAAGAAGGGTGATGTGAATGATCACAGGCTTGTTTCACTTGAGAGAATGTGTAACAGTGATGATAAAAAAATATATTGACTGGCAGAGACTTAAAGAAAGTGACTGCCATATGATGATAATTTGTATAAAAAGTTAAAAGAATTGTTTTTCAGTGCAGAAACTACGATTATTCTACAGTTCCGTACACATCTGTAATTTAGAGATTGCACAGATAAATTAAGCAAATAACCGGTCACTCACAGGCATGCCAGCAGTCATTCCATCTGTGAATAGAACAGGAAGAAACTTTAATATGTGGTCCAATAAAAGGTACCCTCTGCCATGAACTGCAGTGATTTGCAGGATATGGACATAATTGCAGAATCTACACTGTTTGCTGCTGAAAGTGCCTCATTATGAATTTAGGTAAAATGCTTGTACGATAATACGAACTACATTTATTCAGGTGAGCTTTACTAACAACATAAGATTAGCACACTTACATGAAAGGTGTTCTTCCAGTAATACTCCCTTGTAAAAACTGGTCATTAGGGATGTGCAGTTTGTTAATTATCATTTTATTGTCAGAAGATAATTGCTGGTTCTTCTCAATCCATGTCACTTTTTTCACATTTGCTGAAAAGTGAGTTCCTGTGATCCCCTTCTCCGTGCATATTGATACTATGCAATGAGAATACATGTGCTTGATGAGACATCCAAAAATAGTAGCACAAGTGATCACTACTGCTAGTAAACACTGAAGGTTACTTCCAGTTAATGGGTTACTAAATTGATCAACTTTATTTACATATATTTTACAAGATTATGTGGAATTACTAACTTGATACACAAATAATTGAGGAATCAGGTTAAAGGTTATTTTACTCATTTACAGAAAGACAGATGGATTGGATTGGTCAGTGCTTTAAAGACTAGAAATATGTTCTATAAGAGATATGTAAATAAACATATTAAGAAAATTGAGGGCAGGTGAATTGCTTGGCTGTGTAACTAAAAATATCTGCAAGGCAAAACCTTACTCAGATCTGTATTATAACTACACTCCTGGAAATGGAAAAAAGAACACATTGACACCGGTGTGTCAGACCCACCATACTTGCTCTGGACACTGCGAGAGGGCTGTACAAGCAATGATCACACACACGGCACAGCGGACACACCAGGAACCGCGGTGTTGGCCGTCGAATGGCGCTAGCTGCGCAGCATTTGTGCACAGCCGCCGTCAGTGTCAGCCAGTTTGCCGTGGCATACGGAGCTCCATCGCAGTCTTTAACACTGGTAGCATGCCGCGACAGCGTGGACGTGAACCGTATGTGCAGTTGACGGACTTTGAGCGAGGGCGTATAGTGGGCATGCGGGAGGCCGGGTGGACGTACCGCCGAATTGCTCAACACGTGGGGCGTGAGGTCTCCACAGTACATCGATGTTGTCGCCAGTGGTCGGCGGAAGGTGCACGTGCCCATCGACCTGGGACCGGACCGCAGCGACGCACGGATGCACTCCAAGACCGTAGGATCCTACGCAGTGCCGTAGGGGACTGCACCGCCACTTCCCAGCAAATTAGGGACACTGTTGCTCCTGGGGTATCGGCGAGGACCATTCGCAACCGTCTCCATGAAGCTGGGCTACGGTCCCGCACACCGTTAGGCCGTCTTCCGCTCACGCCCCAACATCGTGCAGCCCGCCTCCAGTGGTGTCGCGACAGGCGTGAATGGAGGGACGAATGGAGACGTGTCGTCTTCAGCGATGAGAGTCGCTTCTGCCTTGGTGCCAATGATGGTCGTATGCGTGTTTGGCGCCATGCAGGTGAGCGCCACAATCAGGACTGCATACGACCGAGGCACACAGGGCCAACACCCGGCATCATGGTGTGGGGAGCGATCTCCTACACTGGCCATACACCACTGGTGATCATCGAGGGGACACTGAATAGTGCACGGTACATCCAAACCATCATCGAACCCATCGTTCTACCATTCCTAGACCGGCAAGGGAACTTGCTGTTCCAACAGGACAATGCACGTCCGCATGTATCCCTTGCCACCCAACGTGCTCTAGAAGGTGTAAGTCAACTACCCTGGCCAGCAAGATCTCCGGATCTGTCCCCCATTGAGCATGTTTGGGACTGGATGAAGCGTCGTCTCACGTGGTCTGCACGTCCAGCACGAACGCTGGTCCAACTGAGGCGCCAGGTGGAAATGGCATGGCAAGCCGTTCCACAGGACTACGTCCAGCATCTCTACGATCGTCTCCATGGGAGAATAGCAGCCTGCATTGCTGCGAAAGGTGGATATACACTGTACTACTGCCGACATTGTGCATGCTCTGTTGCCTGTGTCTATGTGCCTGTGGTTCTGTCAGTGTGATCATGTGATGTATCTGACCCCAGGAATGTGTCAACAAAGTTTCCCCTTCCTGGGACAATGAATTCACGGTGTTCTTATTTCAATTTCCAGGAGTGTAGAATGAGGATCACCTCATATTTGTACGCCTATCTACTGCTAATTTTTTGCTCAATATTAGGAGTTATTTTATGTTCTCGTCTAGTTGTTTTTTGGCATCCAATTTTTTTATTTTTTATTATATTTGTTGAGTGGTTATTTTCAGACTCACATCTACATCTAAATGTATTACTTGAACAAGTAAATTTAACATTGGTCTCAAATTAAACTTTATGTTTTACTTTGTCATATATTTATTTCGTCTGATCGTATTCCTGTGACTAAATCATATTTATGTAAAAATGTGATGTAATCTGTATGCCAATACCTTACTTGCTGGAATTTGATCAAGATAATTATATTATGTCTTGTAATGTGGTCAGTCTTGTTTGGGCAACCATATGACATAATAAATGTGCTTAATCATTTTTATGGTATGTAATATACCATAGCTGCTTGGTAAATTACGAGCGAGGTGGCACAGTGGTTATCACACTGTACTCGCATTCAGGAGGATGATGATTAAAACCCATGCCTGATGATGCTGATTTAGGTTTTTCGTGATTTCCCTAAATTGCTTCAGGCCAATGCCAGGATGGCTCCTTTGAAAGGGCAAGACCGACTTCCTTCCCTAATCCGATGGGACTGATGACCTCACTGTTTGATCCCTTCCCTATCAACCAACCTTGGTAAATTACAAAGCCAGGTGTTTCCAAAGTGTTGATTTTGTAAATTACTTTCACAAAATTACATGATATTTTGTTTCTTTTTTCAAATAGGCAAGAAATGTTGTTTCTTGTCTATGCTTTTCCCCTGCCATTTATATGCTTAATATCAGTTATTGCATTTTGTTGTTGTTGTTATTGTTGTTGTGGTGGTGGTCTTCAGTCCTGAGACTGGTTTGATGCAGCTCTCCATGCTACCCTATCCTGTGCAAGCTTCTTCATCTCTCAGTGCTTACTGCAACCTACATCCTTCTGAATCTGCTTAGTGTATTCATCTCTTGGTCTCCCTCTACGATTTTTACCCTCCACGCTGCCCTCCAATGCTAAATTTGTGATCCCTTGATGCCTCAGAACATGTCCTACCAACCTGTCCCTTCTTCTTGTCAAGTTGTGCCATAAACTCCTCTTCTCCCCAGTTCTATTCAGTACTTCCTCATTAGTTATGTGATCTACCCATCTAATCTTCAGCATTCTTCTGTAGCACCACATTTCGAAAGCTTCTATTCTCTTCTTGTCCAAACTATTTATCGTCCATGTTTCACTTCCATACATGGCTACACTCCATACAAATACTTTCAGAAACGACTTCCTGACACTTAAATCTATACTCGATGATAACAAATTTCTCTTCTTCAGAAACGCTTTCCTTGCCATCGCCAGTCTACATTTTATATCTTCTCTACTTTGACCATCATCAGTTATTTTGCTCCCCAAATAGCAAAATTCCTTCATTACAGTAGAGCGTCGATTATCCGAAGTAATTGGGGGACATGGGCATTCAGAAAACTGGTTTGTTCGGATAATCGAACTGTACATGTTTATTTGCCAAAAAGAAGTACTTTACAGTCAATTTATTCATAAAAGCAGGCATCTCTTTTAGTATTACAAAGTAACATACAAAGGCAACTTCAGTAGCTTCATAGTTTTACAGCTTGTCGATCCATCATTAGAATCAAGCATAGCTATAAAATTTGCTATGCTCGTCTTTTGTTTTTTTATATCCGTAATTGTCAACTTCCCCACCTTGTACTCATTGAATAAAGTGGTTGCAGATTCACCTTCTTCTAACCTTTTAATAATCTCGTACTTGTCCCTCATAGAAAGAACAACACGTTTACGTTTAAGCATTTTGTATCGTCAAGTTCACTTCTTCATGCAGCAGCACACAAGTGGTCGTAATAGAGAACAGAAGGTGACTGTTTGCACCGTTAGAAGCTCTTCTTGGGGGGCGCACAATCCTTCAAACTGCGCGGAGCGGCACGCCTCAACTCTAAGCTGGCGCAGCTGTTGCTGTGAACAGCTTTGATACTGCTACTACTTCTACTGCCAGTGCCCAGCCCCGATAGAAGAGTGCTGATTGTTGAAACACAGCGACTGGTGGCTTGGCCGGTCAGCAGCGCCTTGTTAAGGCCCCATTAGAAGCAATGTTCCGCCAGCGGTGGCCCAGTGCTGCGACTACTGTGGGAAACTTGGTTTGGGAGTGAGGGAGATGATGGACGGTAGGGTGGGAGAGTAACAGGTGCGAGCGAGTACACAGTTCGGTTAAGCGGTCGTTCGGTTGACAGACGTTCGGATAATCGACTCTCTACTGTACTTTAAGTGTCTCATTTCCTAATCTAATTCCCTCAGCATCACCCGACGTAATTCGACTACATTCCATTATCCTCGTTTTGCTTTTGTTGATGTTCATCTTATATCCTCCTTTCAAGACGCTGTCCATTCCGTTCAACTGCTCTTCCAAGTCCTTTGCTGTCTCTGACAGAATTACAATGTCATCAGCGAACCTCAAAGTTTTTATTTCTTCTCCATGGATTTTAATACCTACTCAGAATTTTTCTTTTGTTTCCTTTACTGCTTGCTCAATATACAGATTGAATAACATCGGGGCGAGGCTACAACCCTGTCTCACTCCCTTTCCAACCACTGCTTCCCTTTCATGCCCCTCAACTCTTGTAACTGCCATCTGGTTTCTGTACAAATTGTAAATAGCCTTTCGCTCCCTGTATTTTACCTCTGCCACCTTTAGAATTTGAAAGAGAGTATTCCAGTCAAGATTGTCAAAAGCTTTCTCTAAGTCTACAAATGCTAGAAACGTAGGTTTGTCTTTCATTAATCTTTCTTCTAAGATAAGTCGTAAGGTCAGTATTGCCTCACGTGTTCCAATATTTCTACTGAATCCAAACTGCTCTTCTCCGAGGTCAGCTTCGACCAGTTTTTCCATTCGTCTGTAAATTATTCGTGTTAGTATTTTGCAGCTGTGACTTATTAAACTGATAGTTTGATAATTTTCACATCTGTCAACACCTGGTTTCTTTGGGATTGGAATTATTATATTCTTCTTGAAGTCTGAGGGTATGTAGCCTGTCTCATACATCTTGCTCACCAGATGATAGAGTTTCGTCAGGACTGGCTCTCCAAAGGCCGTCAGTAGTTCTAATGGAATGTTGTCTACTCCCGGGGCCTTGTTTCGACTCAGGTCTTTCAGTGCTCTGTCAAACTCTTCAGGCAGTATCATATCTCCCATTTCATCTTCATCTACATTCTCTTCCATTTCCATAATATTGTCCTCAAGTACATCGCCCTTGTATAGACCCTCTATGTACTCCTTCCACCTTTCTGCTTTCCCTTCTTTGCTTAGAACTGGGTTTCCATCCGAGATCTTGATATTCATACAAGTGGTTCTCTTTTCTCTTTTAATTTTCCTGTAGGCAGTATCTATCTTACCCCTAGTGAGATAAGCCTCTACATCCTTACATTTGTCCTCTGGCCATCCCTGCTTAGCCACTTTGCACTTTTTGTCGATTTCATTTTTGAGACGTTTGTATTCCTTTTTGCCAGCTTCATTTACTGCGTTTTTATATTTTCTCCTTTCATCAATTAAATTCAATATATTGCATACATCTCTGAAATTCATACTATTTACCAAACAAAAAATAATAGCAACTAAGAGAATTTTGTAAAAACAAAGACTACCAAAAAGGATGGAAGAGCTTACTACGTAGAATTCAGTGACAATATTGTGGAGGGAAACAATACTTATTAACAGTGGTGGCAGCTGATAAAATTAAAGACAGTTTTTGGACGTAACAACAATTTGCTAGAAATTCTTTAAATTTGAATTATGAATAGTGTTAATAGTGTATTGTCCAGGTTAAAGCATAAAGTATAACTGTGTACAAGGATAGTTACTACTCACCACATGAGGAAACATTGACAAATGGGCGGGTATGGAGAATGTTATATTGCTAGAGAAGGCCGAAATGCACGCTATAAGCTCACGCAGGATGGTGTGAGGTCTGAAACAGGATACATAATGAATGCTATAAAGAAAAGTACGTAGCTTCTGGAATACTTAACTTTAATCCATCATTTGTATACATCGTTCTTGATGAGACATGCTTCATACGATAACTATCAATTGCTATGGCGCCTTGCTAGGTCGTAGCCATTGACTTAGCTGAAGGCTATTCTAACTATCTGCTCTGCAAATTTGTCAGTGTGCATCACTAGCTAAGTCGTCCGTACAACTGGGGCGAGTGCTAGTCCGTCTCTTGAGACCTGCCGTGTGGTGGCGCTCGGTCTGCGATCACTGACAGTGGTGACACGCGGGTCCGACATGTACTAATGGACCGCGGCTGATTTAAAGCTACCACTTAGCAAGTGTGGTGTCTGGCGGTGACACCACAGAGAATGGCTATGGTACACTGATTAGCCAAGCTACTAAAGCATACCAACAATTTTGATGATCACTGGTAACACATGGCACTCATAAATTATGGGATTTATGGGACGCATATAAAAAACATGGGGACTGTTCATTGTAGTTAACAAAAGATTCTCTCTATTGAAGTTGAATTTGAGAGTGATAGTGAAGTTAATTGTTGTGTGTTTTTACTAGCTACCCGATTTGCCTGTGACAGTTCTAGAGTCATTCAAAGAAAGGATACAGTCAGTAGCACAGAAATACACAGATCATAGGCCATAGGCCCAAGGTATTCCTGCCTGTCGGAAGAGGTGACTAAAAGGAGTCTCCTACTTTTCGGGCTTATTCATTATGGTCCCCTTTTAGAGTTTTACCTCCACACAGTCCAAATTTTCCAAAGTATGGGAGCCTTACGTGGTGAATCTTTTATCACTCATGCATTAAGATCTTCTGCGCCCATTATTGTCATGGCACTGTGACTCCACCAATATTCCAGCTGTTTGGGTGAGGACACCTTATGTGGTACATAATCTCCCATCCAATATCCACTGTCCTCTTCTGCCGCATGACAATACTGGATTTATAGACACCCAATATCGAGCACTGTACCCTCTTGGTTGTAGCCCCCTCACTACACAGGGATCACACTACTGATGCTTGAGCTGCAACCTTCCCATGTATGCCAAGAAGTAGATGCCCATCATATTGGGGCATTGGGTCTCCTGGCAATGGCCATCACATCAGGTGGCCTTTGCTGTCACTGGGTGGCACCCATGTGGAGAGCCTCTGATGGGAGTGGGTGGCATCAGGGCGGATGACTTGCAATGAAGCAGACCAAGTCACCTTTTGCTGGGGACCAAATGGCCTCAGGAGTCTCTAAGAAAAAGGTTGAATTCAGTGCTGCTGAGTATGAACCTAAACCGTTTCCCTCCCTAGCTACACCATGGGAGGAATGTAAGGGCTACAGAAAGAAGAATGCCATATTTGCCTCATTACTTAGTGTGCAGCAGAAACGATGGGAACTCCTTTCTGGATACAAAGCCTCTAATATTTGTTGAGCACCTGGAGGATAAGTTTGGGGAAGTGACAGCGCTGTCCAAAATGCGCAGTGGCTCAGTCCTGATTCAGATGGCATCCGAAGCCCAGTCCCAGGTGTTACTCATGTGTGACCGGCTTGATCAGTTCCCATAAAAGCCTCAACATGGTCCAGGTAATTATTTTTCATCAAAACTCTCTGTTGCAATCTGACTATAAGCTACACACCAATTCAGAAAGACGTGTTCACTTCATCCAGCACACCTATAGGAGGCCTAAAGATAATAGGGTTGCCATCGGTGTCTTCGTCTTGGGCTTTGAGGATGATTCATTACCTAAAAAGGTCAAGATGATGCTATACCAATGTGATTTCAAACCATATGACCCTCCCCCTATGAAGTGATGTAAGTGCTGGAAAATTGGGCACATGTCCTCCTGGTGTCATTCCTACGCCACATATCGAGATTGCAGGTGTCCACTACATCCGAATTACTCTATATGCCCCTCCTCCCACCTGTGTCAACTACAGAGAGCACCACTCCCCCTGCTCGCCAGACTGCATAGTACTCCAAAAGGAGTGGAAAATTATGGAGTAAAAGACCATGGACAGGCTGTCTTACCACAAGGCTAAACTGAAATATGAAAGATTGAACCATGTTCAAATGCTATTATCTTATGCTGCCGCTGTGATGATGTCGCTCTCATTGACTCCATTATGCCCCTCGTCTAAGTGTTCTTCATAGGGCCCTTAGGGCCACCCATCTTCATCTCCCCTCCTGGTGGCTGGGGTTCCGTCTTCGTCTGCAGCTCCCGAAATTTCTACTTTGGGAGCACCGTCCCCCAAACACCAAGGACATCGGTTCCCTCCACCCAGCTGCAGAAACATCTGCCCCCTCTTGCACAGATGCGGTCCCTTAGGACTGTACCTTCCCTGGTCAGGTGGACACCAGACAGTGGCTGAAGGAGCCACTAGTTGCTGGTCGAAGGGCTTCACGGTCTTCGTTTGTCCAGCTTCTTCAGAGAAGCCCTCCAAGCAAGCTCCTAAAGAGCAGCGAGAGAGCAAACAAAGAAGTAGTCTGTTAGAAAACAGAAGACTCCAGTGGCCCCTGCGTGACCACTCTCAAACAGTTCTGCATTCAAGGACAAGGTGGAGATTCTGGCATCCCCTGAGGGCCCGGATATCACCGACGCCTTAGACACAATGATACTGGGTGCGAGCACTCAACCGGTGGCAGCAGATGACCCTGAGGTGTAATCTACCTCCTTGGTCCCTTCATGCCTTCCCAGGTGACAGAAAGCATCATTCTCCAGTGGAATTGTGGTGGTTTTTTCTCCCACATGGCTGAGTTACGACAACTCTTAAGTGTTGCACCTGCTTTTTGTGTTTCCCTTCAGGAAACATGGTTTCCCATGATGTGGACCCTTGCCCTTTGTGGCTATCAGGGGTACTAAAAAGCCGTACTGACTGTGACAGACTGACAGGTGGAGTCTGTACCCATGTCCTTCTACATGGTCTTCCTTTGTCCCTGAAGCTACTTTAGAGAAACCCTCCTAACAAGCCCCTAAAGAGCAACGAGAGGGCAAGCAGACAAAGAAGTGGTCTGTAAGAAAACAGGAGACTCCAGTGGCCCCTGCACCACCATTCTGTAACAGTTCTGCATCCATGGCCGAGGTGAAGATTCTGTTATAAGACGGGAGACTCCAGTGACCCCTGCACTACCACTCCCTAACAGTTCCATGTCCGAGGATGAGGTGAAGATTCTGGCGTCCCCTTAGAACCTGGATATCATCTACACCTTAGATGCAATGTTACTGGATGCGAGCACTCAACTGGTGGCGGCAGGTGACCCTTCAGACACCTTTAGAAGCTGTGGTTGTCAGATTGAGGACACTGCAGGAAATTACCATCTGTAACACAGAACTTCCTCCAGATGGTGAAGTGCTGCTCGAAGGTTGACTGCACTAATTTCCTAACACTTTTTCTACTTCTGGGTGATTTTAACACCCATAACCCTTTGTGGGGTGGAATTAAGATTACTGGCTGTGGTAAAGATGTCGAAGATCTACTAACTCAGCTCAACCTTTGTCTCCTAAATACAGGTGACCGCAATCATTTCAGTATGGGACATGGCACATACTTAGCCGTTGACCTCTCGGTTTGCAGTCCTGGCCTTCTCCCGTCTATTCACTGGAGGGCTCATGACGACTTGTGTGGTAGTGACCACTTTCCACTCTTCCTGTTCCTCACCCAGTGTCACTCACATGAACACTTTCCCAGATGGGCTCTTACCGAGGCTGACTGTGAGGCTTTCACCTCCACTACCACTGCTGATTGGCACCTTCGATGAGGTGATCCACACCTTTACTACTGCCATTGTTGCCACAGCTGAATCGTCCTTGTTCTTCAGGTTGCTTCAAGTGGAAATCAGTGCCTTGATGGTCGCCAGAAATTGTTGTGGTGATTAGAGACTGTAGGCAGGACCCCAATGTCATAAGCACCACCTGTCTGGTCCGTCAACATGTCAAATGACAGGAGGAGGAGCGTTGAGAATAATACATCTCCACCATTGGAACACGAACTTCTCCTTTCCAGTTTTACACCAAGCTCAAATGCCTTTATGGGTATCAGACCCCTGCAGGTATACCTAGAACTTCCACACATGGAGCTTTATATGCCGATGCTGGTGCAGAGCGCCTTGCCGAGCTGTATGCTCGCATCTCTGCATCTAGGAATTTCCACCCTACCTTTCATCTTGTAAAACAGCGAGTGGAACGACGACAGCTATCTTTTGCTCCGTGCCACCCTGAGCTATATAATGTGAGTGGGAATTTCTCAGTGCCCTTGCCGATTATCCTGACATATCCCCTGGACATGAATTCATACATTCCCAAATGATTAAACATCTGTCAGCAGATTACTAGCACCACCTTCTTGCTATCTTCAACCGCATCTGGTGCAACGGCAAATTCCCATTACAATGGCGGCAAAGTATCATCATTCCAGTGCCAAAGCGTGGTAAGAACCTGCTAGATGTGGGTAGCTGTTGTCCTATCAGCCTTACCAATGTTCTGTGCAAGCTGCTCAAACATATGGTGAACCAGCGGTTCTGTTGGATCTTTGAGTGTTTGTGCCTTCTGGTGCCATCCCAGGGCAGTTTCATCAAGGTTGCTTCACCGCTGACAACTTGGTATATCTGTAGTCTGCCATCTGAATGGCCTTTTTCTGTTGTCAACACCTTATTGCCATCTCTTTTGACCTGATGAAAGCCTACGACACCACTTGACAACACCACATCCTTGCTACTCTGCACAAGTGTGGTCTCCAGGGCCCGCTCCCGATTTTTATATGGAACTTTTTGTCCCTCCGCACTTTCAGAGTTTGAATTGGTGCTTCACACAGTTCACTCCACTCCAAGAGAATGGGGTCCCACAGGGCTCTGTACTGAGCATCCCACCACTGTTGATTGCCATTAATGGTCTCGCAGCAGCATTGGAGTCCCTAATCTACCTCTTCTTATATGCTGATGATTTTTGTATTTCCTTCTGTTCCTCTTCTATTGGTGTGACTGAATTGTGACTGCAGTAAGCCATACAAAAGGCACAGTGGTGGGCCCTCACTCATGGCTTTCAGTTTTCAGCCACTAAGACTTGCATCATGCACTTCTGTCGTCATCGTTCTGTCCACCCACACCCAGAACTTTAACTTGATGACCAGCTACTTAATGTAATGGAGACTTAGTACTTTGTGGTACTGGTCTTTGATGCCTGCTTAACTTGGCTTCCTGATCTTCATCAGCTCAAGGAAAAGTGCCAGCGGCATCTTAATATTATTCAATGCCTGAGCCACACTGACTGGCGTCCTGATCGCCCCACACTGCTTCAGCCTTTGCGTAGTCATGTCTTGACTATGAGAGCCTGGTGCACCATTCAGCATCGTCCTCAGCATTGCGGCTGCTGGATCCTGTATGCCACTGTGGAGTTTGGCTTGCGACAGGAGCTTTTCAAACGAGCCCAGTGAACAGCCTCCTCGTGGAAGCTGGCATACCTCCATTGCAGATCAGGCAACAAGTGCCTGCGAATTAACTGGTCACATTTATAGTTTGCCTCACCATTCAAATTACCGTCTCCTTTTCCCTAAAACAGTGATCCATCTCCCTCAATGGCGCTGAGATCGAGGATTCCAATCACAGTTCGTGTCCGGTCGCTTCTTATAGAACTCAATGCTTCCCCTGTACCACCATTCCTGTGAGTCCTCTTACATACACCTCCATGGTGCATGCCTCAACCACAGCTTTGTCTGGACCTATCACAAGGCCCAAAAGTCTCAGTTACACCTGAGGCTCTCCATTGGAAATTTTTCTCTCTTATCAGCAAGTTCCAGGGCTCAGAAATAATCTACACTGATGGCTCGATGGTTGAAGGTCACATTAGCTTTGCTTACCCTCACTGCAGAGTTAGTAGCCATCTCTTGTGCCCTTGAGTGTATCCGCTCCTGCACAGGTGAGTCCTTCATCATCTGTGGTACTCCTTAAGCAGCCTACAATCTCTTGACCAGTGCTTCCCTTGCCATTCTTTGCTAATGACTATCCCCCAGGAATCTCTCTATTCTCTCGGAAGCAGCGGACATTCAGTGTCCTTCATTTGGGTCCCAGGACATATCAGGATCCCAGGCAATGAACTTGCTGACAGACTGCCGGTAAACCAACTCTGGAGATTGGCCCACTGGAGGCTGATCTCCAATTGGTCTTACACCGTAAAGTTTTTGGGATCTGGGATACTGAATGACACACCCGCAGTACACCAAATAAACTATATGTTATCAAGGAGACAATGAATGTGTGGCAGTCATCCATGCGAGCCACTCGCAGGGCCTCCATTGTCCTTTGCCAGCTCCACATCGGCCATACATGGCTGACTCATTGTCACCTCCTCCGTCACAAGAACCCACCTCAGTGTCACTGTGATTCCCACTTGACTGTCATCCACATCTTGTTGGACTGCCCAATTTTAGCCACACTAGGATTGACTTTTTACCTATCTACCTAATTTCCCAAGGTGTTGGGAGATAATGCCTCAGCAGCTGATATAGTTTTATGTTTTATTTGTGATGAGGTGTTTTTATCATACGAGGGTGGTTTGAAAAGTTCTCAGAATCACCATGAGGGGTTAGTGCTAGCACAGAGAGTTGTTCACGTGATATTCATTGGACTGTTGCCTGTAAAGACGTGCCACGTCAGTGTTCTTGGAAGAAAGCTGTGGTGGTGATGTGGCTCTGTTGTTGCTCCCGAGTAGTGATTTGCGAAAATGGAAAAAAATAGAGATTCAAGCAGTGATTCAGTACTTTGTAAAGAAAAGTAAGAAAGCAAAGTACATTCATGCCGATTTCCAGAATACACATTGGGGGACTCTGCTCCTTCATATTAAACTGTTGCAAAGTGGACAAATAAATTTAAATTTGGTCAGGAGAGCTTAGATGATGATGATGATGATGATGTGCACAGTGGTCGGCCAAGATATGTCACTACTCCAGAAATCATTGCAAAAGTGCGCAAAATGGTCATGGAGGATCGCCGATTGAAAGTGTGTGAAATTGCTCAGGCTTTTAGAATGTCATCTGAAAGGGTGTATAACATTTTAAATGAAGAATTTGAAGTGGAAAAAAATTATCTGCAAGATGTGTGCCGTGACTCGTGACGCTGTATCAAAAACGCACGAGAATGGACACATCGGAACAATGTTTGGCCTGTTTTAGGAAAAATGAACAAGATTTTTGCGCTGGTTTGTGACCACAGATGAAACTTGGGTGCACTACTATACCTCAGAGACAAAACAACGGTCAGAGCAGTGGAAACATGCTGATTCTCTGACACTAGAGAAAGCAAAGACAATTCCTTTGGCGAGAAAGGCCACAGCATCAGTGTTCTGGGATACAAAGGGAATTCTGTTTGTAGATTATCTCCCCACTGGGCAAACAATTGCTGGAGAATACTATGCTAACAGCCTAGACAAAATGCAACAAAAGATACACGAAAAAAGGCCAGGTTTAGCGAGGAAGAAAGTCATCTTCCATCAAGACAAAGCGCGCCCACACATGTTCTGTCACTGTGGCAAAATTACACAAACTAAGGTATGAATTGTTGTCACTCCTGCCTTATTCACCTGATATGGATCCGTCAGAATTTCATCTCTTCCCAAAATGGAAAATTTTTCTTGAAGAACTAAGATTCACTTCAAACGAACAATTGATATCCTGAGTTGACAACTATGTTGCAGGCCTGGAGGAAACTCATTTTCAAGATGGGATCAAGGCACTAGAATATAATTGGACCAAGTGTGTTAATCTACAAGGAGACTACAATTAAAAATAAAAAAGTTTCAGTGATGTAAGTACTTTTTTTTCTATTCCATTCCAAGAACTTTTCAAACCACCCTCATACAATCTGAGGATGGGCATCTGGCCTTCTCACCCAGGCCTCCACCCTCCCTCCATTTTAACTTTTTCTCACTGTTTCTTTGATGTTTGTTTGCTTTGGTGTTCATATTTTCCCTCTCTGTGTTCCTCTAGCCTTGTCTTTCAGGCTGGAGATTGTAGTGTGTTGCAGAGTGACTGGCTCGTTCTTTTGTCTTCTCGAGATCAGCCAGCTCAGGCCATCTGCTATAATCGTTTACTACTTTCTACAGCTTTTTTCCTTTTAGTGCGCATTCTCTCCTTTTGTCTTGCCTCTTTCATTTTCTCTTTCAGTTTGTTTTCCATCTTGTTTATTTCCCAGAATCTTTTGGGGAAAGGTTGTACTGCACGACATGTTTGAATGTGGGGAAAGGGACTGATGACCCTGTAGTTTGGTCCCTTTCTCTCCAAACCAACCAACCAGCCCAATCACACAATATTAGCGAGAGGCGTTTTTAACCTGTCGAGTATAGACCGATTTATTGCAGGGGATGTAGCCAGTCAGTTTTGTGAAGTACTTTTGAAACATTTTCCAGAAACTGCATTGAGCAGCTAGTTCGACAACCAACACACAGTGGAAATATTTTAGAGCTTGTAACTGCAGGCAGACCTGAACTTATTGACATTGTCAGTACAGAGACAGGGATTAGTTATGGTGGCAGCAGGAAGGGCATCCGTCCACCCCTTAACTTAACCTTGCCAAATCCAATTAACCATGCCAACCATATGTCACTGCGGGAAAAAGGACCCAGCAAAAAAAAAAGCAAAAGAAAAGACAGGGATTAGTTATGATGATGTCATCATAGCAACTGCGATTACTAAAGGTAATAAATGAATCAAGAAGGCTAGGAGTCTATTTCTGCTAGAAAGGGCAGATAAGCAGTTGTTAGCACCAAGTTAGAAAGTGAACTGACATTATTTAGTTCCAGTAAGTTGGATGTAGAGGAATTATGGGCAAAGTTTAAATGGATTGTAAATTGCGCTCTGGAGAAGTTTGTCCCAAGTAAGTGGATTAAGGACAGAAAAGACTAACAATGGTTTAACGACGAAGTGTGGAAAATGCTGAGGAAACAAAGGCTGTTTCACTCTTGGTTCAAAAGAGAATGGGCACATGATGATAGGCAGAAGTTAATAGAGATTCGTGTGTCTCTAAAAATATCAATGTGCTAAGCATTCAACTACCACCACTGCCATAGCTTAGCGAAAGATCTTGGCAAAAATCCAAGAAAATTCTGAACTAAGGCTTCTATCCAGTCACATGATTAGTCTAGTGTGGCTAGAAGGTAGCAAAAGGAAAACTGAAGATTTTAATTTCATGTTTAAGAAATTGTTAATGCAGGAAATTGTACAAATACACCGTCATTTGACCATCACACAGACTCCCACATGGAGGAAATAGTAGTAGGCATCTGTGGCGTAGCGAAACAACTGAAAGAGTTGAAAGCATATAAGTTTCCAGGTCTGGATTGAAACCCAGTTTGGTTTTACAAACAGTACTCTACAGCATTGACTCCTTACTTAGCTTGCATTTATTGCAAATCTCTCACCAAGCATAAAGTCCCAAGCAACTGGAAAAAAACACAGGTGACTCCTGTATATAAGAAAGGTAAAAGAACAGACCCGCAAAATTACAGACCAATATCCTTAACACCCACATGCTGCACAATTCTGGAATATATTAATGTAATAAATTTCATTGAGGTGGAAAAGCTTCTGTCCGTAGATGAGCACAGTATTAGAAAAAATTGTTCATGCAAAAGTCAGCCTGTGAACTATGGATGAAGGACCACAGGCAGATTCCATATTCCTAGATTTCTGAAAAGCATTTGACACAGTGCCCCACTGCTGGCTGTTAATGAATGTCCGAGCATACAGAATAGGTTCCCAGATATGTGATTGGCTTGAAGATTTCTTAAGTAACAGAACCCAGTACGTTGTCCTCAATGGGGAGTGTCTATCAGAGACAAGGGTATCATGAAGAGTGCCTGAGGCAGGTGTGACAAGATCGCTTTTATTTTCTGTATACATACATGATCTGGCAGACGGGTTTGCATCAATCTGCAGATGTTTGCTGATGATGTTGTGGTGTATGGGAAGGTGTCATCATTGAGTGAGGATACAAGATGAAGCAAACGGAATTTCTAGTTGGTGTAATGAATGGCAGCTAGCTCTAAATGTAGGAAAATGTATGTTAATGCAGATGAGTAGGAAAAACAAACCCATAATGTTTGAATGCAACATTAGCAGTGTGCTGTTTGACACAAGTCATGTCGATTAAATACCTAGGTGTAATGTTGCAAAGAGATATGAAATGGAGCAAACATATAATAATTGTGTTAGAGAAGGCAAATGGTCAACTTCAGTTTATTAAGAGAATTTTAGAAAAGTGTGTGTCACCCGTAAAGGAGACTGCATATAGAACACTAGTGCGACCCATTCTTGAGTACTGCGAGTGTGTTTCAGATACACACAATTGTGTGAACCATTCTTGAGTACTGCGAGTGTGTTTCAGATACACACAAGGTAGGATTAAAGGGATACATCAAAGCAATTAAGAATTGGGTGCCAGAATTGTTACAAGCAGGTATTACAGACATGCTTCGGGAACTCAAATTGCAATCTCTGGAGGGAACACGTCATTCTTTTCGAGGAACACTGTTGAGAATATTTAGAGAACCAATATTTGAAGCTGATTGCAGAACAATTCTACTACTGCCAATGCACATTTTGTGTAAGGACGATAAGATAAGATACAAGAAATTAAGGTTCATACAGAGGCATTAAACTACACTCCTGGAAATGGAAAAAAGAACACATTGACACCGGTGTGTCAGACCCACCATACTTGCTCTGGACACTGCGAGAGGGCTGTACAAGCAATGATCACACGCACGGCACAGCGGACACACCAGGAACCGCGGTGTTGGCCGTCGAATGGCGCTAGCTGCGCAGCATTTGTGCACCGCCGCCGTCAGTGTCAGCCAGTTTGCCGTGGCATACGGAGCTCCATCGCAGTCTTTAACACTGGTAGCATGCCGCGACAGCGTTGACGTGAACCGTATGTGCAGTTGACGGACTTTGAGCGAGGGCGTATAGTGGGCATGCGGGAGGCCGGGTGGACGTACCGCCGAATTGCTCAACACGTGGGGCGTGAGGTCTCCACAGTACATCGATGTTGTCGCCAGTGGTCGGCGGAAGGTGCACGTGCCCGTCGACCTGGGACCGGACCGCAGCGACGCACGGATGCACGCCCAGACCGTAGGATCCTACGCAGTGCCGTAGGGGACCGCACCGCCACTTCCCAGCAAATTAGGGACACTGTTGCTCCTTGGGTATCGGCGAGGACCATTCGCAACCGTCTCCATGAAGCTGGGCTACGGTCCCGCACACCGTTAGGCCGTCTTCCGCTCACGCCCCAACATCGTGCAGCCCGCCTCCGGTGGTGTCGCGACAGGCGTGAATGGAGGGACGAATGGAGACGTGTCATCTTCAGCGATGAGAGTCGCTTCTGCCTTGGTGCCAATGATGGTCGTATGCGTGTTTGGCGCCGTGCAGGTGAGCGCCACAATCAGGACTGCATACGACCGAGGCACACAGGGCCAACACCCGGCATCATGGTGTGGGGAGCGATCTCCTACACTGGCCGTACACCACTGGTGATCGTCGAGGGGACACTGAATAGTGCACGGTACATCCAAACCGTCATCGAACCCATCGTTCTACCATTCCTAGACCGGCAAGGGAACTTGCTGTTCCAACAGGACAATGCACGTCCGCATGTATCCCGTGCCACCCAACGTGCTCTAGAAGGTGTAAGTCAACTACCCTGGCCAGCAAGATCTCCGGATCTGTCCCCCATTGAGCATGTTTGGGACTGGATGAAGCGTCGTCTCACGCGGTCTGCACGTCCAGCACGAACGCTGGTCCAACTGAGGCGCCAGGTGGAAATGGCATGGCAAGCCGTTCCACAGGACTACATCCAGCATCTCTACGATCGTCTCCATGGGAGAATAGCAGCCTGCATTGCTGCGAAAGGTGGATATACACTGTACTACTGCCGACGTTGTGCATGCTCTGTTGCCTGTGTCTATGTGCCTGTGGTTCTGTCAGTGTGATCATGTGATGTATCTGACCCCAGGAATGTGTCAATAAAGTTTCCCCTTCCTGGGACAATGAATTCACGGTGTTCTTATTTCAATTTCCAGGAGTGTAGTTAGTCTTCCATCACTCTGTTTACATCTGCCAGATCAGTGGGAAAGGAGACAAAGAGTAGACATACAGGGTACCCTCTACCATGCAACTTGTGCTGGCTTGGGGAGTATGTAAAAATTAACACATTCACAGAATTGTTACAGACAGGTCTAAATGAAGACCTATATCTGGAGCTGAGGTCTCTAAAGTCAAAGGCCAAATACTTTGACAAATTTCTTGTCCTTGGCTGCAGGAAAAGGCTTTTTCCTATCCCATCATCTATTTGCTTCTGTTTTATTACAGTTTCAGTGAATATTGATAAGTAACTTGGTGGACAAAATGAAAGTTTATAGGAATGTGTTCAGTTTTAAAGTAAAGAACTAGGTTACCAAATTTTATGGACTTTAAGACTCTGCGGACTGTAAGACTCTGTGGACTGAATGTTTTTACCATTTTTATTATTATATTACAAAGCCATACTAAAAAAAATCTTGGTTTATACAACCAAACTGACCTTTAAAATCCCTGAAAATCATCATCTGAACTTTCTTCTTCTTCTTCTTCTGCTTCTTCTTCTTCTTCTTCCTCCTCCTCCTCCTCCTCCTCCTCTTCCTCTTCATCATCACATTTGTCCTTTTCATGTATAACATGGTCTTCACTTCCATTAAGAGCATTACTTATGCCGCACTTCTTGGAAGATTTGACAGTAATGTCTTCTCTCACTCTAGAGCATGGCTGTTTTATCAACTGATACGCTTATTTGATTGTAGGTTGTTTTAAAGTTCCCTTTGGTCTGAATTCATGTTGGGTGTCATCCATTTGTTGCATTCCTCTCTCATATACACTTTAAAAGGCTTATTCATCAAGACATCAAGAGGTTACAATTGTGAAGTAAGTCATCCTGGATTAACAGTGAGCTCTGTGTTTCCCTGTCTCCATTTCTCTTTCACAGAATTTTTTGAATGACTACTAAACGGATCTAGTACAAGAAGAGAACTCTTCTTCAATAAAACATCTTTCCTTCTCTTCCACACTCTGTTAATCCTTAATTTTGTACTAACCTCGTCCATCCGACCCTTGGCACATATGTTAACAACAACACGTGGCAGTATTTTAGAAGATTTTGGTATTGTTAATCCATAGTTTCATACCAGCCCTGTCCATCCAACCCTTGTCACGTACATGAACAGCAACTTCTGGCAGTATTTCAGAAGATTTTGGTACTGTTTTGCACTTTAAAATGATCACTGGATTAAGTTAACTACATTGGCACTTTTTCTTTCAATGTTGAATAATAAAATGATGGAAAGGTAATATTTTTTGTCATACTCTTGTGGCATTTTCTGAGATATTTTGGTTTTTGACTGGCTCAAAGACTCCATAAGTAATAGAGCCCAGTATATTGTCCTTGATGGCAAGTGTTCATCGGAGACAGGGGTAACGTCAGGAGTGCCCAAGGGAAGTGTATTATGACTTGCTATTTTCTATATACATAAATGATCTGGCAGACAGTGTGGGCAGCAATCTGTGGTTTCTCACTGATGATGCTGTAGTGCACAGCAAGGTGTCGAAGATAAGTGACTGTAGGTTGATACAAGATGACCCAGACAAAATTTCTAGTTGGTGTGATGAATGGCATTTGGCCGTTAATGTATAAAAATGTAAGTTAATGTGGATGAGTAGAAAAAACAAATCTGTAGTGATCAAATACAGTATTAGTAGTGTCCTGCATGACATAAGCATTTCGTTTAAATATCTGGGCGTAATGTTGCGAAGTGATATGAAATAGAATGAGCGCATGAGGATTGTGGTAGGGAAGACGAATGGTCGACTGCAGTTTATTGGGAAAATTTTAGGAAAGTGTAGTTCATTTGTAAAGGAGACCATGTATAGGATGCTAATGCGACCTATTTTTGAGTACTGCTTGAGTGTTTCGGATCTGCACCAGGTCAGATTAAAGGAAGCATAGAAGCATTTCAAAGATGGGTTGGTGGAGTTGCTGCCATTGGGTTCGATCAGCATGCAAGTGTTACGAATATGCTTTAGTATCTCAAGTGGGAATTCCTGGAGGGAAGAAGACATTCATATCAAAGAACACTACTAAGAAAGCTTAGAAAATCTGCGTTTGAAGCTGACTGTAGAATAATCCTACTGTCGCAACATATATTTCACATATGATTTTGAAGATAAGGTATGGAGGCATATAGACAGTTGTTTTTCCCTCGCTCTGTCTGTGAGTGGAACAGGAAAGGAAATGACCAGTTGGGGTACAGGGTACCCTCCACCATGTACCATTTGGTGGCTTTCGGAGTATGTATGTAGAGATGCAGAACCAACTCCACCCTTAAAGTCTGTTAAGTTCCATGGAAACACTAGCTTATGAGCGTGTATTTGAATCATTTTTGTATTAATTTCAGAGCCATTTTGATGGTGTCGATACATCATCTTTTAGTTTTGGGCATTTTGCATTCAGTCCTCTATTTGCACATTTAGTCTTCCTCACTTTTTTCAGTTCTTCTTTACTAGTCTGCAAATTGTGAATGGTTTTTTCTGTTGGTGGAAGGCCGAAATGCTGCTCAGCTGCTCTGTTCCCATGTTCTTCTGCATTTGTTAGTACTTTCAATTTACAGTCCACATCATATGAATATTTTTTATTTTTGTCATTATGAAATTAGCTGCTAACAAAAACATTGTACAGTTACTGATGACAAAAATCACTTTCAATTCAAGTTCATTGGCACCGTAGTCTGTGGTATGCATCATAGGCTAGGTAATGTTCTGGGTTTGTGATGGCAGGGGGCTGAGGGAGGAAATGTCACATTTGTTGCATCGGTGCACTGGTGCTGCCAATTGAATCTAATGTTGCCAAATAGAGATATTTTCCCTGTGGCATTGAATATATGGCCATTTTTAAGACTGGCGGGAATTTTAAATCGAGCACTGGACATTTTCATATTAATATTGAGTATAAGACACACGGAGTTTTTGAGGCAATTTTTGAAGACAAAAGTGCATCTTATAGGTTGTGAAATATGGTATGTGATAGCTTCCAGCTTATTGTCTGCCATCGAGTACCATAATCTTTCAGTGTCTTCACGTGCAGATCATTAGTATAAGTTGAAAGGTAAATTACTTAATTTGTCACTTTGGTAAGGCTTAAAAATCTGCATCAGTTGCAGGAGGACCAGTTTGTCTCTGACTGGATGAATGTCATGACATTTGTTTGCACTGCGTAAGAATAAGTTGTACCTGTGTACAATTTCCTATCAGTGTTAGTATTTCTCGATCCAGCATCTGTGAAACCACAGATTTCTACCTTGATCTTGATGTAATTCTTGTCTATGATTGCTCTGAATATCTTTCCACATCTGCTTAACTTCTAACCCATCAAAAACCTTATAATTTTTGTTGCTTTTGTGGTAAAACATGAGCTGTATTGTTTGAGAGATACAGAGGTGGCCGAGTGTGCCGGGACTTACCCCAGTTCACTGCTAATAGCGCCAATCACCATAAAGTGCCTGTGTGTAGTGTACAAGTATTGCACCATAATTAAGAATAAAATTAAAAGTTAAAGTTGCTTTTTCAAACTTTGTCAACAGATACTCTAGAGTAATAATGTTTTAAATGTCAAGTCTCAGATTGATTAGGTCAATATTTTACCGAAATCCATCGTTTTAAGAAAAAAGAAGTGGCACTAAATAATGAAGTTAGAAAGCCAGAAATTGGTCATAATGTTCAGATGTATATCAAAATTAAATGGTGCAATTCTCAACGTGATTAAACAAAAATTGTGGTCAGAATCCGCGTTTTTAAGAAAAATGGAAGGTGCTAAATATAGGACTTATAAATGTGAAAATATGTATGATGCTTCAGTTCAACACAAAAATAATAACTACATGACCCCGTTTAGCTACCTCTAATAGTTTTCAAGTAATTTAATGAAAACTAAAATTGGAACTAAAATGTCCTTATTTGTAGTAGATTAAGTGTCTATTATATTAATGCTAGAAAGTTTTGGTTATAGCTCATGATAAAACCTATTAAATAATAGAGCTGTATCAAGTTTTAGGACTGTGATGTTAACAACAACCAATACAAGGTCTCTTAAAGTTATAGTTCAGAGGTAATTATCTACTGTCAGTTCCGTTCTAAAAATTCTAGAAGGCAAAGTTTTTATGCAAGTGAGCTGAAACTTTTTCTGTGATTTCAAACAACTTACCTACATGCATGCAAAATTATGAAGATTCTAAACTAATTCTTAACATTGTTATTAAATATTGTGTTTATGAGAAAGTGGCTATTTAGAGACTGTTGCTGTGTGCATAAGGTGGATGACCGCAGGTGTTGCCTTGTCCATCTGCTGCACCACGTATATAAATACAGCCCGAGAGGCAAGACAAGGCATTTGCTGAGTAGCTTCTGGAGAGTGCAGACGCCTGTGCTGGGCTGCACTAGTACTCTCCCTCTTTGTTGCTACTCAACCATAGGAACCCACTTGCGGGACTAGCCGCTGATTGTCCGCGCACATCAAGCCAGGCAGTTCGGCACTAAGGCTTCCGAGCTCCTGATTTTGTTAAATTGGGAGCAGAGTTTCAAGAAGATTGTGGCGCAGGTGACTGATTTATCAGTGACTTGGGAGCAAAATTGTTGTTGCGTGTTGCGAGCTCTGGGTTGGCGCGGTTTGGTGCGCATCTTCTCATTGCTGCCGGCTGCTTTGCTGGCTGACCCGAGTACTTCATCACTCCCGCAGATACTTCAGCTGCTCCTCTGAGGTGTAGGGCATTTACATGCCAGGGCCTGGTCACTGGCCAGATACCCACGCTTGGTAGACGTTAGGGTCAGTTCGGCACCGGATATGAATAACGGTGTCAACGAAGGTGACGACCGACACTCTTTGGCAGCTCTTGACTTTGCCTCCTTCTCCCGTTCGAGCATGGAAGATACAGTGAGACTAGAGGTATCCAGATCCGGAGGGACAGGGTTCATAATCCAACGTAGGGACATTCAGGTGCTAGGCTCGATCTTGAGCAACCCCATGATCGAGAACATTCTCCCCCACCTAGAACTGACCGAGGAAAGAAAACTGATGGCAAGGGTGCTATGCACAGAGAGGCGTAGGGAGAAAGTGCGGCAAGAACAAGCGCAAAAAAGGAAGGGCAAATGTAAGATCTTACCGAAACCCCTCGCAGACAAAGTAGTCACGACCAAAAAGCGTGCAAAATCACCAGAGCTCAAGACCAAGGGCAGCAGGGGGGCTGAAATGCCCCCCTCTCCTCCTCCTCCTGTTCCCCTTGTTCTCACTGCAGAGCATGCAGGAGAAGCACCCCACCCACCCTGAAGTAGGCCCCAGTAACCAACCAGGCCCCTGTAGAGAAACTCCAAAGCCAGATTCTAGCCCAAGCAGCAACTTGCAAAATAACGAAAACGCAGAAACACACACACAACACCAGAACAAACAGTCTCCCCAAACAGCCCAGAACCAGCCAACACAACAGAACCAGAACAAGCCCCCAAAGACTAAAGACAGAGCAAGAGCGGACTGGCGGTGGGGAATTCCAACTCATGTAGAAGATAGTGCGTGTCAAGGCCCCGCTGCCGCTGCCAGCCGGCCCAACCACCAGCGAGAACAGATTCTCGCTGCTGGAAGATGGTTAAGACACTACACAACAGCCCCAACCCCAGCCCACCACCAACCAACAGGCAAAAAACACCAAACTGCCACCAATAGTTGTGACGTTCCCTGAAACTTAAAACATTTACACAACTTAATTGCTAACATTGTGGGCAAAGACCACTTCCAAGTGAAGTCAGCAGAAGGCAACAAAATCAAAATCACACTGAAGACACTAGAGGATTACAACAACACCAAGGAGACACTAAAAGAAAACAAAATACCCCACTACACATTCCCGACTGGAACACAAAAGTCCCTGAAAGTGGTATTGAGGGGCTTTCCAGCCCGCACAGACCCAGCAGACATAAAAGAGGCGATAACAGCCAAGGGGTATTACGAGAGATCAGTGCGCAAGCACGGGTCAAGCACCAACAACTTGCTCTACCTAGCAACACTTACAGACACCCCACAGCACCGCAACATGTTCAAAAAAACACACCTGATGTCACTATCTGTAACACCAGAACCATTGAAACAGAAAACAAGGCCAGCACAATGTTTCAACTGCCAAGTCATTGGACATGGGAGTGCTAACTGCGAAATGTCACCTAAATGTGTATGCTGCGCAGGGGATCATGCATCCAGAGATTGAAAATGGAAGCAAGGAGACCCCCTGAAGTGCGCAAACTGTGGAGGTGGGCACACAGCTAGTTGCCAAGGCTGTCTTGTCCAGAGAAAGGCCTGAGACAGAAGGCAAGGCACAATCACGAACAACAACACTGCAGACCAAAACAGGACATGACCCCACACAAAAACACGCATCACAGAAAACGCTCCCAACCCCTCCCCTTGCGAAACCACACACCCAAAACGAAACACTACTGACACCAGACTGCACTACAAACTACAAACTGAAACAAACACAGCAACACTGAAAACACACAGGACCTACGCAAAAACAGCGACACTGGAACAATGCCCCACAGAATCGCCACCAGAAACAAGACAACAGCTCCCCCAACACACAAGAAAATCCCACAGAAAACTCCTCCATTCAACACTTCACCAATGCCTTCACCAAAGTTACCAGATTAGTAGACAAACTTATGCAAATAATGAAGAAGAACTGTGAAAAACTGTCCGCTGAAATCCGCTAGGCAATTAGGCAATTTCAGCACGCTGTGAACACAAGTTATCCAGAAACCCACCATGGCTAGGCCGACTGTGCAGGGACTCAAACTTTGTAAATTTAATGCCAATGGCCTTGTCCAACAGACACTGGAATTCAAGCAGTTCCTGGCAGACAAAAACATCAATGTATGCATGGTGTCTGAAACTCACCTTATGCAAGGAGTTCGAGCAAAGGCACTAAACTATCTCAGCTACTGACAAGACCGACCAACTGCAGGGGGCGGGGTAGTAATATGCATTAAAAGGGGGATTCCGCATCACCAAATATACCTACCAGACATGACGCAGTTGGAAACGGTAGCAATCGAGGTAGAGACAACCACAGGTCCAGTAACTGTGGTTGCGGCATACAGACCTCCCACCCTCACCCTAGAAGTAAAATGCAAAATGCACAGATTGGCATTCCAGGTGTGCAAACAGAGCAGGCCATCACGTGCAACCACCAACTACATGTGTGGGGCCCAGAGAAGCCCACACCGAATGGCAAGAGGGCTGACATCCTTAATATAGCTGTTATGAAAGGTCTTGCAGGTTTTATGGCCGCGAGTTCACTGAACAGAATGTCATCCAACCACAATCCTGTAATCTTTGAAATCGATGTGGGCAGGAGGCTACCGCCCACTCAGCAATTACTCACACACAAACGTACCATTTGGGAACAATTCAAAGAAAGTGCAACAGCAGACTTCACAAACACCACACTAACTTTAGATGACATCGAACAAATGCTGAGAAATTTCACCGAAGTGATCCTGCAAGCAGCAAAGGGCACAACGTCCGACCCCACTCCTGCGCTACCTCCCACCCAGCGACTGCCACCCCAGCTGCTTGCCCAGATTGGGCACAAAAACAGGACTGTGAAGGAATGGAAAATAACATGAAATCTGGTAACCAGGAGGCTGCTCAACCGTCTTCGAAGAGAGCTTAAGGTGTCGCTCACTGAGCACAGAGACCAGCAATGGTCAATCCGCCTCACAGCCCTCAAAGTGCAGGATAACAGCGTCTGCCGAGCCTCCAAGCATTTCACTAAAAGATGCGCAAGGATGCCGCCTCTGCATGGTGAGAGAGGACTAGTGTTCAATGCCCAAGATATAGCCAACACACTTGCCGATGTTTCCGAGAAACAGTTGACCCCAGCAGAGGTGCAGGACCAAGAACACGAGAGAATGGTCTATGAACAGCTAGCTGCATTTCTTGCAGCAGAAGGTGACGTTGATGACGACATACCTGCCTTCTCAACCGAGGAAGTTGCCAAAGCCATCAAAACACTGCCCACTAGGAAAGCCCCAGGTCACGACCTCCTCACAAATGAACTGCTAAAGCACTTGCCCCAGCTGGTGATAAAAAAACTGACGGAAGTATTCAACAAGATCACACGAACACAAAAATTCCCTGATCAGTGGAAACTCGCGGAAGTGTTCACAATTGCTAAGCCTAGAAGAGATCCCCTCTTTCCCCAGCACCACTGCCCCATAAGTTTGCTTCCCACCCTCAGTAAACTTTATGAGTGCCTCCTGTTAGTTCATATCGAACGCTACATATGCAGTGAAGATATGCTCCCCCTGTTTCAGTTCAGATTTTGCAACAAACACTCAGCACCATAACAACTCACGAGAGTGATTGAGGCCACCACAGAAGCCTTAAACTGGAAAGGATATTGTGGCCTAGTGCTACTTGACGTAGCCAAGGCCTTTGACAGTGTGTGGCACATTGGACTATTGTACAAATTATACTCTTTAGGGTTCCCCGGCCAAGTTGTTAAGTTACTGCGCAGTTACCTACTCAGTCGCATCTTCTGTGTCAAAGTAGACACTGCAAAGTCCACCACATGAGGCATATGACCTGGAGTCCCACAGGGATCAGTGCTAGGCTCTGTGTTGTACAACTTGTACACAGTCGACACACTGATTGCCCCGCAGACCCACACAGCTCAGTATGCTGATGACACAGCCTTTTTCGCCCCCAGCACAAACAGAAAACTAGTCGCACACAGACTGCAAAACCTCCTCAACAAAACAGAGACTTGGGCCAGTAAATGGAGAATAACCAGCACTAACGATCACACAGAGAAAAGGCAAACGGTCCTCTGCACTTCATCGCTGAGAAAACATGCCACTTAGTCTTCACAGGCAAGAAATCCCATGGAGAGCAACAGCTAAATACCTGGGAGTCACATTAGACCAACTCCTGACTTGGAGAACACACAGAAATGAACTCAGAAGAAAAGTGAGTGCTACGATGAATGAGTTGTACCCGCTGTTAAATAGCAGCAGCAGCCTCGCAGTGACCATGGGAGTGAGGCTCTGCTGCAGTTTAGTCAGACCAGTTTTCGAGTATGCCTGTCCTGTGTGGGGATATGCAGCCAAAACATATATCGCACGGATGCAAAGAAAACAAAACAGGGCACTGCGACAGGCACTACACGTCTCTTCTAGATTTCCGACGGCCGACAACCAGGAAGCCGCCGGAATGAAGACACTAATACAAAGGTTTAAAGAACTCGCGACCGCTTTCTATCAAGTCGCAAACAAATCAGAAAACCCCCTCATAAAAAACCTAGAGAACTACCCCAATCTTACAAGCAAATTCAAGAGGCCCAAATCGCTCCTGAAATAAATACGAATTACATTATACAACACATGCATACACAGTTAGAACCATAACAAAAAGTTAGGAGCATGCCCAACATGCTAATCTTTATTCCCATCAGTTAGAAGGAAATGTCTGAAGACAACAACCTTCACAACAGACATTCTCCCCTGGGTGAGAAATTAAATATGCAGAGAGAGAGCCAAGACGAGGCTTCACTTTGCACCCAACCACTGTAAGATCTGCATCGCCAGAGTGCGCGCTGCCTCGGATGGTGTCAGAGACAGGCTGTGACAAAACGCTTATTTTCCATAATAATAGATAGTGAACTCACGAGGACTGTACACCTTACTGGATCGCTTAGATTTTCACTAAAGTAACTATTAGTGTGCTGTCCATGATATTTACAAATCCACGCGGCAAGTGGTGACTATTATTTCCCACTTTTGTGGCGATCATTTAATTTCATTATCTGTAGCCAGGGCGAAAGACAATTTGGTAGGAACTTACCATAGAGGTCGCCTCTGAACTGCTTATTGTGCTCTTTAGGATAGAGAGATTTACTGTCAGTATGAACATAATGAATATTTCATGTTGTGTGTGTGAAACTTTACTAAATATATGTATCAATTAGAACTCAAAATCTTCATTTATAATCATAGTCCTGATCCCACTAAACAAACAGAGACTAAAAACATTTCTTTCAGTGAGATGGACAAGAATGTGGACTTGCAGACTGAGAACTATGGTCATTATGTTCTCCATCACTTTCTGGCTGACCACAAAAATAATTGCCAGGCTCTCGTAAAAGACAGTGAATGATAATCAACCTATATTTACAACATTTCCTATTACCACCAGTTGTTATACCCACCGCCACACATGGTATAAAAAAAAGAAAGAAAAACACAATAGCACAACTTTATTTCAAAATAATATTTGATTGTAAATTTAACACATGGAACATTGTATTACAACAACAATTGAAACAAACCAATATCATGCATCAGTTACATATAATTATAAAATGTTTTACTGATTAAATTAAAATGTTTAATCTGCGAATCAGGCGCACTGGCGGGGTGCTGTGTATCAAAACGAACCATAAGTTGGTGCTGTGTTGAAAGCAAAGTTGGATGATGGCACAACAAGCTGTGGAACACAAAACATCGGTCAGAGTTGGTAGTGTCAGCTTGTAAAAAGACTCTTGCAGATCTTAAACTGGATTATCTTGATCTGTATCATGTGCACTGGCCTTTCAGTTTCAAGGAGGGAGATGACTTCTTTCTCAAAGTAGAAGACACTTCAATTATTACAACAGATGTTGACTATCTGGATACTTGGATACAAATGGAGGAATGTGTTCACCTTGGTCTTATGAAGAGTATTGGTGTATCCAATTTCAGCAGCAAACAGCTAACTAGATTACTAGAAGTTGCAAAGATCAAGCCAGTCACCAATCAGGTTGAATGTCATGCTTACTTCAACCAGAAGAAATTAATTCAGTTTTGAAAGGAAAGAGACATTGTTATTACAGCATATAGTCCACTTGCAAACCCCTCCATGAGAATGCCAGAGGGTGAAGTGCCACTCGTTCAGAATCCAAAGATCAAGGAGCTTGCGGACAACTATGGAAAGTCAATTGCTCAAGTTCTTTTGAGATACTTGATTCAAATTGGCATAGTTTCAATGCCAAAATCTGTTCACAAGGAAAGAATTAAGGAGAACTTCAATGTTTTTGATTTTGAGCTGAATGCTGAAGACCTAGCTTACATAGACACTTTCAATAAGAACTACAGGGTGTGCGCATTTAATGAGACCAAAGCTGCCATACACTACCCATTGTATGACAAGTTCGGAAGTTCCATACATTTCAAAACTTGATGTGAAGTGGCACATCATGACAACTTAACCACATTCAGTCTCTCGCCCTCCTCACTTGACAAAGTCCTCCCCCCCCCCCCCTTTCACCCCCCCCCCTCACACACACACACACATTATTAAACATTCTGAAACTGTCTTGTGATGTAGAAGAAATGATCAACCAGATATTATTTAAGTTTATGTGTAAAGCTAATGGCTTAATCATTGAACCAATTTAAACATATCTACATACTCAGTAACTCAGTTGACTTCCTCCTTTTTCATTATTTTATAGCCTATTCCTTTCGTTTAATGCTTCTAATATTGCTTCTCCTTGGTCACTTTTTCTGGTTCCTGGAATCTGTAAAATAGTATATCAATATGTGGTTCTTTCATCTATGTCTTTTCCTTTCCTTATGTCAGTTTGTTCCAAGTTATTCTTGATGCTTTACGAATCATCTCTCGTTAATCCATTAAACCACTTTTTTCTGAAATTTACTTTTGTCTCTGCAAGGTAAGAAATATATATTACACCAACTGCAACAATTTAATGTTGCCAAAATTATTGATTACAGTTCAATGCTGCATTTCTTAAAGTATTCTTTATTCAATTGTTGCAGTGTACACTGGATGAATGAGAAGCCTACCCGCCATAAACCATACAGGCCAGCACCCATAGAGCATATTGCAAATGTGGTAACACACGGGGTAAGTGTTAGCTGTCATTTATAAGGTATTTGTTAATCAGGGCCTCCACAAATAGTGGGTCTTAACAATTGCCTGTAACACGGACTAAGCATACTGTTTTAGGGAAAAACAGTGATAATCTTGACCGGCCCCAGCAGCTAGATACAGTGGTCGTGTGTGTGTGTGTGTGTGTGTGTGTGTGTGTGGGTGTGGGTGTGTGTGTGTGATTTCAGAAGAAGGCCTTCTGGTCGAAAATGTACATGTTTAGTAATATTATTGTTGTGCCTATCTGTGACTCAACGTCTCCACTATGTGGTGCAAACAATCTATCCTTTTCATAATATTATCAAAATATTATATTTTTCAGCCTCTGATTGGATGATGGGTTGCTGCATAGTCAAAACCAGTTGTCACACAATTTGTGTGACATGGAGCTGAAAAATATATTAAAACATTGAGTTGTGCATATCTTTTGATGGCCAACAATATTATGAAGCAATTTAACGTACACTTTTTGTATTTTGTATGCTGGTTTTGAAAATATCTAACTCTAAGTAAAAGTCTCACTCTGTAAAAGTTAAATATAATTTTTAATCTACAGTATACAACAACAACAAAAATCCAGAAAGTGTACTTCTTACTTTTAACATAAAGGGACTTTTTAATTGTAGAAGAAAAACTTTGAATTGCTAGTATTGTATACTTAAAGAGATTACCATGAAAGTTCTACGAAATGAAGCTGTAGGTGGACAAGTCACAACATGCTTCAGTGCATTTGTGAACTACCATACCAGTAATGTAAGCATCAGCTGTAATAAGTTTAACAAGAGATGTTTCAGTGGGATAAATAATGGTACTGACCAGTTTTGTGATACTTTTTTTCATGCACACCAGACAGTGAATAATTGTTTTGAGGTAATTTTTTCAGGAGTCCACATTACTTTATTGTACTGTATTTAGATGATGCAACTTAATCATCCACCAGGGGTTGGGAGCTCCTGTTGACATTTTTTTCTGTGTTTGCAAATTAAATTTGGATATCTTATTTCAGAGGATAATCACAAACTTGAGGTCACTTTCTGCTAAGGTTGACCTTCATTGCTCATTGAATAATGTATTAGTATTGTTACAAGAGAAAAAATCTTGGTTTAGTTTTGTGATACTGAAGTGATATTGCAAAATAATTTTGACTAAATACTAAAAGCTTTTCCATGTTTTCATGCACATCCTCTGACATATTTCTGCATTTAACATTAGTTGCCATTCACAACACAAAGTGAAAGTTTTTCCTTATTTCTTTGAGGTTGCTGCACTGTTACCAATAGGCAATAGTGTTATCAACCACTAATCAATGTGTGTTCTGCTTGCTTTGTATGATGTGTGTAAAATTTGAAGAACATTAGTAGCCCTTTTATGCCTCTTTGGATTGCAAGAGAGGTTCTCAGTAAATGTAAGAAAGAATCTACTACCATAGTATACTTACTGTAAAACTTAATAAATACTGTCATTGCCTGAGGTTTTGTTCGTTTTCACTTGTTTCAGTTCCATTCCAAAATCAGAACTCCTCTTTTTTCCAGTATAACTCATTTGTGAAACAGTGTTAGGATAGGATGATTTTCTTGTTTGAAGGAATTTTTAAAAGTTTAAGACTTTGTTATCTTTCATAGTCATCTGCTTTGGAACCAGGCTGATATAATGGCCAGATGGAAATTTTTGACTTGAAAAGTAATTGCACAGAGACCAGAGTTTTCTATAATTAAGTTAAAGACATTTTCATAGCTTGTGATTGTAAAACTTCACAAAATGTTTTATATTCTACTCTTCTTGCAGAGGCAGAAGACAGATTAATTTTTGTTGTGTCAGTTCATTTGCTTTAAGTATTGAACAAAGATTGTAATGACTTCTGTTTTCTGAGTATTTTCAGCCATAATTATGAAACCTTTTATTATCTTCTAGGATGCACAGTTAACAGGTGTTCTGTTTTCGGACGACAAGAGACAGTGTGCTATTGGGTTGCAAGGCACACATGTCTCTCAATTTAGTTGTGTGTAGCTGATCCTCTTCTCTGTGTAATCAGCTATGTTGATCTCCCCAAAAGCTTCTTCTCTGATGACTATAGCTGGTTAAAGGAATTTATTAAAATACTTCTCTATCCTTGAAATAATTTTGGTACTCATAAAATACATTTCAGTTCAATCACTATATATTTTCAACTTTCACAAACAATAACTTCTGCAAGCTAACTTATTCCTTTAACATTAGACTCATTTACACATAATCAAATAGCGTACATGTGTCTTGCTTCATTCATAGCAATTCAAAACTCTCTAGTCTCAAACGAGTCCAAACCTGAATGAACATAGAAATCTATATTCAATTGTTCATTAGTCTTTTTACAATCAACACTAAAGAGCACAGAATACTACATAAAGTTTCCTTATTCTTCTCGACTTGTACACAGAGACTCTGTGGACCGTACAGCAGGTACTTGTCTGCTGCTGTTCGGCCGCCGGGTCCATCTTTTTCTCATAACTTTTTTTTTTTTTTACCTGCACATACAAATAGGAGATGCACAGTATGGCGTATTCATTTCTCCCACTCACCTCTAAAATATTGGGTGTTCGAAACGGTGGAAAGCCGAGCGGTTCTAGAATTTACTCCAAAATTCTCGAAGCACTACAGTGTGTAATAGATGATACATTTAAACTGTGTCCATTTGTTTCAAATTTCATCTTCATGTTCTTGTTTTATCTTACAGATGGGTTATGAGGAACATTTTATCCATTGTGCTGTGCATATAATTCCCGTTCGTCCTTTTTTGTTGGGGAGTATTATCAAAATGGTCATTGATTCCTGTTTTTGTTTTTTTATTGATAAAGTCTGCATTGTGTGTTGGGTACAGGACCAAAATTCTTCTGTTTGTCTGTTAACATATAAGTTGTTGAAGACAGATGTCACAGGAAGCATTCAGTATTATTTTGAAAGGCGTTTTGCCTTTTCTATTGTAAATTAATCTATAGTTCTTCTAGTTGATGCTTGCATGGTCAGTCATCCTCCCCTTCCTACTATTATTTTGTTGTTAGGGCCTTTAAAGCTGCCAGGACAAGTTTTTAACTGAGTCAGTTATGGCTTAGTTGGTTGGTTTTTGGGGGAGAAGACCAGACAGCGAGGTCATCGGTCTCATCGGATTAGGGGCGGATGGGGAAGGAAGTTGGCCGTGCCCTTTGAAAGGAACCATCCCGGCATTTGCCTGGAGCGATTTAGGGAAATCACGGAAAACCTAAATCAGGATGGCCGGACGCGGGATTGAACCGTCGTCCTCCCGAATGCGAGTCCAGTGTGCTAACCACTGCGCCACCTCGCTCGGTATATGGCTTAGTCAAGATGATACTAGTCACATGTGCTTTTCCACATGGTCCTGTCATAGTGTCAGTTATATGGTCATACTTTGTTTCTTTCAGAATTATTGGTCCAATTATTCGAGACCTCTTCGCATATGTTTGGTCCTGTTTATTTGCATTAGCCTAAACTATGACTTAACACATTTAATCCTGTGTCTGTGTAGGATACTTCCAACAAAACATAATGGAAATTTGTGATGTAAAAATACATAAAATAAGGGAGAGGCAACCACTTACCTATAGCAGACCAATGGACAGAGCTCTGAAACACATTAGAAAAAAAAGTTTTCTGTTACATGTTTCTGTGTGTCACACATCAATCCGCTTTAGGTGACTGGTTGTCTTTCTTATTTTATGTATAGGTATACTTCCAAGAAAGTACAAATATTTGCCTGTATGCTTCAGCACATTTTGGCAGTAGACTAAATACTTTTCAGCAGCAGAACCAAAGGAACTTGTTACTTAGCACCGCTTTTTGAACTGTTTGTGATGTACATAATGTAAGAATGTTTATGCACTGATGTCTGCAATATGTTATTTCTTGAATAAATTTCTATGAACTCCTTGAAAACGCCACTGTACTGGATTATACTTCTATTACAGCATTGTTATGGTGTGCTTCACCACATTATTTCACAATACTTTCTAATTTATGTTTCCTAAAGCTTTTTGCTTCTCTAAGTGTTTTCATCTCCTCAGGACATTTGCTTTCAAGTGATGCACAACTTGAGCCCTGTGAAGAGAACTTCGCTGTAATATAATTATTTTCTCAGTTTTTGTCAAGTGGCAACCATAATTTTATGCTGAGATCTAAGAAGTTGATTTTTGTTTTTTTGATGTCAGTGCTGAGGGACACATTTGAAATACAGTTATTTACAAATTTTCATTATATCTCATTTTGTGTGCTGTTGTGGTCGAGTTCAGTGAACTAGTTTTGAAATAGTAGTGCTCTTCATATTGTGACATTGATTATTAGTATTGCCTTCAGATTCTAAAAGACATAAGGGTTAGGTTTCGTTTTCTTGTTTTACTAGTGTAGATTTACGCCACCTGTAGTGCCACAGTCAGGTAGTTTGAATGTTGTAGAGCAGCGCTTTGGTAGACAACAGCATTTTTTTTTTCCCTCGGTTGGATAGGGAGTGTGCATACTGTGTGTGGATGCAGGAAGAATTGGCCACAGTTCATGAACACTGTTGGCAATAGTCAGCTGTCTGTGGGCTGCTGCATTGTTGTGTAACAGCAGAGAAACTGATCTGTCACATGAGACACCTCGGGTGTCACTTGTTTCGCCCAAAGGTTCTGCTGCCAGGACGCCTACTAGTGAACCTGACTGAGTGGCAAGGCGTAACATGTGTGCATCACTAGAGGCAGAGCATAAATGTGGGAACTCGCTGTCTGGCGTCACCCATTCACCACGTGAGTGGACAAGTGGCCACTCCTACAGCAAGATCTGAGAAGGCACATGAGGGACGGACTTGCTAGATACTGGGAGCTCCAGTGTTAGGCACATTATGTAGCCTTTTACAAAAATAATGTCCAGGATTGTAAAGAAGACCAATGTACACTCAATATGCTGTCAAGAACTTCATCCCTGAGATATGGATGAGGTCCTGCTTCCAGCTATTGAGAGTGCAGGATGTAGACATCTGCGTGTTGTGGCTCATATTGGCACCAATGATACCTGTTGCTGATGCCAGTGTCAATTCTTATGGGTTGCTTGTGGAAGCTGCAAAGACTGTGGCTCATGTTGGCACCAATGATACCTGTTGCTGATGCCAGTCTCAATTCTTATGGGTTGCCTGTGGAAGCTGCAAAGACTGCTGGCATCACATGTGAAATGAAAGCAGAGCTTTCAATTTGCAGTATCGTACACAGAGTTGATCAGATTCTTTTGGTTTGGAGAAGAGTGAAGGGTTTTAACCAGAGCCTCCATTGATTCTATGATGGGCTTGGCTGCTGAGTTCTGGCTCTGTATTATGGGGTGGAGAATTGTAGGACTCCCCTTAATAGGTCAGGGGTGCACTACATAGAGGAAGCAGCTTCTCAGCTATCAAAGTACTCATGGATCCACATGTTTTCAAAGAGCTAAGTCGGATCACATACAAAGTAAAGATATTTCAAATGTCAGAATTTTAACAGTAAATTGCTGAACCATTCATAACAAAGTTCCTAAATTTTCTGCACTCCATGAGAGCTGTCGTGCTCAAATTATACTAATAAACCAGAGCTGGATAAAATCCTAAATTGAAGACTAAAAAAGCTAACAAGGCATGGAACATTATCAGAAAGACAGGTCAGACACCATAGGAGTGGGTGTGTTCATTGAAATTGACAAAAATGTTGTCTCTACAGATGTCAAAATTGAGTCTGTCCACCTCAATAGTTGCAGGATCAGCGTGGGTCTAGATTTGATTCCTGGACAGGTCAGGATTTTATTCATTCAGTAATGGAGTGCTGTGTTGTCCTTATCATTTCAGCACCACCATCATGAAAGTCACCTGAATGGCATCAACTAAAAAGATTTGCATTCAGTGGTGAAGCCACCAAATGAGGAAAGGGAAAGGGGGGGAGGGAGGGAGGGAGGGAGGGAGGGAGGGAGAGAGAGAGAGAGAGAGAGAGAGAGAGAGAGAGAGAGAGAGAGAGAGAGTCAGTCTTACTGGGAAGTTACCTAGATGCAACCAACCAGCATAGTTGAGCTCAAGTTCTCAAGTTAATCATCGGACATTTTTACTCGTCACCCGATTCCTCTGTAACAGTTGTATAATCATTTAAAGAAAGTGTACACTCAGTAGTGCAGAAATAACCTGTTCATGCAATATTAGTTGGAGGTGACTTTAAGCTACTGAATGTAAACTGGGTTGTCTCTGGATTCACTGCAGGTGATACTGACAGACAATCTTGTGAAGCAGTACTGAACACATTTTCTGAAAACTGTTTTCAGCAGCTAGTTCAACAAACCACATGCAATAGAAATATTTCAGCCATTTTTGTTACAAACAGGCCTTAACTTATCAATGGTGTCAGTACGGAGACAAGGATTAGTGATCACGATGTCGTCATAGCACGATGGTTACTAAAAGTTAATAAACCAATCAAGAAAACTAGGGAGAGATTTTATGCTGGAAAGAGGAGATAAGCAGTTGTTAGCACCCCACTTAAGCAATGAATGGTTATCATTTAGTTTCAACACTGGACGCAGAGGAATTATAGGCAAAGTTTAAACTGACTGTAAATCACACTCTGGAGAATTATGTGCTGAGTAAGTGGATTAAGGATGGAGAAAACCCCACTGCAATTTAATAATAAAATTCATAAAATGCTGCTGAGCAATGTGACATAGTGATTAGCACACTGGACTCTCATTTGGGAGAACGATGGTTGAAATCCACATCTGGCCATCCTGATTTAGGTTTTCTGTGATTTCCCGAAATCGCTTCAGGCAAGTTCCAGGATGGTCCCTAATCTGATGGGACTGATGACCTCGCTGTTTGGTCCTCTCCCTCAAAATCAACCAACCATGAAAGCTGAGGACACACATTGTTACATTGTTCATACAAACAAGACTGCAGAAATGTTGACAGGCAAAAGTTAATAGAAATTTGTGTGTCTCTAAAGAGATCAGTGCATGAAGCATACAACTACTGTCATCGTTGTATCATACCCGAAGATTGTGCTGATAACACAAGAAAATTCTGGTCCTACGTACAAGCTAATTGGGGCACAAGCTTCTGTCCAGTCTTTTATCGACCAGTTTAGTGTTGCAATAGAAGACAGCAATGGAAAGCTACAGTTGTAAATTTTGCTTTTTGCCTCCTCAGGCAGGAGAATTATACAACATGACATTGTTTGATTGTTTGACCATTGAACAGTCTCCCTTATGGAGGGCATAGAATTATGCATCCCTAACATAGAGAAGTCACTGAAAGAGTTGTAAACAAATGTCATTAGGTTCAGATGGAATCCCAGTTCATATTTACAGAGAGTACTCTTTCATTGGTACCATATTTAGCTTGCATTTATAGCAAATCTCTCACCCAGTGCTAAGTACCAAATGACTGGAAAAAAGTGCAGGTGACTCCTGTATATAACAATTTATAGACCAATATCCTTAACGTCAGGTTGCTGCAGAATTCGTGAACATATTTAAGTTAGAAACCATGTACATAGATAAAAACAAGTCACAGAAAACTGCACAGTACATGGATGGCATCTCCAAAGTGATGTCCTCATCAATGTCAGTGGTAGGTGCCAGAGACGACAGATACATTGGAGATGATGGCCTCAAATGAGGCAGCAGTGGTGGCTGTGGCATCAGGTGCAGCAGAGGCTGCACCAGTGATGTCAGTTAATGAGTGTGGGCAGAGACAGGAACCCCTGACAGTGATTGCCAGGCACTGACCTCATTGTGTGGCACGAACCAGACTGTCTGCGACACGGGAACAGACATTGGTGGTGGCAGGGGTGCCCCCCCCCCCCCCCCACACACACACCAGTGGGCCCTCCATAACATAACCCACCTTGCGCTGCCGTAGCTGGTCGAAGTGACAGGATGTCCACCTGTCAGGAGTATGGATGACACACAGGCACTGGCCCTGGTGATGCTTGATGATGGCAGGAACTGATTTTGCCCAGCGGCTTAAACACTGAGCCCAATCAGGCAGACCAGGCCGGAACTGTTGCGGAGCCAGTGCCACTGGCAGACAAGGTGTCAGATGCAGTAGGTGAATCAGTGTCCAAGGTTCGTTTCATGCAGCAGCTCCACCAGGGTCTTGTCTTGAAATGGTATGAACTCAAAAAATGGTCTAAAGCAGCTTCAGGGGATCTTCCAGATACTTTGGCATCTGAGTTTTAAGCATCCAAACAGTGTGTTCGGCATCACCATTAGAGTGAGGATGAAATGGGCGAGCTGTGAGATGATGAACACCACTAGTTTGACAAAAGGTACAAATTCTCAAGAAACAAACTGGGGGCTGTCATCGGTAACCATGGAATATGGATGGCCCTGAATTGCAAAAATCTTAGACAGGGTCAAATAGTGGCTGCCACGGACATGGACAGAGAGTGCAACATGTAGAGAAACTGGGAATAGGCATCCACTTCAATGAGCCAATACTGATTTAGGAGGGCCTAGCAAAATTGATGTGTATAGACATGTTAAAATTATTAGACTAAATGATTATTTTTGATACTCTTAAGTTTTCTAATGTAAAAATAGGAGAGAAAAGTGTAATAATTGATTTGTTTTAATGGTTTGAGTGATGCCACAAAATTTCTCATCCAAGCAACTCACAGATCATTAAATTTTTCACAGTTGGTAACATTTGTCATTTTCCCTCCAGACTATGTTGCTGTTAGTTGTCTGTGAATATGCTTTGAAACTGTGTTTACAGTAATGTTTTAGGTTTCTGTGGTGTATTTCAACTTGTTATTTATTCTATCGACTTCTTGTTACTACATTAACAATACGTTATATAGGTTGTGAACTTGCATGTTTTTAGCTGTAGGAATAAATCGTGGAGTTTCCAAAGAAAGTGAGGTTATGGGGAAGATAAAAGATGTTTCATCTTGGAAAGTTTCGGCTGTGCTAGCACTTTCGCTGAAAATCATTATACACAGCAAGAAATTGCTGACAGAATGAGAATATCATCAGAAAGGTGGTGAATACAAGCCAGACAGGAAAGGAAAATGTGGACATAAAAGAAAAATTAGTCCTAGAACAATGAGAAGACTTACAAACATGGCAACAATAAACTGTAAACTTACTTCTACAGAGATGAGCCATCAGCTGAAAGGTTTGGTTGTTGACGTTTCACCTGTGACACTGAGGAGGAGCCTGTTTGAATGTGGTTTAAAGGCATGCCAACCAAGGAAAAAACAGAAAGTCACACCTGCCATGGAAACCAAAAGCTTGCAGTGGGCTAAACAACTTCAGGAGTGGACAAGAGAGGACTGGCTAAGGTATGTGCAACAACATGATAAATTAAGTGGGTCTGATCTCTAAAGTTAAGGAGTTTTGGCTTGAAATTGTGATGTTTTATTTATACTGAAGAAATTCAAATTTGAATTTTGGGACTGTTGAGGTGCCCTATGCTACTATTCCCAACTTTTCTGACTTGCAATTTTGTACACATGCTTCAAGTATGCTCTAGTGATGAATATGTATTCACTGTGATGGAAGAAAGCAGCCAGTATGTTCAGCGCAGACCTGGAGAACAGTTCATAGCTGAATGTGTGCAGCAATGTGTGAAGCATCCAACTTCCGTTTTGGTCTGGAGTGTGATGTCTGTGAAAAGTCCTGGGAGATTACACATTGCTGAAGGGACAATGAGGCAAGAACAATATGAAGAAATCCTTGAAAAGGAACTTTCTTCTCAAACGTATGAGTGATTTCTTAATAAAGATGCCATTTTTATGCATGATAGGGTGCCTTTCCACAAAGCAAAAAGTGTTCCCAATTACTTGGAAGAAACGCAGCTGAAAGTGTTACCCTGGCCAGGGCACCCAATTTAAAATTTATGGGCTATTGTGAAACAGAGGATAAGGAAATTTACAGTAACCACCAAACAAGACCTAATGGACGAACTAGAGGAAATCTGGTACCGTGACAATGGTATTAAAATGTCATGAGAAAAGTTAATAAAAACTATGCCAAACAGGATAAAAATAGTGATTAAGAACAAAGACATGCATAAAAAGTATGGAATGTACAAATATAAGCTGTATGTGGATGTAAATGTGTAATAAATGTAAAGTTTTGGAAAAAGTCTTTATTCTAATAATATAAACATATCTGTAGATGCTCCCACAGGCACTGCAGTGTTGGCCGGGGGAAAAAGACAACTGCAGAGCCACTTGTTGCTGAACTCTGTGAGTGCAAGCAGCAATAAGCAGCATAATGTTCACATCCATGCCTGGCCAATACACATGCCTGAGGGCCAAAGCTTTGGTGCAAGAGGTCCCCAATGACTGACATGCAGAAACCACTGTACACTATGGCTTAAGGAAGTGTAAATCACAACCTGGAGAGAAGTGTCCTCCATATCTAACAAAAGAACCCTTTCAAACACAGAAAGGCAGTGCTGGAAGGACAAGTAATTATGCAAGGGATCCAAGGCATCAGAATCTAAATAGAAACAAGGCAACTCTTCCTGATCTAACTCTGAGTCCAGCCCAATCAGAAGGCAAGATAAGGCATCGCTGTTGGTGTGTAGGACTGTCAGCCAATAATGGATCTGATAATGATAATGGGAGACAAAGAGAGCCCACCTCTGCAAAAGATGCACTGCCTTGCCTGGTATGAAAACCAAATTGTTAAAAAGAGCAACCAATGGCTTGTGATACATGATTAAATGGAACTTAGAACCATACAAAATGACATGAAATTTCTTTAGGACAAACACAATCGCTAAAGCTTCCATTTGAACCTGAGGATACCACTGCTGAGCATTAGTTCAAGACTTAGAAGTATAAGCAGTGGGTTGATATTTGTGTGCCAACACTGCACTGAGACTGTGCTGAGAGGCATGTTGTCTCAGCTGAAAAATGACTAGGCATGGGGCAGATTGAAGCTTAGATTTAAGCAAAGGGAACACTCAGTCACAAGCTAGAGACCAGAAAAAAGGCACATTTTTATTCAGAAGCATGTGCAGTGGCAACATTGGATGCATCCAGCAAAAACATATGGTAGTACGCATCCAGTGATGCCTACGGGCTGAGGATGACATGGCGGCCAGTCGGTACCATTGGGCCTTCCGAGGCCTGTTCGGATGGAGTTTAGTTTAGTTTTTTTAGTATGCAGCTTTACTTAGAAACACCTGCAGTTCCTTAAGGGAGGTCAGCTTCAGAAAAGCCACAATTAAGTAAACATTTTGGTGAATGTATTGACCCCTATGCAAGAAACCTCAAAACTAGATACGCAATTGATGGCTGAAAAAACTGATATTTGGCAAGATTGCACTTGAGACCCGCAGATTGCAAAACAGAAAACAATGATCAGAAATTGTGAAGGTGGTCTTCGGTGGAAGAACTCGAAACAGCAATATCATCGAGGTAATTGATGCAATAAGGTTAAGAGGCTGTCAGCCATTCTAAAAAATGCTGAAAAATGCAGGTGCACTAGCAACGCCGAAAGGCCAGCATTGATAGCAGTATAGGCCAGAAGGTGTATTGACAATGAGAAAGTGCCTAGTGGCCTCAACCGAGGGGAGCTAGAGGTAATCTTCCAACAAATCAGTCTTTGAAAAGTAGTGGGTGCCTGACAGTTTTGTGAGCAACTCGTCAGGGCGGGGCAAAGGGTATGTATGTATCACGGACTGTGCATTAATTCTGACACTGAAATCACAGCAGAAGTGAAGCTTACCCCTTGGCTTCTTAATGATGACCAGTGGTGTAGCCCATTAGTTATAAGAAATAGGCCAAATGACGTGGAGTGATGTCAAACAATATAATTTGGTCTTGACAGAGTCGCAAAACACGACAGGCTCTGCCAGAGTTTGGTCGGACTCTTTCATGGTAATGTGGGCGTGCAAACTGGTAGCACAGCCTAGCACAGGAATAAACTGAGATGAAAACTCAGAGCAGAGGGACTCCAGTTGCTGACAAAGAACTTGACCTGACATAAAATTTACCTCATCAACAATGGAAAAACTGAAAGCATTAAATGCATCTTAGATGAACAGGTCTGTGGTATAGGAATGATCCACAACAAGGAAGGTGAGAGTTAACAACAGATTTGTAAGAGACAGGAGTGGAGAACTGACCTAGGATCTGAATCTGCTGTTTATTGTATAGCTAACCAACTTCTGTGAAATCTGTGTGAGGGGAGGAGAGCTCAAGTCCTTGTGCGTTTATTAAAGTCACTACAACTATTGTGACCACTTGCATTTTTAATAGGCTGTTGAACACACGCAAGTCAATAAACAATTTGTTCAGGGAAACTGTCACTGCACAGATACAGTTTATGTCCATCAATACTGCTGTGTCCACCACGTTTGAAAAGGAGTTACTCACAAATGCGGTGTGGCCTTCCTGTCGACACTTGTTGCAAATCACCCAACACTTAGGGCACGCACCACACTTGTGTTGGCTGAAGCAGTGTGTGCCCCATTCAATCATTCTGAACACTTTCAGCGTGCCTAACAGGGGTTGACAGAACATCTGCTGATACTCCCCCCCCCCCCCCCCCCCCACACACACACACACAGCGATCTGATCGCCTGTAGCCCAGTATACTTCAAAGGACTGTGCTATATATTTAGCACATCTGTAAGCATTGGATTCTCACACTGAAGAGCTTCTTCGTGGACTTCCCTATCCAGGGCCAGTTGAATAATAACATCATGTGACATGTGATCAGCATAGGATTTGTGATGGGTACTAGTGACAAATTTACAATGACAGCTCAACCCATGTAATTCTACAGCCCAGGCTTTGTAAGATTGGTTTGGGCATTTCTGACAATGGTAAAATTTTACACATGTTGCAGTGACAAGCATTCTGTCACAGTAATAGGTTTCCAGAAGCTTGCTCATTTCATCAAGTGATAAGCTGGCTGGTCTTGCAAAGGCACAAGTTGGCACAACTACCAATATATGCACGGTGAAAGCCAGGGAAGAAAGAAAGCCCTATACAGGTTTGGATCACCCACCAGAGAAACCTGGTAATGTTGGCGTAACCATGTCTCATAGGAATCCCATTCATCAGCTGCTTCATCATATGCTGGAAAGGGCGACAGTTGCACCAGCGTGAGAGTAACATGCTGTGAATACATGGATGCCACTTTATTGAAAGCAGTGGTGAGAGTCTGCTGCTGTTGTGTGAAAGCTTGCTGCTGAGGGATAAGATGTTAGAGTATTTCTTCCATTGAGATCATTGTCGGGTGACTTATCACTGACACTAACATGCAGAGAAAACATAACGCTGACTTGTCGCCAAGTTTGTTATAGCAAGAACAAACACAATGTATGGAACATAGTACTTTATAGAGCAACACCTTAAGATACAGGTTGTGTGTGTGTGTGTAGCACAGAACACATTGCCTGGACAACAGTTATATAGTGTAATGAACAGACCAAGCACTCGTTTACAATTGCTTAAATTATGCTGTTTCTTTGGCAACTCACCAGAGCCAGGGGACCAACCCAGGTGACCTCGTAAGAGGACCTGTGAAATGTATGGATGTGTACTCTCTGAAATTGCATGTGTCATGAGTGAAGGTACATCAGCATTAGCTATTCACTTGTTTGGTTTGAGGAGCCACGGACCGTTTGTTTTTGGACTAGTAAGTGTCAGTCAGGCTCCTACTGCTGTCTGTACACACCTGGAAAGACAAGTTATGTATTTAGCTTCTTCTCTGTTTTCTTAATAGTACATTTCTTAAATTTTGTGCGTGTTTTTTTCTGTTTAGGAGGTTTATTCTTGTGTTTTTGTAGATGTTAAGTGTTGCCAGCAGTCTGTAGCACAGTTTTCACTTCTTCTGAACAGCCTGCTTCATGACTCATAAGGCATCAGCCTCCACCGATAACACATCAGGAGGTTAGCAAGTTGCATGTCTTGATTTCTGTCTGTACTTTTATAGTTAATTCTCAAGTTAGTAATACTGGGATGGGTAGGATGTGTGCATGCAGTGTGTGACTGCAGAAAGAGCTGGTGGTAGTTCGCAGACAGCTGAATGTGGTTTTGGTAGTGCTCAGTTATCTTGAGGCTGCTGCCTCTGAGTGTAGTGATGGCAGAGAATCTGTCTCTTGTTTCGCCCACAGGCTCTGCTGCTGAGGCACTTCCAAGTGTACCCAAGGAGATGGATCTGCTGTCACAGGAGGATGAGTGCGGTATGGTAATGTGTTCACGTCGCTCAAGGCAGAGGGCCAATGTAGAATCTATGCCTCACACATTCTTTGGCAGGATCCGAGCAGGCACATGAGGGGGAGGAATTTACTACTTATCAGGAGCTCAAACATTAGACACATCATGGAGCCCCTTAGGCAGATAGCATTAGGGCCGGAAAGAAAGCCAATGTGCACTCTGTATGTCTGCCGTGGGGGTTGTCTTGTCTGTGGCTATCGAGTGTGGGGGTTGCAGTCATGTGCATGTTGAGGCTCTCATCAGCACCAATGATGCCTGTCGCTTGGGTTCTGAGGTCATCTTCGTTTCATACGGGTGGCTGGCAGTGGTGGTGAAGGCTGCTGGCCTCGCATGCAGAGTGTAAGCGGAGTTCGCAATTTTGAGCATTGTTCCCAGAGTCAATCATGGTTCTTTGGTTTGGACCCCATGTGGAGAGTCTCAACCAAAGGCTTCTTTGAGTCTGTGCCAGTCTTGGCTGCAGATATCTGTATCTGCATTGTTTGGAGGTGCACTATAGAAAGGAGGAAGTAGCTGCTCGGGTGGCAGAGTACTTGTGGTGTGCACATGGATTTTGTTTTAGGCTAGACAGGAGGTCGAGGTTCTCTGATGAACACTTGTCAGATGATATGCAGGTGGCAAAATCAAACCGCTTTCAGAGAAAAGACTCTTTGACTGTCGAATTTTTTCAGTTCATTGTTGGAGTATTCGTAACAAAGTTCCCGATCCCCCCTGTGGGTGTGGGGGTTAGAATAAGCCCGAGGTATTCCTGCCTGTTGTAAGAGGTGACTAAAAGGAGTCTCATATGTTTCGGCCTTGTATGTGATGGTCCCCTGTAGGGATTGACCACCGTATTTCAAACTTTTTCCAGAGAGCGAGCCAATTGGGGAAGGGCACCTTTACATGGTGCATCGTGTCCTTTGTGCGCTGAGACCTTTCACATCCCCTGTCAACGGGGATCTGCACTTCCGCTCATTTCCCAGCTGTTGGGTGAGGTCACCCTCCTTCCACTGTGCAGTATCATTTTTTGTGCGGACGATGCTAATCGACTTGTTTGCACCTGATATCCAGCACGGTAGCCAGTCTGCTGTGGTGGGGCCACTATGTACTCTGTTGGTTGTAGCCCCCTGACCACACAGGGATTGCTCTGCTGATGCCTGCGCCGTTAACTCCCCATGTATGCTAAGGAGTAGAGGCCCATCACCCTGGGGCATCGAGACCCCGGCAATAGCCGGTGGTGCCCGTGGGGAGGGCCCTTGGTCGGAGTGGGTGGCATCGGGGCAGATGACATGCTATGAAGCGTAGTACATCATCTCTTGCTGGTGGTCAACCACCAGCAGTCTCTAGGCATTCGAGGGCTCAATTTAATGCACAGAAGTATGACCCCAAATTATTCCCCTACCTGGCCCCACCATTGGAGGAATGCCATGCTAAGGATGGCAGTGAATCTTATTCGCCCTAGTACCTAGTATGTACAAGAGCTGAAGGGGAATCCTTTGTGTCCGTGAAGCCTCAGTTCTTTGTAGAGCATTTAGAGGACAAGTTTGGGGAGGTGGGGGGATTGTCCAAAATGCCGTCAGGGTCAGTCTTGATAAAAACAGCCTCCTCTGTATGGGTATTACTCACTTGTGACAAGCTAGAGGATGTTTCTGTTACTATCATGCCCCAGAAGAGCTTAAATACAGTCCAGGGAATTATCTTCCACAGGGACCTTCTTTTACAGTCTGATGACAAGCTGCACGCCAACTTAGACCGCCGAGATGTTCATTTCGTTCTTCGCGTCCATCAGGGTCCGAGGCATAATCAGGTTGCCACCAGTGCCTTCATCTTGGCCTTCGACAGTGACACATTACCCGAGAAGGTCAAGGTGCTGGTCTACCGCTGTGATGTCAAGCCATATATCCCTCCCCCGATGTGGTGCTTTAAGTGCTGGAAGTTCGGCCATATGTCTTCCCGCTGTACTTCCAGCCTCACATGTCGGGATTGTGGAAATCCATCATATGGCAATACTTCATGTGTCTCGCCTCCCATCTGTGTCAACTGTGAAGAGCACCATTCCCCTTTCTCCCAGACTGTAGGATTCTACAGAAGGAAAGGAAAGTAATGGAATACAAGACCCTGGACTGACTGACCTACATTGAGGCTAAAAGAAAATTTGAAAGGCTCCATCCCATGCACATGACAACATTTTATGCCACCGCTATAACTATCGTTCCAGCCCCATCCGTTGCACCAATTCCAGTCAGCTCTCAGAGCCATAAGACTACACCTGCCCCCTTGATGGTGGTGGTGGGGGGGGGGGGGTGGCACTTGCCTCCCTGTTGCTCCCGCACCACCTACTTCGGGAGCAGCTGCCTCCCCCCCTCCCTCCCCCCCAACCATCGGGCACAGCAGTCCCCACTTCTCAGCCAGAGAATTGTATGTCCCTTGGGTCACTCCCTTCCCAGGTTCCTTTCGGTGGCAAAGCGGACACCCGCCAGTGGCTGAAGCAGTCACAGATAGCTGGTTGTAGGGCTTCACGGTCCTCCTCAGTCCTGGAGACTGAATCAAACAAGCCCTCCCAGGCAGAGAAACGTAAGAAACAGTGCGAGAATTTAAAAAAGGAGACACTCAAGAACAAGGAAATTGCGTTGGCACCCACACCATCACTACCTTTCAGCTCTGTGTCTGAGGATGAGGTGGAGATTCTGGTGTCTGCTGAGGATGTAGATCTCGCCGGATACACAGACACAATGGATATCGACTGCTCAGGAAATAAGTCAGTGGCAGCAGGTGACCCTGAGGCGTAAACTTCCTCATTGAATGTTCCATGCCTTCTCAGCCTCACGATCACATTATCCTCCAGTGTAATTGCGGCAGTTTTTTCCACCACCTGGCTGAGCTACGACAGTTGTTTAGCTTTACACCTGCTTTCTGAATAGCCCTTCAGGAAACCTGGTCCCTGGCAATGCGAACCCCTGCCCTCCATGGCTTTAGGGGATATTACAAGAACCATAGCAAATATAAGAGAGTGTCAGGTGGAGTTTGCGTGTATATCCTCAACTCGATATGTAGTGAACCTGTGCCCCTTCAAACTGCTCTTGACGCTGTGGCTGTCAGGACACGGATGACACAGGAAAATAACTGTCTGCCATCTATATCTTCATCCAGATGGTGCAGTACCCCTGAACTCATTAGCAGTTCTGGTTTATCAACTCCCTAAACCTTTCCTACTTCTGGGGGATTTTAACGCTCATAACTCTTTGTGGGCCAAGGCAGAGAGGTCGAAAATTTACTGTCCCACCTCGACCTCTGCCTTTTAAATACTGGGAGGCTACACATTTCAGTATGGCTCATGGTAGTTACTCGGCCATTGATTTATCAGTTTGTAGCCCAGGACTTCTCCCATCTATCCACTGGAGAGCACATGACAACCTGTGTGATAGTGACCACTTACCCATCCTCCTGTCACTGCCCCAATGTCATGGCCACAGACGCCTACCCAGATGGGCTTTAAACAAGGCAGACTGGGTAGCCTTCACCTCTGCTGCCACTGTGGAATCTCCCCCACATGGTACCATCAATGTTGTGGTTGAGCAGGTCACTTCAACGATTGTTTCTGTGGCAGAAAATGCGATCCCTCGATCTCTAGGGTGCCCCAGCAAAAGACAGTTCCTTGGTGGTCGCCAGAAGTCGTTGAGACAATCAAAGAGCGTCCGCGAGCTCTGCAGTGACATAAGTGGCACCCTTCCCTAGAGGACCTAATAGCCTTTAAGTGGCTCCGTGCCCACGTTCACCTGCTCATAAAAAGACGGAAACAGGAGCATTGGGAGAGGTACATGTCGACCATTGGTTGCCATATGTCACCTTCCCAAGTCTGGATGAAGCTCAGACGTGTTTTTGGGTACCAGACCCCAACAGGTGTCCCTGGCGTTAACATCAGTGGCATGTTATATACTGACACACACACGATTACCGAGCACTTTGCTGAGCACTATGCTCGAGCCTCTGCATTGGAGAACTATTCCCCAGCCTTTTGCACCCTCAAACAGCGGATGGAAAGGAAAGACCTGTTGTTCACAACTTGCCACAGGGGAATCCTTTGTGTCCATGAAGCCTCAGTTATTTGTAGAGCATTTAGAGGACAAGTTTGGGGAGGTGGGGGGGATTGTCCAAAATGCCGTCAGGGTCAGTCTTGATAAAAACAGCCTCCTCTGTATGGGTATTACTCACTTGTGACAAGCTAGAGGATGTTTCTGTTACTATCATGCCCCAGAAGAGCTTAAATACAGTCCAGGGAATTATCTTCCACAGGGAGCCCCACTTACAGAGTGGGATCTCCTCAGCACCCTTGCACATTGCCCTGACACAGCTCCTGGGCCGGACCGGATTCACAGTCAGATGATAAAACATCTCTTGTCTGACTATAAGCGATATCTGCTCGTCATCTTCAATCGGATCTGGTGCGATGGAGTCTTTCCATCGCATTGGCAGGAGAGCACCATCATGCTGGTGCTCAAACCTGCTAAAAACCCGCTTGATGTGGATAGCTATTGGCCCATCAGTCTCACCAATGTTTTTTGTAAGCTGCTAGAACATATAGTTTGTCGGCGGTTGGGTTGGGTCCTGGAGTCAGATGGCCTACTGGCTCCATGCCAGGGTGGCTTCCGCCAGGGTCGCTCTACCACTGATAATCTTGTGTCGCTTGAGCCTGCCATACAAACGGCCTTTTCCAGATGCCAACACCTGGTTGCCATCTTGTTTGACTTACGTGAAGCATACAACATGACCTAGTGACATCATATCTTTGCCACATTGTATGAGTGGGTTTCTGGGGCCCGCTTCTGATTTTTATCCAAAACTTCCTGTTGCTCTGTGCTTTCCATGTCCAAGCTGGGGCCACCCATAGTTCCATCCATATCGAGAAGAATGGAGTCCCGCAGGGCTCTGTATTGAGTGTCTCTCAATTTTTAGTGACCATTAACGGTCTAGCAGCAGCTGTTGGGCCATCCGTCTCACCATCTCTGTATGCAGACAACTTCTGCTTTTTGTACTGCTGCTCCAGTACTGGTGTTGCTGAGCATCACCTACAGGGAGCCATCCACTTCTGATGGGGTCTTACTGTTCATCTGAAACCAGCACTTTACCTTAGTGATGATCCACTCACTGTAGTGGAGACATATCGATTCGTAAGTCTGGTTTTCGATGCTCGTTTGACTTGGCTTCCTCATCTTCGTGAGCTTAAATGGAAGTGTTGGCAGCACCTCAATGCTCTCCGCTGCCTGAGTAACACCAATGAGTATGGGAGTGTGATTTATGGTTCAGCGGCGCCCTCAGTGTTGCATTTACTTAAGCCATTGCACTATTGCAGAGTTCACCTGGTGACAGGAGCTTTTAGGACAAGTCTGGTGACCAGCGTACTGGTGGAGGCTGGAGTCCCTCGATTGAAAATGAGACACTCACAACTGCTTGCCAGTTACGTTGCCCACATTCGTAGCTCTCCTGAACATCCTAATTACTGTCTTCTTTTCCCAACCATGGCGGTTCATCTCCCGCATAGGCGGCACAGGTCAGGGTTTACGATTGCGGTGCATGTCCCCTCCTTTCTGTCTGAATTGGAGTCCTTGCCTTTACCGCTTCTCCTCGAGGTCCATTCACGTACACCTCCATGGTGTAGCTCTAGACCGAAGTTTCGCTTGGACCTTTCGTGTAGCCCTAAGGACTCAGTTAACTCCGGCAGCTCTCCTCTTGATTCTTGATGTGTACCGGGGCTCTGAAGTGGTTTACACTGACGGCTCGATGGCTGCAGTGTATTCACTGCAGAGCTGGTGGCCATGTCTCGTGCACTTGAGTACATCCGTTCATGCTGTGGCGAGTCATTTCTCATCTCTACTGACTCCCCGAGCAGCTTACAAGCTATCGACCAGTGCTACCCTCGCCATCCTTTGGTAGTGACCATCCAGGAGTCCATCTGTGCCTTGGAATGGTCCAGTCATTTTGTGGTGTTTCTCTGGACCTGAGGATACATCGGCATCCCAGGCAATGAACTTACTGACAAGGCAATGCGGAAACCACTTCTTGAGATCGGCATCCCTGTAACTGATTTGCATTCGCAAGGTTTTTCATCTTTATGAGATGGAATGGCATAATCTCAGTAAGCACAACAAACTGTGTGCCATTAAGGAGACTACGAATGTGTGGAAGTCCTCGATGAGAGGCTCTTGCAGGGACTCTGTGGTCCTCTGTCGGTTCCGAATTGGCCATGCTTGGGCGACCCATGGCTACCTCCTGTGCGATGAAGACCCTCCTCAGTGTCGGTGTGGCATCCGGTTGACAGTGGCCCATATTCTGGTGCACTGTTCTACTTTGAGTGCCCTGTGACAAAATCTCTGGTTACCGGACTCGCCGCTAATTTTATCTGACAACGCCTCATCGGCTGATTTGGTTTTAAGTTTTATTCATGAGGGTGGTTTTATCATATGATCTAAGTTTCAGCACATGTCCTCTGTCTGTCAGTGTCCTCCATCCTAGTGCATTTAGGGTGGAGGTTTTAATGTGTTGCAGAGTGGCTGGCTTCTCCTTTTTATTCTCGTGGTCGGCCAGCCATGGTCATCTCGTTTCTCATTTTAATCTCTTCTACCTGTTTCTTGAGTCTCTGTGGTTTTCGTGCCCCCTTTTTGTCCATTTAAGTGTTTGTTGCCCTTCCTTCATTCTTGTGGTTTTTCCTTTCTTTCCATTTTCTATTGTAAGTCTCATTTGTTTTATTTTAAATCTTGTGGCATTGTTTTATTCGGAGCAAGGGACCAATGACCTAGCACTTTGGTCCCATCCGCCCTCTTTTAAACCAACCAACCAAAGTTCCCGAATGTACTACCCTCCAGGAAATTCCTCATGCTCAAATTATTCTCAGGACTGAGAGCTGACAGAAACCTGAAGTAGGAAGCTTTGAGATATTTAGTGATTCATGGAATGTGTATCAAAAGACAGAATAGATGCCATAGGAGGAGGTGGGGGTGGGGAAGGCTTTTCATTGCAATTGTAAAAAATATTGTCTCTGTTGAGATTGAAATTGAGTGTGACAGCGAAGTTATTTGGTTATGTATGACAGGTCTAGGTGAAATCAAGCTAATTGTTGGACATTTTTATTGGCCACCTGACTCTGCTGTGATAGGTTTAGGGTCAGTGACAGGAAGTCTGTGGTCAGTGGTGTAGAAATACATGGACCAAACAGTATTAGTTGGAGGTGACTTCAACGTACCAAGTATAGACAGGGATATCTATGGATTCATTCAGAAGGTACAGATGTAGAGTCTTGCAAAGTTCTTTTGAACAGGTATTTTGAAAACTGTTTTGAGCAGCTAGTTCAACAGCCAACATTGAATAGAAATATTTTAGATTTTGTAGCTACAAACAGCCCTGATCTAAATGATAGAGACAGGGATTAATGAAGATGATGTCATCAAAGTAACTTTGATTGCTAAAGTTAATAAATTAATCAGGAAGGCTAGGAGAGTCTTCCTGCTAGGAAGAGCTGATAGACAGTTGCTAGCGTCCCACTTGGACACTGAATTGACATCATTTAGTTCCAGTACGATGGTCACAGAGGTATTATGGGCAAAGTTTAAACAGACTGTAAATCATACTCTGGAGAATTACGTACCAAGAAAGTTTATTAAGGATGGAAAAGACCCACTGTGGCTTAACAACAAAATTCGAAAAATGCTGAGGAAGCAAAAGCTGTTGCAGTCTTGGTTCAAAAGAGAACACACAAATAACAACAGAAAAAAGTTAATAGAAATGTGTGCATCTGTAAAGAGAATGATGCACAAAGCTTACAACAACTACCACCATCATATATTAGCCAAAGATCTTGCTGAGAACCCAAGGAAATTCTGGTCCTATGTGAAATCACTAAGAGGGTCTATATCTTGTATCCAGTCATTCATTGATCTGTCTGGTGTGGCAGTAGAATGTAGCAAAAGTGAAGCCGACATTTTGAATTTCACGTTTAAGAAATCACTCATTCCATTGACCATTGCACAGTCTCCTGTAGTGAGGGCATAGAAATAAGCATTGCTGATATAGAGAAACAACTGAAAGAATTGAAAACAAATAAGTCGCGAGGTCTGGATGGAATCCCAGTTCAGTTTTACTAAGAGTACTCTACAGCATTGTCCCCTTACTTAGCTAATATATATTACATCTCTTCTAGTGCAAAATGCCAAGCGACTGGAAAAAGTGCAGGTGGCTCCTGTGTATAAGAAGGGTAAAAGAATGGACTCACAAAATTATAGACCAATATCTTTAACATCACCTTGTTGCAGAATCCTTGAACATATTCTCATTTCTAATACAAGACTATAAATTTTCTACAGCCGGAAAAGCTGGAGTCCACAAATCAGCACAATTTTAGAAAGCATCCCTTGTACAAAACTCACCTTGCCCTTTTCTCAGTAGAGATCCTGTGAACCATGGATGAAGGACAACAGGTAGATTTCATATACCTAGATTTCCGTAAAGCATTTGACACGGTGCCACACTTCTGAGAGTTAACGAAGGTACAGGCATACTGAAGGTTCCCAGGTATGTAAGTGGATCAAAGACTTTTCAAGTGACACACCCAGTTTATTGTCCTCGATGAGGAGAATTCATCAAAGACAAGGGTGTCATCAGGAGTGCCTCAGGAAATTGTGATAGGACTTGTTATTTTGTATATATGTAAATGATTTGGCAGATAGGGTAAGAAGTAGTCCTTGGCTGTTTGCTGATGATACTGTGGTGTACGGAAGATGTCATCTGTAAGTGACTATAGGTGGGTACAAGATGACTTGGACAAAATTTCTAGTCAGTGTGATGGATGGTAACGGGCTCTAAATCTAGAAAAATGTACATTAATGCAGATGAGTAAGATAAACAAAGCCATAATGTTAGATTATAGTGTTAGTCATGTGTTGCTTGACATGTGTTACCGATAGTTTCAATTATAAGCTAGTATTGTGGAAATGCTTCAGGAGCTTAAATGGGAATCATCGGAGTGAAGGTGATGTTTTTTCAAGGAACACTATTGAGAAATTTAGAGAAGTGGCCTTTGAGGCTGACTGCAGAATGATTCTGCTGCTGCCGCCAACATACATTCTGCGTAAGGCCATGAAGGTAAGATTAGAGAGATCAGAGCTTTTATGAAGGCACATAGTCATTTTTTCCCTCCACCCCGCACTATTTGTGGAGTATGTATGTAGAAGTAAATGTACATGCCAAAACAATGAATATCAGCTTTGAGATAAAGGCAATAAAAATAATACAATCACAACAGTAAAGGGCATTTAGAATGGTGTATGAGGGACATTCAGTAATTAATGCAATACATTTTTTTTCTGAAAGTAGGTTGGTTTTATTCAGGGTTCCAGTACATCATATTATTCTCCACTCTTTTGGCTACAAAACTCTATTTTTCAACATAACCTCCATTCAGTGTAATGGCCTTACGCCGCCTTAATGGGAGGGCTTGTATGCCTGCATGGTGTTACACTGCTGGTCGATGTTGGAGCCAACATCTTGTTGCGTCAATAACCTCCCCATCACCTACATACTTCATCCTACAGTGTGCATCATTCATTGGTCCAAACAGATGGAACTCTGTGGGAGGGAGATCCAGGCTGTAGGGTGGATAAGCAAGAAGAGTCCAATGAAGTTTTGTGAGCTCCTCTCAGTTGCGTAGACTTGTGTGAGACCTTGGGTAGTCATGGAGGAGGAGAAGTTCATTTGCATTTGTACGGTGACAAAACACACTGGAGGCGTTTCTTCAGTTTCCAGAGGTTCGCACAATGCTCTTTAGAGTTGATTGTCGCACAATGAGGGAGCACATCAAACAGAAAAACCCCTTCAGATTCCCAGAAGACCTCCCATGATTTTATCAGGTGAGGGTGCAGCTTTGAGCATTTTCTTCAGAGTAGACGTGGTGCAGTGCAACTTCATCAGTTGCCATTTTGTTTCTGATTTGATGTTATGAACCCATGTTTCATCATCTTTGATGTTCGACAAACAATAGAGACATCCAGTTGTGCACAGAGGTGTTTCATTATGATCCATCAAGCACCTCGAATGAGATTATTTATGCATTCCAGCATTGCAAGAGTCACAGCTGTGTGCAGTCAGCGTTGCACGAACATGTTGCAATCATGACAGATGCCGTGCCGGAAAACTCAGCAGGTTTTTGTTCACTGCCAGGTCTCTGTAGACATGCTGCAAGTGGATATCTGTGATGCTCTGGTTTTCTGCCAAAATTAACTCAGTGACAGCTCTCTGTTTGGAACGTACCTCTATTACCGATGACATTTTCAAGGCTACATATAGCACTGCCACCTGTCAGAGTTTCATGAAACTATAGGGGCTCAATTGGGAATATTCCACAGGGTCCCACAACAAATTCCACATTTTTTAACTGATATTGGTCAAGTAAAAAAAGTGTTACATTGATTACTGAATCCCTCCTTATAGATTAGCTTAGAACATCTGAAGCCATTTAGTATTATCAGAAGTGGTAAGGGTAAAGGAAGAGGAGAAGATTGAAATGACAGTGACAGTAACAGTGACTGTTAGGAAAGAACAGGATATAAGCAGAGAATACTTCACAAAATCTTAAAAATCAACTATGGTACTTTGAGAAATTGATTGCATTTCTTTTATTGTTACCAAATTTACAAATTTTAGAATACGAGATTCATTATAATACTACCCTCCCCTTTGGATGCGGGGACAGGAGGGTAGGTCAGTGTTTGGTAAGCACACATTTGTTGATCTGGAATTACCAAGGCGTACCAATTTTTTGTATATGTACTAAAAGTAAGTGAGACATGTTGGATGCCAATTCCAAATTTATTGTTTCAAAATAAACAAAAGAAACTGCAAAGCAAAGATTAGCTGTACTGGTAGCTGTGCTTTCTTGTAACTGCTGCACTCTGGTATCAGAATGCTTAATCACACATGCCATTTCCTCATGAAGCTTATTAAAAATCTGTGTATCATTTAACTTCTTATTTTAACAACTCTAATTTTTGCCTGAGGTCACATGCCTGCTGGAAACTTATATTTATTTTGTTCTCAAATTTTTTGATACATCGATTTAGTTGAGCTCTTATGCAGTCTGTTTTCATAGTAAGTTCATAACAGTTCATTTTCAGACCCTCTTGCATTTTTTATGAACTTTGTTTTCCAAAATGCTCCACAATCACACAGCTATCAAACAATGGATATTCCATGGTGAAATAACAATAATGTGGGAAGTATAGTTTGCTACTCAACACATAGAGGGGACATTCAGTTGAAGACAGGCACTATGACAAAAAGCTACTAAAATATTTAAGCTTTCATACAAAATCTTCCCAAAGTAAAGAACACACACACCCATTCATGCAACCACACCTCGCACACATGCCCGCTTAGACAAGGGTCTCTCTTGCTTAATGTGATCACAAATAGAATAGTGTTCATTGAATTTCTGTTCCAATAACTGGTCAATATGAGATTCTGTTTATAACTGATTAAGCTATAAGATAAGAAATTTTAAGCCCCCACACCAGTAGACCCTTGTTAGTGCAATGATATGGTTTCTTGGTGGCTTGATAAAAATACTGTTGGGCCAGAGCGAGGTCAGTAAGATAAGTTTGACAGTGATAGCAGCAGGTTGCTGGTGCTTGCACCGTAAGGTGATGGTGGCAAGCTGACATGAAGGGTCACATGGGACAAATGTGGCAAGATGCAAAGCAGAGTTTCCAACCACACCTTGTAGGTAGAGGATCATCAGATGTTAGTCCTTCATCTGCTGTCATGCACAGGCCCCTGCCAAAGAGGGCAGTAGAAGAAATATTAGTTTCTGCCTTGAGATCAGTGCCTTCAGTGTAAACTGTTTAGTCTTTGCAACATGGAATGTCAGGCTGTAGTGCCCAAACTCGATGCCAGTAAGCTAGCCCACCCATTGACAAGCACGCTTATGCCAACTTCTACATTTATCTTTAAGTGTGTGGTTTCAGTTGCCCGAGACAGCAGTCTCGTGTGTGTGTGTGTGTGTGTGTGTGTGTGTGTGTGTGTGTGTGTGTGAGAGAGATCTATTTGTGACAGTCTTTTTGCTGTGCCTATCTGCGATTCACCATCTTCGCTATATGGTAAGTAGCAACTTTCCTTTTAATAATATTGATTATCTTTAACTGGATAATTGGTACCCTATAGCTCTTGCAGTCTGTCCATCTGTCCATTCACTCATCTCTACTGACCTGCATTCCTCAGTGTTCTTCACAATGAAAACACAGACACACACACACACACAAATCATTTTTCCAGGGAAGCAAAAGAAATATTTCTTCCACAGCAAAGTAATATAGAATATCCCATTTTACTTTGTACTTATATGAACAGCTGGTGTAGCCAGTGTTAATGTCACAGTTTTTCTGTGCCTCCATTTTTATCATGCAGCATTAAACACATGCTCATGGAATTAACAAACATTTCTACACATCTTATACAAATCACTTATTTCTTACAAAATAGGCTTATTTTTTGTCTGTTGTTGTTCACTGTTTATTTCAAAATTACTAGTTTCAGGTAATGTTGCCCATCCTCAAATATGTTAAACAACAAAATAAATTACAACTGGGTTCTAATTCTGTGTTTACAAAGCTTAAAAATTGTTGTCATTTAATTAATATGCAAAAGTTGTATGATATATGGTATGTCATATTAAAGAATAATCCATCTTTATGGAACTATCGGTTCATTGCCATATACTGAAACCATACTTGCTTGTTGTCACTTAACATTAAAATTTTTTAAACATAATTTAATTGGGAAGAATGCTGTCTATATGTACTAATAGATTTTAAAATACAATACTTTAATAATTTATGTAAAAATATTCAAAGTGTTTTACATGAAGCATTTCTTGTTTGATGTTCACATGTTCACCCACAAATCATCACTGTCATGTGCCACTCAAGATGGTTAGTCCTTCAAGTCTGAGAATTAAATATAATTTATTCCATATAAGGTTCACCAACTTTGAGCTACACCCAAGTAAATATGCATATGTGACCTCTCATAAACACCTGCCTCTCATGAGTTCCATGTCCTTGTTTGATATGTTCCACTTCCTTGTGATTCACTCATTAACTTGATCTAAGGAACGCAAAATAAATAAAACATACAACACTAACTGAACAAAAGTGTATCAGTTCATATTTTCAGAACGAATTTTCTGTCTGCAGAATATGTGCTGATTTGAAATTTACTGGTAGATTAAAACTGTGTCTCACATTGGGACTCAAACCTGGGACCCTTGCCTTTCACATGCACATTCATGGAAGCTGTCCCACATGTCTTGTAGGACTAGTACTCCTGCAGTCCTGGTTTGCTACAAAATTTTAATCTGCCAGGAAGTATCAATTAATATCCTTCCTAGGAGCCGACATGGAACAGCTGGAGGCTCAAAGCACCCTCTGCATGTCCTTCTCCCTCTTAGAATAGGTTGCTTCAACTCTGCCCCATGGGGCAAAATGACTGTAAGCACATGCAGACTGTCAACCGGACAATTGCAGGTAGCAGGCTACCCACCTGCAGCACACATTGTGTACATTGACTGGTGTAACAGGACATTTAAATAAATTAAATATGGCATTTCAAATGAAGGATGTACTAATTATTACTTTGTGTGATAAAACTAATGTGTTAATGAATGAACTGTGTTTATTTGAAAGGCAGTGTGGTGCAGGAAACTTAACTTCTTTGAATGTCTCCATATGCTTCAAGTACCTCTATACATGTTTTATGGTTTGTTAGCAAAACATTGTGTAGCTTTGACGAAGTGTTGAGGCAAGGATTCAGGACCTGCGTAGCCTAGAAAATGAATTGAAATTAATTAACTCGCTATTTTCAGTTGCACCAGGTACTGTACCTTTGGAAATGCAATTAGAAGTGATTGGTTAACAAAACTGCACTCTGATCAGGTACAAGTACTACAACACCACAAATGTGTTGGTTGGTATTGTGGTGTACATATAAAAGAGTTTCCAAAGCTATACAGAAACTTGGCTGACATCAGGTCTGTGGGTCAACATTTTGTTGCGAATAACTTTTTTCTGTCATGAAAATTATTAAAAAATTCAGGACAGTTGCAGCTTCATGATCCACTGCCGATGAGCATTCTCGGACTTGCACCAGCATGGGGTCTTATGCTTTATTTCATCACTTGTGAATAAAAAGAAATTGCCATATTCCACAAATCTAATAAAATATTAGAATTTACATTTACTTAAGTTGAATTAATTTGTTAAAAACCATCCTTTTCATATTTGCCAAGATTTCGTCAGCCCACTTGCATATTTTAATGTGTGCTAAATGTTGGCTGCCTGTATGGGACCTATTCTTCCCTGTGTGGTCAGCAACCAGGTACTGGATATAAACACCGTCTGGTGTGGTATGCTCGTTTACAGACCACATTCTCTTGATCTTCATTGAGTGCCATTTGAAATCTTAACAAAAACCAAACACTTGTAACAGCATTATCAAAACTTTGCTGAATATTAAAATACATATAATTCAATAACACAACAGAACATATTTTGGAATGTCAGCTCTTCTTGTCATTTAGGGAAATTAAAAAAAAAAAAGTGATTTGGATTGCAAATCTGGTGTAGTGTGTTCAGTTATCACTGTGCTGAGTGCAAGCTGTTGTATCAACCAGTGAACCATCATGGCACAGTCTGAAGAGAGAAAGTTAAGATAATAGGCTGATATTTGATGAATTAATGTCACCTACATGTATTGTTAATTGCTATGATGCTCTTTGTCAGTGATAAATTACTTCTGTATCTGCTCCTTGATGTGTGTAAAATGTGAACAATATTGTTATCCAGGTATGGGTGGTGCCCAGCATCATAGCATGCTTTGCCCTTATACAGCGAGCAACTAGCTGGCCACAGTACTGGTCTGCAGTGATATACGGTTCTGCCCTTGTGCTTCTCTTCTCTGTATCAACATTCTTCCATTCAGTCTTCTACTGTAGTCACAACAGGTATGCTTAGATTTTAATATTTATACATATTTACAGATGTTAGAAATTCACAATAATGGGCAGAAATTAGTCACGTCAGTTTGTCAGATAGCAGTCTGTGAACAAATCTTTTGCATTATAGTTGTACTGCTAACAGTGATAAAAACTGACAATGATGATGCCAGTGTGACCAATTGCATCTTGTTCAGTTACTGTGTATATTTTTGATGTGGTTTACGGCAAAGGGACATGTGCATTGAAGTCCACATAAGTTCTGAATATCCAGTGGTGTGAAAATTGGGAACGGGTTTGTAGCTGCTTCCCATTCCTACATCTATCTCCCTTTAATTTTTTTCTGTTTCTGCTGCTTCTTTTTTTCTTCCTCTGTTTCTTTCTTCATTTTAAAATATATTGGTTATATGCATTAGAGTTACCCCCATATGGTACTTGGTTTTGGTTTCTAGTTTCTTTATTTTTAAATACAATATTTAAGACTGTTTTCTCCAGTGTACTGCTACCTCAAACATTTAAATAATGTGAGCTGGAGTTGGAATATTTACCACCTAACAGACAGCAACACTAAAGAACAATTGGATTATCTCAGGCATTCAGAGTTAGTGAACCCCCAAGATAAAATGGGTTGAAAGGTGAAAAGGTCAAAGTAGCTACACAAATGAGATGAGTTAATTCAAAATCTAAATCAAAGAAATACAGTCTGAAAAGAAGCAAAGTTCTGAAGTCAAACTTTAATTATTGTCACATGCTTAGTTGACAGATCCTTAATTCTTGGCAAGTAAATACTTCATTGTGGCTATTCGAATTTGTAATTTTCACAAAATATTGTTGAGAATACTTTATAGTTAAAAAGAGAGCAAAAAGAAGAAAAGGAGACAGTATAAACATATTGCATGTTTGAAACATTCAGCTTAGTTAAACATGGATGGCTCTGAGCACTATGAGACTCAACTGCTGTGGTTATCAGTCCCCTAGAACTTAGAACTACTTAAACCTAACTAACCTAAGGACATCACACACATCCATGCCCGAGGCAGGATTCGAACCTGCGACCGTAGCAGTCCCACGGTTCCGGACTGCGCGCCTAGAATCGCGAGACCACCGCGGCCGGCAGTTAAACATGGAAAAACAGCTTATATTGGTCAATGTTATCTTTATAATCAGGTACCTGACCCATGATTGGTGAACGGTGTAAGATGTGCAGCAAGAGTGCATGTGGTAGCCATTTGTTTGAGAAAAAAAAAATCATGTGTAAGTTGTAAGTACCTAATTTCCAGCTTGCAACTTATAATCAGTGACATAAAACTGTGCAAGATATTGTGAATTGGAAAGAGAAAGAACTTTATTGAGCAAAACACAAAAGGGAAATTTTTGTTGCAGAAAGGTAATCACATTTTCTGATGTAAAGGAGCTCTGATTTTGTCATCAAAACATTACAAAAATACACATCTGCTGATAGTGAAGAGCTAAGCATACATACTGAATTTCGTTGTAGAAATCATCAAAAAATAAGCAGCCTAGTTAAACCAGCCAAGAAGTTCAGTTCCATCACTGCAGTAGGTGTGGCAAATTTTCACTACAGAATAACTGTTACAATGTGGACATTGTAACATAGCAATTGCCAACAAGTGTAAACATACAAGAACTTAGATTACCCAATGGGGGGAAGAGAGGTGCAGGGGAACATGCCTCGCCTCCCTCTTGCAGAGTTGGCAGCCAACACCCATGTTTTATGCTTCTGTGAAATTGCAGCTGACACATGGTCATTTGAAAAATGAGGGTGGTTTGAAAAGTTCTCAGAATGACCATGAGAGGTTAGTGCTAGTGCAGAGAGTTGTTCACATGATATTCATTGGACTGTTGCCTGTAAATACGTACCACGTCAGTGCTCTTGGAAGAGAGCTGAGAGCTGTGTTGGTGACGTGGCTCTGTTGTTGTTCTCATGTAGTGATTTGTGAAGATGGAAAAAATAAAGATTCATGCTGTGATTAAGTACTTCATAAAGAAAGTTATGAAAGCAAAGGACATTCTTGCTGATTTCCAGAATACAATGGGGGACTCTGCTCCTTCATATTCAACTATTGCCAAGTGGACAAATGAGTTTAAATTTGGTTGGGAGAGCTTAGATTATGATCCGTGCAGTGGTTGGCCAAGATATGTCACTACTCCAGAACTCATTGCAAAATTGCACAAAATGGTCATGGAGGATTGCCAATTGAAAGTGCGTGAAATTGCTTACGCTTGCCAGATGTCATCTGAAAGAGTATATCACATTTTAACTGAAGAATTAGAAATGAAAAAATTATCTTGAAGATGTGTGCTGCAACTCTCGATGAAGGATCAAAAACGCATGCCATCACCACGGCAAAATTACATGAACTAAGGTATGAATTGTTGCCACACCTGCCTTATTCACCTGATATGGCTCCATCAGACTTCCATCTCTTCCCAAAACTGAAAATTTTTCTTTGTGGATGAAGATTCACTTCAAACGAAGAATTGATAGCCAGAGTTGACAACTATTTTGCAGGCGTGGAGGAAACTCATTTTCGAGATGGGATCAAGGCACTGGAACATCACTGGACCAAGTGCATTAATCTACAAGGAGACTACATGGAAAAATAAAAAAAGTTTCAGTGATGTAAATACTTTTTTTTTTTTTTTTTTCTATTCCGCTCTTAGAACTTTTCAAACCACCTTTGTAAGAAAATAATGAGCAATTATTAATACAAAACAAAGCAGTTTTTGATAATGGCTACTACATAATTGCTTTCTTAGGTTGGCAATATCTTTTACGAGGAAGTTCAGGCCAGACCTCTAGCAGTAATTTACACAACCATAGTTTTCAAACCCTCTCCCACCTAAAACTATCATTTGTAAGTAAAGAAGTGGAAACACATAAATAAAAGTGTACAGAGTATGTACATGCAATATGAAAACATATTTAACTACATAAACAGATTAGGGAGATTGACCTCTTACTGTTCAGGAAATTAGGGAACAATTTTATAAATATGAAGGTTTCAGAAATAATGAGTGTCGTTAAACAAGCTATGTGATAAAAGTTCTGTTCTTCTTACGGACAAGAACCATGTGTTTTTAGAAGGATCCAGGGTACAGTGTGCAAGTATTTTGTCCTGTGAACAACAGATTTTTATTTAAATTTTATTTGTGAGGGAGAATACATTCACATTTAAGAGTAGCAGTATAGCATTAGATGTTAATAACATTTTTTCCATGACTCATTTCTTGTTATCAGAGTTATTAATGACTTAAACATCATTGAAGCTGCTGTCTGCATGGAACAAGATGCACATTATCAGCATGGAGTTTTAGTGAAGTGAACTACAGTACCTGTTGTAGGTAATTCAGATGACATTAGTCTCTGGCATGATGTACATGTACCTTACGCAAATATTTTATCCTGTGACTCCTGTTACAATTTTGTGTTGACAAGAGCCTCTACATGTGGGTATTTACTAGTGAGCATTCATTCTGAAGTACACTAAATGTAATCTGGCTGCTATCTAAAGCCATGACTAGAGATGATTCTCGTTTTGTCAATTTTATATATGACAAAAACCACTTGGCTTCAGGTAATGTAAAGTACCATCATGTGATGTAGCAAGGCCCACTCCTTCTGAAGAAGATATTTTTAGAAATATTGAAGCCTAATAAACCCTTGTTTTGCAACTGGTTGGCTGATTGTTTTAACATCTCCACCTGTGGTAGGCATTACAGACATTGTGGAGCTCATCAGCCTCCCTCAGGAGTTCAAAACTAAAAGTTTAGAACAAGCGTTCCCTTTTCTATAGAAGTCATGTAATGCAGCTCTGTTCTACAAGGTTTTTAACTTTGCTTCCGCCGTTTGCCGAAAGGTGGCAACAGCGGTAAGTAGCGGTCGAAAGAAACAGATCACAGACGTCAGGCAGTTAGCTTGGACCTTGGTCAACATAGCCACATTCAAACATCAGTTGATTTGTGTCTGCGTCATAAAGTTGTTCTTGATTGAAAATGTCAGTTTACGAGCCTAATTCTCGTAATTTGTGGGAGCTGTTTTAGTGAAAGAACGTGCCTTGAGTGGTTTCAACACTTCAAGAATGGTGATTTTAACATTGTAGAGTGGCATAGTGGTGAAAGAGAGATGTTTTCGAAGATGCAGAATTGGAGACATTGCTGAGTGAATACTAGCATCAAACTCAAGAAGAATTGGCATGATTAGTGGGAGTGACACAGCAAGCCATTTCAAAACATCTCAAGGCTATGAGCATGATTCAGAAAGAAGGAACTTGGGTCCCGTGTGAGCTGAAACCAAGAGATGTTGAACGGCATTTGTGTGTTCGTAAACAGTTGCTTCAGAGGCAAAAATGGGAGGGATTTCTGCATCACATTGTGACCGGGGATGAAAAATGGGTTCATTACGATAACCCTAAATGCAAAAAATGGGGATATCCTAACCATGCTTCCACGTCGATGGCCCAACCGAATATTCATGGCTCCAAGATCATGTTCTGCATTTGGTGGGACCAACTCGGCGTCGTGTACTATGAGATATTAAAACCAAGTGAAACAATCACAGGTGCTTGTTATCTAATGCAATTAATGCGTTTGAGCAGAGTATTAAAAGACAAACGGCCACAATACAGCGAAGGAACGATAAAGTGATTTTGCAGCATGACAACGCTCGACCCCACATTGCAAAAGAGGTCAAAACATACTTGGAAACTTTAAAATGGGAAGTCCTGCCCCACCTGCCATATTCTCCAGATGTTGCTCCCTCTGACTATCACCTGTATAGATCAATGGCGCATGGCCTGGCTGACCACCACTTCAGATCTCATGAAGAAGTCACAAATTGGATCGATTCGTGGATTGCTTCAAAAGATGAACAATTTTTTCAATGCGGAATTCGTACAGTGCCCAAAAGATGGGAGAAAGTAGTGGCCAGTGATGGAAAATACTTTGAATGAGGCAGGGTAACCAATTTGTTTCATTAAAGCCTCAAATGTTGGGGAAAAAACGGCGGAAGCAAAAATTGTACACCTTGTAGAAGAAGGTGTTTTCCTTGACAGACTGACATTTTCTCTTGTCAAATTTTCGTATAAACAAATCAATGGAAACTCCAGGTAGGAATATCAACGATGTAGGAAAAGATAGAGTGCTACTTTTGCAAGAGGTGTTCTTGCTTGTGTTGAGAGAGAGAGAGAGAGAGAGAGAGAGAGAGAGAGAGAGAGAGTGTGTGTGTGTGTGTGTGTGAGTGTGAGTGTGTGTGTGCATGTATTTTCTGACAAAGGCTGTAGCTGAAAGCTAAATGTGAGTGTCTTTTTAATCGTGCCTGTCTGCAACTTGACGTGTCTTCTTTACAGTAAGTAGCACTCTATCTTTATATAAACAAGGTAGAAAAGAATGTTTGAAATTGCAGGTCTGTTACATTGCTCTCAAACACTAACAGATAAATTGTGAAAGTAATTCTGGATTGTGCCATTAATTCTGAGACGCTTCTGAGACTAATATAAGAGTTCCAGATTGTTAAGATATTTACAGAACTCGCTAAACCAGTAAGATGCTGGAGTACTACATCAGCAGCAGAGTATTTTATCCATTAAACACTTGGAAACATTCTACAAGTACATTGATCTCTCCAAAACTTTTGAAACAATACACTATACGTACATTTTAAAAAGCTTTCAAACTATGACGTCAGTGGAAAACTTTGCATTGGAGCCAGAAACAAATTTTTATGTTCTTAACCATTTGCATTCAAATTTAAATTTTTATGCAATGTGAAAGAGACTCGTTAGGCCATGTTATGTCTAGAATCATAATAGTAATAGCACTAAGAAACTATACAATAAGGCAGAAAAAATACAAAGAATAAGATCCAGGATAAGAAACATAAATTTGGCATTTCTCAAGACTCCATATAGGGTGCATTCATACTTACATCAGTGATTTCCATTTCCTTACAGGGGAAGTCTGTGAGCTCAGTTGGCTAAAACCAAATAAAAATGATTTTAAAATAGAGAAATGTGTATATTCTACCACCCATCAAGCTCATTAGTCCGTAAATCTCTGCATTAGTGTAGAAACAGTGTCTGAAGGTTATCAGATCCAAAGACTATAGACTCAAAGCTTAATGAAGAAACAATATCATGTTACAGACAATTATGATTGCCAGATTCAGGATAGCTATAACAGATATTATATGGCAAAAAGCTGAACCTTTGCAAGAAATGATGTATTTTAATATATGCATTAGTTATGGAGTTAAATTTCCTAAAATAGCACTTGCTGTGGTGTTCTACATTCTTCCCTTATTTGACACCACAGTGCAAATCAAATATGTAGTTTAAATGAAGTGATTGAAACACAGAAGAATGGAAGAGTGTGCACACTTGACAAGGACAATATGTGGACATTTTATGTCATCTACTGCGTATGCACATGGCAGTAATCCAGCATCAATGATTGACGTGCTTGAAGAACTTGAAAGGTACTCAGCCAGAAGAAATGAACCTTACAGGAATCTAAATGTACAGAATGAATTTCCCTGTAACACTTACCTTAATATGTATGATGACAAGCTCCAACAGGCGTGCAGTCCCGGATGTGTTTGATATGTTACTTGACTATGTTGAAAGGCAGTTGGCACAGACTGCAGCCTGTGACGTGCATAGCGTCACTACTGCATTGCTCATCACTCAATGTGCTGTGGTAGTTGGCACACTCCACTTGCCACTCTATTTTCTCAAACTACTATAATTTAATACTTTTGTTAATTTGTAGTACTTGTTTGCAAAAAGCTACAGTTATTTTTGTGACAGTGTTCGTCATATGCACACATCATGTGATCATACAAAAAAAATTTATCCCACCATGTCCTTGTATTTTATGTCAGTTTTACACCTCCAGTGACGAACTACACTTTGTGGTGCCAGATCTTTATGGATCCATAATACACTGACAGGGGGGGAAAAAAAATTGCAACACCAAGAAAGAGCTGTGCGACATAAACGAAAGTTGGTAGGTGTGTTCCTGAACTGAAAGATGATGTCTGTTCAAATTTTGCACCAGTTGCATGCAGTGCCACTATGAGGTTGTGAATCAGGTTTGCTGTAAATACTCACTGTAACAGTTGTGAGTTTAGTTACCTTTGACATTGAACGTAGTGAGTTGATGAAACTTCTTGGCAGATTAAAACTGTGTGCCCGACCGAGACTCGAACTCGGGACCTTCGGTAGCTCAGATGGTAGAGCACTTGCCCGCGAAAGGCAAAGGTCCCGAGTTCGAGTCTCAGTCGGGCACACAGTTTTAATCTGCCAGGAAGTTTCATATCAGCGCACAATCCGCTGCAGAGTGAAAATCTCATTCTGATAGTGAGTTGATGTTAGTCAAGAATGCCTTTAAGGCAACAAAGATGCCATTATCAGCATCTCACTGAGTTTGAACAGAGTTGTATAATAAGACTATGAGAAGATGGATGTTCCTTCTGTAATATTGTAGAAAGACATGGCACAAATGTAACGACTGTATATGATTATTGCTGGGAGTGGAAGTCACAAGAATGTTTGGTTGCAAGAAGACCAGGATCCAGATAGCCACATGGCACTGAAAGGGAAGATCAATTTGTCTGGCATATGGCTCTGGCACATCGTACTGCATCTGCAGCAGCAATGTGAGCAGCAGTTGCCACCACACTGACACAATGAATTGGTTACTTCAAGGACAGCTCTGAGCCAGATGCCTTGTAGCATGCATTCCATTGGCCCCAAGCTACTGCCATTTGTGATACCAGTGGTGTCAAGCAAAAGATCATTGGAGGGCAGGGTGGACTCTGTTGTGTTTTCTGATGAAAGCTGGTTCTGCCTCAGTGCCAGTGAAGGCTTTTGGTTAGGAGGATGCCAGTTGAGGGCTTACAACCAACCTGCCTGCATGCTGGACCCACTGGACCTACACCTGGAGTTATGGTCTGGGCTGTGATTTCGTGTTACAGCAGGAGCACACTCGTGGTTATCCCATGCAGCTTGACAGCAAAACTGTACATCAGTCTGGTTATTTGACTTGTTGTGCATTATGCTCACCTACGTACCACTGTTGTAACCCAACATAATATACAGTGTGTCGACATGTTGACTTGACCTGCTCGATCACCAGTTCTGTTTCCAGTGGAGCACATATGGTGGAGCATCATCGAACAACTACTCCAGCAATATCCACAAACAACAACTGTATTGACCAACCAGGTGCAACAGGCATGGAACTCCATCCCAGAAACCAACATCTGGCACCTGTACAGCACAATACAAATATGTTTGCATGCTTGTATTCAACATCCTGGCAGTTATACCAGTTGTTAATGTACCAGCGTTTCTGATTTGCTGTGGCTTATATCACACTTAGATTAACCTGCTTACATTAGCAGTAATATGTTACCAGACAAATTTATTCCTGAAATTTCATTACTCTACATTAAATATTTTTTGGTGTTGCAATTTTTTGTTGTTATTTATACAACCTTTTAGGATAGCATTTATATTAGCACACTTCAGTATTTTTTTATTGTTACATTATTCCTGTTCCAGCTTTGACCTGAAGATGATCTGTAGTGCAAATTGAAACTGATAGTAGGTAATCAAAAGTTATGATCCAGGCAGTATTTGTTTACTATATAACAAAAGAGATACAATACCTAAGACATTGTATCAATTCGTCAATTATGTAACTGATAGTAAAAGCGACAGTGATCTCGCAGTTTAAATCTTTGGCATGAAATGTTCCATTCTGCTATGTTCTCATCATTTCATTGAAACTCCACCGTACAATACAAATGAAACTACATGTATTATTGGAGCTTACATGATATTACTTGCCATCACCATAACTGCTTCTACTATTAGTACTACAGTCACTACCACACGTAACTGAATCTACCATTACTACTGCACTCAATTACGTTCCCTTCTATGAATCATTCATGTACACTATATCTAAATGAAATACATTAAGAACAATAACAACAGTTTTTGCCTTCCAGTCTGTGCAAGGTACACTATTGCTCCCTGGTCCATAAGAGCACATTGTAAGTTTCTTGTGTGCAACAGAGGATGGTGTTGTAATCTGCCTCTCCCATTGTCTCTTGAACATCTCATTGCAGGGGACAAATCACCCATCACAAGGGAGAATTATTGTTTTCACTGAAGAGTGCTGCTGTATGCCAGGCCAGGTCACCCCAATCCTAGCTTCTTGGTTGATAAGAGACAACCCATGTCTGCACTACGGCTCCGACATTGAATTTATCTTCACTGCGCATATGCCCTAGCCTGTCCATGTGCCACAGCTGTTGACTTCAAGTATCTTCAATGGATTGCGTCGTGGTCTTTCATCACAACCTCTTACAGTACACTGAGTGGAGGTTGATTGATTGGGTGTTTATTGAAATGATATTGGTGATATTGTCTAGGATTTCCCACATCTCTCAGTTCTGTAACTCACTGACATCAATTATTTTGTGACAGTTTAGCTGCTGCTGATCAGTATCAACTACATTGCGTGCAGTGGACATCCCCAGATAGTATGTTCTGATATGCCTTTTTTGCCATGAGCTGACTGAGAAGTCTGTCTTTGCCTAGTTCGATGTCAGTAGGTTATGTAAGAGCCTTGGCCTGTCAGGTACAGTCAGTCCTTTTGAGGGATTTAGGTTTCTTTGTTGCCCTCTCTTTTATGTTTGTGAGGAAACGATAAGTATGCCTCACTGTTTCAGTCACAAACATGTTTCCCTATTAAATTCTACACTTCAGATGGTTTCCTATCTTCAGCCAATACAGTGACACTTAGTGTCAGTGGCTGGAATGGACCCATAGTTATCCTTGCCCATTGTAAGAGGTGACTAAAGGGAGTCTTATACCTGATAGAGCTTTTATTTTGACATGTGTCAGTTTTAGCTCATTTCAGAACCTTTCCTTCAATTTTTTGGCTTAATTACTTGTAGTCCCCTTTTAGGGTTTGACCTCCACATTCCTAAATTTCACAGAAGTGGACCATTCAAGAAAGGGCAACTTACTTGGTCTATAATGTATCCATCATGCACTGTGATTTTCTGCACCTACTATTAAAATGGATTTATGTTCACACCGAATATGTAGTGTGAAAGCTAATCTGTCGTAGGGTGGGGTGGTCATCATGTGCTCTCGTGGTTGTAGCCACCTGACAATGAAGGGATCACTTTATTGGTGCCTGAACTGTAACCAGCCCATGTATGCTGAGGAGTAGGTGCCTGGTCAGTCTGAGGCGCTGGGACTATGGGCAATGGCTACTATGCCAGGTAGCCTTTGCCATGGCAGTATGGTGTCAGTGGGGAAACCCACCAATGAGAGGGAGTGCATCAAGGCAGATGACCCATGATTAAATGGATTAAACTCATCCATACTGGTGGCCATGTCAACACGGCCATTTCAGCCAAGAGAAAGAAAGTTTTGAATGCAGAGGCTTACAACCCGATGGTGTTTCCATCTTTGGCCATGCTATGGGATGTTAGTTGGGCAAGGGAAAATGGAGGCTGGTGGTTCTCCCTGTTCTTGGTATGCTCCAGCAATAATGAAGCCACTGTTTCTCATTGAAAATATTGGGGATCAGTTTGAGAAGTTGCTGCAGTAGGGAAGTTGAGAAATGGATCTTTATTGATAAACACATTGAATACTAACTGAACACAAGTACTTCAAGCTTGTGACAAGGTTGGGAGCATACCCATTACCACCTCTCCACGTAACAAACCCAACAAGATTCAAGGTGTCATTATCCATTGGGGCATGATGCTACAAACAGATGAAGAACTCCACGCTAACCTTAAGTGGCATGGAGTCCATTTTGTTCATCACATCAAGAATGGACGTAAGGATAAGAGGGTGATCACAGGAGCTTTCATCCTAGCCTTCATTGAAAATGTTTTGTCTGGGAAAATTATGGTCATGGTGTATAGGTTTGATATTGGGCCATATTTTCCTCCCACTATGAAATGCTTTAGGTGCCAGAGGTTTATGATCTCCCACTACACAAACAAGGCTACTTGTGCAGAATGTGGAATCGTTAAGTATGAGGGTGGGCCTCATAAACAACCATCTACATGTTAAAACTGCTAAGAATTCCACCCCCTCATTCACTGATATGTGAATCCAGGAAAGTAAAACACCTGAGTGCTTTTATCAAGATGCCAAGGAAAAGTTTGAATGACTCCACCCTAGCAATATGACACCTAGGTTTGCAAGCATTGTGTCAAAGTCCTCACCTAGTGTGATGACAGGGTCTCAAATGGCAACTCTTGGCCCTAAATATTAGTGCCCCCAGATATTAGTGCCTGTTTTTCAGTTGTGGGAGAGGACATCAATTCCCTCGACTCCTAAACTAACAGCACCAGTGGTAACCCCCCACCCCCATTGGTACAGCCAAAATGCCTTGTCATCCGGCATCATCAGGGAAGAGGATGCCTGCCAATGTGCCCCCATCCCAGGATGAAACAGGTCAATAGTCTTTCTCAGATCCCAGTCTGATGTTGCTTCAGTGAAACTATAATGGATACCTTCACCACCTGCCAAACTCTGTCAGTTCACAGCTTTTTACTCTGTTGTTGGTATGGTGCTCCGAGAGAAATATTTCTCACAAAATCGAACCCCCTACTATTAAAAACTACAAATCCTAATGTAAAAATTGCATTTTAACACCAAGAGGGTGCCTGGAGGAGTCTGCACACTCATACAGACACTTTCAGTGAGCAGGAACTGCTAATCATTGCATTAAAAGCTTGGGCTGTTCATATCTGCATGCCAGTTAGCATAACTGTATGTATTGACTTGGCGTGTGGTTTGTAGCATTTTTGTTTTGCATGTTGGTATTCTGGTTGTTATGGATGTATTTATCGAGTCTCATGTTTATTTGTAGTTTACTGTTACTATTTGAGTTTACACATTCTTATTTTGTTACTTGGAGATAGTGAGTGGAGCTGTGGTTGGTGGAAAATGAAGTCTTAAGTGGAGAAATCAAAACATTTCTAACATACTCTTCTGTTTGAGTACAGTAGAGGCATGACAGCAGCAGAGGTAGCCAGAAACATTTGTGTCATGTGTGGGAATAGTACCACACAGTTCTTTTGCAATTCTACATATCTTTGTTTTATCCCACCTGGACTATAGATCTGTTGCTTAAAGGTCAGCAGCAACATCATTACAGAGCTTTCTAGACACTGTCCACCACAATAGTGTGTGGTTGGCAACTGGAGTTTTCCGTAAGGACCCTGTAGACAACCTATTGGTTAAAGCTGGTGTCCCAGTATCGAGGGTCAGACACCAGCAACTTGTGGGAAGCTACATGGTCACAGCCTGTCAGATGCCTTAACCTGTTTGTGCTACTCAACTCGGTTTCACAACCAACAGTTCAGACTATTTACTAATTGCCCAAAAATGGGTAGACCAGCTGTGTTACAATTGGAAGCCCTGTATGCAAGGACCTCCAGCTATCCCCTCTTGTCTGTGTTCATAGAGTCCTCTATCAGCACCCCCCCCCCCCCTTTATGGTAAAGATTATAATAGTACAGTCACTTGTGGCAAGGCGTTTTTCAACATTTCAGCTTCTGATCTTCCTGACTATTTGTTTGTTAACTATTGTGATGTTTGTCTGTATTGCACTTTGCACCAGCCCTCCCTTCATATGTTGGTGGGTTTCCAATTCTGTTGCCATTTCCATATTTAATTCCATTAAAGCTTTCTGCAGTGTTATACCTCTTTCAGCATGCACTGAACTAAACCATAATGGTGACCTGACGTTCACTTCATTGGTATAGATGAGTGGATACCACTCACCTTTGACCAAGTTGAGTGATGTCTTCAAATTACTGTATGTATCTGTCTATGGCATTGCTGAATTTGAAAGTCTGTTGAGGTGATAATTGAACTTCCCATGACATTTAGAACCTTCACACAAGTCACATGTTCATTTCAGTGTTGTGCTGTTTTTATGGCTAAGTTGCAGATTTATAACACTATACATTATGACTAGCATTGCAACTGAGATTCAGAGACTTTTCCACCTTTTGTAGATGGTTTCTGTAAGGATAGAATGCTGACTTTCATTTTCTCAGCTACATTGCTAATTTTATCCACGAGATCCTGACGACACCTCATACAGTTTAATTGGGATATTTTTAAACCCCCTTGTGTCTTTCATTGCTGATAGTGAAATGTTATTCTGCCAAGTGATTTAACAAATTGTCTGTACAGCTTCTCAATATTATAAACTTTACTAATTCTATGAAACTTATTCAGTAAGTTCTGTAGAATCTGAGTGTCAGTATAAAGGTTTTTGAATTCCTGTTGAATGCATTTGATAGCATTGGGTACCACAAGCATTACAAATTTCTCTTTCAGCCATTTGGCTCTTATTATACATCCCAACACTGTTAGAAGGTTTGATAATTCTTCTAGTGTGGTGAGGCAGAACGTCTCTTCACATTGTTTGTAGATTTATTGTGTCTGTATGCTTCTCTTTCATATGTTTACTTCCTGTTACTAGTTTTGCTTGTGCTCCTTGACTGCATATTTCATTTGCTATTGAAGTGGTTCAACATGTCTATCCTGTTTCAGTGTTTGTGTTGAAAACTATACTGACCTACAAATTTACAGTACTACAACAGCTCTTTTGGTGCACTTGATGTTTTGCTTGGTGAATGACCCACTTTCTTTTCCAGTACTTGGATATACCATGATTATACTTTGCAATGTTCTCTGTCTTTAACAATTATTCTTGATACCTCGTCACACTGAATTTTGGTATCTTCTTTTGATACAGCATTTCTGTTTCATTTTTCAAGGGGCAGCACATGCTTCCAGGTTTTGTAGATGTTTTGCAGATTCCAGTCATTTTTATGCCTTGGTTGTGTATGACTCTCCTTCATCTTGATTACTCACATCTAAGGATACCTTCTGATTTTTTAAAAATTTTGTGCCAGAAATTCTGCACCCTCTCCACTCCTAGTTTGTTCTTAGTTGGAGATTTGTGCCGTATACACATTCAGCAATTCATCTTCTTATCTTGAGGTGCTCTGTCTTCAGATATTTCTTAGTCATTCACCCATAATCAAAGCACAGAATGAGTGTGGTTGGAACTCTAAGCACTATTTCCTCACACTGACTTGCTGAAAGAAATTGTGACCTGTAGAGTATTTTGACACAAAAAATAATGTTCAGTTTTGTTTGAGACTGGAAGTGCAATGGCCTGTATTTTTGCAGATATATTTCTTGATGTGTTGCATACTTGTCAAAGATAAGTGAGTGAGTGATGGTTTCTGAAGTGTAGGTGAGAAATTCCTACTGCTCTAGCTGACCCCGGGGTATAGACGGGTGACTACATTGTCAGAATGTTGAATGACTGAGGGTTGAGGCTGGGTGGAGGCCAGTGAAGACCTAAAGGGAAGAAACTGGTGCAATCAGTGCTTTATTTTCCACTTGTATATTAGCACTGCATTGATGTGGGGAGGCGACCACATGATGTGGGGAGGCGACCACATGCGGCTCACTCTGTGGGAAGAATGCTGGTGGCTTGTCAGATGGCAGCTGGCAATTGGTTAGCCTGTTGCGACACGTGCCTTGCTTTGCTTATGCCGGTCTTCAGTGCCACACACACATGACCCTGTTGTATGTGCCACAAACACTGGCATCAACAGCACAGGAAGGTGACAGGAATCGTGCAGAGGTAGCTAACTCTGTGATGAATGTCTGCACCTGGTTGGCGAATGTGTGCAGTGGGGAGGCGTGTCTACCTCAGTGTTGGAAGGATGCTGCTGTGCACAGGCTTTGACATGCTGCCCTCAGGGCAGGAGCCTGGTTGCTACTGGTTTGAGCCAGACAGGAAGGCCCACTGCATTGTGACACTAAGTCTGGAGGGCGGACTTAGTGCAGGAAGCAGATTGCACGATGGCTTCTGCTGGCAGCTCCATGCCAAATCCTTGCCTGGCATACCCCCTGAATTCTGGTGGAATTGCTGGGCTGCAAAAGAATCTGCTATGAAACTGACCACTGTTATTTTCCAGCTAACACCCTACCTGTTACGTCAAGGCACACCTTCTAGTCACAAACTTAATAACACTAAAACCTGATAGTGGAGTAATCCCTTTGCCTGCACTGCAAGAACAATGTGTTACTGCCACACTGGCAGGTCTCACCGAGTGAGTTCAGCCCATCTCGCAATAATTCAGCATCACTGTTGCTTTGGATGAAATGACAATACCCTGCACTACCAGCGGCTGCTGCAGTGTCCCAGTGCACCTTCCCACAGATTTGCCCTTAAAATAATAGAGGAACTACACAACACATTGTAGGAATACATTATTTGTAAAAACCAGTCTCTGGTAACTTTTTGCTTTTGCAAAGACAATATATTTTTTCTTTAGTTTATGAAATATCAAAATGAAATATTTTTTCTTTTTTAATGTAATCATTTAATTCTTATCAATTGATTCATTGCAATACTATGACTGCAAATGGTGAACTGATCCATTTACAGATTTTAATTAAGTCTTGTGAAAAATATGACATAGGTTCAAACAGTTGACAGTTAAAGTGACAGTTGTACCCTGTCTCAACAGAAGGTATTTGATTGCACAACTGAAATGGCAGTATGTCATTGTCATAACTGCATGTCAGAAACACTATATTTCCTTGATGCTCAAAACTGTGCAACACACACACTTTCAAACATTTATTATACCACCTCAGAGAAATGTTGAACATAATGAATGATGTATCTACCCTTATAAATTTATATCAGTTTTAAATACTGTCTGTTTTGCTCACAGTCAAGGTAAGGGCAGAATGAATTCAGTTGTTGGACAAGTGATGCACAGGTAAATGTATATATATAATATTTTCGAACACTAAACAAGACATTAGCTTTTCACATTCTTTGATGAAGTGTATAGGTGCATTTGTCTCAATAGAATGTTTCCAACATGGTTACTTTTTGGATCAGTTGCGTTTACTTCTATGTTGCAACTTCAAGCCAGATTAAAACAATGCACTGGATCCTTCCCTTTTTCTAGAAATAGTTTAGCCAGCTGAGCTAATCAGGTGTGTCTCAAAGGTTACAATGTATCAGTACCTTTTTCCTACTTTCAAAATTCCACGCAGGTTGTTTTTCATAACTTGATGGGCCAGGACCCTAGAGAGAAATGATATGACAAAGAATGAATTTAAACCCTCAGGGGCTGTACAATTCTTTTTTGAACAAATGGTTGGAAAATAGAGCACCCTGAGCCTTTAAAGTACTATTTCTCTTTCCTTTTTGTAAATCTAACCTCTGACTGTCTTGTATAGTCCCTGCAGAGGCTTGACCAGTGACAGCCGTGTTTGGGCTCAGGAAACCCAGAATTGCTATGGACTGGTCAATCTCTATTACCATAAATTCTAGATGTGCTTCAGTGACTATCTTTGGGTGTGATGCGGAAAATTTTGTGTTTCAGAGTGGAACGTTTGGCATAACCGTATGGTTCACAAGGATAGTAACAATCTCTGTTAAGAAAATCTCCATAATAATCATTATCTGGCGACTTCTGAGGACACTGTCACACTGTAGTTGATAGACTTATGCAGGCAAGCCGAGGTATCCTTGGGTGTGGACTGTGTAGATCCTTAACTCTCAGAGGAAGCAAATGTGGACTCCACAAACACAAAAACAAATATTTGAATTGTATGGGTGAGCAGTTAGGGATCGCCTGCACCCACTCAAGAAAGGCTGGACAAAATTGCCCACCCCTAATTACATTAAGAAAATCAGAATTTGATCACTGTAAAAGAGCACAACAACATCGAAATGTTTTTGTCACCATAAAGAGGAAAATGAGCTTTCAAGAAAGTATCCCCTTCCTACATCAATAAAACTTAAAAGTGCTGGAACTGTAAAATTTGTCAAACAATGGAACAGTTTTGGTTGTACCTGTGACTAAGCAACCTAATTGGATCTTAAACAAAGCCTGGACACTTCACAGCAACCTGACTGCATTCTAACACCAGTCCAGCATCCAAGAAATGGAGGCTTGTTATCATCTTATGTGTTAGTGGCAGGTAAAGGGGGAAGAGATGGAGCAGATAGATTCTCCTTATTACTGTCTTACAGAGCCTTTGTTCAGTTGCAGCTGGACTATGGCTATGCTGTATGGTCCTGCACAACCATCCTGTCTAAAGACCTTGAACTCCATTCACCATGCAGGAATTTGACTGGCAACAGAAGCCTTGATGGCAAGCCCTATATTCAGCCTCTGTGCGTAGTTTGGGGAGCTACTGTAACCAATTCTTTGGAAGTTCTTTGCAGTATGAAATGCATATAATTTCTGCTCAATCGCACAATTTCCACCTTTTAATTTTCTTGTTCAACCATCAGCAGAAAATTTCAAGCAAATTACAGAACAAGAACCAGACTGCTTGGGGCAAGAGTGAAGGAACAGTTTGAAGAGCTCAGTGTAGCAGATCTGAATGTTTTAAGAATGGTTGGAGAAAGTATCCTCCCTTGTTAGCTGTGAGGCTCTGGCTCTTTTTTAAATTGACCAAATACAAGAAACCTTGTACAACAGGTTTTATTTTAAAAAAGCCTGCAAGATATTTGTGATGAGTACTGTAATGTACCTGTTACTTATGCATATAAGTCCAAGCAAGGCTATACTGTTGACTGCTCAGTAATTGCTCCTGACAGTTTCTTCATGATTCGTCTTCCAGGCAAATTTACAGTCTTTTATACAGAGCTCTATGCAGTCCTAAAGTCACTGGAGCAAATGAGGTACAGTCGGCAAAATAATTTTCTCATCTGCTCTGATTCTCTAAATCCTCTACAGACCTTTGAGCATGTGTACCTAGCAAATAGTGGTACGGAATGTACAAGACACCCTCTGCCTACTACAAGACAAGGGCAATGGGAGTAGGTATCACTGTGCTGAGTACTCTGTCATAGGGTAATCCAGGGACACAAGCAAGCTGATGGAGCGGAAGTGCCCTGTGCTGTCCCCGTGGATACCTTACCGTGGTGTTGAAAGGAGAGTTGTTTCTCAGCAAGAGATCAGAGGTACAGAATAAGAAACTAAGCCAGGTGAACCCAACAGTTTTGCTGTGATAAACATTCCTCCCTCAAATCTCAAAGATGGAAAGAAGAAGGTTTACACAACTGAGAATAGGGCACTGTCCTCTGCCACACACACATCTTCTCCAGCAGGAGGACCCATCAATGTGCAGTGCTTGTGGCATACCAGTAGCAGTGTGCCACATTTTACTTGATAGCATTTTATAGTACTCTCGCACAAATGATGTCCAACATCATGTTCTGTCTGTCACATGTAGCTAACTGGACCTATCACACAGTACTTTTTCATAGTCTAAAAATTAGAACAGTTTCATCAAATTCTTTGACAGGGCCAAGTTTGTAAGAAAATCAGAGCCCGTTAGTACAAACCTAGAATGAAATCTGTAGTAGTTAAAAATAAGGAGGGAGTATTACTGTTAATGATAAGATATGTGATTGTTGGAAAGAATACATAGAGAAGAGCTATACAATAATAAAGACTTCAAAAATGGAAATAATCTAATTGAAGACATCAATGATCATGAGACGTGAATTTGAACATGTCACTTAGTGTCTTAAAGAAGGAAAAGCAACTGGTGTTGATGATGTCCCTGCAGAACTACTGAAGAATTGAGGTAATAAGATAAAAGACCAGTTATTCAGAGTAATGAGCAACTGCTGGGAAAGAGGACTAATGCCAGAAGACTTCAGACAATGCAGAACTGTTACTGCTATGTTGGAGCCATATGCCCTATCATATAGCAACCAATCACACAAGAGTGTCAAGTGGGTGACCTACACAGTACAGCCACTGGAGCCACTTCAGCAAATAATAGCCTGAAGGTTTTGTACACCAGCCAGGTTAGTAGGTGGCAGTGTGAATGCCACCAGAAGACACTAGCACTCCAAGCCCTACTTGCCTGCATGTGGTCACATGACCTCATATAAAACCAGCTGTATTCTGGCACCTGCATACCATTTAGGCTGGCACATGGGTTGTGTCAGATCACTTCAGTCTTTCAAGTTGTCAAGTCGAGAAGCCGACCGCAATAGTGTTGAGTTCTCATTAAGGAATCGTCCAATATTAAATGCTGTGCTCAAGCCAGCAACCTCTGCCATGTGGAACCACCAGCACTGTCAATTGGCATCACCAAAACATGGCTTCTGCTCCAGGAATGTATTTGAACTTTGGTATCGGTCAGTGCGGTGTTGAATCCAGAAATTAACTTTGACATTTTCTTAGGGCCTTCCCTCCAGCAGTCAGTTATTGTGCAGCGCAGATGCTGAATGAATTTACCTATGTTCTATCCATGTACAAACTGACTCCAAAGAGTAGTTGTTTGTTTATTAATAAACTTGTTTAGCACGTTTGACCTGCACTCTGTTCTGATTGTGTCTCCAGTAGCAATTAGCATACCCAAATTAGGAAATTACAGAATATTATCAATGTTATCACATGCCTCCAAAGTACTCATTAATATAGATTTAAAAAAAGGATAACAGGATGAGTAGATGAGTATGTTGGAGAGGACCAGTTTCGATTTACCAGGTGTAGAAGTATTAGACCGAAATTTGCCAGTAGATGGTGCTAGCCATCAGTGTGGGGTCCATAAGACCTTGTCTGCAGTGACATCTGCTTCCTGTAATGTCTGATGATGAATGTCAACACACAGTAACCACAGTTCCATACATCAGTATCTGTTCAAACCTGTAAATATATCGAGTTTCGTGCCTACGAACTACGATTTGTGGACAGCATTGCTTTTCTTTTATCATTTGAAGAAAACTGCTGCAGTATTGCATCAAATGCTTGTCAAAGCTTTCGCAAACATACTCTTGGGAAAAAACAGTGTTTCGAGTGGTTCAAAAAATTCAAAATTGGTGATTTTGATGTGAGAAACGATGAGCGCGGGAAACTACCAAAAAAGTTCAAAGATGACAAATTGCAGGCCTTCTTGATGAAATGATACATGTTGAGTTTAAACTCAACAGGAACTCGCAGAACAATTGAATGTGACACAGAAAGCCATTTTTCTTTGGTTGAAACAGTTGAAAGCTTTCTAGTGGGAAAATGGGTTCCGCATGAACTGAATGAAAGATGGCAAGCAGCTCGAAAGACCACTCACGAAATGCTGTTCGCCAGATACAAAAGAAAGTCGTTTCTCCATTGAACAGTGACAGGTGATGAAAAATGGATATGTTTTGAGACTGATTAGTGTCATAAATCATGGGCAAATCCAGGCAAACCATCGGCACCCACTGCAAGACCAAATCACTTTGGAAAGAAGACAATGCTCTGTGTTTGGTGGGATCAGAAGGGTGTCATCTATAATGAACTGCTAAAACCTGGTGAAACCATGAACACTGATCACTACCAACAGCAAATGATCGATTTAAAGTGAGCATTTTGTGAAAAATGACCTGAATATGGACACACAGCAAAATGGGCCAGGGAAACAATCAAGTCATTCATTTGGGGAATACTAGGACATGCAGCTTATTTTCCAGACTTGGCTCTATCTGATTATCATCTATTTGCATCACCAGGACACGCTGTTGCGGAGCAATGCTTCAGTTTGTATGAAAATGTACGAAAATGGCTCACTTACTGTTTCGCTTCAAAAGAAGAACTGTTTTTTTTGTGTGGCGTTCATAGCCTGCTGGAGAGGTGGGAGAAATGTATAAATAGCAATGGAGATCATTTTGAATAAAATATTGTTTATCAGTTTTCAACAACATACGTGTAATTTTTGCAACCAAATTCTGGTTTCATACTTCTCCACCTGGTAGAGAAGGCAGAGGTACAAGAGAAGAGTGCTGTTGGAGAGAAGGATGGAGATGAATAGAAGAACGAATCCATGCTTCATTGACTGAGAAAAATCTTTCGGCAGTGTTAACCAGGAGATACTCTTTAGGACATTAATAAATAGTCCTTGACTGCAATGGCAGAAGAATTATTAATCAACTGATAAGAACCACAGCACAAAAATAAACATCAGAAAGCTAGAGAAAGAGGTCAGGATTAGAGGAGCTATACAAGGATGTCACCTGTGTCCATATTTATTTTTAATGTATTCATTGAGAAAGCCATTCAGATTGTGGAGGAGAAGACAAAGGGAATAAAAGCCAATGGTGAAATGATACGTTGTATTACATTTGCTGATGACATCTTAACAGTTGCAGAAATCAAAAAAAAAAAAAAAAAAAATTAATATAATGCTGCAAATCTTACTAGAAGTTCTTAAACTATGGAAATTGAAAGTGGACAAATTGGAAACAAAAGTAATGGTAATATCAAAAAATATGAAACAGAAACCACTATAAAAACTGATCACATTGGAACTGATCAAGTGAAACAATTTTGTTATCTTCATAGTATAACTGCAGAGGACAACAGATGCTTAATGGAACTGAAGAGAAGGATTGCAGTGACAGAACAGGCATTTGCGGCTAAGAGGAACATTTTAATCAGCAAACATATTAATGCAGATGTCAGAAAATCATCTGCAATATCATTTTTGTGGAGTACACTGCTCATGGAAATGAGAGTTGGACTAAGTAAATTTGAAAGAAGTCGACTTGAAGCTTCTGAAATGTGGATGTGGTGGAAAATGACAAGAATGAGCTGGTTGGAAAGGAAAACCAACATGGGAGTCTTAAAGGGAACTAAGCGAAAAAAAGAGAAAAATAAAGTGTATCGAGCATGTCATCAGACACAATACCTTCATCATTAATATTCCTGAGGGGAAAGTGCTGTGAAAGAAACGAATAAGATGGTCTAGGATGAAATGTTGGGAAGGCATCAAGAAGAGGATAGGGTGTGACATTTACATGGAATAGAAACAAGTAGTCAATGACAGAAGAGAGAGGTTGCATCGACAAAGCGTCAGACTTTAGGATAGGTATGCACACATTCAAATATAAACCCTTTCAGTTGTTTCATTCACCGTATTGCTGCTTCAACTCAAGTCTGTAATCAAAGGCTCACAATTATGACTGCTGAACACTGTATCACTACCATTACATATCTCTCATGTAGACTTCATCAAATAAAGACTTCCTTTTTCCTCAAAACCAAATACCCCTTCTTATTCTACATCAGATGACAAATGTGTTGACTGTATGTCACTTCATTTCTGGTGCCATAGTTTATGAAGGCTCATGTAACAAAAATATTTGGTATAACTGGGCTGCCAACTTCAAGCCTTCTGATCTGCTTGTTTTCTGTCAAGGGCTCTCCCTTAGGTGGTTGTATTTTCCATGCTTCAACAGTTCTATCCTCCTGAGGATGATAGGATTAGGCTTTTGATTGGTTTTGAATTGAATGGTTAATTGTCTGCTCTCTTCATTGAGACTTAACCATCTTTAGTTGCCCTGCTTCTACATGAGCTACCATCAGTATAGTCCTAAACTCCCCAAAGCTTTAATAAAGAGGGAAGGTAATTTTTCATAGTAAATTATAGGGGCTCTTTTTCATGCTGTTACAACTGCAATCTTCCTTGCTTTCCATTTCAAAAGTAACTTTTAAGTCGCTGACTCTCAAATTATTCTGTGATCATTTTTTATACCCTGCAAAGAATTCTTACATATCCTCTTTCACTGTCCCAGCAAATGTGGTGGTGGTGGTGAAGAAGAAGAAGAAGAAGAAGAAGAAGAAGAAGAAGAAGACACTCACACACTCAAGTTTACAAAGAAAATCATTTACTGTCTCTACACAAGATCTCCCCATGGCTCATATCTCGTATAATATTTCTCACAATCAAGTTTACAAGCTGCTGTTCACCTTTATGTGGTAATTTTATCCTCTCATTCTTAAACCTGAAATAAAAAAACCAAACATATTTATATTTCAATCCTAGATTATGTTGCTGCTGCTATTAGTCACGCTCTGCATTATGAAGTAGTTACAGGCTCAGAGGCACCCCTACCTTATTCTAAAGATTGGTATTGCTGACACTGATGCTTCCATACTGCAAACAGCTTCCAAGAGTATATTTTTCAGTATGAAAGGGAGCAACTTCTTTACTAGTGGATAGCTACAAAGCTATCTTGATGTAGAGACTCTGTGCATTTAAATTCAGGTTTCTTGATCATCTTTTTTTTGTCTGTGGTTAATTGCTGTCACCAAAATGGCATGGAAAGATGACACCCACCAGTGGCTGAAGTGCCCAAAAGAAGCTGGTCATAGGGCTTCATGATCTTCATCAGTCCTGAAGACTGAATCAAAGAAGCCTTCCCAGCCAGAGAAACCCAAGGAGCAGTGAGAGAAATCCAAAGAGACCCCCGAGAAAAAGGAAATTGCAGTGGCACCCATACCACCACTATGTACAAGCTCCATGTCTGAGAATGAGGTGGAGATTCTGGCGTCCGCTGGGGGCCTAGATCTCACTGTACCTTCAGACACAATGGATATAGACTGCTCAGGAACTAAGTCGGTGGCAGCAGGTGACCCTGAGGCGTAAACTGCCTCGTTGAGCATTTCATGCCTTCCCTGCCTCGCGATAATGTCATCCTCCAGTGTAATTGCTGTGGTTTTTCTCACTATCTGGCTGAGCTAGGGCAACTGTAAGTCAGTATAAATTTGAAAACTTAATAAACCACGGAATAATGTAGATAGAGAGGTAAAAATTGACACATATGTTTGGAATGACATGGGGTTTTATTAGAACAAAAAAAAAAAAAAAAAGTTCACAAAATGTCCGACAGATGGTGCTTCGTCTGATCAGAATAGCAATAATTAGCATAACAAAGTAAGACAAAGCAAAGATGATGTTCTTTACAGGAGATGCTCAATATGTCCACCATCATTCCTCAACAATAGCTGTAGTCGATGAATAATGTTGTGAACTGCACTGTAAAGCATGTCCGGAGTTACGGTGAGGCATTGGCGTCGGATGTTGTCTTTCAACATCCCTAGAGATGTTGGTCAATCACAATACACTTGCGACTTTAGGTTTCCCCAAAGCCAATAATCGCATGGACTGAGGTCTGGGGACCTGGGAGGCCAAGCATGGCGAAAGTGGCGGCTGAGCACACGATCATCACCAAACGACGCACACGAGAGATCTTTCACGCGTCTAACAATATGGGGTGGAGCGCCACTTCCCCATCTTCCACTCCCCCGGCTTCATGACCATGGACACCTACCCAGATGGGCTCTAAACAAGGCAGGCTGGGAAGCTTTCACTTCTGCTGTCACCGTTGAAACTCCCCGACATGCTATCATCGATGTGGTGGTTGAGCGGGTCACTAGAACGATCATTATCTACTGACGCAAACGCGATTGCCAAGCACTTTGCTGAGCACTATGCCCGAGCCTCTGCGACAGAGAATTATCCCCTCCCCCCCTCCCCTCCCCCGCCCAGCCAGTCACATAAACCTCCACGGTGTAAACCTCAGCCGAAGCTTTGCCTGGACCTTTCACATGGCCCTAAGGACTCAGTTACTCCTGTGGCTTACAACTGTCACTTCCTCTCCATTCTTGACATGTACCAGGGCCACAAAGTGGTTTACACCGATGGCTCGCTGGCTGATGGTCACATTGCGTTCACTTATGTTCATGGATGGCAAATTGAACAACACTACTTGCCAGATGGCTGCAGTGTTTTCACTGCAGAGTTGGCGGCCATATCTCGTGCTCTTGACAACATCCGCTCATGCCCTGGCAAGTCATTTCTTCTCTGTACTGGCTCCTTGAGCGGCCTCAAAGCTATTGACCACTGATACCCTTGCCATCCTTTGGTAACATCCATCTAGAAGTCCATCTATGCCCTAGAACGGTCCAGTCATTAAGTGTTGTTTGCCTGGACCCCAGGTGGGAACTCCAGGAAACGAACTTGCCGAAAGACTGGCCAAACAGGCTACATGGAAACTGCTTCTGAAAATCGGCATATCAATAATTGCCCGGAGTTCATTATTACGCCACAAGGTTTTTTAGCATTGGGAGGCGGAATGGCATAATCTCAGTATGCACAACAAACTGTGCGCCATTACGGAGACTACGAATGTGTGGAAGTCCTCGATGAGGGCCTCTCGCAGGGTTTTAGTGGTTCTCTGCTGGCTCTGCCCTGACCACACTTGGGCGACACACAGCTACCTCCTGCGCCGTGAAGACCCACCTCAGTGCGAGTACGGCATGCGGTTGACAATGGCCCACATACTTTTAAGCTGTCCTTCTTTGGCTGCCCTGCATCATAAACTTCATTTACCAGACTTGTTACAGCCAATTTTAGCAGACATCGGCTGATATAGTTTTACGTTTTATGCGTGGGGGGGGGGGGGGTTTATCCTTCTATACTTCTATATAAGTTTTAGTGCTTGCTGTTTGTCCCTCTGTTTTCTCTCCCCTACTGCTTTTAGGTTGGAGGTTTTAATGTGTTGCAGAGTGGCTGGCTTCTCCTTTTTATTCTCATGGTCGGCCAGCCACAGTAATCTGATTTTTTGTTTTAATCTCTTCTAACTGTTTCTTGCATCTCTCTGTTGTTTTCTCGGCCTCTTTTGTTACTTGTAGTGTTTGCTGCCTTTCCTTTATTCTTGTGGTTTTTCCTTCCTTTCAGTATTGTGCTGTCTTTGGTTTAATTCTTTCTCTTGTGGAATTGTTCACCGGGAACAAGACACCAATGACCAAGCAGTTAAACAAAATGTTTCACAAACACTTTTACAAATTTTGGGAACAAGTTCCTTATACCAAAGCAAGAGAAAAAGTTCACATAAATGTATGTCTGAAAATCCCCCACTTTCGAGCTATTGATGAAAGGTGACATTCAGTGGCTTCCAAGTTACAACCAAACAACTTCACTTATCTGTTCACTTGTTTGACGCACTGTATACCAGATGGCATTATGTTGCCATTGAGATTCGTTTGCATTTGCCGTTCTTGAATATGTCCATTGTGTACATGAACTACAGGTAGTAAGTTAACTGAACATGCTCTGTTCAGACATCATAGGTTATTCATTTCATGAGCAGGCAGATGTGACTTTTATGCACAGCTACACAAATGCTAATGGACACGAGGCTGCAAAGCTGTATGAGATGGTATTTTCAGACCAAAGAGAGCTGAGTCATCCAACCTTTGGATCTGTGTGTTATTGCATGGTTGAGACAGGATACAGAGCACCATAGGCTGACAGAGGAAGACCACATGCTTCTCGTACACTGGACCAGGTGGATCACATTCTGTGGGCTGTCAAGAAGAGCCATGTACCAGTGCAAGACACATGGCCATGGCATGTGGTACATCTCCAAGTTTAGCATGGAGGATACTTCATGAGCACCTCCTGTAGCTTACACCTACCAAGCACTCACCATAGGGGTGCTTTTGCCAAAAGTTTCTTGCACAAACTTCCAGTCCATTGTTTGTCTCCTCAGTTTTGTTTACAAATGAGGCAAAGTTTGGAAGAGATGGAATGACAAATTTCCACACCCAGTACGTACAAGCCAATCTCAGTCATTGTGCTACAGTGCAGACTAAACATCAGCGTCAGTACAGTTCTTGTGTGAGCTCGAATTGTATGTAAATGACTGGTAGGGCCATACGTTCTCCCAACACATTTTACAGGTGCTGTCTGCAAGGACTTCATTCAGTAAACCCTCCAAGATCTACTAGAAGCTGTGTCCCTGCAAATAAGAAGAAACATGTGGTTTACGCATGATGGAGTTCCAGCACATTTCAGTCTTAGTGTTCAAGATGCAGTGGCTGGTATCTACTGGGACAGGTGGATAGATAATGGAGACCAATTCCATGGCCTGCACATGCCTGACCTCTTTCCTTCTTGCGGCTCCTTAAACAGTTGGTCTATGCAGCAGACCACCTGGATACAGAAACATTTCATGGACATGTCATGGAAACTTGCAAAACCATTTGAAATCATCAGGGAGTATTTGAAAGGCTGGAAGTCAATGATTTGATGAGTGCTTGCGTGCTTAGAAACTAGATGAGGGCATTTCAAGGATATATTGTGAGTTTATTTGTAAATAAACTCTAGTCACTGTAATTGTAAACTTTCAATAATAACTCAACACGGATGTACACTCCTGGAAATGGAAAAAAGAACACATTGCCACCGGTGTGTCAGACCCACCATACTTGCTCCGGACACTGCGAGAGGGCTGTACAAGCAATGATCACACGCACGGAACAGCGGACACACCAGGAACCGCGGTGTTGGCCGTCGAATGGCGCTTGCTGCGCAGCATTTGTGCACCGCCGCCGTCAGTGTCAGCCAGTTTGCCGTGGCATACGGAGCTCCATCGCAGTCTTTAACACTGGTAGCATGCCGCGACAGCGTGGACGTAAACCGTATGTGCAGTTGACGGACTTTGAGCGATGGCGTATAGTGGGCATGCGGGAGGCCGGGTGGACATACCGCCGAATTGCTCAACACGTGGGGCGTGAGGTCTCCACAGTACATCGATGTTGTCGCCAGTGGTCGGCGGAAGGTGCACGTGCCCGTCGACCTGGGACTGGACCGCAGCGACGCGCGGTTGCACGCCAAGACCGTAGGATCCTACGCAGTGCCGTAGGGGACCGCACCGCCACTTCCCAGCAAATTAGGGACACTGTTGCTCCTGGGGTATCGGCGAGGACCATTCGCAACCGTCTCCATGAAGCTGGGCTACGGTCCCGCACACCGTTAGGCCGTCTTCCGCTCACGCCCCAACATCGTGCAGCCCGCCTCCAGTGGTGTCGCGACAGGCGTGAATGGAGGGACGAATGGAGACGTGTCGTCTTCAGCGATGAGAGTCGCTTCTGCCTTGGTGCCAATGATGGTCGTATGCGTGTTTGGCGCCGTGCAGGTGAGCGCCACAATCAGGACTGCATACGACCGAGGCACACAGGGCCAACACCCGGCATCATGGTGTGGGGAGCGATCGCCTACACTGGCCGTACACCACTGGTGATCGTCGAGGGGACACTGAATAGTGCACGGTACATCCAAACCGTCATCGAACCCATCGTTCTACCATTCCTAGACCGGCAAGGGAACTTGCTGTTCCAACAGGACAATGCACGTCCGCATGTATCCCGTGCCACCCAACGTGCTCTAGAAGGTGTAAGTCAACTACCCTGGCCAGCAAGATCTCCGGATCTGTCCCCCATTGAGCATGTTTGGGACTGGATGAAGCGTCGTCTCACGTGGTCTGCACGTCCAGCACGAACGCTGGTCCAACTGAGGCGCCAGGTGGAAATGGCATGGCAAGCCGTTCCACAGGACTACATCCAGCATCTCTACGATCGTCTCCATGGGAGAATAGCAGCCTGCATTGCTGCGAAAGGTGGATATACACTGTACTAGTGCCGACATTGTGCATGCTCTGTTGCCTGTGTCTATGTGCCTGTGGTTCTGTCAGTGTGATCATGTGATGTATCTGACCCCAGGAATGTGTCAATAAAGTTTCCCCTTCCTGGGACAATGAATTCACGGTGTTCTTATTTCAATTTCCAGGAGTGTATATTCATATGAGCTTTTTTTGTTCCTTTGGTATAAGGGACCTATCCCCAAAGTTTGTAAAAGTCGTTTTAAAATGCCATGTATATTCCCTTCAAACTAGTCATTACTTTTTGTGCAAGTCTGCAAGTATGGTAATAAATTACTCCTGTGTGGTTCAGTTTCCATCATCCTCTTGGTTACATGCTACCAATGTAGTCCAGCATTTCATATAAATTGCTAGATACATCAATATAAGCTGTAGGTCTTCAGTTGTTATGATCTGCCTTAACCATGTAATCCGTGGTTTCACCAAATAACTCCAATTTTTAAGCCCTATACACTGGTATGCACACCTGCATTTGCAAGTGAAAGTGTATGTAGGGTCAAAATTGCAAAGGTACTTTTTGAAATTAAATAGCCAACAAAGGGCAAAATTTTGTCCTCCAAAAGGTACAATTTCCTGTCTCAAGTTTTCACACAACATTTCATTATGTTAATGCTGCCTTTATTACTCTGTTTGTATATGTGTACTCGTGACATTTTAGGTATGTATTCTAATTTGCGCAACGAACCATACAGTCACAGTTTAAAATGATCATAACATTTTCATCAAATGTACTGTTCAATCCATTTTACAACATAAAAATGAACTGAGACATCTGTGTTCTGATATTCTTATTCAACCAGCTGTCAGAGCAGTCACAATCAGGTTTGGATATGTTTCTCCATAATGGTCATATATGTGAATCTGTTGATGTAAACTGTAGTCCAACAAGTCAAACTAGTTGCAGCTGTACTTCAAATACAAAATATGAGTTAAAAAGGCATTTCATTATTTTTATTACCTTTCTGATTGATTTAGTGGTTCATAAAGGCATTTACTTTTGAACACAAAACCATACGTTTTTATCTTTTCCACATAGTGCACAGGCTTTCCTGTTTTCCACTCAAACATATGATTCTACTATAGCCTAAAGATTGTTTCCTTTTTCACTCTGCTGTAGAGTGGAAATGTCACTCTGCTTTACCTCATTGTTAGTAATGACATCTGTAGCACACAGTTTTCATAACTTTTGGAACATTGTAACAAAGCCTTTATTTCCTGGAATGTGAACTTTAGTAGATTGGCATGTTTACTGCTTAGTATTTAGTCACAAGTAACTCAACTGAAATATTTCGTTACAGCAGAAAAAATTATCTGCAAGATAAGCATAATAAGAAAACATTTCAACTGAAGAAAAACATTTGCATGGCCTTTAACATTATTCTGTATATGGTCATCTGTTGTACAGAAACCATGTTTGCTACAGAACATCAGAGGCAAAAGAGTCTATTGAGTTCATAATTCCTTGAAATAATATACTTATGGAGAACAAAGGTATGTTTTGAACTATATCCTTCAGTTAACAGAAAAAATAATTATATATTCAAATTTGAATATTAATTCATCATAAGTGCAAATGCTCCATTTCATTTTCTGATATGCTTTCCTTCACTCAGCAATTGTCTATACACTTTGAAGTGACATTTAAATCTGGAAAAAATTTCCCGAGTTTTTCATTACTGTTACATGTGGGGTAAAACCACATTTATTTCCAAGAAATAGTATGTTCTACAGTTGTTCAGGGATCACTATCACTCATATGCCATATGCCATGTGACTGTGTGTGCATATGTGAGGCCTGCCCCCCCCCCACCCCCCCCCCCAACCCCGAGGGAGCTTGCTGCTCTTTGGCAGGTTTGTGCTTGGCTACTATGAGCCACCAGCCTTCCTCACAGTCAATGTCTACTTAACATAAGCAGAATGAGGTTAATGATTCAAAGACTGTCCCAGCCGCCGGTCGAAGTGGCCGTGCGGTTAAAGGCGCTGCAGTCTGAAACCGCAAGACCGCTACGGTCGCAGGTTCGAATCCTGCCTCGGGCATGGATGTTTGTGATGTCCTTAGGTTAGTTAGGTTTAACTAGTTCTAAGTTCTAGGGGACTAATGACCTCAGCAGTTGAGTCCCATAGTGCTCAGAGCCATTTGAACCAACTGTCCCAGCCGCACCACAGTTCCTCATGGTTTCACGTACTGAAGACAGTCAGTCTCTTATTTCTTACTTCCCTTCTGTGGTGCATGTCTATCCTCTTGCTATTCAATTTCCCCTCCCTTTGGGAACATGTCTGTGATTTTTTGTAAATGTCTTCTGCGTTTTCAATAGCCTAAATCAGAACAGTCTCTCTACTGTTTTACGTTCCTTTTTCTTTTTTCATTCCCCATCTCCTATCCTCCTTCTGCTTTGGTGTTTGAGGTTCCTCTTTTTCTTCTTCCTCCCTGTATACTCCTGATGACCAGCCCACACATCTGACACATAACAGGTGACTAGTTAATGTGTAATTCTCAGCCCCGAGTTGACAGGTAGGGTTCGCACTTACCCCCTAGTATAGGCCAGGCCCTGAGAGGGGTGATTGCCTGAGCTGCAACCTTACCAAATTATTGATTGGTCCCTCTGTCAGGTGTTTGGGAGGTGTGATGTGATGTGATGTGTAAACAATCGCCAAAAACGATGTGCCCTTTTCTAAGAGGGTTCCCTCAGTTGGAAGGGGAAAGCCATCAGAGATGTAGGCAATCATGGGGCATTTTCTCACAATGAGTCTTCTTCTTCATAGCCAATGGCTATGGAAAGAGGCTAATGATTCAAAGACCATCCCAGCTGCACCATGGTTCCTTGTGGTTTCATGTACTGAAGACAGTCAGTACTTTGCTACAGTAAATCTATTTATTATTCAGTAAGGTGTTGATGCAACTGGCCCTGTGAAATCCTGCTCTCGTTTACACAATGACACTTTGCTTTTGGAGACTACTTCTGATTCTCAACCACAACAACTGCTTGCAGCTTTGCTCCTCCACAGCTACCCTGTTCGTGTCGAGGCCCATCTGAATTCTTCCCGTAATGTTATATACACTAGGCTGCTCGATGGACTGATTGAGGAAGAAATCCTAAGGTATCACTCTGCCCAGGATGACACTGCAGTCCGTCAGGTGATGGAAGAAGCTAGTTGCATCCTTAGTGGCCACAAGCACTCTTTTTCTCATTTTTGATAGAGTGCTGCTTCTGTCAAAGATCAAAGCAGATTATGAAGTTACCACAGTCTGACCATACATTCCAAACCCAATGTGCTGCTACCAGTGCCATTGTTACAGCCACACTTGAATGTCCTGTTGACACCCATCCAAATGTGTAACCTGCAGTAGTGGTGCTCATGAGGGCAATTGTCCACCTCCTTCTCCCCACTGTATCAAGTGCAATGGCACATGCCTCCTCCTGCCAAGATTGTCACATGTATTTCAGTGAGTGGGCTGTCCAGGAGATCTGGGTAAAGCAAAAAGTGCCTTACCTGGTCGCTCGCAAGATGTTGGCTAGTCGGAAACCCTGCATTCTACTATCCAGCACTTACACTACTGTTCTTGCTACATCTCGCTCCATCAAGGATATGGCCATGCAGATGTGTGACATCAAATTCAGCACCAAAGTTGTAAAACTGCCCAGTTTCATGGTAGCATCCCTGTCTCGTGCAGCTGTGCAACAAGCCACCAGACTTTTGCCTCACAACTGACAGGCCGGAAAGGACAGAAGGAACACTCCCTTGAAGACTTCCTATGTCCCTCCAACCAAGCAACATCTGAATCTCCCTCTGCCAACCAGAAAGAATCCAAAAAGTCAAACAAAAGCACATGATCTTCTCCTTTGCTGACTTGGAGGTCCTCTTCGATGGTGTCGCCACGTGATCCCTCACCCAGCAACCTCTGTGTCGCTATTGCGCTTCGCCAACCGTTTTTCTGCCTGGACTCCACAGACTGACAGAAGGAGAATGACAATGCCTCTGTAGATCTCATGGAGCAGGATCCTCCAGCCTCTGTGCCCTGTAGCAGTGAGTCTTCGAAGGCTGGCACTCAGCAGCTGCCAAGGTGACACCCATTCATTTTTTCCCTCCTCCTCCCATTTCCTCATTATGAATCCCCTTCAATGGAACGTTCATGGTCTTCCATGAAACAAAGAGGATTTACGGCTGCTCTTAGAATCACAGTGTCCACTTGTGCTCTCCTTCCAGGAAACAAAATTGCTATATCTATCCTCACGATTGCTTTGAGCTTTCACATTTTTCCTGGCCTGTTTTGACCCCCCCCCCCCCCCTCCCAACGGTGGTGTTCCATCTAATGGGGGAGTCATGCTGCCGCATCTGGGATTATGATCATAATCAAGCTGTCTCCCTGTCTACCCAGCATCAAGCTGTTGCAGTCCACATTTTTCTTCCTCACTTGACCTTTTCCCTTCATACTGTTTACATCCCTCCATCTTTCGATTTCATCAGGCTGGACTTCCTCCAGCTTATTGAGCAACCCCCTCACCTCTTTCTGCTGCTTGGTGACTTTAATGTGCACCATCTCCTTTAGGGTTCTCCCAGAACCTGCAAGAGAGATGTCCTCTTGGCTGACCTTCTCAATCAACTTAACCTCATCTGATGTAACACAGGAGCATCCGTGTTCCTTTCAGACTCCATGCGCACCTATTCCCATTTGGACCTCTCCTTTTGCACTGCCCAGATTGCCCATTGTCTTGAGTGGTCTGTTCTCTCTGACACATACTCGAGCGACCATTTCTTGTGGGCTATCCGTTTGCTGACACCTACCACACCTACGTGCACACCCAAATGGCAGCTTTTTAAGGTCAACTGGGGTTTTTACTCCTCCCTGGTGGTCTACAACGAACATTTCCCTGGTTGTGATGACTAGAATATCTTACAAATGTTATCCTTACTGCTGGCAGAACATTCCATTCCTCGCATTTCCTCTTCACCACGCCATGTCCCAGTCCCTTGGTGGACTGAGGCGTGCCGTGATGCAATTTGCATGTGGAAACTTGATCTCCACATTTTTAACCATCATCCTATGATGACAGACTGCATTTGTTATAAACATTTGCATGCACGGTGTTGTCTTATTCTTCAAAATAGCAAGAAAGCTAGCTGGATTTCCTTTACTAGATCTTCCGACAGTTCCACTCCCTCTTCTGTATGTGGGCCAACCTCCAGCGGCTCTCTGGGACCAAGGTCCATTCCTTAATTTCTGGCCTGACAGTAGCAGACGTTGTTATAGTGGACCCTATTACTGTCCCCAACACCTTGAGCTGCTATTTTGCAGAGATTTGGAGCTCCTGCCACCATCACCCTGCTGTTCTCCATCAGAAACGAGTGGAGGAGGTTCGGGTGATACCCTTTTCTTCTCAGAATCGTGAGTGCTACAATGCTGCTTGTACTATGAGGGAGCTAGATCATGCTCCCACTTCATCCCAGTCCTCCACCCCAGGGCCAGATGATGTTCACATTCAGATGTTGCAGAACCTTTCTCTTGTGGGCAAGCACTTTCTCCTTCATTCATACAATCACATCTGGGCATAGGGCAAGTTTCCTAGATGCTGGCATGAAGCCATTGTCATACCCATACCAAAGCCTGGTGAGGAAAAACACCTTTCTTGTAGCTATCACCCCATTTTTCTAGAAAGCTGTGTTTGCAAGGTTATGGAATATATGATTCATGTCAAACTAGTCTTGTGGGTGGAGTCTCAGAATTTCCTAACCAGTGCACAATGAGGATCTTGAGTGCAACTTTCTGCAGTTGATCATCTTGTCACTTTGTCAACCTGTATCATGAATGGTTTCCTGCAGAAATACAAGACTGTGGCCATGTCTTTCGATTTGGAGAAAGCCTATGATACCTGCTGGAGGACTGGTATCCTCCGTACTCTGTACACCAGGGGCTTCCGTGGCCGCATGCCCCGGTTCCTTCAGGAATTTTTAAAAGACCAAGTTTTCAACTCGTGGTCTAATGAATAGTGTTGCTGACTCTGGATCACTGGGTCTCGGGTTCGATTCCCAGCTGGGTTGGGGTTTTTCTCCACCCAGGGACTAGTTGTTTGTGTTGTCCTCTTCATCTCATCAGCATTTGGGAAGTGCCAAGAGTGGAAATGGAAAGATTTGGAACTTGCACGGGCACTTACGACAACGATGTTGAGCACCCCGCAAACTATCATCGTCATCATCATCCTTCATCATGCATCCTGAGTGTTGTACTCTTTCCTATCTCCATTAACCCTTTAGTGGTCCATCTCCCACCCAACATTTCTGGCTCCGTTTTTATTTACAATTTTGCCATCTATTGCAGGTCACCACTGACTTGTCTCCTTGAGTGGCTTCTTCAGTGATGTCTCTGTCGTCTTTACCTATGGAGCATCAAGAATGACTTTTGCTTTGCCACTGACAAAATTGTTTGTATCGATTTCTGGTGGCACAGTTGATTTCTTCCACCATGTTTACATCTTGGGCCTGTTGCTCTTCCATTCATTGAAACTAAGAAATTCCTGGGGCTCATGCTCAATAGGAAACTGTCTTGGTCTTCCCACATGTCTTGCCTTGCTGCCCGCTGTATGTGTTTCCTCAAAGTCCTACGTTTCCTCAGTGGTACTTCATGGGAACCAGATCAGACCTTCCTTCTCAGTTTGTACCGGTCCCTTGTCCATCGAAACTAGACTATGGGTGTTTCATTTATGCATCTGCCTGTCTGTCCCTCTTACACCATTTCAATAGTATCCACCATTGTAACATTGTTTTGGCCTTGGGCACCTTTTACACTAGCCTGGTGGAGAGTCTGTATGCAAAAGCTGCTGAACTACTGCTGTCATACTGCCGTGATTTTCTCCTCAGCAGATACGCATGCAATTTGTCTGCCATGCCTGGCCACCCATCCTATGCCACCTTCTTCGATGACTCCTTTGATCGCCAATATGGGGCATGTCCCTCTTCTCTGTTACCTCCTGGAGTTCACTTCCTGTTCTCGCTCCAGCAACTTAACTTCACACTACCTGCCACTGTCCTGATGGGCGTGAACCCTTCACCACCTTGGCTTTGTGCAGCAGCTGGTGTTCACTTTGGCCTTCATTCGCCTTCGAAGGACACTACTCCAGCCTCGTTCTATCACTCTAAGTTTCATGACCTTTGCACGTATCTTCACAATAGCACCTTTGTGTATACTGATGGCTCTCAGGCTGACCATGGTGTCGAGTGTGCCTTCATCATTTGCAATGCCAGTTTTTGATTTCAGCTTTCAGAAAACTGCTCAGTCTTTACTGCAGAGCTCTTCCCCCTGTATCAGGCCTTGCATTACATCCAGCGATACAGGCACTTCAAATGTATCATCTGCTCTGACTCTCTCAGTGCCCTTCAGAGCCTGCGTATGCTGTACAGCAGCCATCCCTTAGTGCAATGGGTCCAGGAAAGCTGTCACTTGCTTACTCTTGATGGAGCCACTGTGAAGTTTATGTGGGTTCTTGGTCATGTTGGTCTGATGGGAAACGAGGCCACTGATGCTGCAGCCAAGGCTGCAGTCCTCATACCTTGGCCGCTAGTTCTACCATACCCTCCGATGATCTCTGTGTTTCCATCTGTCAGCAGGTGGTGTCACTTTGGCATCACAACTGGTTCTCTCTTCATGGGAACAAGCTCCGGGGAATTAAGCCTCTCCCAGCAGCTTGGCCAACCTCCTCTTGGCCCTCTCACCATGAGGAGATCATTTTGGCTAGTATGCGTATTGGACATTGTCTTTTCAACCATTGACATTTTTTAAGTGACGCTCCCCCACCACTTTGTGCTCTTTGCCCTCAACCTTTTACAGTTCAGCTTTTCCTGAAGGAATGGTGACTTTTTAACCTTTTAAGTTCTCATTTATGTTTGTCATCTGAGTTATCAGCCATTTCAATGAACGATGCATGGTCTGTCGACCGTGTTTTTCTTTTTATCCATTGCAAAATGGCGAAGGACATTTAATCTTTAGTTCAGGTCCTCTGTTTCTCTGTGGCACATTTTGTGGGCCTTTCTCAGAGTCCCTGTTTCTGGCTGTCTTTCCGTCCATTGATTGGGCTTTACGTGTAGCCATTTTTAGCACCTTTTTTAGTCTTCGTGTTCTACAGTTCTCATGTGGGCACATATGACCCTAGTAGTTTTTGTGCCCTAAAACAAAACAAAACAAGACAAATAAATGAACATATATGAGCCTCTCTCCAATGGCAGTAAGTCCATTATCATATCACAGCAGTATTGATAAGAAGCCTTGATAAAAGTTGGCCAGTGCTGACTGGAACTATCTTAGGCCTGAACATGAATTTAGAAATGCGGTGTCAGTTGCATTCATCACTGGGAAGGGTGGATCTGTTGATGGCGTATGTGATCACTACTATTTTTATCTTATCTGTCTCTCAGTAGTGGGAAAAAAGATCAAAAATTTTGAATCAGTATTTACATAGCTAAGAAACAGATTTAAAAAGGGGTTTAGAACAAAGGAGAATTTAGTGATAATCAATGGATTTAGTTGCACTTAATGACAATAATAACTTTATGTACTGTGTTAAATAAACAATCTTCTTTCTGAAACTTCCTGGCAGATTAAAACTGTGTGCCCGACCAAGACTCGAACTCGGGACCCGAGTTTGAGCCGGCCGAAGTGGCCGTGCGGTTAAAGGCGCTGCAGCCTGGAACCGCGAGACCGCTACGGTCGCAGGTTCGAATCCTGCCCCGGGCATGGATGTTTGTGATGTCCTTAGGTTAGTTAGGTTTAACTAGTTCTAAGTTCTAGGGGACTAATGACCTCAGCAGTTGAGTCCCATAGTGCTCAGAGCCATTTTTTTTTAACCCGAGTTCGAGTCTCGGTCGGGCGCACAGTTTTAATCTGCCAGGAAGTTTCATATCAGCGCACACTCTGCTGCAGAGTGAAAATCTCATTCTGGAAACATCCCCCAGGCTGTGGCTAAGCCATGTCTCCGCAGTATCCTTTCTTTCAGGAGTGCTAGTTCTGCAAGGTTCGCAGGAGAGCTTCTGTAAAGTTTGGAAGGTAGGAAACGAGATACTGGCAGAAGTAAAGCTGTGAGGACCGGGCGTGAGTCGTGCTTCGGTAGCTCAGATGGTAGAGCACTTGCCCGCAAAAGGCAAAGGTCCCGAGTTCAAGTCTCGGTCAGGCACACAGTTTTAATCTGCCAGAAAGTTTCATATCAGCGCACACTCCGCTACAGAGTGAAAATCTCATTCTGGAATCTTCTTTCTCTTTGAAATTAGTGACAATAGGCTGCTTTATGCCACTCATATTGTAACAAGTATCTTGTCCTTCACTCATTAGTGTGGTTTGCAGAGTGTAGTTGCAGAAGCAGATAGTACAAGCAATAGTGTTGACTTGATCAGTTTTCTGCCCTATTCTTTTTCTTAACATTAATCCCGTCTAGTATGGAGTCTGCTGTGATTCGGAAATTTTACTTTTTATTTAACGTTGCAACCGGATGCCATTCCTTTCACCCCAGTTGTCAGTTACTTAAGGGAGGAAAGTCATGCAGAATTTGGAAATCATCGTGGCACTTTCCAAACAAGTATGGAAAATTGTGTAAAATCACCCTCAGGCTGGCTGATTTAGCAGCCACATTTGTTAATCTGCCACACAGATTTGTTCCTGGTATGGCTTACCTTCTTATCTAGCAAGTTAGTGTGCTGCCTGTTACGCTATACAAGCAGTTGTTGACTTGATCTGGAACTTAATTTATTTTTTATCCAGGGATCACCTCGCAATGATGTAGAGCTTGTCTTCATTGTACAATGAAAATGGATAGCTCAACTATACTTACATATAGAATATACAAGTATGTTTTTGCAAGAACAAGACTGGTGGTTGGCCTTGGCCATGCTGAAGGAACTATCCCAGCATTTTGCCTGGAAATATTTAGGGAAGCCAAAGAGAACCTAAATCAGGGCTATCAGACAGGGCAAACTTCATTTTCCTGAATATGAGATCATTGTCTTAACTGCACTGCCCCAATCTTATCCACATATTCTGAACCTCTTACATTGAATAATATCTTTTAGCTTCTGTATCAGTCTTTTCCTTGTGTTCCAAGCACCTATATTGTTGATTTATCCTTGTCCTTCACTTCCTTTCTTTCTTATGCTTATAAGTGTCAGTGGGAGGATCCTTTGCATCTGAACATTTGAGGTTATGTATAGTATTATATCTTTCAGTAAAAGTACCTGGTATTACTATTTTGGTAAGTACAGTGTCTATTGTTTGGTATGTTTTCATTCTCTGTTTATAATATGTAAAAGAAATATCGTTATCTAGTTCGTAATCATTGTTTTAATTCAAATATTATTATTGTTATGAAACTGTCATGTCTGATATGTTCTCAGAAAATGGCTCACAGGTGTTTATTTTTTCATTACTTGTTACAGTAATTGTAGGGCTATTTTTGCACAATAAAATATTATCTATATATTAAGAGCACAGAATTTGTGTTGTATATTAAATCTTGCTCTGAGCAGAGAAAAAATATTTATGAAGAAAATTTAATGGGCTGTTGTATATTGGAATTTAATGACAGTGTTATTGTACAGCCAAGTAAAAGATCCCTATTTGGCAAAAGAAGACAATGGAACTCGTGAACAAGCAACAAGAATGAAATGAATAAACAGTCTCTCATAAACAGGAGTGAACATGGACCAGCTGACACAGTCCCAAAACATCATTTGGTGGCTTGGTGAGAGTAAAAGGATGAGATATATATGCTGTCTGCTTCAGCAAAATGAATAAAACTTTATCTGTCTGCTAGAATGAAATGCTTTCCTCATATTTTAATTTTTATAGAAACTGCTGCTTTTAGTAAAATCAGACAGCTAAAATTGCGATGTTTCACTTCAGTGCACTGTCATCAGAGATACTAAATGCTGCAGTGATAACCAAATAGCTTTGCACTATTCTGTAATTATACAGTGCTTCTAAATAATTCAGGATTATGTGATGCCCATGCTCAAATTTGTAGGGCATTAATATTGTCAGTTTATGACTTGGTGTAATAGTTGTCTGTCTTGTGTCCAGATTCTTTCCTTTCATTACACTTACCACAGCATGAGAACTAAATGTTTGCTAAAGAACATCACTAATTTTGACACAAGCAAAATATTGTTTCAGATAAATGTTTGACACCCCTAATTTTGCTTATATACTTCTAAGTGATTTATAGTGAAACTGAATTAACAGAGCTTTGCAACTGCCTGATGTAAGTTTGTATATCAATGGAAATTTATATTGTGCTTTTGTTTTACATGTTGGTAAAATGCAGCTTTACCTTTCTGAGGTAAAATCATGCAGTCCAAATAATTAACACTTTTCAGGATGCAAATTGATGATTTCAAGCTTATCACTTACGGGTTTCTAAGGATAACAGAAAAAGTTTATAAATAATTCTGAAAGTGTTCACAAATAGAATCAACGTTAGAAAGACGATGTAAAAACCATTTAGTTGAGGCACTGAGCTATAGATAGCTGCGTAAAGAAGCCTGAACTTCCATCTAAACTTTCAGACTGTGGCTAGTTGAGCCATCATGCTGGGAAATGCTGGGGTTTTGTCCAAAAGCTTTCACCACAAGTTCAGTCTTGTTAATGAAGCTACCTATCACTCAGTGCTACTTTCAAGTGAACAGTGCGTGATTATCTTGTGCTTCTGTAAAGACTTTTGGAAATAACTTTATGGATATTATAGCATCGTAGTAAAGAAGGGTACTCATAGATTATTCATTTTTGTATGTTACAGCATTCCTTGATTTATTTCTCTCAAGAGCTCACATCCCCTTTAAAAACAACAGTAGCCTTCTCAGTTATGTATCAAAGTTATTTTGGAGCAAGAGGATGAGGTTGAAATCTTTGATGTTTCGTCTTTTACTTATTTGGCAAGTGTTTTTTTTAAAAAAAACAATGACATTTTTAAATCTTACGCTAATGGATAGTACAAAATAGTTATTATATGGGCCTTTTACTTCATCCAAAAAGTAGATCATTGTGATGCGTGTACATTACCGTAATTACCACGTTAAGAGTTTATACTATAGACCAGGGATTTCCAAACTCTCTCTGACAGAATACTTTGAAAATCCTGATAGTCAGATGGAACACCTTGTTTATTTTGAAGGTTAATAATTTTTTTTAAAAAAAATGAGAGAAACTTTTTTTTTTCAATATTACTTTAATTTTAAATTGTAACTAATAACACAGAAATAATGATATAATTAAAAAAAAATTTGCAGGCATTGAAATATCGAAAAAGTCATGTTATTTGTGGAGCACTTATTCATGGTTTGGGAAACCCTGCAGTAGACAATAAAAATCAGTTGGTTATAATGAAGGTTATTCAGAAAGTAAGTTCTGAATCTTTGATGTTTCGAACACTGAGAGGCGCATGCGCACTTGCTCTTGGTATGCCTTGCTCGTAAAATGATGCCTTTTGCATTGGTATTTTCACAGTGTGCTGTTTATGGAGTCAGTTCAAAACCTTTAAAACAGTTAATCAGCCCAGTGACTGTGAAATATAAATATGGCCAGTGATTTGTTTTTGACAGCAAGGAACATTGCTGCAACAGAAATTCATTGACAGATAAGTCACATTATGGTCACAATGTGATGAGTGACAGTAAAATGTGTAAGTGGGTGAGAGGAGTCAAGATGAATGAAAAAATGTCCATGATGAACCATGATTAGGCTGACCACCAGTGATCTCAGAAGATTTGCTCAAAGCCATGGATGAAAAGATTTGTGAAGACCAGCTATTAACAATAAACATTGGAATTTCTGAATGTGGATAGAACAACTTTGCACAAAACTGTCTCTGAAAAGTTGCAGTTTCACAAATTGTGTGCATGTTGGGTTCCCAGGCTACTTACTGAGAATCACTAAATGGAAAGAATGGCTTATGCTCTTGATGTTTTAGACTGATATCATAAGGAAGGTGACTAGTTTTTAGAGAATATTGCCACAAGGAATGAGACATGGGTTTCTCACAGGACACCAGTCTAAATGTCAGCCAATGGAATGGCATCATATATCACCACCAGTCAGAATCAATGCCAAGCAGACAATTTTGACCTCAATGGTTTTTGGGATAGACATAGTGTCATATTAAGAAGCAAGGGACAATAATAAACTCAGTCCCGTACTGCACTACCCTGACTGAACTTCGACGTGCAATACAGAATAAGCAATGTATGTTTCTGATATCTGAGTTTTGTTGCTGCATAACAATGCCAGACTCCAATCTATCATTCACAATCAAAATTTGATCAGATCTTCTGGAAGGGAACAGATTGTTCACCCACCGTACAGTCCAGACCTGACGCCAAGCAATTATCACTCATTCTGTTACCTAAAGGAGGCTTTCTGTGGCAACAACCATTTCAAAATAGATTACATGGTGAAAGAAGCATTTAAAGACTGGTTATCCTCACAGGTGGCAGGTGTCTGGGACTTAGGTATACAAAAGCTTGTAGAATATTATGACAGAATTTTTAAACAACTGTGGAAACTATATAGAAAAATAGAAAAACATGCAAGGCAGTAAATGAAAACATTTTTTTGCAAAAATCTGTGATAGTTAATGCTTTACAAGAAATTGGACCTTGTTATTCGAATAACCCCCGTACATTACAAGCAACATTTTCAGTAACATACATCATTGCAGTTAATTTTATACTAGTTTACTGTTTATACATTTCATTCTTGCAGTTACACAATGCTATGGCAAACACTTAATCTGTAGTAGTAACTGTTTTTACTTTCGTAGTAGGTTTACCTAAATAACTGCCTTGGAAAGTATTGCAGATGAAACAGTACCAGCTTCAAAGTTTTATACCCTTTATGATGTTTTGGATCTTATTGTCATCTGGCTATGGGTCAAATTAAATCCAATAGGATATACACTTTTAACAGCACAAAAAAGGCCAAAACTGGAATTTTTGCCCTATCACCTGCATAATGAAGATTCCAGTCCCATTAAAGGATGGAGAGAGAGAGAGAGAGAGAGAGAATAATGTCTAAGTCAGTTTTGGATAATAAATGGCAAATCTATGCAATTGGGGCTGACTGACCACCATGTTATCCTGTGACAGTGGCAACATTCAGGTGCAGTATGGAGGGGCATGCGGTCAGCACACTGCTCTCCTGGCTGTCATCATCATTCTTGACCTTAAAACCAATACTTCTCACTCAGTTAGCTCCTCGGTTGGCATCACGAGGCTGAGTGCATACTGTTACAATCCACCCACCAAGGAAACTCCCCTAGCAGTACCAGGAATTGAGCCCAGGTTTTTCAGTCAAGCAGTATGTTCACTACTTTGTAAATGTGATTTTTCAACCTACACATCAAAAGTCTAAGTAACTGTCACTATATTTTGTGGGGCAATTTGCAGGTTGATTATAGAAAAATTAGTGAATAAAAGACATAACTAAACTGGTTCCCTCATAAAATATCTACTACCATTTCGTAAAATGTTCTAGGGACAAATAAATATGCATCAGGGGATAAACCTTTTATCACTCTACTAATGAGATGCGGTTGTTGCAAGTACGCTCTGTTTGCTCTAATGGTGACTAAGTTGCCCATAATGTGAGAGACAAGGGCAATTTTTAGCTTTGAGATAAAACTGCCTTCTTAGAGTCAAAATATCAAATTTACTGAATCAGTGCCACATACTGCATAAGATTTATTCAGACTTCATCAGTACAGGAGAGTATCAAATGAGTTTAGCCAGATAATTCATCATCATACCTGGAAACCAATGTGTGATAAAATATATTGTAAGACATTCCTTTTTATGGCGCCAAGTTTTAACTGCAGTAGAACCAGATAGTGATATCCCATGGCTTCCCTATGACATTACTGAGACTGAATGTCTTGTATTACTGTGCAGAACATTTTCTGGACAGCCTTTAGAGATGAAATACTGTCAGATGCAGAGCTGATAGGGAATGAAAATAGCAATTCTATTTTGTCTTATTTTCTTTTTTGTAAGAAGGGTAAGAGGCTAAAGCATAGCCAGGAATATTGTTCAGATGCACTTATAGTGGCAACCTCCACCATAAAATAAGAGTTGTAAGACTCTGTGCAGTACCCCACAGTTGGTGTACTTCTTTTCTGATTTAGTTCCTGGTAGTTTAATTGTAACTTTCTTTTTGTCTGTCAGAGCTTCACATGAAAATTGTAAAATTTTTGGTCAGGTTATTAAACAATAGAAAATCCAGGATGGGATCTAACAATATAATGAAAAGGAAAGTTGCTACTCACCATATAGCGGAGTACTTTCAGTAATACATAATTTGCAGGTGAATACGATTCTGTTCATAGTATTAATTTCAGCCCATCCACGGATAACATGCTAAGTGAACTACTCTGACTTTATAACTTTGCTGTGAATTTCAAGTAGTGCTAAGTCAGATAACGATCAGAACTGAATTCAGACAGTTGCTATGTTGCACACTATTATTGTCAGGAGAATAAACTCTTCTTAGTTGGCTCTTATTCGGTACTGGAATTTGTTCAATAAATACGGATGCATTCTACTAAATAGCATAGTAACAGCAAAAATAAATAAATGAAAATGTGATGAATAAAAAAGCATTTAAGTAGACTGTTAGGTGGAAACTTGGATCACTTTTTGTTTTTTAAAGTGTTTCAGATGGAGGCTATCATAAATATCAACTGTCACATTAAACTGAAAAACATTAAAAGAGTACATTTCCTCACTTGTCAAACAAAATCAACAGAAAGAAATGTTTAAAAGGTGCAGTGTTTACTATCTGATCCACGATATTACAGAATCACTGCTGTCATAAACAGCCAAAGTTGGAGCACGACTTAACATGGGCAACTGTTTTAACACTTACACCTTGATGTTTTCATTTGAATGTTGTGATAGCTTAAAATGAGTTGTTAGTGTGAAACTCTTAGAAACTAATCTAGGAGCAAACTGTACAAACTGATGGGTGCTGCACAGAAACCCTGTGTGTTACTCGGCTTATTAATCTTCCTGGTCTTAATTGATAGTGTAGGTTTCTGTCAGTAGATCAAGACATTATTGGTGGCTATATTTTATCATCTTGCCCTATTTACAGAAATGGTATTAAAACTCTATGAGGCATTCTTTTAACATTCTCGTTCCATAAGTTAAGTAATCTTCGTGGTCCATAAAACAAGAGGTACAGCAAGCCATCTAGCTCCATTTATAACATTTGATATAGTGATGAGGATAAAATATATATCACAAAACTGACTGTGGGATGTGGGTAGCACTAACTGTGTATAAGCCCCATCCGCCAGTGGCATTCAGGACATCAGTATGAGTTGAGTTGTGATGCAAGGTACAGGCCTTCCAGCATCACTTGTGTAAACTCCTGCCTCTGTTGAGCCAGCACCCTCTGGAGGTCAGCAGTGCCCCATGGTAGTTGGTGATAGTCTGTAATCCTTCAGTGTAGACTATTCTGTGCATTTTCAGTTGGATTAAGCATCGAAGTACAATGTGAACACTCTGTAGATGTAATTTTTTTCATGTTGGAGGTATGTGTCCACTAGGCCAGGTCTGTATGGTTGGGCAGTATCATGTATCAGAAGAGACTGAGCCCTACATTCACTTACAAAAAGGTGCTTGTTGTAACACAGTTTCATTTTTACAGACCACAAACATTACATTATCCTAGAAGTGTCCTGCTGTGGTACTCATATTTCTACTATTATGAAAACACAACTGCTGCGATATTGTCCATTTCCATAAGAATGGAATGTGGCATGTTCTAGGGGTGTGCCAGGTGAAGATGTTGACACTCGCTCTCCAAGCTTATACTCCAAGCTTTTACTTATCACCTCAAAGAAATAAAGTTATGTAATTAATTTTTTAATTGTTTGCAGGTACATGTCTGCTGTCTGCAGTCCTAGTACAAAATGAAATGAGTGTTGTTGTTGTTGTTGTTGTTGTGGTCTTCAGTCCTGAGACTGGTTTGATGCAGCTCTCCATGCTACTCTATCCTGTGCAAGCTTCTTCATCTCCCAGTACCTACTGCAACCTACATCCTTCTGAATCTGCTTAGTGTATTGATCTCTTGGTCTCCCTCTACGATTTTTACCCTCCACGCTGCCCTCCAATGCTAAATTTGTGATCCCTTGATGCCTCAAAACATGTCCTACCAACCGATCCCTTCTTCTAGTCAAGTTGTGCCACAAACTTCTCTTCTCCCCAATCCTATTCAATACCTCCTGATTAGTTACGTGATCTACCCACCTTATCTTCAGCATTCTTCTGTAGCACCACATTTCGAAAGCTTATATTCTCTTCTTGTCCAAACTGGTTATCGTCCATGTTTCACTTCCATACATGGCTACACTCCATACAAATACTTTCAGAAACGACTTCCTGACACTTAAATCTATACTCGATGTTAACAAATTTCTCTTCTTCAGAAAAGATTTCCTTGCCATTGCCAGTCTACATTTTATATCCTCTCTACTTCGACCATCAACAGTTATTTTACTCCCTAAATAGCAAAACTCCTTTACTACTTTAAGTGTCTCATTTCCTAATCTAATCCCCTCAGCATCGCCCGATTTAATTTGACTACATTCCATTATCCTCGTTTTGCTTTTGTTGATGTTCATCTTATATCCTCCTTTCAAGACACTGTCCATTCCGTTCAACTGCTCTTCCAAGTCCTTTGCTGTCTCTGACAGAATTACAATGTCATCGGCGAACCTCAAAGTTTTTACTTCTTCTCCATGAATTTTAATACCTACTCCGAATTTTTCTTTTGTTTCCTTTACTGCTTGCTCAATATACAGATTGAATAACATCGGGGAGAGGCTACAACCCTGTCTCACTCCTTTCCCAACCACTGCTTCCCTTTCATGCCCCTCGACTCTTATAACTGCCATCTGGTTTCTGTACAAATTGTAAATAGCCTTTCGCTTCCTGTATTTTACCCCTTCCACCTTCAGAATTTGAAAGAGAGTATTCCAGTTAACGTTGTCAAAAGCTTTCTCTAAGTCTACAAATGCTAGAAATGTAGGTTTGCCTTTTCTTAATCTTTCTTCTAAGATAAGTCGTAATGTTAGTATTGCCTCACGTGTTCCAACATTTCTACGGAATCCAAACTACACTGCTACAAATTGTCAAAAGTTGCCATTATATTTTAGAGTAGATAAACACTTGTTATCATATGATTATCAAAATATCTGAAGTCACAGCAAAACCAATAGGCTTTGGTTACATCTGCACTTTTCTTTGAAACCATCACCACTGTCACTCCCCCAGGACTGGTATTGTCCTCAGTAATACTGTCCTGCAACTGTTGAGTAATGAACTCCTCCATCATCAGTTGTAGATGATCAAGTACACAGCATGAGTTATGATACATGGGTTAAACAGGTGCTCAAATTCTAACTCCTCCATTGCTAACACTTGCAGCTCTTGCAAAAATGTGTCTAATGTTCTTTGTTTTGGTTCCTGCAGAAGGACCTTATTAGTGCCTTGACTTTCCATGAACTCATATGTTTTGATGTTACACATCTTAATTTAGGGTAACAGTACTGATAGTGAGGATGAGTAATGACCTATTGGACAAGGATATATCCTCTCTTATTGCATCTACCTCCTATTGTAATTCTGTGTAATCTGCCTGCATTTAGGACATCTGTTCTGGCAAAGCCTGAAGCTGTAGTGGTAACCCCTTGTTTTGCTCATTATAAATCCTGTGTCTACAACAATAGGAAAAAACATCACAGGAGAGGACTTGATACTAGTATCACCTTTACGCTTTCTATTACAGACATTACTTCTCCGTATCGGCAACAACCGTGTACATTGTTTGCTTTCTCTGGCATAATTTCCAGGTCTTCTACATTTAAAACAGATCACCATGGAAGATTGGGTGCATGGAGCACTATGACCTGGCAAATTAAACTGCCCACATGTAATGGGGTCCAAACCACCTTGAGGTTCTTTAGTATTCCCCATAAATTCACTCAGATCGCTGCCTTAGTACACTTCCACAAGTCGAACGTTCCAGTCGACCCTTCAGCCCAACCAATCAGTGGTTTTCAACCACTGTAATGGAAAACTGTCAAAACAATAGTTGGTTCTCACTCACCACATTTCGGTGATGGTGCTAAACGCTGTCCCAAGATGTTGCTCATTCTCACTGGCTTTCTTCTGACACCATCGTAATACTGTTGGGGATGCATACACCTTCAGGATGATCATCCATAACGGAGGATGGCATGTGCAGAATGATGGGTTGTATAGAACTAGAAATATGACAATTGTGGAATCAGAAGAGCTCAGTTAGAGCTTTATTCAGTAAGACGCTGGCACACTGGTTGATGGTGGCAACTCCTCTTTCTCAATTAACACTAATGTCTAGTTATGGAGAAGGAAATAGACATATAGAGAATCCCAAGAAATCTTATGCTTTAATCTGTCTTATTGTGTATTAACAAAAAATAAATAATAAAAATGGTACATGTAATAACAAAAATTTGAGCAAGGCTAAGAGTCTGCATTTTCAGTGTTTAAATTTCTATAAATTATGCTAGTCAATTTGTTCATAGTTTCGGCACCATTCCCATGATATTTGATTCCCAAAAAAGAGACAAATTCCGTGTTGTCATTTCAGAAATTTCATTGAGTAAAGTAACTTTGGACTTCCATCACAAACACAAATAACTATCCCTGCAGTGCACTGAATCAAAGTAACTATAAGACTCATAATAATATTAAAATTATATACCAATCATACCACATTGTATACTAATCACATCAAACTCTATATAACATGAGGAACAGGCATTCAAAAGCTCTGGGATTGTATGCCAATTTACGAGTATAACCGGAAGCAAGAAAAAACGAAAAGACCTAAGACATCCATTGTCATCAACTATGGTATTCCATTTTCACTCAATACATTGGTGCCTTTCATGCATCATTCTTTGCTGGTTTATGCTGCCTGTTAACTGCTGTCTGATAACAGTAGCACAGCACATTTGACCCATTATTTAACTGGTTGTGGCAACACCCCTCCATGCAGACTTCACAACCTGTGGCAAGGTGGGCAAGCTAGCTGCCTCCTGCTGCCAGGGCTGGAATATTGCTGAAACAGCATGATGTATGGCCCCAGTCTGCCACAGTGGCAAGCAAATTTCCTCATGCTGCACTGCCTTGGTCCCCTATGTGATCAGAGGTGGGCTCTGCCGCATGGGCAGAACCGTTACACTGTAAATACTTGCCATTGAAATCCCAGCATTATCTTGTCTTCGATACTGCCGATGCTGAGATATATTACACATCAGTTGACAAATCTATGTTGGTCAGTGAGCCTTGTCTACATCTAGCCACTTCATCCACTAACTTCTGGTCTAAGATTCCCTGCCATACCTGATGATTCCAGGGCTCAAGCTGGAGCCATCAAGATGGGGCCACCCCCATAGTAACTTTATCCAATCTCTGGGTGACTATAAGGGTCTTGGGTTCATGGGATGCATGACAGTGTTCCACACACTCTTATGTTCACTGGAGCAGCCAGCTGTCCAGCACATGTGCACCTGCTATCTGTCGATGCTTGACACCAGTTTCATGTCTGCAAGGCTACCACTAACTGCTGCTACCTCACTTAGGCAGCCCTCCTGCCTGGCATTTATGTGCAGTGACAGCTAAACACACTGCCTTGCAATATGGTGAGGTAGCCACTGCTGATTGAGGATCAAAGCACAGCACCATTATTATTTCCTGGTGATTTGGACAGACTTCTTTTGTATTTATTTTATGTTTCTTTAAAATAAAAATTTGTTGGCTAATAATGATAAGTATATAATTTTATGAAAGAAAATTCAATGGAGAAAACTGTTAAATCACAAGGAAGTATTGCTAGCCTGTACTTATCTTCTACTGGTGAAATTCCAAATACTGTCAGTAGAAATTTAAAAGGGGGAAAAAATTTAGCTCCTTGAAGGGAAGTACTGACAAGCTACTCTTGTCTCCACGTTAATGTAGAAGTTTTATTTGTTAGAATTTTAACTGTGATGGCAATATTACTTAATTTTACTCACACAGTTTCCTAAATGAACAATTGTCATTAGATGTTTGAAGATATTTATTCTTGCGTTAGCAGTTTGCTCAAATTTAATGTCATTATTACTGCAGTCATTTGCAAGGGAATTATAAACATAACATTCCCAAGCTGTTAAGGTGTGTGTTATATAAGAGGAAAAAGTACTGCCCAACAATGTATCTAACTTGGAAACTTCTACAAACAATGACAAAATAAATTTACATCATATGAACTAAATCACTGTTTCATTATACAATAATAAAATAAACATTCATTATATCACTCTGTTGCTGTGTAAAAGTGTTACCCCACTTATTCAACTGCTAATTATCTTGTAGACAGCTAACTCATTGTGAGACTGCACTGCTAGCTCAGAAGGTTGGTCATTTCTTGCATGGAGCTTAAATTTTTTCTCACTTAGCTCACTATTTTATATTACTGCTGACTTGGACATATGACAGTACAACTTATCACTGTGCTAGATGAAGCAATAATGATTCAATAGGTACAGGCTCACAATTGTAAAACAACAATGGAACTGTATCAGCCAATGTTATTTGTGGTTCGCCCACTTTATACATAGGCACACCTGCTCGAGGATTAAACTGTGTAAGTAGGTTCCAAGGTTGGAAGAAAGCAAGGGCTTACAAATGGCAATTTATAAAAAACCTGTAATGAAATTGGAAGGCAGTCAGCTCAATCTATCTAACTGAACTTCCCACGCTTCTTGTCTAAATGGGGCAGGGCAGAGTCTCTGAGTAAAGTGCTGCAAAAGCTTTGACTGTGGCGCACCCAGCCTGTGACCATTTCTGCTTAATATTTAAGTAATATTATCTATTTCTTGACTTTCCATCATAAACTGAATAACTAACATCATGTATTTCACAGGCATTGGTGCTGTTCACTGATTCTGTTGTAACTACAGTTCCTGTTGACCAGTTGATGTGCTGTTAAAGTGTACAATACCCACCATTATTTAAGTATGTTGTATCAATCATTCCTTTTATTGTTTCATTTATTTCTTTCACAAAGAGGGTTAGCAAAACAAAATGAGAAACATTAATTCCCAGCAAAGGCATTCTGTAAAGACTTACATTAGATTTACTATCACATCTTTTATAAACAGACCATAATAAGACTTTGTTACTTACTGTATCCCCATGATGTTACTCTCTATAAAATTGCACCCATACGAAAACAAACTTTTGTCCTGTTATGTAATAAAATAGCTTTAATTTTTTATGAAACAGTGGCAGAGAATTAGACAGTATTGCAAATATAAGACTTTCCAGATTATTACAAAGATGCTATTTATAACCGAAAACCACCTAGCAAACTGTTTGCATGACTGATGAATAAATAAACCTGGTGAATTGTTAAACAGGCTGCTGAACCAAGCAGGTCAACAGCACTGTATACTTTCAGATTTTTTCCTATCAAATTAAATTAGCTTTCCCATGCAGTAAATTAAGTATTTTGCATCTGTTGCACGTATCAAAATAATCTTATTAATTTTCTCTCTGACACTCTTTGCATCACTTTTATGCACCTTTCACACATGTCCCTCTTGTTATTCTACAATGGTGTATATTTTCTATGTTCTGTGCTTCATCTTCAGTTTTACTGGCAGTATAATAGTGACTGTTTAAATTGTTCTCAAACCAACTGGGTCAATTTCCTTTAATTGTGGTGGCATGTGATCAATGAATGTTCTTGTTTCTGTTACATGTCTTCAGCTAGTTTATTGTTGTATCATTCCTAAGTACAAAAGGAAGAGGTACATTGTAAATACTTAGTGTTTTTGTGTGAAACTGGACAATTAGATAAAAAAGATGAACAGTCTGAAAGAAATAATTTCCTTCTTTGCCCATTGTGTATGAGGTGAATATCATTACTACAGCCAGTTTGTTTCTTTAAATAGTGGAGATTATGAATGAAGAAAAATTTGTTAACAATACTGTTATTATGCTGTTTCTAATGCAGTTAAATTTGTAAGAAATTACAGTTGAGAGAAATGTTTCGAATGTTCATGCATTCTTTTATAGCTTAGCTTAGGCAATCTTTGGCACAGTGCAGAGTCATCCTGCATGCAACAGTCATCCAGTGATAGAGTATAATTGCAATCATTTGGACAACTTAATGCAACCTGCCATCTTTTCATTCATTCTTTTCACCTCTTCCTTCCTATCCTTGCTCTTTTCTCTCCTTCCAATCTGTCCTTTTCTTCTTTTCCATTACCCCACCCCCACCACACCTGCCCACCTCTTTTCTCTTTCAATCTCCTTACTGTCTTCTATCACTTGCTTTTGAAGGCTCTTCTTCATCAGCTTTGACATGGCGATTAATTTTCATCTCTGCTGAAGTAAATTAGTATTTTTTTAGCACTACAAACAACAGGGAAATAGATCACATCACTAATACTAGAGTAGGATAAGTAATGGGAATCAGAAATAAAAATGAAATTTAGAAGTTGTGATGGTCGGATCTGTTGAGAGAAGTTTTGTCATTCAGAATGTCCCTCTTACCTCTTACAAAATAATAGTTTTATTTTGTTATCTGTTGCAAACTGATTAGATATAAAACCTGTTCTCCTATTTCACATAGCCCCGCGAAAAGAAATATTGTATGGTGCTGATGCTGCCATGAGCAACTGAGCAACCCATTCTGATTTTAGAAATTTATGCTGTTGTCAGCTGTCTCTAAAGGGTAAATGGTTCTCTTGTTAGGTACAACCAGTCTAATTTGCAATACTTTTCTCCACAAAAGTCATACTGAGGTGTTCAGTATGAGAGTCTATATATCTACAATCATCATTTGTAGAAATACAAATTTTTCTGGACTCTCTTTTTGCATTGGCATCTCATAACAAGGAAACTGTAAAGACTTTTTTCTAGTCAAACATTCATATTGTGAGACTTAAAAATGCTCTCAGTTTTGAAATATACTTCAGTTATGGCAAACATTTCTTGTGGAGGGTTTATTTGGTGACAAGTGCTGCTTTTCAAGACTTGGTTATCTGACAGTAGCCTTCAAAACTGAAGTGATTAAAATTGTGGAAATCAGTTCTGTGCAAGAACGTTTCTGCTGATGATGAATTCTGCTCTTTGGTATAGTTACTTTCTGGGGATGAGATGAACTATTGCTTCTTTGCTATCAATACTTTAATATCAATTCTCAGTATTGTAATACTGCCACTCATTATTTTATATGCTATTGGCAACCAAAATTGATTTCAGCACATTACTGCCTTGGTGTAATTCCTACTATGTTTGTCCCTTGTCCCTCAATAACATGTTTCTAAGTAAGCTGACATATTCAAAACTGTCAGTTTAAATTTAGATAACTTTTCTGTAATTCTTTGTAACTTGTGTGGGAGTATCACCGTGTCAAAGTACATAATTCTTCGTTGGCCGTCTTCATGAACTGTCAAATACACCCAAATGAACATTATTCCTGAACAACAATGTAGAAGAGATTATTCCTTGTTCATTTGTGAAAATATGACTTCCGATTGAAAGCCAGTGTGGGAATGAACGTAGCTGTTGTCATTTCAGTGTCAATTACTTTGAATGAGACAGGACATTAAAAGAATTAGATTAAAATATGGCCAGTTACCTATAATTATACTAACTTCTTTTCTTTTTAATTTTTAAAATGTACCTGAGAGTCAATAAGCACTGTCACACTAATACATGCCATTTTTAAAACTTTCTTTTGTTTACTGGGCATGGTTTCCATTGTTTTTAATTTTTATATTCTGTAAGGTACTGATATTTGTAACTTTATGACTAGTTCTTTTTTATCATTATTTTATTGATAAAGATTTTCAGAAATACAACTTCTGATTATAATTTGCAATAGTGGAAATGGTTTATTATGGCCAAACATATTTTTAAAAGAAATTCCCATTTCAGTTGCTTGTTTTGCCTTGTGATATAAGATTCCTTGATATCATTGCCTTCCCAGTTTCATTTTTCATACAATAACAAAAATCTACATTCTCAGAAACATCATCCCCTGTGTTAGTAAAATCACACAGTGAAATCTTCAAGCCTAAACAATATTATGAAGCCCCAATAACTCATCATCTTATTTGATTTACTACTTCACCACCCAATTATGTGAGTCTTTCCTAATTTGCATTGACCCCATAAGCCCCATGAGCAGCTTCCAGGGTATAGCAAACCACTACTCGTAACATCCACTGATAATGCAAATAAGAGATCTTTTCTTAAACCTCCACAACAACTGAAAGATGGTAATATTCCTCTGTTCCTCAAGTCAATGAATTTGTGGATCAACTCACCAAGGAGGTTACCTGGAAGGATACTCTGTAAATAATGTTGCCAGGATCCGAAGCATGGACAGCAGTATATCACCAGTTCTTGTTAGCATGGAACAGTAAATGGAGTGCAGTGAGTAAAGTGTAGCAGCCACAATATGTTAGTAACTACAGGACAGTCTACAACCGAGTGCCACCAATCTGGCCATTGGATACTGTAAATTCTGCGACAGGCTGCCCCATCCCATTGTAGTTGTGGTGCTCCCCTTATAGTCACCCATATCCTTGGATGCAACGCAGCAAACTTTGCAGTTGGCTGAGACACTTCCTGTAATCAATCCTAGCTGATAATATCCAGGTGGCAAAGCATGTTTTAAATTTTATCTGTCGTAGTGGATTGTACACTTTTTTTTTTATGAAACCTTCGCTGTTATGGTCTTGCTGATTGCTGAACGGGGAGGAGAGTCACATACTACCACAATTTTAGTCCCAGAGAACCTTTGGCTGTCCACTGGTAGAGGGCTAGTTTGACCCTGACATCCTAACATAGTTTTAATGTTATCCTGAGTTTCAATTATTTCTTACAAATAGTTTAGTTCATTTCCTGTGAGGAAGCTGACTTGTCAACTTTATTGACAATTTACAGTGAGCAGGGAAGCCTGGTTAGGTGAGGGTATGCCTTCCGCAGCATGACAAGCTGTGGTGAGTTGTTCTCAGATGACTCCTGCGCTACTCTTTTATTTTTTACCCTGAGTCATTTAATAATTTGTTCTTAACATCTATTTTATGGCTATCCTGTGCCAGTTTTCTTTTACCCCTGCCCCCTTTGTTTATGGTTTAAAACTGAAAGGCTAACTTGGTTTCAGATGAAGCATGGCCTAAACAGAATTTGAAAGACTTTTTGATACACAACTCCTTCCATTCCATAGATGAATATCTTGAGACCGTTAAGTGAGCTTAAGTAAAAATATCTGTTAGATTTCAATTTTGACAGCACTTGGTCACAACAGTCAAGATTAGGTATTTTGTGTATGATAAATTTATTAATTGTACATAACAATGTTTCATTCTGACAGTGTGTAAATTCTGTAAATATTAGCTGTTCCAGTTTACTGCATTGTATTCACCTATTTTGACAATCTCGTGACAAATGATCAGGGTAGTAAGTATTATATTCAAATGTTTTGTGTTTTTTTGTTATACTTTCTGACATGTTCCACACCCATGAGAATCATCTCATTTTTTGGGTCTACGGAACAAAATCTGAATCTAAACTAATGTAATCTCCCATGTTTCTGACATGCAGGATGAAGGGAGTGATGACCATAGTAGTTTGGTCCCTTAAAATGCCCATCACCTATGCATCCATCAATCCATCCATCCATCCACACAGCTGTGGAATTACATCTCTGTATCAACTACCAAACCCTCCCCTATGAGGTTACACTTTTTGTTTACATTCTATTGCATTCAGTTTATTCACTCAAGCCAAATTCTTTCTGTTTTAGTCTGTATTCATTTGATTTAGTGTACTGTAATAAATGAAAATAGAATTTTTTACACTTATAATTTGGTTCATGTCTGAAATAATGAAAAATAACAATCAAAGATTTCTTCATAATCACTTTCTTAGATCCTTTTCACATGTTCTTCGGATGCACTTCATCTACTCAATATCTGCTGTCCATGTGACAATGCTGCAAACATTTCCAGTAGAATGTCATCCACTTACCATTCCAAGATGACAGTAAAATATTGTTTCTAGTAACTTTTGGTGTGCAATAGATACGGAAATTCTGTCAACAGTAACCTTGACTCTTTATTATATCATGGTTATTGTATTCTCTGTTGCTTTTGCATGGCTTCTGCTTTATATTTGTTCAGTGTTCTTTTGTTAACATTGCTTCATTGGGGAAATTGTTTGTCATGTATTCTGTGATATTTTACATGACTATAGAAATCTGTTATATTATTATTTTATTTATTTACATTTTATGGCCTTTCCTGGACCACTTTACTCAGTTTCCTTTTTACCCAGTACTTCTTCATTCTCTCAGAGTTCAACTTCCTTTCTTAGTATGGAATCACCTTTTTCCTTGTCTGTTTATCTGCTATATTACAATATTATGAAAAGGAAAGTTCCTACTCGTCATGTAGCGGAGATGCTGAGTTGCAAATAGGCACAACGAAAAAGACTGTCACAAATAAAGCTTTCAGCCAGTAAGGCCTTCATCAAAAATAGACAACACACACACACACACACACACACACACACACACACACACACACACACACACACGACTGCAGTCTCAGGCAACTTAACTCACACTGCAAGCAACAGCACCATCATGATGGAAGTGGCGACTGGGTGGGGGTAAGGAGAGGAGGCTAGGATGAGGAGGGGGGGGGAATAGTATTGTAGGGGTGGCTGACAGTGAAGTGCTGCTGGGGAGCATGCAGGGATGAGGTGGAGAGAGGGTAGGGCAGCTATGTGCAATCGGGAGGTTAGACGGAAGGCAGTTAGTCATTGTCCTCACCCATTCAGCCCCTTCCCTGTTCCTGTTTCTGTTCTGCATTACACAGCCCTCATTCCACCATTGCACCCAGTCTTTTTTCTCCTCTCCCTTTCCAAACTCCCCCCATCTCCCCACCCCTCCCAGCCCACCATCTAACCTCTCTCCACCTCTTTCCTGTGAACCCCCCAGCAGCATTTCACTGTCCGTCACCTCTACCCTACTATCCCTCCCCCTCCCTGCCCCAGCCTCCTCCTTACCCCCAACCAGTTGCCACTCCCCATCATGCACTGGTGCTGCTGCTTGCAGCTTGGCTTCAATTGCCTGAGACTGCAGTCGTGTGTGTGTGTGTGTGTGTGTGTTTGTGTGTGTGTGTGTGTGTGTGTGCGAGCGTGTGTGTGTGTGTGTGTGTGTGTGTGTGTGTGTGTGTGTGTGTTTTGTCTATTTTTGATGAAGGCCTGGTGCAACTCTTTCAATTGGATGCCACTTTGGCAACTTGTGTGCCCTTTTAAAACCAAGGGCACTCAGTTTTCCCCAAACGTTCACCCATCCAAGTACTAACAGGGCCCAACATTGCTTAACTTTGGTGATTGGGCAGGAACCAGTGTTACCAACATGGTCAGGCCATTGGCCTTTACAGCAGTGCTTAGTGGTTTTTCAATATCAGTATCCATAGTTGCCTCATAACTTTGATTACATTCATAATTCATATCATTTTCAGTATTTCCTGTGCTTCTTCACATTTTCTTAAATTAATTTTCTGTTAATCATTGATATCTGTAAGCAGATATTACTAAATTACTTGTCCTAATCTTTTATGATTTTTATCCTCTGAAATTGAGACTGTTGTACTCTAGCTTACAATATGATTGTTGATGTATGACCAGTATGTAAAATACACAATTTTCCTTCATATTGTACTAATGAAATCAGTTCCTGTCATGGATATGAAGATAAATGCTTTGAACTTTGATTTTCTTTTCTTCTTTTGGCCAGAAACTACTTCTGCTTCAAAAAGTTTTCTATACTTGTTAATTAAACTAACAAATTAAATATTTCAGGTAACATAATATTTGTGATGGATAAAAGCTTTTGTATGAAGATATGCAAAACAATATGCAATTAATTTTCTAAATTGAAAAGACCATGCAAATCATTGTATAATGAGTACAAACATTATTTTTGTCTCTTATCTTCAGACACCTGAAAGACATGCTACACCGCGGTGATCGTGCAATGATCTACGTATTTATTGCTGCATCGTACTTCCCCTGGCTAATGCTGACACCTTTGCCACCTGGAGGTTTAGCAGCAGAATTACATTGGATAGTTTGGGTGCTTGCTTCTCTTGGAATTCTGTATCAACAGCTGTTCCATGAGCAGTATAAATGTCTTGAAACATTTTTTTACCTTGTCATGGGCATCACTCCATCATTTGCAATAATAAACAAGGTTAGTAATTTGAAACTATCTAATGCTTATGACAACACAGTACTGTAAGTTTCTAGGCAAAATACAGACAATGGAATGGGTAAGATGTCCATAACAATTTGTTGCCTAAAACATCATTTTTATTCTTTCAAATCCTACATTTCAATTTTTGTGTTGTAAGAGACAGGAAAAATTAGATATAGTGTATTTGCTTTCAACTTCGTAAATTGATGATGCACATGTAACCAGTTTTTGTTGGAAATTGCATAAATTGCCATTTTCTCTAGCTATGAGTCAACTAAACCCACCCAGAACACCGCAACAAATGCTAGAGAAGTGAGCTTTGTAAAGCTACAGCAGTGGAAATAAAAATTGCAGAGAAATTATGTTGTTTATTAGGCCTGTAACAGTCATCAAGAAGTGTAATAAACATATTCTTTGAATAGCTAGAAGATACAGCCCAAGATCTTTCCAAAAACGACCATAGACACCACGAAAACTACAGAAAATAGTAAGACACTACTGGTCTTACTGCATACTTTCAGCCTAAATGTAAAAATGGATGGACCCACCAGAGTAACTAAGTATAGTGAGACTACTCTTGATCTCATAGTAACAAATAGATAGTCAGTCACTGTAAGATAACACTTTCATTTGTTGACAGGCATGATCAAAAGAAATGCGCGCGCGCACACACACACACACACACACACACACACACACACACACACACACGAACATGACCGCTAACTCTCACCAGAGCAGTTGGACGTAGTGGTCATCTGTGCATGAGTCTTTTCGTTGTGTTTGTCAGCAACTGAGCGTGTCATTTTTACAATGAGTAGCACTGTATCCTTTTCGTAAGATCATTGATATCCCAACCTGGACTTTCCATTGTTTGACATAACAACAAGTGTTCCTCCATGCGACTGTGACACACATGTAATAAAATCCACACAAACAGGCCATTTTGCCATGATGAAACACATTAGCATAAAGACTGCTGGAAATGAGCAGAAGGGAACAAAAAAGGCAGATAAACTCACAACACCTAATTCAATTAAAAATATATTAATGGCAGAAAACAGGGAAGCAGTGTATGCAGACAGTGATGTAAATGTTCATTGGACCAGTTCCTATCTTTATTTCACTATTATTATAGTCTTTCATGTCCTGTTAACAAAAGGCTAGTAAACAAGCACAAAAAAAATCTGGTTGACTGAAATGGTACTCCATGCAAGAAATAAGCTGAAAGTATAATGGCCTCTCCGAGCAAGTGAAATACTGAAGCATGTAATATTCATACAAAATAAAAAAGAAAGAGTATGGCAGTTTCATCAGAGAAACATGGGCATTATTCATTAAGACAAATGTATATAAAGGAGAGAATTTCAGAAAAAACTGTGGTCCTTCATAAATGAAGAAAGAGGGAAAGAGGCAAAATTGACAGAAGACATTTCTCGCACCGATTCTAAGTATCAGGTTTATAATGTGTGTGTGTGTGTGTGTGTGTGTGTGTGTGTGATTCACAGTTGATTCTACTTTGTCCCCTATCACTTAATAGGTCTCCACCCTGGGAATACTTTATAGAAGTGAAAGCTTTTTTGTAGCAGTGTTCTAATTCCATAATATCCCAAAAGAACTCTCCCATAATTGAATATGTAACTAGTCCACAGCCAGCAGTACTATTCTGTAACAGAAGGAAGGATACACTAATCTAAAATACACAACCCGTAGTGTTTCATTGTTAAGGTATGGATATTCAACAAATGTGCTGCTAAGATCATGAGAGATTGGTATAGCTCATAAGAATATATCACAGAAGTACTCATTGAACTTAAATGGGAAGTCTTGGTTGAAAGTTTTCACAGAACCCTGCTGGTAAATTTAGTTAACCTGTATTCAGAGAAGACTGCACGATTTTTATGCTGCCACCGCCACCATCATGTATCCTCCCACAGGGATCATGAGAATAAGATAAGAGTTTAGTGCACATATAGAGGCACATGGACAATATTGCAAATAGAATAAGATAGAAACACATACAATGCAGTGGTTTAGATGTAGAGCAGACAACACATGTGTCATTGTATACGTAGTAATTAGATGTGTGTTTTCTAGAGCACTTGGGAAAACCATTCATGTAACATATAAACAGAAATGGACTTAAAATGGAGACCTGAGTGACACCAAAATTTCTATTTCTCGTTTACGATCTTTATCCTTAACTTTTTTGTGTGTAGTGTAAACATCTGGTCTTTTTTGATAGCAGCTTACATAATTTCATGAGAAATATAGATGAGATTTGTGCATTGATTCCTCATGCCCATCTAATATCCAGTTGCATAGTAAAATTAATATGGTTAAAGAATAGCTCTCAGTCCGACGCAGTACCACTGAACATCTCTGAATAAATGTAAACAAACTAATTTCCTACTAAAGTATAGAGTTCCAGTGCAGCACTCGTGGCTACTGCATCGCGGTTGCGAAGTGGGGCCGAGGCAGTTCCAGATAAGTTTTACAGTCTGACGATAATTGATGGATTTGTAGTTTTAGCTTGACGATGTCCACTATGGACAAACGGTAGTTACTGTTATTCTGAAGAAGGTTGGGTTATCCCGACTGAAACCTAGGTAAATTCTAGGTAAACGGTGCAACTGAGGCTGTTGATTATTAAAATTAAAATTAATAAATGAAACCTCACATTTAATTCAAATAATAACATATAATGTTACAATCTCTCTTTTGCATACAAACATAATATGACCTTTAATAAAACTGTACTATTGTAACATTTTACATAGTTCAGCAACATAAACTCTGTGGATACTGTAATTTGTTATATATTCATGATCCACTTGCATCTAATAAAATGCTTAGCTTTTCATCTTTCTCAACAGTCTATCTTTGAACTTGTTCAGAGAAAGTCCATATTTAGATAGTTTGACACACAATTCAGTTAAGTATCATCTATTTTCTGTGAACCATGTGCAATAACTATTCATTGTCCGTCAAATAGTTTAGATAACATTTCCTATATGCAAATGAAAATTTTCTCAATTCGTTGTTGGAATGTTCAGTGCTTTGGGTGAAATAACTAATGATTTTTGCAATCTCTGTATCGGCAAAACTAGTGTATGCTGGTGGAGTATCAAATGCCTACTAAACTAAACCAAATTTATCTGCTTTTGAAATGATAATTAAATCAAGACCTTAAGTGTCGACAGGTGTTGACATACATCAACAGGGACAGTTGAAAATGTGTGCCCTGACTGGAACTCGAACCCAGGATCTCCTGCTTACCTGGCAGATGCTCTATCCATCTGAGCCACTGTGGGCACAGAGGGCAGAGCGACTGCAGGGACTTACCCTTGCACGCTCCCTGTGAGACCCGCATTCCCAACTTAATGTCCACACACTACATTCGTAGTGCCCCTGCCCATTACACTCATTACTCGCGGCAGACAATCTTACTGAGTCCTGTAACCGATTGGGCAATGCGTGTGCATCCGTACAGAAGAAGAAGGTCAATGGCCGGTTCGCCTTAACTATACATGAAGATGGTATCTGTTCTTTTGGACACGTGGATCATTGTGGATTAATGTGTTGGAATCATGTTCATCAAACCCCAAAGGTGTTTCTGTGGAGAGACACTAATGTCAACCCCCCACGATCCTCCTTTTAAAATAAAAAAATAAATAAAAAATAAACAAATTTTCTTGTGCTCTGTCCAGTGGCATTATCCCTGTCCATTGTTACTGGCTACATGTGCTGCTGTCATCCCTCCATTGAACTCAAACAGAAGAATATTTCAGAAATGTTCCGATTTCTTCACTTGACATTCCATTTTCTAGCATCCACAGCTCCACTCACTATCTCCAAATAACAAAATGACAGTATGTAAACTCAAATAGCAGCAGTGAACTACAAATAAAAAATAAATATTTATAAATAAAACCATGGCAACCGGAATACCAACATGCAAAACAAAAATGCTATGAACTTATGTACCAACCAAATGTAACTTCTGCACACTTCACCAATTTGAACTTGGGTACTGTAGGCAAGCCTTGGTATCCCTCTTACATTTTTCCTCCCTGATATATTCTGCAACCTCTTCATTAGTTAACTAATCTTCAGCATTCTTCTTTAGTATACCAAATTTAAAAAGTTTTTTTCTCATTTTGTCTTTACTGTTCACCATCCATGTTTCATTTCTAAGTCTCCTCTCCAGACAAATACTTTCAGGAAAAATTTCCTAACACATTTAGACGATATATTAACATATTTCTCTTTATCAGAAAAGCGTTTTGCACATCTGCATTTTATATCCTCTTTGCTTCTGTTATTTTTCTCTTCAAACAGCAAAACCCAGCTACTTCTGTCAGTGTCTCATTTCCTAATCTAATTTGATTATATTCCAGTTAATTTAACTGTATTCCACAACCATTGCTTCTTTCATTGATGTTCATCTGACAACCTCTTTTCAAGATACTATCTGTTATATTAAGCTGAATTACAGTGTTACTGGAAAACCTTTAAATGTTTGTTTCTTTGCAGTGAACATAAATTCCCTTTCTAAATTTCTCCTTTATTTTCTGTACTACTTGACTCATACAGCTGCATTTCTGTTCTCCAAAGTTTTCCTTAATCTTCCTGTATGTGACTCCTATCTTTCCCTTAGTCACACCTGCTTCATCAGCTTTGAATTTATCTTCTAACCATTCCTGCTCCATCATTTTTCACCTCCTGTTGATCTCATTTATTAGATGTCTGTATTCCTTTTTGCCTGCATGACTTGCTACTCTATTACACTTTCTCCATTTGACATTTAAATTCATTACCTCCTGTGTTATCCAAGGATTTCTGGTTCCCCTTGTCTTTTATGGAGTTATTACTCTGCTGCCTTCTCTGTTCCATCTCTCAAAACTACTCATTCATGTTCTATCATGTCCTTTCACATGTTTCAGTCAATATGCCTAATGGTCCCTTTTAAGTCATCAGATGATCAAATGCAAATGCAAAATGATTTAGACAAGACATCTATATAAGTGTGAAAAATGACAATTGATTCTAAATAATGAAAAGTGTGAAGTCGCCCACAGGAGTATTAAAAGGAGTCCACTAAATTTTGCATACATGATAAATCACAGACATGTAAAGGTGCAACTTCAACTAAATTCTTGAGGATTACATTGGAACAAGCATATAGATAATGTTGGAACAATCATATAGATAATGTTGTGGGGGAAAGAAAAATCAAACATTGTAATTTATCTACATCTACACACACACACACACACACACACACACACACACACACTGAGCAAGCCACCATACTGTGTGTATTGGGGGGTACTCTGTAACTCAAGTTGTTTCCTTTTCTGTTCCACTCACAGATAGAGTGATGGAAAAATGACTCTCTGTTACTTCCGTGTGAACCCTAATTTCTTGTATCTCATCTTTGTGGTCCTTACATAAAATGTATGTTGGCACAGGAGGATCATTCTACAGTCAGCTTCAGGTACCAGTTTTCTAAATTTTCTCAGTTGTGGTTCTTGAAGAGAATGTCACTTTCCCTCAAGGAATTCCAATTTGAGTTCCCAAAGACTCTCTGTAACACTTGTGTTTTGTTCGAACTTTACCAGTAACAGATCTAGCAGCGCGTCTCTAAATTGCCTGATGTCTTCTTTTAATCTGACCTGGTGTGGATCCCAAACACTCAAGCATTACTCAAGAGTACGCCATGCTAGAGTCCTTTATGTGGTCTCCTTTACAGATGAACCACATTTTCCTAAAATTCTCCCAATGAACCAATGTCAACCATTCACCTTCCTTACCGCAATCCTCACCTGCTCATACCATTGCATGTCACTTTGCAATGTAACAACTCATCTGCATTAACGTACCATTTTCTACATTTAGAGCCAGCTGTCATTCATTTTACCAACTAGAAGTTCTGCTTAAGTCATCTTGCATCATCCTATCATCTGCAACACCTTTCCACATAACCGCAGCATCGTCAGCCGCAGATTGCGGCCCAATCTGTCCACGAGATCATTTATGTGTATAGAAATTAATAGCAGTCCTGTACACTTCTATGGGGCAGAGCTGATGATACCCTTGTCTCTGATGAACACTCGCTGTCTAGGACACCATACAGGGTGCTATTACTTAAGAAGTCCTTCAGCCACTCACATACCAGGGAAGCTGTTCCGTGTGCTTGTTAACAGTCTGCAGTGGGGTACTGTGTCAGATACTCTCCAGAAATTGGGACATATGGAATCTGCCTGTTACTTCTATCCATAGTTCACAGTATATTGTGATGAAAAGGGCAAACCAAGTTTCACACGAGTGATGCTTTCTAAAATCATGCTGATTTGTGGATAAAAGCTTTTCAGTCTCTAGCAAATTTATTATATTTGAACTCAGAATATGTACTAGAAGTCTGCAGCAACCTGTAATTTTGCAGGTCTGTTCTTTTATCCTTCTTATATATAGGAATCATCTGCTTTTTTTCAGTCACTTGGGACTTTGCACTGGGTGAGAGATTTGTGATAAATGCAGGAGAAGTAAGGGGCCAAGGCCATAGCGTACGTTTTGTATAAGCGAATTGGGATTCCACCCCAACCTGGAAACTTATTTATTTTCAATTATTTCATTTCTTCCTCTATGCCAGTAATGCTTATTACTTTGTCATCCATATGGGCCATTGTGCAATTGTCAAACATCAGTATATTTGTACAATTTTCCTGCATGAACAATTTCTTAAACATGGAGTTTAAAATTTTTGATTTCATTTTGTTATTTTCAACTACCACACCAGCCTGATCAGTGATTAGATGGAAGCCTTAGACTCACTTAGCAATTTTGCTTAGGACCAGAATTTTCTTGGGTTCTCAATCAGATCGTTTGCTAAGTTATGATAGTGGTAGTTGTTGTATGCTTCAAGCATAGACTTTTGCACATACACACATATCTCTACTAACTGTTCCTTGTCATCATTTATGCATTCTCTTTTGGATCAAGCAACAGCTTTTGCTCCCTCAGAGCATTTTCTGAATTTAGTTGCTAAACCAGGGCAGGTCTTTTCCATCCTTAATCCACTTACCAAGCACATAGGTGTCCAGAGCATGATTTACAGTTTAAACTTTCTCCATGATTCCTCTATCCATCATACTGGAACTAAATGATGTCATTTCATTGCCAGAGTGAGATGCTAACAACTGTTTATCTCCTCTTTTTGAGAGAAACACTCTTCTAGCCTTCTTGACTGATTTACCGACTTTCAGAACACCGTTAGTAAGGTCCAGCCTGTTTGTAGCTACAAACTTTGAGATATTTCCATAGTGTGTGGGCTGCCGAACTAGCTGCTCAAGACAGTTTTTGGAAAACATGTTCATAAGTACTTCACATGGCCCTCTGCCTGCACCCCTTGCTATGAATCCCTAGACATCCGAGTCTTTATTTGGTAGGTTAAAATTGCCTCCAACTATATTTCATCATCTGCATATTTGTATGCTACTATCTGTAGACTTTCTTTGAATGTCTCTAGAACTGTCCCAATGGAATTGGGCAGACAGTAACAACATCCAAAAATGAACTTGGTTTCTTCTAGACCTGTTATATACAACCAGATAACTTCACTCTCACACTCAATTTCAACCTCAATAGAGACAATATTTTTGTCAACTGCAATAAACATTCCCCACCTGTTGCATCTAATCTGTCGTTCCAGTAAACATTCCATGATTCGCTAAATATTTCATAGCTTTCTACCATGTCAATAAGAGAAAATGCAACAGGTCCACTAAAGAGACTGCTTACACTACAGTTGTCTGCCCTCTTCTGCAGTGTTGCTGAGTGGTGTGGCACCCACACTAGATAGGATTGATGGAGCACATCAAAAAATTTCAAATAACTCATTTTCTATTACTGCAAAATAGAGGAGAGAATGCCATGGGCATGATATGCAAATTGGGGTGCCAATCATTAAAAAATATTATGAAAAGAGGAAAATTGCTACTCACCATATAGCGGAGACGCTGGCAGCTGAAACCGCACTGCAAGCAACAGCAGCTGTGCATGATGGGAATAGCAACTGGGTGGGGGTAAGGAGGAGGGCTGGGGCAGGGAGGGGGAGGGATAGCAGGGTAGGAGTGGCGGACCGTGAATTGAAATGCTGCTGAAGAGTGTGCAAGGACAAATGGAAAGAGGATAGGGCAGGTAGGTGCAGCCAGGAGATTAGTGGTCAGGGGTGAGGGGGGGGGGGGGGGGGCGGCGACAAGTCTTGCATCTAGGTCTATTACAGGGATATGAGTCATTGTGTAGGGATGGATGAGTGTAGTGTATAGGTTCAGTGGACAGCGAAATACAAGGGTGGGAAGGAGAGTGGGCAGGACATTACTCATTTCAGGGCAGCGAGAGGTAGTTGAAACCCTGTCGGAGAATGTAACTTTGTTGCTCCAGTCCTGGGTGGTACTGAGTTACGAGGAAAATGTTCCTCTGTGCCCAGATGGTGAGACTTTGGGAGGTTGTGGCAGACTGGAAAGATAAAGCACAGGAGATTTGTTTTTGTACTAGGTTGGGAGTATAATTAAGACCTGTGAAGGTGTCAGTGAGACCCTCAGCGTATTTCAGGAGGGACCACTCGTCACTGCAGGTGCAATGACCACAGATGGCTAGGCTGCATTGGAAGAGACTTCTTGGTATGCAACAGGTGGCAGCTGTCGAAGTGGAGTAATTGCTGGTGGTTAGTAGGTTTGATATGGACAGAGGTACTGATGTAGCCATCTTTGAGGTGGAGGTCAACATCTAGGAAGGTGTTTTGTTGGGTTTAGTAGGACCAGGTGAAGCAAATGGAGGAGAAGCTGTTGAGGTTCTGGAGGAATGTGGATAGGGTGTCCTCACCATCAATCCAGATCACAAAGATGTGTGATTTGCGACTCAGCATCTCCGCTATATGGTGTGTAGCAACTTTCCTTTTCATAATATTGTAACATTCCATCCTGGATTTTCCATTGTTTAATCATTAAAAAAAGCATTTTTCATTGCAGCAGCATAATTTCATGACATGTGAATCACCAACATTCCCCTCAGAGTGTGAAAATATTTTTTGGCACCCATCTACATAGGGAGAAATGATCATCATGATAAAATAAGAGAAATTAGAGCTCACATAAAAATATTAAATGTTTGTTTTACCTGTGTGCTTTTTGGCAGTAGAATGTTAGAGGAATATCTTAAAAGTGGTTCAATGACCCTTCTCCCAGGCAATTAATTGTGAAGTGCTGAGTAATCATTTAATTGTTAGATGTAAATGTAAATGAAACTCCCAATAAGTAATCTCTGATTCTTTCACTTTAACCAAATCCAATTATCTTGATTTCATACATCTCTACAATATCTTCAGCTTGAATCTGCAGTTAATAATCACTAAATTATGGCCAGAGTACACCTGCTTCTGGAAATGGTTTACAGTTTAAAATTGGTTTTGAAATTTCTGTCTTACCATTGGACAATCTGTATGAAGCCTTCCTGTGTCTCCAGTCTCTTCCACGTATACAATCTTCTTTCATAATTCTTAAACCAAATGTTTGTGATTATTGAGCTGTGCTCTGTGCAAAATTCTATGAGACAGTTTCCACTTTCATTCCTTTCCACCAATCTAAATTCTGTTATTTTTCCTTCTCTTGCTTTTCCTGTCACTAAATTGTAGTCTTCCAGTAAAATTAAATTTTAATCTCCCTAAATGTATGGAATAATTTCTTTTGTCTCATCATACATTTTTTCAATCTCATCATCATCGTCCTCGTCGTCATCATCATCATCATCATCATCATCATCATCTGCAGAGCTAGCAGGCATATATACTTTTACTACTCTCATGGGTCATCACTATCAGAGATGGTATCAGTATTCAAATATCAGTTACAATGACTTGCCAGTTATTTCTATTAATTTTATTAGTGCTCTGTCTACTTTCCTGATTAATTTCAAAACGTTACCTGTTGGCGGACTATACAGTTACAATTGCTGTCTTATTTGTTTCCATCTTTACTTAAGCACACCACTCAGAAGAGGTGACCGAGCGAGGTGGCGCACTGGTTAGCACACTGGACTCGCATTCAGGAGGAGGATGGTTCAATCCCGCATCCAGCCATCCTGATTTAGGTTTTCCACGATTTCCCTAAATCGCTTCAGGCAAATGCTGGGATGGTTCCCTTGAGAGGGCACGGTCAACTTCCTTCCCTAATCCGACGAGACCGATGACCTCGCTGTTTGGTCTCTTCCCCCAAATGAACTCGACCCAACTCAGAAGAGGCGTTCAGTTAGTACTCCTTTACTGCTCATTGTAGTACCACTTCATATTTGTGGTCAGAGACTCAGTTTCATATGTCGTGTATGTAATCCCTCTTCCTTTTGGGATATTACACCTAAAGCGATGTGATACTAACTTGGGTCCATCTAGTTGCATCTGCTCCATTTCTGTGGCAACAAATGATGTTCTGTTGTGCAAAACATGTCTGTAACAATAGTTTCAGATTTTTCAGTTTCTGGTACTGATTTGAGAAGCTCATTTTTCTTATTGAACAGCACAAATTAAATATGTTTTGGTTTTTGTCTTTAGCGCTGCCCAAGCTTTCGTGATTTTCCCACTAATTGTTCTTATTATGTTGATAGTTCTCCAGTAGTCCTTTCCTTTGGAAATATTTAGCGCAATAAAAGCCTAAAAATACCATTGGTAGCAGCAGAGACTGGACACACACAGCTCTAATTACACAGTATGATTCCAGAAATTGGTTGTGCAAATAAACTTTTAAAAGTAATATTCAGATGCAGAACATGCCATGTGTGGTGCAACTGAGTGAGGAGCAGTGTATCCATCATATCTATGTGAGACTGCTTCATCCTGTTAAGTACCTCCTGAAGCTCTTCATTTACATTTTCAAGTAAACTTTTCATCCAGGATTGCTCAAAGAGCAACAATGTCATTATTTTAGTGTGTGTTTGATGTGATTGTCAGTTATGCAAATGAAGCCCAATTGCCAGTTCACCCCTCCCCTCTTCCCTTTTCTTTCTGACGAAATCATTTAGTGACTATCAGCAGAGTGTCTGCTTAGCAGGACAACCACTGAAGATCAGGGCCCGACATAATGGAATGTTTTGGCACTGTGCCACATTGTGAATCCGAATATGACAGAAGCTGACAAAATCTCACATTTGATGAAAGGAATAGCAGGAGATGTGACCAACTACTGAATGTGACCACAGTGTCAATTGAAGAAGACCACCAGGATCTCATAGACCAGGTAATAGCACAAGATACAGCAGTTTATGGCAGATAGAAATGTTAGTCCAAGTATGACAGAGAGAACAGCCACAAATGTCACCCCATACATCAGGTTGAAATAGAGAATGTTGAAGAAGAGATATATCAGTTTTTTAGCACCAATCTCCATCATCATTCAAACACACTGTGAAGAACAGACTTGGCCGACTTGGACTGATGCTGCAGTTGTCAGAAGGTAACTCGGCATCCAGCCAATGCAGGTACAATCGGCTTCTCCGCCAGTCACAATGTGATGCAGAAGAATGGACACTGGGAGGAAAGAGGGTAAAACTACTGGTACATTTATACTGTAGACACACTGAATATGTTGTACATTACTGCAGAGAAAAAAGACAATTGTTCAATGACCCTTACACTGCAAGATACCTGGTATCACAACAGTCATATTCTCTCCAGTCAACTGCAGATGATTATAGTTAACATCTGGAACAAAGCCCTTCACTGTACTCTGAATGAAGTCACTTGTCAACCTGACATAGCCCATACCTTGTCGCTGTTTGGAAGTACTGACCACTCGCCTAGCTGAATCCCATAAAACAAAAGGAAGACAACCATCTAAGATGTGAGGCCACTCCAATGAAAAATCCTCTGTGGATGACAGTTACCAAGATGTCGGAAAACATCATCAATGTCATTATCAAAAGCTGATCTGTCTGGGCACTGGTTCACTCGTAGGCTTATTTTTCTGTAATGTTGAACGGTTATCATCACCAGCTAAAGAAGATAATTTTTCATGATACAAAAGTGATTACTGCGAAGGTCAAAAACGGGAAATATGTCCAGCTGTCAGGAACATGTATAAAAAGAATAACTATCAAAGACTGAACATAGTGTTCCAAATTTGTCATTTTAACAGAATGTAGTTACAATATTATTCTCAGATGGGACTTCTTGCAGGCATCACAAGCAAAGAAGAAAGACCAGAGCTCTGAATTGATGAAACTATTCCAACAAGCACACATAACAAAGAATGTTCTGGGTGCTTGTTTGCCATTGAAGATGTTACCCAGCGTTAATCAACGAGATGAGTTCCAGTCATCAATCTAGGTGTTGAGTTAAACTGTGAAGTTTTCAATTGCAAAAAGTTACTCAGGCCCAAAAAAGAAATCTGCCTAACAGTGACAATTAAAAGCATTGCAGATTATCCAGGAGAACCTTGGATCACTAATGGCCGCAAACAGCCTCAAGTCATCCCTAAAAGTACATGCATAGGAACAGCTTGAACCAGTTCAGAATGGGCAGTACAGTGCAATCAGCAAACAGTTGTGCTCCATTTCCATTATAAACAACATGATGAAGGAAACGAGTAACGAACTGCCAGTAGGTTCAGGCATGACTGAGGAACTGTGTAGGAAATGTGAGCTGTTACGTGTTGATTTTCGGATACTTTTAGATCTGGTGTGGAGAAAAGACAGACCAAGTGGCCCACGCAAAAACACTGTATCAGCACTGGCGATCATTCACCAGTTAGCCAGAAAATAGTGTGTTGTCAGCTGAACAATTCATAAGTAGGGAGGAGGTGGAAAAGATGCTGCAAGATGACCTCATTGAACCTTCAGAGAGGAGGGGATCCTCTGACGGGGGTGGGCAGGGAGGGTGGGAGGGGCGGCACCATGTGGACCATGACAGGATGCCTCAGACCTCGTGGCTACCCCGTTTGGCTCTCTGGAATATTCTGTTTGTATGAACAGCAGCACTTTCCTTCCAGGAGATAGTTCTGTTCTGTCTATACACTGGCATCAGCAATAAGCATGCATTCAGTGCTAAGTGTTGTACTTCACTGATGACCCTGCGTGGGTACAACGTGAAAATATGAAGGTGTTTACCTTCAAAATTTATTCATCGTGGGAGTAAAGACCTCAAAACGGAGAAGGGAAACACTTTTCTCAGTCCATATAGACTTTATAGATGATCTGGTGTCATTGAAAAGCTAGTAATACAGCGTTATAGTTTTAATTTACACTTTCCTTTTAACGAAAAAAAAACAAGTGTGTTATTTTGTTGTTATATTTATTATTCCAGTGGAACATAGTAATGTCCTTATCCAGACTGGCAGCAGTTTTTTAAATTAATTTGAAACCACAAGTTCAATTCATAACTGTTACCTGCAGCTGCCATTGTCATTTGGAATTAGAATAGAATAGATTTATTCAGCTTTTAACATTTTTACGTAAAATAAGGGAAAGACAACTACTGTCCTATAGTGGATCAATGCATGCGGCATAGTAACACATAACAGAAAACGGCATTCGCACTAGCTTTAGAGCACTAGCTCTTTTTCCAGGAATGTTACACTCATTCACACACACAACCACAAATGCACACAAATGAACACTCCCATGGCCACAAGAGTGAATGCCCTTTTCTGTTATCTGTTACTATGCTCCATGCATCTTTCTGCTGTAGGTGAATGGTGTCCTTTTCATTATTTTACATATTGATCCAGCCAGGAATTTCTATTATTTTGTAACATTTTCATTTGCAGTCAGCTCTGCAAAGTTCACATACATCTATTATTACAGCGTTGCATGAATTGTAAAACTAAAGCTAAAATTAGATTATTGTATGATGTTTTCTTAGCCCACAGTTTCAGTATAATACCTTCTCTACCACTGTTGAATGTAATTCAGACAAGGGTCTCGCTTTTATATATAAACATAATATGATGTGCCACACTGTTTAGTTCACAATAAGACATTTAATAATACTGTGAAATATTAAAATGTTATGTATTTCAGCATTAGAACTTACTTAGCATCTGTTTCCCCAGTACACTGTTGAACTTGGTCAGAGTTACTAAAAGAGCACTTTCAGATGGTTTGTTAATTTATACAAGACTAAGGTAGTGCCAACCAATGTGAACTTCAACAACCTGTAAATTGTCTATGAATAGAAACAAGTTTGTGATATAAACATCATTATTATTATTATTATTCTCTTTAGTGTTTGTTAGGTGCAATATTTTCATTCCTAAAATCTGTACAATTTGTTGAATCACACTGACCAAATTATATGTATTCCCTTGTGTTTGTTGCAGAAGGAAGATTTCATGGGATTGACAGAGCTGAAAATTGGTGGATTTGTTTACATATTTGGTGTAATATTCTTCAAAGCAGATGGGAAAATACCTTGTGCCCATGCTATTTGGCACATGTTTGTTGTAATGGCAGCAGGAATTCACTATTATGCCATACTGAACTATTTGTATCCAACAAATGAGATTTATACATAGTTTTATAATTTATTGTAAAAAAAGAGATATCAGTGAGAAGTAAAAGCTGTATTTTACAGATAATTTGAATTTGTAGTGTGACTAACCTGTGATAACAGTCCCCTAGTAGCACTGTAGTCTTGGTGTATTTCTCTTTCTGAAACTGGTTGGTTGAGTAACTTCATTGTCAAATAACTGAAACAACACAGTTGTGATAAACTTGGAATCTTTTCACAGTTATTATTCTTAAAACACATTGCAATGATTAGCTTCTCCTGTGGACATACACAATGTACACTAGCAGCTGCTGTCAACAAATTTTTAACAATGGTAACATACTGATGGAACAGTTCAATAACAAACTCATTTTGCACACACAAATCATAGTTTGAAAGAAGATTGTCGATTATTAATTGTTCGTTGTGTCAAGCACAAAACTATTTAACACAGGGATGTTAACAACATGAATACCAAAGATGGACTGATTGACACATTTTATTATGTATCTGACTTCAAGAAAGTGAACAAAAAAGTACTGGTTGCAGCCAGAGGTGTATCTTGACCGAGGAAGACTAAGCAGTTGCCTAGGATGGTGGATTTCAAGGGACTGTGGATTCTAAGTGGTGGCTTAAAAGCTGTTACTATATATAAAACTCTTGAAAATAGAATGTGAACTTAATTCACAATGAAATGGATATGAATAGCAGTGGTAACAATAAGCTCAAATTTCATGAATGGACTAGTCAGGCAATGGAAAAAGAGCAGGTTATAATTTATTAATGTTGTTACATTGTAACAATGTGACCTTTATTCGCTTTATTTGGTGCCATTCCTTCCCATTTGGTGTTTGTTAGAATGGCAAATCTCATAGTTCGCAATTGAATTTTGTGATTGAAGATGCCATTAACATTGTTGTGGGAGTAGTTAGTGTTGACACTAGACAGTGCCCGTTCAAACTTCAGATTCAAAGAAAATACTGCCAGTGATTCTAACAGCAGTTCAGTTTAATTCGAAACTATAAGGAATGTTGCTGTATAGTGTTTAATTTGTGATTTATATTTTAGTAATAATTAAAATGAGTGACAATCGGATAGGAGTAAATGGTTCCCCGTGCTGGGAACTCATGAAAGGTGAGTTGTGAGAAAGAGAAAATTGTGAGAAAGAGAAAATTGTGAGAAAGAATGTAAAAACCGATATGCTGTTAAAAAATTAAAACACAGCCAGCTAGTTGCAGCTTGTGCTGGAGTCTAGAAATGTTGTTGTTGTTGTTGTGGTCTTCAGTCCTGAGACTGGTTTGGACATGGAAACAATTATTTCAGTTAGCCCAAATGATACACACACAAATGATAGTAGTGATTCAGTTTCTGACAATCCTGAAAATTGGATAATAAATAAATTTCTACACGATCGTATCACTAAGTAAGGTTAGGTGGCACAGAGTATGATTGTGATACCAGTAATTCATGCAGGCAATATACTGAATTATCCAGGTACTTAAATAAAAGTGTTTTTCAGAACCATGAGTAATGGCAAGAAACAACAAAGACTGTTTTTAGTATACTCTCAAAGCAAGGGAAATGTATTTTGTGTCCCAAGTTTTTTTTTTAATGAAACATCAAAGTTTTCAAAACTTGATGAGGGATTTAACAGCTGGAAAAACAGTCAGTCCAAATTAACTACCCATGAAAATTCAGCTGAACATAGGGAATATGTGGTACCTTTAAAAGCTTAAGGACAAATCAGTGGGAGAGTGGGTAAGCAACTAATATCCCAGCTTGAGACAGAAGTAAAATATTGGAGGGACATGTTAGAATGAGTTGTTGCTGTGGTCAAAAACTTTTCCATGTGAGACTTATCTTTCAGGGGTCCCAACTATGGGTCTGGGTCAACACATTGCAGAAATTTCGAGATGGCATATAGCTAATAGCAGACTTTAATCCTTTTCGAAAAAACATAGAACTTTATGGAAACCAAGGAAAGGGAGCACATTATATCTTTCTTTTCAAGCATGTGAAGAGTTTGTATCAGCTCTGGCAAAAAGGGTGGTGAAGTATATTGCAGATGAAGCAAAGGACACTAAATATTTTTCCACCATATTAGTCATCACGGTATTACATATGGATCAGCTGTCTTTTGTTGTAAGGTATTTATCAAAAGGTGGATTTACTGTTGAAATATTTATTTCTTTATCCAAAATTCAGGGCATAAATCAGGAGAATTAGCTGATTCCTTAATAGATTTGTTAAGTGAATATGCACGTGGGGGGGGGGGGGGGGGGAATCAGTCATATGACAATGCAAGCAATATGGCTGGTACTTCTTTTGGGCTGAAAGGTAAAATTAAACTAATCAACCCTCGTGTTGTGCGTATTCAGAGTGCAGCTCAGCATCCTTAACTTAGTTGGATCGTGTACAGCAGAGTGTTGTGCTTCATTTTTCCATTTGTTGCAACAAATTTACACTCTATTCTCTGCTTTGATGCACTCTGTAAAACGACCTCCAAAACCACGCTGGTCAGGATATGACAATGCCTGTTATAGTCTCAATATTAACTGGGTAGAAATAATATCAGCTTTGGAAGTTAATCAGAATAATGAAACTCAAAAGGCTTCACTAAGTTGTGAGACAACTGGAATGCTGAGCAGTCTGCAGAGTCTGGAAACTGTGATCATGAGAACACCCTGGTCAGTGATATCGAAGAGATTTAAAGCAACAAATAAATTGCTAAAAAATTTTGATACCAATATTTAGACAGTAATGAAGTTGTACAATTGTTTATTTGAATACATCCAAGAGAATGTTCTATGTATGACATAGATTAAAATGCTGGTATTGAAAAGATTAATATAAATATATACAAAACAGCCACAAAAAGGAAAAAGCAAAGAAACCTGGAAGTGGGAGAAACAGCTGAGGTTAATACTACTTTTGAAGGAAAGGAAGATTTTTAAGTGTATGCATTTAACGTTACTGTAGATAAATTGTTATCTGAAAGCGAGGAAAGAAAAAAAATCGTAGGAAAAGAGTTTTACAGAAATTTTAATTTCGTGGTAATTTTCCCACATGAGGCAACACAGCTATTGAAATGTGCTGGAAAAATTCAACAGTATTACAAAGACAACTTGGAAGAATTTTTGAAGCATGTGTGAAGAGAGACTAAATGAAAACCTCATAGACTGTTGCATGAAAACCACATTCTAGAAATGTTTCTAATTTTGAGAGTATTTTTGTCAACCACTGTAACCAGTTGTTCAACTGAGCACTCTTTCTCACTGCTCAAAAGACTGAATAATTATTTGTGATCTTACTTGACACAGGATTGTGCCGACTGTCTTGCCATCGTCGCCATGAATTCTGACTTATAACATAACAGCTAGACTACACAGATGTAATCGACAAATTTCCTACAAAGAAAGCTTACTGTAAACAGTTTGCCTGACTTGAATGTGATGAGTTCAGTATGCGTTTATTAATTATTATTATTATTATTATTATTATTATTATTATTATTATTAGCAGCAGCAGTCATTCAGTTACATACAGATGCAGATACTTGGTGGTATATTTATGTCAAAATGAGGGGCGGAAGTATTTTTCTCTGCCTAGGGGCTGAAAATAGCTAAATTTGCCCCTGGTTACAGCACAAATTAATCATACATTTTGACTTGTAGTGACTGTAAGATATTAACCCATAGATAGTTACGCAGGGACAGTGTGAACCGTTGTTAGATGATCCTTGTTATAGACAAGTGTATGAATAATGTTGAATTTGGACACTAAATTTTATTTTATTATGACCAAAAGGTAAAAATCAGTGGCAAAGGAATCACAATGAGTGAAATAGTAATCTGGTTTTAACTATACATTAGATGAATGTGAATTTAATAAAATCAGACATGCATACTTCCACCGGGATTTGCTCTTTCCCACCAAATTTAGCTGATCTGTGTAATTTTCTATGTTGAATACCTAACACACTAACATATTTCCTGAGATCAAGTGGGTATTTAAGTAATCGGCAAAATTAAGGTTACAAAACTAAGTAACCAAATCCTGGAAATAAGCAGTGGTTAATTCTAGAATATTTACATTCTGCACAAACTTTCACAACATTTTTATGCACATAGTGTATATCCATCATGAGGTTCGTCAATGAAAAGAAATGAAATATATTCATTATTATTATTATTATTATTATTATTATTATTATTATTAGGAGTGTAATAAGTGGATGGTTCCAGCTTCCTCTGTTACATCATCCCCTCCCCATCATAAAAACTAGGTTATACAGGTAAATATTGAAAAATATTTAACTGGTCAATCCATTGCAACAGAACCAGTTGCTAAACACATACATATAATCATTAGCACTGAACAACAAAAATTTAAACTGGTTAACAAATATAACATAAAAAATTTCATGCTATACAACCAATTTCTAGTAGTGAATCTGTCGTTGACCATATGTCTGCAGTACGGAAGTACAAAATTTTCAAAATATACATTATTCAGTACTATGTATTAGTTACAAAATAATACAAAGCATTTCAGTTTTTTAGAAAGTTTCTTTATATACATGGAAAATGGATAAGAAATTATATATAGAGGACTATTAATGACCTGCTTCTTGGCATAAACTGCTTTAATTTAAATAAAAGTGAAATGATAGGCTACTTAAATCAGTGGTACTGTGTGTGTTATTAGACTATGAGACCACCAGTCAAAGCAATTTCAGGATATGAGGCTTATTTTATCATGCACAACTGAGAATTTACATCAACGTTGCCAGGTTAGTACCGTTCCAACTTGTTTGGAGTAGATTAGTGTGGAAAGCTGTATTAACCTAGTCTTTGAACTGAAGGCCACAATAACCACACATTATTCTTGAAATTTGTGTGTAATTTACATAAGTATAGATTTTCTTCTTGAGAGTGACAAGACAGGTCTGAATACAAATTGGAGACCTAACATGGAAATAATGGGAGGAAAAAGCATGTAGACTGTGTAGAAGTAAAACTAAAAAAAAGCTTATTAGATTATTGGTGCTGTAATGCTTGAATTTAATGAGGAGAGATGAGGTTTGGCTAAACAAAAAGGCTGTGGTGGATAAGTGGCATTGTACATCCAGCCAGTGCTGTTGTCATTTGCTGGTGTCATCTCCAAGGAGGGAAATAAAATTTCTGATTATAAGTGGGCCTGACAATGGTATGAGTGGTTTTATGACAAGGTGATAGTCATAGTTGCATAGCACCCAACATAAAAGATTTCCAGTTTTAGAAATCTCTGTGAAAATTCTTGTCAGTGGAAGAAGTGAATTTGGCAACCATGTTTTTTAGTTGACTTTTTTTGCTTAACCTTGTAATAATCAGTGGGTGGTCTTCGATGATAAGAATGAGTTTCACTTAGTTTTGTATGATTCTCTGATGCCATTTTTAATGTACAGTTTAGGCGTATTTAATCTTTTGATATAAGTTAATTTCTTAGGACAACAGCTTTTAAAGCATCCTTTGACACTGATGTCCCAATACAAAATTACTCGAACTCCTTTGTGCTTATAAAATTTAGAACACAGAGCTGTTTTAGTCTGCTGAAATTGCAACTGAACAAGGTGATCAGTAAGCTCATGAATTCTTGTACATAAGTGGCACAGCACCACATTATCATTGGATAATGATAATGTTCGGCACTCAGCAGCTTGCATATGCTTTACAAGAGACATATTTTTGATACACATCCATTACTGCATCTTCAGGTGTCCAAACAAGGTGTCTTTCGTATTACAAGATTCTTAAAATTTTGTAGTTATAATTAATTCATATAAACATTGGACTCAAACATTTTGTACTGAGTCATTCCAATGTGTTGCACTTAAATAAAATATACACCTTTGAATTCCCAGACTCTTCTCTACAGAATTCATCACACACATACACATTGTGTTGAAGAAGCAGTGGTAGGTTTGTATGCTGCCCATCTCTCATGGATAATTTTGTACATAGGTACTGCACATGTTCTGCAATGCACCTGGAAAACAGTGTATCAGTACCGCTTATGAATACCACGTGTGAGAAAAGATGCTCAGAGCTCACATGTAACCAGTCCTTGGTAACTAATTGTATGAAGCACTTATAACAATAACAGGTCTGCACCTGTATTCCTGAATTTGTGATTACTTTTACCCCCCCCCCCCCCCCCCTTAGTGAATAAACTCCATGACTTAAGACCTCTAGTTTTACAAAACCACACATGATGGAAAAATAATGAAGTTGGGAATGCATAAAAGCACCTTCGATTCATTTTTCTTTCTCCTCATATGCAGGGTGACCCAAAGATCCATTAACATTTAAAATGCACTGATTCACTAAATAATGTAGCAGAGAGTTAAAACTTGAGACATATGCTTGAAATAATGTGGGATTTTATTAAAACCAAAAACAAGTGGAATAACCAGAAGACAGGTGCTGCTGGACGGCAACACAGCAGTGCTGCTGCATGAGAACATACATAAAATGAGCTGCAGTGAGAGAGGGGTCAGATGCACCAGCTGTTGCAGTATGTTTACTTTACCAGGTAAGGCTTTGTTAGTAAAGCCTTACTATCTGAATGGGGAATCCGTTACTGCAGCTTTACGATCTTTTCACCATAAGAAGGATATCTGAATGGGTAAAGATCCTGTGCAAGTGTTGCTGTAAAGGAAGTGATCACAAAGCTCCGTAGTGTGTGACCAGACACAAGTGCTATTGCTGCCCAGGCAGTTCAGGTAGAAATGGAGACTTAAGCAGATTCATCTCCACATAGTGGAGTCAGCATTCATTACTAGAATTACTAGATGGGCATTCTGTTAGTAAAAGCGTGAATGGCCTATCAGATCATGATGCACAAATTTTAACACTAAAAGGCTTTTGTACTCAAACAAATGTCATCTTTAATTACAAACTATGTAGGAAAGTTAATCCAACAGCAACAGAGTTTCTTAAAACTTGTCAAGGAACAATAGTGGCAGGATGTTTATAGAGCCGATAACATAGATGATAAATACAATGCTTTCCTTAACACATTTCTCATGCTCTTTGAGAGTTGCTTTCCATTAGGATGTTGTAAATGGGGCAGTAGCAGTAGTAGGCAGCCAGGTGGCTGACTAGTGGGATAAGGATATCTTGCAGAACAAAGTGGGAATTATATCAAAATGTTAGAAGTAGTCACACTCAAGCTACAATAGCCCATTACAAACAGTACTGTAAGGTGCTTAAAAATGTTATTAGGGAGGCAAAGAATATGTGGTATGCAAATAGAATAGCTAATTCACAGGGTAAAATTAAAATTATATGGTCAGTTGTGAAGGAAGTGTCTGGTCACCAGCACAAAGTCGACAATATAAAGTCAGTTCACAGTAAAAATATTTCTGTTATGATAAATCAGATATATGTACAGTCTTTAACAATCATTTTCTGAGCATTGCTGGTGAAGTAAATAAAAATTTAGTTTTATACCAGAAATCGTATAACTTTCTTGGAAAATGCCTTTCCGAGATTGAAGTCTGAAATACTCCTCTGTGATACAGACAAGAGGGAGATTGAGTCAATAACTAAAGCACTGAAGACTAAGGACTCTCATGGCTATGATGGAGTGTCTAGCAGAATATTAAAGTACTGTGCTGCACATGTTAGCCCTGTATTTAGTCATATTTGTAATTTTCCCTTTAGGAATTGTCAGTTATTGTTATTTATTGAGCATCCATTTTATCATATACATTGACATAGGAGTTGTCATGTTACATTATATGAGTTTGTAATTATACAGTAAATTAATAACATAGGCCTACGATAGTAAAACATATATAAATACATACCTTGTGTAGCGTATAGTAGAGAATAACAAACCAACAATAATTAATTATGTATAGTGCATACTATTTTCATACATTTATTTTTCATTAATGACTTATCACTATCATTGACCACTATAGTAGAGAATAACAGAACAAACAATAATTAATTAATTATGGTGTGTACAGGGAGACTATTTTCATACATTTGTTCAAATATGAATTATCATTATCATTGACCACTATGTCACTATGTTCTGAAAATCCATGTACTCTGTAACACTGTAAAAACATTCTCTTAACAACATTTTTTTTAAGCTCATTTTTAAAAATGTAAAACTTTTCTGTCTTCTTAATGCTTAAGGGAAGAGCACTAAAAAGGATTTTGGGGTGATATATGGCACTTTTGTGATATTGGGCTGTTTTGTGTGTTTCTCTGTGGAAATCATTCCTGTGTCTTGTTGGGTAGTCATGGCACTCACTATTTAAAGAAGAAAATTGGGGGTGAGATTTGAAAAAGCATATACTTTCGTAGATATATAAAGATGGAAGCGACATTATTTGAAATTCTTTGAAAATTTCCCTGCAGGGCTCTCTTGGTGCAGCCCCTTTCATTATTCTTAATTCTCGTTTTTGAATAATGAATGACCGGTTTGCCAGACTTGAATTACCCCAAAATAAGACACCATACCACAATAGACTATGCATAAGAGCATAATAAGCACATATTACTGTTTTTTCACTGCAGCAGTTTTTCAGCATTCTGAGTATGTACCAGCATTTACTTAGGTTTTTATTGAGCATTTCAATATGTTTATCCCACTTTAGATGCTCATCTAGCCAGATACCTAAAATTTTTGTGTTTGAAGTTTGTAAAATCTTCTGTTCACCAAGTTTCAAAACTATATTGGGCTTTACTTTATTCGGTACGTGGCTGAAATTCATCCATACTGTTTTTTTTCTCATTTACAAATAAATAAACAGTTATCTCTAATCCATTTTCCTGCTTCTTCTTTTGTTATTTCTACTTTGTGTTGCAAGTCAGTCTCATTCTGAGCTTTAATAAAAAAACTTGTATCATACACATACAATACAGCGTTAGCTAGTGTTAAACAGTTTGGTAGGTCATTTATGAAAATCAAGAACAAGAGGGGTCCCAGCACAGAACCTTGTGGCACGCCATTACTAACTTTCTTATATTCTGAATAGTAAGAGGTTCCTTCGTGAACTATTTCTACTATCTGGTATCTATCTGACAGGTATGATTTAAACCAGCTGTGAACAGTACCACGTACACCATAGCAATGTAGTTTCTCAAGCAATAATTCATTATCAATCACATCAAATGCCTTTGTTAAATCTAAAAACACCCGACAGTTTACTTCATTATAATCTATAAAGATCAGGAGAAGTTTTAGGGAATTATATACAGCTGTTTCAGTTGACCTATTTTTTCTGAAGCCATTTTGCTCACTGACTAATATTCTCTTTGTGTTCAGGAAAGCGAAGAGTCTTTCATGCATTATTCTTTCCTGAGCAATTAAAGTACTCCGTAGTAAAGTCACTTTATAAAAAGGGAGGAAGGGATAATGTAAATAATTTTAGACCTATTTCTATGCCATCAGTGTTTGCAAAAGTTATTGAAAAGACTGTGTATGTATGGATAATTGATCATTTTATATCACATGATTTGCTATCAAATGTACAGTTCGGCTTTAGAAGTCATTTAACAACTGAAAATGCTATATTCTCTTTTCTCTGTGAGGTACTGGATGGGTTAAACAAAAGAATTTGAACAGTTGGCATATTTTTTTGATTTAACTATGGCATTTGATTGTGTTGGTCACAAAATATTGCTCCAGAAGTTGGACCATTATGGAATACAGGGAGTAGCTCACAATTGGTTTACCTCTTACTTTAGCAACAGGCAGAAATAGGTCATTATTCACAATGTTGATAATGGCTGTGATGTGGGAGGGGGAGGGGGAGGGGGGCGGGAGGGCACTCCTGTTCCTTATATATATATATTATTATAGGTAATTCTAAAATATTTCTGCTTGCTGTTGACACTAGCTTGGTAGTAAAGGATGTTATGTGCAACATTGGTTCGGTTTCAAATAGTGCAGTACATGACCTAAGTTCATGGCTTGTAGAAAATAAACTAATGCTAAATCACAGTAAGTCTCAGTTTTTACAGTTTCTAACACACAATTCAATAAAACCTGACGTTTTAATTTCACTGATTTGTGTATATCTTTAGTGAAACTGAACAGTGCAAATTTCTAGGTGTTCAGATAGATAGTAAGCTGTTGTGGAAAGCCCATGTTCAGGATCTTGTTCAAAGACTTAATACTGCCATTTTTACTATTCGAACGGTATCCGAAGTGAGTGATCATTCGACATGAAAATTAGTCTACTTTGCTTATTTTCATTAACTTATGTCGTATGGTATTATATTTTGGGGCAACTGTTCCCATTCTAAAAGGATATTTTTGGCTCAGAAATGGGCAGTTCAGGCAATAAGTGGTGTAAGTTCACGAACCTCTTGTCGACCCCTGTTCACGAGTCTGGGTACTTTGACATTGGCCTCTCAGTATATATATTCCTTACTGTCATTTTTTGTTAACAATATTAGCTTATTCCCAAGAATAAGCAGCTTTCACTTGCTTAATACTTGGCAGAAATCAAACCTGCATATGGATTGGCCTTCCTTAACACTTGTGCAGAAAGATGTGCGGTATACTGCTGCATCCATTTTCAATAAACTACCACTCGAATTCAAAAATCTTAGCAGTCATCCATGCACTTTCAAATTGCAACTGAAGGGTTCCCTCATGGGTCACTCCTTCTGTCCTGTCGAGGAGTTCCTTGAAAAACTAAGCTGATTCTTATTCTATGGTTGATTTCGTTTACTTAAACTTATGGACTGACTTTTTTCGAGTTCATAAACATTTATTTTTATCTGTTATTACTTTTATGTTGTAATTTCCTGTGCTGACACATTCCATGACCTTGAGGTTTGCTCCTCAATTTGGTCCTATGGAACTTGATGTGTAAATAAAATAAAAATAAAGTCGCACATCGCACCAGCATTACGAGCGTTACTGTTTGGAGAGCAGTAAGGTGTAACCTTTAATGTTATTGGTACAAAATCCAGCATCATTGTGAACTGTTAGCCACTGGTTTTGTGACAAGGAGAACATGTGTGGTGTGGACACTAAAAAAAATGAGGGATGATGATGATTGGTTGTTGAATGTGTCAAGGACTGATGAAGACAATTTCACTCTCTTGAGGGTCTGTCAACACCCGCAGCTGCAGAATTTGGACTACTGAGAACACTATAACTGTTGTGGAAACCCGATTACATGATAAGAAAGACATGGGTTGGTGTGAATTTACCATATCACTCATGATCAGACCGTTTTTCTTTGAGGAAATGTGAAGTACTGATTTTCAAACGGTCAGCATGATGGGTGTGATGTCCTCTGATATGTTATAGAATTCTACCATCCCTAGTGTGGCTGTTAAACACCTGCTGGAAGGTTTGATTCTTACGCAGGATGTCTCTCCACCCCATATTTGTGCGCATCATTTGGTGAGGATTGTGAGCTGAGCCCCCACTTCCTTCATACGTGGCCTTCCTGGTCTCCAGACTTCAGTTCATGTGACCGTTGGTTGTGAGATTACCTGAAGTCACAAGTCTACTTCGATCATCTGACGTCATTGGGATGCTAAAAGACAACATCTGATGCCAGTTTCTCACCATACCAACTTATGCTGTGCATAACATTGTCCCTATAGGTATTTTTGATGAATGACAGCTGACATATTGAGCATTTGTTATAAAGAACATTGTCTCTGCTACAAATCACGTTATGTTAATCATTGATTTTGTATAATATGAATCACCATCTGTTGGTCATTTTCATCTCAAGCATGTGTGTCAGTTGTTACCTGTCTACCAGCATTATTCCACCAAGTACTGAACTTTCAAATGTTAATGGGCTTTTGGATCACCCTGCACTTTGCCTGCACTTTGCCTGCACTTGTCATCGAATCACTCATGTAGTTGGTATGCTAGTTTATTATTACATGTTGTACCCATGGTCTCCATTTGTAAATAACTCCCAAGTCCAGACCAATTAAAAATATGATCAGTGTTGAAACAGGGAACACATGTTTAGAGAAATATGGTTGTGCTTTAACATCCAAATATGTTTTGGTGAAGTTTCACCATCAGCAGGATCATTTATTTTCTGTTGAATAACATATAAAGAAATGTTACATGGTAATATAAATAGCTTTAAGATTATAATATTTATATTTATAACATTACTAGCCTTTTCCCCACAGCTTTGCTTGTGTGTGTGTGTGTGTTTGACAGATGTATTGCGGACATCTCCTCCTCCTCCTCCTCCTCCTCCTCCTCCTCCCCCCCCCCCCCCTCCCTCTCTGTGTTCACCTCTTCATTTGTCCCATCTCTCTGCCGACCTCATCCTCCCGGCTCTATATGTCTATCTCCTCCTTCCCACTCTCTCCTCCTCCTCCGCCCCTCTCTGTGACCACATCTTCTTTCCCCCTCCTTATATCCATACCCCCGTGCCCCCCTTCCTTTCCCATCTGCCTACTACCCGTCTACCCTTTCCGCTTATGTCCTGTGAAGTGTTTCTTCCTACTTTTCCTATTTCGGTGGTAGGTGTTGACAGATAAAACAATAACATTAATGGTCTGTAGTATTTTCATAGATTATTCTACAATGTACTTGCAATATATTTATTGGTTGCCTTATTTCTTGTGCTGAAAGCATCCTGCTAATCAGTGCCCATTTAACCTTGGATCAACTCTTATCAGTGGCCTACTACTACTCTTGCATCGAAAGATGCTGAAAGAGATTTCTGTTCTTTGATGTATCTACTGGAATTACACACAAAGGTAGTTTGAACGCAGTGTACTGCCTACAATATATTTAGTTCTGAATGATGACAGGTCGACTAATAAATCTGCATGCATTTGAGCCGGACAAGAGGATGTATGTCCATCAAGACGACAACAATTGGAACAATAATATTTCACCATCATCTGTTCACTGGTGAGCATTTCTTTGATCTCATGTAGATCACATTGTGGCACCACAGAGCAGATGACTTCATCCAGCAGGTAGAAGCACCTGTCCACAGCCTGCCTTGTTGATAGCACAAGATCAGCACAACTCTAATCCCCCCCGCGCATCCATTCATCATGTCCACCAACATCTATATTTTTAATTGTATATCATAGTAGTCTGTGATAGTACTCACTTGATATCTGTTTTGGCCTTCATGTTTACTTTCTTTTGATCTTGAAATAGAGTGTAATATAAGGTTTTTTTTATATATCTTTGTTATTTGTATTTCAGCATGCTTATGAAAATTTATTAGTTTTGCATGTTTATGTATACGAGGGTGGTTTGAAAAGTTCTCGGAATCACCACTACAGGTCAGCTCTAGCATAACAAGTTGTTCACGTGATATTCATTGGACTGTTGCCTGCAAACACATGCCACACCCCTGCTCTTGGAATAGAGCTTTGGCAGTGATGTGGCTCTGTTGTTGTTCCCACGTAGTGGTTTGTAAAGATGGAAAAAAAATCAAGATTCTAGCAGTGATTAAGTAGTTTGTGATAAAAGGTATGAAAGCAAAGGACATTCATGCTGATTTCCAGAATACACTGGGGGACTCTGCTCCTCCATTTTCAACTGTTGCCAAGTGGACAAAATAATTTAAATTTGGTTGGGAGAGCTTAGGTGGTGATCCATGCAGTGGTCAGCCAAGATGTGGCACTACTTCAGAAATCATTGCAAAAGTGCACAAAATGTTTGTGGAGGATCGCCGATTGAAAGTGCATGAAAGTGCTCAAACTTGCCAGATGTCATCTTAAAGGGCATATCACATTTTAAATGAAGAATTAGAAATGAAAAAAATTATCTGCAAGATGGGCGCCAAGACTCTTGACGCTGGATCAAAAACCCATGATGTTGCCATGGCAGAATTACACGAACTAAGGTGTGAATTGTTTCCACAACCGCCTTATTCACCTGATATGGCTCCATCAGACTTCCATCTCTTCCCAAAACTGAAAATCTTTCTTGGTGGACGAAGATTCACTTCAAACAAAGAATTGATAGACAGAATTGAAAACTATTTTGCAGGCCTGGAGGAAACTCATTATTGAGATGGTATCAAGGCACTGGAACATCGCTGGACCAAGTGCATTAATCTACAGGGAGACTACGTACATTGAAAAATAAAGAAAAGTTTTAATGATGTAAGTATTTTTTTCTGTTCCATTCCAAGAATTTTTGAAACCACCCTCGTAGTTTAGAGACTTTAACTAATATCCATTAAATTGTGTTGTACTATGGCTCTAGGTCAGTCAGTCATTTGGTTGGTTTAGAGATTTATACCCTTTTAAAGATTCAGTACATATTTTGTATCCATGTCAAACTTGAAGCATTGCTATTTGTGTTTTTTGGATAGACAGACAATCTTCACTATCTTTGGAAATAAGTCTGTATACAGCTAGAAGCTCTTGCTGATGTGATGGACTTGTTCAGTCTTAAGTTGTTTGATGATTACCTAGAAAGCCAAAAGCTTGTTCACAACAAAGTATGTCAGGGCACACATTTTCAACTGTCCACATTGATATTAATCAGTTCCTGTAAGCAGTTAATGGTCTCCATTTCATTGTAATTTCATTGATAAAAAATCAGTCCCAGTGCTGTTTCCATTTCCAGAAACAGTCTTGCTGGATTGTGCGAAGCGCAGTCTGTGAATTTTCTTTTGTCTCATCTATCATTACAAATCTTCATCCTTTCAAAGGAGTTTTCAGCTTTGGATTAAAAAAAAAAAAAGTCCAGGTCTGGAGATTATGGAGGGTGAGGCAGCACAGTGATTTCACAGGTGAAGGTCTTTCTAGTCTTGACTCATGAGCCATAGGATGAACTTGGTGGCAACATGATTCATTGCCAGATGCTGTGTCAGGATTTCATGACATGATCCAACTGAAATGTTACATTCTTCTGCGATCTCTTGGACTGTTAGTCTTTGATTGGTACACACAATTTCATTGATGTTCCTGACATGAGCATTGTCGATAGATGTCGAAGGGCATCCTGCACTAGAGTTATCTTGAACTTCCATCTGGCCATTTCTAAACCGTGTGAATCATTCATAACACCAAGTATGGCTTAAACACTCATCACTGTATACTTACTGCATCAGTTGGTGTATCTCCATACAAGTTTTCTTGAGTTTCACGCAAAATTTATTGCAGATGCGTTGCTCCTCTAAATCTGCCATCTCAAAATTCACGAACTGTGTGACACAATATATTCCACTTTATACAACACTGAACAATAACTAACAGACATATAACAATGAAATGTCAGGCAATTACACAGGCATAATTTTAAGTCAGTGGTGTGTTGGAGCGAATCAGGTAAAATTCGGAGGCTAACCAGCCCTAGCATAATTACCACAATGCTGTCACCCGTTTCGAGTCACGAAAACTGATAACACTCAGGAGAGTGGTGGGCTGACGACTTGCTCCTCTATGTCCACATCCACTGATGTCTATTGGCTGAGGATAACTGGCAGTTGGTTGATACCATTGGGCCTTATGAGTCCTGTTCAGACAGAATTATCACTCATTAATTTTGTGAATAACAGTATGCTGCAAACAGCAAGAATTTTGACATAACTGCAGACAAGTATACACTGATAAGCCAAAATAATATGACCACTGTCCACTAGGAGGTTGAGAGCTTCCTGGTGGCACTGAGGGCATGTGACATAGTAACAACAGTACGTAAATGGAGCAGATATGGACAGGGGATCACCCTAGGAAAGATATCAGCTGCACATGGGGAAATCCGTTGAGATACGTGACTTTCACAAAGGGCAGATTATTATAAGGCAGAGCCTGTGAACGAGTATCTCAAAAATGGTGAAGCTGGTCGAAAGTTCATGTGCTAGTCATGAGCACCTACAGATAGATGTGGAAGGACAGTGAAACTACTACTAGGCACTAAATGGTTGGATAGCCACAACTCATCACAGAATGTGGGTTCTGGAGGCTTGTCTGCTCTGTAAAGTGGGGTAAATGGTGATCTATGGCATCTCTGATAAAAGAGCACAATGCTGGTGCACGAAAAAGTGTTTCGGAACACACCATTCATCACACATTATCTAAGAGTTCACATGTTGGCCCAACAACATCATCAATTACAATTGCAATCAGTACAAGACAGTTGGAATTCAACTGTTGATCAATGGAATTGTGTCAACTCTTCAGATGAATCACATTTTTGCTACACTAGGTCAATGGTCATCATCACAAATGCCATCATGGAGGTGAACTGTGGCTTGAAGCATGCAGCATGCCACTGATGCAGGCTGGTGGGAGCAGTACTATCCTATGGGAGACATTCTCATGTGCTTGCACGGGACCTATGTTAGTAACTGAAGACACACTGACAGCATTCCTTCATGTTTGATGTCTTCCCCAATGGCGCTGTCCTCTTTCAGCAGTATAACTGCCCGTGTCTCGGAGGCAGAAACATGCTATGGTGGTCCGAGGAACATTATAGTGAACTCATGTTGATGTCTTGGTGATCAAATTTGCCTGATATATGAAGTTGTTGTGGTCTTCAGTCATGAGACTGGTTTGATGCAGCTCTGCATGCTACTCTATCCTGTGCAAGCTTCCTCATCTCCCAGTACTTACTGCAACCTACATCCTTCTGAATCTGCTTAGTGTATTCATCTCTTGATCTCCCTCTACGATTTTTACCCTCCACGCTGCCCTCCAATGCTAAATTTGTGATCCCTTGATGCCTCAGAACATGTCCTACCAACCGGTCCCTTCTTCTTGTCAAGTTGTGCCACAAACTCCTCTTCTCCCAAATTTTGTTCAATACTTTCTCGTTAGTTATGTGATCTACCCATATAATCTTCAGCATTCTTCTGTAGCACCACATTTCTAAAGCTTCTATTCTCTTCTTGTCCAAACTATTTATCGTCCGCGTCTCACTTCCATACATGGCTACACTCCATACAAATACTTTCAGAAACGACTTCCTGACACTTAAATCTATACTCGATGTTAACAAATTCCTCTTCTTCAGAAACGCTTTCCTTGCCATTGCCAGTCTACATTTTATATCCTCTCTACTTCGACCATCATCAGTTATTTTGCTCCCCAAATAGCAAAACTCCTTTACTACTTTAAGTGTCTCATTTCCTAATCTAATTCCCTCAGCATCACCCGACTTAATTCGACTACATTCCATTATCCTCGTTTTGCTTTTGTTGATGTTCATCTTATATCCTCCTTTCAAGACAATGTCCATTCCGTTCAACTGCTCTTCCAAGTCCTTTGCTGTCTCTGACAGAATTACAATGTCATCGGCGAACCTCAAAGTTTTTATTTCTTCTCCATGGATTTAAATACCTACTACGAATTTTTCTTTTGTTTCCTTTACTGCGTGCTCATTATACAGATTTAATAACATCGGAGAGAGGCTACAACCCTGTCTCACTCCCTTCCCAACCACTGCTTCCATTTCATGCCCCTCGACTCTTACAACTGCCGTCTGGTTTCTGTACAAATTGTAAATAGCCTTCGCTCCCTGTATTTTACCCCCGTCACCTTCAGAATTTGAAAGAGAGTATTCCAGTTAACATTGTCAAAAGCTTTCTCTAAGTCTACAAATGCTAGAAATGTAGGTTTGCCTTTTCTTAATCTTCCTTCTAAGATAAGTCGTAAGATCAGTATTGCCTCACGTGTTCCAACATTTCTACGGAATCCAAACTGATCTTCCCCGAGGTCAGCTTCTACCAGTTTTTCCATTCGTCTGTAAAGAATTCGCGTTAGTATTTTGCAGCTGTGACTTATTAAACTGATAGTTCGGTAATTTTCACATCTGTCAACACCTGCTTTCTTTGGGATTGGAATTATTATATTATTCTTGAAATCTGAGGGTATTTCGCCTGTCTCGTACATCTTGCTCACCAGATGGTAGAGTTTTGTCATGACTGGCTCTCCCAAGGCCGTCAGTAGTTCTAATGGAATGTTGTCTACTCCCGGGGCCTTGTTTCGACTCAGGTCTTTCAGAGCTCTGTCAAACTCTTCACGCAGTATCGTATCTCCCATTTCATCTTCATCTACATCCTCTTCCATTTCCATAATATTGTCCTCAAGTACATCGCCCTTGTATAGACCCTCTATATACTTCTCCCACCTTTCTGCTTTCCCTTCTTTGCTTAGAACTGGGTTTCCATCTGAGCTCTTGATATTCGTACAAGTGGTTCTCCTTTCTCCAAAGGTCTCTATAATTTTCCTGTAGGCAGTATTAATCTTACCCCTAGTGAGATAAGCCTCTATGTCCTTACATTTGTCCTCTAGCCATCCCTGCTTAGCCATTTTGCACTTACTGTCAATCTCATTTTTGAGACGTTTGTATTCTTTTTTGCCTGCTTCATTTACTGCATTTTTATATTTTCTCCTTTCATCAATTAAATTCAATATTTCTTCTGTTACCCAAGGATTTCTACTAGCCCTCATCTTTTTACCTACTTGATCCTCTGCTGCCTTCACCACTTCATCCCTCAGAGCTACCCATTCTTCTTCTACTGTATTTCTTTCCCCCATTCCTGTCAATTGTTCCCTTATGCTCTCCCTGAAACTCTGTACAACCTCTGGTTTAGTCAGTTTATTCAGGTCCCATCTCCTTAAATTCCCACCTTTTTGCAGTTTCTTCAGTTTTAATCTACAGTTCATAACCAATAAATTGTGGTCAGAGTCCACATCTGCCCCTGGAAATGTCTTACAATTTAAAACCTGGTTCCTAAATCGCTGTCTTACCATTATATAATCTATCTGATACCTTCTAGTATCTCCAGGATTCTTCCATGTATACAACCTTCTTTCATGATTCTTGAACCAATTGTTAGCTATGATTAAGTTATGCTCTGTGCAAAATTCTATCAGATGGCTTCCTCTTTCATTTCTTACCTCCACTCCATATTCACCTACTATGTTTCCTTCTCTCCCTTTTCCCACTCTCGAATTCCAGTCACCCATGACTATTAAATGTTCGTCTCCCTTCAGTACCTGAATAATTTCTTTTATCTCATCATACATTTCATCAATTTCTTCATGATCTGCAGAGCTAGTTGGCATATAAATTTGTACTACTGTAGTAGGCATGGGCTTCGTGTCTATCTTGGCCACAATAATGCATTCACTATGCTGTTTGTAGTAGCTAACCCGCACTCCTATTTTTTTATTCATTATTAAACCTACTCCTGCATTATCCCTATTTGATTTTGTATTTATAACCCTGTAATCACCTGACCAAAAGTCTTGTTCCTCCTGCCACCGAACTTCACTAATTCCCACTATATCTAACTTTAACCTATCCATTTCCGTTTTCAAATTTTCTAACCTACCTGCCCGATTAAGGGATCTGACATTCCACGCTCCAATCTGTAGAATGCCAGTTTTCTTTCTCCTGATAACGATGTCCTCTTGAGAAGTCCCCGCCCGGAGATCCGAATGGGGGACTATTTTACCTCCGGAATATTTTACCCAAGAGGACGCCATCATCATTTAACCATACAGTAAAGCAGCATGCCCTCGGGAAAAATTACGGCTGTAGTTTCCCCTTGCTTTCAGCCGTTCGCAGTACCAGCACAGCAAGGCCGTTTTGGTTAGTGTTACAGTCAATCATCCAGACTGCTGCCCCTCTTCAGGAACCACACGTTTGTCTGACCTCTCAACAGATATCCCTCCGTTGTGGTTGCACCTACGGTACGGCCATCTGTATCGCTGAGGCACCCAAGCCTCCCCACCAACGGCAAGGTCCATGGTTCGTGGATGATGTAAATCCTATGAAACCCATCTGGGTTGCTGTCGGGTGCCACCACCATGTACGCCAATCAGCATCATGTTGTTTATGTGAATTACATGACCTGTGCATAGACATGTATTACCACATACCTCCACAAACATACCAAAAAACTGTTGGATCCCTAATATGCAGAATAAGTGATGTATTTTGTTGCAAAGATGGACAAAGAAGCTATTAAGCAGATAGTCATAATGTCTCGGCTCATCAGTGTACATTCTGGCGGTGGTATGTTGTAGGAAGAGAGGGGCAATTTTGAATTAACATAGGACTCGACATTTAGCAAATCTCAAATGACCAGTATGTAATAACAGACATAGAAGCAGGCAGCAGTGTGGGCATAACTGGTACCTTGCACAGCCAAGCTAATTAGTGGCTGAAACACAGAAATCGCTTTGCAGAATTTTTGAGGTGTACTCCTTAACTTTCACATCTTAGGTAGCTGGGTACCCATCTGCAAGCAGCACATGCATAAACACTGAAAAAATGAGGTATTCCTGTGCATGCCTGGATCAGTTGACAGTCGCCTCCATGAATTTCTGTTGTCAGTACTTGAGTGTATTTATCTATATCTGGCAGTTCCTAATTTAGGGTAGTTTTATTAGAAATTCAGTGCAAACAAACCTGTTGGAAGAACATCCACAATTGAGCATTATACCAGAGGTTGAAAATACCCTGTCCTGCACTCATAGGTAGCACACTGCGCCTAGTACACGTCCACGGTGACACTCGGTGGCCACAGCACAGCCTCAATTCTCTGAAATGTTTTTGACCCTCTTCTTGTGTGTTTGAAGCTGAGTCACTCACATTTGAGCCGTCACCCAATTTATCACGTGTTAATTATCTTCTTTATGTGGAGGTGTTGCAAAGCAGTATCTCCGTAGGACTGTGCCTAGCTCTGGAAAGACATCAACTCTTCTTCTGTGCAGCTATTACAGGTGGAAGGAAAAACGATATCTTCTCTAATTATGAAATGTCATCAACATTTCATCATTGAGTATCTTGTATTTGTCGTCGTAACTAGGAACAGATACAATATAAATTAAATACATCTGCCTTGAAGGCTCATCAAGAAGTAAGTTACATTTCATTTTTTTGAGATTTCTTCGTTCATTGCTGTTTTCATTCTTGGAGAGGGTGTCTGATCCTTGACATCTAAGACACCACCAAACCGCGTCATGAAAACATGAAAGGCCCATCCATAGCAGTTGAAGATGTTTACTCCCGTTGTGCTTTGCCAATTACTTGAAATGGACACCTCTCCATTCAACTCTGCACAAATGTGAAACAGAATGACTGTGCACAGTATGTGTTTTGTGACTTATTCCCCACCTAATACCACTTTACTATTTTGTCACTATCATCTTTCATTGTTATAAATAGGGAGTGGGAAATGTTGTTTGCCTAAACGGCATGTAACACTACAGATTCCCCTACTTAAAGGAAAGCTGTCAGGACAACTCTTCACTCTGCTAGTTACCAATGCATTCTCATAACATAAAACTACAGACAGAAGTACTGTGCCATCCATTTACAGTTCTCAACACTGTTGTTAGTATTTCTTTCAGTTTTATCCTTTTAGGAAAATGATAAGTCTTTTGTGTAGTTTCAGGCAGATCGTGCTACACTGTGTTACATTACGAGTATTCATCTTATATACTTCAAATTCCATTTATTTAATGCAGTAAACTGTTATGTAATGACCAGTGTTTCAACAAAGATAGATATGTCGTTTGAATATGTGTATGGATCTTCTTGACAAGATTTAAATTAAAAAGAAACATTGTTAAAAGTCATCCTTGTGGTTTCCGTATTTATGCCGTTAGCTACTGTATTCTCTTTAATGTAATGTACCATTTAGATGTTTTTGTTTCTCTATTACTTGAGAATTACATTCGTATTTTAATTGAAAATAAGTAAGTATACACAAATGCTTATGTGAGTTTGAACATACTTTCCAACACTTTCTTACATTGTTGTTATCTGAGGAATTGCCTGTTGGGTATACATCTACTATATGATCTCTAGAGTCAAATCTCAGGTACATGCTTTTGTCAACTTGTGTAGGACATGTCTGTCTGCTCTAAACCATCCTTCGTCTCAATATCTGGTAAGTCTATTCAATTTTATAACTAATTTAGAGAAAATGTCTGTACTGTGACATCAGCCACTACACAACCTCATATTTATGTATTAACTGTACTTACATTCATCATTCTAAGGGCAGACAATGTGTCAAACCTCTGTACCATTATAAATGCAGTGGAACTCCTTTTTCTCTTCACACACACACACACACACACATATATATATATATATATAAACAAAGATGATGTGACTTACCAAACGAAAGCGCTGGAATGTCGATAGACACACAAACAAACACACAAAATACAAAATTCAAGCTTTCGCAACAAACTGTTGCCTCCTCAGGAAAGAGGGAAGGAGAGGGAAAGACGAAAGGATGTGGGTTTTAAGGGAGAGGGTAAGGAGTCATTCCAATCCCGGGAGCGGAAAGACTTACCTTAGAGGGAAAAAAGGACGGGTATACACTCGCGCACACACACACACACATATCCATCCACACATATACAGACACAAGCAGACATATTTAAAGACAAAGAGTTTGGGCAGAGATGTCAGTCGAGGCAGAAGTGCAGAGGCAAAGATGTTGTTGAATGACAGGTGAGGTATGAGTGGCGGCAACTTGAAATTAGCGGAGATTGAGGCCTGGTGGATAACGGGAAGAGAGGATATATTGAAGAGCAAGTTCCCATCTCCGGAGTTCGGATAGGTTGGTGTTAGTGGGAAGTATCCAGATAACCCGGACGGTGTAACACTGCGCCAAGATGTGCTGGCCGTGCACCAAGGCATGTTTAGCCACAGGGTGATCCTCATTACCAACAAACACTGTCTGCCTGTGTCCATTCATGCGAATGGACAGTTTGTTGCTGGTCATTCCCACATAGAATGCATCACAGTGCAGGCAGGTCAGTTGGTAGATCACATGGGTGCTTTCACACGTGGCTCTGCCTTTGATCGTGTACACCTTCCGGGTTACAGGACTGGAGTAGGTGGTGGTGGGAGGGTGCATGGGACAGGTTTTACACCGGGGGCGGTTACAAGGGTAGGAGCCAGAGGGTAGGGAAGGTGGATTGGGGATTTCATAGGGATGAACTAAGAGGTTATGTTTGTGTTTGTGTTTGTTTGTGTGTCTATCGACATTCCAGCGCTTTCGTTTGGTAAGTCACATCATCTTTGTTTTTAGATATATTTTTCCCACGTGGAATGTTTCCCTATAAATATATATATATATATATATATATATATATATATATATATATATATATATAAAAACAAAGATGATGTGACTTACCAAATGAAAGTGCTGGCAGGTCGGCAGACACACAAACAAACACAAACATACACACAAAATTCAAGCTTTCGCAACAAACTGTTGCCTCATCAGGAAAGAGGGAAGGAGAGGGAAAGACGAAAGGATGTGGGTTTTAAGGGAGAGGGTAAGGAGTCATTCCAATCCCGGGAGCGGAAAGACTTACATTAGGGGGAAAAAAAAAAAGGACGGGTATACACTCGCACACACACACACATATCCATCCACACATATACAGACACAAGCAGACATATTTGGTTTTTAAATATGTCTGCTTGTGTCTGTATATGTGTGGATGGATATGTGTGTGTGTGCGAGTGTACACCCGTCCTTTTTTTTCCCCCTAATGTAAGTCTTTCCGCTCCCGGGATTGGAATGACTCCTTACCCTCTCCCTTAAAACCCACATCCTTTCGTCTTTCCCTCTCCTTCCCTCTTTCCTGATGAGGCAACAGTTTGTTGCGAAAGCTTGAATTTTGTGTGTATGTTTGTGTTTGTTTGTGTGTCTGTCGACCTGCCAGCACTTTCATTTGGTAAGTCACATCATCTTTGTTTTTAGATATATTTTTCCTACGTGGAATGTTTCCCTCTATTATAACTATATATATAAACAAAGATGATGTGACTTACCAAACGAAACCGCTGGCACGTCGATAGACACACAAACAAACACAAACACACACACAAAATTCAAGCTTTCGCAACAAACTGTTGCCTCATAAGGAAAGAGGGAAGGAGAGGGAAAGACGAAAGGATGTGGGTTTTAAGGGAGAGGGTAAGGAGTCATTCCAATCCCGGGAGCGGAAAGACTTACCTTAGGGGGAAAAAAGGACGGGTATACACTCGCGCACACACACACATATCCATCCACACAAGCAGACATATTTGTGTTTCACAAGAACAATGTCTTCTAAATCTCTGTTGAGTGTGTGTCAATTGTTGTTGTGGTCTTCAGTCCTGAGACTGGTTTGATGCAGCTCTCCATGCTACCCTATCCTGTGCAAGCTTCTTCATCTCCCAGTACCTACTGCAACCTACATCCTTCTGAATCTGCTTAGTGTATTCATCTCTTGGTCTACCTCTACGATTTTTACCCTCCACGCCGCCCTCCAATGCTAAATTTGTGATCCCTTGATGCCTCAAAACATGTCCTACCAACCGATCCCTTCTTCTAGTCAAGTTGTGCCACAAACTTCTCTTCTCCCCAATCCTATTCAATACCTCCTCATTAGTTACGTGATCTACCCACCTTATCTTCAGCATTCTTCTGTAGCACCACATTTCTAAAGCTTCTATTCTCTTCTTGTCCACACTAGTTATCGTCCATGTTTCACTTCCATACATGGCTACACTCCATACAAATACTTTCAGAAACGACTTCCTGACACTTAAATCTATACTCGATGTTAACAAATTTCTCTTCTTCAGAAACGATTTCCTTGTCATTGCCAGTCTACATTTTATATCCTCTCTACTTCGACCATCATCAGTTATTTTACTCCCTAAATAGCAAAACTCCTTTACTACTTTAAGTGTCTCATTTCCTAATCTAATTCCCTCAGCATCACCTGATTTAATTCGACTACATTCCATTATCCTCGTTTTACTTTTGTTGATGTTCATCTTATATCCTCCTTTCAAGACACTGTCCATTCCGTTCAACTGCTCTTCCAAGTCTTTTGCTGTCTCTGACAGAATTACAATGTCATCGGTGAACCTCAAAGTTTTTATTTCTTCTCCATGGATTTTAATACCTACTACGAATTTTTCTTTTGTTTCCTTTACTGCGTGCTCAATATACAGATTTAATAACATCGGGCAGAGGCTACAACCCTGTCTCACTCCTTTCCCAACCACTGCTTCCATTTCATGCCCCTCAACTCTTACAACTGCCGTCTGGTTTCTGTACAAATTGTAAATAGCCTTTCGCTCCCTGTATTTTACCCCTGCCACCTTCAGAATTTGAAAGAGAGTATTCCAGTTAACATTGTCAAAAGCTTTCTCTAAGTCTACAAATGCTAGAAACGTAGGTTTGCCTTTTCTTAATCTTCCTTCTAAGATAAGTCGTAGGGTTAGTATTGCCTCACGGTTCCAACATTTCTACGGAATCCAAACTGATCTTCCCCGAGGTCCGCTTCTACCAGTTTTTCCATTCGTCTGTAAAGAATTCGTGTTAGTATTTTGCAGCCGTGACTTATTAAACTGATAGTTTGGTAATTTTCACATCTGTCAACACCTGCTTTCTTTGGGATTGGAATTATTATATTCTTCTTGAAGTCTGAGGGTATTTTGCCTGTCTCATACATCTTGCTCACCAGATGGTAGAGTTTTGTCATGACTGGCTCTCCCAAGGCCATCAGTAGTTCTAATGGAAATGTGTCAATAGGCCATTTTATTTGAGGTAATTCATAATGTTCAAACACAATGTATGTTCCAAAATCCTGCTGCATATTGACATTAATGATATGGGCATGTTATTTAGTGGAATACTCCTGCTACCTTTCTTGAATATTGGTGTGAACTATGCAACTTTCCAGTCACTGGGTACAGATCTTTTGTTGAGCAAACGGTTGTATATGATTGTTGAGTATGGAGCTATTTTATCAGCATACTCTGAATGGAGCCTGACTGGAAGACTTGCTTTTGCTAAGTGATTTAAATTGCTTCAGGATATCTACTTCTACATTACTCACGTTAGGAGCTGTTGCTTGATTTGAATTCTGGAATATTTACATTGTCTACTTTGGTGAAGGAATTTTGGAAGGCTGTGTTTAGTAACTCTGCTTTAGCAGCACTGTCCTCGATAGTATCTCCATTACTGTCACACAGAGAAGGCATTAATTGTGTCTTGCCGCTATCGTACTTCACATATGAGCAGAATCTTTTTGGATTTTCTGCCAGGTTTCGAGACAAAGCTTTGCTGTGGAAACTATTATAAGCATCTGACACTGAAGTCCGCATGCTAAATTGTGAGTTTCTGTAAAAGATCACTAATCTTGGAGATTTTGCATCTGTTTAAAATTGGCATGTTTGTTTTTCTTTTTTGTTACAGTGTCCTGATCTGTTTTATGTACCAAGGAGGATCAGCTTTGTTGCTTGTTATTTTATTTGGTACAAATCTCTCAATTGCTGCAGATACTATTTATTTGAATATACACAAGGTGTGATCAAAGAGGGGAATTTTTATTTCTCTTAATAAATATTAATTCATCAGTATCAGCTTTGTCCCCTTTAAAGTAATCTCCCCCCCCCCCCCCCCCCTCTCAGATATAATACACTTGTCACAGCACTTTTTCCAATCTTAGAAGCACTTCTGGAACTCACTTTTTGTTATGGTGTTCTCCTTCAGTGATTCCATTTTTATCTCATCAATGGGGGCAAAATAATGTCCTTTTGTGGTTCCCTTCAGCCTCACGGATGGAAAGAAGTCACATGGGGCCATGTCCGATGAATACAGTGGCTGAAGCAACAAACGGTTTTCTTTTTTGCCAAAAAATCACAAATAAAACTTGAAGTGTGAGCAGAAGCATTATTGCGATGTGATTCCACGAATAGTTTTGGCACCATTCTCATAATTTTTGTGTATTACTTCACCCAAACAGTGCATAACTTCCAGCTAGTATTCCTTATTGACCGATAACCATAAGGCAGGAACTAATGATGCACTAATCTGCATATGTGATCAAACTTGTCAAATGTTTTCAGTCTTGGCTCTTCTGGCTGTTTCCATTGGGACAAATGGGCCTAGGCTTCAACATTATACCTATATAACCATGTTTTGTCACCTGTTATAGCCTTCTTTAGAAGTTCTGGGTCATTGTCATCTTCATTCAGCAATTCCTGAGTGATGTTTATGTGACATTGTTTTTGATCAAAATGCAACGATTTCAGAACAAACTTTGCTGCTACATGTTTCATGCCCAAAACATCAAAAACAAAACAAAAAATCGCTTAACACGAGCCAAAGAATATGGCCAGACCATCAGCAACCTATCTGAAGGTGATTTTTGAGAACCATTTTCAAACTTCTTGCACACTGACATAAGTAATTGATGTGCCAGGGCATCTAGGGTGCAGCCGTCTTCAACGTCTTCTCAACCCTCTTTAAAAGTGCTGGCAGGTCGATAGACACACAAACAAACACAAACATATACACGAAATTCAAGCTTTCGCAACAAACTGTTGCTTCATCTGGAAAGAGGGAAGGAGAGGGAAAGACGAAAGGATGTGGGTTTTAAGGGAGAGGGTAAGGAGTCATTCCAATCCCGGGAGCGGAAAGACTTACCTTGGGGGAAAAAAGGACAGGTATACACTCGCACACACACATATCCATCCGCACATACACAAACACAAGGCAAAACGTTGCGAAAGCTTGAATTTTATGTGTATGTTTGTGTTTGTTTGTGTGTCTATCGACCTGCCAGCACTTTCGTTCGGTAAGTCACATCATCTTTGTTTTTAGATATATTTTTCCCACGTGGAATGTTTCCCTCTATTATATTAAACCCTCTTTAAATGTTTATATCACTAGTAAACTCTTGTCTTACTCTTAGAAGATTCACCAAAAGCCACAGTCAAGATTTAAAATGCAGTGCTGCACTTTACTTCATTTTACAAGCAAAATATAATGCACATTCTTTAGTGCAACTTTTTGGAAAGAAGTATACCAGGTGGTCTACTGGAATTAATGACATGCTATACACATGAGATGTGGCCATTATTTAAGTAATGACAGATGTACTGTTGTGGCTTAAACTGTTTCAACCCTAATGTCTGAAGACAGTCTGTCACTGAAATTGGTCGATATTTGGGTTTTAAATAAAAAAGCAGCTGATGGTCAAACATACATTTTATACATTACTTGATGGCTATTAATAGTCACCTTCCAGAAATGTTTAAAACTCATTACTAAGCATATGGCAGTCAATTTGATACAGGTCTAACCCATAGTTTCAGTATAGTTATTTCTCTAAGAACTTTTATATTTGCTTCCACATTTTTGTTGGAGCCATGTTGTAAGTAGAGACAATAATTGATGACACTTTCAAAGGTAGAAACACAAAATATAGTTGCAACCATTAACTGGCTTTGTGATCTATATGTGGCGTGACCATATAGTAATGGGAATTTTAAAATTTTGCAGGCTTTATACATCTGATTTTCAAAACTTTTTTAAATATCTTGTTGGTACACAAGTTCCTGATGTATATTTGCATTTTCAGCTGTTTTGAATATTTGGTTTATTGTTCGCACTCAAAAAGGTTATACGTGTTTTTGAGAGCTCAGCAAATTTTTTCTTTTGAAAAAAATGGATCAAAGAACTTGCATTAAATTTTTCTTGAAAAATGGAATAAAGTGCAGCACTGCATTCGAAAAGTTGACTGTGGCTTTTGGTGAATCTACTATGAGTAAAACAAGAGTTTACGAGTGATATAAATATTTCAAAGAGTGTCGAGAAGATGTTGAACATGACGACAAAACTTCTGAAGAAGGTTATAACAGGTGATGACACATGGATGCACAGGTATGATGTCGAAACAAATGCCCAATCTTATCCCAATGGAAACTGCCTGAAGAGCAAACGCCGAAAAAAATTCGACAAGTTTGATCACATGTAAGATTTATCTCACTGTTTTCCACTATTACAATGGGATAACACATAATGGGTTCCTGCCTTAGGGTTGTATGGTCAATAAGGAATACTAACTGCACATTATGAGCCATTTGGGTGGAACAATCCAAAGAAAATGATCAGAAATGGGCAAAAACAAAATCGTTATGTTATCTCACTCACTGTATTCACCAGACACAGTTTCCTACGACTTCTTTCTATTTCTGAGGCTGAATAGAATCATGCAAGGACGCCATTTTGCCACCACTGATGAGATAAAAACAGAATTGCTAAAGGAGCTGAACAACATATTGAAAAGTGAGTTCCAGAAGTGCTTCCAAGATTGGGAAAAATGTTGGCACAAGTGTATTAAATCTGAGCAGGATTACTTTGGAGGGGAGAAAGTTGACTTTGATGAATAAATAAAAATTATTTTTAAAAGAAACAAAAATTCCTGTTATTTTTTGATCACACCTTATATTGTAATAACGGATTCATTTGTTGCTGTTCTCAGTAGCTTTAGCCATTTTCTTGCATACTTTAGCTGATATTAGACAGTAAATGTTGCAATGAAGAAAGTAAACAAATTGTACAAAGTGTGTTGAACATGGTACTTAAGAAACTGGTTTAAATAAGCTCACTTAAGAAAATATCAGTCACTCCCATTAAAAGAACACACTGGCCATGTGGAGCACTGTAGATGATGTAGAACTGGTACCAGGGTGGGCTCAATTGCTGAATAAGTCTTGTCAGTGAAGACATGTGTCAGTGCCAGCCTGTTGTTTGGAAACAGCAAAATAAGCAGGGCCTGAGCAACACAAGCCACCACTTGGAGGTACCAAGTTAAAAGGGGCGACAGAGGCACCACAACTGTAAGATTCCCATTTGAGGCATATAACAATTACCACTACTTTATCGGAAGTTAACATGTTGAGAACTATGAAGGTTTACAATTGAAACAGCAGCCCACTGCAAGTATCGTTTAATGTGGTTTATTCAGATCAAACAATAAGTGGTTTTGGATTTTTTACAAATCCATCTTCTGGTGGTTGTTACATGTTTTGTTGTTTTCTTGCTGGGGCCTCATTTTGTATCCATTATTGGCTCAGTGCACTAGAGATGGACAGAAAGTGTTTTATTCACTATTTGGCAAATTTTACAATATGTTTATTTCTTATGTCATCCTTCATAGCATTTATGAAAATGTTTTAAAATTTTTAAAACACGAAATGTAGTGAAAACTTATATGCAGTACATTGTGTGTGACAAAATTGCCCACGTTTTTGTTGTGAATTTTGAAATTAACAAATTTGTGGATGTGCAGTATGTGAGTGCTGTTCATTTCCCTAAAAACCGCACCATTCTCTGTTTAATGGCAGCACATACGGTACACATTACATTGTGTAGCCCAGTTTCACATGAGTAACAGAAACTAGCAGTGATCCAGTTTGCAGGCATGAGAGATGACATCATGAATTTTGGCCACTCAGCAAACCATATTTCTTGGGCTCCTTTAGTTGTGTCCTGAGACTGTATGGGCTTAGTAAAATATATCTTTACTACTGCAATAGAATTAATTTAAGAAGCACAATAAGAAGTAAAATTATTTAAAATAGTTTTTAATCTGTTGGAAGAAGGGGGCATCAAATGATAAGTCACTTATGTAGAAAAAAGTTCTTGAACTAGCCCTGACAATAACATGAGTTGACATGGAGAGAAGATAGAACAACAGAAAGGAGCTACAACATCATTAATAAATTAGTAGCAGCCACTAGGAGATTTGTGTTCAGTGCATACCACCATTAGTAGTGAAAACTGACACGGATGGAGGTGTACAAAGTAAAGGGGGGAGGGGAGAGAGTGCCAAATGATAAGGTGCTCATGTGCAAAAAGTTCTCGAACTGGCATTGACTGTAAGATGGGTTGACATGGACACATGGCAGAAAGGAGCTATTGGCTTTAGACATGCCCAAGACCACATCATGTATGAAGTTGCCAGTTTTGTTGATTTATCAGTGTGGACTGTCCAAAGTGTGTACAGTAAATGGATTGGTGTACCACTCACAGCATGTAACACGGAGTAAGAACAGTGGTCATAAAATGATACTCACTGACAGGGATTGGAAACGAATGTAATGCCTTGTCAGTGACGATCAGTTTCAAACCTGATAGGAACTGGTGCTGCCAAGGGCGTGTAGGCTCGTCGCAACCAGTTTCCGAACAAACACCATTAAGAGAACTACCTGCTGTAGCATCTGGAGCTGGATTCTGCACAAAAGGCCATTGCCCACACTGTAATATAAAGTTGCATGTCTTCAGTGTGCTAAACACAGAAACTGAACAGTAGCTGACTGGAGGTGTGTAGTGTGGTCCAACTAAGTTGCGAATTTTCCCATCTTTCTAATGATGCAAGATTCTGAATGCACTGACAACCCAGTGAGGCATTTAACCTGTTGTGTGTGGAGGGTGTAGTTCAGGATACCAGAGGCGGTTTGATGTTTCGTGGCTTTTCTTATACCACGATTTGGGCTCATCCTTTCAGGTTACCATGAACATGAATCAGAATGTTTATTTCATCATTCCTGATGACCAAGTACTGTCCCCTCTCCTGCATCTTCATTATGATAATGCTTTAGACACCTGTCTCCCAAGATGACACCAGCCGTGTTCACAAGCCTCTCCGAAATAAACAGTAGCAATGCCAATATTGTATTAGGTACCGAAAGCTAGTTGAAACCAGACATAAAAAGCAGTGAAATTTTGAACTCTGATTGGACAATGTTTAGGAAGGATAGGACCAATGCTATTGGAGGTGGTGTGTTCATTGCAGTTAAAAGCTGTTTAAACGTAGTTGAGATTGAAACTGGGTCAGACTGTGAAATAGTCTGGATAATCAGACAAGGATTGACCATTGTATTAGGATGTTTTTATAGACCGTTAGCATCCGCAACAAACATCGCAGAATGTTTCAGGGAAAGTCCTGGGTACATAGGAAATAAATATCCAAATTATCCATTAGTTATAGATGGAGACTTTAATCTGGCATCCATTGACTGGGAAAATTACACGTTTATCACAGAGAGGCAGAAGCAAAGATTCGTGTGAAGTTATTCTAGGAGTGCTCTCAACATACAACCTTGAGCAATTGGTTAGAAAACTAACTCGAGATGGGAACATATTAGATATCTTGGTGACAAATAGACCTAATATTTTTGAGGAAGTTAAAAAAAACAGCATAGAGTTTTCTTGTTTGGGGAAGCAAATAAAAGTGTCATTAATGAATATCTTCACGGTCAGTTCCAAGCATTCACCGCAGGACACAAAGATATTGAGCATCTTTGGTCGGAATTTAAGTGTATTGTCCACCATGTGCTAGAGAAGTATGTGCCTAGCAAAAATATAGGGGAGGGAAAGGATCCACCTTGGTACAACAAACATATTAGGAAGTTGGTGAGAAAGCAGAGAATTTTGCACAGTCATTTTAAACGTAGTCACTGCACCACTGACAAACAGAAATTATGTGAAATGAAAGCAGCTGTCAGAAGGTCAAGGAGAGATTCTTTTAACGAATTTTAAAGGATTCTAAAAATAACCCCAAAAAATGTTGGTCATACATAAAATCTATGAATGCTGCAAATAATTCAATACCTTCTCTTGCTGACAGTATGGGTAATGTAACTGATGATGATAAACAGAAGGCCGAAATTCTAAACCTAGCTTTCAAAAACTCGTTTACGTTAGAGGACTGCAGCCCATTCCCCCTTTCAATTATCGAACAAACGCAAGGATGGCTGACATAGTGATTAGTGCATCTGGGATTGTAAAACAGTTAAGATCCTTAGACGCCAGGAAGGCATCTGGCCCAGACGGTATCCCTGTAAGATTATATGTTGACTATGCTACAAGTATAGCACCATTCTCATCCATCATCTATCAGAGGTCATTGGAACAGCAGAAAGTTCCATGGGACTGGAAGAATGCCCAGGTCATAGCAATCTATAAAAACGGTAGAAAATCAGATGCACATAATTACCAGCCAATTTCACTGACATCGATTTGTTGTAGGCTCACGGAACATATTTTGCGTTCAGACATAATGACCTTCCTAGACTATGAGAAGCTCATCTGCAGAAACCAGCATGGTTTTAGGAAACAGCGGTCATGCGAGACACAGCTGGCCCTCTTTGTGCATGATATACAACAGGCTCTAGATACCAGCTCCCAGGTTGATGCCATATTTCTCGACATTCGAAAGGTGTTTGACTCAGTTCTGCACTGGCTTGCTCCAAAAAGCGCGTGCTTAGACCGCAAGCACAGTCTATCCAATGACATATGCAGTTGGATAGAAAGGTTTCTAACAGACAGGGGGCAGTATGTCATCCTGAATGGGGTGACTTCAACAGAAACAAGCGTTGCTTCAGGTGTGCCCCAGGGCAGCATAATAGGTCCGCTGCTTTTTACAATTTACATTAACGATCTGGTTGATGGTATTGACAGCAGCATTAGACTGTTTGCTGATGATGCTGTAGTCTACAGGAAAGTAGTATCACATGAAAGTTGTGAACAAATCAATGAGGATTTGCAGAAAATAAATGCGTGGTGTAATGACTGTCAGTTATCTCTAAATATTAGTAAGTGTAACCTACTGCGTATAACAAGGCGAAAATCCCCATTAATTTACAAGTATAAAATAAATGCCCATTCTTTGGAAGCAGTAACATCCGTCAAGTATCTGGGTGTGACTATTCTAAATGATCTCAAATGGAATGATCAGGTTACACAAGTAATGGGTAAGGCGAATTCTAGATTGCGGTTTATTGGTAGACTCCTGAAGCGATGCAGTCCCTCTACAAAGGAAATAGCTTACGTTAGTTGATCCAGTCTTAGAGTATTGTTCGTCCATATAGGACCCTTACCAGTTGGGTCTGATTCATGAGATTGAGAAGGTCCAAAGAAGAGTGGCAAGATTTGTGACAGGTACATTTAGCCATGGCAAGAACGTTACAAATCTCATAGAAAGTTTGAAGTGGGACACACTTGCAGATAGACAGCGCACTAAATGGAAAAGGCTGCTCACTAAATTCCAAAATCCGATCTTCACTGAATATGTAGAGCATATATTATTACCTCCAACTTTCAAATCGCGCAATGATCACCATTCAAAGATAAGGGAAATTAGAGCTTGTACTGAGGCGTTCAGACAGTCGTTTGTCCCTCGCGCGATCTGCGAATGGAACAGAGGAAGGGAAATATGACTTTGCCACGAATTGTGCCCTCCACCCCTCCACCACACACCGCTTGGTGGCTAGTGGAGTATATTTGTAGATATGTAGATGTAAATGTAGAAGCCTGCACGCGCGTCTCACACACACACACACACACACACACACGTTCGTGGTATTACAAACATTTAGGCAACAATCATACCTCACCTCCACTGCTAAATCACCCAGTCTTAATCATGTGGAATGTGTCTCGGGTTAAACATAGCGATCACCATTCCTGCAGTTTGGTAGCTTTATGGGATCTAATCATCAATGAGTGACTTCAGCTCAATGTGGTGTACTGGAAGAAACTTGTCGATTCTATTCCTTGTCAAATTGAGGGTGTAACTGAAGCTAGGTCACTGTTGCATAGTATCGTTTTGGTGTCTCTTACGGGTACTCACTTTTTGTCAGGTGCGCTTACATACAGTGGGTGGAGATGTAACTGTTGCAAGGACACATTATGTCAGCATATATGGTTCAAAAGGAACCATGCCAATATGGACAAATATGACAGACTCTTAAGTGGACTAACAGGATAGTAGCCTCTAAAAGTAATCCAGAATTTTTCACAATTCGTCAGAAATTTCATGCATGACCCGTATCAGGAAATGACTAGATCTCTCAAACTCTTTCTGTTATTATTACTTGCTGTAGCCTACCTACATGAACCATGGACCTTGCCATTGGTGGGGAGGCTTGCGTGCCTCAGCGATACAGATAGCTGTACCGTAGGTGCAACCACAACGGAGGGGTATTTGTTGGGAGGCCAGACAAACGTGTGGTTCCTGAAGAGGGGCAGCAGCCTTTTCAGTAGTTGCAGGGGCAACAATCTGGATGATTGACTGATCTGGCCTTGTAACACTAACCAAAATAGCCTTGCTGTTCTGGTACTGTGAACGGCTGAAAGCAAGGGGAAACTACGGCTGTATTTTTTCCCGAGGGCATGCAGCTTTACTGTATGGTTAAATGATGATGGCGTCCTCTTGGGTAAAATATTCCGGAGGTAAAATAGTCCCCCATTCGGATCTCCGGGAGGGGACTACTCGAGAGGATGTCGTTATCAGGAGAAAGAAAACTGGCGTTCTACGGATCGGAGCGTGGAATGTCAGATCCCTTAATCAAGCAGGTAGGTTAGAAAATTTAAAAAGGTAAATGGATAGGTTAAAGTTAGATATAGTGTGAATTAGTGAAGTTCGGTGGCAGGAGGAACAAGACTTATGGTCAGGTGAATACAGGGTTATAAATACAAAATCAAATAGGGGTAATGCAGGAGTAGGTTTAATAATGAATAGGAAAATAGAAGTGTGGGTAAGCTACTACAAACAGCATAGTGAACGCATTATTGTGGCCAAGACAGATACGAAGCCTACGCCTACCACAGTAGTACAAGTTTATATGCCAACTAGCTCTGCAGATGACGAAGAAATTGAAGAAATGTACAATGAAATAAAAGAAATTATTCAGATAGTGAAGGGAGATGAAAATTTAATAGTCATGGGTGACTGGAATTCGTCAGTAGGAAAAGGGAGAGAAGGAAACGTAGTAGGTGAATATGGATTGGGGGTAAGAAACGAAAGAGGAAGCCGCCTGGTAGAATTTTGCACAGAGCACAACCTAATCAAAGCTAACACTTGGTTCAAGAATCATTTGGGAAGCAAAATAACTGATGATGGTCGAAGTAGAGAGGATATAAAATGTAGACTGGCAATGGCAAGGAAAGCATTTCTGAAGAGAAATTTGTTAACATTGAGTATAGGTGTAAGTGTCAGGATGTCGTTTCTGAAAGTATTTGTATGGAGTGTAGCCATGTATGGAAGTGAAACATGGACGATAAATAGTTTGGACAAGAAGAGAATAGAAGCTTTCGAAATGTGGTGCTATAGAAGAATGCTGAAGATTAGAAGGGTAGATCACATAACTAATGAGGAAGTATTGAATAGGATTGGGGAGAAGAGAACTTTGTGGCACAACTTGACTAGAAGAAGGGATCGCCTGGTAGGACATGTTCTGAGGCATCAAGGGATCACCAATTTAGTATTGGAGGGCAGCGTGGAGGGTAAAAATCGTAGAGGGAGACCAAGAGATGAATACACTAAGCAGATTCAGAAGGATGTAGGTTGCAGTAGGTACTGGGAGATGAAGAAGCTCGCACAGGATAGAGTAGCATGGAGAGCTGCATCAAACCAGTCTCAGGACTGAAGACGACAACAACAACAACAACAACTTGGTGTAGTCCGTAAGTGATGACACTATGCAGGGACATGAGCTGAAATCATATGGTGGTGATGGGTGCTCAAATTTCAGTTTGTGGATGGCAATAAATGGGCTACATAACAAGGCAATGTTGGAGGGACTCTAAATTTGTTTCTTGTGCTGTGTGCTCCACTTGGTCTACAGACTTGATTGTCCTTCATCACTTATTACACACTCCAAGGGCTTCAACATGTACTGAACAATGGCCAAAGCCGGCTGGAGAGTATGCTGGGGAAATGCAGTCGGAACTGTCATCGATACATCCTGCTAAAATGATAAGTCAAGAAAAAATTTCCATATGGAAAGTCAAGATTTGTGGTTAAGAGCAGGTGTTGTTCTTGAAGAATACCTTGGTGTTGATAAAGTACAAAACTGAGCTCTCACCTGAGGTCTGTCATCTGTCAGGCAGCAAATGTGAGGCTACAAGTGCACGTGGATCTGTCATCTGTTAGTCTAGCTAAATGCTGGAAGTTGTGTGTCACCTGCTTGGTGGAGGGGAGGCAGGTCGTACTGACGACGATGACGACTCGTCTATTGTATTTTTAGAGCTCATACACTTACTGTGATCACCAGCCAGGTTACAAAGATGTACAACATATATTAAAGAGCCGATGTGCTGATCAGTTCGGTACCACATTTATCTAGGTCAGACACAAATCACTTAAGATGACTTGGATAAATTATTGTAAAATAATAGAAATGGTACAACAGTAATGAAGGTGGAGCTTAAGAAGCTCATCAAGGATAAATTATAATAAATTAATAACAGTTTAATAAAAAAAAGGTACAACGGTGTTCAAAGTCTTAGCTTAAAGAGCTCATCAAGACACATCTATACATACACACATTTTTGTCTGCAGTTTAATAATTAATTAAGAAATTACAATTAATTAAGTGTTGATAAAGTACAAAACTGAGTTAATTCAAGATATACGATAACTACACAAAACAGCAATGCAGCATGTGTATGTGGTCTGATAACAGTATTTATAATTTACATTTTTTTGTTATTTATTAGGTTGATTCCAGCCAATTTATATGTTCTCAATCAAATTCGGCAACAATTCAAATTTTATTGAATCTACTGCAAAACAGATTACACCAGCAGGAAAAGCAGTTCATTTTACATGTGGATGACATGGCACTTTTATTATAAATTATGAATTATAGACATTGTAAATTATTTAATTAAATTGTGCAACCATGATTTAGTTTTTTGTTAATTATGAACAAACCATTTATTTTACAAACACCTGCAACAAATTTTAATCAGCTTGGGAGTATGCAACTGTGCATATAACTTGTTCTGTTCTAGCCATAAGAGTATAGAATTCGGAAAATTGTACTTATGTACAGTTTGACTTTAACAACCTATCATAAGAAAAAGCCCAGCACACTGCTGTAAATAAGACCTTCATCTTGGGACCATGACCAAGGCAGGATCTGTGTCGATCTGGACAGCTATTTGGCTGTGCATTTCAAATTAATGTAGTTTTACATGCATATTTTCTCAGCACTTGTAAACTTTTTAGTGTTGAAGTGCTTTTTGGACTCTTGAAAATATTTCGGGGGTTTTCAAACTGCCAGTTTTCTCAAGTGTTATTACAAGAACTTTTACTTTGTTTCAGTGAATGCTAATGATAACATTGTAATTTTTCATGAGGTAGCTACACTCTGATCTTGTATTTACACTATGGTTTAATGAACTGAGTTATTTTGAGCTTCAGTGCTCAGGATGTGCACAATGTTACACTGGTGAATACACTATACGCGAACTCTCAGTTCAGTATTAAAACTTAAACTTTTATTAAGTTCACTGTGTGCTGAAATTTGAAATTAATGGGGAAACAGAGCCACTTTAGGCTCATTTTATGCACCATATACAGATTATCATTTTTTGACACAGTTCATTTGCTCAATTGTCTCAATCTCCACCTAAATGTGTCTCCCAAATGTTAGGATAAACGCAGTGAGTGTTTGAAGAGATGTCTTACATTCTTAGACAGAAGAAACAGTCCAGACATTCTGCCAACATTACTACCATGAATCATGGTGACATTACATACCTCAGCTCAACAGATGCATGAATGTGATCTGCAATAATGTACCGATCTCAACCAGACAATCATTAATGGGCGTGGGGAGGGGGGGGGGGGGGAAGGGGGGGAGAGAATCGGGTTCAACCTGATAAGTGCCTCGAGCAAGTCTCAGCTCAGACAGGACAAATTAATTCACAAATATGTAACACCTTTGAGTGTGGGAGTACTCTTTATTAGTGATTATAGATTTAGGACTTTACTGATTCAGAGTTGGCTGTACTGCCCAACTTTATGAATTACTGTTCCCTGTTTTGATGAACAAATCACTTTGTACCCAAATCCTTCTGGGTCATATCATCTCATAAAATCTCTGAAAGCACTTCCTGCAACCTTATACACTGACCACAATCCCAAAGGTGCTCTGCTACCTACATCTACACCTACTTATACACTGCGGAAGCCACAATATGGTGCATGGCAGAGATACCTGGTACCGCTACTAATCATTCCCTTTTCCGTTCCACTTGCAAATGGAATGATAGAAAAACAACTACCTATATGCTTCTGTAGAGCCTTAATTTCTCTTATTTCATCTTAATGGTCTTTTAACAAAATGTACACTGGTGATAGTTGAACTGTTCTGTACACAATCGCAAATACCAGTTCTCTAAACTTCATCAATAGTGTTTTGTGACAGCACCATCGCAACCCCTTCAAAGATTCTGATTCGAGTTCACAAAGCATCTCTGTAATACTCTGGGTCACACCAGTGTTCTATAGGTGAGCTACACTGTTCTAAAACTCTACCATTAAAATGATCTAAACCATTTATCTCCCTGCAACCGTTCTTATGTGCTTCTTCCATTTCATATTGCTTTGCAGTGTTACACCTATATACTAAACCAATGTAACAGAGCCAACCAGCATGCCACCAATGCTGTATTCAAATATTACAGGATTGTTTTTCCTACTGATCTGCATTAACTTACATTTTTTGACATTCAGAGCAAGCTGCCATTCATAACACTAAATATAAATTCTGTTAAGTCAACCTGGATCCTCCTACAATCACTTGATGATGATACTTTCCCATGTAGTACAGCATCGTCAAGAAAAAGTCACAGATTACTGCTTACCCTGTTTGCAGATCATTTATGTTTACACCCACCACCATAGCAGAGGTCACCAATGCACAACTGTGTCAGGGCATTCAACTTGAAGGTAAGCCAGTTTGAATCCCGTTGGTGGATGAAATTTTCACCTCCAGTATTTGGCCAGCAAGGAAAGTAGAGGAGGTGATGTAAAGTTTGTGACCACCAGTCTTGGGGTCACTGTCATGGATCAAATTCCAAACTTCTTCACAGTGTCTCATGAAGCGACAGCATGTGACACGGTTGATGGTGATCCATCCGTGGGATGGAGACATGAAGCTTGGTGACTCCTTGGTGCTTTTCAAGAGGAGTAAGCTAAGTGCTCGTACTGGGTTTCACCCTCTCCTTTTCACCCATAACACTACTAATCACAGTCATACAGACTCGACACTTCATAACAGGTTGGAGGAAGGCAACGATAAACCACCTCTGCTATGACCTTGCCATGAGCAGTGAGTGGCAGGCAGAGCAGGTTTCCTACATCTGTTTCCCGTACTGTAATTCCCTGAGTATGGAACTTCTTCTTCATATAGACAACAAGAGAGGTCTTATCATACTTTCTTGGGGCACTCTTGATGGTATCCTTGGCTCTGACGAATACCTGCCATCCACGACACATGCTAAGTTTTTGAGCCACTCACATGACTGGGAACCTATTCTGTGTGGTCGGGTCTTTGTAATAGTCTGCAGTGGGGAATTGCATTGAACACTTTCCAGAAATCTAGAAATATGGAAGCTGACTGTCTTCCTCCATTCATGGTTCATGGGATATCATGTGAGAAAAGGGCAAGTTGAATCTCATGCCAGTGATGCTTTCTAAATCCAGTCTGATTTGTGGACAGAAGCTTATATGTCTCAAGGAAATTTTGCTATATTAGAACTTAGAATATGTTCAAGAATTCTGCAGCAAGTCAGTGTTAATGATATTAGTCTGTACTTTCATGGGTACATTCTTTTACCCTTCCTATATACCTCTGACACCTGCACTTCCTTCCAGTCACTTGGGACTTTGCACTGGGTGGCAAACTAGTGATAAATGTGAACTAAGTAAGGGGCCAGTGCCAAATGCTGTAAAACCAAATTGGGATTCCATCCAGCCATGGTGACATATTTGCCTTCAACTCTTGCTTCTCTATGCCAAGGATGCCCTCTATATAGGAGACTCTGAGATAGTCAAATGATGGTGTGTCTTTACAATTCTCCTGCAGAAATGATTTCTTAAACAGAAAATTAAAGACTTCAGCTTACATTTTGCCCTCTCCTACTGTCAATCCAGATTGGTCAACAACAACTAGTTATGAGCCTTCAACCTGCTTCGTAATTTTACAGAGGACCAGAATTTTCTTCGATTTTGAGAAGATCTTTAGTTATGGTATGACAATGGAAAGTGTTATAAGCTTTGCGCATTGATGTTTTTATGGACAATTTGTTGCACTTACATTACATAAAGAGCACCAGTGGTCAAACGGACAATATGCTTCATCAAGGATGCATCAAGCCAATTATTCAGAATGGTTGCAGGACCCAGAATTTCGTGGAGACCACTGAAGGTATATACGAGACATATTTTAGAGTGTGGTGCTGCCTACACTAGGGAAACCAGGAGGCCTGTCAACACTCTCACAGCAGAGCACAGATACTATGTTCAGCTGGGGAAGCAGTTCCAGGAAATCCAAGTACTTACAGGAATCACAGATGTGCACACATAAAATAAGAGAGCACACTGAAATCCTGAAGCAGCAAAACATCATCAACAGGACAGCGACAAGGTCTCAACTTTCTGGATGCCAGCAATCCTGGAATAACAGACAGTGTGGTTGCAGGGCAGAAAACTTACCGGACACTGCCGTGACTGGCTAAACAAACAGCACATGCAGAACTGGTGTCAAAACATCAGTTATTTTAGTATTTTTGCACGTCTGATATTATGTATCTATATATCGAGAGGGGTTTTAATGAGATTGACACTGGCTGTGGAAACTACACATTTCAACAATTGTGTGTCCTTTTTATGATAAATGACTTCCTTACTAATGAAAGTAAAATAATTACCTCTAATTATGTTTTTTTCATTAATTATCAATGACAAATACTGAGCTCTGAGGTGGTGTCATCTTTAGTTGATGTAGGCTCTTCCTGGCCCTATCCTAAGGGCAGAAGAAAAGGATGAATTTTATTTTTATTGCAATTAAGTGTCTTACACTCGCACAAACACAACCCATACACATATGACCACAGTCTCTGGCAGCTGAGGCCAGTCTGGTCTCAACAGCCCGAGATGGTGGTCATGTGGCTGTGAGTTGTGTGTGTGTGTGTGTGTGTGTGTGTGTGTGTGTGTGTGCGTGAGATGTCTATTTCTCACAAAGGCCTAGTTGGCCGAACGCTCACTTTCTGACAGTCTTTTGTTGTGCCCATCTGCGAATCAGGATCTCCGCTATATGGTGAGTAGCAGTTACCCTTTTCATACTGTTGTTACATTTCATCCTGGATTTTCTGTTGTTTGATTATTAAGTGTCTTATTTAGTTAATGTTTATAAATATGACAATGGAGAATCCTAGGTGAAATATAAATATCTATATGAGGATAATCACAAAGCAGAGGTGGTACTGAATAACAGGCACGCTTAAAGAAAAGGAAAATTACTAGTAAGCTGAGTTTTGTCTGGATGCTCAACTGGTAACCATCCTTTACTACTTGCTTACTTGGTAAATGGAGGTGGTGGTGGTGGTTAGTGTTTAACGTCCCGTCGACAACGAGGTCATTAGAGACGGAGCGCAAGCTCGGGTTATGGAAGGATTGGGAAGGAAATCGGCCATGCCCTTTCAAAGGAACCATCTCGGCATTCGCCTGAAACGATTTAGGGAAATCACGGAAAACCTAAATCAGGATGGCCGGAGACGGGATTGAACCGTCGTCCTCCCGAATGCGAGTCCAGTGTGCTAACCACTGCGCCACCTCGCTCGGTTTGGTAAATGGAACTTATTACAGATATTTAATTAGAAAATAACAGTGAGAAATATTATATCATAAAAATAGGAATTTCAAAAATATTTACTGTACACATTAATACATACCAATCAAGGAGGTTCAGGGAAAGTAAGTAAACCAACAACTACATAACATGTTTTTATTTTGGTGGTAATACTGTATAACACATTATATACACAGCACAGCCTAATCAACACCACATATTCTGAGTTCTTTTTCTAAATTAGGTCACTAATAGAACTTTTTGTTACAAATCTTAACAGTAGTTCATTAAAAATATTATTACAACACAGCCAAGAAAACATAAGCCACATAAGCCCTGCCATATTTTCCTACATAAATCCAATGACTCACATGACACACAGTACACGCTTTGGTTTTCAATATTCACACAGAGGAAGATTATTCCTTCAGCACACAATCACTTGTGTGTGTAGTAATAATCCACTGTACTTAAATTTACAACCACCACTGTCAGTCTAAAATTTTTCACAGGTTTCATACCTTACTTAATTATCAGTCTTCATCATCATCTTTCATGAGGTAAAAGTTAATTCATATTGGAATATTTATTGCTTGAGGATCCCATAGTTTGCTGTGAGGGTGTAGAATATTCAGTTGATCGAGTGAATGCATTACTGATTCCTTGCTGCAGCCGTTCAGTGAATGTCCTGTATTCCATATCACTTGCTTGTCCAAAATCAAAATCAGCTACTTCTATTGTATATCTGAAAGTAGATAGAATTATACCAATTTTATTTCACTTCTTCCACAATCAGACCCTTAACTGCAACCTGATAAAAAGTTAAAAATAAAAGTATTTAAGGAAAGAAAAGCTGAATTTTATTTGTTCTGCATTCTTGAGTACTGAAGAGTCCATTATGAACTGCAGACTCAGTGTAAGAGTATGTACCAAACACAAATGGAGACATGTTCAGAAGGACCTGCATTATATAATCATTGAATACAAAAGACAGAATTGAAATATGCACTTGGATAATAAAGTGTTCAACTTAGGGGTCTTCAGTGCTGTTACCAAACACATCAAACTGAGTTTAGTTAAGGAAGTGAAAATTAAAATACGAAAACATACAAATGTACATTACGCACTAGATCAGCCATTACAACCAACAAAAAAACAGAGACATTGCCCAACAGAGAAAAACCAAAATAGGAGTACTGCAACAGGTACGTATGGTTGGTTGATAAGTAATCAGAAGGTGGATAAACCAGAAACTCTGAAGCATCTTATGTCAGAGCTCAGACAAGCATAAACTCATAAAATGCGTACCACTCCTGGTTCCTCGTCAACTAAATGAGTGTGTGAGTCCCCAGTTCATTTTACTGCTGACACCTCATGTATATAAGAAATACACTTCAATAGCATTGCAGCGATGAGTAAAGATAGACTGCTACTCACTGCATACAGATGGCACTGAGTGGCCAACAGACTCAATGAAAAAGCCTGCTAGATATTATTCAGGTATCAGACTAAGACCTTCATCGGATACAGACAAAACTAAAAACATACACGACTACTCTGTTTCTTTGGGTGCCAACGCCCAACTGCATCTGAGTCGAGCAACGGTTTTTGCTGGGTTGGATAATGAGGGTGCAGAGGAGGTGTGTGGCAGGTAGGGGGAAGCATAGTGGGGTACGAACTGGGGAAGGCAAATGGGAGACGAGGGAAATACAGAAGGGGAAAGGACTACACTGGTGCAGTGGCAAGACAGAAGGTGTGTGTGTGTGTGTGTGTGTGTGTGTGTGTGTGTGTGTGTGTGTGTGTAGGCCTGGAGTAGGAGCAGGGAAGGAGATAGGTAGGTGAAGAAAGGGATTACCAGAGTTTGAGGCGGGGGGAGGTGGGGGGGGGGGGGGGTAATGGTAATGAAGGATATGTTGCTGGAGGAGTTCCCGTCTGCACAATTCAGAAAAGTTGTGTTGGAAAGGTTACAGATGGCACAGACTGTGAAACAGTTGTTTAAGTCAAGCACAACTTATTAGGCTGGATGATCCAGCCATCTATTGGCCACACTTTGGTGGTGGCCACTCATACAGACAGGCAGCTCGTTAGTTGTCGGACCCATGTGAAATGCGGCACAGTGATTGCTGCTAAGTTGACATATCACATGGCAGTTTTCACAAGTGGTTCTGTTTTCATGAGATAGGAGATGCCTGTGACAGGACTGGAGTAGGTGGTAGAGGGAGGATATATGGATTGTGCCTTGCATTCGGATCTATTGCGGGGATAAGCGCCATGGGGAAAGGGGAGTACAAGTGTAACAGGTACAAACAAGGATGTTTCACATGTTAGGTGGGTGGTGAAATATCACTGTGGGACAAGGCGAGGAGAACATATCTTATTTCAGGGCATGATGAGAGAGAGTCTAAACCTGATCCAGGTAATATGATTCAGTTGCTACAGGCATGGGTGGTACTGAGTCACGAGCAGAATGTCCGTATGTGACCAGACTGGGGATATGTGGGGGATCATAGCTGACTGGGGAGGCAAGGCACAGGAGATCTGTTTCTGGAGAAGGTCTGGAGATCAGTAGAGTACTACCCAGATCTGGAGTAGCTGAATCACATTCTCTGACAGTGTTTTGATTACATTTCGTCATGTCCTGAAATGTGGAATATCCATCCTACAGTGGTATTCTGCTGGTCAGCCAACCTATGCAGTATCCTTATCTGTACCTATCACGCCCCTGCTCCCAATCCCTTACCCCATGGCTCATATCCCTGCAATAGATCTAGATGCAAGACCTGTTCCTTATATCCTCCCACTACCACCTACTCCAGTTCTGTCACAGGCATTTCCTATCCCATCACATGGAGGGCAACTTGTGAAAGCAGCCACGTGATCCACCAACTCAGTTACAACCACTGTGCCATGACGAGCTGCCTGTCTACATGACTGTGGCCAAGGAACAGCAGGACCACAACACCACTGAGCATGCTGCCCAACACAATGTACTTCACTTAAACAACTGCTTCACAACCAGTGCCATCTGGATCCTTCCCATGAACATCAGCCTTTTCACTGGTCGCCCACCTGCGAGAACGCTTTTACCCTGTTGAAGTCAAAATTACACTTTGAACCTTGCTTGGTTACTTCCAACCAGGCCAACATCTTGTTTTGGTCACAGATGCCTCCCAGTATGGCCCTGGGGCTGTTCTTGCGCACAAATATGCAGACACACCCAAACCCCCTACTGCTTATACTTCCAAAATCCTGAATCAGGAGCAACAGTGCTACTCACAGATTGAAAAAGAAGCTCTTGTTATCATGTACACTCTAAAAAAATTTCATATGGTTCTAAATTTCATTTGATTACTAATCATAAACCTCTGGTTTCTCTTTTCAGTCCTTCGGTATCTCTTCCAGACAAAAGCATCTCATTGCCTGCTATGCTGGGCTTTGTTTTTGTTGCGCTATAATTGTGAGATCCACTTCCACCCCATGGCACACCACACTTATGAAGATGCTCTTTCTTGGTTGCCAACTGGTCCCGATCCAGCATTTGATCAGGATAAGTTGTTTGGATGTAGAAGCCCAAAACATCATAGATAGTTTTTCCATTACCAGTTCTCACATTTCGGCGGCTGTTGCTGCTGATCCTATCTTATGTCAGATTGTTCAATTTTTCCACCACAGCTGACCACATAAAACACATAGCCAAGCATCAAATCCCTTGCACAATTATTATGCTCTCTGCCACCACCTCTCAGGTCTTGGTGTGTTATTGTTGGCTACTCAAGAGTCGGCGCCCAGGGTTGTGATCCCATTTGCATTGCAGCGGTTCGTCATGTGCCTCCTCCTCCACTTGGCCATTGGGGTGTTCCTCATACAAAATTGTTGGTCCACTGCCACATGTTTTGGCCATGTACTGTGTATTGCATCGGCCTTCACACAGTGCACCTCCCGTCTAGATGCACCACGGGCCTCTTTTTTCCCATGGCCCCCACGAGGGTATTTACGTTGAATCTGTGGGTCCCTTCTTAAACTCCTTTTGGATTTTTGTAGTTGATGCATTCTTGGAACTGCCTTATGTTGTTCATTGCCTGTCCGCATCCACAGCAGCTACGGTCACAGTCCTTGCAAAGATTTTTTTCCTTGGGAGGATTACTATGTATGTTTGTGGTGGACTATGGGCCACAATTTGGGTCTCAGGTTTTTGAAAATTTTTATACAAAAAGTAGCATTCAGCATGTTACGCCCCCTGCATGTCATCCTCAGTCCAATGGTGAGGCAGAGGAGATAGTTCGTACTTTCAAACCTCATGAAAAAATACACCACACAATCTTCTCCCAAGGTAGCACTTAATAGGTTTTCAAGCTCATACAGATTTATTCCAGCTGGTGGCCATAGCCCAGTGGAGCTGCTTTGTGGCCGCCAACTGCATACACTGTTTCACCTGCTCTGGCCAATGTCCAGCCACTCACTGGCGTCCTCCTCGCACGAGTTCTATCTGAGATCTGCTGTCTGGGACCACGAGTTTAGCTGGTGCCGTAAGTGGATACTAGCAGTTGTCAATCACTGTCAAGGCCACTGCCTTCATGTCATGCTCTCCTCATGGTTTGGTGTCACGACACTATGACCAGCTCCACCCACTTTGACTAACCACACGCTGTAGATCCTGCCGCCCCCACAGGGTGGTCCATACCCCATTGTCTCCTGCAACATCTTCATTCTGGATGGCGCCTCTGCTGGGTGCAGTAATTAGTACTGGTCTGCCTCCATCTCTGCACGCCCTGCTGCCTCCTTTGTCTCCACTGCTACCTTCATCACCAAATGGAATTGGATATGACACCTCCCTCACTGGTGCTCCCTTATGGTCTCGGTCTCTCTCTCTCTCTCTCTCTCTCTCTCTCTGTGTCTGTCCTTGCCCATGCCATTTCAGACCGTATTTTCCTGTGACATGGACATCTCCAAAGTGATCAGTTTTCCCAAAGGGAGAAGGAATTTTGTAGCACTATACAGCCTAAATAGGCTTCCTCACATCAGCAAAGATGGCGCAGCAGGCACAGTTCTGTGCAAAACAGCCATTTATAAGCCAGTGCACTGGCCACTCTACTATTTGAGTGACTATTCAATACTTCACTGGTAGATTGTGCCTTAATATACTCCCTGATTTTGTGTATTGTACTGACTACTATGCCACTCAGTGCCTTAAGTATTTTCCTTCACGTGGAAGTGAATTAAAAGTTGGTTGCTGGGAATTTTGTTATTGTGTTTGTGCACTGTTACAATAGCAACTTCATCAGGTAACAATACAAAAGGAATGAACCAATGACCAGCAATTACTCATCAACAAGACTGCTATAGTTGAGCTTCATTGACAAAGTGAAGCCACTGCACCTACTGATGATTAACTATCACACAAGTTATTTCTGCAATACTGTTCAATATGGAATGCTGATATTGGGTAACATTGTTTATGTGCCTTTCCCACGACTATGGAAACTGTAGAATGGCCCAAATTTCATTCACATCTTCTTCATACGCATATTCAGAACAAATGCGTGTACTACTGTACCAATCTAATGAAGTTTGTTGAAAACATTGGTACTGAAAAACTTCTTAAGCTGTGTGTCTGTATTATCTGCTCAATATACATTCCTGTATACATGCATATAATAAATGCTTATTGTTATATGTAACCATCAATATATTTTTATAAGAAGATCATCAATTGATTTCAATTTGATGAAGAAACACACATCAAAAATTTACATCCCCCCCCCCCTCACACACACACACACACACACACACACACACACACACACACACACACACACACACATCCTTCATGTCGCCTCACTGTAAACTGTGCAAATAACTCTCTATAAATCTAAATTGAGAGAGCCACTTAACCCTAAATTCTTATACTTATTTTTATTACTGTTTTTATTTTTCTTGTACAAGTGATTATAGCAGTTCAAAGCACAACAAGAGGTGCAGTTATTGATGTGTGGAGGTTGCTAAATACTTAACAAATAAAATTCTGGACTTCCCTTGATAATGTAGTCCAGAACCACATAGTTCTTACCATAATGCTCCTTTTTGCAAGGACGTTTGCTTACTTGGGAAATGGAAAATACAAGAATGACAAATACATACAAAAAAACTCTCACTGTGGTAGTTATATACTCACTTTCTTTAACTGAAAATATATCAAGTTAAACTTCTCAAATTAGAATAAATATTTACCAGGACAACCCCCCCCCCCCCCCCCCCACACACACACACCCTCCACCTGGGGATCCAATTTGTAATCTGTTCTGCACCACAATTTTGGAAGTGTTGCAAATATACAAAATGCAGAAATGTGTTCCTTTAAATACGTCTAGAGAAATGAACACATAAAAGATCTAAATGTTCTGCAAACAATAAGACAGAAATATTAATCAGCTCCACACATGAGAGATGAGAATGTCATTCAGTGTAATTATCTCTGGAGTTGCTATTGGTATGCAGATCCACAAAACTTTGTTTTTCCTTTCTTCTGTGGTTACACCCACCAAATAGTTTTCAATGCTAGAATTCTGAACTGACTTATGGCACCCAGTCCTCCATTACCACCCCTCACTTCATGGAGATATAAGTCACTTTGGAAAGCTTAAACAGTCATTAAAATATGGCATTGCACTTATAATTACCCCAATGCACTAATCCCACTTGTTTGTCCTTTCAAAAAAATTTCTTGAGTTTTTCTAACTAGTCTACATGGAAATTACTGTGAATGTCTAGTTTTGTCTAGAGCAACATATAGAAGCATGTGCCTGTCAACTTAAACTGAAGGAGAGCTCTTTTATAATTGTAACAGTATATAGGTCCCCTTCAGGAAACTTTCATTTGTTCCTGGGAAACTTGGATGCCTTGTTGTGCTACCTGTCAGATAGGGAAAAGCAAATTATTATTTGTGGGGACTTCAATGTTGATTCATTGAAAGAGTGTAATAGGAAGAATGACCTGGAAGTCTTGCTCAGTTCTTTCAATTTGACATCTGTCATTAATTTTCCTACTCGGGTAGTAAAGGACAGCAGCACATTGATAGATAACACTTTTATAGACCAAGATAGGTTTAAAAACATAAATTCTTGTCTTGTTGAGAATGGGCTTTCTGATCATGATGCTCAGCTAGTTACAGTATATGACATAGCCCCATTCAGTAATTCAAAACTACCCTCCAAAGTTGTGCGTTCAATTAATGACTCAACAATTAGAAATTTCAGAGAAAACCTTCAGCAGTTAGACTGGAATGAGGTGTACAAGGAACCCGATGCTAATTTAAAATATAACTTATTTCATGATACACTTGTAAGAGAATTTGAAAACTGTTTCCCCAAAAACATAGTTAAATCTAATTATAAGAAACTATGCAAAAAGCCTTGGCTTACTAAAGGAATAAAAATATCTTGTAACCACAAAAGGGAACTGTATCTAACAACAAGAAAGAGTAATGACCCAGAAGCCACATGTTATAAAAACTACTGTGCTACATTAAGAAAGGTTATTAAAAAGTCCAGAAGCATGTGCATCATGTCTGAGATTAATAGCTCTGATAACAAAATCAAAACTATTTGGAATATTATTACAAGGGAGACAGGACAACCAAGAGTACAGGATGATGGCATCACCATCAAAGCGAATGGAAACTTGATAAACAACAAGCCGAATGTCGAAAACATTTTGAATAATCATTTTTTAAATATTGTAGAGAAAATAGGATCTAAATGTTCATTAGAAGAAGCAAGGCAGTTGATGGAAGAGACCTTACACACACCATTTGATACAATTGAAATTCCACCCACCTCTCCATCTGAAATTAGGAAGATAATAAACTCTCTCAAGAATAAAAGCTCACATGGGATTGATGGCATTTCCAGCAGGATAATAAAAGCTTGTTCCCAAGAAATAAGTGGGATTCTTAGCCACATATGTAATAGCTCTCTGAAGCAGGGTATTTTCCCAAATAGACTGAACTATGCCATTGTTATACCACTGCATAAAAAAGGGGATACGTCTGATGTCAACAACTACCGCCCAATCTCTCTTCTGACTGCCTTATCCAAAATTCTTGAAAAAGTAATGTATTGTAGAGTAGCTTCACACCTTTGTAAAAATAAAGTTTTAACAAAATGTCAGTTTGGTTCCCAGAAGGGTTTTTCAACGGAAAATGCTATATATACTTTCACTAATGAAATATTAAATGCGCTGAGTAACCGGAAGTCACCCGTTGGGATTTTTTGTGATCTATCAAAGGCTGTTGATTGTGTCAATCATGGAATACTTCTAGATGAGCTCAAGTACTGTGGTATGAATGGGACAATAAACAGTTCACATAATATGCAAAAAACTGGTGATTTCTCAAACTGGGGAACAATCAAGAATGGGGTGCCGCAAGGTTCGGTCTTGGGTCCTCTGCTGTTCTTAATATATATTAATGACTTGCCATTCTATATTCACGAAGACGCAAAGCTGGCACTTTTTGCCGATGATACAAGTATAGCTATCACACCCGACAGACAAGAATTAACTGGTGAAATTGTAAACGATGTTTTTCAGAAAATCATTAAGTGGTTCTCTGCAAACGGGCTCTTATCAAAATTTGACAAAACACAGTATATACAGTTCCACACAGTAAATGAAATGACACCATTAATAAATATAGACTGCGATCAGAAATCAGTAGCTAAGGTAGAATATTCAAAATTTCTAGGTGTATGCTCTGATGAGGGGTTGAACTGGAAAAAACACACTGAGGGTCTGCTGAAACATTTGAGTTCAGCTACTTATGCTATTAGGGTCATTGCAAATTTTGGCGATATACATCTGAGTAAATTAGCTTACCACGCCTACTTTCATTCTCTGCTTTCGTATGGCATCATATTCTGGGGTAACTCATCATTGAGTAAAAGAGTGTTCATTGCACAAAAGCGTGTAATCAGAATAATTGCTGGAGCTCATCCAAGATCATCCTGCAGACACTTATTTAAAGAGCTAGAAATCTTCACTGTAGCCTCACAATATATATTCACTTATGAAATTTGTTACTAACAATCTGAACGAATTCAAAAGTAATAGCAATGTACATGGCTACAACACTAGGAGAAAGGATGATCTTCACTACTCAAGGTTAAATCTAACTTTGGCTCACAAGGGGGTAAATTATGCTGTCACAAAAGTCTTTGGTCACTTACCTAATAGCATCAAAAGTCTGACAGATAGCCATTTAGCCTTTAAAAGGAAATTAAAAGAATTTCTTAATGGCAACTCCTGCTACTCATGAGATGAAAAAAAAAAAATAAATAAATAAATAAATAAAAATAAAAAAAATAAAATAAAAAAATTAGTGTCACGTAATATTTTGTCTAATGTAATATAGACACCTTTTATTAACCCGACACATTCCACATCATTACGAAGTGTCGTATTCATGGTCTATGGAACAAGTACTAATCTAATCTAATCTGATCTTGATAAAATTTCTGAAACAACTTCACTGACATGATTTCTTACATATATGTGGTTGTTGTTATATCGCCAAGAAGATCCTTCTTACCCTTTTGCTTATTCAGACAATTAAATTTATTAATTCTAGAACACACATTTTTGAGCTAAATTTAGTGTGAATGTACAAATCAAATAGTTCACACAATTAAAACTTTTACGTACCTGTTCTGACTCTGAATGTAGTATGCTATTCCAAAAACAATTATTATTACAGCTACCAAACTGCATGACACAGGCACTATGATGACTGAGAGCTGAGGCTGTTTTGTTACTGCAAAACATAAGATCTTTTATAAATTTGGCAGACAGGAATATTTATTACATAAGAAGAAGCATAATGATTTCCATAAGCAAGAGAACAGAAACAAAAATAGCAATAATTTGGGAAATAATGATATAATACTGGAAAGTTCTAAGTGGAATACAAATAATGGAAGGAGTCCAGATAACCACCCACCACATACATGGGACACTGAGTGATCGATAGGCATGTAAACGTAAATTAAGAAGTTGTTGACCTTTTAGATGACGATCTTTTTTTAAAGTTAACAAAAACACACAAAAGCATGCATACGGCTACATTGTCTGAGCTGATTACATTGTTTTTGAAATGCAGCCTGACAGAGGTGAGGGGTTATGTCACATAGAGTGAGTGAGAGAATCAAGTAGTTGGGGATTAGAGGGGATGCGTGGAGTGAAAAGATTCCAGTGGCCAGTGGCTACTAGGGAGATACAGCAAAGGAACAGATAACAAATGTGGTACCAGTGAGCCCACCCAGGCACAGGCACTGGAAGTTACCTGTGGCACCAGTGATGTAGGTGACAGGTTAGGATACGAGGAGGAGGTGAAGTGGGTAAAGGAGGGGGGGGGGGGGGGGGAGGTGACTAGACAGGGTGTATATTCGGACAAGAAATGAAAGTTCCTGGACTTCCCAGTTAAAAATACCCATTCTTCCAGGTGAAAAGACTTTTTCCAGGGTGATTTTTTAATATATTGTTTTTTGTGTTAAGGGGCAGTATATTTTCCCTCAGAGCAGTAAAACTTATCAATCATTTGAATGGTAAATGTTTTATACACCAGCATAGAACTTCACGCCATTTTAGGAAATGAAACATAGTGAAAATCAACGTGTTTTGAAAAGATTTTTGAAGCACAGCACATGTATACTATGTATTTTCTTAATCCAAATGAATAAATACAAATACCACCAAATACAGCGCATTAGCTACCGACGCATTGAAGTCTACATTGCTATGCGCTTTTGCCAGCCAATCACAGCTCATGTCATGTGATTTTGCCAGCCAACAATAGCAGATATTCAGAGCATGGGATATGAGATGTAGTCAGCCAATGGCAACATCATTGTTAAGTAGTGCAAACACACAAATAGTAAAAGTTTGTTTAAATTAATAAACATATAGGATAGCTACAGGCAGAGCTAAGCTTCTAAATATAATATTGGTCCTTTTTGCATGTGTTACCCTTTAAGATATATCAAACACAAATGTGACAGTAAAATTTTAAATGACGACGTAAATGGTTGGTCTTTTGGACCCAAAATTTTCTAAGTAGCTGGTCCTCAAAGTGTCAAGTTCTGAACGGGGTTCTAACACTTCTTAATTTAAGAAATTCATAGCACATCCTCACACACAATATAATTCATCTTACATAAAAGGAAATTTACTTTGAAAGTAACACTTCTCAAATCACCATTCGCAAATAATTTCCCGCAAACTGTTAGAAATAGATTTGTTTGAACAGTTACCAGAGAGCACCAAAAAAATGGGTGTTATGGCACATGCACAGTTATGACGACGTAGGAAGCCCACGCTCAATGTTTATCTGCCCATATGCTTTTTGTCGCATTTCTGTTTGGAATTTCGTGCTTAGTGGGGCACTACGTGGCCATCTGCAGCACTGCAACACGTTGTTTGGAGAGGATATACAGACTTATTGTACTTAGGACAATTGTTTATCATATCTTATTCTGTTATTTGGCGACTTAAACATACAATTTTTTTTTAACTCTGCAATATTATTATGTGGTGTCTCCATTCGGGTTTACTTCCCCACAGCAGTGCAAAAAGCTAATAAGAAGGAATACAAATTTTGTGAGGGTGGTGGGGCAGTTGTTTGTATACACCAGACCTAAGGATGATAAGTCTTTTATGACTTTTTCAAATAGTATGAAAAATTAACAAGGTTATCTGTCAAGCCTTGAAACTGTACAACTGGCAGTTTATATTCTACTCCTGGAGTAAATATAAAGCCTTGAGGCGAGTTACAATGATAAAACACGGTCTGCTGCCAGTCTACAATTTACCAAAGAATGGCTTTCTGTAAATTTAAGACACAAAACCTAGATGAAGCACCACACAAGTGTGGAAACATGTCTTGTGATCAAAAAACATTGTATTTCACAGAAGGTAGATCTGTAAAAATCTGCTAAAGCTGTCAATACATTTGAAACTAAACATTTTATTCAATAGTACGGACCAAATTTGCCTGCTTTGCCATCTTCAAATGAAAAGTTATGTATATTCGTACATGCATAGCATAAACAGATCTTACATTATGTTATAAAAGAAACTGAACATCAGAATACTGCAAGTGCATTGGAATTTCATAAACCACACTAAAATGCATAATTTGGCATAAAGTGTACATTCATATGTCCAAATTCACACTGAAGTGTAGGCTCTGATCTGCAATTTTTTTTGTAGTACCAGTACTGTGTTATCCTACGTCTGATTCTTTATTACGGCATTATGTCGTATGTGGCGGAAGATGAAAACGTGCAATTGAAATTAAGTGGGCAGTTAAAACTTGCTACTAGTGTCGAATGAAACATTTGGTTTCAAATAAACCGGCTCCCTTTGTGGACAAGATTTATAAATGCCACACTTCTTTAGCAAACCAACAAAAATAACTTTATTGTTCTGCAAGGTGATAAATGTGTGATTGCCAATAACATGGAAATAAAATAAAATCAGAAAACTGAACCTAATAAAATATTTTAGTTTTCCGAAATTATGTGAATGTATCTCGATTCGTTAGATGGCTCCCAGCCACAGAAATCTATTTTGTTTTCATTTGATGTAGAGCTGGGGCTGGGGTGGACAGGGGGCTGAGTTAGGTTGGCGGGGTGCGGTGAACAGGGAGGTTGGGGCTGAACTGGGTTGATGGATGCTGGCTTTGGTTGGTTTGGTGGTGCGTGTTGTTTATGTTTCTTGTTGGGTAGGGAGGGGCTGTTTTCGTGGGGGTGGGGACGTTGCATATATGACAGTGCTCTTATTCACTGTTTTTTGTCTCTGTTCTGGTTATGTGTACAAGTCTCAATCTCTCAATATTTGGAGAGTCATGTCAAGCAAGTTTCATTTTTTGAATGAATGTAATTTTTTTTATGAATCAGTTGTTTTTCTATTTTGGTGTTGGTATTTTAAGTTGTGTTATACAGCTGAACTTATTTTGTCAATACTGTGTTTGTTAGTTTTCATGATTTTTTTGTTAGGTGTGTAGTGAGATTTTGTTTTATAATTTATCTTTCGATATCGGTGTGTCAGGTTGAGCTATTAGATCAATTTAGATTGTCAACAAAGTTTCGTTAGTTTTCGTGAATTTGTGTTGGATTTGTAATATGATTATTTTTATATTTTGGTATTGGTGTGTCAAGCTGAGCTATACAGGTCAACTTAGGTTATCAATACTGCATTTTGTTATATTTGAAGATTTTTCACTTAGTGTGTAGTGCTGCTTTTTGTAAGCTTTCTGTATTGGTACTGTCTTTCAAGGTGAGCTATACAGCTCAACTCAAATTGTCGAAATGCATGTTATTATAATCATCTTGAGGTTGAAGCTCTTTTGTCCATGTTTACTTTCACAATATTTGTGTTTTTGGATGGGGCCTGCCTTTAGCAAAACACAACTTTTTTTTTTTTCAGTGGGCTTTTATTTTATGGCTGTTAAACATAAAGAATGTTCTTTATTGTTTGTAAATATGTAAATATTAGTTTTTAAAATCATAATTACAGATTTCTGAAGAACAAATAAAATTATGTATTCATACCTTTTTACCACGTGGTGTGGTTTTCCTGATGTATTATGTTTTTATAGTGCCAGTTTTCTTTCACGACAAACCATGAAAATCAACAAACTTATTTGAAAAGAATAATGAACATACCACTAGCACAAACAGGGCAGGAATTCAAAAGGAAAACGATGTGTCAAAAATGAGTTTCTATTACTTGGTGACTGTCCTTTGAAAAAGATCAAGATCCTTGCCTGTTAAATAACCTGGAGCTGAATTCCATTGAATGAACAAAGACTTTAAATATTGCTGATATCTGTATTATGGATATTAAGCATGGTCCATGGCATAATTCTCTGCCTAATGTTCCATCTTCCAAAGCTCGAAACATTATATGAGGCTTTAATGATACAGAAAGCTGTTAAAGGCTCAAATAAGCTCAGCAGGTCGATCTTTATATATGTATCCATGCAACAGTCAGTTTGTACCTTCATTAGAATGCTTCCTAAGATTGCAGAGTCGCGACAATGTATGCTATGGAGCTTTTTGTGGGGAAGAGCTGGCGGTGTTTGTTTTATTTAGAACTAGGGCCTACAACTTCTCTAATTTCAGTCCTCCTTTTCTGTTGACATTGTTTTTGTGCTTTTGTATTTCTATGGCCTCTCTCTACATTGTAGCATAGTAATTATTAGATCTTGGTAAAACCACAGCGTCAGGGAAACAAATTTGGTGATTTCCAGGGCCTAGTGCATAATCTGCTACTGCTGATTTATCCATACTGCCCAGGTGACTAGCTTGTGTTCCTTCAGGAAAGTGTTAATGCTTCTTTTTTTGTGCTTCGTACTTCCTTGGCCACAAGGGCAAGGGACCATATACACTGAGGTGACAGAAGTCATCAGATACCTTCTAATATCATGTCGGACCTTCTTTTGCCTGGCGTAGTGCAGCAACTCGCCATGACGTGGGCTCAACAAATCATTGGAAGTCCCCTGCAGAAATATTGAGCCATGCTGCCTCTATAATAACTCATAATTGTGAAAGTGTTGCGGTGCAGGATTTTGTGCACAAACTGACCGCTTGATATGCTCCGTAGATGTCTGATGGGTGGCCAAATCATTCTCTCAAATTTCCCAGAGTGTTCTTCAAACAAATCATGAACAATTGTGAACCAGTGACATGACACATTATTATCCACAAAAATTCCATCATTGTTTGGGAACATGAAGTCCACAAGTGGCTGCAAATGGTCTCCAAGTAGCCAATCATAACCATTTCCAGTCAACGATTGGTTCAGTTGGACCAGAGGACCCAGTCCACGCCACTATGGAGCAACCACCAGTTTTCACAGTGCCTTGATGATGACTCGAGTCCACGGCTTCTTGGGGTCTCCACCACATTTGAACCTAACCATCACCTCTTACCAACTGAAATCAGTACTCATTTGACCAGGTCATGGTCTTCCGGTCATCTAGCATCCAACTGATATGATCACGAGCCCAGGAGAGGTGCTACCATACTGTTAGCAAAGGTACTCGTGTTGGTCATCTACTGCCATCGCCCACTAATGTCAAATTTCGCTCCACAGTCCTAACAAATATGTTCATCATATGTCCCCCATTGATTTCTGTAGTTACTTCATGTAGTGTTGCTTATCTGTTAGCACTGACAACTCTATGCAAACACTGCTGCTCTCAGTCGTTAAGTGATGGCTGTCGGCCACTGGGTTGTCAGTGGTGAGAGGCAATTCCTGAAATTTGGTATTCACAACACCCTCACGAAAAAGGAAGGTCTATAAACTTTGTGAACAGAAAGGGCACAAAACACATTCAATTTTAGTGAGTCTCTTTTATGTTTGATGATGACACCAGGATTTTGTGACCCCCAAATTCTTACATTATGGTGGCTTACTTCACCTGATGGACGAAACATCGATTCGTTTGAAAAAAATGAGTCATTGAAACACAAAGCTCGTATCTTCTGCTATGGTTGCCAGGACACAACTGCTGCAGTAACTGCAACTTGCAAAGCTTCATATGTAGGTATCACTGCAAACACACCACACTGTTGTTAGAGGAAGTTGATGTTACTGGCCTAAACATACTATGGACTCACAAGATCTCTGTGTGAATGCATCTCAGATATGCTCGACATTTTCATCATATGTGCATGGCCAACCAGTGCTCTTCTCTTTACATATGCAACCAACTTCCAACAATTTTGTATTCCAGTTACAAATCTGCTTGTGCAGAGGTGGCTTCTCGCTGAATCAATCTTGGAATGCATGTTAGAATTGCACAATGGATTGACTTCGTGCAAATTCCAATACAAAAAAGAGTTCTCTTGTAAGGTAGTTGCTACATTGCTACAAACAAACAGCAGCGCAGCAGTGTCAGAGCTTTAAACCTTCTTCTATTCAGTACCATGTGCAATGTGCTTCTATCATTTATAGTTTGTCTGTAATAAACAACAGAAATCTGTTCTGTCTTTTTGAATCATCCTGTATAATAATGCAACAAATGTTAGGTAATTATTATAATGTACAAATGCTACGATTACTACCTTGACAACAGCCATATTTGTGAAAAAATAAATGCAGACAGGCACAACAAAATGACTGCTATACATTTGAGCTTTTGGACAAAATGCCTTCACACACACACACACACACACACACACACACAGTGCACATGTGTGTGTGAGTTGTACTTGCATGAATGTGTGTTTTCTACTTTGGAAAAAGGCCTTTAGGCTGAAAGCTCAAATGTATAACTGTCTTTTTTGTTGTGTCTGTCTGTGACTCAGTGTCTCCTTTATAAGGTGAGTAGCATTCTACCCTTTTCATAATATTATCTGTATGTGTGTCATATAAAAAAGTACATAAAAATGATTTGCTAGAAAAATGGAAGGAATAAACCATAGCTTTTCATATAAATTATGATGGCCTATACCTGAACCTAAATCAGCAAAATGAGATTAGAACTACAATGTTCATGCTCTTCACTTAAACCTATTAATAACTGTTGCTCTTCTGTTTTCATTAGCACTATCATAATCATCTTTTGTCCCCAGCAGTGAACCCTGTTCTGGAGCATAGACTCCCCAGGTTTCTAATACCTCCTTTGTTTCCTCTATCAGTACATCCATTCCTGCTACAGACTATCATGTAATTAATAAGTAATGTAGTTTCTTTTAGAAATACGTAAAATAAGGGAAAGGCAACCACTTACCTACAGCAGATCAATGTGTGGAGTATAGAAACACCTAACAGAAAACAGCATTCATACTAGTTTTTGAGCACTCGCTCTTTTTATAATGAGAGTACACACATTCAGACACACAGGAATGAGTGTTTGAGTATCTGTGTGGTTGTTTGTGAGAATGTGTGTCCTTTGCTAGAAAAAGAGTGAGTGCTCAAAAACTAATGTGAATGCTGTTTTCTGTACTCCATGCATCAATCTGCTGTAGGTGAGTGGGTGCCTTACCCTTATTTTACGTATTGCTCCATCTTGGAATTTCCTTTATTGTTACAGTTTCTTTCAGCTTCTTTATAGAGTTTTTTATCATACATTGTTTTCTTTTACAATATTAACTAGTTTTGCACCCTTGTTCCTGCTGTTCTCTGGAGTCCAGGGCTATTTTTGGCATTATGAGTAACAATAATTTTTATGTGGGTGAACTACCGACACACAGTTTAATTATGATTTACTGCTGAAAGTTTCTCTCTTTCTTAGAAATATTCAGTTTTAAGGCACCAGAAACTCACATTTCATCCTATCCCATTCATTACACTCTAAATGCAGTGCACTCACCTGGAAACAAATAGCTGCTGCCTTCATACATGTGGGTGTAGCATTTATTGGAAGAACTGTTAAGAAGTCATAGTGGCATTTTTCAGCATTATGTTGCTCCAACCTATTTGACAAGCATTGGGACCCATTACACAGTACCAGCATTTTTACACTAATCATACACTCCCAAACCTCTGTGTGGTAGGTAGCCTTCAATTGTTGCCGCACTTATCTTCAATTCCTCTTTAGAAATGCAAAATATATTTTGAAATCAATAGTTGAGCACTCCTGTGACATAGCTGTCATGATACACTGTGACAGTGCTGCTGCTAATTCAAATAGACAAATATTACAGCATTAAGATTTCAGAAAGCAGTGAACTAGGTTGAGTAAGTCTGTCTAATAAAATTTATTCCTGCTAGTCACTGCATATGCTTCCTGTTTCCTTATAAAAGATGGTCATTACGTAAACATACATTCTAGACAGTTTGGTTTTATGACTGTAGTCTACAGATATAAACTATGTGGTGTAAAAATTCTAAACTGCAGTGGCAGCAAATTTAAAAAAGGATACACACACCTGTCATAGTGTTTCTGAAACGTTACTCTTCACCACAAATAACAAGTGAATCTCGAAAAAGTAACTTCAACTATTAATTCAGTAGCTATGAGATGGATTTTAATACTATACACATATAATGTGTTATCCTCAACTGTCACATATCCAGCGAGAAAGACTATGGTGATAACTTTGTCCGTGTGACACAGAAACGAGTTTTACACATTTACGTATGAAACAGTTGCAGCGTTCCAAAATTCAGTTCAATGTGGACAAAATACTTTTATTTATTCTAAAAACTCACCTTCATAGACATTAATAGCCACAGGCTTGATGATTTTTGACACATCATTGCTAATGATCAGAACAATAGTGTAAGTTCCTGACTCAGAGAAATAATGTGTAACTGTGAATTTACATGTGTCCAAAATTCTTGATGTCATACATGTTTCTTCACCTGGAAAGTAGATGTAACAAAAATCAGCTTTATAAGTAATATAATTTTAATTCTATGAATGCATGTTTATTTCTGTTTTATCAACAAGGATTATTTCGAAAATACTGCATACTGTGCACATGCAACCATTGTGGTGGTGTGATCGAGTTGAACTTCATGCCAGTTGTGACCAAAGACTTCAGGCATGACAGTTGTATATGTGTTTGCTGGTTCGCATGGCTGTGTAGTGAGTAATTCAGTTCTAAAATAGAAGCTTAAATTGAATCAGGTCAGATTACATTGGATACTCCCTGCAGGTGCAGTGTCCTGCGTGCATTTGCAGCCTCATGACTCATTAAGACAGACTGTTTAAAACAGGCAGAAGACATGCTTTGTGGCCACTGCACATTTTAGATATTCTGACCGAGATAAACCTATGCTAGAGTGTTCTTTGGCATGGCAGTGTAGAAGTGTGCACAGAATCATCTAAGTGAAAAATTCACGCAATACGCACATTTACTTATATATAAAAGCCGACTAAGGAATTTTCTGTTGTGTGAGACCTCTTGTACAATATCGTGTGTCAATTCAAAGTTCTAGCCTCTCATATATTACTGTCCGCATCACTTTTTCTACATAATCTTTCACTGATTGTGTCAATACTCATTTGTATTGTGATATACTGTGAAATTTCAAACATTTGCAAGTGCCGCGATAAACTACTGTTATTGTCAATGGTACACTTAAACTAAATTGTACACTTTTAAAATTTTCCTCATTCAAAACACACTTTCTCTAATTTCATCGTACAATTATGTGACAGGTATCTTAGTTGCACAATTTTCTGACACTTACAAAACTATATTTTCGTAAGTTAGCAGACCCCCCCCCACCCCCGCCCCCCCATGAACCATGGACCTTGCCGCTGGTGGGGTGGCTTGTGTGCCTCAGAGATACAGATAGCCGTACTGTAGGTGCAACCACAACTGAAGGGTATCTGTTGAGAGGTCAGACAAACGTGTGGTTCCTGAAGAGGGGCTGCAGCCCTTTCAGTAGTTGCAGAGGCAACAGTCTGGATGATTGACTGATCTGGCCTTATAACAATAACCAAAAGGGCCTTGCTGTGCTGTACTGCGAACGGCTGGAAGCAAGGGAAAACTACAGCCGTAATTTTTCCTGAGGGCATGCAGCTTTACTGTGTGGTTAAATAATGATGGCGTCTTCTTGGGTAAAATATTCCGGAGGTAAAACAGTCCCCCATTTGGATCTCCGGGTGGGGACTACTCAGGAGGACGTTGTTATCAGGAGAAAGAACACTGGCATTCTACGGGTCGGAGTGTGGAATGTCAGATCCCTTAACCAGGCAGGTAGGTCAGAAAATTTAAAAAGGGAAATGGATAGGTTAAAGTTAGATATAGTGGGAATTAGTGAAGTTCAGTGGCAGGAGGAACAGGACTTCTGGTCGGGTGAATACAGGGTTATAAATACAAAATCAAACAGGGGTAATTCAGGAGTAGGTTTAATAATGAATAAAAAAAGAAGAACCTGGGTAAGCTACTATGAACAGCATAGTGAACACATTATTGTAGCCAAGATAGACACGAAGCCCGCACCTACCACAATAGTACAAATTTATATGCCAACTAGCTATGTAGATGACGAAGAAATTGATGAAATGTATGATGAGATAAAAGAAATTATTCAGATAATGATGGGAGATAAAAATTTAATAGTCATGGGTGACTGGAATTCGATAGTAGGAAAAGGTAGAGAAGGAAACATAGTAGGTGAATATGGAATGGGAGTAAGGAATGAATGAGTAGTATGAGTAGTAGTAGTAGTAGTAGTAGTAGTAGAGGGGTTGTTGGGTGCACGACAGCAAGGTCTTCAGCGCCCGTTCAGTAACTTAGTGAGACGGGTGTCAAGAAGAAAACTCAGAACATTTATATAAAACGGAACATAAAACACAGGAACAATCGTTGAAAAATATGTGCTCACCCACACCGAAGCGTGGGATGAAGCAGGGCGTCAGCAGTAAAACATGGACAACACAGGAAGAAAATGATAGAGGGAGCTAAAACAATGTAGCAGATGGAAGTGGCTGGCTGACCGCAAGGAAAAAAGGGGAGGAGTCAGCCACTCTGCAATACACTAAAACCTCCAGCCTAAAAGTTTAGGCCAGAGTCCAGACACATCACAAAACTTAAAAACCCTAGACACACATGTCTCATCGTTTGCTAAAACACAAGGCAGATCCCCATCAACTTGTGCTTCTGCCCTTGCATCACGGTATAAAATGCAGTCTGTTAAAATGTGCCGGACAGAGATGTGCACACCACAAGCATCACAAAACGGAGGATTCTCCCGCCGTAATAAATAGCTATGTGTGAGAGGACAGTGCCCGATCCGAAGACGTGTGAGGGCCACTTCTTCCCGCCTGAGCAACCGGCAAGAAGAACGCCATGGCCGATTGGTTGACTTTACCGACCGCAGTTTATTGGCCATCACCGCCAGCCATTCGTCCTCCCACAACTCCATACACGTCCTGTGGAGTGCAGTGATGACGGACTGCAAGGGGATAGGACACTGGACCACATCCTGCTCTCTGCAGGCCTCCTTGGCAGCCCGATCAGCCTGTTCATTGCCCCATATGCCGACATGACCAGGCACCCAGCAGAAGGATACCTCTTTACCCCACCGGTGGAGCAAGTACAGTCGGACTTGTATCAGCTGGACCATCTCCTCAGTTGGGTATAGGTTCTGCAGTGATTGTAAGGCACTAAGAGAATCGGAGCAGAGAAGAAATCGATCGCCCCGAACATGATGCATCTGCTCCAGTGCCTTCAGGATCGGGTGGAGCTCCGCTGCGAAAACGGTATATTCAGCAGGGAGGCGAATCTGGGTAACATGAGCAGGGAACACCACAGAACAGCCAAGGAAAGTCTCCTGTTTGGAGCCATCAGTGTAAACGACAGTGAAACCGTGATGCACATCTAAAATGTTAAAAAAACAGAGATTGGAATGTAAAATCTGGTGTGCCATCTTTCTTAAAATTAGTCAAATCTAAAATAATTTTGGGTCTCCGGAGGAGCCAAGGTGGAGATCTGTTCCAACCGCGACGTAAAACACGAAGACCAGCCATAGACATCGCACCGAGGCAATCCTGTGCGCGAATCCCATAGGGCTGCATCGCACGTTGACGGTTATGAAACAATCGTGCCAGAGGAGGCTGAGCAACGGTATGGTATGCAGGGGTGTATGGTGTGGACAAAGTTTTATATGCCTGGCGCACCATAAGTAGCCGTCGCCGCATATGAAGTGGCGGTTCACGAGCCTCTGCACAGAGGCTTGGTATGGGGCTAGTTCGGAATGCCCCAGTGGCCAACCGAAGCCCTTCATGGTGCACAACATCCAACAACTTTAAGTAAGAAGGCCTGGCAGACCCATACACCGTGCACCCATAATCGAGCCGAGATCGCACAAACGCCCTGTAAAACTGGAGCAGACAAGTCCTGTCAGCCCCCCATGTACTGTGGCTAAGACATTTTAATATACTTAAAGCCTTAAGTGACCGCCGTTTCAGGTCTTTAAGATGAGGTAACCACGTGAGCTTCGAGTCAATAATGAGCCCCAGAAATCTCACCGTGTCTTTAAAAATAAGAATAGTGTCCCTCATCCTCAACTCAGGAAAGGGTAAAATTGAACGAGAACGGTTAAAAAGCACACATAAAGACTTCTCGGTGGAAAACTTAAAACCACTCTTCTGCGCTCAGTCATCCAAACGCCTAATCGTAAGTTGCAACTGACGAGTTGTCGTTGCAAAGCTTGAAGAAGAGCAAAACAAAGAGAAATCATCCACAAACAAAGAACACTGGACAGGACTTTTCACTATGGACGTAATGCTATTAATAGCGATGGCAAAGAGAGTCACACTTAAAACGCTACCCTGAGGGACACCGTTCTCCTGCGCAAAGCGATCAGACAAGACATCACCAATTCGGTATCTAAAATACCGTGGCGAGAGGAAAGACTGAATAAAAAGAGGAAGACAACCACGAAAACCCCATTCGTGTAGCTGCTTCAGGATGAGACGCCTCCAAGTGGTATCGTACGCCTTCTCGATGTCGAAAAATACACCTAGAAGGTGATGACAGCATAGGAAAGCTTGTTGTATAGCCGCCTCCACGAGGGCAAGGTTATTGAAGGTGGAACGAAACCTCCTGAACCCACACTGAAAGCGACTAAGGAGTTGCCGGGATTCTAACTTCCAGACAAGGCGGCGGTTGACCATCCGCTCCAAGGTCTTCCCTATGCAACTAGTGAGGGCAACACTATGGTAGCTACTTGGGCTCGCGCGGTCTTTCCCAGGTTTTAAAAAAGGGAGTAAAACAGCCTCACGCCACACGTCAGGAAAGTGACCCGACGCCCAAATGGCATTAAAAAGTGCGAGGAGGATTTCTTTGTTGCGCATTGTGAGGTGCCATAGCATACTGTAATGGATCCTGTCGTGACCAGGGGATGTGCCACGAGCTCCAGACAATGCAGATTCCAGCTCCCACATAGAAAATGGGCAGTTGTAAACTTCATGAGAAGTGGACTGGAAGTCCAGACTACATCTCTCAGCAACGGCTCTATGGCGCTGGAAACCTGGATCCTGACTGGTTGTTGCAGTAACTGTGGCAAAATACGCTGCCATAGTCTGGGCAATGTCTCGCGGATCCGTGTGGAGAGTGCCGTTATTCATTACAGCAGCTATGGGGCACCTCCCTCCCCTGCCAGAAATTCTCCGGATGGTCTCCCACACAATGGAACTGTTGGTGGAACGATTAATGGTGTTCAGGAACTGTTGCCATGACCTCTTCTTGCTCTCACGAATAATGCGGCGACATCTTGCCCTCGCCACCTGAAAGGCTGCAAGATTCTCAGCAGTCGGCCGACACTTGAACCGACGCAGAGCCGCACGCCTGGTCCTGATTACAGAGCGGCAGTCGGCACTCCACCAAGGCACAGGTGGCCTCTTCCCATGGCCTGTGGACTGTGGAATGGATGCTGCAGCGGCGTGGTGGACCGTTGTGGTAATATGATCCACCCACACCTCAACATTCGCACAGTGTTCGAACTGGGCCAACTGGCTATAAAGTGTCCAGTCGACTCCACTGAGCACCCATCGTGGTGGTCTCCTTTCGGGGCCCACGCCATCTGGCAGGTGAATCCAGATTGGGAAATGATCACTGCTGTGCAAGTCAGCGACCACTTCCCAGTGAGCACTGGTGGCAAGAGCTGGAGAGCAAAGCGAGAGATCAATGGCAGAGAACGACCCAGTCGCTGTGCAGAAATGAGTACTCTGCCCTGCATTGAGCAAGTAGGCACAGGATGACAGGAGAAGCCTCTCAACTGCTCTACCCCTGGGGCAGGTATGTGCAGAGCCCCAAAGCACATTGTGGGCATTAAAATCACCACAAATAATGAATGGCTGGGGGAGCTGTGTAAGAAGGTCGGTGAGGGCCGCTTCATCATGTGCATCATGTGGGGGCAAGTAAAGCGAACATACAGTCAATGGATGATGCACGTGCACGGACACAGCGACGGCCTGTAAAGTCGTCGTAAGTGAGAGAGGCAAGGAGTGGTAGTCCGTCCTGACGAAAATACCTACGCCGCCTCTAGCTCTCTCTCCACGCAGGTCGTCCTTTTTGTGGAGTGTATAGCCTCGTATCTCAGGGGAGTATGATGGATGGAAATACGTCTCCTGGAGACATAGACACAGTGGTCTACCCTGAGAGAGTAGACGAAGTTCCTCCACATGCGTCCTGAACCCTTGCAAGTTCCACTGAAGTATGGGAGCCATCTATGTTGGGGGTAGCACCTTCATCCAGTCTCTCCGACGAGGCGGGGAGACCGCAGCAGGTGGAGGGGCAGGTGTGGGACGAGATGTTTGGCCCACACATACATCGTACTCCATCAACTCTGGGGAAGAGTCAGATGAAGCCTCACGTAAAACAACATCCGCATGGTCAGATGGTTTACCACGGGATTTGACCCGCTGTTGCTGCTGTACAGTAGCTTTCTGTGGTTTGGTGGACTTTGGGGGGAGCTGATGCAGGACTGGTAATTGGCGCACTGGGCTTGGGAACAGCCTCAGCTGTTGGAGGCGCCAGGGGCTGGCCCAAGTTCGCCACTGTACCTTTGTCTGCCGTTCGAGTAGGGGCTACTGGCTCTGAAACACTGGCTGCATTGCAAGTGCACTTACAGCTCAGTCTGCATTGAGGCATCGACTTTTGGAGTAGGTTTCTGAACCAGGGATGCAAAAGATGTAGCAAATGTGGGAGGTTGCATCGACTTATAGATCTTCTTGGCCTCACCATAGGGGATACGCTTGGTTGTTTTTATTTCCTGGACCTTGCGTTCCTCTAAAAATATTCGGCAGTCCCTACTCCAAACAGGGTGGTTCCCAGAGCAATTAATACATTTAGCCGGAGACGAGCAACCAACTCCTTCATGAGCAGCCTGACCACAGTTTCCACAAGTTCCTTCACCTTTACAGCCTAAGGTGGTATGCCCAAAACGCTGGCATTTAAAACAGCGCATTGGGGTCGGGAAATAAGGCCTCACACTAACAAGGGAACCTCCCCATCGCACCCACCTCAGATTTAGTTATAAATTGGCACAGTGGATAGGCCTTGATAAACTGAACACAGATCAATTGAGAAAACAGGAAGAAGTTGTGTGGAACTATGAAAAAATAAGCAAAATATACAAACTGAGTAGTCCATGGGCCACATAGGCAACATCATGGAGCATGTGAGCTCAGGAGCGCCGTGGTCCCATGGTAGAATGAGCAGCTGCGGAACGAGAGGTCCTTGGTTCAAATCTTCCCTCGCGTCAAAATTTTACTTTCTTTATTTTTGCATAGTTATTATCTGTCCGTTCGTTCATTGACGTCTCTGTTCACTGTATAAGTTTAGTGTCTGTGTTTAGTAGACGAAAGGACGTGCCTCTCCAATGGGAACTGAAAACATTTGATCGCCAGGTCATAGGTCAACCGATTCCTTCACTGGAAAACACATCTGATATATTCTATACGACACTGGTGACGGCATGTGCGTCACATGGCAGGAATATGTTGTCGACCCACCTAGCTTGTACACTTGGCGAATGGGTAAAAAGATTCTTCTACCTTGCCCGATTTAGGTTTTCTTGTGGATCTGATAATCACTCCCAAAAAAGTGATGAAAACATAACAGTTTGTCACATAAACTGAAAATAAAAAATTAAACTTTATACTCGATGCAAGTTTTGAACCAGGGACCTTTCGTTCCGCAGCTGTTCACGCTACCACGAGACCACGGCGCTCCTCCGTTCCGAGTGTCCTTGATGTTGCTTATCTTCTCATGAACTATTCAGTTTGTATATTTTGCTTATTTTTTCACAGTTACACACAATTTCTTCCTGTTTTCTCAATTGTTCTGTGTTCAGTTTTTCAAGGCCTATCCACTGTGCCAACTTATAACTAAATCTGAGGGGGGTGCGATGGGGAGGTTCCCTTGTAAGGCGAAGGAAGCCAGCTTCAACATGTTCAGGAAGTTTTGTGCTACTGAAGGTCAGAATAAAGGAGTCAGATTTGACAAGATTGCCATCAACCCTCTTCATGATGTGTTGGACATCAACGATACCTTCCGGAGCCCACTCACGTTGCAGTTCTTCCTTGGGAATGTCAACTAGATCCCGGCATGTCACAACACCTTTGCTGTAGTTCAAGGTGCTGTGCAGTTCAGTGTCTATGGCATACTCTCCAAGGCATTTAGCAGATTGGAGGTTAGTTGCTTGCTGGGAAGTGGAAGTTTCCACTAGCAAGGTCCCATTACGTAAGCGCTTCACCGATTTTAAGGAGCCACAGATTCCCTCCAATCCCTTTTGTATATAGAACGGCGAAACCTTCTCAAAACAACCTCCTTCCGTTTCACAATGAGAAACACATTCGGATTACCAGAATGCATTCTGTTACCTAAGACTGGACTTATCAAAGAAGTGCCGGAGTCAGGGGGACTGACTGCACGAGCCCTCTTAAGAGACTGGGTGTTAGAACCTTCCAGCGGCCCACCCTTTCCGCTGGGAGGAAGAAAAGAGGATTTTGAAGGATCCATCTTGGTCCCACGAGCAGCTAGGGAACTACAAGTCCACCTAGACAGAGCCCGCGTGCCTAGGTAAGCCTTATACATCTGAGGTGCGGCAGGTTCCCCAGAGGTTGCCCGCTAACGACTGTTCCACCTCAACAGCCATGCATCTCATCAGCGCGCAGCACACCTTGAGATTGAGGGGTTGTTTATAGAGGTTTATTCCATCCTCGCGATCCGGGCGGTCAAGCCAAGATCCCCACTCCCTGAGACACACAACATTCCACCGCCGCGCCGTACGGTGGTCGTTGAAGTATGCCCAAAGCTTACGGTGACAGAGGACTGGCGGCGCTTACCAGTCCCCAGCTCAGGAACCCCGGGGTCGCCAAGCCCGTACCCAGCAAATGAATGCTGAGCTCCTGGGGGCAATGAATGAGGAAGCCGCCTGGAGAATTTTGCACAGAGCATAACTTAATCATAGCTAACACTTGGTTCAAGAATCATAAAAGAAGGTTGTATACATGGAAGAAGACTGGAGATACTGGAAGGTTTCAGATAGATTATATAATGTAAGACAGAGATTTAGGAACCAGGTTTTAAATTGTAAGACATTTCCAGGGGCAGATGTGGACTCTGTTCACAATCTATTGGTTATGAACTGTAGATTAAAACTGAAGAAACTGCAAAAAGGTGGGAATTTAAGGAGATAGGACCTGGATAAACTGACAGAACCAGTGGTTGTACAGAGTTTCAGGGAGAGCATTAGAGAACAATTGAAAGAATGGGGGAAAGAAATACAGTAGAAGAAGAATGGGTAGCTTTGAGAGATGAAATAGTGAAGGCTGCAGAGGATCAAGTAGGTAAAAAGATGAGGGCTAATAGAAATCCTTGAGTAACAGAAGAGGTACTGAATTTAACTGATGAAAGTAGAAATACAAAAATGCAGTAAATGAAGCAGGCAAAAAGGAATACAAACGTCTCAAAAATGAGATTGACAGTAAGTGCAAAATGGCTAGCAGGGATGGCTAGAGGACAAATGTAACGATGTAGAGGTGTATATCACAAGGGGTAAGATAGATACTGCCTACAGGAAAATTAAAGAGACCTTTGGAGAAAAGAGAACCACTTGCATGAATATCAAGAGCTCAGATGGAAACCCAGTTCTAAGCAAAGAAGGGAGAGCAGAAAGGTGGAAGGAGTATATAGAGGGTCTATAAAAGGGCGATGTACTTGAGGACAATATTATGGAAATGGAAGAGCATGTAGATGAAGGTGAAATGGGAGATATGATACTGCGTGAAGAGTTTGACAGAGCACTGAAAGACCTAAGTCGAAACAAGGCCTCGGAAGTAGACAACATTCCATCAGAACTACTGATAGCCTTGGGAGAGCCAGCCTGACAAAACTCTACCATGGTGAGCAAGATGTATGACACAGGCGAAATACCCTCAGATTTCAAGAAGAATATAATAATTCCAATCCCAAAGAAAGCAGGTATTGACAGATGTGAAAATTACCGAACTATCAGTTTAATAAGTCACAGCTGCAAAATACTAACATGAATTCTTTACCGATGAATGGAAAAACTGGTAGAAGCCGACCTCGGGGAAGATCAGTTTGGATGCTGTAGAAATGTTGGAACACGTGAGGCAATACTGACCCTATGACTTACCTTAGAAAATAGATTATGGAAAGGCAAACCTACATTTCTAGCATTTGTAGACTTAGAGAAAGTTTTTGACAATGTTGACTGGAATACTCTCTTTCAAATTCTGAAGGTGACAGGGAGAAAATACAGGGAGTGTAAGGCTATTTACAATGTGTAAGAGTCGAGGGGCATGAAAGGGAAGCAGTGGTTGGGAAGGGAGTGAGACAAGGTTGTAGCCTGTCCCCGATGTTATTCAATCTGTATATTGAGCAAGCAGTAAAGGAAACAAAAGAAAAATTCGAAGTAGGAATTAAAGTCCATGGAGAAGAAATAAAAACTTTGAGGTTCGCCGATGACACTGTAATTCTGTCAGGGACAGCAAAGGACCTGGAAAACAGCTGAATGGAATGGACAGTGTCTTGAAAGGAGGATATAAGATGAACATCAACAAAAGCAAAACGAGGATAATGGAATGTAGTCGAATTAAGTCGGGTGATGCTGAGGGAATTAGATTAGGAAATGAGACAATTAAAGTAGTAGATGCGTTTTGCTATTTGGGGAGCAAAGTAACTGAAGATGGTTGAAGTACCAGAGGAAAATTTTGACTTTAGCTCCCCTATTGTTTTTAGCATTTCCTGTTCATCTGTTGGGGATAGGAAGAGACACTTGTTACTAGGGATAGTTTTAACCTGATTTGCAGTGACAGCATATTGAAAGTTTTGCTTCACCAGAATTTCAGCTGCCTCAGAGAAATATGAGTTAAAATTATTTGCTATCTGCTGGGGATCAGATATTACAGAAGTGGTTTCATTCAGTTTGATATTATGGTATTCTCTCTGTTTTACTCCTGTTTCATGCCTTACAATGTCCCATATGGCTTCATTTTATTTTGTGCATTTTCTGTGAAGGAACTATTTGCCATTCTTTTTGCTTCTTTTATGACTTTAGTTAAAATCTTTTTGTAATTCTTACTGAGACACAAACAAGATTTTTCCAGTGGTTGAAGTAGTGCTATACAATGTTTTTGCAACCAATCATTCAAAATATCAGTTGATTTTTCTCACATGTTGCTTAGACTTTCTATTCTATTCACAATCGCAAACTTTCCTAGATTTTATTCTCCACTTGGTACTCCGATTCCCACACAATTTCTCAGTTTTTACTACCTATCATCTATACAGTTTTGATACTGCTCAGAACTACTCAACAGTATTCTACTGTTATAACATAGGAAATTGTGGCGAAACAAGCACTGTATTGTTTGAGAGCTAGAGAGGCAAGCAAGTGTGCCGGGACTTACCCCAGTACACTGCTAGTAGCGCCACATCACCATAAAGCGTCTGTGAATAGCACATGAGTATTGCACCATAATTAAGAATGAAATTAAAAGTTAAAGTTGATTCTTCAAACTTTGTCAGCATATGCTTTAGTGTAATAATGTTTAAACTGTCAAGTATCAGATTGATTAGGTCAATATTTTACCTAAATAAAATGTTTCAAGAAAAAAATAAGTGATACTAAATAATAAAGCTAGGAAGCCAGAAATTTGTCATAATGTGCACACTTATATCAAAATTAACTGGTACAAGTCTCAACACGATTAAAGCAATATTTTGATCACAATCCACGTTTTTAAGAAAAACTGAAGGCGCTAAATATTAGACTTAGAAATGTGCAAATTTGTATGACGCTTCAGTTCAACATAAAAATAAAAACTACGTGAGCCCATTAAGGTATCTCTAATAGTTTTTGAGTAATTTACTGGAAACTAAATTTGGAAAAAAACTCCTTATGTGTAGTAAATTAAGTATCTGCCATACTAATGTTAGAAAGTCTTGGTTACAGCATGTGATGAAACCTATTAAGTAATACAGCTACAACAAGTTTTAGGACCTTGATGTTACTAATAACCAATACAAGGTCTCAAAGTTGTAGTTCATAGGTCATGTTCGAATGTCAGTTCCATTTTAAAAAATTCTAGAAGGCAAAGTTTTAAGGCAGACAAGCTAAAACTTTTTCTGCAATTTCAACCAACTTACTTACATACATCCAAAAATTACAAAGATTCTAAATTGATTCGTGACATTGTTATTAAATATTGTGTCCGAGAAAGCAGCCGTTTAGAGACTGCTACTGTGTGCTTAGGGCAGATGACAGCAGGTGTTCCCTTGGCTGTCTGCTGCGCCACATATGTACAAATACAGCCCAAGATGCAACACTAGCCTTAACCTCGCACCCCAGCACCATAAGACCTGTATCAGTCAAACACCAGAGTGTCCGCTGCCTCAGATTACGTCAGACACAGGCTGTTACAAAATGCTTGTTTTTAATAAAAATAGATAGTGAGCTTGCGAGGACCGTACACCATCATGGATCACTCAGATTTCGCAAAAGTAACTATTAGTGTGCTGCCTGTAATATCAACAAATCCGCATGGCTAGTGGTGACTATTATTTTCCACTTTTGTGGTGAGCACTTATTTTGATTATCTTTAGTCAGGGCGAAAGACCATTTAGTAGGAGCTTACCATAGAGGTTGCCTCTGAACTGCTCATAGTGCTGTTTAGGATAGAGAGATTTACTATCAGTATGAACATAATTAATATTGCAATGTTGTGCATGTGAAACTTTACCAAATATATGTATCAATTAGAACTCAAAATCTTCATTTATAATCATAGTCCTGATCCCGCTGAGCAAACAGAGAATGGAAACATTTCTTTCAGTGGGCTGGACAAGAATGTGGACTTGCAGACTGGGAACTATGGTCAGTACGTTCTCCATTGCTTTCTCGCTGACCACAGAAATAGTTGCCAGGCTCTCATAAAAGATGGTGAACAATATTTACAACAATTCCAATTTCTTCCAATGACTAATGATTATTATTTCGTTAATCAACCTGCAACCCCACAAAGTGTCCAACAGCTTGGGATATGTCTAAATTATACTATTTATTTGCAATCCCACAATATATTCCAGGTACAATACACAATTTCACAGCAGTTTTGTCATCACACATCATTGTTTTTTGTAGATATTAGTGCACAATCCAGGACTTCTTTTCACATGAGTTCAAGAAGCAGCTTTCTTACTATTTTTATTACATCACTGGTAAGTAAAAAGTCTGTGGAACAAGTTCGTGACTGGGCTATTGGTGTGATTGTAGCTTTCCTTTGTTGCAGCACTAGGAGGGGGGTGGGCAGCAGACCCATTGTCCCAGGCATATTTAATACCTAGGATAGACCCCCAGTACTCTTTTTGACACGAGGATGAGTGGACCTGGGGTCGTCCTGGAGGGACTGGAATGAGGAAAAAACCCTGCCCCTATCCCGGATTGATCCTATGACATTCTGGTTCAGAGTCCAATTCTCTGACCTCTAGGCTAGCACAGTCACAAGTTCACTGATATAAATGTTTATTCTGTGTTGACATAATCAGTTTTATACACATTTTTCTGTTATCAGTACAATTGTGTGTCTAATTCTGTCATGTACCCAGTCTCAAAATATAACAAAAAGAATGCAAGTTTGAGTTTAAGGTGACTTCAAAGACCTCCATTTCATAATAAATTTTACTTAGGATTCTCTGAAGTATTTGTGGAAATGAGGATCCTCATATTTTCTGTATGTGTTGTTGTTGTTGTTGTGGTCTTCAGTCCTGAGACTGGTTTGATGCAGCTCTCCATGCTACTCTATCCTGTGCAAGCTTCTTCATCTCCCAGTACCTACTGCAACCTACATCCTTCTGAATCTGCTTAGTGTATTCATCTCTTGGTCTCCCCCTACGATTTTTACCCTCCACGCTGCCCTCCAATACTAAATTGGTGACCCCTTGATGCCTCAGAACATGTCCTACCAACCGATCCCTTCTTCTGGTCAAGTTGTGCCACAAACTCCTCTTCTCCCCAATCCTATTCAGTACCTCCTCATTAGTTACGTGATCTACCCACCTTATCTTCAGCATTCTTCTGTAGCACCACGTTTCGAAAGCTTCTATTCTCTTCTTGTCCAAACTGGTTATCGTCCATGTTTCACTTCCATACACTACATACAAATACTTTCAGAAACGACTTCCTGACACTTAAATCTATACTCGATGTTAACAAATTTCTCTTCTTCAGAAACAATTTCCTTGCCATTGCCAGTCTACATTTTATATCCTCTCTACTTCGACCATCATCAGTTATTTTACTCCCTAAATAGCAAAACTCCTTTACTTCTTTAAGTGTCTCATTTCCTAATCTAATCCCCGCAGCATCACCCGATTTAATTTGACTACATTCCATTATCCTCGTTTTGCTTTTGTTGATGTTCATCTTATATCCTCCCTTCAAGACACCATCCATTCCGTTCAACTGCTTTTCCAAGTCCTTTGCTGTCTCTGACAGAATTACAATGTCATCGGCGAACCTCAAAGTTTTTATTTCTTCTCCATGGATTTTAATACCTACTCCGAATTTTTCTTTTGTTTCCTTTACTGCTTGCTCAATATACAGATTGAATAACATCGGGGAGAGGCTACAACCCTGTCTTACTCCTTTCCCAACCACTGCTTCCCTTTCATGTCCCTCGACTCTTATAACTGCCATCTGGTTTCTGTACAAATTGTAAATAGCCTTTCGCTCCCTGTATTTTACCCCTGCCACCTTTAGAATTTGAAAGAGAGTATTCCAGTCAACATTGTCAAAAGCTTTCTCTAAGTCTACAAATGCTAGAAACGTAGGTTTGCCTTTCCTTAATCTTTCTTCTAAGATAAGTCGTAAGGTCAGTATTGCCTCGCGTGTTCCAACATTTCTGCGGAATCCAAACTGATCTTCCCCAAGGTCTGCTTCTACCAGTTTTTCCATTCGTCTGTAAATAATTCGTGTTAGTATTTTGCAGCTGTGGCTTATTAAACTGATTGTTCGGTAATTCTCACATCTGTCAACACCTGCTTTCTTTGGGATTGGAATTATTATATTCTTCTTGAAGTCTGAGGGTATTTCGCCTGTTTCATACATCTTGCTCACCAGATGGTAGAGTTTTGTCAGGACTGGCTCTCCCAAGGCCGTCAGTAGTTCCAATGGAATGTTGTCTACTCCGGGGGCCTTGTTTCGACTCAGGTCTTTCAGTGCTGTGTCAAACTCTTCACGCAGTATCTTATCTCCCATTTCATCTTCATCTACATCCTCTTCCATTTCCATAATATTGTCCTCAAGTACATTGCCCTTGTATAGACCCTCTATATACTCCTTCCACCTTTCTGCCTTCCCTTCTTTGCTTAGAACTGGGTTGCCATCTGAGCTCTTGATATTCATACAAGTGGTTCCCTTCTCTCCAAAGGTCTCTTTAATTTTCCTGTAGGCTGTATCTATCTTACCCCTAGTGAGACAAGCCTCTACATCCTTACATTTGTCCTCTAGCCATCCCTGCTTAGCCATTTTGCACTTCCTGTCGATCTCATTTTTGAGACGTTTGTATTCCTTTTTGCCTGCTTCATTTACTGCATTTTTATATTTTCTCCTTTCATCAATTAAATTCAATACTTCTTCTGTTACCCAAGGATTTCTACTAGCCCTCGTCTTTTTACCTACTTGATCCTCTGCTGCTTTCACTACTTCATCCCTCAAAGCTACCCATTCTTCTTCTAATGTATTTCTTTCCCCCATTCCTGTCAATTGTTCCCTTATGCTCTCCCTGAAACTCTGTACAACCTTTGGTTCTTTCAGTTTATCCAGGTCCCATCTCCTTAAATTCCCACCTTCTTGCAGTTTCTTCAGTTTTAATCTACAGGTCATAACCAATAGATTGTGGTCAGAGTCCACATCTGCCCCTGGAAATGTCTTACAATTTAAAACCTGGTTCCTAAATCTCTGTCTTACCATTATATAATCTATCTGATACCTTTAGTATCTCCAGGGTTCTTCCATGTATACAATCTTCTATCATGATTCTTAAACCAAGTGTTAGCTATGATTAAGTTGTGCTCTGTGCAAAATTCTACCAGGCGGCTTCCTCTTTCATTTCTTGTGTGTTAATCATTAACAAATAATAAGGTGTATCCTAAACAAAAAATACTGCCAAGCAGCAGCAATGTCACTGAAAATCTAGGTGTAAAAAAATCTTGTATTCAGAAGAAAACTTCAAAGGTCAGTCTTTTTTGTCTCAGAAGTCTTTCAAAATGAAGTAAACGCATTATCTTACACAATTTCTAAAGCAATAAATACTGCCTCACAGTGTTCTGTCATTGCAATGCAGATAATATGTTCAATTAATACTTAAAACTGTTTTGAATACTTACCAGTGGCATTATATACTCCCGAATAAATGTAACGGCAATAACTGAAATTAGAAGAGCCACTACAAGAGACTGTCAGATTCAGCACATCACCATGTTGTAACCAATTATTTCCAGTGAACGAGACACTCTGAACTGGTGCTGCAACATAAAATGTCAGTCAGCTAAACAAAAGAAACTGTTCAATACATGATCACAGAGTAATGGATTCTTATAAATGGATTCCAGAGGAGACTCACATTACATATAAGATTACTTATGAAAAACATAATGTGATGAAAATTCTTCAGTTTATAGTACAGTAACAAACTAAATGGGAAAACAATGATAAACTGTTGAAGAAATTCATTTCAGCTGGTGTAGTACCCTACGTTCACAAGCACACAGAATGCTGAACAAATTCTCACATCACATTGTGTAGAGAGTAATATGACAGAAGATTAGGAACACTAAAAATAAAAAAGCAGCTATTGAGAACAGCTATTGGACAGCCAATTATCAAACATCTCATTCTTAAAGGTATATTACAGTATATCTCTTGATTGTGGCTGAATATCAAAATAATGTTAATCTAAGAATTAAAGAACACGATATAAAAGCTAGCTATTTCTCCATGTACTGCTTATTTACCTATTTAGCCTGACCAGGTTATGGCCTTAATGCCCTCTCTTACATCTGACCAGGAACAACACATGTAGAAGAAATACTACATAAGTCACAATAATAACAACAATAATAATAATAATAATAAATATGGTGTTAAAATATTGGAGCAATTAAGAATGATTTTAATTAACATAACAAACTCAATAATAATACTCTGAATTACTAACAAAAGTAATAATTTGCAATAATAATAATAGTAACAGTAATAATAAGTAAGGCCCGGGAAAAGAATAGGCCTCCGGCATGTTCTGCCAGCCGTAAAAGGCGACGAAAAGAACAAACCACTAATAGGGCTAACCCCCCCTTTTAGTGTGATTAGCTGGTTCAAGACAGAACTAATGAAGCCTCGGACAAGCGCTGTCATGGTCGGGGACGACGCTTGAACCCTATGCCCGTCCACAATGGTAACGACACTGCTAGCCACACGGAAAATGATTTAAATCCAAATAGAGGTGTTTTGCCTGATATGCTTCCTGCAACCACTCTAGAAGGAAAACAAAGACAGAGGATGAGATGGTCAGATGAAGTTAACCGACACCTCATGTTCTGTTATTACCAAGCAACAAACTTAGGAACCAACACAACTGGATACAGATCACAAGTATACACAACATTTATTATCAAATACCCAGAATTAAAATTTTTAACAGAACAACGACTAGCTGATCAGATCCGTGTAATAATCAAAAATAACAGGATACCCCAGTCAGAATTAGAAAACATCAAACAACAAGTACAACAAAATAATGTGCAATCAGAAGAAGAAGAAAATAGAGTAATGGACTCAAACATCCCAGAGCAAACAAACAAAGAACAACACGCATCAATTAAACAATCAGAGGAAAACGAAATCTTAAGACAGCCACCAGAACAAGCACAAATATAACTTGAAGTAACACACGTTAGATATAGAAGGAACATTTCAGCTGACATATATAGAATACAAAGACACAAATACAGACATTAGACCATTCTTGCATAGACCGCCAAATAACCCACAAGTCGAAACAACAATAACAACTATCAACACAATCATACACAACAAAATAAATGAAAACACAACTATGGAGGAGTTACAACTACTAGTTTATATAGGAGCACTCACTACACTAAATATACACACTAGGCAGAGATCAGAACCAACCAACACACAGAAGAAACCCACAAAACCAGCATGGCAACACAGGCTGCAGATCAGAATAGAAAAACTGAGAAAAGACATCGGACAGCTAACACACTTTATAAGAATTGAAATACCAGACAAAAAACGAAAAAGGTTAGGTAAAATCTCACAACAAGAAGCAATAGAGCAATTAGATGAAAAGAAGCAGAAATTACAAGCATTGGCCAAACGACTTAGAAGATACAAAAAAAGTGAAAATAGAAGGAAACAAAACCAAACATTCAACACAGACCAAAGGAAATTTTACCAGACAATAGATAACACACACATTAAAATAGACAATACACCAAACATAACAGACATGGAACACTTCTGGAGCAATATATGGTCAAACCCGGTACAACATAACAGGCATGCACGGTGGATACAAGCAGAAACAGATACATACTACCACAAATGCCTGAAGTGATAATTTTGCAATATGAAGTCACCCAAGCAATTAATTCTACTCACAATTGGAAAGCCCCTGGAAAAGATAAAATAGCAAATTTCTGGCTAAAGAAGTTCACCTCAACACATTCACATCTAACTAAATTATTTAACATATAAATAAAATAGAAAGAAACATTCCACATGGGAAAAATATATTAAAAACAAAGATGATGTGACTTACCAAACGGGAAAGCGCTGGTAGATAGACACAATAAAAAAACACACTAGCACACACTCAAAATTTCAAGCTTTCGTAACCAACTGCTTGTGTCTGTATATGTGTGGATGGATATGTGTGTGTGTTTGCGAGTGTATACCTGTCCTTTTTTCCCCCTAAGGTAAGTCTTTCCGCTCCCGGGATTGGAATGACTCCTTACCCTCTCCCTTAAAACCCACATCCTTTCGTCTTTCCCTCTCCTTCCCTCTTTCCTTACGAAGCAACCGTTGGTTACGAAAGCTTGAAATTTTGTGTGTGTGTTTGTGTGTTTTTTTATTGTGTCTATCTACCAGCGCTTTCCCGTTTGGTAAGTCATGGAATCTTTGTTTTTAATATAAATTATTTAACAGTTACATTGCAAACCCATACACATTCCCTGATACACTTACACATAGAATAACTTATCTGAAACCTAAAGATCAAGCAGACACAGCAAACCCAGCTAAATATCGCCCCGTAACATGCCTACCAACAATATACAAAATATTAACTTCAATCATTACACAGAAATTAATGACACATACAACACAGAACAAAATTATAAATGAAGAACAAAAAGGCTGTTGCAAAGGAGCACGAGGATGTAAAGAGCAACTGCTAATAGATGCAGAGGTGACATATCAAGCTAAAACTAAACAAAGGTCGCTACACTACGCATACATTGATTACCAAAAAGGTTTTGATAGTGTACCCCACTCATGGTTACTACAAATATTGAAAATATACAAAGTAGATCCTAAATTGATACAGTTCCTAAACATAGTAATGAAAAATTGGAAAACCACATGTAATATCCAAACAAATTCAAATAATATCACATCACAGCCAATACAGTTTAAGCGTGGAATAAACCAAGGAGACTCAAGTCCTTTTTGGTTCTGCTTTGCTCTGAACCCACTATCCAACATGCTAAATAATACAAATTATGGATACAATATTACTGGAACATATCAACACAAAATCACACATTTAATATACATGGATGATCTAAAACTACTGGGAGCAACAAATCAACAACTCAACCAATTACTAAAGATAACAGAAGTATTCAGCAATGATATAAGTATGGCTTTTGGAACAGACAAATGTAAGAAAAATAGCATAGTCAAGGGAAAACACACTAAACAAGAAGATTACATATTGGATAACCACAGCGACTGCATAGAAGCGAAGGAAAAAACAGATGCCTATAAATATCTAGGATACAGACAAAAAATAGGAATAGATAATACAAATATTAAAGAAGAACTAAAAGAAAAATATAGACAAAGACTAACAAAAATACTGAAAACAGAATTGACAGCGAGAAACAAAACAAAAGCTATAAATACTTATGCTATACCAATATTGACCTACTCATTTGGAGTAGTGAAATGGAGTAACACAAACCTAGAAGCACTCAATACACTTACATGATCACAATGCCACAAATATAGAATACATCACATACATCCAGCAACAGAAAGATTCACATTAAGCAGAAAGGAAGGAGGAAGGGGATTTATCGACATAAAAAACCTACATTATGGACAGGTAGACAATTTAAGAAAATTCTTTACAGAACGAGCAGAAACTAGCAAAATACACAAAGCAATCACTCATGTAAATACATCGGCTACACCATTGCAATTTCATAACAACTTCTACAACCCTTTAGATCACATAACATCAACAGATGCGAAGAAAGTAAATTGGAAAAAGAAAACACTATATGGCAAGCACCCGTATCATCTAATACAGCCACACATCAATCAAGACGCATCCAACACATGGCTAAGAAAAGGCAATATATACAGTGAGACGGAAGGATTTATGATTGCAATACAGGATCAAACAATAAACACCAGATATTACAGCAAACATATTATTAAAGATCCAAATACCACAACAGGTAAATTCAGACTTTGCGAACAACAAACAGAAACAGTAGATCACATCATAAGCGGATGTACAATACTAGCCAATACAGAATACACCAGCAGACATAACAATGAAGCAAAAATAATACATCAACAACTTGCCATACAACATAAACTAATAAAACAACATGTTCCCACATACAAGTATGCACCACAAAATGTACTCGAGAATGATGAATACAAATTATACTGGAGCAGAACCATTATAATAGATAAAACAACACCACATAACAAACCTGACATCATACTCACCAATAAAAAGAAGAAATTAACACAACTTGGTGTCTGTATATGTGTGGATGGATATGTGTGTGTGTGTGTGTGTGTGTGTGTGTGTGTGTGTGTGTGCGCGCGCGAGTGTATACCTGTTATTTTTCCCCCTAAGGTAAGTCTTTCCGCTCCCGGGATTGGAATGACTCCTTACCCTCTCCCTTAAAACCCACATCCTTTCGTCTTTCCCTCATATATATATATAGACGGAAACATTCCACGTGGGAAAAATATATCTAAAAACAAAGATGATGTGACTTACCAAACGAAAGCGCTGGCACGTCGATACACACACAAACAAACACAAACATACACACAAAATTCAAGCTTTCGCAACAAACTGTTGCCTCATCAGGAAAGAGGGAAGGAGAGGGAAAGACAAAAGGATGTGGGTTTTAAGGGAGAGGGTAAGGAGTCATTCCAATCCCGGGAGCAGAAAGACTTACCTTAGGGGGAAAAAAGGATGGGTATACACTCGCACACACACACACATATCCATCCACACATATACAGACACAAGCAGACATATTTAAAGACAAAGAGTTTGGGCAGAGATGTCAGTCGAGGCAGAAGCGCAGAGGCAAAGATGTTGTTAAATGACAGGTGAGGTATGAGCGGCGGCAACTTGAAATTAGCGGAGATTGAGGCCTGGTGGATAACGGGAAGAGAGGATATATTGAAGAGCAAGTTCCCATCTCCGGAGTTCAGATAGGTTGGTGTTAGTGGGAAGTATCCAGATAACCCGGACGGTGTAACACTGCGCCAAGATGTGCTGGCCGTGCACCAAGGCATGCTTAGCCACAGGGTGATCCTCATTACCAACAAACACTGTCTGCCTGTGTCCATTCATGCGAATGGACAGTTTGTTGCTGGTCATTCCCACATAGAATGCATCACAGTGTAGGCAGGTCTTTTGAAGTTAAAAAGATTTTAATTTCTCTACTATTTGAGGAATATTATACCAAAGTTGAGTTACTGATACAGATAATGATTTAGAGAACATGGCAGTATTATGTAGTGACACTGAGAGGACTGTACTTTGTTGAGAAAGTGTATTTCTGCTGTGATGTTTAGTAGCAGTGTAGGGGTTGAAGTTAAATAGGAAGGAGTGCAGTGATTGAGAAGACAATACAGCAATCTCTATGCTTATCAGCAAGTAGCCATGATAATTGTTCATAGACTGGAGACATATTATAGGAATATCATACATCACAAATGTATCGCGCACAAGCATTCATCTCCAGTTCCAACTGACATGAGCCCTCATATTAAAGTCCTTGGAGAATAGGATCACCATAATCATGGATGGGGAGTATTAGTGGCACTATGAGTTTCTTTTTTAGCTCAAGAGAAAATACTTTTTTATATTTCTGTAATGAATGATGTGATGCTGACACTGTCTTACAGACTGCAGTTCTTTGTTCAGCCCAGTCTACTCAATGGTCCAGAATTATCCCCAAATTCTTTGCCTAAGAAGAAAAGCTGATTTCTGTGCTGTTTAGGAGTAAGGGTGGAAGAGGTTCTCTGAACTGAGGAGTAATAAGTTTCTGGAAACGACTAACACCGTTTGCATCTTAATTGTGGTAAGTGTCAAACCTATGTTCTGTGTCCATTTTGGCAAAGCAAGTATGTCGGCATTTACATTCTGGATGGCTGTGCGCACATCTGCAGCGCTTGCACTCAGGTATAACTTAAGGTCATCAGTATATAAATTATATTTACAATGCGAGATAATAGTTGACACATCATTAACATATAATTATAAAGTAATGGGCCCAAAACTGATCATTGTTGGACCCCTGATACCACATTCTTCCATTGTGACCTCTTTGTACTGATCATTAAACAGTGCTGGCAATTAGTAAGGTATGAGTGGAACCACTGTACAGCACCTGAAGAAAAGTTTTCACTTTTGAGGTTAGCAAGTATAATATCAAAGTCAACAGTGTTGAAAGCTTTGCTGAAATCCAAAAGCATATAATAGTTGCCTCTTCTTTGTCTGTAGTTTGTTTCAGTTCATGACTCACTTTTATTAGACCAGTAGTCATGCTGCTATTTTTCTGCAAGTCAGATTGGTATTCATCCAGATGATTATTTGAGGTGTGACTGGTAAGTTGATCGTGAACTACGTATTCTAAAAACCTTAGATAATGCTGGTAGAATGGGTCTGTAATCAGAAGGTTCTTTGGCAGATTGCTTATTGAGGAGATGTTTGATGAGTCCCTTTCTTCAGACTATTGGGAGGATGTTGCAGGTCAGAGAATGGTTAATAAATATACGTTATCATCAGCAGTAATGGACTGACAAGGAAACTGATCATTTGTATTGTAATATTGTCATGTCCCACAGCTGCAGAATGAATTCGTGCAACTGACTTCCTGACTGTTCTAAGGCTTACCAACTGCAGAAAATTTTTTTTGTTTATACCAACTGCAGATAATCAAGGGATTTGATGGTCTGCATCCTTGTGCGTTGGCAAAGTAGAGATGTAGGCTTGGTGAAATACTCATTTAGATTCTCAACGGGAACAAGAGGTTCAGCTGCAGATTGAGGTTTGCCTATTCCTAGCCCTAGTTGACTTTTCCACAGATAAAAGGCCTGTGAAAGTCCTCAGTTAACAAGTGGGCATGCCTGAGTTTTGCATTTCTCCCTGACTGGCTAACTCAGTTACATAATCACTTGTAGATGAGATGATTCTTGGAAGTTGGGTGCCATTTGGTTCCTGTGTGCTGCTTCTCTATTACTCATAAGGTGTTTGAGTTGATCAGTAAGCCATCATGCAAGTTTTCTACTGACTCTTGCAGTTTTCATCAGAGCGTGTTTATTGAATAAATTATTGAGTCTCTCAGTGAAATTAGATACTTTATAATTTATGTCATTCCCAGCCAGGAGATACCATATGCGTCAGCTGTCAGCTCAGACACATTCAAGTGCCTAAAATCTCTAAAAGTGGTCACCTGCAGTTTGTTCTTTCGACATAGCATTGAATAATTCATGGATATTACACCGTGAGCAGATAAGTCAGGTGCAGAAATCTGATCAGTGCGAATTACTCTGTTTGAAGACTTGGTTGAAAAACTTATCAACAGTGTTAAGAGTGTTTGCGTCTGATGAGTTGGCCCAAATGGAAGCAGTAACAGATTGGAGCAAGAAAGTATAGGCCTGAATTTTGAAACTGCAGGACTGTTGCCTATAAAATTTTTCACTTCTCCCACTACAATTATGTGTTCAAAAGCCACCTCTTCTGTTATACCTATCACGTCTCAGTCATTGAGACAGAGCTGGAAGGGCTGCTCAGTTTAAGCCATGTTTCCGACATTTGTATGGCATGAAAGCTAAGGTCCCGAGATATAATTTTGAACTTACTCAACTGGGCCGGTAACAGCCGCATGTTTCCAGCCAGGATTTGTAGTGTACAGTTGTCACAAATCATATCTGCTATAATGCTGCAAGCAGGGACAGCGGCTGCCCTGGACTCTGGCATAGTCAGTGCCTTGCAGCATGCGAGGGGGATGGGGCAGTGGAAGGGTCCAAAGGTGGGTAGGGGGCTGGAGAAATTGAGGAGTTCCAGGTTGATTAAACTTCCCTAGCACAAAGTATGGCAGTGCGAACAGGGAGGAGTGGGGAACAGAGTGTATTCATTGTGAGGGAACATGACAGACAACAGTGGTGAATGTAAAAATAATTTACCTTCTGTATTAATGGATGAAATGTAATAAGTGTTAGTTCAGGGTGAGAGGAGAGAAGCAGTTTATTTACAAGGATGATACTGCCAGCAGAGAAAAATAGGTTTAACAACTAAAAGATTAATGCAGAAAGTTAACAATTAAATTATAAATTACCAAATTATGACCGATTGTGATTTTGTTCTTGGACATTTAAACCAAGAAGGTGAGTGGGTAATGTAACCAGGAAAAAAGTAATTATAACAGTGCTACTATTACATACAAGATAGAGGATTCTTAGGCACAAAGTGCTAAGAGTAAATAAAATAAAATTAAGCAATACTGTAATTAAGGGTAATAAGTGAAGGCACTAGTGAAAAAAAATAATTATACAGTTACAATTACAGAACAAGAGGTGAAAGCACAGGTACAAAGATAGTTTTAAAGTTGATGCAATTTCAATATAGTATTTACAGTACAAGGAATCTTACATTAGATTAGTATTAAACCAAGGCAAGAGGTGTAAAGTTTTTGCTTTGGCTCATGTAGTTTCACTTGATGCTATTCAGTTCTGTCATGTTTGTAACTGCCTTATTTCCAGCTGTGGTACTGATAATTACTCTACCATCTTTAGTTCACACATTCTGAATGCCAAAACGTTATATGGTATTGTGTATGGACTGTAAACATATTATTTGGGAAATGTACAATAAGTTGCCAGCAAAAAGTGGGCTGCTATACATTCTACATGCTACCTGAATACATAACATAAACAGAAAAAATAGTTAATATTTTCTTAAAAACCACTCTTACTCTGACTTATAGTGGACTGGTGTGTGGAGCATAGAACCATGCAACAGAAAACACTGACTTTTGAGCTCTTGCTCTTTTTCTAATAAAGGGACCACATTCACACACACAATCACACAGACACCCCAACACAAACTCCCACAGTGATACTGATTACTGATTATCAATTACTGACAGCAGTTGCCTGGTTTGATCTCAGGTGGGAAGAGGGTAAGGATGGACATGCAAGGCAAGGAGAGGGTAGTGGGCATTGCCGCCATTGAACACTACCTTTCCCAACATCCTCCTGATACCAAAACCACTGTCTCTTTCCTAATCCTCCAAGCCAACCACATCCTGACCCACAATTATTTAACTTTTGAAGGCAAACTCTACAAACAAATCCACAGTACTGCCACGGGTACTCACATGGCCCTATCCAATGGCAACTTATTTATGAGACATCTAAAGGAATACTTCCCATCTGCTATGGTCGCAGGTTCGAATCCTGCCCCAGGCATGGATGTGTGTGATGTCCTTACGTTAGTTCAGTTTAAGTAGTTCTGAGTTCTAGGGGACTGATGACCTCAGATGTTAAGTCCCATTGCGCTCAAAGCCATTTAAACCATTTGAACTTCCCATCCAGTCAACACCTAAAATCCTTTGTCTGGGTCAGATTCACTAATGACATTTTCATGAACTGGACTCATGGCAGGGACAACCATTGTTCTTTCCCCCGTACCACCAACAGCGACTCTTAAATTCACTTCAGCTGGTCCTAGATATCAATCTCCACATTTGAGATGGCCCCATACTACATCTGTTTATACCAAGTGCACCAACCACCAACAGTATCTCCACTTTTACAGCTGTCATTCGTTTCATGTCAAAAAGTCTCTTCCTTACGGCCTCTCCATCTGTGGATGCCACATCTGCAGTGGAAAGTGGGAGTTGTTGAAATATATCAATAACTTTTTCCGAGCCTTTCCTGACAAGCAGTATCAATCTGCCTCATCCATTAACAGATCTCTTACAGCACTGTTTCCTCTGGCACCAGTGAACCTAGCCACCGAGCAGCACTCCTCTGATAAGCCATTGGCCTTGAAAAGCTGAGCAACTTCCTTCACCAATGCTTCAACTACCTCTCATCATGCCTTTAGATGAGGGATATCTTACCCACCTCCTACCCACATCACCCAAAGTAGTTTTCGGCTGCCCATCCAACTTACAGAATATTCTTGTCTATATCTATTCCGACTCTGCTCCCAATCCTGCACCCCAAGGGTCATTCCCTTGTGGTACGGCCCACATGCAAGACCGGTCCCTTACAATCACCCACCACCTCCTAACATAGTCTGGTCACTGGCATTTCCTAGTCAACATGAGGCAGGATGACATATGGAATCAGCCATGTTATATATCAGCTATGCTGCAATTACTGTACAGTATTTTACATGGGCTGACAAGTAATAAACTGTCTACTGGCATTAATCGTCATCACAAAACTGTAGCAAACTGCAAACCTAACCATCAAGTTGCTGAACATGCTACATACCACAACACAAATGACTTCAACATCTGCTTCACTATGTGGGCCATCTGGATACTTCCTTCTCTGAGCTACATGCGTGGGAATTGTCTGTACAGCATATTCTGCACTCTCGCAATCCCCCTAAAACTGCTCTAGCATTTTCCCCACAACCTCACTTTACCTTTTCTCTTCTCTCTTCTGTCCACACCATTCCTTCTGCACCCAGAACATGTACTGCTTTCTCCCACTACTCTTTCTCCCCCCCACATGCAGGCTCTCTCCCTCTCTCTCTCTCTCTCTCTCTCTCTCTCTCTTTCTTTCTTTCTTTCTCTTTTCTCTGTCTCCTCCTTCAAATCCACCTTCCTGTCATTTTCCTTTCTCCGAAATATGCCTCATGCATCCCTCCCTAACCTCTCCCCACCCCCATCAGCTCGGCAACTGATTTTAAGAAACTATAATCAATAACTAGTCTTGCTGCAGTCACAGGAGCGTGCATTTGTGTTTGAATGTGTGTATTTTTACTAGAAAAAGAGTAAGAGCTCGAAAGCTAACATGAATACTGATTCCTGATTCCTGTTATGTTTCTATGTTCCAAACATCAGTCCACTATGGCTGAATGGTTGTCTTTCCCTTATTTTATGTACTGTTCCATCTAGGAATTTCCATTATTGTCATACTAAATCAAGTTTTCAGATGTTTACAACCTTGCACAGCACGTGACACTCAAAGTATTACAGCAAGTACATAATGTAAATGGTAAAGCAGCAACGTATTTGTAACCAATATATTTTTCACTTATGGTCATTTTAAAATGATAAAACAGAAAATTTTACATGGAAAACTGACCTTATCACAAATTAAGAGCTAAGGTTACTTCAGCCCAGATCACTCCACTACATACATCTCAGAGGTAAGGACCAACTGACTAGGAAATAGTGTGGCCATACTGTAAATGGTTTCTTTTTGTGGCAAATTAATTGGCTGAATGAAAATAACTCCACTGCATGTAAATCACTATCCATATTTGATTTTTAAATATAATGTGTGGCACCTTAAAGTCACAGTGAACTGTCTTATATCTATGGGTCTTCATACACATCTACATCTACACTACATCCATACTCCGCAAGCCACCTGACTGTGTGTGGCGGAGGGTACCCTGAGTACCTCTATCGGTTCTCCCTTCTATTCCAGTCTCGTATTGTTCGTGGAAAGAAGGATTGTCGGTATGCTTCTGTGTGGGCTCTAATCTCTCTGATCTTATCCTCATGGTCTCTTCGCGAGATATACGTAACAGGGAGCAATATACTGCTTGACTCTTCGGTGAAGGTATGTTCTCGAAACTTTAACAAAAGCCCGTACCGAGCTACTGAGCATCTCTCCTGCAGAGTCTTCCACTGGAGTTTATCTATCATCTCTGTAACGCTTTCGCGATTACTAAATGATCCTGTAACGAAGCGTGCTGCTCTCTGTTGGATCTTCTCTCTCTCTTCTATCAACCCTATCTAGTACGGATCCCACACTGCTGAGCAGTATTCAAGCAGTGGGCGAACAAGCGTACTGTAACCTACTTCCTTTGTTTTCGGATTGCATTTCCTTAGGATTCTTCCAATGAATCTCAGTCTGGCATCTGCTTTACCGACGATCAACTTTATATGATCATTCCATTTTAAACCACTCGTAATGCGTACTCCCAGATAATTTATGGAATTAACTGCTTTCAGTTGCTGACCTGCTATTTTGTAGCTAAATGATAAGGGATCTACCTTTCTATGTATTCGCAGCACATTACACTTGTCTACATTGAGATTCAATTGCCATTCCCTGCACCATGCGTCAATTCGCTGCAGATCCTCCTGCATTTCAGTACAATTTTCCATTGTTACAACCTCTCGATACACCACAGCATCATCTGCAAAAAGCCTCAGTGATCTTCCAATGTCATCCACCAGGTCATTTATGTATATTGTGAATAGCAACGGTCCTATGGCACTCCCCTGCGGCACACCTGAAATCACTCTTACTTCGGAAGACTTCTCTACATTGAGAATGACATGCTGCGTTCTGTTATCTAGGAACTCCTCAATCCAATCACACAATTGGTCTGATAGTCCATATGCTCTTACTTTGTTCATTAAACGACTGTGGGGAACTATCAAACGCCTTGCAGAAGTCAAGAAACACGGCATCTACCTGTGAACCCGTGTCTGTGGCTCTCTGAGTCTCGTGGACGAATAGCGTGAGCTGGGTTTCACACGACTGTCTTTTTCGAAACCCATGCTGATTCCTACAGAGTAGATTTCTAGTCTCCAGAAATGTCATTATACTCGAACATAATACGTGTTCCAAAATTCTACAACTGATCGACGTTAAGAGATATAGGTCTATAGTTCCGCACATCTGTTCGACGTCCCTTCTTGGAAACGGGGATGACCTGTGCCCTTTTCCAATCCTTTGGAATGCTACGCTCTTCTAGAGACCTACGGTACACCGCTGCAAGAAGGGGGGCAAGTTCCTTTGCGTACTCTGTGTAAAATCGAACTGGTATCCCTTTTCCAATCCTTTGGAATGCTACGCTCTTCTAGAGACGTACGGTACACCGCTGCAAGAAGGGGGGCAAGTTCCTTCGCGTACTCTGTGTAAAATCGAACTGGTATCCCATCAGGTCCAGCGGCCTTTCCTCTTTTGAACGATTTTAATTGTTCCTCTATCCCTCTGTCGTCTATTTCGATACCTACCATTTTGTCATCTGTGCGACAATCTAGAGAAGGAACTGCAGTGCAGTCTTGCTCTGTGAAACAGCTTTGGAAAAAGACATTTAGTATTTCGGCCTCTAGCCTGTCATCCTCTGTTTCAGTACCATTTTGGTCACAGAGTGTCTGGACATTTTGTTTTGATCCACCTACCGCTTTGACATAAGACCAAAATTTCTTAGGATTTTCTGCCAAGTCAGTACATAGAACTTTACTTTCGAATTCATTGAACACCTCTCGCATAGCCCTCCTCACACTACATTTCGCTTCGCGTAATTTTTGTTTGTCTGCAAGGCTCCATCTCTTACGATCTTGCTTGGCACATACTCATCTAATGCATATTGTACAATGGTTTTGAACTTTGTCCACTGATCCTCAACACTATCTGTACTTGAGACAAAACTTTTGTGTTGAGCCGTCAGGTACTCTGTAATCTGCTTTTTGTCACTTTTGCTAAACAGAAAAATCTTCCTACCTTTTTTAATATTTCTATTTACGGCTGAAGTCATCGATGCTGTAACCGCTTTATGATCACTGATTCCCTGTTCTGCGTTAACTGTTTCAAATAGTTCGGGTCTGTTTGTCACCAGAAGGTCTAATATGTTATCGCCATGCATCGGTTCTCTGTTTAATTGCTCAAGGTAGTTTTCAGATAAAGCACTTTAAAAAATTTCACTGGAAGTGGCAGAACAACAGCTGTGGTGTCATGCATTTAGGTATAGCATTATGAAATATGCATAGTGTTGGTAGGAATGGCAGTCTTACAATTCAGGCATAAAGCCTTATTGATCATGTGACTGGAGAAATGCTGTAAAATGATCATATCACTATCAGCTCAACTGCTACAGAATTTTTGCTTGTATCAGAGCCAAATTGGCCCAAATTGTTGTGAGGAACTGAATTACATGGCACTGCATGCAATAAGGCTACAAAAATGACTGTCAGTTCCGAAAACGCATGTGCAATTGCTTATTTGAACTGATACCAGACCAGATTGACTCATGCATATGGCCCTATGCCCTTCTGGATAAAAATTTAGAGTTTGTTCTTGAGAATGTTATCTGGAATTTAACTGCAAACTTGGGAACATACTCCATATGCAGGAGGAGCAATTTCTTACTTTATCCTTTAATACACATTGTGGCCAGTTTCTAAGTAGTGGTACTTGAAACTTTTTGGTAGGTTGTAGTGATCCGTATGATGACTGTACCTGGCATCTTACTTCATTTGTAAATGCAGTCTAACAACATACAATTAACATTTTGGTATGGAATGCAATATATTGGGGTTCGTATTTTACAGTTCTTTGAAAAGATACGCTATTCCTTTGTATGCAACCACTAAGTGAGATCATAAGTAACCTAATGCAGCATACTGAATGCTACTAGTATGACAATACTGGAGAAGCTTGTTATACAAGGAATCAAGATCACAGGATGTCGATAACACAACTACCAGAATAGTTAACAACAAATTTTACTTCAAGGTTTATATTATCTAGTGTTGCAGAACCTGCCTTGTGTCGTACTGCTGATGGTATCTTAAGTTTTTAAGGCACTATTTCCTGCACACTAGTGTGTAAGGAAGCACTAGACTACTGTCATCTAACAATAGCCTAATAAGTCATACAAAATAACATGAGAATCATTTCAAAAATTCTACACCGTGTGAGATAGAACTGAAGAAAATATTTTATTTTACAAAATACTTTTACATAACAATGAAAATAATCAACTATTGACAGTATAATGTAAATGGATTGATAAAAAATCAAGTCACCAAGCAGTGGCAGGAGAATAAAACACACACACACACACACACAGGTTTAGCTTGTGCAAGCTTTCAGAGCCAGTGGCTCCTTTTTCTGGCAGAAGAGTTGAAGGGGAAGGAAGAGGGGGTGAAGGAAAAGGACTGGAGGGATTTGGGAAAGGGGTACAGTCCAGAAAAGTCACCCAGGTCCCTGTGTCAGTGGAGACATACTGGACAGGATGAGAAGGAAAGACATTGTTGGGGGCTGCACCGGATGAGATTTGAAAACCTAAGAACTTAAAGGTGAAAGACAGGGTAATATGGAAGACGAGATAACTACCAAACACTGTGCAAGTCTTCATAAGAGTAAAAAGCTAAGTGCATTGTACGTAACAGTGGTGGGAGGGGGATGGCGAAAAACAGATTGGAAAATGATAGATGTAGAAAACTAAAATGGAGTGAAGAACGGCATAGTTACTGTGAAGAAATGCTAAGACGGAAGGAATTAACATAAATTAAGACCAGATGGGTAGTGAGAGCCAAGGATATGTTGTAGCACTAGTTCCCTCCTACGGAGTTCTGAGAAACTGGTGTCTGGGGCAAGAATACAGATGGCACATGTGGTGAAACAGGCACCAAAGTCATGAAAAACATACTCCATGTAGGGGTAGATATGGTACCCAAGGATAGAGGTATACTTGTGTTGATCCATTAATGTCTCCTGAATTATGGAATCACCCAGGGAATGTCACGGAAACATTTCACAGACTGTAATGCTCACTCCTCTGGCCTGGACCCTTTGCTTTCAGACGTTTCACGCCATACACGCCAATGGCTACGTGTCCAATAGAGCATAAAACACGTTTCTTCAGAGAAAGCCACCTGTCACCACTCAGTGGATGTCCAGGTGAGGTACTGGCATGCAAATTCTAGCCTTCATTGGTGATGAACAGCATTCAGCATGGATGCATGAACCAGGTCCCTGCTGTTGAGGCCCATACGCAGCAATATTCCCTGCATGGTCTTTGAGGAGACACTGTTTGTAGCCTATTGGTTCATCTGGGTGGTCAGGTGTTGAATAGCTGCATGTCTATTCAGCCATATACATCTCTGCAGCCATCATTCACCCTTGTCACCTATGGCCCATGGTGCCTCACAGTTGCCTCAGCGTGTTTTGGATAGCACCAATTTGCATGCACAGTATATTTTAACCATGGCAGCACACAAATAGTTTACAACTTGGCTTTTTTTAAAATGCCTCCACGCCTGGTCTGAAAGTAAATCCTCATGCCCTTTTGGACATCAGATAAACTGCTCTGCTTACACATTATGACAACTGCACTGTCTCTCACATCCCCCCGACACACTATATTCCCTCCACTGCTAGTGCTGCCATCTTGTGAAAGTGAGCAGTTATTGCATGTTGATGTCAAACATACGCAGTGGTCACATTAATGTGACTAGACTGTGTACATGAAGAGACAGTTTCTCGTTTCAGGCAGGCTATAATTTAAATCTGGTCATTAAACTGAAACACTGCACAATTTGATCCTTTATTTGCCTTCTTCTGAATCCACAAAGAGTTTTGGGGAATGCAAAAATGGCAAAGTACCGATATTTCAGAGCTATTCTAAACAACGAAATAAATGTGAATACAAATATTCTACTCTTATATACAAAGAGAGACCCCAAGACTGAAGTTGCAGTGTATCAACTTCTACTTCCTATCTTAATGGAAATTTCATGATGGAAACAACAAACAAAACTGAAAGAAGGCAACCAATAACATTACTGAACTGAAATTCCAGTCTCACTTCAAAACAATATTTTTAACTCATTCAAATGCCAGCACTGAATACTCATAGCTCTATTACAGTTACCTCAAAAGACTCACCTTTGACACTTATGTGTTTATGAAAATAGCCATATGTTTTATTTGGATCAGGCGGTATTATAGACGAATTGAGGCACACATATGGAGCAACGACTGATCCATTAATTGGAGAAGTTGTGCTATTAGTGACTGACAGTGGCACTGTTGTAACGGGAGGGCTCACTGGCACATGCGATGTTGCATTTACAGATATTGTTGTTGCATCAGTTGTGGCAGACCCTGCTGTAGTGGACGAGCTTACAGTAGTTATCGGATTTGCTGTCGTCGTCGGCACAGGGAGGTCCGGTGAAGAAACAACTAGCGCCTGCAAAAAATAAATAAATCACATTATGACATATTACATAAAAGCCTAGAAACATCATTTTATATCATTTCATAATGAATTATACACAGTTAAGAACATCTAATGAATGTGGTATAAAAATTGTACCCTCATTCTAACATCCCACTCTGTAGGCAATACTTTTGCGAGATAATTTATTAACAACTTTCATTAATCTGAAGTCACCTAGTTGTTCACCAGTAATGATAATGGCCAGCAGATGGCTAGAACAAGAAGTGCAAAATTAATTTAGCACACCATATGATAGCGTTGACCCAAAGCCTGGCTGTGGAATTAGGGGAACCATGTTGTGGTAGCTTATTAATGAAATGCAAGAAAATGTTCTTTAAAATGTTAACCTCTAGTAAAGAATCTCTCTTATTTCACATTTTAACAGTTGAATCACTTTCATTGAAAAACTAGTAACAATGTCTACAAAAAAGGTCAGAAGCATCTATCTTCCAATCTGAGTGGATTTAGTTTAAACAAATTGTTCCACACAGAAAAGTAAAGTCATATAAGGATCAATGGTATGGTATTTTAATAAAAAGACAGCAGTGGACTGGAATATTGTTGTTGCTTAACCCAATAGTAGCTCTGAAAAGGATTGCTACTCACTGTAAAAATGATACACTGAGTTGCAGACAGTGTCAACAAAAGGTCTGTTACACACTTAGCTTTCAGCCAAAACCTTCTTCAGAAAAAGAAATCACTCCATCCCCAACACACACACACACACACACACACACACACACACACACACACAAGTAAGCGCCAACTGCTGTGCCAGAGCAGTCATTTATGCTTGAGAGGTGCTTGATTGTGTGTGTGTGTGTGTGTGTGTATGTGTGTGTGTGTTCCTTTCTTTTCTTTTCTTAAGAGACTTTGGCTGAAAGCTAAGAGTGTAACAATTATTTCATTGTTCCTGTCTACAACTCAACTTGTCATCTTAATAGTGAGTAGCAATCTATCATTTTCATAATACTGTTGATATTCCAACCTGGACTTTCGGTTGCACATCATCATCTCTGGCTTGTGTCATATGAGTAAAATTATATGATACATCTACATCAATGATTAACAAGAAAACTAGCCAGCAGTATTTAATAATAACCAGTACTTAGGTTCCCTGACTTGTTGCCATATAAATTGTACTGATGAAATATTTACTAAAACAATGATATGTAGCTTTTGTCTGGCAGTCACTTGCCAAGTAAATCCAAGAAGCTTAGCCCTTGAAGTGTGTTGGGTTAACGTTGTGCACTGAAAAATAAAAACTGTAGAGAGAGAACTCAACAGACCGCACACTAGGTCAAAACTTTAGCAATTGATCAAAAACTTTGTTAATAAATGGCACAGAAACTTTCCCTGTTGGCAGCTGTAGTTCCTCATTAGTCCTGGAATTCTCTCTTCTTGAATGTAGTGCTCATTTTTCCTTCTTGTTGGAATAACCATTTTTCTTAAAAACCAGCCACAAATAACCATTTGCTATCTCTCTTCTAACTGATCTTTGGCTTCCTTATAAAGGTATTGGCATATGTGTATTACTTTCTTGTTCATTTTATTGCCCAAAGTTCAGTCCATCCACTTTGTTAGAGATACATGCAGGAAATTAAGTTGTTCGTTGCTCTCTTTCTTTTCACATATTGAATTTTTGGGCTAACACTATTGAAGTATACCAGAAAGACATCCAACTCCTCTTCGCCACAAGTCCACCCTGTAAAAGTACCATCCACAGGTGGCACCAAAGTCTTATTGGCTTTTTCTCTGCCTCGTGATGGCTGGGTGTTGTGTGCTGTCCTTAGGTTAGTTAGGTTTAAGTAGTTCTAAGTTCTAGGGGACTGATGACCATAGCTGTTAAGTCCCATAGTGCTCAGAGCCATTTGAACCATTCTTATTGGCTGCCTGATATGCTCAATGTTCAAGTTGGCAACAACTGAAATAAGAGTGCTGACCATCACAAGCACATCAATTTCTTTGTAAGATTCATTGCTGAATGCCTAAATAAAACTACTAAAGTGAAAAATGCTAACACAAAAATATTTACACTGATTTCTACAAGTCATAACACCAAACATGAGTGATTTTTAAGACCAAACAAAGTAAACAATGGTTACTACTGCTCCAATGTCACAACGGCAGAGAAATCGGGGCAAAAACAATTTTTTTTTTTCCACTTAAAGTGGAGATGCTATGCTTAAAGCACTAGATGAAAAATAAATATAGAAAATGCATATCTGTAAAGAATCTGGCACTGATGATTGTATGCGCACAATAATAATTAAAAGAAGAGATAAATTACAGCAATTACGTTCAAGCTAAGGAAAACTTATAGAAAAGTTGTACATAAAGATGTCTAGACTGCATTGTTAGTTTGCTTCAAATAAGTTATGTCTCAAAACGCTCCCACATCAGTACCTTCCATTGCCGGAGAGAGGTGACGAACTGATATAAGAAATGGTTACGAGTTTTCTCCACCAAATCTAGGGATGATGACAAAACATTGGTGGCAGTTTATACTGACTTCATCAATCAAACAATATGACACAGACGATGTTTTCAGTGCCAGTGAAAGTAATTTATTTTACTACTGTTCACTCAACACAACTTCATCTACGTCTACACCTTAACTCTGCAAACCACAATGAGGTGCATGGCAAGGGGTACATCCTATTGTACCAGTTATTAGGGTTTCTTCCCATTCTATTCACACATAGGCTGCAGGAAGAAAGATTGTCTGAATGCTTCTCTGGATGCCGTAAGTATTCTAATCTTATCCTCATGATCCCTTTGTGAGAGATATGTAGGGGATTGTACTATATTCCTAGAGTCATCACTTAAAGCAGGTTCTCAAAGCTTTGTTAACAGGCTGTCTCGGGATAGTTTGCATCTGTCCTCAAGGGTCTTCCAGTTCAGTTTCTTCAGTATCTCTGAGACACTCCCATGGATCAAATGATCCTGCGACCATCCATGCTGCCCTTCTCTGTATATGTTAAATATCCCCTGTAAGTCCTATCTGGTACGCATCCCACACACTTGAGTAATATTCTAGAACTGTTTGCACAAGTGATTTGTAAGCAATCTCCTATGTAGACTGACTGCACTTCCCCAGTATTCTAACAAAGAACCAAAGTCTACTATTTGCTTTACCCAAAACTCAGCCTACGTGATCATTCCATTTCACATCTTTACAAAGTATTATATCAAATTATTTGTATGAGTTGCCCAATTACAACTCATTGATATTATAGTCATTGGTTACATTTTTTGTTTCATGAAGTGCACAATTTTGAATTTCTGAACATTCAAAGCAAGTTCCCCATCTTAGTATCACTTTGAAATTTTATCAAGATCTGACTGAATATTTATGCGGCTTGTTTCACACAGTACTTAATTACAGATAACTACATCATCTGCAAGAAGTCTGAGGTTACTATTAATATTACCTGAAAGTTCTTTAATATATAACATGAGCAGTAAGGGTTCCAACACACTTCCCTGGGGCTCAAATTTACTTTTACATCTGATGATTAGTCTCCATCCAAGACAACATGCTGCATGCTCCCTAATCAAAAGTCCTCAATTAGTCACAAGTTTCACTTGATACCCCATATGACTGTACTTTTGACAATAAGCAAATGTGTGGTACTGAGCCAAATGCTTTTCAAAAATCAAGAAATACTGCAATCACCTGACTGCCTTGTTCCAAAGCTTTGCGTATGTCATGCGAGAAAAGTGCAACTTGGATTTCATATGATTGATGTTTTTGGAATCCATGCCGATTGGCATTGAGGAGGTCATTCTGTTCAAGATACCTCATTACGATTCAGCTCAGAATATATTCTAAGATTCTACAACAAATCAATGTCAAGGATACTGGATGGTAGTTTTGTCGATCACTTCTACTACCTTTTCGTAGACAGGTGTGAACTGTGCTTTTTTCCAAGAACTGGACATGGTTTTTTGTTCAAGGATATATTACAGTTAGAAGATGGGCTAAATCGGGTGCAAATTCAGTATAGAATCTGACAGGCATTCCATTGGGCCATGGATCTTTGTTCTACTTACAAAACCATTTCAGCTGTTTCACAACACCACTGACACTTATACTTAGTTCATTCATCTTTTCAGTGGCACGAGAATTAAAATGGGGCAGTTCTACTGGGTTTTTCCTATCCAGTGCATAGTCAATTATTCTTTTAAACCTGAACCACAGTTCCTCCACATGCTCCTGCCTGTGCTGAAAGTTTCAAGTTCCTCACTTAGATATGAGACTACACGTTTCTTGTTTGTTTTGTTTTAGGGCACAAAAACAACTAAGATCATATGCGCCCATGTCAGAACCATATAACATGAAGGAAAAAAACAAGTTAAAAGCAGCTACACATTAAGCCCAATCGACAGAAGGAAAGATAGGTAAAAACTGGGACTTTCTCTTGGAGAAAGGGACATAAAATACACCATAGGTCCTGAACTAAAGATTAAATGTCCTTCAACATACTGCTATGACACATAAAAAGTGAAACACGGTCGACAGCCTGCACATCATTCATTAAAACAGCTGATAACTAAGACAGCGTATTATAGTATTTGAGAGTTGTAGCATCGCATTTTAGTACCTGAATAGTATAAAATTGCGTAGTCTCCTTCCGCCACCGAGCAGTGTGTCAGCAGTGCGTAAGTAGCAGCATTACTGCATTTACTAGGCAATCTTGTATTTTAATAACCGTTTAAATTTTGTCGATTTGTTTGCACTCTCTGTAGATTAGTTCAGACGTTCTTTGCACAACAGTTTTTAGCATGGATAGGGACTGCAACTGCTGTGTTCGGATGCAGGCTGAGTTGGCATCCCTTCGCTCCCAGCTTCAGGCAGTGTTGGCTTCGGTCACACAGCTTGAAGCTGTTGCAAATGGGCATCACTGTGGGGGTCCGAATGGGGGTTTGTCGGGGACGGCCAGCTCGTCCCACGCATCCCCCGATCGGACTACGACTGTGGTTGCCCGGGATACTGCCCGCATTGAGGCTGATCCCTCACCTGTGGTAGAGTGGGAGGTCGTCTCAAGGTGTGGCAGGGGGCAAAAGACATTCCGGAGGGCTGAACGGAAGGCCTCTCCAGTTTGTCTGACGAACCAGTTTCAGGCTCTGTCTCAGGCTGATACTGATCTTCGGCCTGACATGGCTGCTTGTCCTGTTCCAGAGGTTGCCCCTCAGTCTGCAAGATCCGGGCGGTCGCAGAGGGTGGGCTTACTGGTAGTTGGGAGCTCCAACGTCAGGCGCGTAATGGGGCCCCTTAGGGAAATGGCAGCAAGAGAGCGGAAGAAAACCAATGTGCACTCCGTGTGCATACCGGGGGGAGTCATTCCAGATGTGGAAAGGGTCCTTCCGGATGCCATGAAGGGTACAGGGTGCCCCCATCTGCAGGTGGTCGCTCATGTCGGCACCAATGATGTGTGTCGCTATGGATCGGAGGAAATCCTCTCTGGCTTCCGGCGGCTATCTGATTTGGTGAAGACTGCCAGTCTCGCTAGCGGGATGAAAGCAGAGCTCACCATCTGCAGCATCGTCGACAGGACTGACTGCGGACCTTTGGTACAGAGCCGAGTGGAGGGTCTGAATCAGAGGCTGAGACGGTTCTGCGACCATGTGGGCTGCAGATTCCTCGACTTGCGCCATAGGGTGGTGGGGTTTCGGGTTCCGTTGGATAGGTCAGGAGTCCACTAAAGGCAACAAGCGGCTACACGGGTAGCAGGGGTTGTGTGGCGTGGGCTGGGCGGTTTTTTAGGTTAGATGGCCTTGGGCAAGTACAGAAAGGGCAACAGCCTCAACGGGTGCGGGGCAAAGTCAGGACATGTGGGGACCAAGCAGCAATCGGTATTGTAATTGTCAACTGTCGAAGCTGCGCTGGTAAAGTACCGGAACTTCAAGCACTGATAGAAAGCACCGAAGCTGAAATCGTTATAGGTACAGAAAGCTGGCTGAAGCCAGAGATAAATTCTGCCGAAATTTTTACAAAGGTACAGATGGTGTTTAGAAAGGATAGACTGCATGCAACCGGTGGTGGAGTGTTCGTCGCTGTTAGTAGTAGTTTATCCTGTAGTGAAGTAGAAGTGGATAGTTCCTGTGAATTATTATGGGTGGAGGTTACACTCAACAACCGAGCTAGGTTAATAATTGGCTCCTTTTACCAACCTCCCGACTCAGCAGCATTAGTGGCAGAACAACTGAGAGAAAATTTGGAATACATTTCACATAAATTTTCTCAGCATGTTATAGTCTTAGGTGGAGATTTCAATTTACCAGATATAGACTGGGACACTCAGATGTTTAGGACCGGTGGTAGGGACAGAGCATCGAGTGACATTATACTGAGTGCACTATCCAAAAATTACCTCGAGCAATTAAACAGAGAATCGACTCGTGGAGATAACATCTTGGACCTACTGATAACAAACAGACCCGAACTTTTCAACTCTGTATATGCAGAACAGGGAATCAGTGATCATAAGGCCGTTGCAGCATCCCTGAATATGGAAGTTAATAGGAATATAAAAAAAGGGAGGAAGGTTTATCTGTTTAGCAAGAGTAATAGAAGGCAGATTTCAGACTACCTAACAGATCAAAACGAAAATTTCTGTTCCAACACTGACAATGTTGAGTGTTTATGGAAAAAGTTCAAGGCAATCGTAAAATGCGTTTTAGACAGGTACGTGCCGAGTAAAACTGTGAGGGATGGGAAAAACCCACCGTGGTACAACAACAAAGTTAGGAAACTACTGCGAAAGCAAAGAGAGCTTCACTCCAAGTTTAAACGCAGCCAAAACCTCTCAGACAAACAGAAGCTAAACGATGTCAAAGTTAGCGTAAGGAGGGCTATGTGTGAAGCGTTCAGTGAATTCGAAAGTAAAATTCTATGTACCGACTTGACAGAAAATCCTAGGAAGTTCTGTTCTTATGTTAAATCAGTAAGTGGCTCGAAACAGCATATCCAGACACTCCGGGATGATGATGGCATTGAAACAGAGGATGACACGCGTAAAGCTGAAATACTAAACACCTTTTTCCAAAGCTGTTTCACAGAGGAAGACCGCACTGCAGTTCCTTCTCTAAATCCTCGCACAAACGAAAAAATGGCTGACATCGAAATAAGTGTCCAAGGAATAGAAAAGCAACTGGAATCACTCAACAGAGCAAAGTCCACTGGACCTGACGGGATACCAATTCGATTCTACACAGAGTACGCGAAAGAACTTGCCCCCCTTCTAACAGCCGTGTACCGCAAGTCTCTAGAGGAACGGAGTTCCAAATGATTGGAAAAGAGCACAGGTAGTCCCAGTCTTCAAGAAGGGTCGTCGAGCAGATGCGCAAAACTATAGACCTATATCTCTGATGTCGATCTGTTGTAGAATTTTAGAACATGTATCATGTCATTTTTGGAAAACCAGAATCTACTATGTAGGAATCAACACGGATTCCGGAAACAGCGATCGTGTGAGACCCAACTCGCTTTATTTGTTCATGAGACCCAGAAAATATTAGATACAGGCTCCCAGGTAGATGCTATTTTTCTTGACTTCCGGAAGGCGTTCGATACAGTTCCGCACTGTCACCTGATAAAGTAAGAGCCTACAGAATATCAGACCAGCTGTGTGGCTGGATTGAAGAGTTTTTAGCAAACAGAACACAGCATGTTGTTCTCAATGGAGAGACGTCTACAGACGTTAAAGTAACCTCTGGCGTGCCACAGGGGAGTGTTATGGGACCATTGCTTTTCACAATATATATAAAGGACATAGTAGATAGTGTCGGAAGTTCCATGCGGCTTTTTGCGGATGATGCTGTAGTATACAGAGAAGTTGCAGCATTAGAAAATTGTAGCGAAATGCAGGAAGATCTGCAGCGGATAGGCACTTGGTGCAGGGAGTGGCAACTGTCCCTTAACATAGACAAATGTAATGTATTGTGAGTACATAGAAAGAAGGATCCTTTATTGTATGATTATATGATAGCGGAACAAACACTGGTAGCAGTTACTTCTGTAAAATATCTGGGAGTATGTGTGCGGAACGATTTGAAGTGGAATGATCATATAAAATTAATTGTTGGTAAGGCGGGTACCAGGTTGAGATTCATTGGGAGAGTGCTTAGAAAATGTAGTCCATCAACAAAGGAGGTGGCTTACAAAACACTCGTTCGACCTATACTTGAGTATTGCTCATCAGTGTGGGATCCGTACCAGATCGGGTTGACGGAGGAGATAGAGAAGATCCAAAGAAGAGCGGTGCGTTTTGTCACAGGGTTATTTGGTAACCGTGATAGCGTTACGGAGATGTTTAATAAACTCAAGTGGCAGACTCTGCAAGAGAGGCGCTCTGCATCGCGGTGTAGCTTGCTCGCCAGGTTTCGAGAGGGTGCGTTTCTGGATGAGGTATCGAATATATTGCTTCCCCCTACTTATACCTCCCGAGGAGATCACGAATGTAAAATTAGAGAGATTAGAGTGCGCACGGAGGCTTTCAGACAGTCGTTCTTCCCGCGAACCATACGCGACTGGAACAGGAAAGGGAGGTAATGACAGTGGCACGTAAAGTGCCCTCCGCCACACACCGTTGGGTGGCTTGGGGAGTATAAATGTAGATGTAGATGTAGAAAAAAAGGACATTCTGTCAGGAAATGGTGACCATCAAAGGTTGAGGACAATGAGCACAAAGTGGTGGGAGATCACCACTTAACAAATGTCGATGGCTAAAAAAATAATGCCCAATACACAACCTAGCTAAAATGATCTTTTTGCACTGACAGAATGGTGCCCAAGCAGCACAAAGCCAAGGTGGTGAAGGGTTCACATCCATTGGGAAAGTGGCATCTAGCGTGAAGTTAGCCCAAGCAGCCCTAGGAGCTTGTTCCCATGAAGGGAAGACCTGTGGGTCGTGCAGAGTGGCTGCACAGCCTGAGGTGCCATGTCATGGATTGCACGGCCCTTCTCGCCAGAGATTCGAATCCTCCCTCGGGCATGGGTGTGTGTGTTGTTCTTACTGTAAGTTAGCTTTAAAAAAAGTAGTGAGTAAGTCTATGGACCGACAATCTCAGCAGTTGGATCCCTTAGGAATTCATACACATTTTGAAGACCATTGCTGATGCCAAAGAGACAGGCGGCAGCACAAAGATCATTGGAGGGATATTGGTACGAGGACTGTAGCTTCGACAGCAGACCACCATGACCATGGATCCACATAAACATCACAGTGGCTCCACCAAGAGTGAGCAAGTGAAAGCTTTCCTGTACTCATTGCATTAAGGGATAGATGGTGTACAGCACACAGATGCTCTGAAGGGCAATGAGAGAGTCAGAGCAGATGAGACAATTGAAAAGCCTGTGTCACTGGATGTACTGCGTGGCCCGATACAGGACAAAGAGATCTGATATAAATACTGAGCAGTGTTCCGGAAGCTGATACTGAAAAATGTTGGTACCAATGACAAAGGCACACCCAATACCACGGTCAGTCCAAGAGCCAGCAACGTACACAAAAGTTACCACGAATTTCCGTGCAAAGGTCAAGAAACTTACAGTGAGAGTGAGTCTGGAGTAGTGTCCTTAGGAAGCAAATGAGGTCCAAGATGAACATTGGCCACCGAACAAAGCCAAGGTGGTGAAGGGTTCACATCCATAGGGAAAGTGGCACCTAGTATGAAGTTAAGCTGCCAGAGTAGTATTCGAAAGTGAGGTGTGGTAGACAAACAGCGTTCGTATCTGCTGAGGAGAAAATCACAGCAGTATGACTATGGTAATTCGGCAGTTTCTGCATACGAACACTCGACCGGGCTATTGTAAAGGTGCCAGTGGCCAAACGGATGCCACGATGGTAGAGTGATGGTATAAGATGGATGGATGTGCAGATGCGTAAGTGAAACACCGATAGTCTACTTTCGAACGGACAAGGGACCAGTACAAATGGAGGAGGGTGGTCCACTCCCCAGGAAGTACCACTGAGGACAAGTAGGACATTGAGGGACCACGTACAGCAGGTGGTCAAGTAAGACACATGGGAGTAACAAGAAATTTTCCTGTCAAGCATATAACCAGGAATTTCGTAGTTTCAACGAACAAAAGAGCAACAGCCCAAGATGTAAAGGCGGTGGAAGAAACTCACTGCACCCCCATAAACTCATAAAAATGGTTTTGTCAATGGAAAAGGGAAAGCTATTGTTGATGCACCACAAATAAAGACAATTGTGACAACGCTGAAGACACCGCTCAAGGAGAACTGCAACAGATGGCAAAATCATCAACAAAAAGGAGCTGGAGATGCCCAGCGGGAGACAGGTCATAATAGGGTTAAAGGCGACAGCAAAGAGGATGATGCTTCACACAGAACCCTGAGACACACCGTTTTCCTGGATAAAGGTGTCCGACAAAAGAGAACCCATACACACCATGAAAACTTGGTGTTTTAAAAATTCCAGAAGGAAACAGGGCATTCAGCCTCGGGAGCCCCACATGTAGAGAGTACAGAGGATACCAGTCCTCCAGCAGGTTTCACAGGCTTTCTCCAAATCGAAAAACACAGCCACAGCCTGGTATTTCTGCAGAAAACCATTCATGATATGAATTGACAAAGTGACGTGATGGTCAACTGCAGAACGGTGTGCTCAAAATCCACACTTTGCAGTGGTTAGTAAATTGCAAGACCCGAGCCACCATACCAGTCACGCATGAATCATATGTTCCATCACCTTGTAAACACAGCTGGTGAGAGAATTGGAACAGTAGCTAGAAGGAACATGTTTGTCCTTGCTGGGCATAGGTATGGGTATGACAGTGGCTTCACACCAGAACATGATCTAGCCCCCCCCCCCCCCCCCCCCCCCACTCCCCATAGTAAAAACAGCACTGTAGCACTAGTGATTCTGAGAAGAGAAGGGTATCGCATGAGCCTCCTTCACTCATTTCTGATAGAGGAAGGCAGGGGATGGGTGGAGTTCGAAATCTCCAGAAAATAGAGCCCCAAGGTATTGGGGATAGCAATAGTGACCACTATGACATCATCTGCTATGGTGAGGCCGGAAATTGGGGAATGGTCCTTGGTCCCAGGGAGGCGTTGGAGGTTGGTTCACATGATGGAAGAGGGAGTGGAACTGTTAAAATAACTAGTAAATGAAATCCAGCTAGCTTTTTTGCTATCCTGAGGAATGCAACGACACTGTGCACACAACTGTTTATAACGAACACAATTTGCCATCATAGAGTGATGGTTAAAAATGTGGAGAACACGTCTTCATGCACGGATTGCATCATAGCACATCTCAGTCCATCAAGGGACCAGATCACGGCACAGTAAGGATGAAGTGCAAGGAATTAAACGTTCAGCTGCAGCAAGGATAACATTGGTAAGGTATTCTACCTCGTCATCACAATTGGAGAAAAGTCATTCGTTGATCACCAAGGAGGAATAAAGCCTCTAGTTTGCTTTAGAAAGTTGTCATTTGCATTTGCACGTAGGTGGTGTAGGAGTCAGCAAACGGATATCATCACACAGGAAATGGCTGCCATATGTCAGAGAGAACAGACGACTCGAGATGATGGGCAAGCTGAGCAGTGTAGAATGTGAGGTCTAAGTGGGAATAGGTATGCGTGGAGTATAAAAGGAATGTGAGTGCTCATCATTAAGGCAGATGAGGTTGAGTTGACTGCGAAGGTCAGCCAAGAGGGCACCTCTCTGACAGGTTCTAGGAGAACCCCAAAGGGGGTAGTGCACATTAAAGTCACCGAGCAGCAGAAAGGGGTGAGGAAGTTGACCAATAAGCTGGAGGAAGTCTGTCCTGGTGAAATTGAATGACAGAGGGATGTAAACAGTACAAAGGGAAAAGCTCAAGTGAGGAAGGAAAATGCAGAAATGGCTCTGAGCACTATGGGACTTAAAATCTGAGATCATCAGTCCCCTAGAACTTAGAACTACTTAAAATTAACTAACCTAAGGACATCACATACATCCATGTCCAAGCCAGGATTCGAACCTGTGACCATAGCAGTGACGCGGTTCCGGACTGAAGTGCCTAGAACCGCTCGGCCACCGCGGCCGGCGAAAATGCAGATTGCAATAGCTTGCAGCCGGGTCTTCAGGGAGATGGTGTGACTATGAACGTTATCCCTGGTGAGCAGCAAGACTCCCCCATGGGAGAGAATGCCACCCTGGGGAAGGGAGGAGCGATGGAGGGTGGGGAAGGTCAAAGTGGGCCAGAAAGAAATGCGGGAGGTCAAAGCAGTTGTGAGGATGCAATTTTGTTTCCTGGAGGCAGAGAACAATTAGACACTGTGATTCCTAGAGCAGCCATAATTCCTCCTTGTTCGATCTAAAGCCGCATATATTCCACTGGAGGAAAGTCATGATGAGGAAAGTGAAGGAGGGAAAAAACTGAAGGGTGTCACCTCGGCAGCTGCCAAGTGCCAGCCTTCGTAGATACTCTGCTACAGGGTGCAGAGGTTGGAGGATCCTGCTCCATGAGATCTACAGAGGCATTCACATTCTCCCTCGGTTGATCTGCGGAATCCAGGTCAGAAAAACGGCAACATGGAGGTCAGCCGGCTGAGGGTATCACACGGCAACACTGTTGAAGAGGATCTCCTAGTCAGCCAATGAGAAGACCGTTTGCCTTCGATTTCTTGGAGCCTTTGTGGTTGGCAAATGACGATTCAGATGTCTGTTGGCTGGAGAGACATAAAAAGTCTCCACAGGAGTATTCCTTCTGTCCTTTCTGGCCTGCGGGTTGTGTAGCAGGTGATTTTGCAGTGTGAGGTGAAAATTTAGTGGCTTGTTGCAAAGCTGGAGGAGGAGCTGTGGATGTTACTGTGACACTGAGCGATTTTCCAGACGCGGTGCTGAATTTGAGGTCACAAGTCTACATGACCATGTCCTTTGTGGAGTGAGAGATAGCAAGAACAGCACAGTAAGTGCCACACGGTAAAACACAGGGTTTCCAACTAGCCAACAACTTGTAAGCAACAAGATAAGGCACTTTTTCCTTCACCTGTATCTCCTGGATGGCCCACTGTTCGAGATACATGGGACAATCTCTGGGAGGAGGCTACATGGTCGATGGTCGCCATTGCAATTTATGCAGAGGGGAGAAGAAGGCAGACAATCGCTCTCGTGACAATCCCTACCACATGTTACACATTTAGCCGGGTGTTGACAGGACATTTGAGTGTAGTTGTAACAACGACACTGGTAGCAGCACTTCGGGTTCAGAATGTATGGTTGGACTGTGATAACTTCATAGCCTGCTTTGATCTTTGAGGGAAGGACTACTGTATCAAACATGAGAAAAATAGTGCTCGTGGGCACTAAAGATGCACTACCTTTTTCATCACCTGATGGACTGCAATGACACCCCGATCGAAGAGGAAGATTTGGATTTCTGCCTCAGTCAGACCATTGACCAGCCTGCGAATAATTTAGCATTCAATAGACGTTGATGTGAACAGGATAGCCATGGAGGAGTGAAGCTGCAAGCAGTTGATGTGCTTGGGAATCAGAAGTAGTCTAATACAGGGTGTTTCAAAAATGACCGGTATATTTGAAACGGCAATAAAAACTAAACGAGCAGCGATAGAAATACACCGTTTGTTGCAATATGCTTGGGACAACAGTACATTTTCAGGCAGACAAACTTTCGAAATTACAGTAGTTACAATTTTCAACAACAGATGGCGCTGCGGTCTGGGAAACTCTATAGTACGATATTTTCCACATATCCACCATGCGTAGCAATAATATGGCGTAGTCTCTGAATGAAATTACCCGAAACCTTTGACAACGTGTCTGGCGGAATGGCTTCACATGCAGATGAGATGTACTGCTTCAGCTGTTCAATTGTTTCTGGATTCTGGCGGTACACCTGGTCTTTCAAGTGTCCCCACAGAAAGAAGTCACAGGGGTTCATGTCTGGCGAATAGGGAGGCCAATCCACGCCGCCTCCTGTACGTTTCTGATAGGCCAAAGCAATCACTCAATCATCGAAATATTCATTCAGGAAATTAAAGACATCGGCCGTGCGATGTGGCCGGACACCATCTTGCATAAACCACGAGGTGTTCGCAGTGTCGTCTAAGGCAGTTTGTACCGCCACAAATTCACGAAGAATGTCCAGATAGCGTGATGCAGTAATCGTTTCGGATCTGAAAAATGGGCCAATGATTCCTTTGGAAGAAATGGCGGCCCAGACCAGTACTTTTTGAGGATGCAGGGACGATGGGACTGCAACATGGGGCTTTTCGGTTCCCCATATGCGCCAGTTCTGTTTATTGACGAAGCCGTCCAGGTAAAAATAAGCTTCGTCAGTAAACCAAATGCTGCCCACATGCATATCGCCGTCATCAATCCTGTGCACTATATCGTTAGCGAATGTCTCTCATGCAGCAATGGTAGCAGCGCTGAGGGGTTGCCGCGTTTGAATTTTGTATGGATAGAGGTGTAAACTATGGCGCATGAGACGATACATGGACGTTGGCGTCATTTGGACCGCAGCTGCAACACGGCGAACGGAAACCCGAGGCCGCTGTTGGATCACCTGCTGCACTAGCTGCGCGTTGCCCTCTGCGGTTGCCGTACGCGGTCGCCCTACCTTTCCAGCACGTTCATCCGTCACGTTCCCAGTCCGTTGAAATTTTTCAAACAGATCCTTTATTGTATCGCTTTTCGGTCCTTTGGTTACATTAAACCTCCGTTGAAAACTTCGTCTTGTTGCAACAACACTGTGTTCTAGGCGGTGGAATTCCAACACCAGAAAAATCCTCTGTTCTAAGGAATAAACCATGTTGTCTACAGCACACGTGCACGTTGTGAACAGCACACGCTTACAGCAGAAAGACGACGTACAGAATGGCGCACCCACAGACTGCGTTGTCTTCTATATCTTTCACATCACTTGCAGCGCCATCTGTTGTGGAAAATTGTAACTACTGTAATTTCGAAAGTTTGTCCGCCTGAAAATGTACTGTTGTCCCAAGCATATTGCAACAAATGGTGTATTTCTATCGCTGCTTGTTTAGGTTTTATTGCCGTTTCAAATATACCGGTCATTTTTGAAACACCCTGTAAAAGCAAAGTGCCACTGCATAAACAAGAGCTGGATTTCACAGGGCTAGCAACTGCATCAACACCTTTCATAATCATAAACGGATTTACCATAGAAAAGGACTAACCGTCTTCAGTACGCGAAACCATGAGGAACTGAGGTGCAGCTAGGAGGGTCTTTGATTCATTAGCCTCATTCCATTTACATTTAATACAGGTAGACTGAGGAAGAGAGGTTTGGCTCATTGCAAGAATATCCCCCATGATTGCCAACTGGAAGACCCCCTTAAGATGGGGCCTCACCCACCTTAGTTCCCACTTCAGGTCACCCCTACCGAACACCTGACAGAGGGACCAATTGTCAATTTGGGAAGGTAACAGCTCAGGTAATCACACCTCCCTGGCCCTGGCCTGTATGGGGGGGGGGGGGGGGGGGGGGTATGTGCGAACACTACCTGTCAACACAGGCTGGGAATTACGCGTTACCCAGTCACCTGTTATGTGTCAAATGCATGGCCCGGCCTTTGGTAGTGCACAGAAAGAAAGAAGAAAAAGAGGAACCTCAAACACCAAAGCAGAGGAAGGATAATAGAATGGGAAGGGGAAGGGGACGGGAAAAGGAGGGGAGGGAGAAAGGAAAAGGAGAGGAAAGGAGGGGAGGGAGAAAGGAAAAGGAGAGGAAAGGAGGGAAGGGAGAAAGGAAAAGGAGGGGGAGCAGGAGGTGGGGGGGGAGAGGGACAGGGAGGGGGAGGGATAGGAGAGGAATGAGATGGGAGGGGAGGGATTCTGCAGAAAACAGTGAAATGGAAACTGGAATCTAAGTTCTACAACAACTGAGCTGTACACAACAGTTAAGAAATAAAAATGTGACAAAATAAAAATAAATATTGATTGTGGAATGAGTAAAGACAACAAAATATCCTGTAAATGATTTAAAGCCTGATTAATGTAATTACAATTACAGGCCACATATAAATAGAGAATCATATATGCACTGCAAAAAGTTTTAATGTTCTACATAAATTAACCCATTACCCCTTCTTCTTCTTCTTCACTTCATGCAGTAGGCAGCACAGCATGTTCTGGAAACCATCTTGTTCGCAGACATACTACTCTTCGATGCCCAGTGGGCAATTCTAGGCAGATGATTTTGCTACATTATTTCTAAAAGGTTAACTAGTTGCACCTCCTTAAGAACAACATGGTATTTTAAGAAAGAGTTTCCATTTTTTAAAGCAGCTTTTCATGTATACAGTGAAAATGAATGTATCTTACAGTGATATGATCCATATACAGTTCTGTGTTTGTCTCACAGTAACACAGTAAGGAGTGTCTGCTCTTGGTTTGTTTCATTTTTAATGTTATATTACCATGTACTACAATGAATCATTGCTGTATTGTAATTGATATCACATCTGAAAGCACTTCTGTACTAATAAATGTAGGTTTCTTGTTCTGGTTGGAATAATAATAATAACTGAAAAGAGTTATTTAGCTTACTTTACGTAATTTTCTATCCTTTCATTATCCTGATGAACTGAAGTTAATTGTGGCCACTGTGACTGCACTAGTGGAACCTAGTGTGGATTTGTGTAAAACAGTTAACTTATTTTCATTTTTAATAGCAGTTTATTGTATCTGTAGTTTATCAGAACCTCACTTTGAAGTTTGATGCTTTCATTAGGTATGTGGTCTATACTAATCTTCCTAAATATACTTTATAAATGCAACCACACAAGCCGAAGCAACCCAGTAACTTTGGCTGAGCATAAAATCAGTTAGTTTCAAGAAAGGAGGAATTAAGTCAGAATAAGACAGAAAAAGAATTTCCTAGATGCAGTCTTTGATAGCAATTCAATGCTGGATTCGCAGATACTATTTAACTCAGATAATTGTTTTCTCAGTTATGATGAATTTGTAACTGATCCTCAAGAAATATTACTACAACTCAATAAAATAAAGATTTCATTACCTTCTTGTTGTAAGATCAAGTCAAATATCAATAGAAGTCAGTTACACAGTTTACTTTTTTTAAAATTTTGATTTCCAAATTGATAATCTGTAAATCATGTAATGAACGTATTATCGCAACATGTCAACTGAAATCATAGGTTGCCAATTCCAACTGTGTAAGGGGGCTGTACAACAAAGGTAAAAGTGAGAACTGTGCTTGTTAATAAAGACAATATTATTGTCACAGAAACAATATCATGTAAGTGTGTGTTTGTCAGTTTCCTATTTTTCAATCAGTAGGTATCCTTGATTTTCAAGGCGCGCCTGCTGCTACCACAAGAGAGGTGAATTTTTAATTCTTTGCAAAGACATTAAAGCTATGGAAATCAAACGTGAAAAAATATGTTATGTTCCTCTTATTTATCAAGGGATTAAGTACTGTGTGACTGGAGCAAAATGCTTATTGGAAACAATAGAGGGTAAATGCAAAACCACACGCAGCCACAGCACAATTTTGTTGCTTATTAAGTATCTCTTCATGTTTGGTAGTAGTTCTTAACTCGTAGGTTAACTGTCAAGTGTTGAAAACATTGCACTCCCTAAAATTAAGAATCATTTGAGAACATTTTGGGACTGCTGCATTTTCAATTATTTATTTATTTATTTTTAAAGAAAAGGAGGAGGTTAGAGTTGTAGGCTAGATCTATTTTGAAATAGGCTTAGTCAGGTGCAGTTTTGCACGCGAGAAAGAAGTGTGTTTCATGCAATTTTCATGAGAGTAGTAACTATTTACTGTGTTGTCACTACTTTCTTACTAAATGAACAAGCATGAACTGATACGTCCAGTAAATTTTGGTAAATGCAATTCTTGTGACAATTTCATACAAACCTTCAAATGAATGCAAGGTGCAGTTTTTCACTAACTGTTGTGTTACAAGATCAGTGACGTACACTTTGTCAAAATGGGTAAGGGACACTTATGTACTGTGATAAAACATTTTATTTAAAACAGTGTACTGCTGTCTAAACACAAAGTAAGCTGATGATGAATTTCGTGTGGTCCTTGTACTACTGCACATTTAGTGACTAACATAAGTTCCTGCCGAAGAAGTAGCTGCTCACATTTATAGTAATATTATACAAGACTTTTTCATTAAATTTCATGAGCCTGTTAATATAGTAAGTACATAAAAAGATGCACTAAAGCTCAAGTGTAGTTCTGCAAGGTGGCACATGAAAAACTGGCCCTGAGTACTAGACTGCTCATTGCCACCTGTCAGTTGTCATCTACTGTTTAGAAGCTATTATGACTATGTTTTGTATTATCAATATGAAAGCCTCAGCAACTTTGTTAAGACGTGTGTAGTAAACAAGACGTATCCTCTTCAAGAGAGAATTGTGGTAGTGTAGGCATACGTGTCTACCAGTTCGTTTAAGGAAACACATTAGTTGGTTGGATTAAAGGGACCAAACTATTATGTCATCAGTCCCTTCTTTCTTGAACAGACAGATCTACAGGACTGGACATCAGAGATGGCCTACCAATGCAAATCCAGGGGAAGAAAACCCAAAGGTCTACCAAAGGGCAACGAAGCCTACTTAAGGGACAGAAAAGAAGAGAGGAAGACATAGGAAAAACAACAGGGGAGGTGCTCCATCTGGGGAGCAGCCAGAAGCCTTCGAAAGCAGAGTGCAGTGAGAGGACATACATCCTCCACCCCCCTGCCACTTACCAGAGGTACCCCACTCATAAATTGACAAGGAAAGACTAGCAACATGGACAGGGCAAGAGAAGCACAGATAGACAAAAGATGAACAAGTAGAACAGACCATGCGAGAGGGGGGGAAGAAGAGTAAAAGAGCATGTACAGTGGGAGCCGGGATGGATCACCGAGCCCAGGCAGCCGCAGCCCAGTCTGGGCAGAGGAGGCAACAGAAGGCTCTGCCAATCCCTCAATGGGTCAATTAGGTTCAGTGGTCCTCCCTTAAGGAGAGTGCTAAAAGCCCCCTTCATGAATAAAATGTAAAACTAAGTAAAACATAAAACTAAGACGGTCACTGAGCATCATCTCTTAACACCAGGGGAAGCGAGCCAGGGATGTCTAAGAGCCCACTGCAGATTGGGTAGGTTGTGACAGTTAAGCAAAATGGGGAACCCTGTCCAATGGGAACCTCGACGACAGTGGGGTTGGTGCTGGTGATGGAGGAGATGACTATGAATCAGATGAGTATGGCCAATGCATAATTGTAGAGCCTTCGTAAGAGGCCTGCATGGAGGATCTCTACAGATTCGTAGTCTCCTTTATCATACAGTTTGTTTGATGAAGTCAGAGGGAGCCATTCTGTATTCCAGATCCCAAAACTTGATGGCGTAATACCAATCAGAGATCTGATTCAAGAATACCAATCTCAAGATTTGGTTCACTGGTAGCCGGTTTGGCCAGGCTATCAGTGACTTCATTCCCCAGGATCCCAATGTGGCCTGGGATCCAGACGTAGGTCACTGAGTATCCACATTGTTCAAAGCCATAAATAATATTGTGAATAGCCATGTCCATGGGATGGCGAGGATAACACTGATCGAGAGCTTGCAAACTGCTCAAGGTGTCTCTGCAGATGCAAAAGGACTTATCAGTGCCAAAAGGATATGCTCAAGAGCATCTTTTGTCTCTGCAGTGAAAACACTACAGTCATCTGCCAAGGAGTGTGGTACAGTACAACACGTGAGTATAAGCCCAGCCTATATGACCTGCAACCATCAACTCATCAGTATAGACTACTTCTGAAACCCAGGATGTGCCAAGGATGGGGAAAAATTGGTGGTAGAGGGTAGCAGGATCAACCGAGTCTTTCAGACCTCGTGATAGGTCAAGATGAATCTGTGGCTGAGGCATGCACCAAGGAGGTGTATGTGAGTGGGTCTGGAGAACACGTGGTAGAGGAAACAACTGGAGTTGAGAGAAGGACCGACGCAGATTGCAATGCTAATCTCTGATCTCAGTTGCCGTTGCAAGAGAGACTTCTGTGTTTGAAAAGAAGAGACAGTAATTCAGATGCTCAGGGGAGCTGTGAATGTGTGTAGTGTAACTGACAAGCTGTTGTTGGTGCCTGATCCGCAATGGAGGGACCCTGTCCTCCATTAGTAAACTGTTCACAGGGCTAGTTCGAAAAGTTCCTCCCACAAGTTGAATACGAAAGTGGTGTATTGGATCCAGTATCTGAAACGCTGAGAGCAATGCCAAATGTATGCCAGACTAAAATAATCATGACGGGATTGTATCTGGGCTTTGTAAAGTTGCAGAAGGGTGGTATGATCCACACCCCAGCTAGTGTTACTCAGGCAGTGAAACGTATTATGATGCAGTCAACAGTTTTGCTGAAGCTGGTAAAGATGGGGGATCCGTGCCAACCGAGCATCAAAGACCAGTCCTAAGAAGCAATAAGTGTCCACCACATTGAGTAGTAAGTCATCGAGGTAAAGTTTTGGTTGAGGGTGGATGGTACTACAGCGACAGAAGTGCATGACGCAAGTCTTGGCAGCTGAAAACCAAAATCCGTGGGTGAGGGGCCATGCTTGCGCCTTTTGTATGGCACCTTGCAGTCGACGCTTAGGACATCCACACTAGAGGACCAACAGTAGAGGCAAAAGTGGTTAACATACAAGGAGGGTAATACCGAGAAGCCCACAGCTGCTGCTTGACCATTGATGGCCACTAAAAAGGGAGGGACATTCAGTACAGAGCTGTGCAGGACCCCATTCTCTTGGATAAGGGGAGAACTGGGGGAGGTACCAACTTGAACCTGTACAATTTGATGAGACAAGAAGTTCTGAATAAAGCTGGGAGTGGACCCCGGAGACCCCACTCGTGTAAGGTAGCAAGGACGTTGTGTTGCCAAGTGGTGTCATAAGCCTTTTGCAGGTCGAAGAAGATGGCTATAAAGTGTTGATGTTGGGCAAAAGCTGTCCAGATGGCAGACTCTGGATATACCAGATTATTAGTAGTGGAACATTCTTGGCGAAAACCACTCTGAGACAGAGCCCGAAGATCCCAAGGATCAAGGAGCCAGCACAGCCAATAGCTCACCATGCATTCAAGTAACTTACAGAGAACACTGGTGAGACTATCTGGGCGATAGCTATCCATCTCTAGAGGGCACTTACCCAGTTTCAGTACTGGGACAACGATGCTTTCTCGCCAATGTGATGGGAACTCACCCAAGCTTCAGATGTGGTTAAAGATGGCATGGATATGATGCTGATAATCCACTGAAACGTGCTTGAGCATTTGGTTGTGGATGTGGTCTAGTACTGCGGCTGTATGAGGGCAGGCGGTTAGGACATTGATGAATCCCGACTCACTGAATGGAGCATTATATGGCTCTAGGTGGCGTGTAGTAAAAGATAATTGCTTTCGCTCCACCTGCTGATTTAGGACATGAAAAGCAGGTTGATGATCTTCTAACGCAGAGCATAAATCAGAGCAAAATGTTTGGCTACAGCTTCTGGGTAGTGCAGACAGTGCCATTCAAGGTAATACCAGGTACAATAGCAGGTGTCTGGTATCTGTAGAGACAACTGATCTTTGTCCAAATCTGTGAAGGAGTGGTACATGGTCCAATGTTTGAAACATAGCAATCTTAGCATTCTTACTCCTATTGTTCTATTAAGTGGTGGACCCAGGTAGGGAGTTGCTGTTTATGGCATTGGAGAGCCTGCCTATGATTTGTAATGGTCCCTATTATTTCTGATGACCACTAAGGTACTGTCTTTCATCAAATCAGTCCCAAGGAAAAGGAGACTGCTAAATCAGCTGCCGAAAAAATGGCTGTATTTGTATTCTGGACTGCCTCATTGATAACTGAATGCAGTGGGGAGCTGAGGGCAACAGTAGAGGTCAAAGTACCCCAGTCAACACTGTTGAGAGCCCATCTGGGCAGGTGTTGGCTCAAATGGCTCTGAGCACTATGGGACTTAACATCTATGGTCATCAGTCCCCTAGAACTTAGAACTACTTAAACCTAACTAACCTAAGGACAGCACACAACACCCAGCCATCACGAGGCAGAGAAAATCCCTGATCCCGCCGGGAATCGAACCCGGGAACCCGGGCGTGGGAAGCGAGAACGCTACCGCACGACCACGAGATGCGGGCTGGGCAGGTGTTCAGGGAAGTGAGACTGAAGGAGGGACAGGAAGATCGGGATGTGGTCACTTATCACACAGGTCATTGTGGATCCTCCAGTGGAGGAATGAGAGAAGACAAGGTCAATAGCTGAGATTGTTCCATGTGCCACAATGTGGGGGTACCAGTATTCAAGAAATAATGGTCAAGTTGTGCCAGTAAATTTTTGAGGTCTTTATCGTAGCCATTGACCATGGTTCCACCCCACGATGGGGTTATGGGTGTCGAAATCACCCAAGCTTAGAAAAGGTGGGGGGAGCTAAGAAACCAAGGCAAACATGTTCTAGGACACTCCACCACTGGGAAGAAGGTAAACACTGAAGATGGCAATATCCTGAAGTGCACTTATCCGAACAGCCAAAGCCTCCAATGGCATGTTAAGAGGCATAAGTTTGCTATATACTGTGTCCAGGTAAACTCCGCCCAACACCATGTCATAGGTAGCACAATTCTTATTATATCCCCAGAATTCATGAAGAGGTTGGGGTCCGTGATGCTGGAAACCAAATCTCCTGAAGGGCAATGTAGAGGGCAGGGGAAGTGCTGAAAGGGTGATGTAGTTCAACCATGTGGTGGAAAAAATCACTATAATGCCACTGGAAAATAATGTACTGTGAAGGGACCAAGGCGGCCGGTTATGCCCTAGGGTCACCTTCTGCCACTGGATGAGGCGTTATGGCATCAACACACATAGGTTTCAGGTTCAGTTGTGTGGTGCGACCTGGGGCCTCAGGGACTGACAGAATTTCCACCTTGTCTTCAGGAGGGGAACAAGCACAATCTCGTGGCCTGGGGGCTACCGGAATCTTCTTCTTCTTCTTCTTCTTCTTCTTCTTCTTCTTCTTCATCATCATCTTTCCTCTCCTTAGAGGATTTGGATGATTGCGTGGGCTTCTCTGTATCAGTTTCAATTAATGATGATGATTGCGAAGCCCTGCGAGCAGCAGCCTGTGGCTCCCTCAGTCACTGGCTGGTGTCCAGTTGTAAACTGGCAGAAACCTTGAAATTAAGTGTCCCAAGGAACCCCTTCCTGGTGATAGAAGCCAGAGGAAGGTGATTTTTCTCTGGCTGGGAGGTGGGAATCCGTATCACCAGTGGGTGAGAAGCCAACAATCTCAAATTGGGTGTGGGTGAGGAAGCAGCGAGAGGAGAGCACCAAACCACAGGGGAGCAGACATTGTTGAGCGGCCCTGAGGGCCCATTGCAGGAGCTGTACACACAGAAGTGGGTGATATCCTAGCTGTAGCGTATGACACTGTTATCCATGCCAGGTGCTACTGTTCGTACTTGTTCTTGGCCTCTCGATAAGTTAGTTTGTCGAGATTCTTATATACTTGTATTTTCTTTTCTCTCTTTTCTATCATCTGTGGCAAGCATCATCCTCCCTGGGCCAGTTTGCACCATATTGGTGCAAACTGGCCCAGGGAGAATGATGCTTGCCACAGATGATACAGGTTGCAACACGAAGACATATGTCGAAATTTCAAACACTTGAAGCACCGCATGGCAGGTAGGGGGGAAGGGAGGGGGGGCACATACAATTTCACACCGCATAAGTATACCATCACTGACCTTTTCAGGCCCTCAAAAGCCAAGATGAAAGCACTGGTAGCAGCCCTTTACTGTCCTCTGGCCCCCTATATACTTTGTACATCGCAGACAAAATGCACATCTCTTTGCTCCAAGTTGGTGCATAACTCCTCATCAGATTGCAAGAGCAGGTCTCAGTGAAAAATGATGGCCAAAATAATATTTGGACTATTATGGGTACTGACAGTCACCATTATGTCACCCAGCTTGTTACAAGTGAGCAGCACTTGTGACAGGGCAGGGGATGCTGTTTTGATTAAAACTGACCCACTTTTCACTTTAGAGATGGTTGCCACTTCCCTCAACTTGTCTTCTATGTTCTCCACAAACAATAAGAGCCTGTGACCAAGAAGGAATCCCCATCAGTTCTAATGCAAACCAAGTACTGGGGGCACTATTTCTCTGCTTGCCACTTAGCCCTATGTTCCTCCATGTCGTAGCTAAGGAAGAGAATATTTTAGGTTTGTATCTCTCCACATTAAATGAGGATTTCCCTTCCATAGATAATGCTCAGGCCGTATGGCTGCCAGTGGGATGTAACTTCTTTTGCGGCTCAGCCGCCGTAGTGGCATCCTCTCCAAACAGGGCCTCTCCCCATGGGCGCCACACAGCCCCAGCAACTACCTGGCCAGTAATCGATTGCTCGGAGTCCCCATGCCCCAGTCACGGCTGGCACATACTCCTTGGCATACATAGGAGTTTTCAGCTCCGGCACCAACAGTGCAATCCCTGCATGGTCACCGCCTACCATGCAAAGAGGAGAATATTTTGCCACAGGGTTATTATGCAAAATTTCATTATCTGCTGTATTATTCCACTAACTAAAGACTTTTCCGATGAGAGACTAATTCTTAAGGGCCATCGGCAGCTGGTGAAACAAAAAATGCTATGCATTTTGGAACAGCATAAGTAAAGATATTACATGTTTATTTTGCACTGATGATGAGCTTTTTTTGTAAGCTACTGTCCTCATTTTCCTCAGTCATAAACTTAACAATTGTCACAGAATCCTCTCACAACTGTGTCTGCACAACATGTTAGTGAGGTGACACTTTGTAAACTCCACTGTGTTTTAGCAAAAGAAGAAAATTCTAACATGACGGCATAAGAAATGTGTAGGTTTTACTCAAAATTCGCCATTCATTACACTTCTCTGAAAGTGCAAATGGTTAACAATCCTGGTGAAAATAAATCATTGTGTTCTCAGCAGATTTCCTTTTATATGCTAACCAAAGCAGAGGTGACAGATATTTTTGAATGGTCACCATACAAGTGTGGCCTTGTATGGGCTCCACTTAATATTTACAGGAAATGTGAGAGTAGGCTTCAGTTTAGAATGGCACTTCCCCTCCAGCACTCGACAATTCCCCTACAGTGTCTGCCCATAACCCCCACCGCTACCACTCACCCTTCATGTGCCAGGCCAACTGCGCATCTACAACCACAGTAATCTGCGCTAACATTACAGGGGTAACACAGGTTTACAGGGTCATTGGCAGTCATTATTTTTGTTTTAAAAGATATTTCATTAACTTTCTTCTGAAGCTGCAGATGTGATTCAGTTCTCTAGTGTAATGCAGGAGGTTAATATAAAGTGGGTTCCTGTTACTGAAAAAGGGCTTCAAAGAAGGGGCTTAACAATAGAACAGGGCACAAAGGATTTTGTTCCACTGAGAACAGGTGTTTCTGCCATGCTGTTCAAACAAGAGTGTTAAGGTGGAGGAGAGATATGAGAGACAGTAAGACAAAGACAGAGGGTATGGAAATCTTTCCACTTCTCTGCTTGCAGCCAGGATAACTGTGCTTATGTTGGTGAAATATGATCGAAGAGTCGAACATCACAGATATTACAAACATAGGCATTCATACCCAGTTCAAGACACCATGAACTCTTCTAAGAAGATCTTGCAGGATAACATCGCTGTAATCAGTAAATGGTAGTATAAGCATTTGCACAAGTTTCTTTTTATGGTCCAGAGGGAGATCTTTTTATACTTTTGTAGGGTATGGAGGGATGCTGATGCTTTGAGATTCTTGATAGCCATTTTGAGGTTTACTGGTTTTGCACTTACGTAGATACAACTGGAAGTCATCAGCATAAATGTGGTGTCTGCAGTAGGGCAAAACTAATGACATGTCATTGACACACAGTGAAAAGAGAAAAGGATCTAATACCGAACCCTGGGGGACAACTGATACTACCTGCCTCCATTGTGACTTAACCCGAATCATCCCAGCATTGCCATGTGGCAATGCAGCGCAAACGTTGTCGTTTCCGCGAATCGGCACTACACGCTTCTTGCGTCACAGATAATTGCATCGGAATTTCACTGTTGGAAACTCGAGCAGGCGTCTGGTACATGCTTGGGTCAGTTGTTGCTTTGCCATCAGTGAGAGAAGACTTGGAAAGTCAGCATGATGTCGGAGAAAGATGATCCCTCATATAAGGCAATGTAAAAGTTACTTTTGAATTATTTACTTATTCAATGCAGAATGATACCTATTGGAGATTCTTGTTGAAATATGTATCTTTATTTCAGTATTGTCATTTTCCAAAAAAATTGTATTTTAAAAGTAGTTTTATGGTATATTGTATTTTTGTTGCCATATGGCAATGTTAGGTCATACTGCACTTCTCCCTATTGTCGACAGTTTTGGTATGCTATTACATATTTTATGGCGTTTTGAATAGTTTTATTTAGAACTAAAGCTTGATTACAATAGATGAATAACTTTCTCTCTGTTTTCATGTTATTTTAGGCCCATTTAACTGAAAGAAGCCCTTGATTACTTAGAGAAAATTATGGATGAAGATGACGAGCCAACAGCATTGTATTTACAACCCCCTGAAACCGAAGATGGAGTTGTTAGCGGAGGTGATGACGAGGAAGATGAAGAAGGTGGGTTACCAGATAATGTGTGCCGTGGACAGTTAAAAGATAGTTGCGAAATAATTATGAAAAATGGCTGCCGTATTGAGACTATTGAACAAATAAAATCACAACAAAATGTGGAAGCAGAAACTGGAATAGATGACAAAATTTTGGAAAGTTTTAGAATGTTTTCAACAATCTGTGAGTACTAATAATGAAGATATTATGAACAAGCAATCTTGCAAGCCTTCAGTGAAGTTACAACATGTTCACTCAACAAGGTCTATGTGTACAATTCCATCATTCAACAAGAACGCAGATTTCAAATGGGTAGAAGACAAATCTGAACCAATTACTGCAGTATTTCCTCCCGCTAATTACCAGGATTGTTTGGGAATGCCACCCAATGAACAATTTGAGAAATTTTTCCATGATGCTATATTACAAAATATTTGTGATGAGTCAGGAAAGTATGCTATATTTCTTGGGAAGCCTAATCCAAACATTACCATGGAAGAGTTGAAAGTCTTTATTGGCATTTTACTTGTAACTGGCTTCAACTATCACCCATGTGTATGATCATTTTGGAGCAATGATGGTGATCTAAAGAATGAAATGTTCTCAAACGCTATGGAAAGAAACAGCTTTCAACAGATACTGCAGTTTCTTAACTTTGAGGGCAGTCAGAAAAAAGGAAGTGAGGGGGATAAAATGTGGAAATTACATCCCATTACAGACCATCTGAAAGCAAATAAGCAACACATTTCCATCCCAAGCAGAATCTTTCATATGACAAAAGTATGATAGCGTACTTCGGACGTCATGGCTGTAAGCAGTTTATAAAGAGAAAACCACTGTGATTTGGATACAAGGTTTGGTCTTTATGCACACAAGCAGGTTACCTAATAAATTTCAAAATATACCATGGTCAAAATCCACGAACGATTCAAAAGTATGACTTGTGACTATTATCAATGAGTTTGAAACAGCTGTCCAGCAGCTCCAGTTCTCATTTTATTTTGATAATTTATTTACTGGATTTCCATTGTTAGCAGAGCTGAAAGCTCATGAGTTCTATGGAACAGGAAATATCTGTGAGAACAGAATTCCGAAAAACTGTCCACTTGAAAGCAAAACAGTTCTAAAGAAAAGGTCAAGAGGATATGTTACTTTTATCAAAATGGAGGACACTGGTATAATTGTCACCAAATGGTTACATAATGCTGTTGTAAATGTTGCACAGAAATCATATGGAAAGAATCCCATTTCGTTGGTGCAGTGTTATTCCGGAGAACACAAAACAAAATCAGTGTTAGAATACAACAGATCACTGGGAGGCATGGACCAAATGGACCTGAATGTAAACCTTTATCAAACCACGAATCATGGTAAAAAAAGGTGGAGTTGCATCATGGTTGGTTGATGTGTGTGTGCATAATGCATGGCAGCTACATAGAATTACCCATCCTACCATATCTCACTTAGAATTTCGCCACCACATTGCCATCTACTACTGCAATCACTATGGAGAAAAATCCAAAGGCCCAGGTCGCAGGCGTGCATTACAAGATACAACTTATGAAAATCTACGTTATGATGGACTTAACCATTGTCCAGTTTCAACTGAGAAGAAAAGGAGATGTGCTGGTGAAAACTGCTCCACAATCGGTCGAACTGCATGCTCAGATTGTGAAACTGTACTATGCATAGAATGTTTTCAAAATTACCATTTCAAAATTTAAAAAAGGTTCTAAACACATGTACGATATTTCTGTATGTTCATATTTCAAGCAAATAATGAAATTTATCGTGTCTGTATGCAATAAAAGCTAGTATGGATTGAAAAATTCTTGGAGTATTATTTTCCTCTGTATGACCCAGAACTGCCATATGGCAAAGCACTGTTGGGAGAAAGCGAGAAGTGTGAAAAGAAAAGTATTGATAGTTTTTAGTTACAGGCATCTCTCTAGTTATGGTTATGAACATTTTTCGTACTTTTTGAAAAAAAAAATTCAGGACATAATGGTTTAATGGTGCTGCGCACGATACATCACTGGTGAGACATCAGATATGAGCAAAACAATTGCACTGCAATGGCCGAGAAATTTAGCCTGCTAAGTTTAGCAAGCAAAATGTTGAAGTCAACAATGTCAAAGGCTTTCCAGAAGTCTAAAACGTACATAATACTCGCCTCTGGTGTACCCATGGCAAATTAAAACAAAACACATCAAGTCTCTGTTGCACATGCCTCCTTCTACAAGCTAAAAATTGCATGCAGAATGTGTTAAACATGTTTTGCAAACCTCCACATCGTGCTCAACTCCAGGTTGTGAATAATTGTAGTGAAACTTGAAATCTGTAGAGTGGCCATAGTAGATACAGTCAACAAACCAATAGGTAAGTGTGTGTCTGTTATTACTCAATACATAATCTCTGTCTGGAGCAGAAAGCTCAACAGTGTGTTCAACTTCTTGTGAACTAGACACAACAGAACTGATGTCTGCATTCCCTGGCTGTGACATGTTCATCTTGCCATTCAGTAGCTCTGGAAACAAGAACAACATAAAGTTAAATCTCTGTATCTCAAAGTGTCAGAACTAAGATCTAAATCAAATGCCACAAATCAACAATATGGATTACATTATGCACAGATAAAAATCAGCTGTAAATGCCCAGATTTGGAGAAAAGAAAGTGTAATGTCTGGACATACAGAAGCAGGTTTAATACAGTGTGTTTCAAAACGAATATACAGGTTTAGGGCTTTGTAGCATTTATTATGTTCATCTTACAAATATAAATAATGCATCAAATGAAAGAGCAACTCAAACAGTTTTGTTTGTATACCTGTACACAAAGGGAAGAGACTGTAACAACCAAGAGTGACTAAAGAACATGCTGAACAAGTGAGAGCCTTTCACGCGTAGCACCAAGAATCAGTTCGGATGGCTAGTCACGATTTAGCATTTCCAGCGATTGTATATTTCAACTATTATGAAAAGGATAAAGTGCTACCCACCATAAAGATGACTTGTGGGAGTTGCAGATACGTGCAACGAAAAGACTGTTACACACTGAACTTACAGCCAAAGCCTTCTTCAGAGAAGTCTGGCTACAGCGGACAGAGATAGTAATTGTGCACTTTTTGTGTGCTTGTGTGTGATACGTATATGTTTTTCTTTCTTTTCTGAAGACAGTGTTGGCTGAAAGCTCAGACTGTAACAGTCTTTTCATTGTGCCTTTCTGCAATTCAATGTGCATCTTTACAGTATAAGGAAATCTATTATTTTCACCATTGTTGATATTCCAACCTGGATTTTCCATTAACTAATATGTCTTAGCAATACTTCGTTACATACTTCTTTCCTGCTCATTCCTTAACTCCCTTGAAGCTGGAAATTTCTCTCACATTACTGTTTACAATAGTTAGTGAAGCCTGATTATCTTTTCATATTTTAAATATGATTAATTCAGTAATGGCTGGATATTCTGTACAATATTGTTTCATTTGCAGGACACAAAATGTGCTAAAAAGGCTCAAACATTATGTCAGTTCTGTGACTATTAGTTATCAACACCAAGTGGAGGGGGAGGGCAGGAGGGGGTCAGAGGTGCAACAAGGAGAATTATTTAGTTGCTTAAACAGAAACTTTACAGATTCTTCCCACTTTATATAGTTTTATATTTATAGTTCATGTAATTATATTGTCATGCTGATTGAACTTTCCTGATGTAAGAAATGTTACTGAGGCTCCTAAGCACTGTCTGGGCCAGGCGATCTCATCATCAAAACTCTGCTGCTCTTTGATAAAGCGCTTTAGAGTCATCTTCAGGCTTTTGCAACATTCATACAAGACATTATAACACAGACTCAAAAACAGTAGTAAGGGTTTTTCCTGGCTGTATTCAGACAGTGCTTGGTAGCTACCTATTTTTCTACTTACCCTAACTATGAACAGTGTTGGTGTGCTTCTCAGATGAGCAATGTAATATCTCTAGCAGATGCACATCCACGAAGCTCTCGCTAAGTTAAGTGATTAATATTGGAATAAGAGATAATTTAGTTAATATTACATTTTAGACTAGTGCATTTACTTCTTCACTAGGCTATCCAATGAAGGTTTTGCTTTTCTGAGCTTATTTAGATTGAAAAGAAAGTATTTCATAAAGGCCAGTAGTCGATAGCTTTGCTTACATTTTAGGTGTAAAATTCATGCAAGTGTAGATTTTTATTTCTTTGACTAGACTTAGCAGTTCAAAGTTAAATTAATTCGGGTCTGTCATATAGAGTTTCAAAAGTAAGTTTAAAGGTTTGTTTACATTAGCGTTTAGTTACATATTAGCACAGGTTACTAAACTTCAGTGCTCTTGTGCCAAGTTATTTTCTGCTTTTGTGTAAATTTTTCTATCAACCATGTGTGACAAATGTGGTGGTTGCTGCAGAAATCTGATGGACGGGGTCTTCTGTGAAGACCGTAGGTTATCATTTCACTGGGGTGAATGTAGTGGTGAAGAAGCAGGGCTATATAATGAGGCTCTTCCATGACAATGCGAATTATGTAGAGGACAGAAAACTTGCTGAATGGGACGCAAAACTTTGTGCCCTTAAGGCTGAATTAGAAACCATGAATTTGGAATTATGAAGGCTAAGGCAGGAAAACGAGATGGGGTGCTGGGAAAAGGTAGCAAGCAATTGGCAAAAAAAGGACACTGTTGAAAAAACTTTTGAATTTCAGTTAGGAAATCAGTTTGGCTTGCTATCTGAAGTAGTGGAGGAAGGGGCTCATCCACATGTAGTTGAATGTAGGCTGAAGCATAATATTAGCTTAAAGAAAAAAGACAGATCGAGATCACATCAGAACAGGAAAAGAAGAATTCTACTTTTAGGTAACAGTCATGGGAGGAGTGTAGGTAGCAGATTCAGAAGAAATTAGGTGCAGGGTACCAGGTCACAAGTTTTGTGAAACCAAGTGCTAGCCTTAGGCAGGTGACAGAAAACTTAGATCAGATCTGCAGGGACTTTGAGAAGGAAGATCAGGTAATTATAGTTGGGTGAGCAGGAAACAACCTTCTACAGTTTGGTACAGTTTTGAGTCGATCAGCACTTTGAAATTTGTGCATGTGAACTACAGCTAAATAATACAGTGTTGATATTAGCAACAGTTTACAGGTCCACACTAGTAGAAGATTGGGAGCTGTTCATAAAATAGTCAGACTGCCTATTATGCTGTCTGTGAGACAAAATGAAGAAGTTATTAATCTATGGTGATTTCAGTGTAAACGTTCTAAGCAATTCTGATAGGTAAAGTGAACTAGAAGAGTTGTTAATGACATATAACTTACAATCAAAGATCAATTTTCCTACACATACAGCTCTTAAGACGGTAAAACATTAGCACTCTAATAGATAATGCATTTGTACAGCAAGAGGATGTAAAACTAACACATCCTTTCCTTGTGATAAATGGATAATCAGATCACAATGCACAACTGATTAACTTACAAAATTGTTGGGGATATGTGAACAAACATTTTCCAGCGTGCATAGTGGCGCACAAGATATGATGTGCAGAGTGCATTAGACTCTGTGGAATACGCATGTTCCGTGATTGTTGATGGGCAACGTAATATATTTGCATAACCAAATGTATTAATAGGTGTTGTGTGAATCAAGCTAAAGTTTATTTTGTACCTTAAATAGTTGTTACTTGTCATTTAGCTGCGTTAATCTGCATTAACTAAGACAGGTTATGGGCCCAGCTACTGGATTAAAGCAAAATAATAAGCTTTAAGGTGATGTGTATTTGCACAAAAAGTGCGCGGAAGTTCATATAAAGTTGGATTGTGTACGCTATATGAAGAAGAAAAATAACTGTTAAATGAGTACAACACAGATACCGCAAATAGAGTGGCTTGTAGGGGGCAAAAATTACGCGACCTGGAAATTTTCCGTTGAGGCATCTTTGCACTTGGACGACTTAAGGGGAATCATAAACAGTAAATTGTAACCTACGGAATCAAGTTTTGTGATTAAGGATCAGAAGGGGAAATCAAAACTAATCCTTTTGATTGATCCATTGAATTATGTTCACATAGAAAAGGCTATGTCAGCAAAAGAGGTATGGGACATACTGAAAAACTCATCTGAAGATGGTGGTTTAACCAGAAAAGTAGGATTACTTCATCAGCTGATAACCACAAGATTGAGTAAGTGTAAAAGTGTGGATGAATATGTGAATAAAATAATTTCAACCTCCAATCGTCTGAGGAATATTGGTTTTGAAGTTGCGCTTGAATGGATTGGAACTTTATTGTTAGCTAGACTACCAGAGAAATATTCGCCAATGATTATGGGTTTGGAAAGTTTGGGAATACCCATTACAGCGGATAGTGTTAAAGTAAAGATTATACAGGACATGAAGAATGAACCAGATTATAATGCTTCAGAAAAAGAAACAGCATCGGCTTTATACTCTTAGTACAAGAAGAAGCCAATAATATGTTTCAGATACCAGAAAATTGGACATATTGATTCACAGTGTAATGAAAAGTTATGTATAAAAGAAAAGAAGCATGTTAATTCTAGTAGTCTTGAGAGAAAGACTACCCATAAAGGTAAGTCATTTTCTGGTTTTTTTCTCTTTTAATGAAGCGAGTGACAATCAAGCAGAATGGTTCCTAGATTCAGGAGCATCTGTGCGCATTACCAAAGCTCCATCAGGTTTGTATGATGTTCAGTCAAGGACTGACATTGGTATTCCACAGTTGACAGATCTAAGTTAAAGTGTGAACTTGCAGGAAAAGTGGGTCTTAATTTGCTTGTGAACGGGGAAAAGGAAATTGTTACTGCTCATGATGTACATTATGTAAAGAATATTGCAACTAACTTGTTGTCAGTAAGTGAAATAGTAAAGAAGGGTAATAAAGTTATCTTAGCTATAGAGGGAGCCAAAGTGATAGACTCTTGTGGTGATACTGTAGCTACTAGAAGTAATGTAAGAGGTATTTACTAATTGAATACAGTTCAAAATACTGCTGAAACATGAAATCACTAGGTTTATGCTGCAAAAGGTTTCTTGTGGCATAGGAGACTTGGACATTTGAATAGGAAAAGTATGACTTTACTGGAGAATGTGGCAACTGGGATGGAAAATTATAGAATGAATAACATCCAATGGGAGGTGTGTTTGCAAGGGAAGCAGGCTAGATTGCCATTTAAATCGAGTCAGAGCAGATCTACCGAAGTCTTGAAACTCATACACTCAGATCTCTGTGGACCTCCTAAAGAGGTAGCTTCTATTTCCTGACATTCATAGATGATTTTTCTAGCTACATGTATGTTTATTTTATAAGTAGCTAGGATCAAGTGAATGATGTATTTGTTGTTTATTGCAAAATGGTCGAAAGACAGACTGGGAAGAAAATTAAAATTATTAGATCAAACAATGGATCAGAATATGTAAACAGACAGTTTAAGGAACAGTTGAATGGAATGGGTATTAGGCATCCGACTACCCTTCGCTACAGTCCTCCTCAGAATGGAGTTGCAAAACGAGCCAACAGAACTACTGTAGAAAAGGCAAGAAGTATCTTAAGCGACGATGAGCTACCTAAGTGTTTTTGGGCAGAGGCTGTGTCAACAGCAGTGTATTTAATTAACAGATAATCTACCAAAGCTGTGAGACACAAGACACCTTATGAAGTATGGACTGGGAAGAAACTGGATCTAAAGCTCATAAAAGTCTTTGGATGTGATGCCATGGTTCAGATTCCAAAACCATTAAGAGGAAAATGGGATGCAAAATCTCAAAAATATATTTTTGTTGGCTACTGTGAGGATTCAAAACGCTACAGATTTTATACTCCTGTGAATAAGAAGATAAGTAGTAGAGACGTAGAATTTTTATAGGATTGTAGACCTAAAATAAAGGAAAGTAGTCAAAATGATACAGTAATGCAACCAAGCGTGATGTTGATAGTGCTGAAACAGAGGAAGATAAGAATAAAGAGGAAGCTGATGTGCTACCTGAGAATCAAATTGAGGAAGGAGATTCAACAGAGGAAGTCAGTTTAAGGCGGTCTTCACATATAGCAAAACCAAAAGAATAGCCAGAGTATGAAATGTATGCTGCCCAAACAGTCAACAATGAACCAATCACAGCTGATGAAGCTTTAGCAAGTTCAAATGCTCAAGATTGGAAAAAGGCTATTGAAAAGGAGCTGCAATCTTTTGTGGATAATGATACATATGAATGGGTTGACATGCCTGAAAATAAAAAGCCACTAAAGAACAAGATGGGTGTTTAATATTAAAAATCCTGAGAGTGCAATACCAAAATTCAAAGCCAGATTGGTAGTTAAAGGATATTCCCAGAAAGAAGGAATCGATTACAATGAAACTCTCTCACCAGTGGTGAAGTATTCATCATTAAGATAACTTTTAGCTCTTGCAGTAAGGGAAGACTTATTAATTCATCAAATGGATGTGAAAACAGCCTACCCAAATGGAAGGCTGCAAGAGGAAATATATGTGATTCCATCTGATGAAGTTAAGCAACCTTATCAAGGGAAAAGAAGAATTTGGCATTTGAAGAACAGCACATGTGGATTGAAGCAAAGTGGCCATTGCTGGAATAAATGTTTACATAAAACTTTGATAAAACTAGGCATGTTATAGTCAAAGGCAGATCCAAGTATATATCATAAAAGGAGCAATGAAGAAATTGCAATCATGGCCACATGGGTAGATGACTTCTCTACCCAGCGGTTCCTACCCCTGTAACCGACCCCGCTGCAAAACCTGCCCCATGCATCCCCCCCACAACCACCTACTCCAGCCCCGCTACTGGTAAAACATACACAATTCAAGGCAGGGCCACGTGTGAAACTACACGTCATTTATCAGCTGACATGCCTGCACTGCACAGCCTTTTACATTGGTATGACAGCAACTAAACTGGCTGAGCGCATGAACGGACACAGACGAACTGTCCACCTAGGAGATGGCCAATACCCAGTAGCGGAGCATGCCCTCCAGCATAATTCTAGGGACCTAGGAACCTGCTACACAGTATGTGCCATTTGGCTTCTCCCACTCAACACCAGTCCCTCTGAACTGCGGAGATGGGAACTTGCACTCCAACACATCCTTTCATCCCGCCATCCCCCTGGACTGAACCTACGTTAAACAACCTCACTCCCATTTACTCTTCAGTCTTCTCCTCTTTCCCTTTCCTCTTTAGCCATTCACGCATCTTTTCATCCTACATAGTTGTGTTTATCTTTATACTATATACCTCTTTACTTCTGTATGCATCCTCTTTGGTTTGAAGCTGGCACAGTACTTACAGTAGAATATCTTTGGCTTCCCTCTGACAACCATGCCTCCATCCTTGCTACCCTCCCTGTTTTCCTTTCCCTGTTGCTTCATAACCTGTGTTGTGAGTAACTGAATCCACTTTCCCTTCTTCCCTTTCTTTCCCCTCTCTCCTCCCTGATGAAGGAAAATTTGTTCCGAAAGCTAGGAATGTAAATGTTCGGTTCTGTTTTTTGTGTATCTATCGGCTGTACTGAGCTGAGGTAAGTACTGGCCAGCCGCTCTATCTCTTTGTTAATACTCTGCATACTTTCACTTTCTGATATCTTACGGAATAATATTTTGTGGTAGCTCAACACTTTGGCAAAAAGTATACACTGGTCAAAAGAAAGTGGTTAGAATAATGTGTGGGGCTCATAGTCACACACCTTGTAGGCATCAGTTTAAAAGGTTAGGAATTCTTACAACAGTCTCACAGTACATTTATGCTGTAATGAACACAATAGTGACATTCATGAATATAATACCAGAAAGAAGACAGACTTACACTATCCTCTACTTAACCTATCTTTCGCACAAAAAGGGGTAAAATATGCTGCTGTAAAACTTTTTGATAAATTACCAGATGAAATAAAATGTCTGACAGACAGCAGTAATAGTTTCAAAAATAAATGGAAATCATATCTCCTTGACAACTCCTTCTATACCATAGGTGAATTCTTGAACAGGAATAAATAAATCTATAGTTGTAATATATGCTTTTGTGCCATTTAAGGGTAGGGGGTATATAATAAAAATATTAAGCTTTAAAAAATCTTGATTTATCTGTGCATTTCTTATGTACTTGACACATTCCATGTCGTAACAGTCACCGTGGGGCTGATCAAAAGATGACGTAACTACCTAACAAACAATGATGACAACAGCAATGATGGTGATGGTACCAGAATGCTCAACCTCATCAACATCACTGATTTTAATGGACATGAGCATATTCATTCAATGAAGAGACAAAAGGCTTTGCTCACAAGAAACATTACAAAAATCGTAAACGTTTACTAGCAACTTATATTTATTTTTGGCAATGTCGGTACTTATCAGAGTGAGAATGTTCCACAGCCTTCTATGTTACACTGGGATGTCCAGTGGCAAACAATTTTCACAAACTGACAAAGTTTCAGGAAACCTGTCAAGAGGAGTGGTATCTCACTCTCCTGTTCCAAGATAACGCAATCCGTCTAGGGTGTATTACTAATGTCTTCGATCTCTGGCCAAGCTGGCTTCCCACAATGCTATCACTTAGCTTGCTACACTGAGCTGTTGCCTGTGCCACCATCTCACTTCATAGATGATGAATTCGCATTATACTACAACATTTGCTACACGTGGCAGTTTAATAAAAAAGGTGAGAGCTCTTTATGTGTATTGGCTTTTTCCTGTAAAATTTATTAAAACAAATTCTCTGTACAATTATGTTTCCAGGTAGTTTTAACAGATGGCCTTGCCACAGTGGATACACCGGTTCCCGCGAGATCACCGAAGTTAAGCACTGTCGGGTGTGGTCGGCACTTGGATGGGTGACCATCCAGGCCACCATGCGCTGTTGCCATTTTACGGGGTGCACTCAGCCTCGTAATGCCAACTGAGGAGCTACTCGACCGAATAGTAGCGGCTTTGGTCAAGAATACCATCATTACGACCAGGACAGCAGTGTGCTGACCCCACACCCCTCCTATCCGCATCCTCCTCTGAGGATGACGTGGCGATCCGATGGTCCCGATGGGCCATTTATGGCCTGTAGGTGGAGTGCTGGCAGGTTAAACAGAATGGGGTGAATGACAGTGCCCATTTCATCTTCATGAAAAGAAGAATTTTGGTTTGCATGAATTAAATATTGAGATGAAACCTGGTAACAGATATGAAAGAGGCACAGATGACCCTCCCAACCTCTGCCGATGCCAACTGCCTGTCCTCCTGCTACCAAAGGTTGTGTGTCTTCCACGATTTTCCCAGCCATCACCGGAAAATCCACAATGAAGAGTGGACAGCAAAGATGATTTATGGATATATGTGACTGTAGGCTTTCCCAGCATAAACTATTGATGAAGGTTTCTCAGGTCTCCAGCTGGGTGGTAGCGTTGATATCTCACGACGTTTCGGGAAGTGTCACACTACCCATCTTCTGGCGAAGTGTCGAGATTCACAGAGAGCGGGCTATTTATGTGTGCGGTCACCTCCCTCCACTACACCTCGGGTGGCTGTGGTGGACCAGCGGCGTGCATGCGGTGGTGGGGATGGCGGTCGCCCTCGGCGACCACGTTCGGTTCTCTGTGTAAGCATTCTGTCTGCATCCGCAGCAGAGGACATTGACAGGAGCACTCCCGACGGATTGCCGCTATTGCAGGGTTCCATGCTGCGCTGAGTTGGTATCCATCATCTCTGTTGACCAGATTGTCATGAATCCTTGTTTCTACGGGTTCTTTGATAACGCTTTCCCAGAAGCCAGATGTGTGGCACAATATCTTTGTGTTTTCAAAGTTGAAGGTGTGTTCTTCATTTATGCTGTGTTCTGCTATGGCTGATTTTTCTGTGTGACCTAGTCGCACACATCTGATATGTCTTCGCAGCGTTTAGATACACAGCGCTGTGTTTGCCCAATGAATTGTTTTCCGCATTCGTATGGTATGCTGTATACTCCTGGTGTGTTACGTTTCAGCGCATCTTTAGCAGAACCTAGGAGCTCCCTCGTCTTCGGTGGTGGTCGGAGAATGGTTCTGATATTGTATTTGCACAGAAGTCGAGCAATTTTGGCCGAGAGTGGACCCACGTACAGAAGGAACGCGAGTCGTTTCTCTCCTTCTTCGTCGTCATCTTCTTCTGGGGTTCTCACTGCTTCCTTCTTCCTTTTAAGCACCCTGTTGATCTGTGTTTCGCTGTAGCCATTTTGTTGGAAGACTTCCCTCAGGTGGTGCAGCTCGGATGGTAGGCTGTCTTTGTCGCAGATGGTGCGCACCCTATGTACAAGGTGGTCAGTACTGTTTGTCTTTGTGCTGGATGGTAGCAGCTTGTTGCATGAAGGTATAGGTCTGTGTGTGTCTTCTTCCTATGCACTGCATGGCCTACTACAGAAGGAACGCGAGTCGTTTGTCTCCTTCTTCTTCACCTTCTTCTTCTGGGGTTCTCACTGCTTCCTTCTTCCTTTTAAGAACCCTGTTGATCTGCGTTTCGCTGTAGCCATTTTGTTGGAAGACTTCCCTCAGGTGTTGCAGCTCGGATGGTAGGCTGTCTTTGTCGCAGATGGTGCACACCCTATGTACCACGGTGGTCAGTACTGTTTGTCTTTGTGCTGGATGGTAGCAGCTTGTTGCATGAAGGTGTAGGTCTGTGCGTGTCTTCTTCCTATGTACTGCATGGCCTAGCGAACCACCTGCCTCCCTCTTAATTAAAATATCAAGGAAGGGGAGACATCCATTTTCCTCCATTTCCATTGTAAATTTGATGTTTGGATGGATGCTGTTGAGGTGTTCCAGAAACTCATCTAGTGCCTGTTTGCCAAGTCCCCACACAACAGAAGTGTCATCGGCATAGCAGAAGAAGTGCTTTGGTTTCTGTCTGGCATTATGAAGGGCCACCTCCTTGAAATGTTCCATACGGAGGTGTGCAATCGCAGGAGCCAATGGGGAGGTCATGGCCACACCGTCGATCTGCTCGAAGAATTCCCTGTTGCACTGAAAGTAGGTGGTTGTTAGTGCGTGTTCGAAGAGGCTGACTGTTTGTGGTTCAAAGAGCTGGGCTAAAAGTGCCAAGGAGTCTTGAAGGGGCACTTTCATGAAAAGCGACGTCACGTCGAAGCTCACGAGTAGGTCCTCCCTTTGTAGCCGCATGTCCCTGAGTATTTTTACGAATTTGGCTGAGTTTCTCACAAGGTTGCTGCAGTGTCCCACAGATGTGTGCAACTAGGTCACACTGAAAAATCAGCCATAGCAGAACACAGCATAAATGAAGAACACAGCTTCAACTTCGAAAACACGAAGGTACTGTGCCGAGCATCTGGCTTCTGGGAAAGCGTCATCAAAGAATCCGTAGAAATATGGATTCACGACAATCTGGTCAACAGAGATGAGGGATACCAACCCAGCACAGCACGGAACCCTGAGATAGCGGCAATCCGTCGGGAGCGCGCCCGTCAACATCCTCTGCCGCAGACAGAATGCTTACACCGAGAACCGAACGCGGCCGCCGAGGGCGACCGCCATCCCCACCACTGTGTGCACGCCACTGGTCCACCGCAGCCACCTGAGGTCTAGTGGAGGGGGGTGACCGCACACATAAATAGCCCGCTCTCCGTGAATCTCGACACTTCGCCAGAAGATGGGTAGTATGACACTTCCCGAAACGTCGCGAGACATCAACACTACCACCTGGCTGGAGACCCGAGAAACTTTCATCGATGATTAAGGGGTGTTAAATTATTGCAACAAGATACAATTTTGAAATATAAATAGGTTTTTTTGAGGAAAATCCTGCAATGTCATCCCTTGGGAGATTGAGGGAGGCCACCACTCCTAGACAAACATGCACAGAATTCAATGGATTCCAACCTCCCCATTTACATTCACATACATATTTCACAAGCCACCATATGGTGCAATGAGGAGGGTACCTTGTACAACTACTAGTCCCTCCCTTTACTGTTCCACTCACTAATGGAGCAAGGAAAAACTGTCTGTTTACGCCTCTGTATGAGTCTTAATCCCCCTTACAGTGTTGCACAGTCCTTATGCATGATGTACATTGGTGGTAGAAGAATCATTCTGAAGTCATTCCCCAATGCTGGTCCTCTGAACGTCCCCATCAGTGTTTCTCGAAAAGAATGTCTTCTCACCTCCAGGAATTCCCATTTGAGTTATATAGCACTTAAGCATGTCACATGTTGAGCAAACTTACCAGGAACAACTCTAGCAGCACAGCTCTGAACTGCTTCAATGTCTTCCTTTAATCTGGTCTGGTGGGGATCCCAAACACTCAGCAGTACTCAAGAATGCATATCACTAGTCTTCTAGACACGTTCTGTGTCATTTACGGATGAGCTGCACTTTACTAAAATTCTCCTAATACACCAAAGTCGACCATTCGCTTTCCCTACTACTCACCTGAGGTGCTCACAGCATTTCATATCACTGAGCAATGTTATGTATAGATATTTAATCAATGTGACTGTGTCAATCGGTATGCAAATGCTGTATTCAAACATTATGGAATTGTTTTTCTACTCATCTGCTTTAATTAATTTTTTACTCATCTGCTTTAACTTGATTTTTCTATATTTACAGCAAGTTGCCATTCTTCAAATCAAATAGAAATACTGTCCAAGCCATCCTGTACCCTCCTACAGTCACTCAAGGAGGGCACCTTCCCATACATTACAGTGGCATCAGTGAGCAGTCATAGATTTCTGCTCACCCTATCAGTCAGATTGTATATGTACATAGAGTATAAGAGCAGTCCTTTCAAGCCTCCCTGTGGCACTCCTAATGATGGCCTTGCTCCTGATGAACAATTACCATCTAGGGAAGTATACTGGGTTCTACTGCTTACCAAGTCTTTAAGCCACTCACATATCAGACAAACTATTCTCTATCCTTGAATCTTTGTTAATAGTCTGCAATATGGCAATGTGCAAAACACTATCCAGATATAGAATGGTTCACAGGACATTGTGCAAGGAAAGAACAAGCAGACTTTTAGATGACTGTTGCTTTCTAAATCTGTGGCGACTTGTGAACAGAAGCTTTTCTGTGTCAAGATAATATATTTGTATTTAGAATATGCTCAAGAATTCTGCAGTGAACCAACATTAAGGATATTGGTTCGTAATTATTATATACAAGAGTCATGTGCATCTCTTTCCAGCTGCTTGGCACTTTGCACTGTGTTTGACATCACAATAAATGCAAGACAGTGGGGTCAATGTCGAAGAACACACTCTATAAAATGAAATTGTGATTCTATCCATACCTGGCGATTTATTTGTTTCCAATACTTTCAGTTGCTTCCTCATGCCAGTGATGGCTATTTCAATGTCCCCCATATGGGAATGTGTGACACTCAAACCCCATTATCTCATACACTGCCTATCCCACTGCTGTAACACGCTGTTATTATTACACAGCATTCCCCTTGATTACAGGGACACTAAAAGTATGTGATGAGTTATGCTATGAGTGATGATTGAGAATTAGAAAGAACTGTTCACCCATTTCACTTTCAAAAAGAGAAAAACTACAGTGGAAACTTAACTCAATAATGTAAATACATGTGGCTACTCACTGATAGAAATCATATTGTCCACTCAAATTTTAATAAATTCAAATCTCCAATTGTTTTCGAGATTGGTCCAGATGACACACTAAACCACATAGCATTTCAAATGTCCACCCTAATGTTACCAATATGGATAATTTGTTTGCTTCATTACTGCATTTGACAGCTTGGTTACTGCAGCTTGTAAAAAACTTTTATTTGATAAGTAAGTCAAAATTGCATAAAAAATTGTATGTCAGTAGATTAAATAGAGAATAATATCATGTACATGAATATTTGTATGCACGTCAATGCTCACGTATGTGTCCTCTCCTCAAAATAAAATTAAAATAATTTTGACATAAGAAATTTAAAAAATGATATGAGCCTTAACCAAAGAGTGGTATCAAACCTTTTCTGTCTACAAAAGTATGTGACCCCAGAGATAAAACTACAAGGAATGAGATCAGGAGAATGTGATACTCACAGTCAAGTCATTGACACCATTATCCAGTTCACGTCCCATAGTGTTACAAATAATGTGGAGTACTTATGTATAACACACTATAGTAATTTGTTATGTTCTAATTTTTGAATGTTTTTCACAAGAAAACATACGTTCTTTCCAGTCACACATACAACCAATCCTTGGACTATACTGATCTGTAACTTATGATGAAAGTGAATATTCTGCCATGGTTAGTTGGAACATGTATCAGGTAGCCCACCACAACTGTAATTTACAAAAGTTACAAATATAAACTTATCCCCATACTAAGACATTGTCACTGAGGAGACAATGAGTGGTTCAGCAGACTCACATGAGTGAATATTATCAGCAGATTGTCTAACAAAATGAACTTTAAGTACGGGTATTGGTTATAAACTTCAGTTGTTGCATCCCACCTGGAATGTGTTGCTCCTGAACTCACATTATTATTAATAAAAATGAAGGATTTTTGGACACACATTTACGCTATTTTTCTTTAGTTTGGAAGTTAGGGACATGCTACCTTAAAGATCATAAAATTATTTCTGTGACACACTGTAAATGACATCAAAGTTCAATAATCATTTTTTTTAAGTCTCTTTCCAGCTTATTCACTGCTGAGAAGTACCAGTCAGCAGCACTTAACAATTCCTTATTTTTATTTGTCAACCTGGGTTACCTCAGTTGTTCTGGTATTTTTCCATTCAATTTTTTTAAATATTTTTTGTGAGCCTAACAATATTGATACATAAATATAAATCATCTTGTTGGTCACTAGCAGAATTTCATGATGTGGCAGTGTTTTCAGGTAATTAAACTAGAATGGTTTCATCAATGATCATATTAATATTACACAAAGTTTTCGTTTAAATTTCCAGGATTACAACTCGATAATAGATTTCGTTGGGAGAACATACCACAGAATTGCTTCAGCATAAATTGTGTGATAAGAATCAATTGTGGTGTAAATTCAAGATCATGTAGAAACCTGTTCAAGGAACTTTGTACTCTAACCGCTTCTCAGTATATTTATTCCTTAATGAGATTTGTTGCAAGTAATATACCTCTATTTCCAACCAAAAATCCAATACACAGTTTCAATACTAGGAATAAGAACAATCTACATAAAGACTTAAAATCACTTACCTTGGTCCAAAAAGGGGTGCAGTATTCAGGAAAACACATTTTTCAATAATGGCAGCAACTATTAAAAACTTGGTTTCAGATAAAGCATGGTTTAAACACAGTTTGAAAGACTTTTTGATAGGTGACTCCTCCTCCTCTATAGATGAATACCATAACAGAGACAGCTAAGCTAGCTTAATTAAAAATACCTGTTAGATTTCAGTTTTGACAGCACTTGGTCACAACAGTCAAGATTAGGTATTCTGTGTATGGTAAATTGATTAATAGTGCATAACAATATTTCATTCTGACAACATGTTAATTCTGCAAATATTAGCTGTTCCAGTTTACTGCATTGTATTCACCTATTTTGACAATCTCGTGACAAATGATCAGGGTAGTAAGTATTATATTAAAATGTTTTATGTTATTATGTTATACTTTCAGACATGTTTCACACACATGAGAATCATCTCATTTTTTGGGTCTACGGAATGAAAACTGAATCTAAGCCAATCCAAGACCTGTATACCGAAGACACACTTTTATCTTTTTTTAGATATCACAGTAATTTAATAGTGTGTGGATAACTATCAATCCTTTTGGAAATATTAAATTTTGCTTATTTCAAGGAAAATTCATGTCTTGAGGCATTGAGGCATGACACACTTCAACCTCAAGGACTATTATGTAAAGAAGGAAAGTTTTAAAATCTTGAACCCCCCCCCCCCCCCCCCATAAATATCTGTACAACTGTGTACGTACCTGTTACATTAAACATTATTCTCTGACTGCAGATGTGCCACACTATTAGTGCTACTCTCTCTACTATTACTTGCACTTCATATGGGCCTGGAGCATACACAGGAGAAGGGTATGACACATTCCAGTATCTAACAGCGTCGTGACCTGTGCTCTGGAAGAGAAGTGTGAATTAACAAAAGTTTGCAAAATTACATACTGATATGTACCACATTCAGTCCAATACTTACACTTGACTGGTGCTGGGGTAAGGCATTATCACGCCATAGGAACAAGAATGTCCCAGATGGAGCATCACCCAGTACATCAAACAACTCTGCCTTGAATGTTATATTTGCACCCAGTACAACAGGACCATTGTGTGACAATGTCACAAAATAGCAATTACCTAAAAAGTGTACACAAATTCAATTATTTATTAATTTCACAACTTGCTCCTGTGCTACAATGAATAAAACTACTCTTACTTCTTTGATACTAATGTTATCGTAGTGCTAATAAGTTGCAGATTCTGACGAAAAACAGTGTGTTAAAAACTCCAAGTAAAATCAGGAATTTCTGCTTGTTCTGTGCATCACATAGTCTAGCTCCACTGTTCTGACTCAGAATATATCTTGAATGAAAATGGTGCCTCCTTGTCACCATCACCAGTGAGCAAATTCAAGAATGTCATCATCACAACATATCATGAAGCATTGGATTTGTGAATTATGCTTGTTATGAAATTTGCAAGCTGATTAAAATTTTGTGTTGATAGGCCTCAAACCTAGACCTTCATCTCCACAGGAATCCACATATACCACACACTGCGGTTTCAAAGTTCACATGAACAATAATGACAGCACATTGCTCTCAAATCTACTATATTAAACAAGTACTTTCTTTTTTTCAAACTTAAAGCAATCTGTTAATCTCCCAACATTAAAAGTGCAAAACGTATAGCAGACTAGGACTTTAATCTGGATTTTTGCCTTTTGCATACAATAAGCTACTACCCTAGTTTTCCAGCAACCTTCTTGGTCCAACTAAGGTTCGTAAGTCTGTCAAGGCTTCTCTCTCTTAACAGATTCAAACAATGAAAGACTAAGACTTAAACAAGAATTGCAGCCCTTTATGGTCAACATTGACATCTGGATTCTCACTTTTAATAGCCTGAATCATAACTTCAATTTATCAAGGACTGTTTCCTTTATTCTCTAACCTGGTACACTGCATAATTTAACAACATAAATTAATACCTTTCAACATGTTGTTTAAAGTTCTATTACTTCATGAAAGAAAGACTGTGCAGATCTCCCTTTGCTGATGTTGTGAATTATCTCACCAAGTGGTGATGGTACTGTTCAGTGACACCAAAAGAAATGATCTTAGTGCCTGCTCTAAAACATTACAAGGCAAATGTGCTGAAACAATGAAAAAATACTGAGTCAATCTAACAAAACATTGGTCAAAAGAAGATGAAAATAAATGATAACTGAAATAATTAAAACGCTATGGGAAATAAGTGTAGGTGTGTGATGTCTACATTAAAGAAACAGATGATCAAGCCACTCTGCAACGCACTAATACCTCCCCTTGAGTTGCTGTAGTACGAGTACAGACAGAGGGGAAAAAATTAAAATGCGTGCCACTCCCATTTAAAAGAGTGGATGCCAAACAAAATTTATCTTTTCACTTTTCCCAGAAAATAATAGGTAATCGCTTCAAATGTTAGTAAACTTCGCCTAGTCTGTTTCCATAATGACTTCTGGTTCTATAACTGTCATAAATTGTTTGTTGTACACTCAATACAAACTTTATGATGGAAGGAAGACAAATCAACCATTGTACGTATATACATGCTGTAATTTGTGACATTTCTCCCCTTCTTTGGACAACATGTAGAGTCCCATATGGCACAGAAGTCACATATTTTTAAGACTGTCATTTGCAAATTACAGAACTGCATACTGCTTGATAGTGCATCACACCTTGACCATGCGACTACCCTTCCTTAACTTCTGCCGGCACCAGCAATTATATGAACCTTCATTTGGCAAAAAATTAGCTGAAACATGGCGTTTCAGGCAATTCATACTGTATGGTAAAATGTTGTGTACCAGCATTCATGAATATAATGTGGGTTCACTCATTCTACAGAAAACCACCTCTCCCAGCGAACATCTGTCATACTCCATTTTCAATACTGAACTACAACTATGCAAATGACACTCACCTTCGAATGGGCCCAAATTTTGCAATACATCACAGCGCTAAATACAGTACTGACACTGGTCGAAAAATACTGTCACATTTGACTCATGCAGAGTGAGCACAAAAGATGTGCTGCAAACTAGCCACAAGAAGCTATAACTCTGCCTAAAATCTGACAGTTTTGTGTAAGCAACTGGAAGCAGTTAATTCCATAAATTATCTGGGAGTAAGCATAGGAGTGATTTAAAATCGAATGATTATATAAAGTTGATCTTCAGTAAATCAGATGCCAGACTGAGATTCATTGGAAGAATCCTAAGGAAATGCAATCCAAAAAACAAAGGAAGTAGATTACAGTACATTTGTTCGCCCATTGCTTGAATATTGCCCACCAGTGTGGGATCCGTACCAGATAGGGTTGACAGAAGAGATATAGAAGATCCATCGGAGAGCAGCGCGTTATGAAGATGACAGATAAACTCCAGTGGAAGACTCTGCAGGAGAGAAGCTCAGTAGCTCGGTATGGGCTTTTGTTGAAGTTTCGAGAACATACCTTCACCGAGGAGTCAAGCAGTATATTGCTCCCTCCTACGTATATCTCACGAAGAGACCATGAGGATAAAATCCGAGAGATTAGAGCCCACACAGAGGCATACCGACAATCTTTCTTTCCACGAACAATACGAGACAGGAATAGAAGGGAGAACCGATAGAGGTATTCAAAGTACCCTCCACCACACACCGTCATGTAGCTTGCAGAGTATGGATGTAGATGAACAGGAAATTTATAACCAAGGTTGTAACACATATATGGCTCCGCCAATTGAAGCTGTGCTCCTAATTTCCTGCCTATCTAGACCTTCGGAAATTGCAAAATACTCTGGACAATACACAAATGTTCCAGACAAACAAGATTGCGCAATGCATTGCTGTACCTCAATATCTTCCAACCTAACTGAGACCTTGAGCTACAATACAAATCAGCAGGTTTTCTTTCTTTTCTTCCACATTTGTTGGCTTCACCAACTCACAACCAAACTGTTAGCCTATCTTCCAATCTAATCTACACATCAGGCTATGATACAGATCCATCTGCTCTCCAAAATCAGGCTTAATGCTTTCACATTCATTGGTTTCATCTACTCACAACTAAACTCTTACCTTCCAATCTAATCTAGACCTAGCTACTGAACAGTCTGTCACCAACACTCTTTTTGTGGCCATTCAAGCTGTGCTCTTATGTCCCAGCCTATTCATACCCTCGGAAAGTAAGACATATAATGGACAAAAAAAGCAGCCTAACAAAACTATGCTAGAGCTATTTGGAGAAAAACAGTCAAATATTTGAGACAATGAAGAATATAAACATCACTGTTTCACTCACTGCAATTTAAACTAGTATTTTGTCCAAGCCTAACCATACTCTTGGAAATCGTTACATGGAAACTGCGGCATATTCGGAAAATAGCAGCCAAATATTTTTAAGAAACATGAATAGGAATGTCATTGCTTCACTTGTCGCAATTTAAGCTGTGCTCCTACATCCCAGTCCAACGAACCCCACCCCGCCCCCTAAAAAAAGAACCCAACATTTATGACAACCAAAATTGTTTGTGAAGGGATAACTCTCCTTATTCCTATACAGTATGTATAAGAATCCATGTGTGTGTACACCATAATTAGAAAGTCATGTTGTAATTAGGTGATTAGATCACATCTGCTGTGCTGCTGTAATTAACTGACAAGATCATTTGTCATGTGCTCACTGTGATTGGCTGACAGTGGCAAATCGAGCATCCAACATCTTAATTTCAGAGTTTTGGAAGCTGATATGCTATATTTGGTGGATTTCATATTTATACATGCTTATTACAAAAGTGTGCAAATAATACAGCACTTTAAAGATCTTACCAAAACATTTCATGTGCAGAACAGTTTGTTGGGCTACAGTGGGAGGCAGACCAATAATGATATGTAAAAATTTTACCGACGTTCTTTCTGAATAGGAGTATGTCCAGTTTGTGTATCAGGCAAAGTCCGAATCCCCTCAGAATTTTAAGTTTATGCTACACTCATCAAACTGTCACTTAAAATAGAAGACATGTCACCAGTGAAACCATTTAACTCACTCTTATCAGCATACACACTACATTCAGTTAAAATATTAGGCACTGTCACAGTGACATCATAGGTGTATAATTATAGAAGCTTCTCATGGTGCATGAGGAAACAATCTGTTTAACACTGATATCCAATAAAGAGGTGAGCTACAGTGATCTTATTTCATCTGAGTGACTGGATGCAAGTCTGCCATGTCCGAGTGGCCAGTTGAACAGCCCGCAGTAGGTTTTTTATTTATTTATTTTAAACAAATTTGTTTACCTCATATACATATCTGTCCTCGCCACTGTCATAACTGACCACAGGATGATCTCCCAGGATGTCACAGAATTCTTGACACAACCCTGCTTGGCTGATGCATCTGCGATCTCATTGCTGGGAACTGTTACGTCCTCCATTACCAAAGGAGTGAAGCATCTTTGCCCTCCTTCCGCAGAGGAATCAGGGTGTCCTAATTGTTTTGGACAAATTTCTCTGCTGGTTACATACTCTGTATGTTCTGCGAGATGCTCTGGGAGTCAGAATGTTTAATCTACTTCAGATTCATCAAGATTGTATATAACTCAGAATCTGTAACATGAACTCCCATTGTTAGGAGAATCTTAAGGATGTTATCTGCAAAACAATGAAACTGCCAATAAAGTCCCATAGCTTGGAGACATGGGTAGATCTGTGTGTGAATACAGCACTGCTTTAAAATACAAAGAAATATATGCCAGTAGATACACTCTGCCATATTCAACTTGTCCTTGCAATCCAGGTACTTAAGCTAAGGCTCACATACTCAATTCCACAATCATACCTCACGGTAACTGTTGAAGCATTCCCAATTAGAGTTCACACTGATCATCCAGAGCATTACAACCATCGATCTACCATTGATATAAACCTGTCCAGATGAGAGCAGCTTCACCTGGCAAGAAATGACTGTTAGTCAGACACATGCATGGTGCATGCAGTATCAGTGAGCACAATGTTCACATGTAGAATGGGGGAAGCGTGTGATCTATACGAGTGACCGATGGCAGACTGCGATGGTCTGGAAGCCCGGCAGCACAGGTATTTCAGAAACTGCACGACTTTTTGGGTGCTCAAGGAGTGCTGTGGCGAGTGTCTTTGACACAGGATGAAAACATGCCCAGACATCATGGTGTTAAGTGGCCACCCCTCATTACAGATGTTCGATGTCATAGATTAGCCACGCTAACAACACAGGACAGATGGTGAACTGTGGTGGAACTAACATCACACTTTAATGCTGGGCAGAGTACAAACGTGTCTGCACTCAAACAATGCACTGGACACTCCTTACAATGGGCCTCCAAATCCAGCGACCCATGCACTTGCCAATGTAAACATCACAACATTGGCAACTATGACCCAAATGGGCACATGACCACTGGCACTGGATGCTGGCACAGTGGCAGAGCACTGCATGGTCTAATGAATCCCGATACCTTCTTCATCATGCTGATGGGAGGGTGCAAATCCGTAGTCTTCCGAGGGAACAGCTCCTCGGCACCTGAACTGCGAAAAGGAGACAAGCCGGTTGCAGCTCCACTATGTTTTGGGGAACATTTATGATGGTATCCTTGGGGCCAGAGGAGCTCATGCAAGGCACCAAGGCACCATGACAGCCAAAGAGTATCGAGCACTGGTTGCAGAACACAAACTCCTTCATGACTACAATATTCCCCTACAACAGTGGAATTTTTCAACAAGATCATGTGTCATGTCAGAAAGCCAGGGGTGTGTGATGGAACGGTTCAAGAAACACAGTGGCAAGTTCCAATTGATGTGCTGCTCCCCCCCCCCCCCCCTCCCCCAACTCACCAGAGCTGAATCCTATCAAACACATCTGATATGTGACTGAATGTGGCGTATGATCTCATAGCCCTCTCCCTGGAATTTACGGGAATAAATTGACTTGTGTGTGCAGATGTGATGCCAGCTCCCTCCAGCAACCTACCAAGACCTCACTGCTTCCAAGCCACAATGCGTTTACACTCCTGTCCATGCCAAAGGTGTACATAACAGCTATTAGGTAGGTGGTCATAATTTTCTGGGGATGTTATACTGAAAAGGTGCACAGCCACGTGTTTGTAACTCGTGTAGCTACTAACAGAACACTTGTGAACCCCCCTCCCCCCCCCCCCCCACAGGAAGTAGCTAAGTATCAAGACCTCAATGCCCAACATGGATATTTGTGGGCCCAGCTTCAGTCTGTCTCAATAAGGGAAAGGAGAAAAACAGCAGCCAGTTAGAAGCTTTCAATAGCAACAGGAAGCTGTTTCTTATTTACAGCCACACTTTCTCTGATTGACGTATTTTCCACCTTAAAGTGAGACAACAATTGGCATCCTAATGGAGCACAGTTTATATACCCTGTATGAATCCTCGGATGGGTTATCAGTTTACTCTTTCCTTCAGTTTTCAAGTATCCTCGCCCCCAGCATAATAATACATAACTTACCTTTCCAACTTTTGTAGTATGAGAAATGTTTAGTTGGTAGTTCTGTACCGATTTTGTCTGCTGAAGCATATGGAGAGCACTAAATGAAACTGAGTAAAATATCAAATTCATCCCTTGTTCAGATACCATCTCTTCTAGGGCCTTTAGAATCCCATGCTGAAAATTCCATAGCAATTGCAACCTTCCTAAGCAACCAAAGAATAACTTGCTCTAAACTGGAGATAAAAGTATGACCTACAGCCACTCCCAAAATACATTTTTTCTCACTTAAGCCACAGAAGTTTGCATTGCTCACGAAAGATTTTAAAATGTCATTGATAATGAAGTATTTATATGTGATACAGATGTCTTCTAAGTACAATAAATTTTGTACACTAACACTTAGATGTTATGTGGTAACATACTGGCGTAGGCCAAACAGTCAGGAAGACGGTTGTTCTTACGCAGCACAGATCAGCCCAATTCCCTCATGCTGCGTCACATTCAACATTTTTACTTACGATGGTTTAACAGACCCATAACCCTTGGACATATAATTACGTCAAAATATTACCAAAGTTCTTTAAACTTGTATCTTAGGAGCTCTACATTCACTCCAAGATACTTCCAATTTTCAATGACATCTTCTATGTCACAGTAATACTGAAAGGACAGAAAACAGAAAAATCATCCATCAGCAATCTTCCTTACTGTTGATGTCATATAGCAAGACGTGAGAGTAAAGGCACACACAATTCAAACTCTACCCACACTGAATCTGTTCATTTCTTCCCGGTAGCAAGAATGTATCCAACTCAATACCATAAAGATCACCAAGGGTAGAAGTATTGTGTAAAAGTTAGAAAAACATCTCAAAAACATTAATATCCTTGCCCACACACAAAAAAATATTGTCAAGGTGAGGAGGCTGATCATGATACCCACTCCAAATTTCTAGCAGTTACTTCATCCTCCGAATACACATACAGGGTGTTTCATACATACCATACAAGTACCTTTTCTCTGACATGATTTATCTAGTATTTATCATGTGAAATACATTTTAGGCAAAGTGATGAGATCTTACATTGCCTGTAAACGCCTGAAAAATGGACAGAACTAGATTATGATTTCAGGTAGGGAACATGGGAAAAATTAGGTATTAACTGAAGTCTTTGATATTGCTTAGCCAACTCAAAAATCAACTGTTACTTTTCGATCCAACCTGGGTCTTGGACTCACCCATAGATAAAAATGTAACTATAACTAAGATTCCATATTCACATTTGTTGGCTTCACCATCTAACAACAAAAAGATTTCATAGTCATATATGCTGGCTTCACCAACTCACAACTAAGACATTTAACATTCACATATGTTGGCTTCACGAACTCTCAACAAAATGGTCATCTTTCAATCATACCTATACGCCGAGCTATGCTACAGATCAACCTGTCACCACAACCTACAGTCCAAAAAATAACATAGACACCAAAAATACTGTCAGGATTATTTTCTCTTCCTGTCTGCGCATCCTACAACACCATTATGCCACAACATCATTATGTCATGGGACAACGACAACATCCAGTATTGGTACGTTCAGTTGACCCCAGTTATTACAGTACTTGCAGTTAAAATGAGTGCTAAGCACATTTTTCCTTGGTGATCATTCTTAAATCAAATTTTTCCAATCCATCTTTTGGTAGCAGTGACTTCACCAACACAACTGTGAAATAAGCTCCCTGTGACTATTTCTTACAGAGGTGTATCAACCACCAACAGTGTCCTACAATGTGATGTGATAGACCTCATGAAGTGGGCCACTCACTCTCAGATGCACAGATACTTCATGGTATGGGAGGTGCACAAAGGCGAACATTATTACGCTTAGAAAAAGGCAGTTCCACTGTAAATATTTATTACCGTAAACTGAGAGAGAAAACTCTTTTATATTCTAATAATATACTGCACATAAAATTTTATTCAATGTTAAGAGCTTTAGAAATTTATTCTCTAACTGCAATATTAAAAGGCACATCCGATGCCTTACCAAGTTTCTTACCTTTTCCTCTAATACTGTTCAAACTGTCAACTTCAGGTAGAGTTTTTTGGTACTAAAGAAACATTGAAAATATTGAAAACGTTTTAGACACTAAAATGTTCCATTTTGAGTGCTCTTTTCAACAGAAAGCCACTGTTTTCTCAATTTTCCGGCAGCTTCCAGGCAGTCTAATGTTCACCATTCTATTCAGCCTTATCAGTCTGATTTATATACATATTTTACCCAAAAAAGACTGGACGCTCTGTTTCTGAGATATGTTGTTGTTGTTGTTGTTGTTGTTGTTGTTGTGGTCTTCAGTCCTGATACTGGTTTGATGCAGCTCTCCATGCTACTCTATCCTGTGCAAGCTTCTTCATCTCCCAGTACCTACTGCAACCTACATCCTTCTGAATCTGCTTAGTGTATTCATCTCTTGGTCTCCCCCTATGATTTTTACCCTCCACGCTGCCCTCCAATACTAAATTGGTGATCCCTTGATACCTCAGAACATGTCCTACCAACCGATCTCTTCTTCTAGTCACTATGGTCGCAGGTTCGAATCCTGCCTCAGGCATGGGTGTGTGTGATGTCCTTAGGTTAGTTAGGTTTAAGTAGTTCTAAGTTCTAGGGGACTTATGACCTAAGATGTTGAGTCCCATAGTGCTCAGAGCCATTTGATTTTTTCTTCTGGTCAAGTTGTGCCACGAACTCCTCTTCTCGCCAATCCTATTCAGTACGTCCTCATTAGTTATGTGATCTACCCATCCAATCTTCAGCATTCTTCTGTAGCACCACATTTCGAAAGCTTCTATTCTCTTCTTCTCCAAACTAGTTAGCGTCCATGTTTCACTTCCATACATGGCTACACTCCATACAAATACTTTCAGAAATGACTTCCTGACACTTAAATCTATACTCGATGTTAACAAATTTCTCTTCTTCAGAAACGCTTTCCTTGCCATTGCCAGTCTACATTTTATATCCTATCTACTTCGACAATCATCAGTTATTTTGCTCCCCAAATAGCAAAACTCCTTTACTACTTTAAGTGTCTCATTTCCTAATCTAATACCCTCAACATCACCCGACTTAATTCGACTACATACCATTATCCTCGTTTTGCTTTTGTTGATGTTCATCTTATATCCTCCCTTCAAGACACCATCCATTCCGTTCAACTGCTCTTCCAAGTCCTTTGCTGTCTCTGACAGAATTACAATGTCATCGGCAAACCTCAAAGTTTTTATTTCTTCTCCATGGATTTTAATACCTACTCCAAATTTTTCTTTTGTTTCCTTTACTGCTTGCTCAATATACAGATTGAATAACATCGGGGAGAGGCTACAACCCTGTCTTACTCCCTTCCCAACCACTGCTTCCCTTTCATGTCCCTCGACTCTTATAATTGCCATCTGGTTTCTGTACAAATTGTAAATAGCCTTTCGCTCCCTGTATTTTACCTCTGCCACCTTTAGAATTTGAAAGAGAGTATTCCAGTTAACATTGTCAAAAGCTTTCTCTAAGTCTACAAATGCTAGAAACGTTGGTTTGCCTTTCCTTAATCTTTCTTCTAAGATAAGTCGTAAGGTCAGTATTGCCTCACGTGTTCCAGTATTTCTACGGAATCCAAACTGATCTTCCCCGAGGTCGGCTTCTACTAGTTTTTCCATTCGTCTGTAAAGAATTCGCGTTAGTATTTTGCAGCCGTGGCTTATTAAACTGATAGTTCGGTAATTTCCACATCTGTCAACACGTGCTTTCTTTGGGATTGGAATTATTATATTCTTCTTGAAGTCTGAGGGTATTTCGCCTGTTTCATACATCTTGCTCACCAGATGGTAGAGTTTTGTCAGGACTGGCTCTCCCAAGGCCGCCAGTAGTTCCAATGGAATGTTGTCTACTCCGGGGGTCTTGTTTCGATTCAGGTAAAACTCTTCACGCAGTATCGTATCTCCCATTTCATCTTCATCTACATCCTCTTCCATTTCCATAATATTGTCCTCAAGTACATCGCCCTTGTATAGACCCTCTATATACTCCTTCCACCTTTCTGCAATCCCTTCTTTGCTTAGAACTGGGTTTCCATCTGAGCTCTTGATATTCATACAAGTGGTTCTCTTATCTCCAAAGGTATCTTTAATTTTCCTGTAGGCAGTATCTATCTTACCCCAAGTAAGATAAGCCTATACATCCTTACATTTGTCCTCTAGCCAACCCTGCTTGGCCATTTTGCACTTCCTGTCGATCTCATTTTTGAGACGTTTGTATTCCTTTTTGCCTGCTTCATTTACTGCATTTTTATATTTTCTCCTTTCATCAACTAAATTCAATATTTCTTCTGTTACCCAAGGATTTCTACTAGCCCTCGTCTTTTTACCTACTTGATCCTCTGCTGCCTTCACTAGTCCATCCCTCAGAGCTACCCATTCTTCTTCTACTGTATTTCTTTCCCCCATTCCTGTCAATTGTTCCCTTATGCTCTCCCTGAAACTCTGTACAACCTCTGGTTCTTTCAGTTTATCCAGGTCCCATCTCCTTAAATTCCCACCTTTTTGCAGTTTCTTCAGTTTTAATCTACAGGTCATAACCAATAGATTGTGGTCAGAGTCCACATCTGCCCCTGGAAATGTCTTACAATTTAAAACCTGGTTCCTAAATCTCTGTCTTACCATTATATAATCTATCTGATACCTTTTAGTATCTCCAGGGTTCTTCCATGTATACAACCTTCTTTCATGATTCTTAAACCAAGTGTTAGCTATGATTAAGTTGTGCTCTGTGCAAAATTCTACCAGGCGGCTTCCTCTTTCATTTCTTAGCCCCAATCCATATTCACCTACTACATTTCCTTCTCTCCCTTTTCTTACACTTGAATTCCAGTCACCCATGACTATTAAATTTTCGTCTCCCTTCACTATCTGAATAATTTCTTTTATTTCATCACACATTTCTTCAATTTCTTCGTCATCTGCAGAGCTAGTTGGCATATAAACTTGTACTACTGTAGTAGGTGTGGGCTTCGTATCTATCTTGGCCACAATAATGCGTTCACTATGCTGTTTGTAGTAGCTTACCCGCGTTCCTATTTTCCTATTCATTATTAAACCTACTCCTGCATTACCCCTATTTGACTTTGTGTTTATAACCCTGTAGATATAGTGAGATACAGTGTTTGATAATTCTGAAACAGCCCAGGTACCTCGGCACTCCCCTGCACAGAGCCAATTTACTGGAGGCAGCAGTTTTAGTGCATAACATGCAGCAATACCAGTTCTCCAGTCAATGCTATATCTGTGCTTGCCACCAGTATAAAAAGTTGTGCTGAAAATGTCCTATGTCTCATGTTTGGTACGTCCTTGCTGTCTAATTGACACCATTGACAGTCTTTGTTTCAATATTGCATATCTTACCAGTTTTCTAAGTTGTCTTTTAAATTATACAAGCAGTATAACTAAACTACAATTTCTTAGTCTTTGTTATTGTTCTCATTCAACTTGCATCCCACACAATAGCTAGTTTGTCAGACTTCTAGTGAAAACTGAATAAAATTTTTGTGCCTCTGAAAACTTTGTTTGGTAATTTTTCTAAGACTGCAACAAATTCATAACAAGCATTAAGAAACTTAATAGCATTGTTATTTTTTCCTCCTTTCAAGGTTCATTTACACTTCACAAATAAAAAGACAATATGAAATTCAATTTATCAACAGATATAGGTGGACACCTCCCCCCTCCCCCCCCCCCACCCCCATGAACCATGGACCTTGCCGCTGGTGGGGAGGCTTGTGTGCCTCAGCGATACAGATGGCCGTACCGCAGGTGCAACCACAACGGAGGGGTATCTGTTGAGAGGCCAGACAAACGTATGGTTCCTGAAGAGGGGCAGCAGCCTTTTCAGTAGTTGCAGGGGCAACAGTCTGGATGATTGACTGATCTGGCCTTGTAACAGTAACCAAAACGGCCTTGCTGTGCTGGTACTGTGAACGGCTGAAAGCAAGGGGAAACTACAGCCATAATTTTTCCTGAGGGCATGCAGCTTTACTGTATGATTAAATGATGATGGCGTCCTCTTGGGTAAAATATTCCGGAGGTAAAATAGTCCCCCATTCGGATCTCCAGGCAGGGACTACTCAAGAGGACATCGTTATCAGGAGAAAGAAAACTGGCGTTCTACGGATCGGAGCGTGGAATGTCAGATCCCTTAATCGGGCAGGTAGGTTAGAAAATTTAAAAAGGGAAATGGATAGGTTAAAGTTAGATATAGTGGGAATTACTGAAGTGTGGTGGCAGGAGGCACAAGACTTTTGGTCAGGTGAACACAGGGTTATAAATACAAAATCAAATAGGGGAAATGCAGGAGTAGGTTTAATAATGAATAGGAAAATAGGAATGCGGTTAAGCTACTACAAACAGCATAGTGAATGCATTATTGTGGCCAAGATAGATACGAAGCCCACACCTACTACAGTAGTACAAGTTTATATGCCAACTAGCTCTGCAGATGACGAAGAAATTGAAGAAATGTGTGATGAAATAAAAGAAATTATTCAGATAGTGAAGGGAGACGAAAATTTAATAGTCATGGGTGACTGGAATTCAAGTGTAGGAAAAGGGAGAGAAGGAAATGTAGTAGGTGAATATGGATTGGGGCTAAGAAATGAAAGAGGAAGCCGCCTGGTAGAATTTTGCACAGAGCACAACTTAATCATAGCTAACACTTGGTTTAAGAATCATGAAAGAAGGTTGTATACATGGAAGAACCCTGGAGATACTAAAAGGTATCAGATAGATTATATAATGGTAAGACAGAGATTTAGGAACCAGGTTTTAAATTGTAAGACATTTCCAGGGGCAGATGTGGACTCTGACCACAATCTATTGGTTATGACCTGTAGATTAAAACTGAAGAAACTGCAAAAAGATGGGAATTTAAGGAGATGGGACCTGGATAAACTGAAAGAACCAGAGGTTGTACAGAGTTTCAGGGAGAGCATAAGGGAACAATTGACAGGAATGGGGGAAAGAAATACAGTAGAAGAAGAATGGGTAGCTCTGAGGGATGGACTAGTGAAGGCAGCAGAGGATCAAGTAGGTAAAAAGACGAGGGCTAGTAGAAATCCTTGGGTAACAGAAGAAATATTGAATTTAATTGATGAAAGGCGGAAACATAAAAACGCTGTAAATGAAGCAGGCAAAAAGGAATACAAACGTCTCAAAAATGAGATTGACAGGAAGTGCAAAATGGCTAAGCAGGGATGGCTAGAGGACAAATGTAAGAATGTAGAGGCTTATCTCACTAGGGGTAAGATAGATGCTGCCTACAGGAAAATTAAAGAGACCTTTGGAGAAAAGAGAACCACTTGTATGAATATCAAGAGCTCAGATGGAAACTCAGTCCTAACCAAAGAAGGCAAAGCAGAAAGGTGGAAGGAGTATATAGAGGGTCTATACAAGGACAATCTACTTGAGGACAATATTATAGAAATGGAAGAGAATGTAGATGAAGATGAAATGGGAAATAAGATACTGCGTGAAGAGTTTGACAGAGCACTGAAAGACCTGAGCTGAAACAAGGCCCTGGGAGTAGACAACATTCCATTAGAACTACTGACGGCCTTGGGAGAGCCAGTCAAACCATCTGGTGAGCAAGATTTATGAGACAGGCGAAGTACCCTCAGACTTCAAGAAGAATATAATAATTCCAATCCCAAAGAAAGCACGTGTTGACAGATGTGAAAATTACCGAACTATCAGTTTAATAAGTCACAGCTGCAAAATACTAACGCGAATTCTTTACAGACGAATGGAAAACTGGTAGAAGCCGACCTCGGGGAAGATCAGTTTGAAATCCGTAGAAATGTTGGAACACGTGAAGCAATACTGACCTTACGACTTATCTTAGAAGAAAGATTAAGCAAAGGCAAACCTACGTTTCTAGCATTTGTAGACTTAGAGAAAGCTTTTGACAATGTTGACTGGAATACTCTCTTTCAAATTCTAAAGGTGGCTGGGGTAAAATACAGGGAGCGAAAGGCTATTTACAATTTGTACAGAAACCAGATGGTAGTTATAAGAGTCGAGGGACATGAAAGGGAAGCAGTGGTTGGGAAGGGAGTGAGACAGGGTTGTAGCCTCTGCCCTATGTTATTCAATCTGTATATTGAGCAAGCAGTAAAGGAAACAAAAGAAAAATTCGGAGTAGGTATTAAAATCCATGAGAAGAAATAAAAACTTTGAGGTTCGCCAATGACATTGTAATTCTGTCAGAGACAGCAAAGGACTTGGAAGAGCAGTTGATCGGAATGGACAGTGTCTTGAAAGGAGGATATAAGATGAACATCAACAAAAGCAAAACGAGGGTAATGGAATGTAGTCGAATTAATTCAGGTGATTCTGAGGGAATTAGATTAGGTAGTGAGACACGTAAAGTAGTAAAGGCGGTTTGCTATTTGGGGAGCAAAATAACTGATGATGGTCGAAGTAGAGAAGATATAAAATGTAGACTGGCAATGGCAAGGAAAGCGTTTCTGAAGAAGAGAAATTTGTTAACATCGAGTATAGATTTAAGTGTCAGGAAGTCATTTCTGAAAGTATTTGTATGGAGTGTAGCCATGTATGGAAGTGAAACATGGACAATAAATAGTTTGGACAGGAAGAGAATAGAAGATTTCGAAATGTGGTGCTACAGAAGAATGCTGAGGATTAGGTGGGTAGATCACATAACTAATGAGGAGGTATTGAATAGAATTGGGGAGAAGAGGAGGCTGTGGGACAACTTGATGAGAAGAAGGGACCGGTTGGTAGGACATGTTCTGAGGCATCAAGGGATCACAAATTTAGCATTGGAGGGCAGCGTGGAGGGTAAAAATCGTAGAGGGAGACCAAGAGATGAATACACTAAGCAGATTCAGAAGGATGTAGGTTGCAGTAGGTACTGGGAGATGAAGAAACTTGCACAGGATAGGGTAGCATGGAGAGCTGCATCAAACCAGTCTCAGGACTGAAGACCACCACCACAACAACAACAACAACTACTACAATAGGTGGACAAACAACTAGAAAAGCAATAACTTTAGCTGCTACAGAAACAGGTTGAACAGCAGCAGCTGCTACAATAGCAGCAGCATCAGAAGCCACTGCGCACCTGGAGCAAGCAACTACGTCAAATGCTTAAATCACCACTACTGGCAGCTAACATTAACAACATAGACATTTTGACAAAAGAGTGAGCATCAGTAGTGTGTCCAACATTGGGGGTTCTCCAACTATAGGAAAAAATGACGTTAATGTTACGAACAATGAACCACAATGATACAAAGGATAGTCAACAATGTTATTTCATCTGCTTCATGTGTTATCTTCCTCTCTTCCTCGTGAGATGCAAACATGCAAGTAGTGGTCCAAAGTTTCTTTTGAGTGTACATCTTAAACAAACAGATACAACTATGTGAATATACACACATTAAAAAAAAGTATTGCATCACCCCGGTCCCCAAAACTCCTGAAGATAGACATTGACTGTGGATGTTGTATCACAGACACAGTCCCTTTGGCTGTTCAGAGATGTCACTAAACCCACCCAAAGATGTAAACAACAATGCATGAGCAGTGCCTATTAGACGGAGGGTGTCCGACAGCCCATAATTTCCAGTCATTCCACCATGAAGGAGATACATGGCTCGTGTCGTCTGTAGTTCAACCATGCCTAGATGGTCAACACTGCGGCACGATCGCGTCCGCATTGTTACTTTGTGCCAGGAAGGGCTCTCAACAAGGGAAGTGTCCAGGCGTCTCGGAGTGAACGACAGCCATGCTGTTCGAACATGGAGGAGATATAGAGAGACGAGAACTGTCGATGACATGCTCGCTGAGGCCACCCAAGGGCTACTGCTGCTGTGGATGATCGCTACCTACGGATTTTGGTTTGGAGGAACACTGACAGCAACACCAACATGTTGAATAATGCTTTTCGTGCAGCCATAGAATGTTGTGTTTGCCATAGGATGCATGATGCGCAACTTCACTCCCGACATCCAAGCCAAGGTCCACCTTCATAACCACATCATGCAGTGCATTACAGATGAGCCTAACGACATGCCGAATGGACCACTCAGGATTGGCATCACGTTCTCTTTACCAATGAGTATCGCATATGCCTTCAGCCAGACAATCGTCAGAGACGTGTTTGGAGGCAACCTGGTCAGGCTAAACACCTTAGACACACTATCCAGTGGGTGCAGCAAGGTGGAGGTTTCCAGCTGTTCTAGGGTGGCATTATATGGGGCCGACGTATGCCGCTGGTCGTCGTGGAAGGCGCCGTAATGGCTGTACTATACATGAATGCCATCCTCCAACTGATAGTGCAATCACGTTGGCAACCATGTCGGCAACATATTGGCGAGGCATTCGTCTTCACAGACGACAATTTGTGCCCTCATCGTGCACATGTGAATGACTTCCTTCAGGATAACGACATCACTCGACTAGAGTGTCCAGCATGTCCTTCAGACATGAACCCTATCGAACATGCCTACGATAGATTGAAATGGGCTGTTTATGGACGACATGACCCACCAACCACTCTGAGGGATCTACACCGAACGCCATTGAGGAGTGGGACAATCTGGACCAACAATGCCTTGATGAACTTGTGGATAGTGTGCCACGACAAATATAGGCATGCATCAATGCAAAGGGATGTGCTACTGGGTATTAGAGGTAACGGTGTGTACAGCAATCTGTACCACCACCTCTGAAGGTCTCGCTGTATGGTGGTACAACATGCAATGTGTGGTTTTCATGAGCAATAAAAAGGGCGGAAATGATGTTTATGCTGACCTCTATTCCAATTTTCTGTACAGGTTCCGGTACTCTCGGAACTGAGGTGATGCAAAACTTTTATTGATATGTGTATAAGAAGAAATTTCATGACCTCACCAAGTATCTTTCTATTTAAGAATTATTCTAACTTTTATCTACCAACACCAAACATTTTACATTCTCTCACTCCGCCCCCGTCTATAAGACACAAAATCTCTCCATTCCAACAAACCTAGGGCTATTACGTGAATCCTTCCGCAACCTAATACGAATGGTTTGTGATTCGTGGAAAAAGATTCTTGGGCACCTAGGAACAAAGACACTTGTTTTGAAATTGTACGTTATGGTTATAAACTCTTATATCCATGTTTCAAGTCTCTGTCCTTGCACTTTTAACAATAACGAGTGCACTTGCAGAAAGGAGCTGTTCACATGTAACCTCTTTGAATATCTCCTACTGTTACGCATACAGTAATCGAATAACGATATCAGTTTAACACATGTGCAGCAAATCACTCTACTCACCAAGTGTAATGAAGTATATATTGACGAGCAGTAAACACAATTTTTGACGCTCCATTGTTGTCTATATGTGACTGGATGCTATAACCTCAAGACAAGTTTCACGTATTACTCGACACACCACTGTCATACACAGCCACTGACATTTGACAATACGACGACAAAGCCCAGGCACAAAATAAACAACACCAAAGACATTAAACGCCAAAAACGTTCTCACGTCTTTTCCATCTGTGAGCTCCATCAATGGTTTCCGTCCATAGACATGTCTGTGTTTCCTTCAAGGAGTTTAACCTCCTTGGTTTCTATGAACAACTACGGAGTGAGCGGGTCAAGGAGGTATATAAGAAGCGTCTCGCGGGCCCCGAGGAATCATGACGTCACATCATGACATGACGTCGTCTCTCCTGCTAGCTGGTAGTTTTCGAAACGCGGATATTGTTTGAACATGACATGCTAATTTATTGTGGGTGTGGGTGTACAATGGCGGGTTTTGTGATTTGTGTGCGTTAAAGCTTTTCAATCACGAAAAAAATTGACAATACTTGCTGCAAAAGCAGATGCTTGCAGAGGAGAAAGGATAGTTTATGTTCCAGATAATGGACGGTAAGTAACTTCCGTTAGTAATCTTATAATGCTCAAGAAAACTAAAGTGTATGGTAAATCTACAGAAATTTCATTCTTTGTGCCTATAGTATTCTGATGCATTATGTTACCCAGTAAAGTTTCTTTCAATGCATCTATGTGGGTTATTTGTGGTAACGGCGTATTCTCATAACAAATGGCTTCGGTATTTAAGTTGCAATCATCGTAACTTTTTCGTGATCAAAAATTGTGTAGTAACTATTCTAACGTCAGTAACCTGCACATTTGAAAACTTTTGAAGTTAAAAATTACATCGTTCATCATAGTCAGTATTTTTTACAGTAAAATAGGTATGAATTGCAGTGACTGAATCCAGATTTGTGAGTGATGTAATCTGTTTTTGTAATGGATGTTTCAGTTTCTGAAGTGAAGTGAAAATCCAAAGAAGAGAAGACAGGGAGAAGTAGCTTTTTGTCTGTTTCATGGTTTATAGGCTTACTGGGGAAACTCGCCATGTAAAAAAACGAGTAACGCATCAAGCTTGGTACCTCTATGGTGATGTGGAAATCCGAGCATTGTTAATAAAGAAATTAATTCAGTGTGTGTGTGTTTCTTTTGATTCCTTCATCATGTTGCTTATAGTAGACCAAATTTAATTAAAATACCCAGGTGATAATTTCAACATAAATTGGACTAAGGACATAGCTGTTTCTAATGGCTTTGCTGCTTCTCGGAGGCAAAGTATGAACATTTACCTTCCTCAGGCATGTGCGTTCACTAGTCATTTATGGCAAAAGAAATCACTGACTGAAAGCATAATTTGCTTGGTAGACATAATTGGAAATGACCTTTTTAGTTATAATTTTACATTTTTGGATTACAGTACTCCCTGAGAGATTAACTTCTGCATTTCTTTACCCTGACACGATTAGTAATGGATGTTTCACCACCAGGTCAGGCATACAGCATTAAGTGTCCTGCTCTGCTGTGAGCAGCATGGTAGTCAATGTGTTAAGCAGGCATTTAGGAACTTTTAGTGTGAAGTATATGCATCTGTACAGTCGTGGCTAAAAAGAACAGCTAGAATGCTAATTACTGTTTCAGGAATTATCCTTTACACAGTTAAATATGTATCTAAAAATGAATTCATGAATAACTTTGTAGTCATTTAATCGTTTGGTTTTGTAAGACATTAAATAAAATTACTGCAGACCCAAAAATAGTCTGGAAATGGCAAGGAATATCAAATATAAGTAAATATTTTTCCTCAGTAAGATTAAATTGTAAAACTTGCTGATACCTGGTTTTTACCATATCACTTCTGGCCCCAGCAGAGCAGTCTGCTGTGACCACCGGCACCTTCATGCCAGCCAATGGGTTAATAAACAAAATAGGGCAGTGCAAGACTTGGTCCGTAATTCTCATTGGTTGAAGCAACTAAAATCAAATTTCTGAGGTGGGCTGGAACTGTGTTATTGGTATATTCCCCAGCATGATTTAAAAAATTTTGCATTGAAATGGCACTGACAGTGCGTAATATATTTTGCAACTGAGAATAGATACTAAAAAAATTATGTGGGAATATATTTCAAGAAACCCTTTCATACCAAACCTGACAATTATATTGACACACAAGTAAACCCACCTGAACGGCACACTGGGTTACACAAGCATTAGCTGTAGGTGTAGAATAGGTAATTTACACAGAAAACTTTTCATACAAATTTTATTGTAAAGCACACTGAAGTTAAGGGAAAGGTGAAATGTCTAGATGAGATAAACTTGGACACACAAGAACTGGTTTTGCTCAGATATATGGAAAATTAACTGTAGTATTATATGACATACAACACATCTGAGGTGCAAATTTGTGGAGAGGAGAGATTGCATTGAACCTGTTGTGTATAGTGCACATTTTGTTGCAGTGCTGGGATGATGTCATCCAGATTTCAAAATTAGTGGTCTAGTAATGAAACTCTCATCAGTTTTAATATTTAAAAATAAACATGCCTGAAAAAGGAAGCTGAATTAGGACTTTCAATTAAATTGCAAAAATGTTCTTGTTTTGCACATTCACTGCGGATGACACTTAAAAGCACGGTGTTAGTAACTCTTATTTACCTTTGTGTCAGCCACAGTGAACATGTTGAAGGTTTTAAAGTAACAAAGTAGTTGTTGACATTCAGGTATTCATGGATGACAGCAGCAAACAGCAATGAAATAATGTGAATTACTTAAACCAGGAATTCAACAAGTCTACATTGCTTTGAACACAGACAAAAAATGGTTGGTTCAAATGGCTCTGAGCACTATGGGATTTAACTTCTGAGGTCATCAGTCCCCTAGAACTTAGAACTACGTAAACCTAACTAACCTAAGGACATCACACACATCCATGCCCAAGGCGGGATTCGAACATGCGACCGTAGTGGTCGCTTTGTTCCAGACTGTAGCGCCTATAACCGCTTGGCCACCCCGGCCGGTGAACACGTCATTTCAGACTTGTTATTCACTGCATATTTGTATGCTATAACTAATACAGCAACCTTTTATTTTCTCATCTTTGATCTGGGACATGTGTCACATCTTACTTGTTTTCCTAGAGCAACTCTAGGTTTACAAGATCCACATTTCAGAATTCTGGTAATTGCTAGTCCTACCTCATGCTGAAAGTGTGGGTTGATAGCTGTCTCTTCAGATATGATCTCAACTGCCATTTCAGAAACTTGAAGCAAAAATGTGATTATTCAATTTTCTGTCAGTGTTGAATATATCATCAATGATAGGTATATTCATGATGGTATAGAACAGTGCAGTGACATCTTCTGGAACACCTGCTGGGTAGACTAAACTGTGCACTTCACATCCAGTGCATCAATTTCTTCATAGGTAGTATCATAGTACACTACTATCTCAGACTTGATTGTTGCAATGCTCAACAGCATTATGCCTTGAAGACACTAAACCAACAGCCTTCTTAAGTTTTTGAATGAAGGATATAAGAAGTAATATATCCAAAAACAATTAAGTTTTACATTTTGCTGCCAGGAACTCTTTTTGGGATCTTTCCTTTTATTATTTTTTGTACATGTGTGGGCTTTTTGTTTCCTCTTCCCAGCTTGACAAGCACATCTGATTTGCTTAATGGGGATATTTATGGTAACAAAAAAAAATAAAAATAAATATGTGGATACAATGCAACCTGCAAACCAAGATCATCCTCCAAAACTTTACGAGCCTAGGAAATAAGCACAATGATTTGGACATAATAGCATGTTTTAATAAACCAGATGTTTCAGTTATTACTGAGCACTGGTATACCAAAAAAGAATCTTATTATGCACCCATTAACAAAGAATTTCTGCTCATCATTCAGTAGGGATATGAAACCTTATGGTGATGTTGCAAAAAGTGGCAATAATTGGTGCTCAAAGATTTAATTCCTTACGTGTTGAAGGTGTTACTGAACTTTCTGCAATAAGCTATAGATGGGAAAGGAAACACAATTTTAGATATAGAAAGACCTCCATCTGAAAGTACAGATATTTTTTTAGCTAATCTCTATCAATTGCTTGTAGAGAGAGATAGTAAATACTCTGGGAAAACAGCTGGGTAATTATGCTGATAATTGTTCACAGTTTAATAAAACCTTATCTAACACAAATCAGTTTTCACTCTTAAGTATGGTGAGTGACACACAAAGATCTAACATTGCTGATATGTAATACAGGGTACCCAGGACTTTGTACTGGGATACTTTCTTTTGTTGATTTATGTAAATGACAAAATACTGCTCCCCAAATTCAAGGATAGTTCTGTATGCCGATGCTACATGCATTGCACGCAAGTGTAAAGATCATGAGCAACTACAAAAACTATGAAACTGTATTACAAATGAAATAATTCGGTATTTCTATGAAAATCATCTCATTGTCAGCACAAGATAGCAGCAGTAATGGATTTTCACCCCACAAGACAGATTTTTAAATTCAGTTGTGCACTGGAACTGATATTGTCATCAAAGAAAACTAGTGCTTGGTAACAGTTAAACTTTCTACACTCCTGGAAATGGAAAAAAGAACACATTGACACCGGTGTGCCAGACCCACCATACTTGCTCCGGACACTGCGAGAGGGCTGTACAAGCAATGATCACACGCACGGCACAGCAGACACACCAGGAACCGCGGTGTTGGCCGTCGAATGGCGCTAGCTGCGCAGCATTTGTGCACCGCCGCCGTCAGTGTCAGCCAGTTTGCCGTGGCATACGGAGCTCCATCGCAGTCTTTAACACTGGTAGCATGCCGCGACAGCGTGGACGTGAACCGTATGTGCAGTTGACGGACTTTGAGCGAGGGCGTATAGTGGGCATGCGGGAGGCCAGGTGGATGTACCGCCGAATTGCTCAACACGTGGGGCGTGAGGTCTCCACAGTACATCGATGTTGTCGCCAGTGGTCAGCGGAAGGTGCACGTGCCCGTCGACCTGGGACCGGACCGCAGCGATGCACGGATGCACGCCAAGACCGTAGGATCCTACGCAGTGCCATAGGGGACCGCACCGCCACTTCCCAGCAAATTAGGGACACTGTTGCTCCTGGGGTATCGGCGAGGACCATTCGCAACCGTCTCCATGAAGCTGGGCTACGGTCCCGCACACCGTTAGGCCGTCTTCCGCTCACGCCCCAACATCGTGCAGCCCGCCTCCAGTGGTGTCGCGACAGGCGTGAATGGAGGGACGAATGGAGACGTGTCGTCTTCAGCGATGAGAGTCGCTTCTGCTTTGGTGCCAATGATGGTCGTATGCGTGTTTGGCGCCGTGCAGGTGAGCGCCACAATCAGGACTGCATACGACCGAGGCACACAGGGCCAACACCCGGCATCATGGTGTGGGGAGCGATCTCCTACACTGGCCGTACACCACTGGTGATCGTCGAGGGGACACTGAATAGTGCACGGTACATCCAAACCGTCATCGAACCCATCGTTCTACCATTCCTAGACCAGCAAGGGAACTTGCTGTTCCAACAGGACAATGCACGTCCGCATGTATCCCGTGCCACCCAACGTGCTCTAGAAGGTGTAAGTCAACTACCCTGGCCAGCAAGATCTCCGGATCTGTCCCCCATTGAGCATGTTTGGGACTGGATGAAGCGTCGTCTCACGCGGTCTGCACGTCCAGCACGAACGCTGGTCCAACTGAGGCGCCAGGTGGAAATGGCATGGCAAGCCGTTCCACAGGACTACATCCAGCATCTCTATGATCGTCTCCATGGGAGAATAGCAGCCTGCATTGCTGCGAAAGTTGGATATACACTGTACTAGTGCCGACATTGTGCATGCTCTGTTGCCTGTGTCTATGTGCCTGTGGTTCTGTCAGTGTGATCATGTGATGTATCTGACCCCAGGAATGTGTCAATAAAGTTTCCCCTTCCTGGGACAATGAATTCACGGTGTTCTTATTTCAATTTCCAGGAGTGTATATTTAACATGTTATAATGTGGAAACTAATTACCGTACAAGAACATAACTTGGTAGCATTAATGTCAAGGACATGGGGAAGAGAAATAATGCAGAATCAATTCAATTGAAACACTTAATGTGCTGCTACAGTACACCATACCATTACATACCAGTACCATTACTGGTGATGGTGATGGAGGCTGTTATGAAAAGCTCGCAATTTTATTCAAATCTGATGTGGCAAGTCAATAGAACTTTTTATCCATGTGAGTAAAACTATTGTGTAAAATCGATAGCGCAGCTTCTTACAGAAGTCTCTTCAGGACCTTTCGGAGTCTTTCACTTACATGTCAACATATTTACTCCCTAATAGTATTTGTTGTTCATAATAGGCGTAATTTTACTCCGTTCAGTTAAATGAACTTGCAAAATACTGGAAGTAAAAACAATGTCCATGTAGACTATACATCCATGCCTACAATTCAGAATGGAATTTCACATTCGGATCGAAAGTCTTCAATAGGTTGCTGCTAACCATCAGGCAGAAAACTGAAAATCCTAAGATATTAAAAAAAATACAAAATAAAAAAAATATTTTATTAGCCTCTCCTTCTATAATTATAATTAAACGTGATGTTTCGACTCAAGGATGCATATGCTAGTTAACACTACAGTTCAAATTAACAGGATTTTAATTTTATCATTTTATGCAGGGCTGACAGTACTTATTGCTTTGTACGAAGTATGAGAGAAAAACAGAACTTGAATAAAAAAAACATTTCTAGCTGTCACGGTCATTACTTCCTTCCTCTGTGAAGATGAATATCTTTTGTGACTGGAAATGAGGGGAAGATCACTTACACCACCCGTATAGAATACATTCATGAGTATTGCTCCAATGTTTGAGATCCAGGTCAGATTTAAGCAACACACTGAAGCAACTCAGAGGTTGGACGCTAGATAGGTTACCAGTAGTTTCAAACTATGTGCGAGTATTATGAAGATGCTTGGCAAACTCATGTGAGAATCCCTGAAGGAGAAACAATATTCTTTTTGTATAAAACTATTGAGAAAATGTAGAGGGCATAAGAAAACAGGGCTCGGATAGTAGATAGCCTTTCTTCCCTCTCTCTGTTTGCGAGTGGAACAGTAAAGAGTATGATTTGTAGTGGTACAAGGTCCCTCCACCAGGTACCATTTGGTTGGTTGTGTAGTATGTATATACATCAAAATACGGAAGAAAATTGTGACTGCTTACTACATTAAGAAGCAATAGTTGAACTAACCTAAAGCTTCGTGATTTACTTCAAATGTTTTCTCCCACTGATACACTCTGACAGTCAGTGATTTGCATCTGTAGCAGTCTTACAATTTGGAGATGTCAGTATTGCTTGGATCTATTAATATTCCCACAGTGAGCTCTTTTTATCTTAAGATCACATAAACTGGATTTTTGAGAAACTACACACAGGAAGATGGCATATAGCTGTTTACAGAAAAACAACGATAAAAATTTAAGCATATCGGTAACACACACTGGGCAAGAGCACATATCTGGGCTAGAGCACTATACTGGATTTCGCCCCCTCCCACCCCCCCACCCCCATTTTCCCTAGAAACCTTGGCTATAGTTATAAATTTATTTGTAGCATAGTCTGGGGTATAGATTAGGGTGAAAAGCGATAATTTCGTTGACAGTTGTGCAACACAGCGAATGAGAAATAAAGGTTGTGGTAACAGACAGACGTGTGGCTTTGCGACGTATTTAAATGTATTTTCCCACATTTAACGCATTTCTCGTAATTAAAAAAATAATAAAACTACTAGGTCATCCACAAAAACATATATTAGAAAATGAACAAGCATCCGACGTGTTTTGATGCATATTACGTACAGATATCGTACACAAACTGGAAAAATGCAATGGGCGTTCCACTACGTATCTTTTACCATATTTGATTCGTTTTTCCGCATTTGCTACTGCTGGTATGGGTTCAAAGACTAATTCGTGCTGGAAACGTCTCAGTGGTAGTTAGTCTACATTAGTAAGCTGCAGTTAATGTGTTAAAAACATTTAGACACATTGTCCTCAATGCGTAATATGTGTTATGCTATAAATCACTCTGCCTTTCGACCAATAATTTGTAATCAGTTGGCTTCAATCAATCATGTAAGACTCTAATATGTAACTTTGACTACGCTACGGATTATTATGTGACCATAATCCAGATTATTCGCATTCAAACCTTCTTTCTACATTTAATTCTGTTAACAGAAGATTCATTCAAACAATCTCGATTGATTTGACGTTCCAATACAACAGCTGAAGGCAGGTCTGTATAAACGCTGTTTTGACGTCACTTACGTCAACAGAGTTGTTAACAGGTCTAGTCACCAGGCAGCGCTGTCACGCTTTCAGCCTTTGTGATGACGTCATGAAGCGATTCCTCGGGGCCCGCGAGACGCACGTGGTATATAAACTACATATAGTGGCTATGTGTGAGGTAACAGCGCTCCCAGCGGCAGCAAAAAGCAACACCGGCCGCCATTTTTTGAGACGTCTACATGTCAGTATATTTACATTTGGTGTAAAGTACTGGCGTTAGAAAATCACTGTTTTCCGGTTGTAATTTGTTTCAAAAGTCTTATTGACCGATCGCGAATCATCCCCAGTGTATGTGCAGCGTACAATTGCGCTAATAGAAGTGATAAAACATCTGGAATATCATATTTCAGATGAGTATCTAAATGCGTGTTGTACTTAGCGTCTTGTGCATTATTTTCGTGTTTAAGCTGTATACAAAATGTAAGTAAGCTATTGTATACACGTCTCTTTATTTTTAGATTTCCTCCGAAAAAGAAAGAGCTGTTAAGTTGATGGGTAGCCAATACGAGGCGAGATAAGTGGCAGCGAACTCAATATAGTTACATATGCTCGTTTCACTTTGAAGGTAGATACATGTATCGTACAAAGAAGAAAAGGCGACTTCTGGCAAACGCAGTACCGACAATATTTACGTTTACTGGCCATCTGCAGAAAACAACTATAGTATAGAGACAACCAAGTAAACGGCCTGTCAGTAAAGAATCAGCTTTCTTATCAAATGAACCAGGTAAAATAGTTTTCCTGTTATTTATTTGCTATATGGGTTATGTGTGAATTTTACTATTAATCAATGTATGTTTGAAGAAAAATAAAGCTTAATGATAATACTTCATTTTTGTAGGTGAAAGAGTGAATCAGAATGATCATACAGATCATTCTTATTGTTTGCCTAGCCCCAAAAATTGAAACAGAATTATGAGGCACTACAGAAAAGGACTGAGAAGCTGAGGAAGCAAGCGGAACATGCAAGGCAAAGTGTTTCAAGAAAGAAAAAACAAATTGTGACATATAAAACAGTAGTTGTAGGCCTAAATAAGAGACTTCAAGACTGTGTTTCTGAAGTGACAGGATGTGACAAAAATAGTGACATTCTGAAGCACTTTTTTCAATGCAAAACAAATGTTCAATTCCTGAATATCCTAAAGAAATGAGACAGTTTGCCCTTACACTCAATTTTTACTCCTTCAAAGTTTATAATTATTTGCGGAAGTCTGTTAAATTACCCCATCCTCGAACACTCCGGAGGTGGGCAACTACAGTAAATGGCAGTCCTGGATTTACAGAAGAAAGCTTACAAAAATTAGCAGATGAGGTTCAACGTAGTTAAGGATCTATTTTAGCTGCACTTATGTTTGATGAGGTGGCTCTTAAAAAGACTTACTATGGGATGGTAATACGGTCTGGGGTTATGTTGACTTAGGGCAAGGATGTGAGGAAAGTGATGGTAGCCAAATAGCAAAAGAGGCACTAGTGTTTATGGTCGCTGGGATTAATAAGAGTTGGAAAATTCCTGTTGGCTATTGTTTTCTTAATGGTTTAACAGCAAGTGTGAAACTTAATTTACTGCAGCAGTACCTCTGTAAATTGGAGGAAACTGTTGGAAAACATGTTTCATTGCAATAAAATGCATCAAAAATAGTTTTTATACTGCTCCAAAGGGTGTATTCAAATTTTTAACAGTGGCAGAAAGGGTTTTCAGGGACTGTCAAACCTTAATATGGAAGAACAACTTCCTTCTGTAGTTGTGTGTGGAATTGTTCAGAATGATGGGTGACGGGCCGAATTTATTTACTCGATTTTGACCATCTAATGGTGCCAGCTGAATTTGGAGAAGAGTCACATTACTCTTTTCTACTCTGGATGCTGTTAAAATTGTATTTTAATTGTAGGTTACACCATTTGTGCAAAACCCAGGCCAGTGGAAGAAAGAGGCAAACATATTCGGCAAATATATATAAACTTATATTGTTTAAGGGGCAATGAAAGGTCCTGCGCTGTCAATTGATCGTTTTTGGACCTACTGAACTATTTAAAATTGTTTTTGAACTAATCTATATGGCATAGCAGCGAAATGAACTGCAACATTTCGTAATAAACTTTTCAATTAATCGATGTCAGAAGTGTGTTTCATTTCTTTTAGCTTTCATAACTATATGTTTTACGGTAGAGAAATCAGATTGGCTTTTTTTTACGCCATGCGTAGTAAACAATAACAACATTCAGTATTAGCTGACGATGTGTAGGCTGCACCTTGACGTTACAAGACATGGCGGCTCAGTTTTCAAGTTGCTTCAAAGATGGCGGTGCCATAGCCAGTCTATGTTGTTTATATAGGTCGTTGGAGTGGGTCTAGTGAAGCAGGGGATCCAACCATGGAGGTAAAAATAAGAGGAGTTGTCATGACGTCACAAACTTGAAGCCGACCCAAGTGAAGATCCGCCATGTTAGCTACCCCAAAACATCGGTTCTGGTGCTTTAATTCCGTGTGGTCGCGAAGTGTTTTGATAAATGCCGGCTTTCGTCGCTTACGGGTGTACTAATCGTTCTGATTGTGGTCTTAAGTTTAAACAAATTACATTTCATTCGTAAGTGGACTTATTTAAGCGCTATTTCCTTATATATACTTGAAATTCCGATGCACTGTAAAGCTTTAGAGTATGGTTTTATTTCTGTGATTTGACTTTAGATTTCCTGTCAGTCCAACACAAAGAGATCTCGAGGTGAGCAATACACTTGGTTTTCATTGTTTGGTTATTCCCAAGAAACTGAAAAGTCCTGGCAAGAAATATCCTGGAAGTGGGGACTAATGTTTTAAAATGCAATAATTTAATATAAAAGTAATGTAACTATATGTAGTTAATTAAATCTTAAGTAAAATGTGTGGAACACCTGTTACACTGGTTAAATTATAAGTACTCAAAGGGTTACATACTTGTTAAAGCAAAGTTCCCCATCTAAGTCAAGGCTATTTAGATCATTACATTAATCACTGTGCTGTCGTGTTACCCTGTAGATTGCTGTTATTTGCCACACTGAATCTCACTTGGTAGGTACAATTTAAAAGCAAAGCAGATGTGTAAACTACAATGGGGATGACAATCTTAAATTTAGTTCTTTCCTTCGTAATTTAACGAATCTTTCACTTTGTTGACATGACAGCTGGCTTGTTTATATCATCCCTGCATACATCTAAGGGACACCAAAGGAAATAAGGTAACTTTCTTGCAAACTTGAACATTTAAAATTTGCATTTGACTTGAAAATGCAACAAATACAAATTGGTGCCTCTAAACTATCAATCATTGCTTTTGGAGTTCTGGCTTTGTCTATTATTGACACAAACACAATGAAAGTGAATAGAAATGGATTACGAAAGCACGCTTTCCGTAGCACATACTTCTCTTCTCGTTTATCCAAAGTGTACAAACAAAAAGGAATTACAGTACTGAGGCCAGAAGCGTCATTTTTGTGTCGTATTACCGTATCGAATACGCATTTAAGGCAAAAAAAGTTTTTTAGTTGTGTTCCTTATGCCGTGTTGTTCACTAAAACAGTGTAACATTTACTATATAAAACAAATATCGCGTAAACACGACAGAAATAACGAACAAGAAGCAATTGTAAACACTCGTCTGCTAATGTTTTGGGGGATCCAAGATGCGGCAGACTCCGCCCACTGGCTTCAAAACAACGTACAGCGCAAGTCTGTAGCGCCATCTCCCCTTTTCCTACCTCCGTGGATACAACCTGTCGGCTTTGACCAATGACGTCATACGTTGGTTATAGATAGTAATGTCTTCACTTCGAGGCATAGATAATAAAACAGATCTGTGCTCCGGATAAGCGCTATCATTGTACATTAAAATAATTGAATGTGAATCTAAAAGCGATCACTTGGTATTCCTTAAATTATTCATCGTGTGATTTAATTAAATTAATTGGTTGTTTCTTATTCAAACAGTACTTAATTTTATTCGTAATGATATTGAGGTAATTTTGAGTATTAGTTTTTTATTGTAGAACAGTTTTTAGTGTTTTATTTTCGTTTATAGGAATGGATTGTTGCAATGAATCTTGACGATTTAAGAGAAGCTAAGGGCGAAGACATGTTGACCACAATTTGTTTCTTGCAAATGTGTGGTCTTATTGCTGAATACGTCCGATGTCGTGAATGCGGCGAACACGTGCGCCTCACCAGTGTATCAAGTCGCCGTACTCATGTTTTGTTTAGGTTGATTGAAGATCAGGTTGCAGAGGGTTCTATTGTTATTTCAGATGGGTTTTCTTCATATAGGGATTTAGGGAATAGGGGTTATCAATATCTTGTAGTGAACCACAACACTGAATTTAGATCATTATCCACAGGTGCCTGCACTAACAGTATAGAGGGCTACTGGTCAGCGGTGAAATCCCTTATAGGGAAAGGGAAACGTCAGATTTCGACTCATCAAAGCCACCTAGATGAGTATTCGTGGAGACGAAGTATTCCGCAGACATATTGCCCGTTTAAATGTTTTAATAAACATGTTTACAAAATGTACCGTCCCAAACATCTCAGCTAATTTCACAGTGGAGGTCGGGGGGAGTGGGGAGGGGGGTTAGTGAATGAGTGTGTGTGTGTGTGTGAGTGTGTGGGCGAGGGAGAGAGAGAGAAAGAGGTTTTGTAATGTTGTGTTTGTTGTGAGTGTGGGTATGTGATTTTCGTTACTGTCTGTCTAGGCGAGCTTCGGTTATTCCTCGATATTTCCGTGTGGTAAATTCACTTTTCCATTTGCTTCTTTCACTGTATTTCACTATTTTGACATTTTTCACTGTTTTATTCCACCAATATGTATATTTTCTTGTTGTGAAGTACGTAACAGAAATTTCTCAGCTGTCGATCTTCTTTCGTTTCCCTGCACTAGTATCAGTACGACAGTTTCGAATGTGTACTTGCTATATTAGAGGCAAAACCCCCAACACAACTAAAATTTGTATCCCGTCCTTCACTTCGCCTTCACACTGACACTATATATGTCAAATGTTGCGTATAGCTATATAGCTCATGTAACGAATGGGATACTATTAGCGTCCAAGGCAAAAAAAACTGCTATTCACATTATACATAAATGACCTTGTGGATAACATCGGAAGTTCACTGAGGCTTTTTGCGGATGATGATGTGGTATATCGAGTGGTTGTAACAATTGAAAATTGTACTCAAATGCAGGAGGATCTGCAGCGAATTGACGCATGGTGCAGGGAATGGCAATTGAATCTCAATATAGACAAGTGTAATGTGCTGCGAATACATAGAAAGAAAGATCCCTTATCATTTAGCTACAATATAGCAGGTCAGCAACTGGAAGCACTTAATTCCATAAATTATCTGGGAGTACACATTAGGAGTCATTTAAAATGGAATGATCATATAAAGTTGATTGTCGGTAAAACAGATGCCAGACTGAGATTCATTGGAAGAATCCTAAGGAAATGCAATCCGAAAACAAAGGAAGTAGGTTAGAGTACACTTGTTCGCCCACTGCTTGAATACTGCTCAGCAGTGTGGGATCCTTACCAGATAGGGTTGATAGAAGAGATAGAGAAGATCCAACAGAGAGCAGCGCGCTTTGTTTACAGGATCATTTAGTAATTGCGAAAGCGTTACGGAGATGATAGACTCTTGTTTTTAAATTGTATCTACCAAGTGACATTCAGTGTGGCAAATAACAGCAATCTACAGGGTAACACGACAGCACAGTGATTAATGTAATGATCTAAATAGCCTTGACTTAGGTAGGGAACTCCAGTGGAAGACTCTGCAGGAGAGACGCTCAGTAGCTCGGTATGGGCTTTTGTTGAAGTTTAGAGAACATACCTTCACCGAGGAGTCAAGCAGTATATTGCTCCCTCCAACGTATATCTCGCGAAGAGACCATGAGGATAAAATCCGAGAGATTAGAGCCCACACAGAGGCATACCGACAATCCTTCTTTCCGCGAACAATATGAGACTGGAATAGAAGGGAGAACCGATAGAGGTATTCAAGGTACCCTCCGCCACACACCGTCAGGTGGCTTGCGGAGTATGGATGTAGATGTAGATGTAAATGTACCCCATAGTGAAGAACGGGATACAAATTGTACATGTGTCGTCTTCTTGTCTCCGTGTAGTTCAATTGAGGTACAGGTTGCAAATGTAACGTACGTCTATTTCCACCTTTTCGTTACCAGTGCACATACATAGAGAGGTCAACGGAAGTCTGGTATACATATATTACATACGTAGGTCCTTCGGTCATCAGTAGTACTGATATGTACGTAAGAAAAGACTGTTAGTAATAGCGGAGATGAAATAAAAAACACATCTACAATTTGTATCCCGTGTTCCATTTAGGGTTTACTGATGCGGAGGATACATCGTTCAAGTGAAGAACACGACAGTAATGCTAGTGAAAATGAAGAAATCGACTTACGACAAACTCGTATTCCATACTGTACTTAGGCAACACACTGCGAATGAGCTTTTAATTTGTATCAGACGTTTCATTTACTGTTTAGTGAAGCAGGGGATACATAGTTCAAATGAACAACAGGACAGCAATGCTAGTTAAAACTAAGAAATCGACGTATGCTAAACTTGTATCCCGTACTGCACTTAAGCTATACAGTTCGAAAGAGTTTCGAGATACAAGTGACTTACATGTAACGTGATGTATTATTTGCTAGTAATATATTTCATTCATTTCTTTCCAGTGTATTTTGCGGAGAAATACTAAGATACAAACACGCGATATCGTTAACGTGAAAATACTACTGTCCCTTATATATGTGAAGTGCAGTTTTTCTCTCTCGCATTCCTTTGTTTCTGAATATTCTTCTAAGCTCTTTCATCTTTGTAATACATGCTCTCTGGCCAATTCTGACGTCATTGGTCAAAGCCGACGGGTTGTATACCCTTCTAAACTAGAGCCGAGTGAGCCATAGAGTATAAAAATCTCTACTCTACGGAGGGCACAGTAAACAGTCGCGACACTTCGCCTCGATTTTGTTGCCCACTGCGCCAGCAGCGCGCCAAGTGGCCAGTAAGTTAAAGTGTTGAGTTTGGCGCGATCGTGAAAGCTAAAGCGAATAGTAGTAGTTTATTTTGGTTTATACAGTGGTTTTTACAAATGGGAGCAACAACAAGAAGAAGATACCATATGTCTTTTTTTATGTTTCCTAAGGACCCTTGAAGTATACACCATCATATTACTAAACTATATCGTCAGGATTCGCTTGCATACTACATGTATATTAATGATAAATGTTTCGTTTTAGGAGTATAAAATGGATAGTGAATAGCATACGAGAACATCTTAGGCAAAAAGACCATGTCTGCCTTTATAATAATGCTAAGTTTTGTCTACTACACGTCGAACAAAACTAGTTCATGAATGCTGACACTAATAAACTCGTGTGGAATGCAGTTAACCACATTGTTTAACATTCCACATGAGCCACCTCATTTGACGCTGAAGTGGAAAGTGCCACAAAGGTTCGACAATCCGTCTAACGCTGTAAAACACTGATATGGAGATTTGAACTGGCTGCTTCTGTGCCATAGATCAGTGCCAGATTCATCTGAACCGTCAACACAGACTTGCTTTTGGTTTTGCTATGCATGAAGACCGCCTTAAACTGACTTCCTCTGTTTAATCTTCTTCCTCAATTTGATTCTCAGGTAGCACATCAGCTTCCTCTATTCTCGACTATCTCTGTTTCAGTTTCCATCTATGTTTCAGCACTATCAACATCATGCTGGGGTGCATTACTGTATCATTTTGACTACTTTCCTTTATTGTAGGTCCATAATCCTCTAAAAATACTACGTCTCTACTACTTATTATCTTCTTATTAACAGGATTACAAAATCTGTAGCCTTTTGAATCCTCACAGTAGCCAACAAAAATATATTTTTTAGATTTTGCATCCCATTTTCCTCTTAATGGATTTGGAATCTGAACCATGGCTTCAAATCCAAAGACTTTTAAGTACATTAGATCTGGTTTCTGCCCAGTCCATACCTCATAAGGTGTCTAGTGTCTCACAGCTTTGGTAGGTGATCTGTTAATTAAATACACTGCTGATGACACGGCCTCTGCCCAAAAACACTTTGGTAGCTCAGCATCGCTTAACATACTTCTTGCCTTTTCTACAATAGTTCTGTTGGCTTGTTCTGCAACTCCGTTCTGAGAAGGACTGTAGTGTACGGTAGTCTGATGGCTAATACCCATTCCATTCAACTGTTCCTTAAACTGTCTGTTTACATATTCTGATCCATCGTTTGATCTAATAACTTTAATTTTCTTCCCCGTCTGTCTTTCGCCTATTTTGCAATAAACAACAAATATATCATTCACGTGATCCTAACTATTTATAAAATAATCATACATATATCTAGAAAAATTATCTATGAATATCAGGAAATAGAAGCTTCCTCTTTAGGATTTATTCTCCATAGGTCCACAGAGATCTACGTGTAAGAGTTGCAAGACTTTGGTGGATCTGCTCTGACTCGATTTAAATAGCAATCTAGCCTGCTTCCCTTGCAAACACACCTCACATTGGATATTATTCATTCTATAATTTTCCATCCCAGTTGCCACATTCTTCAGTAAAGTCATACTTTTCCTATTCAAATGTCCAAGTCTCCTATGCCACAAGAAATCTTTTGGAGCATAAACAGAGTAATTTCTTGCTTTGGTAGTATTTTGAATTGTATTCACTCTCTAAATACCTCTTACATTATTTCGAGTAGCTACAGTATCATCACAAGAGTCTATCACTTTGGCTCCCTCTATATCTAAGATAATTTTATTACCCTTCTTCACTATTTCGCCTACTGACAACAAATTAATTGCAATATTCTTTACATAATGTACATCATGAGCAGTAATAATTTCCTTTTCCCCATTCACAAGCAAATGAAGACCCACTTCTCCTGCGAGTTCACACCTTAACTTAGATCATTCAGCTGTCGAACTCCAATGTCAGTCCTTGACTGAACGTCATACAAACCTGATGGAGCTTTGGTAATGTGCAAAGATGCAAATGCTCCTGAATCTAGGAACCATTCTGCATGATCGTCACTCGCTTCATTAAAAGAGTAAAAAACAGAAAATGGCTTACCTTTATGGGTAGTCTTTCTCTCAGGACTACTAGAATTAACATGCTTCTTTTCTTTTATACTTAACTTTTCGTTACACTGTGAATCAATATGTCTAATTTTCTGGCATCTGAAACATATTATTGGCTTCTTCTTGTACTAAGAGTATAAAGCGGACGCTGTTACTTTTTCTGAAGCATTAGAATCTGGTTCATTCTTCACATCCTGTATAATCCTTACTTTAACACTATCCGCTGTAATGGGTATTCCCAAACTTTCCAAATCCATAATCATTGGCGAATATTTCTCTGGTAGTCTAGGTAACAATAAAGTTCCAATCCATTCATGTGCAATTTAAAAACCAATATTCCTCAGACGATTGGAGATTGAAATTATTTTATTCACATATTCATCCACGCTTTTACACTTATTCAATCTCGTGGTTATAGGCTCATGAAGTAATCCTTCTTTTATGGTTAAACTACCATCTTCAAATGCATTTTTCAGTTTGTCCCATACCTCTTTTGCTGATGCATCCTTTTCTGTGTGAACATAATTCACTGAATCAATCAGAAGGATTAGTTTTGATTACGCCTTCTGATCACAAAACTTGATTCTGTAGGTTACAATTTACTGTTTATGATTCCCCTTAAGTTGTCCAAGTGCAAATATGCCTCAACGGCAAATTTCCAGGTCGCGTAATTTTCGCCCCCTACAAGCCACTCTATTTGCGGTATCTGTGTTGTACTCATTTAACAGTTATTTTTCTTCTTCATATAGCGTACACAATCCAACTTTATATGAACTTCCGCGCACTTTTTGTGCAAATACACATCACCTTAAAGCTTATTATTTCGCTTTAATCCAGTAGCTGGGCCCATAACATGTTGTAGTTTAGGAGCAGATTAACGCAGCTAAATGACAAGTAACAACTAATTAAGGGACAAAATAAACTTTAGCTTGATTCACACAAAACATATTAATACATTTGGCTACGCAAATATATTGTGTTGCCCATCAACAAGCCTTGCCGCAGTGGATACACCGGTTCCCGTGAGATTACCGAAGCTAAACGCTGTTGGGCGTGGCTGGCACTTGGATGGCTGACCATCCAGCCGCCATACGCTGTTGCCATTTTTCGGGGTGCACTCAGCCTCGTGATGCCAATTGAGGGGCTACTCTACCGAATAGTAGCGGCTTCGGTCAAGAATACCATCATAACGACCGGGAGAGTGGTGTGCTGACCCCATGCCCCTCCTATCCGCATCATCCTTGGAGAATGACAGGGCGGTCAGATGGTCCCGGTAGGCCACTGTGCATGATGGGAAATGTTTGTTCACATATCCCCAACAGTTGTCCGTCTCTAGAAAAAGCATTTGGAGTATCAGAACATGCAGATCGCTAGACTTCATGCAAAACTGTTACAGGAAAATGAAAGTGACTATCATTTTAAATACAGACAGCAACAGAAACAGTATCAGAAGGATCAAGTGAAAAAGAATAAACAAATTTTGAAGACTATAGGATCCCGACATTTAAAAGGAGATGCCGCTGACTTCTTGTTATGCCAGATTGGCATGCTATCTGCAAAATGGAAAGACAAAAATAAGCTGTTTGCTTTTAATTTATTATATTACAGCACTCAGGCATACAGGTTTTGTCAGAATACTTTATGCTTCCGTCAGTGCATACATTACAGAGGTATGTAGAAGGCATGCAAATAAAATGTGAGGTAAGTGACAATATGTTCTACCTTTTAAAGCAGAAGGTACAGTATTTCTCCAATACTGGATGAAAAGTCTCTAATGGCAAATTTAACATATGACAGCACTTCTGACAGTGAGTGTAAACCCCGAGACCTCAAAGCCAATAACACAATATATTTCTCCCTCTATTTGATAGTTGCTTGTCCCACTTACAATAATATAAAGATGAAGGTCGTACTTGTGGCAACAGGCGACAATGACTAAAACACAGTAGGCCTATTGAACGACAAATTGAGCGTCAATCCCTTTTGCATGTAGAGGTACATGTCTGTGCTTCTTATGTGTGAATCTTTGTGTTTATATTCCATGGATATCAACGTGATAAGCTGCAGTTCTATCCAATGTCACAAGTGTTTCTTTACGAATGTGTTGTAACTTGCCACTGTTTTCATGATTTTTATCCCTATTTGCGCTTAGTTTAGGATCATTTTTAGAAACATCTATGTCTTCTGATATTACACACAGTCTTGGAGGCAAAAACCTAATTCAAACGTAGGAAAGGGATGCAAAACAAACATTATGCTTATGACGCATCTGAAGTTCTCCTTTCTCGGCGCTTGGAGCGCTAGTGTCGTTCCAGCTGTCAGACAGTAACAACTTTTACAGCAGCGAGTGTCGCGGCTGTGTAGGAGGGATCATAGCCTGCTGCACGTGTTCTCAACACCAAACCAGGCAAGTCACGTGATTTTGGGACGACATTGCTTATCTATAATTTGCGGTAATAGCGAAGCTGAAATATTATACTTATTTGTCTTGTTTTTTTTATACGTTTCTGCATAGTAACAATTATGGTGCAGTATTGTCATTGCTACGGAAGCAGAGAGAAGTATGGCAAAGGAGGACGAGAATTTATGTACAAGTGTATTATGGTACATGTCATATCGACATCATGCACTTTATATGTCGAAAAATAGCGAGACACTGTGTTATAAAGGCTTGTACTGTAGAGGTAATTAGGCCACGGCCGTGTTTTTACGAGACAAATGCTATGTAAATTGCAAGTGGGTTTGGGTAATCTGTCAGTTAGTGTGTACATAGTGGTGTTATGATGCAGATAAAATGTATACATGACAGTCTCATTAATTTCCTCCAATCTGTGGTGGTTCCCAAACCCTTGTATCTATCTAAGTACGTCTGTATGAGACTGTGTTCTATAGAATGTTATAGTTTATTTATTTTTATTTATTTATTTATTGTTCTGTGGGACCAAATTAAGGAGAAGTCTCCATGGTCATGGAACGAGTCAATACATGAAATTATAACACGATATTAGAAACAGATAAAATGAAATATAAAAAAACATATTCAGGTGACAAGTCGTAAGCTTAAATGAAGAAAATCAACAATGTAGCACTGGAATTTGCTTAATTTTTTAGCTCTTCCAGGAGCTCCTCGACAGAATAGAAGGAGTGATCCATGAGGAAACTCTTCAGTTTAGACTTAAAAGAGTTTGGGCTACTGCTAAGATTTTTGAGTTCTTGTGGTAGCTTATTGAAAATGGATGCAGCAGAATATTGCACTCCTTTCTGCACAAGAGTCAAGGAAGTGCATTCTACATGCAGATCTGATTTCTGCCTAGTATTAACTGAGTGAAAGCTGCTAACTCTTGGAAATAGGCTAATATTGCTAACAACAAACGACATTAAAGAAAATATATACTGTGAGGGCAATGTCAGAATTCCCAGATTTTTGAATAGGGGTCGACAAGAGTTTCTCGAACTTACACCACATATAGCTCGAACAGCCCGCTTTTGAGCCAAAAATACCCTTTTTGAATCAGAAGAATTACCCCAAAAAATAACACCATACGACATAAGCGTATGAAAATATGCGAAGTAGACTAATTTTCGTGTTGAAGTGTCACTTATTTCAGATACTGTTCTAATGGTAAATAAAGCAGCATTTAGCTTCTGAACAAGATCCTGAACATGGGCTTTCCACAACAGCTTACTATCTATCCGAACGCCTAGGAACTTGAACTGTTCCGTCTCGCTTATAATATGCCTATTCTGTCTGATCAAAATATCGGTTCTTGTTAAATTGTGAGTTAGAAACTGTAAAAGCTGAGTCTTACTGTGATTTAGCATCAAATTATTTTCCACAATCCACGAACTTATTTCATGAACTATATTATTTGTTACTGTTTCAATATTACACACAAGATCCTTCACTATCAAGCTGGTGTCATCAGCAAACAGAAATATTTTTGAATCACCTGTAATACAAGAAGGCATACCATTTATATAAATAAGAAACAGCAGTGGCCCCAGCACCGACCCTTGGGGAACACCCCACTTAACAGTGCCCCATTGGGACTGAACATCACTACCACTCTCAATATTGCGGAGAATTAGCCTCTGCTTTCTGTTCTTAAAGTAAGAGGCGAACCAATTGTAAGCTACTCCCCTTACTCCATAATGGTCCAACTTCTGCAGTAATATTTTGTGGTCAACACAGTCAAAAGCCTTCGTTAAATCAAAGAAAAAACCTAGTGTTCGCAACCTTTTATTTAATCCATGCAAAACCTCACAGAGAAAAGAGAATATAGCATTTTCAGTTGTTAAACCATTTCTAAAACCAAACTGAACATTTGACACCAAATTATGTGAATTTAAATGCCCCAGTAACCTTGTATATACAACCTTCTCGATAACTTTAGCAAACACCGATGGCATAGAAATAGGTCTAAAATTGTCAACATTATCAATGTCTCCCTTTTTATAAAGTGGCTTCACTACCGAGTACTTTAAACGGTCAGGAAACCGACCACTCCTAAAGGAAAAGTTACAGATACAGCTGAGAACTGCGCTAACATACATAGAACAATACCTCAGTATTCTGCTAGATACCCTGTCATATCCATGAGAGTTCTTGGTCTTTAGTGATTTTATTATTAACTCAATCTCCCTCTTGTCAGTATCATGGAGGAGCATTTCAGGTAACAGTCTCAGAACACTTTTTTCTAAGAGCGCTATATGATTCCCTGTTGGGACTAGGTTTCTATTTAGTTCACCTGCTATATTCAGAAAGTGATTATTAAATACTGTACATATATGCGACTTATCAGTAACACGGACATTCCCACTACGCACTGATTCTATATCCTCGACCTGTCTGTGCAAACCAGCAACTTCCTTTACGACTGACCATATGATTTTAATTTTATCCTGAGACTTAGCTATTCTATCTGCATACCACACAGTTTTTGCCTTCCTAATAACATTTTTAAGCACCTTACAATACTGTTTGTAATGGGCTGCTGCATTTAGATTTTGACTGTATCTAACGTTTTGATATAATTGCCACTTTGTTCTACAAGATATTCTTATCCCGCTAGTCAGCCACCCAGGCTGCCTGTTTGTGCTACTACCCTTTTTTAAACGTTCTAACGGAAAGCAACTTTCAAAGAGCATGAGAAAAGCCTTGAGAAAAGCATTATATTTATCGTCTACTGCGTCAGCGCTATAAACATCTTGCCACTCTTGTTCCTTATAAGGTTTCCAAAGGTCTCTACAGCAACTGGATCAGCTTTCCTGAACAGCTGATGACTATATTTAACACGTGTTGTAGCACAAAAGTCTTTTAAAGTTAAAATTTGTGCATCATGATCTGAAAGGCCATTCACCTTTTTGCTAATAGAATGCCCTTCTAGTAATGAGGAATGAACAAAAATTATGTCTATGGTTGTTCTACTGTTCCCTTGCACTCTCGTTGAAAAGAATACGGTTTGCATAAGATTATATGAATTAAAGAGGTCTACCAGCATCCTCTTCCTTGCACAATCACTTATACAATTAAGCCAAGAACCTCCTCTAGCTTTAGCAAAAATGTTGTCAAATCGGAGTCTGGGGATCTATAAATAACAACAGTTAGAAGTTTAGCTCCACTAAATTTAACCACACCTGCACAACATTCAAACACCTTTTCAGTACAGTACTTTGAAACATCAATTGACTCAAATGGGATGCCGTTTTTCACATACATGGCTACTCCCCCACACCGCAAAGAGCTCTTCGAAAAGCTGCCAGCCAACCTGTATCCTGGTAAAGGAAGCCTCTGAATTATCTCCTTATTTAAGAAGTGTTCAGATATACCAATAATTTCAGAGTCAACATCTATAAGCAGTTCACTAACTTTATCTCTAATACCTTGTATATTTTGATGAAATATACTAATTCCCTCATTACTCGGATACCTAAGCTTTGTCAAAAGTGATTCCCTTGTTAGAGAGACTTCCCTTAAGCAGGAATACCTATCAGCTGACTTCAATCTAAAAAAGGTGCAGCTCTAGCACCCAAAATTAACGCAAAAGTAACGCAATTAATTAGAACAGATTCGACAATATGAACCAGTGAACTAGAAAACCTAAAAAAGATATTTTATTGGTTGCCTGTTCTTTTCTTACTCCAAAATTCTAGCGTTGACCTTGTCTTTTTTATTATTTGTGCATAGTGTATGGTTTTATGTTTCTGATGAAATAGCGAAAAAATGTTATAGATATTTTACTTGTCAGTAAAAAGCAGAAAGGTAGACTATGTAAAACTGAAAATAATAACGGACAAGTTAAAACAGAAATTCGACAATATCAGTAAGCAAAATAGAAAATGTCGAAAATATTGTTGGCTGTCAATTCTTATCCCATTAAGGAAAAAAGTAAATGAAGTGGAATCTGAGCTATGGTACTATGGCAAAAAGCACATAACCATCGCTCTTCACATTTCAGGCCATCATTAGATCTTGGTATCAAATTGTTAAGATTTCTGTAAATGCATGTTTGAAGTTTCATAGTACTTCTGAAGGTGATCTGTATGTACCAGTGAAGTGATAACATCAAAATAAGCCAAGCGCTATACAGTCTAAAAAATGCCATCCCAAAATCAGGTGACTTGAACTGAAGGAGATGTTGTAAACAAATTCACGTTTTGTGGATTTGGATGCTCACCCCATTGATATTTGTACTGTGTAATTTTCACAAGAAGGTTAGTATAAGGGGAGATGGCATTACCTATGCTCCATACAAGCATTGGCTGAAGCCAGGAGGGGGTAGGGGGTGCAGAGCAACATGTTTTTGTGTCCAAAATAAGAGTTTCTCCCTTGAAATTCTGTGAAAACTTGCCCTCCTTACTTAAAGCCACTGAATTGACAGTTATGCCTGAGTATTTACTTAAATATGACACACTTTCATTGACAAATACTCCTGATCAGAGAGTTGAGAATGTATCAGTTGATGCGGAATTTCATTCATGAGGCATACCTACATAGCAGCAAAACAGTAGATCGTTTTAATTTAACTCTCATTATTAGTTGCATTAGTTCACAGAAGAAGATCCTGCCAATCATTTTACTACACATACCTACCAAAATGAACGATTTCCATATTGTCATCACTAGAAAGGCGCTTTTAGTCAGCTCAAAACATGGATGGTTCTAGTATATACACGAAGCACAAAAGCTTCCTAACAGAATAATTGGAACAGAGCACAGCAATAATGTGCACAAAAAAAGAAAATAAATTTGCAGGCTATGTTATAGATTTTAAATAAATGGTCACTTCTTGGTCACAATGTTCACTCAATGGGGTTATTTCAAACATAAACAAAGAAGTAAAATAAACATCTCACACGAATACCACATGGAACCACACTGTCAGGAAATTGTCATATAGATACATACCATCACTTAAAAATTACAGTCATGTATAAAACATCTAGTGTAACTTACACTCTGCAGGTATGAGGGAAAATGAGAAAATGCATGGCCAGCACGGACTCTTCGAGTATTTGCTGCACTAAATAATTATAAAAAGCGTTGTTATTAAGCTATTTTTAAACGTGTGCAGGTGTTATAAATATAATACGAGTGTTGTTAAATTAGTGGAAGTGTTAGTGAAGTATAAAATAAGATTAAACGGGGTAAGAAGCGTATTTTTCTTCTCGCGCATGTAGCAAGAATCCTAAGCCTAATTTCACGCACGCAAATCGTAAGTAAGCAGTGAATTAAACTTATAGATGAACGTTTCCAGTTGGTATAAATATAATATAAGTGTTGTTACATTAGTGAAAGTGTTAAAGAAGATTAAACGAGGTAAGAAGTTTATTTTCCTTCTCGCGCCTATAGCACCGATTTTAGGCTTAATTTCACGCGCGCGTATCGTAAGTAAACAGTGACTTAATCTTATATGTAATCACCAGTTTTTTTTATTCAGTACTCTTTCAATTTATTTACATCTGCCTGAATAGTTTCTAGGGTCCTTTGTTTACGTTTTAGTCACTACTTAAATCAGCTTATACGATTTCTGTTTTTACCATGAGTGAGAAGTGTGTGACATGCCGTAGGATCGTTAGTTCCGGAGTATGGTGTGATGGGTGCTGTAGTTTCTTTCATTGGGGCGAATGTAGTGTCGTGGGAAATGGGGACTTAAATGAAGCTCACCAGTGGTATTGTAGGATCTGCAGTAGAGATAGGAAAATACTGGAACAGGAAGGGAAAATTGCAGCTCTTCAAGCTGACCTAGACAAGGCAAGGGAGGATCTGGACAGGTTAAAGAGGGAGAAGGGTGAACAGAGGTGGGAAGTGGCAACAGGTAATAGGGGGAACAGGCAAAGGAGAGCATCAGACAGCTTTGTCATAAATCTTGAAAATAGATTTGACCTGTTGCCTCAGTCAGAATCGGATGAGCATCATGTAGCTGAAGCTGTAGAAAGTGCACAACAAGCTTTCAAGTACTTGAAAAAGGTAGGGACATTTGTAAAGAGAAAGAAAGTTCTGTTGTTAGGTAGTTCCCATGGTAGAGCAGTTGGCCAACTACTGCAGAAAAATCTAGATCCAGAGTACCAGGTCACAAATTTTTTTCAAGCCTAGTGCAGATCTGGGTCAGATAACAGAGGATGTAGGTTCTTTGTGCAAGGATTTCACAAAGGAGGGTGTTGTGGTTATAGTGGGTGGTCCGGGAAATAGCACTGACAGAGACTCTGAATATTCCATAGAGAGTGACCTGGTGAAGACAGCATCAGCAACGAAGCATACAAGTGTGGGATTTGTGTCCTTGTTGAGACGCCATGATCGGCCTCATTTGAACTCTTCCGTAGGGAGGGCGAGCTTGGAGTTGGAGTGGCTGCTTAGGACGGATATAGGGTCCCATATTGCTTTGATTCCTGTGGATGCTATCGATAGGTGGGACTACACTAGGCATGGCCTTCACCTCAATGGGAAAGGGAAGGGAAAACTGTCTGGATTGATTGCAGAAAACTTAAGGGGTGACACTGTCGCAACTGGTAAAATACCAGTGGTCACAGGTGACTGAGGGATGCCTTTTTTAGGATAGGGAAGGGGGAAAGAAAACGAGTTTTAAGAGAGATTGTCAGACACACTCAGTTTGAGAAAACAGATGAACAGGAGTCAGATTTTAGCATACAGCCTCCATTTAAACAATGTTTAACAGAAAGTAATCAGAAACTACCAGTTCATCTTCGCCAAAGCAGCTATAATCCCATTAGTATGCGGTATCAGTTATCTTGATTACAACAGAACATTCCGTGACTCAGAAATAAAGTTGATGAACTACTCATTTGTATCGATGAAATGAATTCAACTAACCAAATTGACATAATTTGCCTCTCTGAACATCATGTGACCACTGGTATAGATATGTTAGACATTTCAGGATTTACGCTAGCTTCCTACTTCTGCAGAGTAGATAAGGATGGAGGAGGAGTTGCCACATTTATTAAAAAGTGCCAAAAATTCAAGAACATTAACATTAATAAATTCTGTTTAGAGCAGCATCTAGAAGCACGTACAACAGAAGTAGAGTTACATAACAGATCTTATATAATAGTAACTATTTACCTAGCACCTGCAGGAAATTATAATCTATTCATAAATCATCTAGAAGCTCTTTTGGGTTATTTAACAGGAACAAACAAAGAAATTTTGATTGCTGGTGATCTTAATACAGATTTTCTAATCCAGTCTTCCAGTAAACATTGACTGCAGCTAGTAATGTTGTCTTTCAATCTAACTCACACTGTAAACTTTCCAACTAGGATCACTAAATCCTCAAGGACAGCCATTGATAACATTTTTATAGACAAATCAAAGGAACAAAATCATATCATAAAACCTGTTATAAATGGACTATCAGATTATGACATGCAGCTCCTTGTTTTAGATGTAAATTCTAAGCAGATTATCAAGACTGCTAAATGCTGAGTACAGGAGAGTAGTCAATCAACCAAAAATTGAGTGTTTTAGAAAACTGCTCAAAGATATGAACTGGGAAGATATTTATAGTGCTCATGACATGAATGAAAAATATAACACATTCATGAACAATGTGAGTACCATGTTTGAAAACTGTTTTCCTCTAAAAGTTACTCAGAATTAAACAGAAATCTACAATAAAACCATGGATTACACAAGGAATAAAGATTCCCTGTAAGACAAAAAAGAAAATGTATCTGTCGACCAAGAATAGCTCCAATGCTAATGATTAAGCTAAATAGAAGGAATACTGTAAAATATTAAAAAAAAGTAATTCAGAAATATAAAAAAATGCACTACGAGAAGAAGATAGCAATGTCAGGGAACAAAATAAAAACAATATGGGATATAGTGAAAGAGGAGACTGCTAGAAACAGAAAGGAACAGGAGCAAATAGCACTAAGCGTAGATGACACATTAGTAACTGATGGGTATAGTGTGGCAAATCTATTTAACAAGAACTTTATATCCGTTACTGATAGAATGGGACTGTCAGGATCAGTAAATAATGCCCTTAAATATCTGAAACTAGCCTTTATAAATAGCTTCAGGTACATGAATATGCTTCCCCCCATGAACCATGGACCTTGTAGTTGGTGGGGAGGCTTGTGTGCCTCAGCGATACAGATGGCCATACCGTAGGTGCAACCACAGCGGAGGGGTATCTGTTGAGAGGCCAGACAAACGTGTGGTTCCTGAAGAGGGGCAGCAGCCTTTTCAGTAGTTGCAGGGGAAACAGTCTGGATGATTGACTGATCTGGCCTTGTAACATTAACCAAAACGGCCTTGCTGTGCTGGTACTGCGAACCGCTGAAAGCAAGGGGAAACTACAGCCATAATTTTTCCTGAGGGCATGCATCTTTACTGTATGGTTAAATGATGATGGCGGCCTCTTGGGTAAAATATTCCGGAGGTAAAATAGTCCCCCATTCAGATCTCCAGGCGGGGACTATTCAAGAGGACATCGTTATCAGGAGAAAGAAAACTGGCGTTCTACGGATCGGAGCTTGGAATCTCAGATCCCTTAATCGGGCAGGTAGGTTAGAAAATTTATAAAGGGAAATGGATAGGTTAAAGTTAGATATAGTGGGAATTAGTTAATTTTGGTGGCAGGAGGAACATGACTTCTGGTCAGGTGACTACAGGGTTATAAACACAAAATCAAATAGGGGTAATGCAGGAGTATGTTTAATAATGAATAGGAAAATAGGAATGCGAGTAAGCTACTACAAACAGCATAGTGAACGCATTATTGTGGCAAAGGTAGATACGAAGCCCACGCCTACTACAGTAGTACAAGTTTATATGCCAACTAGCTCTGCAGTTGACGAAGAAAATGAAGAAATGTATGATGAAATAAAAGAAATTATTCAGATAGTGAAGGGTGACGAAAATTTAATAGTCGTGGGTGACTGGAATTCGAGAGTAGGAAAAGGGAGAGAGGGAAACATAGTGGGTGAATATGGACTGGTGGAGAGAAATGAAAGAGGAAGCCATCTGGTAGAATTTTGCACAGATCATAACTTAATCATAGCTAACACTTGGTTCAAGAATCATAAAAGAAGGTTGTATACATGGAAGAATCCTGGAGATACTAGAAGGTATCAGATAGATTATATAATGGTAAGGCAGAGATTTAGGAACCAGGTTTTAAGTTGTAAGACATTTCCAGGGGCAGATGTGTACTCTGACCACAATCTATTGGTTATGAACTGTAGATTAAAACTGAAGAAACTGCAAAAAGGTGGGAATTTAAGGAGATGCGACCTGGATAAACTGACTAAACCAGAGGTTGTACAGAGTTACAGGGAGAGCATAAGGGAACAATTGACAGGAATTGGGGAAAGAAATACAGTAGAAGAAGAATGGGTAGCTCCGAGGGATGAAGTAGTGAAGGCAGCAGAGGATCAAGTAGGTAAAAAGACGATGGCTAGTAGAAATCCTTGGGTAATAGAAGAAATATTGAATTTAATTGATGAAAGGAGAAAATATAAAAACGCAGTAAATGAAGCAGGCAAAAAGGAATACAAACGTCTCAAAAATGAGATTGACAGGAAGTGCAAAATGGCTAAGCAGGGATGGCTAGAGGACAAATGTAAGAATGTAGAGGCTTATCTCACTAGGGGTAAGATAGATGCTGCCTACAGGAAAATTAAAGAGACCTTTGGAGAAAAGAGAGCCACTTGTATGAATATCAAGAGCTCAGATGGAAACCCAGTTCTCAGCAAAGAAGGGAAAGCAGAAAGGTGGAAGGAGTATATAGAGGGTCTATACAAGGGCGATGTACTTGAGGACAATATTATAGAAATGGAAGAGGATGTAGATGAAGATGAAATGGGAGATATGATATTGCGTGAAGAGTCTGACAGAGCTCTGAAAGACCTGAGTCGAAACAAGGCCCCGGGAGTAGACAACATTCCATTGCAACTATTGACGGCCTTGGGAGAGCTGGTTTTGACAAAACTCTACCATCTGGTGAGCAAAATGTATGAGACGGGCGAAATACCCTCAGACTTCAAGAAGAATATAATAATTCCAGTCCAAAAGAATGCAGGTGTTGACAGATGTGAAAATTACCGAACTATCAGTTTAATAAGTCACAGCTGCAAAATACTAACGCGAATTCTTTACAGACGAATGGAAAAACTGGTAGAAGCCGACCTCGGGGAAGATCAGTTTGGATTCCGTAGAAATTTTGGAACATGTGAGACAATACTGACCTTTTGACTTATCTTAGAAAATAGATTAAGGAAAGGCAAACCTACGTTTCTAGCATTTGTAGACTTAGAGAAAGCTTTTGACAATGTTGACTGGAATACTCTCTTTCAAATTCTGAAGGTGGCAGGGGTAAAATACAGGGAGCGAAAGGCTATTTATAATTTGTACAGAAACCAGATAACAGTTATAAGAGTCGAGGGGCATGAAAGGGAAGCAGCGGTTGGGAAGGGAGTGCGACAGGGTTGTGGCCTGTCCCCGATGTTGTTCAATCTGTATATTGAGCAAGCAGTATAGGAGACAAAAGAAAAATTCGGAGTAGGTATTAAAATCCATGGAGAAGAAATAAAAATTTTGAGGTTCGCCGATGACATTGTAATTCTGTCAGAGACAGCAAAGGACTTGGAAGAGCAGCTGAACAGAATGGACAGTGTCTTGAAAGGAGGTTAAAGATGAACATCAACAAAAGCAAAATGAGGATAATTGAATGTAGTCGAATTAAGTCGGGTGATGCTGAGGGAATTAGATTAGGAAATGAGACACTTAAAGTAGTAAAGGAGTTTTGCTATTTGGGGAGCAAAATAACTGATGATGGTCGAAGTAGAGAGGATATAAAATGTAGACTGGCAATGGCAAGGAAAGCGTTTCTGAAGAAGAGAAATTTGTTAACATCGAGTATAGATTTAAGTGTCAGGAAGTTGTTTCTGAAAGTATTTGTATGGAGTGTAGCCATGTATGGAAGTGAAACATGGGCGATAAATAGTTTGAACAAGAAGAGAATAGAAGCTTTCGAAATGTGGTGCTACAGAAGAATGCTGAAGATTAGATGGATAGATCACATAACTAATGAGGAGGTATTGAATAGGATTGGGGAGAAGAGGAGTGTGTGGCACAACTTGACAAGAAGACGGGACCGGTTGGTAGGACGTGTTCTGAGGCATCAAGGGATCACAAAGTTAGCATTGGTGGGCAGTGTGGAGGGTAAAAATCGTAGTGGGCGACCAACAGATGAATACACTAAGCAGATTCAGAAGGATGTGGGTTGCAGTGAGTACTGGGAGATGAAGAGGCTTGCACGGGATAGAGTAGCATGGAGAGCTGTATCAAACCAGTCTCAGGACTGAAGACCACAACAACAACAACATGAATATGTCACTCACTTCACCAAAAGAAATAACTTCCATAATAAAATGTTTAAAAACAAAGCATTCTAGTGGTTATGATGAAATATCAACAAAGTTAATTAAGGCATGTTCTTGTGAGTTTAGTACAATTCTAAGTTACTTGTGTAACCAGTCAATTATAACTGGCACATTTCCTGACTGGCTAAAATATTCAGATGTTAAGCATCTATTTATGAAAGGGGATAGAGAGATACCATCAAACTACAGGACGATTTTACTTTTGCCAGCATTCTCAACAATTTTAGAAAAAGTAATGTACAGGCAGCTGCTCAACCACCTGACCGCAAATAACATATTATCAAGAACACAGTTTGGATTTCTGAAGGGTTCTGATATTGAGAAGGTTATTTACACCTACAGTGAAAATGTACTTAATTCATTAAATAACAAATTACAAGCAGCAGGTATTTTCTGTGATTTGTCCAAGGCATTTGATTGTGTGAACCACCACATCCTTTTAAATAAATTAGAATTCTATGGTGTCACGGGCAGTGCTGCAAAATGGTTCAAGTCATACCTCACTAACAGGAAACAAAGGGTGTCAGTGCAAGGGACTAGTGAATTAAGTCATCATAAGAATGGGAAGAAATTACATATGGTGTCCCACAAGGATCCATCTTAGGGCCATTGCTTTTTCTTGTGTACATTAATGATCTCTCATCAGTTACACTGCCAGAAGCAGAGTTCGTTTTTTTGCAGATGACACAAGTATTGCAATAAATAGTATGTCGAGTGTAGTTCTAGAAAGATCTGCTAATGATATTTTCATGGATATTAATAAATGGTTTAAAGCCACCTCACTGACATTAAACTTCGAAAAGACTCACTATATGCAATTCAGAACCTGTAAGAGGTTTCCACCCAGCATATGCATAAAGTATGAAGAAGAACGGATAGAAGAGGTTGACAGTCTTAAATTAATAGGATTACAACTTGATAATAAATTCAGTTGGGAGGAGCACACCACAGAACTGCAGAAACGCCTTAACAAATCTGTATTTGTAATTCGAGTGTTAGCAGACATAGGCGACATAAAAATGAAAATGCTTGCATACTTTGCCTACTTTCATTCCATAATGTCATATGGTATAATATTGTGGGGTAACTCTTCAAGTCAAACAAAAGTTTTCAGAGTGCAAAAGCGTGTAATACATATTATTTGTGGAGTAAATTCACGGATGTCCTGTGGAAACCTCTTCAAAGAACCGGGTATACTAACTACTGCCTCTCAGTATATTTACTCCTTAATGAAATTTGTCCTAAATAATATATATCTTTTTCCAACAAACAGCTCAGTTTATACATACAATACCAGGAACAAAAATGATCTGCACAAGGACTTAAAAGCACTTACTTTAGTTAAAAAAGTAGTCCACTACTCAGGAACACTCATCTTCAATAATTTGCCAGTAAACATAAAAAATTTAGTTACGAATAAAGATCAGTTTAAAAGGAGCCTGAAAGATTTACTAGAGGCCAACTCCTTCTACTCCATTGACGAATTTTTCAATAGAAACAAATGATGTATTGTATATATTCATACTATTAGTATTGTTATTTCAGCTTAAAAAAAGACATGTTCCACATCCATGAGGATCTCCTCAGCATGGATCTATGGAACGAAAAATTAATCTATTCTAATCTAATCTCTAATCTAATCTAGGGCGTCGTCTCTGAGGCGAACATATGTTATTGATGTCTGGTCAATGTCAGCTTCTTGGGAATACTCTGAACATATTCTATTATACTATGTTGGTACACTGTCATTTTCTCAAAGTGCCTTGATCCACAAACTTTTCCTTATGGTGCCTTTTGGGAAACTATTTATCGTAAACATAAAAAGTTTGAAGACAATGAATGAAACCACTGAAGCACACAACCCTTATTTAAACAAGAATTATTTGTTTAGCTACAACATTTACCTGTGGAAAGTAACAGCTGATATTCCATTTCTGTTAGTGCATCCGTAGACAACACAAATAACTATTTTTCATTGTTATTTCATGAATAACAGAGCTATGGGCACACGCAACACACAATGTTCGATGGTCTCAAAGAAATGGCGGAGTTTCTGGCTTCATTTTTCCGGCCTTTGGCCATCTCCATAGATTTTAACCTCTTTGCGTTTCCATCAAGGACGCTCATTCTAATTTCATTTATCTTTGGTTGGTAACCAATACTTTCTTAGTACTAGTATACTTCAACTGTGAAAAAAGTAGGGAACAAATTAATGTCTTTTGAAATAACCATTTAAAGCAGAATCTCTGCCATGTATAGCGGAGATAACGGTGAGGTAGGTCAGTATGCCCGAAAACCTTAAAACGTCAGCAAATATTGCCAACGCAGTCCATGGCTTATCAGAAGATCTCCTTATGGAGACGCAAGATTTAATAACATCTCGCAAAAGACAAATACATTACCAGATACATGATCGGCATCTAAGGCTTTTAACAACTTAGGTATATCGAGTTAACATAAGGCCAGCAAGAACCAAGATTTGGAGCATTGAAGACTTTTAACAACTTAGTTACATTGAGATCACCTAAGGATAGCAAGAACCAAGATTTGGACCACCCGATGGAGTTTGTACTTGATAAAAATTGGATTCCTGACGAGAAAAAGAAATGGTTCCATCAGAAGAAGAGTTGGATGTAGAGGAATGTTCGATACGAGTCGATGGTTTTTAGCAGTGCCATAGGAACATGCGACAAACACTGTAAATAATATTGCGACTATAAGATGATGTTGATGGAGATATTTTCGAATGGGCTAAGGTACAGATCAGTCTTTCACCACAATGAGCCCTTTTAATATCACATTCGTTAGCTTCCCCAACTCACAACCAAACTGTCACATTCCAACATAACCTATACTAAGCTACAGATCAGTCTGTCACCAGAATGCGGTTTTCTTTCTTTTCCTTTCTTTTTTTTCAAACTCGTTGGCTTCGCCAACTAACAACAAAACTATTGATATATGGACCAAAAGCTGGCATGACACCAACTATTAACATTTCGTCACTGGCCAAAAGCAGACGACTCATATCTAACATCCCTCTTGATCCCAAGACCCTTCCAGTCTCTCAAGTACGAGCAGTAAGAGTCATGATAAGATTAGTCAGTTTATCAGAAACACAAAACAAACAGTCGTGGAAAATCTCCAGGTTGACATTGAGGATAACTCTATGCAAATAGATAACAGCATGTAATGGTTCATAAGGATGTTACTCCTATTCCAAACATTTCCAGCAATATGTCTCTGGAGAATTGCAGACGTTTTCAGAGACATCCTAATTTTTATAAACTTACTGACACCTGTCCACTTGTGGTCTATATAGAAAGGTGGAAAAAACGTAGATTATTTGCACCCTATGGGTTTAGAGAAATTTTTACATCTCTCCCTACCAGAACTCTCTTCTGTTGACGAAAATAAAGTAAAAATAGCTCTAAAATCTTCCGACAAACCAATTTTTTAGTTCATAGCAAAGTAATAAGAACAAAAATTTACAATCCTACACATCCTTGTTTATTATTTATAAGGTGGAAATAATTAGAAAATCCAACACAGTCATTCAAGAAACTAAGATTTTAGACACTGTACAGTTTGTTTTTCCAGTTATTGGTGCTTGCATATTTACCAATAAATATGGTTCAGATCAAGTAGTGAAATTACAGACCTGCATATTAACTTCTGATTCACAAAGCTTACTGGAGTCAGCATCAGCACATGTAACAAGATGCCTTGTTGACCAATGTATTCAATCTGTCTGTCTGTTCTATAACTGTCTTTGGTATGGACACATTAGCAAACAATGTTGTTCACAGTTGAGATGTGTCAAGTGTGAGCTACATCAAGTGGAAGCCCGCTCTTCTCCCAGTGGTCTATGAGCTTACTGTGGGGGCCATTGTATATCCAGAGGTAGGTCATGTCCATAAAACCAAGTAAGATGAGCTCAAGAACTCATCACACATAATAAAATAGATGTCAAAGCTGCATTGAGTGATGATTACTCACCTACATATACATCCATCACTGGGAAAGGTCGGCTATTTTTGGCTATGTCGGGTATTTCTCTTTCACCAGCTACAGCATTCTGGTTGTCCAACATTCTTTTCCCACCACACCCAGAATCAAAAATGATGGATTCTCAAAATGGCTATAGAATGCCTATGACAGTTGGATACAGCACGACAGAGTAACAAAACTCATGAGACTGTGAGGAATCAGACAGAAATTTCAAAACATAATGAAATCCAGGAGTGGCCAAATACAGAAACATGCTCTGTCCCACTGAACATTCTGTTATTAGTATACATTGAAATCCATATTATCCTAGCTTCCAGAATTTAACAGAACATCAAGTATCTAATCATCGAACTACTCCCAATTCTACAGAAATGATTGAGGCAATAACAAAAGTTATTGATATGCTAATAAAAACACAAGATATAATAGCAACATGAATGAAAATGATATCAGCCAATTAATAACAAACATATTTCAACCTCATTCACCTTAAATTATGAAACCTTTGAAAGTGCTACAATGGAACACAGGGTCAATAAACTCTAACAGAGAAGGCTTACAAAGGGAATTATATATTAATCAGATTGATTTAGTTGCTCCATGTGAAACATGGTTCAAGTCATGATATCCTGTTTGAATAATAAACTGCACTCTCATAAGCAAAAACTGTCTAGATGGGAAGGGAGGTCTCATCATTTTAATAATAAATACTATTCCCCACACTATGATCTCTTGTTCATTCTGCCGATATTCTGCTATTGATATTACACTCTGCTCACTGTGTTTTATTGATATTTCAAACTGGCATGTCAAAACAGATTCCATGGGCTCCAATCATTTGCCAATAGAGTTTCATATAAACATAAAGTTAGATACTATGCACTTACGTTAAACTAACACCATATGGAAAATTAAAGAAGCTAACTGGAACACTTATAGGTGCACAATTAAATGTACTATTGAAAACTTACACGGTGACGTATGGAAGGTATACGATTATTAAGCATTAACTGACTCTATAGAAACATTAGCTTGAGTCATTACTCAACAGAAAAAAGGTATCATGGTCATGAATAAACGTTCCTCTTCTTGGTGGGATCTAGCATATTCATAGAATCTGGCAATATGCAGACTACTTCTGCGATATTATCACCAGTATCCAACTATAGAGAATTTTTTGGAAGTACAAAGAACTATTGTGCAAGTTAACAGACTTCTAAAAAAGACTAAAAAGGAAAATCGGATCATTTCTGCTCTTCACTCCGTAGGACGACTATTAAGGCGAATATATAGAATAAGGCTAAGGCCTTTCGTCACAACAGACTGGCCTCACTAATAACCCCTGCTAAGGCATGGTTAGGAAATGATATCGGTGTACTTACTCCTCCTTCACATCCTTACTTGATTTTCCTACCTCCAGATGAAATAGATCTCAACCATATAATATTTTGTGCTTTCTCTATAGACCAACTCAATAAAGACAGTAAATCTTCAAGAGACACATATCCAGGTATAGATCATATTCATACTGGATGTTAGAGAACGTGCACACTGTCAGCAAAGAATTGCTTCTGAATTTTTTACAATTGTTACTGGATGACACAGGATCTAACGCTTTCCTGGAAGACACAAAAAGTTTTACTAATATTAAAAACAGGAAAAGACCCTAATTTGTACCGATAGCATCATCATCATGTATCACAAAAACTCTGAAGCGCATATCTGAAAGGAGTCTAGAATGGTGGCTGGAAACCTTTCACTTAATGGTCAATAGTCAATGTGGATTCAGAAAAGGGAAGGAAACCAAAGACAATTTGTACACACTCACTACTGATATAAAAACTGCATTATGATAGAAACAAACCGTGCTTTCGGCGCTTCACAATGTGAAAGGAGCAAATGTCCATGTACGTATTTCCCTTCTCTTAGATAAATTAGGGGAGCTTGGTGTACAAGGTAGACTGTTATACAGCATTAGCACACCGAACTCTCAAAGAAAAATTAACTTAAATTCAAAGGAATTATGCATGGTCCCTTTCTAGGTTTACCACTAGGAGCAGTTGTAAGTCCCTTACTATATACACTTTTTGCACACAATTTAGAAAATTCAATTCATCTACCTTCCAATATTTTACAATGTGTGGATGATATATGTACATATTCCACCACAGATTCCTATTTTCAAGCTAAATCGAATCAGCTCACATCTATAACTCACACAGATAAGTGGATGTCTATTAAAAGCCTGCTGATCTCCACAGAGAAATCGGTGATCATCCTATTTTCTAAATCGACTGATGTTAAGGGAGATGACGAAGTTCTGTTTGGGAGCTACGCCTTCAAGATTCAATCTCAGCTTAGATTCCCAGGTACAATTCTTTATTCCATGCTAAGCTGGACACATCATATTCAAACTTTGATTATTAAATGTGAAGAAGGTTTGAATGTAATTTATTCACTCACCCATGTCTGGTAGAGTGCACATCCGAGTCTAGTTCTCAATATGTACTGAGGCACTGATAGATCCTGCCTCGATTATGGCTGTGTACTAGTATATATCACACTGCAGTGCAGGTACTCTTTAAAGGCACATTTGCATGTTGAGATTTTCTTAGCAGAAAACGTAATAATAAGTAATGAAAAAATAATTTGAGCCATAGATGTAGTCTACAGATGTATAAATATTGTATGCATCTGCTGGAAACATTTGAAGATTTTTTACCGTTATATTATTGGCGAAAGAGGAAGAGTCATCTTTTGTTTTCTAGATCTTGTCCAGATTGGACATATATGGCTCACCGCCATTAATGCTACATTATTTCATTATTTTATTCACGAGTTGCAACCAAACAGCACTAGTAATTGCATAACGGAAGTGTACTTTTAATTCTGTTTTTATTTCAGAATACATTGTAATTACCACATCATTTATGTTTTATTTTCTGTCTTTAGTCATTGTAAGATTGTTGGGTGACTTGGCATGGCAAAACGTTCCGTACTTTTAAGCAAAAAGTCGTTCACCTCGATCCACCATCGTCTTCGGGTGCTGTTTCATGACGAAGTCCGATTTTAGAGAAAACACAGAGAGAAGACAGATGGTTGAAATACATGACATACCTTTAACGAAAATGCCATGCTCAACTGCCGAGAGTTTGCATATTTTTTTAAAAATTCGTTACTATAATTGACTGTATGGTCTCGATCCAGTTAGGAATGAGCCAAAATAAATTAATTAAAACTCCTTGCTAAATTGGACACTCTACAATTCAGAGCTATTCATACCTGCCTTGGAGCTACACCTACAAACTTACTGTCAGTGGAACCAGGGAAGATGCTACTTGACATTCGACGACAAATTCTTGCTGACAAATTTTGTATTCAAGGCATGGTGTGTAAGGGCAGTTCAGTCTGCAGAAATAAGGACAGCATTCATTATATTAGGTTAGCTTCTAACAGATCTAGTTTCAATGTATGGCATCCTATCACTTCAGATATCAGATGTTCCAATCTATTACCAGTATTCAAGCATAGTCTAGATATACTCAGTTCTCAAGTACCAGTATATTATTTTAAATGAATCGCTTGGGAAAATACATTTAACAAACTCGACACTCACTCCTATGTTACAGAAAAGTGGCCACACTTCACTTACCTTTACACTGATGGATCAAGAGGTTCTCTAAAGGAATATACTGGATGCATTTATATTAGTCACCACCATCAAGCACAGAAGATGGCCATATTACCCAAAACAGTTTCTTCATTCATAGCATTTTAGAGGCCCTTAATTTTATATTTTCAAGTTCATTCTCTTGGATTTTAGTTATGTGAACTTCCCAGAGTGTCCTTAAAAACATCAAGCATCACTGTTGGAATAAATAAACTGACAGATATATCTTAATGTGATTAAGGGAATTAATCACTGCCATAAGATTGGCCTACTTGTTAATCTTCTGTGGGTATACTCACAATTGGGTATAAAATACAATGATAAAGTGTACATCTTGACTGAACAAGTAATATCAACATGCAATATTCTTAACTATAAAACACTGTACACAAATTATATGCATGATGTCAGGCATCTTGCTCTACTCCAATGGCAAGAAAAGTGGAATGAATGTAAACAACAGAAAGGTAGTTATTGAACCATGCTACAAACTGAAATCGTCTCCATACTGTGGTTCAGAGGGCTCAGGTAATCCATTTCATGACATCAACCACAAACTGTCTTCAATCCAACCATGCTTTCTTCCCACTTCATTTCTATCAAATTAACATTCACAATTCTCCTGCACATGAGTGCAGCTCTGAGGCAATCATTCGAGTAAATCACATCCTGTTTTCTTGTGTGAAACTTGAAAACGAATACAAGGATTTTATTAAAGTGATACAGTCATTGGATTATCAACTTCAGCTAGCAACTACTCCTCTATTATCCTGTAAATTCATTAATCTATATAAAATAATGATAATTTCATTAAGAAGTTGTAGGTTGAATTGAAATTTACTTCAACTATATTTTATGACATGCTCAATATTGCAATATTTTTGATAAAAATTACATATGGCTATATAAAAAGGGTTCTATCAAGGGCAAATAAATAATTTAAAAATTCTAACTCCTTGGTTTATATATATATATATATATATATATATATATATATATATATATATATATATATATATATATATATATATATAATGGTAGAAAGTATTTCTACCAAGGTTTGTATCTATGATGGTTTCTCATTCTGATCACAGATATCATGGCAATATTATACCTCCATTGACGATATTATTTCTTTTATGTTATTTGTTTAATTGACCACAGTATTACACCATTTAGCTATTCCTCAGTAATAACAAATATATTACAAGCAGAAGAATTGTTTCTCTATATATAAATTAAACTTTAATGCCCATCATTGAGTAGTGCCACCCTTTAAATCTTGATATTTCTGGAACATAAAAATTCGATGTTGTAAGTTATTTTAATAATAATAATAATTTTCATTCAACATCAAATAATTTAGTGGATCATATTATTTTTTCTTTTCATCTTCGTTCTTTTCTTTTTATACATGTAAACCATATGTAACCAACAGTAAAGTAACGTTATTTTGTACCAGTTCTAATGTTGTGATACAAAAAAAGGGGAGAAAAGATACTCTCTTCAATTGAATAATTTCTGTATCTTCACCTGTTTGTTTCTATAAGTGCTAGTGGACAGACATATGACTAGCTCTGCCATGCCAGTATTCAGTATTGTTTAAAAATGTGTATTCCAACTGTACATTAAAAAGTGTTATGAAGGTTATTAGGAAGACCAAGTTTATTTATGTATAGTTATGACAATAACACCCATTTGTTCATCATTTCTCCTTCGCCAAGAATCCTGCATCAACAGGATCGAAGTAGATATGATGAACTTGTATGAACTGTGGAAGGGTGATCTGGTAACAGCATTGTCATAATCAGCTCTATGCACAGTGGATCTAATGAGAAGAAATACATAAATTTAAATGATTAATGTTGATCTTAAATGTATTGACACTTAAGGTCTGTTGAACTTAGTGCCAGTTAAAGTTCACCCAGGGTATGTGTACCTACCAACTTATTTCAGTTATTGTTTCCAATAAAGTTTTTTAATTTTTCAAACAGTTTCCATTATATTGGTTTGCCTACAACCCCCGATTATCTGCCACTACTCAATGGCATCTGTTTAAAGAACAGCGCCGAGCGGATATGAACAAACCTTTCAATTCTTGTGAAAATAAAATTTCTTGAGGTAAATGATTCATTTTATTGTCACAAGAAACTAGTGAGACTTAGGTTGTATTTGTTACATGTCCGTGAAATTGGGTACAAGAAAAACATTGAAGGAGTAAATTAAAATTGCATTCTGGCTACAAACGAGAGGCGCCAGGAATGCTGATTTCGGCAGTAAATGCAGAAAGCTGCTACGCCCAACGCTTGTCACTGTCTCTCTTGCATTAGATAAGCTTTTAACCTTCCAATTAATATACTTTATGGAAAGTGCATTTCTAAAGAAAAGACGAATTTTTGTAAAGTGCGAAATAACTCATCAAGTTCTGGAAGACTGTATCAGAGAATAATTAGGTTCATTAGTGAATATGCAGGTAAGTCTAATTTAATTGAAAAGTACCGATACAGTCAAAATTTCATTTTTGAAATTTTTTTCATAATTTTGTTAAACACTATTCACAATGGAGTCAAAGGAAATGGCCATGTTGAAAACTCATTACAAAATGCAATATGTTGGAAATCCGAGCTTGGCAATAGTTGAAAGTAATGCGCCAACTCGTGAACTGGCGATGGTTACCAAAACAAAGAGTAGACATGCCACAATTAAAAAATGATGACACTGGTACTATAACTAATCACGATGTCACTTTTATGACACTCGATGAGACGATTTCTCCGTTCTTACAGAGAAATATTTTTTTTTCAAATAGTGAAACTGAAATTTGCTACAGCGAAACTTCGTCTGACTATTTGCTCACGACGTCGCGAACGCCAGAACAGGAAACGGTTTGGAAAAGCAATGTAAATACTAGTGAGACAAACAATTTGACACAACTCATGCAACTAATAACACAATAGTTAACAAAACAACATTAATTTTAGCGAAGTGTAACACAGTGGTTTAAGGGTGTAACTCAACAGTTCACAAAACAACAGGAATTTCAGCAAAGGGTAACAAAGTAACTTAACAGTATAGGACAACAGTTTACACACCAAAATCAGGATTTTAACGATTTAAAGAACAGTATTAGTCAACAGTTCAGTGAGGTGAGCAAAACTATATGCACTGAATTATCAGACGAACTATCTGGGAAGTTGACAGAGCCAGGTAAAAAACTAAAGCAAGAAATAATTACAGACATATGCAGCAATACAAATACGTTAACGAGAATAATATCATTCATAGACGACAAACAGGAACAAGTTGCAGGTGAGTTACAAAACCTTAGTTTAGCATATTCTCAAATTCGAGAGACGCAATTCGAAGTGGATGCATCGGTAAAAAATGTGACGACGCAGTCAGCAAGCAGCAAGTTGTATGCAAAAACTTAACTACAGAAATACACAAGTTGAGTCTAAGAGTAGCCCAGATAAGCTTAGAATAAGAATTTGCCAAAAAACATAGAGATAAGTTATGTGGGGTTGTAAAGGAAATAACTGAAAAAGCTGAAGCTGGGATACTGGATAGGAGCAGCACCATTGCTGAAATGGTAATGTCAGAGTGCAACATTCATGCAGATACCATATAAAAAGCTCTAAAAGAGAAAGAAAGTCAACTTTTATGTAAAATAGATTCAGGTTTAAACGAAGTAGAGGAAAGGTTACGAGGCAGTGTTGCTAAAGCTACTAACATTCGAAATCAACATTTGACAGAAACCAAACCCAAGCATTTAGAGAAGTTAGATACTTGCACTGGTTACCCAAAATACGGGGCTAGCCCGTCGAAGGAAAATAGTGAAGGTTGTATAATGCAGCACCACTTGCTGGCAGCTGTAACTGTTGCGCAAGTGTAGTTGCCATGCGCTACACCACAAGCGAACATAAACTCACCTCTCACTGACAGCGCAGCAAATTTGTCAACATTACTTGCAGGTGACTGATTATTTAGGAATCGACAATTTCCAGTACTTACCTCTGAAGGGAAAAGAACACACCCCGTGATCTGTATCAGAACATATTAAAATGTTTTACCTCGTATCTGGACCAAAGCCCAGAAAATTATATTTGTTGCTGGATACACGTAGTGTGACGTTCTGCTATGGGCTACGGACGTGGCGGAATGTTGCCACTACTATGAACAGTTTGAGAGAGCCTTTCTGGATAAGTATTGGTCTGAGGCCATACAAGGGAGGCTCAGACGTGCAGTATTCAACACAGCTCCGTTAAACAGGAAACATAGAAGCTTAAGGGACTATTTCGAAAAATATTTGAGTAAAACCAGATACTGGACGAACCTGGTATCTCAAGTAGACGTGCTTAAAATTTTAAAGAGCTGTCTTCCCGCACACATTAGGGAAAAGCTCATTACCATTCCAAAGCACGACCCCAAATACGTTCTATCTCGGTTGTTGTTGTTGTGGTCTTCAGTCCAGAGACTGGTATGATGCAGCTCTCCATGCTACTCTATCCTGTGCAAGGTTCTTCATTTCCCAGTACCTACTGCAATCTACATCCTTCTGAATCTGTTTAGTATATTCATCTCTTGGTCTCCTCCACGATTTTTACCATCCATGCTGCGCTCCAATACTAAATTGGCGATCCTTTGTTGCCTCAGAATATTCCCTACCAACCGATCCCTTCTTCTTGTCAAGTTGTGCCACAAATTCCTTTCTCTCCAATTCTATTCAGTAACTCCTCATTAGTTATGTGATCTACCAATCTAATATTGAGCATTCTTCTGTAGCACCACATTTGGAAAGCTTCTAGTCTCTTCTTGTCTAAACTATTTATCGTCCACGTCTCACTTCCATACATGGCTACACTCCATACAAATACTTTCACAAACGACTTCCTGACACTTAAACCTATAGTCGATGTTAACAAATTTCTCTTCTTCAGAAATGCTTTCCTTGGCATTGCCAGTCTACATTTTATATCCTCTCTACTTCGACCATCATCAGTTATTTTGCTTCCCAAATAGCAAAACTCATTTAATACTTTAAGTGTCTCTGTGGTGTCACCGCCAGACACCACACTTGCTAGGCGGTAGCTTAAATCGGCCGCGGTCCATTAGTACATGTCGGACCCGCGTGTCGCCACTGTGTGATCGCAGACCGAGCGCCATACATGGCAGGTCTAGAGAGACGTACGAGCACTCGCCCCAGTTGTACGACGACGTTGCTAGCGACTACACTGACGAAGCCTTTCTCTCATTTGCCGAGAGACAGTTAGAATAGCCTTCAGCTAAGTCCATGGCTAAGACCTAGCAAGGCGCCATTTGTACCATTGCATGTATCTCAAGATAGTCTCACTTGTATCATCAAGAATGCTGTATACCAAAGGACGATATAAAAGTTAAGTGTTCTAGTAGCTACGTTCTTTTCTTTATCACATTCATTACGAATCCTGTTCCAGACTTCGCGCCAGTCGGCGTGTGTGTACGTGTGCCCTTTCGGCTACCCGTCACTGTGGACTGGCTGCCTTGTCAGTCCACTACAGTCTATTTCCTAATCTAATTCCGCAGCATTACCCGATTTAATTCGACAACATTTCATTATCCTCGTTTTGCTTTTGTTGATGTTCGTCTTATATCCTCCTTTAAAGACACTGTCCATTCCGTTCAACTGCTCTTCCAAGTACTTTGGTTTCTCTGACAGAATTACAATGTCATCGACGAACCTCAAAGTTTTTATTTCTTCTCCATGGACTTTAATACCTATTCCGAATTTTCCGTTTATTGCCTTTACTGCTTCCTCAGTATACAGATTGAATAACATCGGGGAGAGGCTGCAACCCTGTCTCACTCCCTTCCCAGCCACTGCTTCCCTTTCATGTCCCTCGACTCTTATAACTGCCATCTGGTTTCTGAACAAATTGTAAATAGCCTTATGTTCCCTGTGTTTTACCCCTGCCTCTTTCAGTATTTGAAAGAGAGTATTCCAGCCAACGTTGTCAAAAGCTTTCTCTAAGTCTACAAATGCTAGTAACTTAGGTTTGGCTTCCCGTAATCTATTATCTAAGATAAATCGTAGGATCAGTATTGCCTCACATGTTCCAACATTTCTACGGAATCCAAACTGATCTTCCCCGCGGTCGGCTTCTTCCAGTGTTTCCATTCGTCTGTAAAGAATTCGTGTTAGTATTTTGCAGATGTGGCAAATTAAACTGATAGTTCGGTAATTTTCACATCTGTCAACACCTGCTTTCTTTGGGATTGGAATTATTATATTCTTCTTGAAGTCTGAGGGCGTTTCGCCTGTCTCATACATCTTTCTCACTAGATGGTACAGTTATGTTAGGCCTGGCTTTCCCAAGGCTGTCAGTAGTTCTAATGGAATGTTGTCTACTCCCGTGGCCTTGTTTCGACTCAGGTCTTTTAGTGCTCTGTCAAACTCTTCAAGCATTATCATATCTCCTATTTCATCTTCATCTACAATCTCTCCCATTTCTATAATATTGTCCTCAGGAACATCGCCCTTGTATAGACCCTCTAAATACTCCTTCCACATTTCTGCTTTTCCTTCTTGGCTTAGAACTTGGTTTCCATCTGAGCTCTTGATATTCATGCAAGTGGTTCTCTTTTCTCCAAAGGTCTCTTTAATTTTCCTGTAGGCAGTATCTATCCTGCCCCTAGTGAGATAAGCCTCTACATCCTTACATTTGTCCTCTAGCCATCCCTGATAAGCCATTTTGCACTTCCTATCGATCTCATTTTTGAGAAGTTTGTATTCCATTTTGCCTGCTTCATTTGCTGCATTTTTGTATTTTCACCTTTCATCAAATAAATTCAGCATCTCTTCTGTTATCCAAGGATTTCTATTAACCCTCGTTTTTTTACCTACTTGATCCTCTGCTACCTTCACTATTTCATCTCTCAAAGCTTCTTCTACTGTACGTTTTCCCCCCATTCTTGTCAATTGTTCCCTAATGCTCTGCCTGAAGCTCTCTACAACCTCTGGCTCTTTCAGTTTATCCAGGTCCCATCTCCTCAAATTCCCACCTTTTTGCAGTTCCTTCAGTGTTAATCTACAGTTCATAACCAATAGATGGTGGTCAGAGACCACATCTGCCCCTGGAGGTGTCTTACAATTTAAAACGTGGTTCCTGAATCTTTGTCTTACCATTATATAATCTATCTGAGACCTTCCAATATTCCAGGCTTCTTCCATGTATACAACCTTCTTGCATGATTCTTGAACCAAGTATTAAATATGATTAAGTTATGCTCTGTGCAAAATTCTACCAGGCAGCTTCCTCTATGATTCCTTACTCCCATTCCATATTCACCTACTACGTTTCCTTCTCTTCCTTTTCCTACTATAGAATTCCAGTCACCCATGACTATTAAATTTTCGTCTCCCTTCGCTACCTGGATAACTTCTTTTATCTCGTCCTACATTTCATCAATCTCTTTGTCATCTGTTGAGCTAGTTGGCATATAAACTTATACTACTGTGGTAGTCGTGGGCTTCGTATCTATCTTGGCCACAATAATGCATTCACTATGCCGTTTGTAGTAGCTTACCCACATTCCTCATTTCCTGTTCATTATTAAACCTACTCCTTCATTGCCCCTAGTTGATTTTGTATTTATAACCCTTTGTTCACCTGACCAGAAGTCTTGTTCCTCCCGCCACCAAACATTACTAATTCCCACTATTTCGAACTTTAACCTATCCATTTCTCTTTTTAAATTTTCTAACCTACCTACGTCCTCCTGAGTAGTCCCCGCCTGGAGATCCGAATTGGGGACTATTTTACCTCCGAAATATTTTTCCCAAGAGGATGCCATCATCATTTAAACATACAGTAAAGCTGCATCCCCTCGGGAAAAATCACGGCTGAAGTTTCCCCTTGCTTACAGCCGTTCGCAGTACCAGCACAGCAAGGCCGTTTTGGTTAGTGTTACAAGGCCAGATCAGTCAATCATCCAGACTGTTGCCCCTGCAACTACTGAAAAGGCTGCTGCCCCCCTTCAGGAACCACAAGTTTGTCTTGCCTCTCAACAGGTAACCCTCTGTTGTGGTTGCACCTAGGGTACGGCTATCTGTATCACTAAGGCACACAAGCCTCCCAACCAATGGCAAGGTCCATGGTTCATAGGGGGGGGGGGGAGGCGCGACTTTCTATCTCTACTGCACTCAATAAATTTTATGTAAGAAGAGAGACCAGTGGAACCCAAGCCTGTTAATATGCAGATAGTGGCACAAAGACTTACGGACCAATAAGTGAACAATGGAGTCTTAGTATGACATGGATGGGAACCTTGCCCTACACAGACCTATGGTAGTGGTAATCACAATGGCAACAGAGACAACATTAAATTCAAAGGTGGGTATAAAATAAATGGGCAAAAAATTACCAAAAACAATTACAACTGGCGGGTAGCGTATGGCCAGCCCTTAAAATATGTACAGACACAATCTACCAGCAATAACCAGCCGGTCGCTTGGAAATGCAAAAAAAAAAAAAGATAGCCAAATAACTCACAGACAGGGATTCGGACAGAAAAATAACGCACTTATGCCGAATTACTTTCAGAAGCAAAGAGAATCTCAGTAGAGAGCCTCCCAGGACACTAACAGGCGCGATCAAACACCAACAGTCCATATATAGAAGAATTTACGCCTAACCCAGAGACTAATGACACCGCGACACCGTGAAATTTGAACCAGACATGGTAGGCTCCTGTTCTGTAACCTTGGAGGAGAGTGAGGGCACTAGCTTGATCGACACTTGTTTTATTATATACGACCAAAGTAGGTACACCTCTAAGTTGTATACATGTATAATAATATTAGACTTAGGATGTTGGAAAATCACATTCCAGAATTTATGTTGTTAGTTGATAAGGAAAATTTTTGTTTGTGTTCTTTATTATATGTGAAATGTGTAAATAATGAGTAGATATAATAGGGAAGAATTTTACTTTTGTGTGTCTAGAGACGAAGATACTCTATATACAATGCTTCACCTTGCACATGGCCCAGTTGTAAACAAATAAACGAACTTGTGAGATGCACGGTAGAGTGCAAGTATCAGAGCGACACAGCGGATGTGCATTGGGGAGCAAGCTAGTCAATGAACTGCAAGCTCGTGCGGGCCAGACAGACAGAGCTGGGAATGTTGTAGCTCCCAAAACAAACAAAAACTATGAGCTACAGCCTGCAATAGCATTTGTAAAGCTTATTGCGTAAAGAGGGACATAGAAAGTTAAGGGAGAGTCTATGAGACAGTTACGACTATCTACACAATACACACATACAAAGTAAGGTAAGCAATTATATACATAGAAAGGGATCCTAAACTAAGAGATATTTACTGAAGTTACACTACTATATACATGGTATCTATATCATTACAAATTTAAGTATTGAAACTAGACACACTAATTATATTTGATGGACCACAAATTTTTTGCTGTAGGTAAACAATCGTGTACAATGTAAGTGGCAAACTGCATAAGCGGTCGCACCAAGCCTATAATACACTTCATCTTAAGGTAAGTAGAGATGCACACATGACATTAAATAAGTTTTGTGATAGCACGACTGCACACTGAAGTGAATGAATACATGGTTTAATATATGAGAAAGGTATTATTAGCCATTGAGCCACTATAAACTTATCTAAGAAGATTTAGTTTTAAGTTTTTCTTCCACAAAACGATGTATCGACACATCCTAAAGTGAAGAAAGATAAATGCTTGTAGATTGTTAGGTACCATATAACAGTAAGATAGGACCACACTGCAAGATAATATAGTTTTGGTAAACATTTTTGGAATACAGTGATCAATAGATTATTATATTTTGACTAAAGTTCAGTCTTGATCACACCATTTATGTTAGTTTATGGTATGTATGAATGTGATAGTGAGAAAGCATGTGAAGATGAAAACAGTTGCAGTACATCACATATCACAATGCTGTACTAAGGCTGAGCATTACCAAATAATCAAGGGATCGAAACCAAACTATCATGAGTGTCAACTACCCATGAAAGTGCCAAGCACGTGATTTACATTTAAATTTTTATGCATGCTTGTTACTCTTGTAAACACTGTTTTACACTCATTGTACATAAGATGTTGTACTGATGATACAACTCTGTATACCTCAGCATATGAAATTGTGATCTTTATACAATGAACATAACAAGCAAATATTGAGCTGCACTTTTAAACACAGAATAATTTTTTAATACGATTGATATTGTAAGATACGAGTTGTGTTGATAATCAACAAACAATGTTGTGAATATTTTTAGCATGGTGCAGCAGAGTCAGCAACTGTAAAATGTAATTATATTAAATTTCAGCCTCCAGTTGCATGAGCAAAGAAACTTTACATAGGCTTCAGCTATAATAATGTAGCCTTCTTCAGAAATGTCACAATATAAAATTAAATTGAAACATGCCAGACTGGCCTTGTCAAACTTAAAATGTTAGTACTACAGTACACAGTCATCAGACTGTGTCACTTCTACTAATGTTTTGCTGAAAGGTCACACCAAAGGGCCAGACTGATGAGCCACAGGCGCTGAGTCATAACTGGGAGCCTTGGGCAGCGAGGCAGCGAGCTCAGCTGCACACATGGTCATGCACATGTGTGGATTAATACAGACTTTAACAGTAAATGTTAATTGAGATTATTGTGGAAATTAGTTTATTACAATAGTTCAGACTATTAATGGCATTAAAACCATAAGTCACTGAAGTTACCATTCCACAAAAGGCAAAAGACATATAAGAGGTGTACTGTATGTAAGTCTGAATAAACATTAATTAATAATATTACTTGTTACTACAGCTAGAAATGTTACTGGCAAAGAAATCATAATAACTGAGGTATTTTGTTTTTTTATTTTTTTATCCATCATTAAGCATTTACATGCAATAGATGTCATCATGAGTAATGTACAATTTACATATTAAGAAATATAACTATTGTGAGGTATCACACAAAGCTAAAGTATACATTTTCAAAGGACATACAAAATAGAGGAATACATTTGATACATTAAGATATCCCACACAACTAAAGTGTGCATTTTAAAGAATGTGCATAATAAAAGAATACATTTCGTACATAAGGATTTCTCCACATGTTTAACAGTTAAATGTGGAACTACAGAAACAAAAAAAGCTTAGGAAGAGGTACAAACAGAGTTGCAAGTTGTTTCATAGTCAGGTCCATTTTTGAAGAGTTTTCAAAGTCTTTAACACTGTAAAAAGCTTTGTCTTTCAGACATTTTTTAGTCTTACTTTTAAATATATTAAGAGAGACACAATGAGCCTGCACAGGTAATGTATTGAAAGGCCTTATTCCCATGTATTCATAACTGTCTTGTGTTTTCTTGAGTCGAGTTGTTGGTATGTCTATCTTAAATGTTTGACGAGTGTTATGATTATGAATGGACTGCCTAAGGTTGTAAAGTTTTATTTTATGTACAAAAGGCAGCTGTATATAAAAAGAGAAGGGACTGTCATTATCTGTAATTCTTTGAAGTATGACCTACATGATATGTTATTTTTGGTAATCCCAGAGATGCTCCTGATGGCTTTCTTCTGCCAAATACAAATTTTCCTGGACCATAGAGAATTACCCCATAGCTAATATGGCAATGAAAGAATGCATAATAGGAATTAATCAGCAGGCTTTCAGAAACACAGGTGCATAATTTTTTCAGTAGATAGATAACTCGTGAAAGCTTTCGAGATATGTTGTCTATGTGACTCTCCCAGGTTAATTTCGTATCTAAGTATATGCCAAGAAGTTTGGTAGAAGTGTACTCAATAGCAGCATTGGATAAGCTCAAGGATATATTTACAGTCTTTTCATAGTTAATAGCTAATGTGGCGAAATAAATAAAAAACATTTTATATTTTAAATTCCACGTCATTGTTGATTTAATCAGAGTTCTCACCTTAGACGTAGAATTAGTCCTTCTGCCACAATATTAATTCATTAGTCGCCATCGATGTTCTTCTCTTTGTTGACCATGTGTACCATCATGAGTCGGCATCGGTTCACTTCACGAAGACGGTGGAAACCAAGGAATACATTGCTACGTCGCTATAAATAATTTTCGTAACACTTCGATAGTTTTCACTATTTTTTATTCACAACACAATAAGACTTACTGTGCCCGTCACACAAACCATAATTACTAACTACATGGCTGCCTTTCCACACAGTCCAAAAATCACGTCCATCCTCCACAAGGCAACAATCGAAAGTGTCCCTTAGCTCCTTGGAGTATCAAACAAAAGAGAATCCAATGTGAACTTTACAAAGATTATAATATACATGCCTCTCAATTTATCTTTGGCGCAGCTTTTAAGATATTGTATGTCTCTGCATAGGAATGTGTCATTACAACTGCCCCCCTACTGTATACTGTCGCTAGAAAATTTTATTTGATTGACAGGATACAGTAGTCGACCTTGCAATTGATAGGTTTGGGGGTATTTTATGTACAAACTTCATTTTTATTGTCTCATTTTCATGGCACTGTGAATTCTTTGGTATTTCTGAGTGTGTGTCAGTTTTTTGGTATACTTATGCTAATATTTACAAACCTTAATCCTAATATACAAAGTTCTGGTTAATACTGAGAAAATGACATCATGTAGTAAAGTTTGTACAATAAAATATACAATGAATACAACGTTACATGCAAATGTTTCCATCCTCATCAGAGGTGAAAATTAAGTCCTTGTATTGCTTTCTGTATTTATTCTGGGACGACGAGCTTTATTCGCTATCCGCAGTGTTGAATATGGACGTGTGATACGCGCGCCTGATTGTTTGGTCGTCCGTTAGCAGGCGACGTTGGTTGAATGCGCGCGCCAGTGCACTGAATATACACCGACGTGCGGGTACCGTCGAGACTTCCGAACCTCAGTATGCGTGTGCTTTTTGTAGTTCCTTCCAGTACTTAGACTGGATACGACGAGGTACATTGGAATATGTACCCCGAAGAACACACCACACTATGTGCGAGGCGGAGGACGATCCCGTCGATGCAGCTCCTGGTAAGAAGCGTACCATGTCAAACTTGTTTGGCATTTTGGGTTGTCGGGTGTTCTGCCGGATATCAGCGTCGTACTTGCACGATATTTCGGTCACGTAGCTCGTAACCTTCATCAGGTGCGACCTGTTTGGCATTGTCTTTTCTTATTGTGACGCCATGGGTCGTTTGACGATACAAACTTCAATTTTCGATGTCACTTGCTTAGGCTCGCTGACACTTGCAATGTAGCACTACTTTGCACAATTTTAATTTCTACACACACCACTTGAACCGCGAGTATTGCGATCGAGACTTTCTTTTCACTTCACTTTTTTCTTCGCATTAACCCCTTTTACCTATTGTACCGAGATTCATTTCCCTCAATACTTCTGGTCAATGTACATAATTTGTAAGTCACGGGACTTGGCATGAAATACAAAATACATCACATACAATGAAATAACATATAATACATACAATACATTGTTTACATTAATTACAGGAAAAAACTACCGACGAAAATTGAAAAATTTTTGACCACTCGAAGTGGCTTCTTCGTCTTGGATTTTACTGACACACACACATTTTTCCATTAATCAGTTAGAAGGAACAAGTCCTTTGTTTTACTTCTTGAACTCGAGTATATGTTAAGGTTTACCTCCGTTACGTATTCTTCATACGCAACGACATGCATCAGCATGCAGAGAATACTCCTGTAGCCGCCCCACTACAGCTCGGGAAGGGAATTTTCTACCTTCTACTTAGGGTAATGGCAACGACTACATGTATGCTTCGGTTTTTACCTATAAAATCTGAAAATGCACGAAATAATAATTTATATGCAGCATAACCTAATATGTACAGTGTTTTGTGCTTAAGCACGTTCTGGTGTGCTTGTAAATCATTACCTCTAATAAAACTTCCTACCTTAACATGGACATATATACATAAAATTTTGAAGTTCAGGGTGTAGCTACTATTAATATGTACAGTGTTTCATAATAGCGGCACGCCCTTGTGTGCGTGTATCATCTTCAATTAAAGTGCGCTTATAGGCGTCTTGTGTTAGCATGGGAGAAAAAATACAGACATTTTAATGCATCGGTTGTCATGAAAATCTATGTACACGAATAATCAGACTTTCATAGCTTCAGTGCGGCATGATATTCTGTATGACGTTTTCTGTTCATAATTCATTTTATAGACGATTGCTTACAGCTCGTCGATCACGCTACTTACCTGTTTCTCGTATATCGGCGATATCATTTTCATTCTTTGTGACTGTTAATATTTATATGTATGAAAGATATAATTTTGACATGATTTATCATTTCATATTTCAAGTGTGTAAAGTAATTCATACCTTCCTTCTGCATACATGATTGAAGCATCGCTAATGTTGCACTTTGTATCAGGTTTTTCGTATTTTCTCGTAAACTCGTAGAGTCTTACGGTTTTAATTAAGTTGTTTCTTGACGTTAGGTATACCTGTTTATACGAGGTTGTCTTACAGTTTAATTTTCCTTATACACTTCTACGTTGTTTAGGTTCCGTACATGTACAGAGCTTCTTTCGCCTTTCACACATTCATACATACGTTTATACACAAAAAAAATATCTACCACTATAATATACACTTTGCTGGTGGGGCCCTTTTTCGGTACCCTGCACCATTCCCTCAATATTCCAAAATAATTCAGGGTGTGCTGAGCATCGTCCCTCATACTAATGATACTTACAACTAAATATTTCTTCTTACATACATAACAGCCTTACGGTCCATTAATGCGCAATCATTCCATATTTTCCTCCTTTACACTTTAGCTTTCGTACATGTAACCTCGTGTATAGCTTATATATTCTACAAAGTTGTTTGCTGAGTGCTTCAGGTGTTTCCTAACGTTAATGTGTTTCTCTCTCTATAAATCCTAGGTATTTGTTTTGAGAGCGATTCAGTTCATTACTCACGCTGCATAGATCTGTTTATTATTTTCCTATTTTAAAGCTTGTCATTCTTTTCCTTAGTCACAAAAATTAACGCGTTTGCCTTGTTGTTCATTCTGAAAATCGCTAGCTACTGTGTAATGTAAATGTATGCGTTATCTCTTTTCTTTCCTCTTTGCTGCTTTTTCCCTGTATGTAATTGTGTGTTGTTCTCGTGTACATAGCCTTTCTTCCGGTTATATATATGCATTATTTATTTATTTATTTATTTATTCTATTTTCTTCCTCCTTCCGTACAAGCTAAGATTTTTACTCAGTATAATATAATATTACAATACCGTCCATGACCAGTATGTACTTGTATGTTCACTTTTATTACGTAATACCAGCTTATAATTAAATTTTCTAAGTTACTATTTACAAGACTTGTGTACCGTTTTCTTTCTTGTTTTTGAATGGATTTCGTCTCTGTGTCTCATAGTAAGCATGGTCTCAAAACTTTTAAACGTTCCGCGCATGCGCGCTTACGTACCACGACTGGACTGTAGGCGCGGGGAAAACTCTGCATTGTTGGTGAGCATTATTCGTGATAGCCGCCATCGTGTAATATGAGCCACGTGTCGTCTGGACTCGACTGCGCATGCGCCTTCGCGCTTTGTATACACTCAGCTGATCGGACAGGGAAAGGGGGAAGATTTCTCCCCGGCTCGCTGCCTACAGCGCGGCCAATGACCTCGTCTTGACATGCAGCTATCACGTGCTCATTAGCTGAGCGTTGGATTGCAACTTCGACGTGTGGTTTGTTGCTCGTCTCAAGCGAACAAACTCTGACCTTCGCGCTAATTTGTCTTTGTTCCCCTCTCTTAAATAACTGAGTTAGACTACAAAAGTACCGTATGGTTTATTTTATAGTGTTAAGACTCACAGTAACACATGTTTCATTAGGTTTGGTTAAATATGCGTTTTTAAGCTGGCATATGCCCCCAGTTGTTCGCAAGTTTCTTTGGTTAATGACAGCAATTTTACTATGTGATCCAAGGTTGTATAATTTCAATTTTGCTAAAATAACATATAACCTTTAATGAAAAAATTCCTTGATATCCTTGTGGGGATATAACCCTTTCACCTTGCCCGTTCGTGTGTTACCTAACAGATAACATCCTGGGTGGAGTTTGTCTATTATAATGAAAGGGCCATCATACAACAACTGCCACTTTTTGTTTAATGCCTTAATTTTAGAGGATTTTGGGTGGGTACGTAATAGTACTTCCTGTCCAATGTTAAATTCTGTAACCTTTCTTATCTTTTTGTTGTTATTACAGCCTGCACGAGGTCACTTACCTTGTCCGGTGCTTTCATCTCTTCTTCACATAGATCATCTTCTACGGTAGCATCCTGATCATATCTTAAAAATAATTGTCTAAGATGTAATGTGTGCTTGTTTGTGCCCCCTGTTGTCAAATCGGTCGGCCGGTGGGGGCTCATTGCGACCGATTGTTGTTTACCGGGGGAGACAACGGCGTTGCTTCAGTACTGTCCGTTACCTCTACGAAATGTACTGAGTGGCTATTCTGTCGTCAATTTGTTTCCGGACCGCTGCGTGCAACATCTTCTTGCGACCGGCCGTCGCTATTCCTCCTTGGTCTGTCATTCCTATTACTGTAACTATTGTAATTTTCATTTGTGTGCCGCCTTTCATCACGCGGGCCTGACCAATCATTCACGTGATTTCTATCATTTCCATACCGGCGTGGACCGTAATCTGTATTATATCTTCGGTCTTCACGTCTCTGTGGCGCCGAATTCCTCCGATTTCCGTAATTCCAGTTTCCATTATTTGGCCTTGTCGCATACGGATGCCAACTGTGTGGGTTTTGTCCACTGCCATTAAAATGATATCCGTTACCGTTGTTTTGATTTGTTCCGGAATATTCATTCCGATTACTTGTGCTCGGCTCTTCTTCGTATATTAGATCAATTGAGTCAAGCACGGAAAGAAAGTATTCAAGGTCGTTCTCCGGTATGGTTACCAATTTTTCGCGTAAGTTCGCGGGTAGTCTGTTTTTCAGAATTTTGAGAACATCTACGTGCGGTTTTTGATTGTTCCAATAGCGCATCTTATTCAAATACTTTTCGAAATACTTTCTCAACCCGCCGTTTTTTAGGTTGAACGGTTGTGGGTTGAATACCTCACGTCGCAGTCTTTCTTGGACCCCAGCAGACCAATATTTCTCCAAGAAAGCCCGTTCAAATTGTTCGTAGGTGACGCACTGTTCAGCCATGTCTGTGGCCCACAAAAGTGCGTCGCCTTGTGTGAAGCCTACTACATATCTAATCTTCTGTGCCTCAGTCCAGTTTCTTGGTAAGACATTTTTAAATGCTCTTACAAATACGACTGGATGAGTTTTTCTGGATTCTGTGGAGAAAACTGGAAACTGTCTATGTTTCAACAGGCTCTCATCGACTAGAATCGTCGAGATGCAAGGCGACACGCCTACTGCCTGTTGCAGCACCGCGTTTGGCGAATAGCCATTGTTTGCCTGTGCCGGTGCGTGCACATACGCCGGACTGGGCGCGTGATGTTTTGCGTTATTGACATCGTAATCTGGCACGGGCGAATAAGTGTCGCGCTGCCTATTGCTTGACGTAGGCAAGTCATTTGAAACATTCAGTCTACCCGCGATTTCCTTACGTATTCTGTCCTCGGCTACTTTGATTTCATTACCTAATTTTTCAAAAAGTTTTGTTTCCCGGTCAGTTATTGATTCATTTACATTACCGTTTTCTAAAGTTTCATTTATTTTGATAATGTCCGCGTTGATACGTCGAGTCTCCTGTTTCAGAAAACCGACTTCTTCGTTAACTTTATTAACCTGGTCAGGTATTTCTTCACATGCGGACTGTACTCTTGTTAAATTTAACTGAATAGCCTGTACGTTTTCCTGTATTTCTTTTTGTACGGTGTGTGTTTGATTGTGTGTTTCTACTATTTCTGACAGTTCCTGTTCCTGTTTGTTTGTAAGATCTGAGAATTTCTTTTCTAAATCATTTGCCAATACATTGTATACACTATTGACTGTTTTAATGACTTTGTCTTCGATCTTTTGATCGATTTCAATGGTGAGTTTATTTAAGCGTTGATCGAAATGTCTGTGCATGTTTTCAAATTGCGTGTTTATACTTGAAAACTGCTGTTGGAACCCAATTTCCATGTTTGACAATTTTGTTTGTCATGTTGTGGCTGATTTCTAGATTCGCCAGTTTTGTGTTCGTTGTGTTGTGACTGATCTCTAGATTCGCCAGTTTTGTGTTCGTTGTGTTGTGACTGATCTCTAGATTCGCCAGTTTTGTGTTCGTTGTGTTGTGACTGATCTTTAAATCAGATAATTGCTCGCTCACGTTTGACATCAGACTATATAGTGCCTCAAGCGTAACTGACGAAGCTTGTGTGTGTGTATTTATGCCATTATTTGTTGCCATTGTTTCTCTGTCACGATCTGATTGAATCGAAACCGGACTAGTTTCACTGATTTCACGCGAAATATTTTCATCTGATCTGGTAATCGATGCTTCATCGACTGTGTACAAGGTTTCATTTGCAAGTGGTTCGTTATTGTTAATCCCTGTGGAGTGCAATTGAATTGTATTTACTTCTACATTATGTTGTGCTGAAAAACTAATTGCGTCATCATTTACGTCACTATTGTCAGAATCGGTGACGTGTCCATGAACATTTGTCAAATTAAAATTCTCCGATTCCATTGTGAAGATATTGTTTTTATCTGTACTTTACTGAATCTAAATCTTTAAACTCTCTCGCAGTTGAATTAATAAAAATATCTCGCGATTGTTATTTATAGCGCGTCGGAAATTTACAAGATGGCGCACTACTTCTTCTAATTCTGCGATTGTTGAACATAAAAAAGTAATTATCAAAGTGTAATTGTGTGTTGCCACAAACACTACCAGAATTTTAATATGGAAAGGAAAAGGTTCTGCTTTAAGTGGAGCTAAGCCAGGTGCAGCCACTGCATGCGTTTGCGCTTTCCTACCTTAATTACGGCTGAGCTGCGTCACTCAGGATTACGTTAGGTTTGTAAATCCTTGTCCTTGTTCCTTCTGGTTATTGTGCCATCCGTTTATGCAGTTAATATTGTTTCACCTTATTCGTCATTTTCCATGTGCGTCATGTAACAGAGAAACAGTAATTAGTACAAGTACATTTGTAGTACAACAATGAAGTACTTACTCTTTGTTCCACCAGCACTGTCCTGTCACGGTCGCCAGTGTGGCGAAATAAATAAAAAACATTTTATATTTTAAATTCCACGTCATTGTTGATTTAATCAGAGTTCTCACCTTAGACGTAGAATTAGTCCTTCTGCCACAATATTAATTCATTAGTCGCCATCGATGTTCTTCTCTTTGTTGACCGTGTGTACCATCATGAGTCGGCATCGGTTCACTTCACGAAGACGGTGGAAACCAAGGAATACAATGCTACGTCGCTATAAATAATTTTCGTAACACTTCGATAGTTTTCACTATTTTTTATTCACAACACAATAAGACTTACTGTGCCCGTCACACAAACCATAATTACTAACTACATGGCTGCCTTTCCGCACAGTCCAAAAATCATGTCCATCCTCCACAAGGCAACAATCGAAAGTGTCCCTTAGCTCCTTGGAGTATCAAACAAAAGAGAATCCAATGTGAACTTTACAAAGATTATAATATACATGCCTCTCAATTTATCTTTGGCGCAGCTTTTAAGATATTGTATGTCTCTGCATAGGAATGTGTCATTACACTAACTCATTGGCTTCGAACCACACATTGGATAATCTGAGAAAATCTTTACTTTGCTCCCTCAGTTTTATTTATGTCCTTCCCTGAATTAATGAAAGTTGTATCATCTGCATAAAGCACAGATTTGCATGGCATATTGCTGGGCAAGTCATTTATAAATATTATAAACAGTAATGGTTACAATTCTATGAGAGGCAAATGACATTATACAGGGCAAAGGAAGCTTTTAATAAGACAAGGCCATTAGCTAAGGTTAACAGTGTCTGAAAAGTGTGGAACTTAGCTAAGAATTAACGCCTGTGAATGATAATAAGGACAATTGTCTCATACAGGTTAGCGGTTAGATACACATTATGTAATCAGCAATTAATACATAAGAAAACCAGTAGGCCATATGTCATAGCCAGTTATTGACAGAGGTAGAAGACCATATAAAGTAATGGATTTATCGGATATTGGGTGCGTGCAACACCACAAAACATGAAGACAGTATAGCCAGTGGAGTTATACGCAAACTTTATGATGGGTATGTTGTAACCTCCCCGCAATAATGTTTGTCTATATTAAATGAATAATAAAAATGAGCCAAGCGTAACCTCCTTGCAAAATTAATGAATAAAAATTGCGCAAATGTAAACTCTCCACAAAATATCGTTAAGGGATGAAGATTGATCACAAACCCACAATAACATTAATTAAATAATGAACCATGAACTGAATGTAACAACTCAACAGCAATAATTAAACTTGACAAATTTTATAAGGACAGCAGCGCTGACCTACGGCCCTGTGAAATAATTAAACCAAAATTCTTACCTCAGTAAAACTGCATCTATATCTGCTCTTATTTTTCGGCATAGCTTCATGCAATGCTGGCTTATATTTAATTTTGATTCTTGGAGGGAATGCATAGGAAATATTATTTAGCATGAAATGAATCTTTTTCTTCAAAGGAATGGAAAAATTCTTTAAATTGAAATGATTACTTTTCTTTATGAGATTTACTTTATAAAAATTATTATTGGGGCATTTCTTGAACAAATTAATTACAATTAGCATACATTATTAGCTGAGCGCAATGCTGCTTCATTACCTTCTACAATAATATACATATCGTCCACCACAATCGTGACCAGATTCGGAAGAACAGCACGCCGTCGACGCATGCCGACTCCCGCAGACTAGCACCGACTGACTACTACTGCAGACAGAGTGCAACACGCAACTGAACCTGCCGACTCGGTACACGCAAAGAAACACTCGCGCGGCCAAGCGCAGACTAGCCACGATAAATAACTCTCTGGTCAGAGATTCTGTCATGCCTCGCCATCGCTGGTAATGAATACATATGAAACGTACGCGTTTCAATGTGAAATGTGTATGTAAGCATAACGATAAGAGGGCAATGGCATCAGACGACATAGAAAGTCCTGCATCATCATGATAGACGAAGCAAAGGCTGAAATCCTTCGAAGAAGATCTTATTTTTCAACTGCAATTGGTCATTAAGCAAATTGTCTTTATCGTAAAGGTGTTCGAAAATTTGCATTTCTTCAAGTGTATCTAGCGTGCATCCTTTAGCTTCTTGGTTTGAGAGCTCTGTGTTTATAAGTGGGTTGTGGGAATGGGCCATTTGGATTAGATGTTCTGCAAATGTCGAGCCACTGGAGCCATCTCCACTTTTTGTGGGTAAATGCTCTTTGTATCTAGCCGATAAAGCTCTACCTGTCTGACCTATGTAATAACTAGGGCAATCACTACAGGTAATTCTGTAAACACCTGATCACGACAATTTATCGTTAGTGTTACTTAGAGAGTGTATTAAGTTCTTTTAAGGTTATTGTTAGTGGAACAGGCGACTTTAAAGCCCCGACTTGTTAAGATGCGCCCTATTTTGTAAGATGCTTTGCCTATAAGCGGGATAGAAAGGAAGTATAAACAGAACACAAATGAATGTCCTTTGGAACAAAGTTAAGACCAGAAACGAGACGTAACTGATCACATAAATGCCTTTCCATGGAACTTCCTCAACCCTGTGGTGTGTAGATCCTTCCTGGACAATGCTAGAGAGGTGAGGACATTCACAGTTATCTGAGCGGCGTGTAGTATCTATTGTAGCAACTATCACTTACTTCTTTAATTTTTTGGAATTCATAAATATGCTCCTACAAGAAGTGACTGTGAATTGAAATGAAATGTATGTCAATTTATACCATGAAGGATAACACACTCTATTACTGTATGAATGTTATATAAAGAACATATAACCAAACGAGAGTAAAACGTGTAATCAAATAATTGGAATGAACAATGTAATGGAATTGTAATTTTAAAAAATGTAATAAAACAAAACGACAAACAGACTATAATGTATATAAGCGACGATAATGGCATGTCAGCAAATGAATAGGATAAGAGTATTTTGTAATCCTATTTGGATTTTTTCCTTATGTGTATAGTATGTGGAAAGTACACTACAGAACCTCTCTGGGGGACACCACCTTTATGAAGCACTGTCCATGCGTGTGGAGAGGCTTGCATACCCGCTTGAAGCTGAGGGCTATGCCAAAGGTGGAGGACCAACTGCCGGAAAGGCCTCAGCTGATGGATCAGACTAAGGGTGGCCCACAACATCCCATCTTCCCTATCCACTCCTAGTCCTACCCAACTCCCTGACCCAACCCGAGGTGTGATGCGATCCATGCCGAGGGGTGCATGGAACATGGGAAGATGTGTGGCAAACAGTGCCTCGGGGATACCGGGTGACCTCCCTGAGTAAGTAGCCTTACACTGTGCAGGGTATTCGTAGTGTGGAACTTCTAGATCCCCATATCTCATGGGACTAACATAGACACAACTAAAGAAAACAAAGGAAACCAAACTGAGGGGCAAATTGAACCCTCAGATATCCAAACATCGGGGTGAGTACCGATGGAAGGCATTATCACTACTGAATCAGGGTCTACACCTGAGCCTACTCCAGGAACAGAGGAAAAAGTAAGGGAAAGAATGACTTCCTAAAGACAAGTGGAGAAGTAAAGGGACTTGAACCTAGGACCCCCAGGAAGAAACTGTCTGAGGTTGAAGGGGATATGCAGCCCCCATTACATCATAGACAGGTAGAAAGCGGATAAGGGAGGAATCAAAGACTCCATCCTCCCTAAATAAGCGACTCCAGAAAAAACCGGGCAGGAAATAGGGAAACAGACCTATAGTAGTGCAGTCTCGGTTTTTAGGATGACAGTTATCCTGGAAGGCTATCCACTGGTGGCCAGCACCTCGCATCAGGAGGAATTCGTACAGATGGCCCTCTTTGAAAAGATTGGGGGGTGGGGGATGCTGGCCCAAGACCCAACTCCCAGAGGGTCTATCTAGAACGTGGTGCCCTCATTTTTGTCTGTGAGGGGGTGCTCACGGTGGAATGGCTCAAGGACAAGGTGCCCATGCTATCCCCATGGGAATATGCGAAGCTGCTAGTTAAGATGGCAGCAGAGCTTCTTAAGACCGCAAAGATATCAATATGGGTACCAAAATCCTTAAGGAAGTCTCTCCTAAGACTCTGTTTGGGAAAATAGGGGCCCAGAACCCAAAAGTCTCAACAGAAGATTGGAGAGTGATCAACCAGAAGGTTGCACCAGAAGGACGAACCCTGGTAGTGGAGGTCCATTCCAGCGGTTGGTGTGCTGGTAATTCCGCCTGTTATGGCTAAGCAGGCCAATCTCTGCACCTTAGCAAGCTCCTTAGCTGCAACCCACTGTTCTACCTTCTTCCACTACACTACGGCACCGTAGGAAATACTAGGTCTGACCTCTTGTTGGGAAGCAACCTACTCACGTCATATAGAATTCATATGCTTTTCATTGTGTGTCAGCCTAGTCCGCTGTAACAACCTTTGATATGAATGTTGCACAATACCTTAAAAGTGTAGTAAATGATCTGAAAAGTTAATGGCATGTCAGGAGTGATGCTAAAATAATAATGTGTTAAGTTTAGTAACTTTAACAATTTTCGAAATTTGGACGTTTTACGTAAAAATCATCGGCGCAACACGAAGGAGCTAGAAACTTCAAAAATTATATTCGGATTCCTATTTCATTGCAATGCAATGGAAACAGCAAGCTGGATCTCACAAAGTAATATTTTGGTTGAAATTCATGATTTTCTGTTTTTTTTTTTTTTGTCTTAAGAGTATGGAAGCAAGCTAGATTAAGTAAGTGATCAGATAAAGCTAGGATGTTTAGATTCAGGTCGAATTGAGATGCGCTATAATAACAAAGATGTGAGAAGTTTACAAAAGGTAGCTATAAAACTATAGCTGTAGCATCTCTCCAAAGGGCAAGTTCATAGCTCATCTATTGTGTGCAGTGCAACCAAAATAATTCTCTCGCCAAAAGTATTTAACCTAGAATTTTATTACAGATACTTACCTGTGTGCTGATGGCACAATTAAATTGAGAGCTTCATTGGCCTTCAGCGAATGAAACAATTAATTATTTAGTAACTTGAAGTGGTGCTTTACTAATATAGCGGCTAGTCAGGAAGGAAAAATCTGTCGGCTGCGCCTTCGGCGGTCCGCACTGCGGCTATATAAATAAGAGCGTCACAGCTAGAGTCAGGCCCCAGTTCTCTTCTAGATTCGTATCAGCGCGCACTCCATGTCGGAAGCCGCGTCGCGTGTGTGCAGTTGCAAGGAACAGACTTGGATGCCGTATTACGTAACTCGGTATGCACGTAACAATGATTCCGCATTGGGGTAGTGTGTTAATTGCGGCACGCATATGTCGTATTTTCATGAGTCGCCACAGGACAGACCTTCTTTCGTTACTAGCGTGGCATTTGATGAGTATTAACATCAAATTTTGGCGAGCATTCACTTTGAACATTTACATCGATAGCGGTTATTGAACAGTTTCGTTATCTAGGGATAATAGGATACGCGCAATAGACTCTGAACAGCTCTCATAGTGCAATAGCTGATAGTATCCTTGCTTGGTTAAATATTTATTTGAAACTTTACGCTTTATCGTTTTCAGAATATAGTGAAAATTGTTATAGTAAACTGCATTTTCTATGAATCTCAGACAACATCCTAAATCCTCAGCGTAATTAACTTCAATGATCAATTATTTCTCCATCAGAGTGAGCACAGTGACCTTTAATTACAGGCATCACGTTTTTGCTAATCACTTTCTGGTTACCAACATTGTAGTTAGAAAGCCTGTGTTGAGAACGGCAAACAATACAGACGAAATAAAATTTTCCACCCGACGCCCCACACACTGTGGTGTATATTCAGTGCATACCCCTGGGGCTTAGGCCCCAGTTTTTGCCATAGGCCCTTCTAGTACTCACAAGATTACTTTTTTGCCTTGGAGCAGATGTTCTTAATGTGAGGAGTCCACTTAAGCTTCTCATCTAAGGTTACCCCTAGATATTTCACTGTCCCCTTCGCAGGTAGAGTTTCATCGAATAGCTTTAAATTCAAACTTCATATATGGCACCACAACAGTCTTCTTAGGATTAACCCACAGATCTGGTTTGATGCACCAATTTTGCACAATGTCCAGTCCTCCTTGTATCGTATTTATAACTGTGTCAGTAAATTTGCCAAGTATTACTGTGACAAGGTCATCTGCGTATCCTTGGCAGAAGCATTGTTTAGAATTTAGTTCCTCAATGAGTTCGTTCACCACTAGATTCCACAACAAAGGAGACAGAACTCCTCCTTGTGGGCAGCCTCTAATTGTGTTAATTACCATCTTTTCAATGATCATGGTAGCTTCTACCTTCCTTCCACTAAGCATGGCCCTGGTCCACCTGCATATAGTGGTCCCCAGGTCATGCTCCTCTGCTGCCCTCACCATGGAATCGAAGATCGTGTTACTGAAGGCCCCCTCGATATCCAAGAAGATGCAGAGGGCTATTTCTTGGAAGTGAAGAGCTTTCTCCACCTTCCCAACGAGTTGGTGGAGAGCTGACTCACATGATTTACCTGGTCTATATGCGTGTTGGTTTGAATGTAAAGGGGCCCTACTTAGCCTCCTCTCCCCAACATATACATTAACCAGTTTTTCCAATGTTTCGAGAATGAAGGCGGACAGACTGATTGGTCTCATATCCTTAGCCTTGGTATGATCAATTCTACCTGGCTTTGGAATGAAAGCAACCTTCACTGCCCTCCAAGCATTGGGAACGATTCCAACTGCTAGGCTAACCCTGAATAAACTGCAAAAGACTCTTATGAGCTTCTCTCCTGCCCATTTTAGGAGAACTGGAAAAATTCCATTTGGGCCAGGTGACTTGAACTGTTGGAATGTTCCCACCGCCCATTGGATTTTACTAAAGTTCACATGCTCTTTGGCCGATTCCCAGTCATCTCTTCGAGTGCCTGAGAACCATTGTCTCTCTGGGATCACATTCTGGTCTGTGTTGTCCAGCAGAGCATATTGAGGAAAGTGAGTTTTGAGAAGTAGTTCCAGAGTTTCATGTGCTGTCTTTGTATATTCCCCATCCTCCTTCCTCAACGTACCTCCTGGATTGGTTGGTACTCTAGTGAGGATCTTGTGAAGTCTGACTTGTGCAGCCATGCTCTCCACTTCCTCACAGAATGCCTTCCAGGATGCCTTCTTTGCTTGTCTGGTTGCAAAATTGTAGTTGACAAGGGCCTCAAGAAATTTAGCCCATTGTCCTTTACATTTCACAATATTAGACAGTCTCTGTACCTGTTTCCTTTGCATTTCCAAGTTATTCCACCAAGGCACACTCCTATTTGTGCACTTTTGATGATTGTGCAATTGTCCTGATGTGAGGTCACTATGGCAGAGGTAACAGCCTCTGCTACTTCCTCCAATTCTACTGGATTCCTTATCAAGGTTTTAATTTCCGATAAGCCTAAATCAAGGTCCCTCCTATATGTCGCCCAGTCTGTTTTCCTGGGATTCCTATAGTCATGGTCCGTCTGATTCCCATTTCAACCTTGAATTTAATATACATGTGGTCCGATGAGGAAGGCTCCAACACCACATGCCATTGTTTGACATAGCTGCCCGTCATCATGGAACCGAAGGTTATGTCAATTGCGTCTTCCCTTCTGCTATTCCTGAATGTAGGTTCATTGCCCCTATTGGAGACCTCCAATTTGTTAGCTAAAAGAAATTCAAGAAGGTACTCACCTCTACCATTGGTGTAATTGCTGCCCTACACTAGGTTGTGGGTACTGGCGTCGCATCCCATCAGCAGTTCGTCACCTTGCCAACAGCAAGTCTCTACCAGTCTCCTCACCTCCAAGGGAGGAGGAGAGCTGTCTTCGTAAGGAAGGTATGCTGAGGCCAAGACAATTTCCCTCGTGATACCTTCCTCACATTGCTGCATTTTAATGGTCACTAAGTCCCTGGAGCAGAAATCCATCATTGACTTGAAAGAAATTCCATTTCTGACATAGATGCATGTTCTGGAGTTTCTTAGATTTCTAGCATAAATCAGCTTACCTCCAGTGCCACTGAGGCCTGGTACACCCCCTTTATATAATCAGGGTTCTTGTATCAGGGCCACGTCCACTTCCTGCCTCCCCAGGCAGTGACTCAGGGCAGCAGAGGCAGCTTTACTATGCTGCAGATTAATCTGCAGCAACTCCAGTCTCCGTCTTGCTGCCATCTTTGAGAACCCTGACGGTGACCTGCGAGAACCCTAAAAACAATTTCAGGTCCTGCTCCTGTGTTGCCTTCAGGGACTTCTCTCCGACCTCCACTACACCTTTGGGTCACGGTGGAGGCAGCAGCTCGGTCACACAGACTTAAAACTGGCAAAAACAGTGTTTCATTTGGATATCCACTATCACACACTAAGATAGTGAGTGAGGTAAATATACGAATGGCTGCGTAACTGCCTGCTGACTATATAATAACTCCCAACTGCTTCGACATGCCTTACAATATAATAATTGAAAGCAGGGAGCAGTGTGGAAAAACAGTTCGACACCGTACGGGGTTCATAGTTTGGATCACTGATGGGTCGAAAATAGACCAAGGCACTGGGTCAGGGGTGTACGGGGTTCAGCCAAGACTGGAGGGCATAATCTCTCTAGGAAAACTGGCCTCCATATTCCAAGCTGAAATTACTGCAATCAGGGCATGTGTGGAGGAGAAAATGTGTAGATGCTACAAGGATCGTAGCATCTACATCTATTCAGACAGCCAGGCAGCCCTGAAATCATTGGCAGCTCCTGCAACTAGATCTAAGATTGTTGCAGAATGCCACAGGGCTCTGGTGGAGCTAGAGGGAAGCAATAGGGTAAGCTTAGTGCGGGTCCCTGGCCACTCAGGGATCTGTGGCAATGAATAAGCCGACAGATTGGCTAGGATGGGGCAACAACTCCATTTATTGGACCAGACCTGTCCTGACAATCACCAAGAATATGATCAAATTAGAACTACGGAACTGGCTTAGGAAACAGTACGTTGGATATTTGACCAAGGTCCATAAACAAAAACATGGTAAGGTAATGATGCCCAAGCCATGTTTTAAAAGAGGCTCTGTAATCCTGGGATTAAATAGGAAAAATGAAATGATTCAAATGGCTCTGAGCACTATGGGACTCAACTGCTGAGGTCATAAGTCCCCTAGAACTTAGAACTACTTAAACCTAACTAACCTAAGGACAACACACATCCATGCCAGAGGCAGGATTCGAACCTGCGGCCGTAGCGGTCGCGCGGTTCCAGACTGTAGCGCCAGAACCGCTCGGCCACCAGCGGCCGGCTGAACAGGAAAGAGATCAACCTCAAGACTGTACGGATGATTGGCCATGGGAATTTCAAAAAACACCTACACACAATGGGTATAACGGAAGAGGACCCTAAATGTAGGATCTGTGATGAGGGAGAAGAAACTGCATCACACCTAATCTTCGAATGCATGGCATTGGAGAGTAAAAGATACAGAATCTTCGGGACAACTAGACCTGAAGAAGTTGTGTCTAACGAAAAACTGTCAGAAGAACTCCTTGCACTATTTAAGGGCGCTGGTTGGCTTTACTAGATATACAGGGACCGATAATAAACTTTGTTTTGGTGTGGGCATTGGCGGATTAGACCTAAGCTGTTTTAGCTTTCCTGTTAAAATCTAATGGATCACTACAGAAACTTTATGTAATGCAACTGTAACAAACACGGTCAAAAACCAGGCTGCAAAGTATTAAGTGTACATGTGTTGAAACAATATGTGGGTGTGCACGTGGTAAACTAAAAATGGCAATAGTTCGTGTAACATGAACTTTCTGTACTCGACAACGTCGTAAAAACATGAATTTTCTGTGCTCAACAATGTCGTAAAAGCGGCAAGAAACTTACCTTGTCGACGGATGTCAGATGTATAGCTGGTGTCCCCACTGAATAAGTGAGAGCGACGAAGTGAAATAAATTCCTTGGGCTGATGATATGGAAACCAGTTGTCACAACATCGAAGATTTCACAAAAGTTCACGCCACTGAACACGAGCTGCACGAATTTGTGCAGTGAAAGCTACTGTAAACTCACGATCTCGACATTGGCGTTGTACGGAAGATGTGATTGCCAGCTGGGACGATAACGGACGTTGCTCAGCACGCAAATGCTTCGTAAGCTAAACACTGTGCAGATACTGACCGACAGCAATGGGAGTATGAAGTTACAGCAAGCACTTTGTTAGGAAAGAAAACTTATGTATGTATGTGTTAACCTCTAGAGACCTGAAATCAGAGTTATACAGTAAATCACTGATTGTAAAATATTCATGAATAATTTTTTTTATATTTACACACTGTTGCAGGCCATGTATCCTATATGATACATCGGATTGCTCACAAGACAATCCGCCAAACAGTGAAGAAGTAAATGTTACTTTATTTTTGCTTATTTGCATCACATACATTCCTCCTCACGCAAGAAAATGCACAGAATCGTTAAAAAAAATTTCATTAAATGTTCTCATAGAAATATAAGTTGCTAAAAACAGAATAAAAAAAAAATACAAAAACTTTTTACAAATTTTTAAAGATGTTGAAGGATATTCTTATGAAGTATGAAACTTTTTGAAACAGTTTCTATCTGAAGTAAAGCACAAAAACACCATAGATTTAGAACATCTCACGTTCATTAGCTTTGTACAACCCATTCCTCTGCATCTTTATCTGTTCTTTTCTTTGGTACCCATTTCTGGCATGTGGAAAGCACATTTGTATATTTTGGCCTTTGGGGGTATTGGCTGAATCAATCTTCTCTTCCTTTTCATTGTCCTCTTCTTTTTCTTCACTTTCCTCTTATCACCTTTCTTTTCATATCTATCTGGGTTGTTTGTTATTGTTTCAGTGGTGCTGAACGTCTGATTTTCAGCAATATTTACCTTGAAGGAGAAATATGATATTTGTTTCCTTTGCCATTTCTCTTCAAGTGCAGCATTCAATGTATGATCCAGCAACAGCAAAATCAAAGTAATGTTGCAGTACCCTTGTTGTCCACTTCTTCATTATACCTCTCATGGATTATTTTCTAATGACCTGTCCATAAGATCCATACCACCCATGTGAGAGTTATACATCTTTACAGCAAAAGGACGAGGAATCTCTATGTACTGACCTTGCTGCTTGCTCCACCTTTGACAAGCTTCCACAGGATTTATCCCACACTATGTAGAAACCAAATGAATGGCACGAATATCGTGGTGTTTTATGATTGCAATTGCATCATCATCTCTCTCCATTTGGTCAAAACTACCTCTTCCCACAATTTTGAGAAGTCCATCTATTTCAAGCCAATGGTTTTTGGTAACCTGGAGGTCATCATTGTTCCATACCCTCGAAATGCTCTGTGATTGATGAGAGAACTCAGAAGAGCCAAAGAAGTGAAATATCGCTCCATGAAAATTGGTCTCTGCCCACCCTCATACATACAAAATATAAGGGGATTCCACTTGATGAAACCATTACAAAGTTTTTCAGACCCACAGGTTGAGGTTTTCCTTCGACATTGTTTCATGCGGACTTGCCCCTGGAATGGCACCATTTGTTGGTCGATAGAAACCATTTTTGAATGAAGATGTTGCAGACACGCTTTTCTAATCATTGACAACATTGGTCTTATTTTCCAGCATCTGTCATTGTTTTTTCAGTCACTGAAAGCATTGTCAACAACAGCCTTGAGAAATGCTCTAAGGCAGTAGAAACGATCTCTGCTGATGGTTTCTGCAACCATTGGATATCTAGTACGTTGTTCCCAACACATCCTAATCTTAGGAAAACCAAGAAGTGAAATTACAATACTTGCAGCCCAGTATTTCTTGATCTCATCTGGGGTGGTGTAGACAGATTTTCCATCTGATGAAACATGCTTCATATTTTTTCTGCCCTATTACTGAAGAAATCTTCATTTAAATACTTATTAAAATATTCAGATGGTTTCCTAATTCCTGTACTGACAGATTCTACATCAGAACTTGATGATGTTGACATTGTGGCAGTTGAGATACTGGGCGAAAATCTAAAATAGGAAGAACAATGTTGCTGAAAAAGATTGTTTTGCAATAATTAACATCCATGCATATTAAAACTACTAAAAACATTATTATTTTGTTCTGAGGCACCAGCTTTGTGTTGGATCTCTAGATGATGGAGTTTCATGAGCTTGTGTTGGCACTACTGAACTTTCACTTTCTGAAACTTCATCTTCTTCAAATGCTGTCAGTTGTGATCCCTGAATGTGAACTTCAGCACCATCACCATCATTGTCATCAATTTCAATGTCAGAGCAATTAGCATCAAAGACCTCACCCACAAGATAAGCTATTTCTGAACCAGACAGACCTGTCAATAATATTTAGATTTTCAGTTTTAAATCATGTTCATGAAGTTTTATTTGTATAGAAGGCATTAGAAATCCTATTATTAAATTTGTGAAATGTGCACTAAAAATAATAAAATAACGTTGAAACAACGAATGGAAAATATAAAATGCAGCCAACCGCCATTTGCTCACAGGCATATGAAACGTAGTCAGAGACCCAATGTATCAGATATGATACATCTACTAAAATACGATTTATCCGAAGTAAAATCGTCTTTAACGTCACTTTCTTTGATAGGATTATAGTCGGGGAGATGTTAACAATATTTTAGTACGGTACTGCTTTAGAAGCAAATAACAATGAATTAACAATACTAACCTTTTTTTCTTGAAGCCGTGCTTCTCATTCAAAACACATTTGTTAATGACTGCTCCTGACACCTAATGGTCATTCTGAAAACCACGAGTAGGCTGCATGAATGTTCCGCAGATTGTATTGATTACGATACAGTCAGCGCTTTTACAAGAAATGACACACATTATGTAGGAATGTCATTTGAACATATGCATTGTATATGATACAAGGGACTGCTAGAGGTTAAAAGAAGCTGACATACCCACATAAATTGAGAACTATATGGGATAACTACAGTGGCTTAAAATAAAGACTATGCCCATACTGGCCAGGGTTATAAACCCTCAAAAAGAGAAATAAGTTCAGACACTGTGCACTTCCGTATGACATCAGTGCACAATGGGGGCAATTGTGATGGATCATATTATTTTTTTCTTTTCTTCCTTCATTCTATTTTTTTATACATGTAAACCATATATAACCGATGGTAAAGTAGCAAGTTATTTTGTGCCAGCGATAATATTGTGATACAAAAAAGAAGAAGAGAGAAGAGATACACTCTTCATTTGATTAATTTCTGTATCTTCACCTGTTTGTTCCTGTAAGTAATACCAGTCAGACATATGACTAGCTCCGCTGTGCCAGTATTGTTCAAAAATGTGTATTCCAACCGTACATTAAAAAGTGTTATAAAAGTTATTAGGAAGACTAAGTTTTTTATATAGTTACAACAATAACACCCGTTTGTTCATCATTTCTCCAATGCTGAGAATCCTGCACCAAGAGGATTGAAGCAGACAAGAAGAATTTCTGTGAGCAGCAGAGGGGCGATCTGGTAACAGCACTGTCATAATCAGTTCTAGGCACGTTGGAACTAATGAGAAGAAGTATGTAAATTTAAATGATGAATGTTGATCTTAAATGTATTGACATTGAAGGTCTGTTGATATTAGCACCAGTTAAAGTTCACCCAGGATATGTGTACCTTCCAATTTACTTCAGTTAAGTTTTTTAATTATTCAAACAGCAGTTATTTCCATTATATTATTTTGCCTGCCCCCTATATATGCCGCTATTCAATAATCAGATACAATTCTTAGAAGTAATACAATTTCAGGACATCATACAATCACACAGATTATTCTTCTGAATATGTCAGTTTATAAGTTACAAACTAAGGATTTGTTTGTATTAATAAATTTTACATTTTGATGCATTTTACATTTGGCAATATACAAAGAACAATGTTACAAACATTGTTGTTGTCAACGTTAGATCAGCTGTGAGTTACTTAAAACTATGAGCTGGACACACTCACAAAGCACTTTTCATAAAGATAAAGTAATCATCTAGGGAATAAAAAGGGCTTTCAATTAGAGTTCGTTTTAACTGGTATTTTAATTTGTTAGTAGAGAGGGATGTGAGACTGTTTGGTAGGGCATTGGCTAGCTTCAGCCCAGTATGAAGTGCATTTCTCTCATACAAAGCTCTTCTGTGGCTGTTTGTATGGTATCTGAATTTTTGTTTGGTGTCATGGTGGTGCAGATCACAGTTGAAATTTGGATTTATTGTTTCCACAAGCAATATAACTTTCAATATGCTTACACCTATAATGCTAAACATGCCTAATTTTGGAAACAGGTTCCAACATTATTCTCTAGGCTTAGCGCCACAAATAATTCTGATAACCTTTGTCTGTAGTGTTAATAATGTGCTTAGGTTAACTTGAGTTGTTGCACTCCATATCTCTACAGTGCAGTTTAAATTTGATGAGAATACTGTATGATAAGCAGTTTTTAGTACAATCACATCCATACAATATTTGCTAATTAAGTTTGTGGCAAATACGTTCTTTGACAGCTTATGGGCTAAAGAATCTCCATGCATGTCACATTTGAGGTTGTCCTGGATTGTAATTCCCAACAATTTCATCCATTTTTCCTTTTTAACAATGTCATTTCGTATGGGTATTTTCATGCCAGATTCTATTTGTTTCCTTGTGTTAAATTCCATTAATGCAATCTTCGAAGCCTTACATTTAGATAGCTTTCAGTGCAATACTTGACTATTTCATTGGTTAAACTGTTGCATAGCACCTCCAAACTGTCAAAGGCTTTGTGTTCGCACACAATTGATGTGTTGTCTGCATACAATAATTTTTTACAGTTAGGAGAACAATACTGTATATCATTTACGTAAATCAAGAAAAGATGGGGTCCCAAAACAGAACCTTGAGGCACTCCATATCCAATATCAGTAAGTTTGGATCTGAAGACCCACTGTTTGGTTTAAACAAAACAAATTGTCTTCTATTGCTCACATATGATTTTATTAACCCGTAGCCAGTTCCTCTAACACCCAGGCTCCACAGTTTGTCAAGTAATAAGGTGATGTTGAGAAAGTCGAAAGCGTTTTTCTAGACTCCTTGTTCTCTATGGAAGTTATAATTTCGTCTATTAATTGTGCTGTGGATACTGATGTTGTCTTTGATTTTCAAATATTAAGTTGTGTTGACTCAGGAATGTAATTAGTCTAGTATAAATAACTTTCTCAAATACCTAAGAAAATGCAAGTAAGATTGAGATGGGGCACTAGTTTCCGATTTTATATTTATCACCTTTCTTGTAAATTGCGGTTATTTGTGCTATCTTTAGACAATCTGGGAAACAACACGATGCAATTACATCATTTACTGCTGTGGCCATGGCATCAGATACTTTGTCTATGCACCTTTTCAGTGTGTTGATAAACAATCCATCATAGCCTGCTGATTTTGTATTTTTAATGGCCTTACTATATTTTTTTGTTTCCTTGCTATTGGTTGGGGCCAAGTATATGCTTTGTTTGATTTGAATGCCTTTATATCTATACTCAACGCTGTTGAAATGGTCATTGACGGATTTTCCAACAAAAGAAAAGTACTCATTAAAAACATTTGCTATCTGATATTGGCATTTCATGACACGCCCTTTATGGTTTATAGTAAGATCACTAGTTGATTTGTCCTTACAATTCCTAAGGCTATTTATTACTTACCAAACAGCTAATCAATGTTAGTAGTGTTTCTTAATATTGTGGCTACATATTCACTTTTAATTGGATGCATATAACAAATATTTAAGTGGCATAGGTTGCAGTGCTTTATTATTGATGACAGTCTGCCCCAATAGCTGAGTGGTCAGCATGACAGATTGCCGGGACTGGGTTCGATTCCCGGCTGGGTCGGAGATTTTCTCTGGTCAATGACTGGGTGTTGTCTTCATCATCATTTCATCACCATCTGGCGCGCAGGTCGCCCAATGTGGCGTTGAATGTAATAAGAACTGCACCAAGGCGGCCGAACCTGCCTCGGTAGGGGCCTCCTGGCCAATGACGCCAAATGCTCATTTCCATTTTCCATTATTGATGACAGATGTTAGAAACCTCTTTCTTGTACTGCCACGTAGAAAAATTCTGTCAAAAGTATGTCCCATGAACGATGTGTAAGAATGAAAGAGAAAGGAAACCTGTTTATTACTCTAAAAACACCGATTACTCAGAGTTGTAAATAAAAGCGGAAGTGCAGAAAGAGAAAGAATGCTGACATTTAGTTAACGAAGTGTATGGAGAGATAAATGTAATTATATGTTACCTATGTATGGTATCAGTCTAAGGAAGCCACTTTATAGAAAGTCTTGAATGTGTGAAAGTCATGTAAGTGTGTTCACAATAGGCGCATTATGAATGTAGTGGTGTGGACATGTTGGGAAATGTGGATCTCACAGGGAGCGTGCAAGGGATAAGTCCCTGCAGACGCAGTATCCTCTGTGCCTGCAGTGAGCCGGCACGGTAGCTCAGCGTGTTCGGTCAGAGGGTAAGCTGCCCTCTGTAATAAAAAAACTGAGTAAATGGATCAATAACGAACTTCAACGGCCGTCAGGTGACGTCCGCCACGAACAATTGAAACGAACAATAAAGAACAAAATGAGATTAAAAAAAAAGATGGATAGAGCGTCTGCCATGTAAGCAGGAGATCCCGGGTTTCTAGTCCCGGTCGGGGCACTTATTTTCAACATGTCCCCAGTGAAGTACATCAACGCCTGTTTGCAGCTAGGGTGTCTATTTTATTATCATTTCACAATATATGTGTTAAACATAACTCTGCATTCCTTCATTTAACATTATTAAACATAATTATGTATTGCTTTATTCCCTCTCCCTCCATGTGAAAATGATAATACGAGAGTAGGAACTTGAATAGTGGCAACTATTTACTTACAGCTCGTACAAAATAGATACATGTTTCAAAGATTTAATGGCCTTCAATGTAGTCACCAGCATGGTGCATAAGCCGTTGCCAGCGATGTGGAAGTCGTATTATACTCTTAGCAGTGCCAGTTGTGTTGACATTTCGAGTTGCGTGGTCTATTGCCTGACGAATTAGTAGCAGTTCTGAAACAAATGCCGTTAAGTGTTTCCTTCAGTTTAGAAATCGAGATGAATTCATGAGAGCTTAAGTCGGGGGAGTTCAGTAGGTGCTACAGCACTTAGCAGACCCATCAGTCAAACAAATCAGTAACAGCTTGCACTGTACGTGCTTGAGCACTGTCCTGAAAATTGATGGTCAGGTCCTGCAGAAAATGCCACCACTTCTGTTGGTCGTAGGTTGTGTACCAAAAGTGAACAGCCCCACAAACCAAACATCTTCTTCATCCAGCCTGTATTAGTAATAATACCTCAGCTCAATAACGGTGAGATAATAGCTTCCATTAAAAAGTGAAATTAATTTCTATTGAAATAACTAAAAATATTTCACCATTAAAATCAGGTAAGAACAGGGTATTATCATGATGATCATTGCCACATTATAGCTATGTAGATTAGATTAGATTAGTACTTGTTCCATAGATCAAGTATACGACCCATCATAATGATGTGGAACATGTCAGGTTTATAAAAGGAGTCTATACAAGATATTACATTACACAAAATATTACATGACACATAATATTTTTTTGTGGGGTTTGGGGAAATTACCCACTTACTACATCCAAACATTCATCTAATGAGTAGAAGGAGTTGCCATTAAGAAATTCTTTTAATTTCCTTTTAAATGCTATGTGGCTATCTGTCAGACTTTTGATGCAATTTGGTAAGTGACCAAAGACTTTTGTGGCAGCATAATTTACCCCCTTCTTAGCCAAAGTTAGATTTAACCTTGAGTAGTGAAGATCATCCTTTCTCCTAGTGTTGTAACCATGCACACTGCTATTACTTTATTACTTTTGAACTCGTTCAGATTGTTAATAACAAATTTCATAAGTGAATATATATATATACATATATATAGTGAGGGTACAGTGAAGATCTCAAGCTCTTTAAATAAGTGTCTGCAGGATGATCTGGGATGAGCTCCAACAATTATTCTGATTACATGCTTTTGTGCAATGAACACTCTTTTACTCAGTGATGAGTTACCCCAGAATGTGATGCCATAGGAAAGCAGAGAATGAAAATAGGCATGGTAAGCTAATTTACAGAGATGTACATCGCCGAAATTTCCAATGACCCTAATAGCATAAGTAGCTGAACTCAAACGTTTCAGCAGATCCTCAGTGTATTTTTTCCAGATAAACCCCTCATCAATGCATACACCTAGAAATTTTGAATATTGTACCTTAGCTACCCATTTCGAATTGAAGTCTATATTTATTAATGGTGTCATTCCATTTACTGTGTGGAACCGTATATACTGTGTTATGTCAAAGTTCAATGAGCGCCAATTTGCAGAGAACCACTTAATGATTTTCTGGAAAACATCATTTACAATTTCACCAGTTAATTTTTGTCTGTTGGGTGTGGTAGCTATACTTGTATCATCGGCAAAAAGTACCAAATTTGCAACTTTGTGAATATAGAATGGCAAGTCATTAATATATATTAAGAACAGCAGAAGACCCAAGACCGAACCTTACGGCACCCCATTATTGATTGTTCCCCAGTTTGAGAAATCACCAGTTTTTAGCATATTATGTGAACTGCTTATTTCAACTTTCTGAGCTCTTCCAGTTAGGTATGATTTAAACCATTTGAGCACTGTCCCATTCATACCACAGTACTCGAGCTTATCTAGAAGTATTCCATGATTTACACAATCAAAAGCCTTTGATAGATCACAAAAAATCCCAACAGGTGACTTCCAGTTACTCAGAGCATTTAATATTTCATTAGTGAAAGTATATGTAGCATTCTCCGTTGAAAAACCCTTCTGGAAACCAAAATGACATTTTGTTAAAACTTTAGTTTTCCAAACTTGTGAAGCTACTCTACAATTCATTACTTTTTCAAGAATTTTGGATAAGGCAGTCAGAAGAGAGATTTGGCGGTAGTTGTTGACATCAGACGTATCCCCTTTTTTATGCAGTGGTATAACAATGGCATACTTCAGTCTATCTGGGGAAATACCCTGCTTCAGAGAGCTATTACATATGTGGCTAAGAATCCCACTTATTTCTTGGGAACAAGCTTTTATTATCCTGCTGGAAATGCCATCAATTCCGTGTGAGCTTTTATTCTTGAGAAAGTTTATTATCTTCCTAATTTCAGAAGGAGAGGTGGGTAAGGCCTCTTCCATTAACTGCCTTGCTTCTTCTAATGGACATTTAGATCCTGTTTTCTCTACAACATTTAAAAAATGATTATTCAAAATGTTTTCGACTTTCGGCTTGTTGTTTATCAAGTTTCCATCCGCTTTGATGGTGATGCCATCATCCTGTACTCTTGGTTGCCCTCTCTCCCTTGTAATAATATTCCAAATTGTTTTAATTTTGTTATCAGAAGTATTAATCTCAGACAGGATACACATGCTTCTGGACTTTTTAATAACCTTTCTTAATGTAGCACAGTAGTTTTTATAATATTTGGCTATTTCTGGGTCATTACTCTTTCTAGTTGTTAGTTACAAGATATTTTTATTCCTTTAGTAAGCCAAGGTTTTTTACATGGTTTCTTATAACTAGATTTAACTACTTTCTTGGGGAAACAGTTTTCAAATTCTCTTTAAGTGTATCATGAAATATGTTATATTTTAAATTAGCATTGGGTTCCTTCTACACCTCATCCCAGTCTAACTGCTGAAGATTTTCTCTGAAATTGCTAACTGTTGAGTCATTAATTGAATGCACAACTTTGGAGGTTAGTTTTGAATTACTCAATGGAGCTATGTCATATACTGTAACTAGCTGAGCATCATGACCACAAAGCCCATTCTCAACAGGACAAGAATTTATGTTTTTAAACCTATCTTGGTCTATAAAAGTGTTATCTATCAATGTGCTGCTGTCCTTTACTACACGAGTAGGAAAATTAATGACTGATGTCAAATTGAAAGAACCGAGCAAGACTTCCAGATCATTCTTCCTATTACACTCTTTCAGTGAATCAACACTGAAGTCCCCACAAATAATAATTTGCTTTCCCCTATCTGACAGATAGCACAACAAGGCATCCCAGTATTCCAGGAAAAAATGAAAGTTTCCTGAAGGGGACCTATATACTGTTACAATTATAAAACAGCCCTCCTTCAGTTAAAGTTGACAGGCAAATGCTTCTATATGTTGCTCTAGACAAAACTTTTTTGTATCTAAGCTTTCTACACAGTGATAACCTTTAACATGTATGGCAACTCCTCCAGTCACCTTATTCTCTCTACTCATATGTACAGCTAGTTTATAACCACTGATATTTACCTTTTCCATATCAGACACAATGTGATGCTCAGACTGGCATAGTATATCTACGAGATGCATTCAAGTTCTAAGGCCTCCGATTTTTTTTCTAATTAACTACTCACCCGAAATCGATGAAACTGGCGTTACTTCTCGACGTAATCGCCCTGCAGACGTACACATTTTTCACAACGCTGACGCCATCATTCCATGGCAGCGGCGAAGGCTTCTTTAGGAGTCTGTTTTGACCACTGGAAAATCGCTGAGGCAATAGCAGCACGGCTGGTGAATGTGGGGCCACGGAGAGTGTCTTTCATTGTTGAAAAAAGCCAAAAGTCACTAGGTCAGGTGAGTAGGGAGCATGTGGAATCACTTCAAAGTTGTTATCACGAAGAAACTGTTGCGTAACGTTAGCTCGATGTGCGGGTGCGTTGTCTTGGTGAAACAGCACACGCGCAGCCCTTCCCGGACGTTTTTGTTGCAGTGAAGGAAGGAATTTGTTCTTCAAAACATTTTCGTAGGATGCACCTGTTACCGTAGTGCCCTTTGGAACGCAATGGGTAAGGATTACGCCCTCGCTGTCCCAGAACATGGACATCATCATTTTTTCAACACTGGCAGTTACCCGAAATTTTTTTGGTGGTGGTGAATCTGTGTGCTTCCATTGAGCTGACTGGCGCTTTGTTTCTGGATTGAAAAATGGCATCCACGTCTCATCCATTGCCACAACCGACGAAAAGAAAGTCCCATTCATGCCGTCGTTGCGCGTCAACATTGCTTGGCAACATGCCACACGGGCAGCCATGTGGTCGTCCGTCAGCATTCGTGGCACCCACCTGGATGACACTTTTCGCATTTTCAGGTCATCATGCAGGATTGTGTGCACAGAACCCACAGAAATGCCAACTCTGGAGGCGATCTGTTCAACAGTCATTCGGCGATCCCCCAAAACAATTCTCTCCACTTTCTCGATCATGTCGTCAGACCGGCTTGTGCGAGCCCGAGGTTGTTTCGGTTTGTTGTCACACGATGTTCTGCCTTCATTAAACTGTTGCACCCACGAACGCACTTTCGACACATCCATAACTCCATCACCACATGTTTCCTTCAACTGTCGATGAATTTCAATTGGTTTCGCACCACGCAAATTCAGAAAACGAATGATTGCATGCTGTTCAAGTAAGGAAAACGTCGCCATTTTAAGTATTTAAAACAGTTCTCATTCTCGCCGCTGGCGGTAAAATTCCATCTGCCGTACAGTGCTGCCATCTCTGAGATGTATTGACAATGAACGCGGCCTCATTTTAAAAAAATGCGCATGTTTCTATCTCTTTCCAGTCCGGAGAAAAAAAATCAGAGGCCTTAGAACTTGAATGCACCTCGTATTACATCATCAGATTCAATGTCATCTAAACAAACCAGGAGCTCATCTACTTCATTCTTCAATCCCAGAATATTTTGGTGAAAAATGGTAACATTATTTTTTTACTTTACTTTTGTGAGAATCTACTTTTTTCTTTAATCCACCAATATTTTGGTTAAATATGGTAATATTATTATTTACTTGCATGTTGTGAGAATTTTGTGAGTTTTGGACCTCTTCATCACCTGTCTGCCTGAATTTCTCATTGGACACTGATATTAGTCTAAAAAAGAGGTACATCCATGAGTACTAGTGTCCCCCCTTATGGATTTCGCTGACAACACTGCCAGTTTACCCTTCCCTTTCCTATTGAGGTGTAGGCCATGCCTTGTGAAATCCCCCCCTATCAATAGCCTCGACAGGAACCAATCCAATGTCTGACAGAGTGGCCGCCCTAGCAACTGATCCAACTACACTCCTGGAAATGGAAAAAAGAACACATTGACACCGGTGTGTCAGACCCACCATACTTGCTCCGGACACTGCCAGAGGGCTGTACAAGCAATGATCACACGCACGGCACAGCGGACACACCAGGAACCGCGGTGTTGGCCGTCGAATGGCGCTAGCTGCGCAGCATTTGTGCACCGCCGCCGTCAGTGTCAGCCAGTTTGCCGTGGCATACGGAGCTCCATCGCAGTCTTTAACACTGGTAGCATGCCGCGACAGCGTGGACGTGAACCGTATGTGCAGTTGACGGACTTTGAGCGAGGGCGTATAGTGGGCATGCGGGAGGCCGGGTGGACGTACCGCCGAATTGCTCAACACGTGGGGCGTGAGGTCTCCACAGTACATCGATGTTGTCGCCATTGGTCGGCGGAAGGTGCACGTGCCCGTCGACCTGGGACCGGACCGCAGCGACGCACGGATGCACGCCAAGACCGTAGGATCCTACGCAGTGCCATAGGGGACCGCACCGCCACTTCCCAGCAAATTAGGGACACTGTTGCTCCTGGGGTATCGGCGAGGACCATTCGCAACCGTCTCCATGAAGCTGGGCTACGGTCCCGCACACCGTTAGGCCGTCTTCCGCTCACGCCCCAACATCGTGCAGCCCGCCTCAAGTGGTGTCGCGACAGGCGTGAATGGAGGGACGAATGGAGACGTGTCGTCTTCAGCGATGAGAGTCGCTTCTGCCTTGGTGCCAATGATGGTCGTATGCGTGTTTGGCGCCGTGCAGGTGAGCGCCACAATCAGGACTGCATACGACCGAGGCACACAGGGCCAACACCCGGCATCATTGTGTGGGGAGCGATCTCCTACACTGGCTGTACACCACTGGTGATCGTCGAGGGGACACTGAATAGTGCACGGTACATCCAAACCGTCATCGAACCCATCGTTCTACCATTCCTAGACCGGCAAGGGAACTTGCTGTTCCAACAGGACAATGCACGTCCGCATGTATCCCGTGCCACCCAACGTGCTCTAGAAGGTGTAAGTCAACTACCCTGGCCAGCAAGATCTCCGGATCTGTCCCCCATTGAGCATGTTTGGGACTGGATGAAGCGTCGTCTCACGCGGTCTGCACGTCCAGCACGAACGCTGGTCCAACTGAGGCGCCAGGTGGAAATGGCATGGCAAGCCGTTCCACAGGACTACATCCAGCATCTCTACGATCGTCTCCATGGGAGAATAGCAGCCTGCATTGCTGCGAAAGGTGGATATACACTGTACTAGTGCCGACATTGTGCATGCTCTGTTGCCTGTGTCTATGTGCCTGTGGTTCTGTCAGTGTGATCATGTGATGTATCTGACCCCAGGAATGTGTCAATAAAGTTTCCCCTTCCTGGGACAATGAATTCACGGTGTTCTTATTTCAATTTCCAGGAGTGTATATATTTACCCTCCTGACAGAGCGGTTCAGCTGGGGCTGACCATGCCGCACGAAAGCAGGCACCAGCCCAACATTGGTATGGGTCGTTGCCGAGGCTATTTTCACCAGGTCACACTCAATACTGTAGCCCTGATCCCTATCAACACTGTTTCCCACTCCACCCTCTATCATCACATGATCCTGCTTTGTGAAACCCTTGCAAAAGGAACCTGTATCCTCTACCACCTGGCTAAGACTTGCACTTGCCTTGAAGAAGTTTGTGACCTGGTACCTGTCACCTAATTTTTCCTGCAAAATCTGGCCCACACCTCTTTCATGGCTGCTACCTGGCAACAGAACTTTCCTCTTACTTTCTACTTTTTTTTTGAAACAGTTGGTTTCCTAGTGATATTCTGTTGCAGCTTAACTACATCTACTTCTACTGGAGCCTCTTCCTTACTTAACTGTGGTAGCAAGGCAAATCTATTGGTTGTGCCAATTGGGAAACTGTCAGACACTGTCCTCTTTCTGTAGCCCCTGTTCCCAGCTACCATTTCCCACCGCTGTTTACCTTCCTCCCCCCTTAACCTCTTCAGGTCCTCCCTCGCTTTTTCCAAATCAGCCTGAAGGGCTCTAATTTTCTCCTCCTGTTCAGCTATAATCCTATCTCTTGAGCAAACCCTGCAAAAGAATGGAAGAGTCTCGTTTGCTTCCCCAATTCCCACGCCGCTACAATTTCCCCAATGAAACCACCTGTCACAACATCTGCACAAAACCCCTCGACTAACTTTCCTACTGCAGCTCATAAATTAGTATCCATGGTAGTTTGGAAGTTAGTTAAGAGATTTGCCAAGTGATAACGATAATATATTAAATACAGATGCAAAAGGACACTAAATATGTTTTGGAAACTAATATGTAAGTAAACTATTACTGAATGCACTTAAATTTGTGGTATAACGCTAAATATGCACGATCAAAAATTAGGATTAAACAGCCGAATGTAACCAAAACAAACTTTTTGCGATAAGTGGAAGAATACGTAAATAAAAGAAAAACCTTTAATGGCAAGCTGGAAGAGCACACTAATGAACGTATTTAATTAGTTAATCCATACCAAATACACTTAAGATTGCGGTATAACGCTAAGTATGCACACTTGGAAAGTAAGGAAAAACCGCGAAATATAGACAAAACGCACTTTTCGCGATTACTGGAGCAATACGCAAATAAAAGAAAAACCTTTAATGGTGAGCTTGAAAAGCACCCTAATGAACGTATTTAACCAGTTACACTACAGCAAATGCACTTCTAATTGCGGCATAACGCGAAATATGCACACTCCAAAAATTAGGCCTAAGCAGCAGTAAGTAAACAAATTAACTTTTCGCGATTTCTAGAACACTACGCAAATAAAAGAAAAACTTTTAATGGTGAGCTTGAAGAGTACACTAAAGAACGTATTTAATTAGTTAATAGTGTTCAACTACAATTAATTACTTATATTTCACGAGGTGGTTTTATCAGCTCTCTACATAGCATTGTTTGTGCTGTGCAATATTTATACGATTTTTTAACAAGCTATGTGTATACTATATCTGGGAGCATGTTGGTGTGGGGAAGCCAACTTCTGCAATGAAGTACTTTAATTTGTTTCTGCCTCTGTAGCGCATTTCATCGCCACCAGCATATAAAACTAGCCATTCGTGCAAATGTGCGAAAACCAACACAGAAAATTATCTACACAGTTAAAGGAGACAGGGATAATGTAATTGGTGCCTAATGTTGGACTTGAATCAGATGATATATGTATTAAATAGCTAAAGTATGTTTCGGTAATTATTGATCAGTTTTATTCATGTCAACCATTGATAACGGAAAAATACATCAGTGGTGAGTCATCCTTGGCAGCAATAACGACAATACAAGCGCTGAGGAAGGTAAAATATTTAAGCAAAATAAAATAAGAAGTGGATGAGTCACTGCAAGAAATCTAGATAAGGGCACCATTGCGTGTTGCTAGATTTTTTCATATCATTTCCTACGGTGAAGAATCTAGAATCTTACATGCACCAAGATCGCTGTATTGTATGACTTGTGAGTAACGTGTGGGGTTATACTGAAGTACAACCCACCATAGTATATAGTATCGCTCACAGTCGTATTAGGGTTTGTTAAATGATAGGCTATATTTTCCTATAGGATAGTCGATGTAAAAGAATAGTATTACTTTCCATCAGAATGAATCAGGTTAGAACTCATGAACGAGTGAGAAGTGAAGCAGAAATTTCTCTGAGACAGAACCTCAAGACAACATTCACGAAGTACAAGGCGAAGGCAAGGAGTTAGGAGACCCTTCCTTCCTGGACATTAATCTAGAAATTTAGAAACTGAGCCAGTTAGAACCAGGGCAAGCGAATCTGAGAATTTTATGTTGGAAGTAAGCAATCTGCAAAACATGGCATCCACTTCCACGTAGATGAGAGTAGATGCAAGTTTAACTAATACAATGCTGACTACAATGCCTAGTAATGATTTTTTTGTGTGGAATTCATCTGCAGATCTGAAGCTAAAGAAAAGTAGCAATTGCATCAGTTAACGTTTAAAGAAAAAGAACGTTTAGTATTGGTTAGCCCTAAAAGAAAAAGACGTGAGGATCAGTTATCCCGTAAAGACAAGGAATTTGACACGGTGCTGTTGTTGAAAGTAAGTAAGCAACCTGAGACTTATAACAAGGAACGTGAGGAGAGGTTACAATAGAGGGAAAAATTGAGAACTGAAAATCTCATCTGTCAAACAAACGAAGTTTTGATAAGGCAAGAAGAAGGTGTAGTCAAGAAAATCGTTGAGAAGCCCAGTACAGAGTGAAATAATTCAGATGAAGGACGCTTATGAGAAGCTATGGAGTCCAAGAAGTTGATGACTGATGTGCAGAAATGTCAGACATCACAGGATGGTCTGAACGCCAAGATACAGGACCCATTCACTCTGAGACAGACGGAGCAAGTGGAGGAGTATATGAAAGCTCAGACAGAGAATATTGAAGGCGAGGTGGTGAAAAGGATGGAAAAGAAGCGCAAATAAATAAAGGAATATGTAACTGCAGAAATTCAAACAGTCATTGAAAGGGTGACAATGGAAACAGCACAAGGTAGAGGGACTCTGCTTCTGAATTAAGATCAGAATTAATTCACATTTGTCAGAACTTAGGCATTGACCTTCCACAATGGAGGGCGGTGATTAAACCAAGGATTGCATGGAGAAAAATGGAACTATTGTGCATGACAGTCAGTGAAGTGTGGTGCCAGACAGGTGAAGAAATGGCAACAAGTGCTGCTACGAGTCAGCCTCTATACCTGAACCTAGCAGCCACAGTCTTATTCGTGAGACAGCTGTTGAGCCTATGTGAATTTGTGAAGCATCAAACTACAAGAAGAAATTAATTCACCCTATAATATTTATAAAACGTTTTAAATATGTTGAAAGACGTGCACTTCATTCACCATTCACTGCTCGCATTTCATATTTCTAATCCACGCATTCTGGTATTCGGTAAACTAATAATTCAGGTAATATTAATAATTTCTATGGGTTGCCTGATTTATTTGACGATTTTTACAGCTTGTCTCACACTGATCTGTGAGAGGAGCTTGGCGCCAGGAATTTTCTTTATTTATGGGCGAGGGCAGCAGTCTTCCTAGCAGCCATGATGGCTCTCCGTTTCCTATCCTTTTCCGATCGCCAGGGTAGCACGTGGTGGCGTTTGAAAGTTCAGTAGTGGCCAAAGTTTCTCCTGCTCTCAGTTCCCCAACCTGCCTTACCAACCTTGTAACTGATATTTCTTCTCAACTTTAACGTCGCGATGTCGCCTCCCTGTGAAATTCTGGCCCTATGATTGGCCAGTTCAGGTGCGCGCCCGTTTTTCGCAGGCGGGCGCCAACCGCCCTCCGCGGATGGATAGTGGACAAAGGGGCAGTAGGCAGTTCTAGTGTGACCGTGCCTGAGGCCGGAGGTGCTGCTTCCAGGAGATGAAGTTCGGCAAGCATGAGCGCCGACGTGCACTGTAGATTCGCGCCCTGCGGCCCAGAGGAACCTTATAGGTCATTGTACTGATGTGCGCTCCGTGAATTACGGTTTATGCAATGTTTTCCGTGTGATAAGACTGTAGCGTTTTCCTTATACAGTCGGGCATAATGTGCGAGACGTGTTAGTTAGTCACAGAAGCTTGCAGTACGGCACTAAAGTGCATACATTCATGCTCACTTTTCCACTTCGTCCGACAGTAGCTCTTTCAGTTCTCCTGTGTAAAATTCGACTCAGAATTTATGTCTTCCTAGCTTGAAAAGTTGTGGCCTTTGTCCTACGCCACGTGGTGAGTGTCTGGCGCCCCTTCATGTTTCGTTAACGTAGTCGGACCGCGAGCCAAAGTTATATGAATAGTTTCGCGTCTTGCTGGTTGTATTCCTTTAGTACAGGAGGCTTCCTAGCGATTCACCCACAGTAGCATCTTCCTTAGTCTTTGGCTGATTCATGGTGGTGGTCGTTGCATGCCTGCAACCCCTTCCTTTAGTAAATTGGACCACATTTGACAATACGGCGATCATCCCTAAAATTCCTTGTCTCCTGCTATCGTGGCTTATTATGAACGAGCGTTGGGGCAAGCTGCTGAACTCAATTCTTTCTTCCCCTACCCCCATTTGATTATATAATTGTTCAGTATTCAACTGTTAAATAAATGAGTCCTTTAATCTGTACATTCTCCCTTTCATTGTGTGAAACCATCCTTAGTGTCACAGTAGAATAATGAAGAACTATAACGGTTGCTACAAGGTCGTGCAGGTCTCGCGCCATTAATGATAGAATCAAGATACAATATCGCGCGCCTGGCACGACCATTGCACGCATGGCACCGATAATAGTAACAATAATTTTCAATTATCCCCCATTGATAAACTGGGAAGTGTTCACGGCTCAGTGTGAGTTCATGAGCACTAAATCCACTTGATGTGGTGGAAGTAGTGGCCTCTGTTTTACCTTGCTGGTTTAAAAAAAGGAATATCAAAAATTACAGCCCCTAAACAGAGAGATAGTAACCTGTAAAAATAAAACGAGCCACCGCTTTTACAGATCTGCCGAAGATTTCGACGTAACATCAAAAAATACTGTTTGTCACATCACACATTGTTGGCGACGCTTCTCTGTGGTCTATAAAGGAAGCAGACTGCTGTCATACAGTAGAGCAATTTGAAGAACTGTTTCTGGCTAAGTACTGGATTACATGCATTCAGGAGACGCTCCACAAACAAGTTTGTAGTCCAGAGATACACAACCCAAAGTAGGATAGTATGTGTTGTATCGTGCCTATTCGTCGAATATGGGGTGCGTAGGGAGCCTGCCTTCTCGGATTGTTAGACAAACAATTCAAGCAAATCGTATGAAATGAATCAATGACAATATTTAACTTTAAGAAATACATAGATGTGTTGCAAGCAATGGGTGACTGACAATTAAGAAGTCTCTTCAGTATATACATTTCGTAATACAAGTGAAGTAATACAGTGGATGCTTCTATCCAGGTCGCTGGTCTTGACGCTTCTGTCGAACTTGTAGAACTCGCCGCGGCCAGTCGGATGCAGTGCTTACATTCTCTTCGCATAGAAGGCGCGTTGTCATCCTAGAGAGGGGTCGGTCCACGTGCAAATGGCTGACGTCTTCTTCACAGCCCTCTCTACTCCAACGTTCCCGACCGGGTTTCCGGCGCTTGACTTTACGCCAGTACAGTGTTCATCGTTACATTGAACGTTATATTGGTAAAACCTGTTACTGGGACGAGCCAATAACCAGACGAAATGTAATGCGAATACTTAAACCTAAACTGCCTGTTTCAGTTAGTGAAAATTGATAAACATACCTGATACTTACTTAGAGCAATTTCTGGCAACAGTGGATTCCATTTACTACATTCATGAGGATATAAAACGAAATCAGGGGCACAGTGACAGTTACTATCCGCAGTACAAGAGAAATAGCAAAAATAATCACAATGAAAATGGCAACAGCAGTAGCAAGAGAGATGAGTACTGGAATAATAATGGAAATGATGGTTATAAACAACCACATGGCAACAATGCCTACCAAACTCTAAACCAAATCAGTATGACAACGATGTGCAGAAAGGAAATAAGAAGCACTGTGAAGATGCTACTGGAGGTCCTAATGAGGGCTTACAACAACTAAAAGCAAGTAGATACAACTGACAGATGGCAAACCCAACAGGCAGGGCAGTTGAGTCCGAATTGGGGTTCACCTGCCATACAAAATCAGCTCGTAAGTAACCAAGAACAAGGTAACTTGCAAGGGTAAGATAGCCACGAAAATTCGGCCTAATCATGATCAACGAGTAAGAATAGTGGAAGCCATAGATGAGAGCCGACCTGGCCTGTATGCACAGTTCAACTAAAACCGATGACACCTTGCCTTCCAGTAGTGGTCCAGGATCAGAGCACAGGCACTTCATTGTATGACACAGGCATGTTACCTACAATGACAGGATTGGTAAACGTAAAGAAGTATGTGCTGAGCCGAGTGCATGTCAGAAAACTGGTAAATATGTAGTAAACGCTGCAGCCCATGCAAGGATAGGAGACATTCCACTTATCATCCTGGAGTATGACGAGAGTGATGAGCTGTGCTTATTATAAACAACTGTGGCAGGTATACAAAAACCATCTTTTCCAGTCAAAGGATGTAGAGTAGTTAGTGCTATTGGTGTCAGATAGCAGGTAGGTAAGACTGAATGTGGAATGGTAGTTGCAGCTAGACACATGGGGCCATCCATTTCAGAAATCGTTAGGAATTCAATATTCCGAGATCCACAGTGTCAAGAGTGTGCTGAGAACACCAGATTTCAGGCATTACCCGTCACCACAGACAACGCAGGTGTCCGACGGCCCTCACTTTACATAAACACTGTCGTTCTCGTTCATTGGATTGACAGTGCTAACAGACAAGCAACAGTGCGTGATATAGCCACAGCAATCAATGTATGACGTACAAAGAACATATCCGTTTGGACAGTGGAGCGAATTTAGCGTTTATGAGCTATGGCAACAGATGACCAAATGAGTGTTGTTGCTAACAGCACATGAGCTGTAGTGCCTCTCTTGGGCTCATGAACATGTCGGTTGCACCCCAGATGACTGTAAACCGTGACCTGATCAGATTACAACGGTACAGCCTCCCTCAGGACTCATATGAAATGTCCGATACCACCTTTTTTATATGCATCCAGATAGTTATCAGACAATTCAGTGCTTCCTAAGGCCTTATATATATATATATATATATATATATATATATATAAATAATTAGAAGCATTGATTTTTCATGCTAACGTCTCTGCAGTCTCTAGTTATTTATTTCTAAGGACTTATTACTTCAATTTCTTGACTAGTTGCTTAATTTAGTGTAAGTACATAATTTTATCAATGGCAACAATCCACTGTCCACTGATAATTACGACAATATATAATTCTGTCCTATTTGATAAAAAAAACTTGATATTCATTGCGAAGGCATGTGGAATGTTCTGGAAGGATGTGCATTGTCGTAATTATCGGTGGATTGTTGTCATTGATAAAATTATGTACTTACACTAAATTAAGCAACTAGTCAAGAAATCGAAGTAATAAGTCCTTAGAAATAAATAACTAGAGACTGCAGAGACATTAGCATGAAAAATCAATGCTTCTAATTAACAAAATTGCAATATAAAAATCCAGTAACCTTAGACCTCACTATCTTGAGAAACAGCTTAAAAGTTATTAACAAGCGATGTATTTTCATTTGTTATTTATTTTTATATCTTCCTCTGTAATTAATATTATTTGTAATTAAATTTCTAATTAACTCTCCAATTGTTTACATCTCACAGTTTTCCAGTTTCCAGAATTTGAGGCCTTATTTGTATATTCTATGTGTTTAATTGGATAAAGCATGAGCTCTGTAATACCATTAAAGGTTACTAACCAAATCCAAACTGTAATTAATTACATAACTAAAATTAATATGAGAGACATTATTATAATTAAAGTTCAGAATGACTTTCTTATGTAAAACTAAAGATATTACTATAAAAGATTGTCATCGAATATTGTATTTTATAATTTATTCAGCTGTAACATCAGTTTCTTTATGTTTTGTAAATTTTATCTGTAACATGAAAATTGTACAAAATAAATAATGCATTATTTTGGAAGCTATATGTTAAAATTCTATATGAAGCGATGGAGCAGTGCTGCGACTGGTCAGTTTTGAAGTTACTTTTGGAAGTCAAAGAGATCAGTGATGTCAATTAATGTGAATAAATTCTGTGAAGCATGAAAATTTCCCATTTATTCATCAATAGACCAGACAGAAGAAACATAAGTAACATTCAATATGAATCGTTACAAGATGAGCCCCGATTTCAGTTGATAAGAGCTGATGATAGTAGTAGGGCAAAGTTTCTACAAACCCACTCTGCTTGTTGTCAAGTACATTCAAGATGGCAGCCATGAATGTGGCAATGTCACAGTGACACCATGGCAGGAAGTTCAAAATTTGGCGAGAAAATAGATCAATTGGGTTACCTCCACTAACCTAACCCCCACCCCCCTCTCCTCCCCCCCAACCTTCCCCACCTGGAAATTGGCAGGAAAAGGACTCAGTCTGTGCTAGGCTGCTGGATAGGATGAACATAAGTCTTTATTTTATATGCATTGTTTATTTAAACAATCCCAGTTGTTCACCATGAAGTCCAGAGTCCAACTCACCTAGTTCACAATACCAGCACCAGAGTGCGCTGTTGGCCCTCCCCCTCTTCCCTCCAATGATGTAATCTAAGTTGACGATCTAGGGAAAAATGGCAGTAAAAGGACTCAGTCTCTGTCTAGCTACTGGATTGGGAGGATGGATGTAATTGTTTACAGGTTCAATGGATGAGATGTCTTTCCAGGAAACGAAGGAGTGTAATGGGCATATTAGCTGAAACTGTGCATCTGAGGACAGTGTTGACAGCAATGATATTTGGTGAAGGCGAATACGCTTCATCAAATAATGAAGGTGTTGCAGGATAAGGCAAAGTCACACTTCGCATTTCATGCTGATAATGCGAATGCTGTAACTGTTGATCATTCGATATAACTCAGTCAGTCTTCCAAAGGACAAGAAGTAAGATGTTCACCCCACAGTCTCCACACCCTACTGGAAGAGAGGCCATGTGCCGGGCTGCCCAACCCAAAAGTTTCTGTGTATGCTAGAAGAGGACATGTGGCAACTGAAGGGCAGCAGCACATGTTAAGCAGGAAATACCACGGCCTTCCTTCTTCCTATCCCTGGCGCACGAACACCTTTTATCGTTGAAGACAAACTGCTTCAGAAGATATTACATCTGGTGTTTAAGCAACGTGTGAAATATTGTCACATAAATAACTTGAAGATGTTACAAGAACTAAAAATACCACTGCACAAAGAGACAGAAAGAGAGAGAGTTTTGCAGATGACACAAGAATATTTTAACAATTTGCGGTGTAATTACCCGTTTCATTCTGAGGAATGCCACCACCACCACACTTGAACACAGACCTTAAAAAGATCTTGGCCCATTTGTGAAACCGCCCCCAAGACACTTAGCGCACTTTTGTGGGAAATACCTCCGTCCTTGAGCATGGGCTGCTTCAGCAGTTTCAAAATCCAGCTGAATATGTCTGTAAATACACTTTCAAAAAAGGTCGCTGCACAGTAGTTTGCGTCAATTTTGCGATGTGTACCACCACACTCGAACATGGACTCAGAAAGATTGCTGCACACTTGTCAAAACCTCCCTGAGACGCATCACATGCTTTTGTTGGAAACAGATACCGAAACCGATATCAGCTGCATTATCTGATTTTACGTGTCAGCTTACGAAATAATTATCTTTGTAACTCTGAACAGGACACTCTCCACTTGTAAGTTTTAGCTGCTTGTTTGATGGCACTACCAGAGAGAGAAAAATTTCCGACTCCTACAGCTGCTGTACTGCTCATAACTTTTCTGAAATGGTGAGTAGACTTAGTTTCGTGTTTGCTGTAGCTGGCGTCAGGGATGTTATTTCCCTCACTTCTCGAAGGACACATGGGTGTCTAAGCACAGGCGAGAAAATCAGAACAATCACACAAACAGAATTCGAAGCGCTGTCTGACGGACGAGAAAAGTTGCTGGAATTTTCAGTGAATTTTCGATGTCCTAAAGCTGCTGGTCTGGAGATGCTCTAAAGCCACAATGGCGGGTGATGGAAGGCATCCCGCACGTCCGAACCAGAGGAGGATGGTCTGCTTCGATTTGTCTCTGAACACTCGCACAAACAAGACACCACGTGACCTCAGACGTCACAGAACTTTCCGTAGATACCTTGCCCCCGTCTTGTTCGAACCAGTCTGTTGAGGCTCCTATGGACTGCACAAAAAATGTCTTATGACTCTCTGACGTCTTGGAACTTCTTTTGAATGGAGCATTCTGGTTAGTTCTTTCTGAATTTACCCACCAAATTGTTGCTGCTGCTGGTATGGAAGTACTGTCCGCTATATTCTGCAGATAGACAAATTATGGTACTTTCAGTGGCAAAACTACTTTGTAGAGATCGAAAAGAAACATACAAAAGCCATATTGCAATGACAGTTAAACCCTGAAAAAGTGGTCTACAAATCGTGAAATACGGAAACTAATGCCAAAGACATCCTCAATTACACTGATCTGCTATTGTCTAGGAAAGCTTGAATTTTTCATCTTGATACCGATCTCCCACGGGGCTATATCACCATACACAATATCGACGTAGCAAACACATAATTCGTATCCTTCACCAGACAGAATCGTCACTTCTGCATCCTGCATATAGCTATCGACCACCAGACACCCGTACATAAACCACGAAGACAGATATATCCCAAAAAAACATAAGCACATGCACCATATATAGTCCTCGCAGCACAACATATTTCCTGTGAGGCCGGTTGGTCATTGACCACAGCCAACGGTCATGAGTCAACTGCACATGCACATGCTTGCCTGATACGCGACCATGGCGCCCTCAGCAGACCGCAGTCACTTTCTGAACCTGTATGCAAAGGCTTGGCTGGTTCCCTCCGGGACAAAGGTGTTACTGTTTCCAGCCCCGAACTGCTTGGTTGCCTGCTGCCATGCTTTCTATGGCCATCTCCAGACTCTGGGATTACAAGAAGATATGCATTTTCACTTGATTTTTCAGAGTATGAGATCATTTATGCCATAGTTCTCGATATCAAGCACATAGCACTTAGCTGCCGATCTCTTCCGCACTATAATTCCGAAGATAAAGAGTGGAAACTATATCTCTAGAAATTCCAAACTTTAGCGAGATGCCAGGAGTTGGGACTTGCGACAAACCACTGAGTAACTCAAAACTTATCTCATCTGTGAAGAGCTTTACATGAAAACTCGAAAATAGAGTAAACTGGTTGTTCCGCTCATATTCTTTTAACGAATACCGATGCCAATGATATTAACAGATTCCAAATCATCCTTCTGCTTTACATACTCAACTAAGGTGTTGTTCAGCCTGCTCGGTTAGCCGTGCAGTCTAATGCGCTGCTTTCCAGGAGGGAAGGCGTGCCGGTCCCCTGCACGAATCCGCCCAGCGGATTAGTGTCGAGGTCCGGTGTGTCAGTCAGTCTGTGGACGGTTTTTAAGTCGGTTTTCCATCTGCCTCGGCGAATGTGCGCTGGTTCCCCTTATTCCGCCTCAGTTACACTATATCTGCGATTACTGGCCAAACACTGTCTTCACGTACTCGTGTACTCGTACACTATAATTACTCTACCACGCAAACATTTGGGTAACACTTATCTGGTGTGAGACGTTCCGCGGGGGTGGTGGTGGTGGGGGGGTGTTCGGGTTCGGTGTGGGGCCGCGGTGGGGTAAGTGGTCTGCTGTAGCCTGTTTTGGTGTTGTGAACCACTGGGGCTACAGCGGGGACGAAGCCTCTCTGTCATTTCTAGGCCCCAGTTCAATAAAAAAATGATTCAAATGGCTCTGAGCACTATGGGACTCAACTGCTGAGGTCATTAGTCCCCTAGAACTTAGAACTAGTTAAACCTAACTAACCTAAGGACATCACAAACATCCATGCCCGAGGCAGGATTCGAACCTGCGACCGTAGCGGTCTTGCGGTACCAGACTGCAGCGCCTTTAACCGCACGGCCACTTCGGCCGGCCCCCGTTCAATACAATACTATACAATACAAGATGTTTTTCATGTCTAGAGAACCAGCAAATGTCTCCTTCATCTGTCTTTCACCATCTAGATACACACAACACGCACAACAATCGATGTTCTCTCAACAAAACGATTATGACAAATATGCAGAAGCAGTCTACCAAACAATTTACATTTGGGAATAACTGTCCAGTGCAAACACATGCCCATATTGAATCTTCTCAAATTTCCACGGAGAACACACGCGATCACTAAGGCTGCTCAACACATACTGAGTATTAGTTCGATATTCAGCCGTCTAGAGGGCGACATGGTTAGGTCAGCTACATTCCTGATCTCAGCAGGCCTCTTCGTTCCGACGGCTCCCGCCGTAAGCCGGAGATATCAATCGTCCCTCCATGGGCCACCACCATCACGTACTCCCCGCACACCTTGCGAATCGTCCTAGGAAATCAACAACATATATTTTATCACTGAACTTACAATTAAATATTACTATTGAAGCCTCAATCTGATGACATTCGACAAGGAGCCAAGTATCGGAAATATCCCCTCCTGACGACGGTGGCTCTGGAAATATCAAAATGTATAGCATTCTTATGACTGGAAATAATTTTCCATGTAAAAAATATTCCATTCCCCTTATGGCTGTAACTGTTTTCCACATCAAATCCATATGTTCCTTACGACAGGACAAAACCGTTTTCTTGCACATATCGGAACACTGACCACTGTGCACATACTTTATAAGCCTACAGATCACAGTGAATCTGTCACAAATCCCCTATAACTATAATATTTCGCCAAGAACTGAATGCTAATGACACCAAACAATATTAAGCAAAATCCACGATGGATGGACATGGCCCCTTTGGTTTACTTGCGAGTGGTACCAGTGTGTCTAAGGAAGAGACGTAATCGTCTTATAAGCGACCAGCTATATTTTTAAAAAAGCGTGGTCACATCGACTATGTTACTGTTGTCCTGGTTAAAAGTGGTCTTGGTTCTACCGGTGAACACAAGTATCGCTAATGACATCCATGTTAAAAACTAAATAAACTTTAGAAATCGAGATGGGGTTTTGGTTCCGAATGAGTGGTTTTCCACACAAATACTGCGACATTGAATGGGCCTGTAGACGGTGATTGCCAGGGTATGTATTAACACACAGTAAGTAAGGGAGCATGTCGCCAGCTATGTAAGCTCTTAATAAAATCACCGATTGTAGAAAGTGATTCGGCTAAGAAACATGACATGAAGCCAGTATTTTCAACTCCCTCATTCCGCCGCTAGACATTTCTCCAGTATTTGTAACACATTATATCCCCCTGCCATGTCAGACTTTCTGCTATATATTCACTGTGTTATAGGCGAGGGAGGGTGATGATTGAGAATGATGACATACAGTAGATGGTGTGCTACGCAATGAATCACTTTAAAAAAATGCAACACTAGATTGAGGTCGTGAGAGATATGCAAAATCCAATGATCAATACACTGGATTTCCTGATATATAGTGTTACACTTTCTGGTAGAAATGTTGTCTGCGATGTAGAATCAAGTCTTTCCATTCAACCATATACCTGCGCTAGATGTCTTTTAATGATTACAGCCACTAGTGAATCATATGCATGGCACTCTCACATCTCGAAATGAGTCACCTTTTTCGAACCTGTCTGCTACAGTAAAATACTAATGTGGTTTCAGACAGTCCCTCTGCATCATGTAACTGTTTCTCAGTCTCTGCCCCACCATCACTGCAGCTTTGTGCATGTGATCATTCCACTTTAAGTAGGAACTGAGTGGAAGTCGGACAGCGCTATATACCACCTTCTGCAACCCGTGTAGAAACAAGGTGTGTTAACATGGCAGGACTGTGTTTTGACCACTCAGTGGAAATGGGAACATGTTACCGTAGCTCCACTAACTGTGTACAATGTGTAAGGCCGGCGCGAAACTAAGGTTTCTTCCACTATACGAGGTAGTAGTAAAAAAAGACAGTAGAAGTAAGTAGTTATGGGAACTGGGAGAAGGACGAGGATTTTGCTACTGCATTGCGGTACTACATACAGGTACCCCAGTCTGAAGGAGATGTGTGTCTCTCAAGGTGCATTTTGTACCATCCAACAGAGTATAAGGAAGGAGAAGGTTTAAATGTAATCAGATCACTCACTCGTCTCTGGTGGGGAGCGCACCAGAGTGTTTTACTCACCATGTACCGAGGGATAATTCGATCTCGATTAGACTATGGCTGTCAATTCTACCACACTGCGTCAAAGATTCATCTCTCCAAATTAGATACTCTTTAATATAGAGCCATTCGTACCTGTCTTGGAGCCTTGCGATCGACGCCCGCCAACGCCCTTTTAATAGAAGCAGGTGAGATGCTCTTGAGCATTAGGCGCCAAATGTTATCGGACAAATTCTACATTCAAGGCATGGCCATTATGGACAGTTCCGTCTATCAAAGTAGAGACTGCATTTATCGACTGTGGATTGCATCCCACAGAAGGAATAAAGTGCCAGCCGTTTGTGCCAGCGTTGACACTTGGTCACCTGTCATACATTCTATACGGCGTTCAGCGCATCTACCTGTTTTTGAATATGATTTTCAAATGCTCTGCTCCCAGATCCCAGTCCATTATTTAAGTACGACCTGGCTGGACAGTACTAATGTCAACGTTGGCTTCAATCGTCTCGTTCAAGCACAATGGCCGGGTTTTCTCTGTGTATATACCGATGGCTCCAAAATTCCGCAAGAAGAGTGTACAGGATGCGCTTTTTTCTGCCCTCAAATCCAGATCCGCAAAACCTTCAAACTGCCTACGAGCACTTCTATTTTTACGGCGGAGACAGTGGCAGTTTTGGAAGCACTTAAGTTTGTCTCTAGCACTTCCTTCCCCAAGATATTGATAGTATCTGACTCGCAAAGCGTTCTTAAAAACATTCAGTACAGTCGATGGAACAAAATAACCAACAGTTACATCTTGGATGTGATATCTGAATATATTTGCAGCACATGCACGGGCCGGACGATCCATTTGTTGTGGGTACCTTCCCACTCTGGTATCCTCTATAACGATGAATTTGATGCATTAGCCAAACAAGCGGCAACCTTAGGCACCGTCTTGGATCTGCACCTTCCTTATACAGACTACTTACGTGAAGTCAAGGCACACGCAAGACAACAATGGCAGGAAATGTGGAACGTTTCTCAACAGACAAAGGGCGGTTATTACGCAGTGCTACAACCTCGGATTCCTTCACAGCCGTGGTTCATGAGGACACATCTGGACCGATCCACGATTTCTACCATCATAAGACTCCGCTTCAATTATGCCTCTTTCCCCCAACATCTACATCGGATCAACGTTTACAGTTCACCAGCATGTGAGTGTGATCCTGAGTCGGAAGCTGATGTCAACCACAACTTATTTATGTGCCCCAAATTTGACCGTGAACGGTTGGTCTTTCTGAAGACATTGCTGAGTATGGGCTACCATCTTCCTCAATCAGCTTCTTCTCTTTTGTGTACTAAAGACGTTCGTCTATATAAAGTGATAGTTAACTTCATCAAGAGTACTGGTTACAATCTGTAGGTTTTAATGGTGTATATAAATTATAAATATGTTTTGCTGATGAAGATATTTCAGAATTGGTGTGAATTGTAAGTCAAGACACTTTTAATTATTTTCCAATTCAATTCAATTCAATTTTTAAAACATTATGTACAAAACTGTAACAGTTAAGCTCTTTATTCTTGTAAATATGCATTTCTGTATTTGTTTATTCAATTATGTGTACATTGTCACTATGTGTTACCGATGGCTAAATTGAGTACACACTCAAAGGCCAAATAACAAAATAAAAAAAGAGTATAAGGAACTACAAACTAAAAAAACTCCGCTAACATCATCCGGGAGACACATCGATGATATTACCAAGTCCCAGTCTTTTATATATATCGAAAACACATGCTGGAATCGAACATATGCGCTGACCCCATTAAATACACAGGCATTGCTCCACTCAGTGATCAAAGTCCCTTGCACAGACCAGTGTAAAGTATCATAATCTATTCTGTAGGAGGACTATATCCCACAGACTATCAGTCGCAAGAGAGGGTTCCTGTGTTGTTGTTTGATAAATTTTTTTCATCTGCTATATGACTACAGCTTTGTTCAAGGCCATACATCTTGTTTTTTCCACCACGACTTCATGGCCTGTGTCAGGTTCTACACTCACATTAAAACGTTTCAATCCATTGGCTCTGACTGAAAGATGGACATCATTCGGTGTAAATTATACTGCTGCTCCCACAACACACGCACAGAATGATTTTAAATAGAAGACAGTCACAACATATGGAACGTGCAAGTGTTTTGTGACGTTGTGGAGCGTTTATAAACTGCTGTCCAAGGGTGAGAGACGGCCTCTACATTTAAACTTATGTGTCACAATGACGGGATAAGTGATGGCTCTATGTTCTGTTTTGATTGACTCCTCATATTGCAGTCACACACGCGATCACTTTTTCGGTGCATCCCGGGAAGGTGTTGCCCCTTCAAATGGCTCTGAGCACTATGGGACTTAACTTCTGAGGTCATCAGTCCCCTAGAACTTAGAACTACGTAAACCTAACCAACCTAAGGACATCACACACATCCATGCCCAAGGCAGGATTCGAACCTGTGACCGTAGTGGTCGCGCGGTTCCAGACTGTAGCGCCTAGAATCGCTCGGCCACCGCGGCCGGCGAACACAGTCGTTTCACTCTTCTTATTCACTGCATACTTGTGTGCTATAACCAATACAGCAACCTTTTATTTTCTCATCTTTGATCTGGAACAAGTGTCACATCTTACTTTGTTTCCTAGAGCAACTCTAGGTTTACAAGATCCACATTTCAGAATTCTGGTAATTGCTAGTCCTACCTCATGCTGAAAGTGTGGGTTGATAGCTGTCTCTTCAGATATGATCTCATCAACTGCCATTTCAGAAACTTGAAGCAAAAATGTGATTATTCAATTTCCTGTCAGAGATGAATATATCACTAATGTATAGGTATATTCACAATGGTATAGAACAGTGCAGGGCCATCTTCTGCTGGGTAGACTAAACTGTGCATTTCACATCCAGTGCATCAATTTCTTCATAGGTAGTATCATAGTACACTACTATCTCAGACTTGATTGTTGCGATGCTCAATGAAACAGCATTATGCCTTGAAGACACTAAACTAACAGCCTTCTAAGTTTTTGAATGAAGGATATAAGAAGTAATATATCCAAAAACAATTAAGTTTTACATTTTGCTGTCAGGAACTCTTTTGGAATCTTTCCTTTTATTATTATTTTGTACATGTGTGGCCTTTTTGTTTCCTCTTCCCAGTTTGACAAGCACATCTGATTTGCTTAATGGGGATATTTATGGTTACAAAAAATAAATAAATAAATATGTGGATACAATGCAACCTGCAAACCAAGATCATCCTCCAAAACTTCACGAGCCTAGGAAATAAGCACAATGATTTGGACATAGTAGCATGTTTTAATAAACCAGATGTTTCAGTTATTACTGAGCATTGGTATACCAAAAAAGAATCTTATTATGAACCCATTAACAAAGAATTTCTGCTCATCTTTCAGTAGGGATATCAAACCTTATGGTAATGTTGCAAAAAGTGGCAATAATTGGTGCTCAAAGATGTAATTCCTACGTGTTGAAGGTGTTACTGAACTTTCTGCGATAACCTATAGATGGGAAAGGAAACATAATTTTAGATATAGACAGACCTCCATCTGAAATTACAGATTTGTTTTAGCTAATCTCTATCAGTTGCTTGTAGAGAGAGATAGTAAATACTGAGGGAAAACGGCTGGTAATTATGCTGATAATTGTTCACAGTTTAATAAAACCTTATCTAACACAAATCAGTTTTCACTCATAAAGGTGGCGAGTGGCACACACAGATCTAAAATTACTGATAGGTAATACAGGGTACCCAGGACTTTGTACTGGGATACTTTCTTTTGTTGATTTGTGTAAATGACAAAATACTGCTCCTCAAATTCAAGGATAGTTCTGTATGCTGATGCTACACCCATTGCATGCAAGTGTAAAGATCGTGAGCAACTACAAAAACTATGAAACTGTATTACAAATGAAATAACTCAGTATTTCTATGAAAGTTATCTCATTGTCAGCACAAGATAGCAGCAGTAACGGATTTTCACCCCACAAGACAGATTTTTAAATTAGTTGTGCACTGGAACTGATATTGTCACCAAAGAAAACTACTGCTTGGTTACAGTTAAACTTTCTATATTTAACATGTTATAACATGACAATAAACGGTCCTTATCAGAGCCAACTTTAACTATCATATCTATAAATATTGAAGGCATATCATCAGCCAAAGAACATCTGTTATCCAACCTATGCCGTGACAAAAAATGCAACGTCCTGTGTATACAAGAGACGCATAGAGACGAGCGACAGAGACGACCAAAAATACCGGGCATGAAACTAGCTGCAGAAACACCGCACTCTCAGTATGGAAGTGCTACATTTGTAAGACCAGGGCTTCAGATCATCAGTGCTCACTGCACCGTAGAAAATAACATCGAAGTCATTTCAGTGGAGCTGAGTAACTGCGTGGCTACCTCTGTGTATAAGCCCCCTTCGGCTGCATTTTTCTTCACACCACCCAGGAACTTCCATAACAGCAAGACGTCTGTAGTAATCAGTGACTTTAACAGCCATAGTCATTTGTGGGGACACTCTGAAGATGACGAAAATGGGGAGGCAGTCCTCTCCTGGGCTGAATCCTGCCAGTTGTCTCTTATACATGACAGCAAGCTACCCCCCTTCCTTCAACAGTGGCAGGTGGCAACGTGGATTTAACCCTGACCTCCTCTTTGTGAGTGAAGACACCACACAGCTTTGCTCCAAATCAGTGTGCTCGCCCATACCAAAGACGCAACACAGGCAACTACTGTGTCAAGTTCTTCCAGCAATAAGGCCACAGGAGGTAAATTTCAAACGGAGATACAATTTCAAGAAAGCTGATTGGAAAAAATTTGCTAAGATGCTGGACAAGGAGATTAAGTCTGTGCGACCTATTCCTGAAGAGTATGAACGCTTTGTTCAAACTGTCAAACATTGCTCCTGGGCATCAATTCCAAGAGGGTGTAGGACAATGTATCTGCAGGGTGTGACACCTGAAACAGCTGCTCTGCTGTACGGATACTATCGACTATATGAAGAAAACCCTTATAGCAAGGAGACTTATCCGGCTGCGCAAAATACTCTCTCCTCAATCTCTGAGGCGAAGAGGGAACAGTGGATTAAACTGATGACAGAATGTGAGATGAGTAGAAGTAGTCAAAAGGCCTGGAGATTGTTACGACACCTTAACAATGATCCCTCCCAACCCAATACACATACAAATGTGAAGGCAGACCAGATCGCATACCAGCTTTTGAAAAATGGTAAACCTGATCATACCAGTAAAATCGGGAGACGAACCCTGGAAAGGGAGCCCGAACAAGAGGGAAACACTCTGTCTCGACCATTCAGTTTGAATGAGCTCGACTCAGCTCTAAATAAGTGCAAAGTCGGAAAAGCAGCAGGGGTAGATGACATAAGAAGTGAACAGATCAAGAACTTTGGTCCAGGCGCAAAGTGCTGGCTACTCGAGCTAATGAATAATTGTATCAAGAGCGGCAAGATACCAAAATCTTGGCGGAAAGCAAAAATTATAGCTATACATAAACCAGGGAAAGACCGGGATGACTCCAAAAGCTATAGGCCAATCTCCCTCCTATGCCACCTGTACAAGGTATTGGAAAGGTTGATCCTCCAAAGAATTACAGATATGATAGAACCATTACTGATCCCTCAACAGGCAGGATTCAGACAAGGGAAGAGCTGTACAGCACAGGTGTTGAATTTGACACAGCATATAGAGGACGGCTTCCAAAGGTGGCAGATAACAGGAGCGGTGTTTATAGATCTTTCAGCCGCCTACGACACTGTCAACCACAGACTCTTGTTGTTGAAGCTATACAACCTCAACAAGGACTATAAACTAACCTGTCTAATTAGAAATCTTCTGCAGAACCGAAGATATTTTGTGGAATATCAAGGACAAAGAAGCAGATGGAGGCAGCAGAAAAATGGGTTGCCACAGGGCAGTGTACTGGCACCCACCCTCTTCAATATATACACTAATGACCAGCCGTTACCAGAAGGAACACAAAGCTTCATATATGCAGATGACCGAGCAATCACAGCACAAGATCACAGCTTTGAGAGGGTGGAGCGAAAGCTAACTGATGCTCTGAAAGAATTAACTGCCTATTACAGGGACAATCAATTGAAAACAAATCCTTCTAAGACCCAGACCTGTGCTTTCCACCTCCGAAACAGACAGGCTAGTAGAACCTTGCAGATAGATTGGGAAGGAACCTCTTTAGAACACTGCAAGACTCCAAAATACGTCGGAGTCACTCTGGACCGTGCTCTTACATATAAGGAACACTGCTTAAAAACAAAGCAAAAAGTGGCTGCCAGGAACAATGTGGTTAGGAAGCTGACTGGAACAACATAGGGAGCACAGCCAAACACAGTGCGCACATCCGCATTAGCCCTCTGCTACTCTGCAGCTGAGTACGCTTGCCCAGTATGGTGCAGATCTACACATACAAAGAAAGTTGATGTTGCTCTGAATGAGACATGTCGTATCACTACGCGTTGTCTAAGAGCCACACCTGTGGAAAAACTGTACTGCTTATTCGGCATAGCCCCCCCCCGGACATCCGCAGAGATACAGCAGCACGGAGTGAAATGAAGAAGGCATTAACATCCGAAGCCCACCCACTACATGGCCACCAACTGGCACAGCAAAGACTTGTGTCTAGAAAGAGCTTCCTTCACAGTACAGAACCACTCGCTGACACTCCACATCAACACCGGGAGAAGAGATGGCAGGTCAGATGCCAGCATCTGGAGGAGTGGCTGATCCCGCAAGAAGTAATTCCCCCAGGCCACACAGAGAAATGGTCCACTTGGAAATCACTCAACCGCCTGCGTTCTTCTGTCACAAGATACAAGAGTAATCTGGAGGGGTGGGGCTTCCAGGTGGACTCTCTCCAGCGTGACTGCGGAGCTGCCGTGCAGACATCAAGACATCTAGTACAGTGCACATTACCTCCAACTGTGTGCACCATGGAGGACCTCGTAAATGCTACACAAAGTGCACTGGACGTTGCAAATTTTTGGGCATCCACTGTATAGATTAAAATGACCTTATGTTTGACAACACAATCTGTGTCTAATCATTTATTTCATTCTTGACTAGTTTAATTTATAAACCATAATGTATGTATGTATGTAGTAATGTATCTAATATTGTTTTTTTTTTTTAGTTTGCTTCTGACACGATAAATAAATAAAATAACATGGAAACTAATTACCGTACAAGAACATAACTTGGTAGCATTAGTGTCAAGGACATGGGGAAGAGAGATAATGCAGAATCAATTCAATTGAAACACTTTTAATGTGCTGCTACAGTACACCATACCATTACATACCAGTACCATTACTGGTGACGGTGATGGAGGCTGTTATGAAAAGCTTGAGATATTATTCAAATCTGATATGGCAAGTTAACAGAACTTTTGATCCATGTGAGTAAAATTATTGTGTAAAATCAATAGTGCAGCTTCTTACAGAAGTCTCTTCAGGGCCTTCGGAGTCTTTCACTTACATGTCAACATATTTACTCCCTAATAGTATTTGATGTCCATAATAGGGGTAATTTTATTCTGTTCAGTGAAATGAACTTGCAAAATACTGGAAGGAAATGGAATTTCACATTCTGATTGAAAGTCTTTAAGAGGTTGCTGCAAGACATCAGGCAGCAAACTGAAAATCTTAAGATATTAATAAAATACAAAGTAAAAAAATTATTTTATTAGCCTCCCCTTCTATAATTATAATTAAACGTAATGTTCTTACTCAAGGATGCATATGATAGTTAACACTGAGGTTCAAATTAACAGGGTTTTAATGTTACCATTATATGTAGAGCTGCCAGTACTCATTGTAAAATTCTGAAATGCTTTGTACAAAGTATAAGAGAAACAGCACTTGAATAAAAAAAACCATTTCTAGCTTTCAGGGTCATTACTTCCTTCCTCTGGGAAGATGAATATGTTTTGTGACTGGAAATGAGGGGAAGATCACTTAGACCACCCGTATCGAACACTTATGTGACACATTCATGAGTACTGTTCCAAAGTTTGAGACCCATGTCAGATTTAAGCAACACATTGAAGCAACTCAGAGGCTGGATGCTATATAGGTTACCAGTAGTTTCAAACTATGTGCGAGTATTATTTTGTATAACACTATTGAGAAAATTTAGAAGGCATGAGAAATCAGGGCTCGGATGATAGACGGCCTTTCTTCCCTCTCTCTATTTGCGAGTGGAACGGTACCATTTGGTTGCTTGTGTAGTATGTATATACATAAAAATACGGAAGAAAATTGTGACTGCCTACTACATTAAGAAGTAATAGTTGAACTAACCTAAAGCTTCGTGATTTACTTCAAATGTTTTGTCCCACTGACACACTCTGACAATCAGTGACTTCCATCTATAGCAGTCTTACAATTTGGAGACGTCAGTATTGCTTCGATCTATTAATATTCCCTCATTGAGCTCTTTTTATTTTAAGATCACATAAACTGGATTTTTGAGAAACTACATACAGGATGATGTGATTGGCATATAGCTGTTTGTTTACAGAAAAACAACGATCAAAATTTAAGCATATCGGTAATGCACACAGGGCAAGAGCACATATCTGGGCACGAGCACTATACTGGATTTCGCCCCCTTTTCCCTAGAAACCTTGACTGGAGTAATAACTTTACTTGTAGGATAGTCTGAGGTCTACATTAGGTTGAAAAGCGATAATTTCGTTGACAGTTGTGGAACACAGCGAATGAGAAATAAAGGTTGTGGTAACAGACAGACGTGTGCCTTTGCCTAATATTTGGTTGTGGCATATTTAAATGCACTTTCCCAGATTTAACGCATTTCTCATAATAAAAAAAATAAAACTACTAGGTCATCCCCAAAAAACATATATTAGAAAATGAACAAGCATCCGACGTGTTTTGATGCATATTACGTAAAGATATCGTACACAAACTGGAAAAATGGAATGGGCGTTCCACTACGCATCCTTTACCATATTTGATTCGTTTTTCCGCATTTGCTACTGCTGGAAACATTTAGACACATTGTCCGCAATGCGTAATGTGTGTTATGCTATACATCACTCTGCCTTTTGACCAATAATTTGTAATGAGTTGGTTTCAATCAATCACGTATGGCTCTAATATGTAACCTTGACTACGCTGCGGATTTATCATGTCACCATAATACAGATTATTCGCATTTAAACCTTCTTTCTACATTTTATTCTGTTAACGGAAGCTTCATTCAAACAATCTGGATTGATTTGACATTCCAAAACAACAGCTGAAGGCAAGTCTGTATAAACACTGTAGCCAACGTGTGACGTCACTTACGTCAACAGAGTTGTTTACAGGTCTAGTCACCAGGCAGCGCTGTCACGCTTTCAGCCTTGTTGATGACGTCATGAAGCGATTCCTCGGGCCCCGCGAGACGCACGTCATCTAGCCGTGACTCGTCACTGAAATCGCAGAAAGCAGTACGAAATTGGGCCAACAGATGGCTCGTGGCGTTGAATGTGAAATGCTACTTGGGACTGCTAATTGTGACTGACATCGCAGTTAGATTCTGTAAAGTTGTTATTGTGATATCTGTGACTTCTCAATCACTGTGACTTCTAACATAGGCGATTTCCTGCCCACCACTACTCAAAAACGTGACGGTGGCGTTCGGACAAGAGTGAATCCATGTCAATACGTCAACAACAATGGTTACCACAGTCTCGAACGATCGCAAAAATTGATACACGGCCTCTGTCATCTTCTATACAGCACCACCGTCTAACGACACTCACTGCTGTAGAAGTTTGACAGATTGAGCGACATTAGCGCTCCAAGTGGCGAGTAAGGTGAACATCAGACGCGTTGTGAGCATAATGTTTGTTTTGCATCCATTCCCTACATAATTTACGAAATATTTTAGTTATTTTTTTGCCTCCAAGGGTTTGTGTAGTATCAGAAGGCATATATGTTTCTAAAAATGATTCTAAAATATGTGCAAGTATGGCCAAAAACCCAGAATCTAGTGGCAAGCTAAAAGTCTACAACACATTCGTGAAGAAACACTTGTGACGCTGGATAGAATTGCAGCTTACCATGTTAATATCAAATTCACATGTAAGAAGCACAGACATGTACCTCTACATGCAAAAGCGATCCACAGCTCATTTATCATTCTGTAGGCCTACTGTTTTTGTCACTGTCGCCTGGGGTCTAGTGTAGCAGGGGATACAACCAGCACCCCCTGTAAAAGAAGGAGGATGCTAATTTCACCCAACCTGGATTTGATGTGACGTCATTTTGACGTATATACACTTTAGTCGATTAACACACCTATCGACTTTTACGAACGTTCGAGATTCTAAACTGTCGTCAGCTAGTGGTTTGTTTTGACACGTGCGATTCTGATAACAGCTCAGTGTGGCAGCGTGTATGTATTTCGCCAAAATAAAAGAGCTGGAAATTAATATAAATATTCCTGACCGTGGCCTTGAAAACACCATGGACAACGCGTTTCGTAAAAAAGTGAAGCCTTCTTATGTCCCGACCAGATTAGATTGTGTGATTGTTGTATTGAACACTTACGCCGAAAATAATATTTATTTATTATCAATATTTTAGTATGGTTTCATACAATTGGTCTTGTCAGTACATATTAGATTGTAGCAGCATACTCTTGCTGACTTTTTTTTTCTTAATTCATATAGCTGAAAGAGAACTCGTGCAAGTTTGTTAGCTAAGTAATTTATATGTCCATCGCAAGATAGTCTTTTATCAACCATAATTCCAAGTAATTTTACACTCGGACTGCAGAGACAGTTACCTTAGTGTCCAGTAATGACTGGTGTGTAGAATGATTGAATTTCGAACTTACGGAGATGAAATACGAGGGGAAGTGGATTTCTCAATGTAATTTTAACGAAAGGTTAGTGTCTTGACGCATCTAAAGATTTTGGCTGCTGAGTGCTTCTTCTCACCGAGTACGAATAACCGACACACTTCAGCTGGGTCAGAAGTACATCAATATCTGCTTGAGATTCACAATAACCACGCAATTTCCCGTCGTCATGGATGCTGAACTCTTTCAGCTTTTCTCTCATTAGTCTCTCGAATGCTGAACAAACAATTAGAGACGAGCAAACGAAAAACAACGCACAGGACACAAACACAGTACAATACACGATTTAAACGCAAGGAACGCAAAACACATTTAAACGAATGGCGCAGAGCACAGCGCTACCCTGTCACAACCACTCGAAAGTTCACAAAAGTCGAATAGTCGATTTACGGTTTCTATCGTTTTCGATGTAGCGTGTATACGTCATAATGACGTCACATCGTATCCAAGTCCGGTGAACTTAGCATCCTCCGTAAAAGAAAGCCTGTCTACGTAGTGCGTGACGTCACAAGATGGCTACACACATAGTCCCTTCTTCAACAGTTTCACGGAACAGTGCTTGTGAATAGTCGTTCGGCGAGTTACGCGTCAGTTTAGTATTATAGTGAATGGTGTTCCTGCGTTAGTGTACGTGATTTGGTTGTTTAGTTTCTATGCACTAAACTGGTGATCTGTTTTTCTTTGCTGTGAAAATTTCGTTGCCTGCAAAATGCCGTATCGTTGTTGTGTGCCGAATTGTAGAGGAAATTACGACGGTGGACCAAAAGTAACCGTGTTTAAATTTCCGGAGGATGAAGCAACGAGGAAGAAATGGTTGTCACGTATTCGCAGACATAACTTCACTCCTTCTTCAAGTTCAAGAGTAAGTATTTGTTTTGTTTATTTCTTAAAAGAGGTTAAGTGTGCTAACACAGAATAGGCACTTATGCAGTAAGGAAGGTCAGCGACATTTTGACTAATAGATCTTAACTGAATAAGTGCCGAACTGGAAATACAGAAGCGTCCGATCTTACCCGTCGGCTTTGACCCATGACGTCACAAATACCGCGGAAACGACCATAAACAACAATTCCAATATGGCGGATATAAAAACATGGAATACGTATTGTAAACACTGAAATACACAAGTTTCACAAAAAACCTAATGACTGTAACGGGACAAGCGTGGGAAATTGGGGGTTTTTGGGTGGGGAGAAACTAAATATGTCGTTATGCGGTGGGGGGAGTCTGCAGGGCCCCCCCTTCCCCCCACAGGCTTCATTAGTGTCAAATCAATATTTTCGAATCATAGGCGGCCGCTGCCGCGGCCGCATTCCAAAAAAAAAACTCCCAACCTAACCTCGGGTCAACAGAAACGTCCGATCTTACTCGTCGGCTTTGACCCGTGACGTAAGCGTGTTGTGGTGTGTGACGTCATTACGGCGCGGAGTTTGGTTTGCGATTGTGGCGTGTTTGTAGATGTCTTGTTTTTATTTGTGGTGCTCTTTGGTGGTGTGTTCGGTGGTTTATTTTGTTGTATAGTGTTTGTGTGTTGTATTTTGGAGTTGTGGGGGAGGGGGTTTACGTTTGGGTGGGTTGGGTTTTTATTTTAGTTCAGTATTTTTTCGTTGGTGTGTGTGTGTGTGTTTGTGTGTGTGTGTGTGTGTGTGTGGTGGCCAATCTAGTTTGTGGAGCTGGAACTTTTTTGAGGTAAGTTCCGTTTTTTTTTTTGGTTATTTATGTATGTTTTGTGTATTGGGTATAGGTTGGAAACATCCGATCTCACGCGTCGGCTTTGACCCGTGACGTAAGGGACCTACACATTGATCTGTAGCGTAGCCCTGAATACGAGGTTAGGTTGGAGGTTTTTTTTTGGAATGCGGCCGCGGCAGCGGCCGCCTATGATTCGAAAATATTGATTTGACACTAATGAACATGTATACGTAATATGAAGCAATTTGATGAACATATTGATCTGTAGCGTAGCCCACTTGAGGTTAGGTTGGGAGTTTTTTTTTTGGAATGCGGCCGCGGCAGCGGCCGCCTATGATTCGAAAATATTGATTTGACACTAATGAACATGTATACGTAATATGAAGCAATTTGATGAACATATTGATCTGTAGCGTAGCCCACTTGAGGTTAGGTTGGGAGTTTTTTTTTGGAATGCGGCCGCGGCAGCGGCCGCCTATGATTCGAAAATATTGATTTGACACTAATGAAGCCTGTGGGGGGATGGGGGGGCACTGCAGACTCCCCCCACCGCATAACGACACATGATGATCAAATTTTGAAAAAAAATGAAAAATTTTTTCCGTACCTGCTAGACTGCATAAGTGCCGATGTATGTAGGTGTAAGGGAAGCTTTCGTTTCTTAGTTTTCTATTGGGGGATGTGATCGGTAGGTTCTGTTGAGCTATATAGGTTAAGGGAAGTGTCCGATTATGGATACGAATGTGTTTTTTGGTATTTGGTCAGTTTTGTGATGTTGATTTATTTCGTTGTTTTGCGTGGTTTTGAATGGCGGTCGGTGGCTACATTTCTGTATATTTAGTTTCTCCCCACCCAAAAACCCCTAATTTCCCACGCTTGTCCCGTTACAGTCATTAGGCTTTTTGTGAAACTTGTGTATTTCAGTGTTTACAATACGTATGCGATGTTTTTATATCCGCCATATTGGAATTGTTTATAGTCGTTTCCGCGGTATTTGTGACGTCATGGGTCAAAGCCGACGGGTAAGATCGGACGCTTCTGTATTTCCCTAACCTCAAGTGGGCTACGCTACAGATCAATATGTTCATCAAATTGCTTCATATTACGTATACATGTTCTTTAAACAAGAGTACATCAAACCATGTATTAGGTTTTCCGCGCCGTAATGACGTCACACACCACAACACGCTTACGTCACGGGTCAAAGCCGACGAGTAAGATCGGACCTTTCTGTTGACCCGCCGAACTAAATAGCGTTTCGTTTTCTTGCCCTGGCAATTCTACAGTTTAGCTGGTATAGGTTATATGAATTCTGTAAGTTCAACCAGTATAGCCTAAGCACAGTCATACTTACGTAGTTAAATATCTCAGTATATCTTTATACTTACTGTTTATGCTGCCTGTTGTTAGGAATAAAAGTCGGTTTATAATTAAGTACGTGCACTTAAGATACAGACGACTTTCGATGTATTCTGCTTCTGTATTTAGTGTTTCTTTTTGCTGTAAAAGTCTTTAGGAAGTTGCCTGTTCAAAAACAAGTAATGTGGTTTACCCAGAAATTGAAAATGAAGTAAAAACAGTGTCTCAGTCGCTTGTTTTTAATAAATTATTGGTGGGAATTTGAAGTCATTGCAAGGAATGTTACTATTAGGGAATATAGTAGGCTTTAGACTTAACAGTGAACCATAGACAGGAAAAATGAATGAGTACATGAATGGATTAACAGGCCATCACAAAATGCAAAGGGAGAAACTGTGAAAACATAAAAAATACTTGTGGATTTTACAAATTCTTACTTTCTGGGTCTGGAATTTCAGATACATGCCAGTGACCTACACAGCTGTCTTATAGATACACAGCTACAGTACTTGAAAGCAATTGTGTGCTCATGTTTAGCCTAATAGGTAGCACATAAGTGGCAATGTATTAGTTCATCATACTGTCAGTTTTTATGTAAGTTATGAACTGATATCAAAAGCAAAACAGTGTCTATCTGATAAAAAGCACTACCTTTAAGTATTTCGTAGTTCTAAAGGTTACACAGTGTGACAATTACTTTGTATTATTCTGTTACTGTGTCACAGTTGCTTCTATGGATTACACCTGTGTGAGTTTGGTGTCATCATGCTTTCTTGTGTCCGAGGTGTGTGTGTGGGGTGGGGGGTGGGGGGGAATAGAGCAAGACATTAAGCAAAAGTCCCACCCCTCTTGTGAATATATGAGCTTCAAGGCTAAATTATAAAAAAAATTGTCACTGTTATTGAATCATGCTACAAACATTAGTCAATGTTTGTAATTTTTGATGGGGAAAGTACTTTCTTCATTTCACCATCTCTTTAAGAGCTTGTTGCCATGACATGTAACTGCATGTGTTTTGATATTGAAGTGTTATTGTTTTATAGAGTTACTATGCCATGGCCACATTTATCACTTGAGTATTCTGCATTTTAGTTGGGAGTCTATTTGTATTTTAGAACTAGAAACTAACTTTATATTCATAAATTGTTTTCACACTATTAATATTGTCATCACATTCAGTTGTAAGCACAGTTTTCATTTTTTATTCATTTTTAATTACAGGTATGTCATGTTCACTTCCACAAGGATGATGTTATTTGGGAAACACAAATTGTGGATGAAAGGACTGGTCAGTTATTAAGAGCCCCCCTTCTCAAACCACGTTTGAGACCACATGCAGTTCCATCACTACTCCCAAACTGTCCTTCCTACCTTTCAAAGGAAGAAAGTAGACGTGAAGGGCCAGAGGAGAAAAAGCAAAGGCTTGAAAATGAGCAGTTAGCTGCAGCGTTACAATATAGTTTAGCATCACAGAAGGACTATGAAAACACTTTCAGCTTCAGTTCTTTAGAAGAGTTGATGTTGCGTACGAAGGAAGTGGATTTGCCCAACGAGTGGAGTGTGATCGAAAAACACAGTGATTTTGTTTGTTTTTTAAAGATAATAAGAAATCCAGCACCATTAATCACACATTCTGTCGTTATAGATAGTAATTTAAATGTTTCATTGTTTAAGAAAGATGTACAAATTAAGACATTAGGAAAAAGATCTTTTCCTGTAATTGTAACCAATATCCATGAAATTGTCAGTGTACTGCAGGAGTTTTCAGACACAGATTGTGGGCACTCAGAAACTTCTATAGATAGTATTGTAGAGATAGTGAAAGACAGTCTAGGAGTGCTGAAAGACAGTTTACAGGAGAGTGAAAAGGAGATGGTAGACTTTATATATGAACAAGTTAGTCTCATAAATGTAAAGAAATTTAATCATAGGTTTAGTTCTACATTTATGATACTGTGTTGTTTGCTATTTTCCATTTCATCTCATGCTTACAATTTTTTACGTAGCAGCTCATTAATGAAAATGCCACATCCAAGCACTCTGCGTAGGGTCTGCAGCAAATTTAATGTGAATCCATCTCACGAAAGGCTTGGGGGAAGTAATTTCCTGTCCTATGCAAGACAGAAATTTCAATACTTGAACAGCAATGATGTCAATGTTGTTTTGAGTGTAGATGAAATTCATCTAAATTCTTATTTGGAATATAAAGGAGGTAGTGTTTTGGGCATGTCATATAACTCGGAATGTGCTGCAAATTCAGCATTTGTATTTATGTTGCAGAGTGTCAAGTCTTTGTACAGGGATGTTGTTCACATTTTACCGGTGAAAACCATTTCATCTAATGCATTATACGATGTGCTACTGGCCATAATAAATGGCCTTGAACTAATAGGCTATAGGGTTTTTTGTGTGGTAACTGACAACAACAAAATCAATAGCAAAACCATGTCAATGTTTTCTCTGGATAAAGCTGTTAATATAGTTTTTAAACATCCATCTGATCCTAATCGCCCACTTTTCTTTTTAATTGATGCCGTACACATTGTTAAATGCATAAGAAATGTGTGGCTGAACCAAAAAAATGATGGTAAAGATATGTTTTATCCTCAGTTTCCAGTTAGAAAAGAAGTGGAAGAAAATAAGTTTTCTGTAGTTTCTTTTAAAACACTGAAACAGATTTATGACATAGATTCCAGTTCTTTAGTAAAATATTGTCACACATTGTCTCTCAAATCACTTTGCCCTACATCATTAGAAAAACAGAGCATGAAACTAGTGCTGCAGATATTCAATCGACATGTGTCAGAGGGCCTTGAGGTAGTTAGTGATAAATTTGATTTGAGACATGCACCATCAACAGCAGAATACATTCGAATAATAACAAAATGGTTTGATGTCATGAATGTGAAATCAGTGTTTAAAGGGAAACACAAACAGAATCCTTATATGGATCCGTTGACAACTGATAGCGTTTCTATGCAATTTTTGCTAGATTTTCTAGACTGGCTTGATGTGTGGAAAGCAAAGGGTTTGTCAAGTGGGTTTCTCACAAAAGAAACATTTTTTGCTATTCAGCATACAACATATGCCGTGGTAGAGATTGCTCGATACTGTACTGAAGAGCTAGGTATGAGCTATTTACTGACAGCCAAGCTACAAACAGATGTGCTTGAGCGGCGTTTTGGAAAGTATAGACAGCTTGCAGGTTCCCAATACAATGTTTCAGTGACACAAGTCTATGAAGCAGAAAAGAAGCTTCGAATTCAAAGTGTAATGCCTTTAGTTTTATGTTCTCCTTCCTATGGCAATATCACAGTAGGGGCCATAAAAAATTTTATGTTTTCTGAAGTTGAAGAAACAGACACATTAGACATAGAAGTCAGTGTAACTCAAGACGATGTTCTTTCAGTGAAAGATATTGCAACGTCTTTAACTTTCATTGCAGGCTACTGTGCTCATGCAGTGATTAAGAAGCTGAAATGTGAGAGTTGCCTTAATGAAATTGTGATTGAAAAGGAGTTGCCAATAAACGAACATTTTAGTTTGATACAGAGACTTGATCATGGAGGACTAAAATACCCATCAGACACTATTTTAAATATGATTGTCTACACTTATATTGTCATCAGCAAACTTCTCAAAGAACATGAAAGAGATTTTCTTGCCTGTACGAATCAACGTGCTATTGCCTGTGCAGTAGCACTTGCTACTCTTCACGAAAATGACTTTTTATTATTTGATGGGGTATGCTGCAATGGACATTCATCCCAGGCAATAATGAAAAGTGTTGTTTGGGTTGGTGTCAATATATTTTTAAACAACTACTGTAAAAAGGTTAATGGAAAAAAAAATTCAAAAAACACTCAGCGAAAACTGCAAACTCTTACAACATAATTTTGAAATCTTTATCTTAGATTCTTTTTAAATCATTAATACAAAACCTGTCATCAGTAATATTGCCACATCAACAAATGCCTCTTAAGCTGAACTAGTCAGGTTAATCTGAAACTAGTCAAACTTACCAAATTGCAACTTATGGCTGAGAGTTTGTATAAATATTTTAATATACAGCTGCTAACAGCTATCAACACTAATATCCTAACGTGAAATTTTTATCAAAGAAATTAATCTTTAATATAAAGAATCTTACACTAATTCTTTCTCAGTTGAAGTTGGGTGGTGAATGATACATACAGGAGGGAGGGGAGGGGGTGTGGCAGGCAGAGAGGACCAATAGTAATCTTGTTATAGTATGTGAAACCTAAAAATCATTTCGCTTGCTTTTCCGAGTATGACTTAAACCACTTCTTTGCTGCATGCCTTATTCGTAGTATTTCTAATTTATGTAATAAAGTTATGTGGCCCAACATGGCACATGCCTTTGACAAAGACAAGACAATGCCATTTTGATCACCTTCCTTTATTATTTTGAGAAAAACTTACACAAACTGTGCTATAGCAGACTCCACTTTTTTTGCAAACAAGGTTAGTTTGTTTTGGTGATAAATGGAAGACAAGAGCAAAATTGCTCTATAGTTCTCTACATTCTCTGCAATACTTTTCTTTGTATACTGAAGTTATTACTTTAGCTTGTGATACATGTGAGAAATCTGCCAATTTGTAATGATTCATTAATTGTTACTGTTGAAAAAGCTACTATAGTATTTATGCATTCTTTAGGTAGACAAACTTCGATTTCACGTAGTGTTTGTGGTGTTCCTCTGTCTTCTACTACTGTCACTGTTATGAGTGCAGATGTGCATGCTGTGACAATTGCCCCTCTTTTTCTGAGTTTACTACTTTCTCTGCAGCTGTTATAACTGTTGTTCTCTCAACATTTTCTTATGTAGATCATGTTTGCATATATTTTACTACCAATACAAATGGAGAAGCTGGTGGGGGAGGGCTTTGCAGTACTTTCATGGCCTTTGTGTATAATGATTGGCAGGTCTCCTCATCTAATAGTAATGTAATTCTGGAACAGCTCTCACTTCTGTTACAAGCACTATTGAGTGCCACTAATCCTCAGGTTGACTAATTACTGAGCTCTTTAAATAGATGCTTGCTCTGTGCCATAAAGTGCCTTCTTGTTAGCTCATCTTTGCTGAGGAGAAAAAATCTGAGGTGGACTCTCAGGTATGCCCTTCTGTTGGCTTTTTGAATATATTTGTTTATAAAAGAATATTAAAAAAGCTTAAGCCTGTCACAATTGCTTTTCACTCACCTAATCTAATTAATGTTAGCAGATCATATTCCAACACCACTTGACACATTTTTGCCACATAACATACACTTACAGTTGGTAATTACTTGCAATTTACAGGGTGACCTAATATAATGTCTATATGCATTGCCATTTTTCTACTACAGTGCTTTCATATGCATTCTTCCTACACAAAACTTTATGGTGCAGTGTTTTATTTGCATTCTTTTAGTGTCTCACTTAAAGACCTTCCATTACTACCCTGGAGATTATAAAATAGCAATTTAATAATTAATGTTGTTCAAAATTTATCATTATTATTCCTAAAATTATGAAACTTAAGTCTCAAGAATGTGGTTATTGTTAATGTTTGGCCTTGGTGTCCATAAGTCTTAATTATTTTGTCCCTACATAGTATTCATGCTGTACATCTATAATTTTCTATTGTGAACCACTATAATCTAAAATTTTTCTCATTCCATGTGTTAGTGATTGACAAGAGTGTATGGAAGATGAACAAAAGAAATAAATAAATTCATTCATACACAGAATTTTTTTACTTAATTTGCATTCATTCATATCAGCATGGTCAGTAGATGAAACTTTTTTTCCACTTCTAAACAATTACCAGTATATATATTTTGGAATGATGATCTGTTAAAGTACTGCAACTAAATAGAGCTGAACCACCACCCCCACCCCTTTCCCCAAACTTACGGAAGGATGAAGTATCTAAGCCACTGGTGAGTGCAGCCCAAATGTGATGCCAAATGAAGGTAAGTGTTCATTTTTCACAATTATTTCATCACAGGTCACATCACGTCATAAAACTTCTCAACAGATGAAATGAAAGTTTACTTCGTAGTTGAAATTTATTTATGTGCAATTCATGCAAACAGTTTGTTTCAAAGTATATACTTCTTAGTACAGAAACATTCTTTCTTCAAAGGTATTCAGTTTAGAGCAGCGAAATTCTAACCTGGTAATCTGTATTTTGAGACCTCATGTAATTTCAATACATAATGGAAATTTAGTTAACTTACTGAGAAAAGAGAATTCATTGAAATTTGTATTGGCATACCAAAACTTTATGGCAATACCATTACATACTCATCTCAGGTCAGTGAGATTTTCTTAATGGAAAGAAAGTTTCTTAGGGAAAGGTGCACAAACTGAGAAGAGATATCATATCATTCATTAGAACTGCATTTTACTTAAAAAATATTAACAGGAGAAATTTCTTTAAATTTAAAAAAAAAGCATGAATACGAGGTTGCTGAAATGGTGGACTAAAACATATGTAGAACATGTCTTTCAGGGCAGTGTTAGTTTTTGAAACGACTCATACTATTGCTTATTACCAGTGCCTCTCTCTAGGGGGTGTTATAATTCGAACACTATTTGCCCAATTTTCGTGTTTCTTTTTTTAATTCACACGTATATCATCCAACCAGGTTTTAAAATAGATTTTGCTACATAAGGAATAAGCAGCGGCAATAACAGTGTCCTTAAAATGTTAGCTGCCAGTGTGCTACTTTGCAAATTGCTGTCCACACTATTAGACCTGCGTCAAAGTGATGCAATATTTAACTTAAAAAACATAACAAAAACCCTAATAGAAAGTCCGCGAGAGCATACGAGAATCTTTCGCGGGTGGCTTTCAATCAAAATTTTTGTCATTAAAAATCGTCTTACACAGGAGCTGCAAAACGGAAGAATGGTGAATGGTGGCCAGCCATAAAAGATAAATGTATACCGTTGCAGACGTTTATATTGGCCTTTTCGAGATTTACAATTTATACTACAGCACTTGCAGTTTAGGAATGGTATTGGAAAAGAGCACACTGGTGGCAAACACTTGCACTTTGTGTAGCTGACGATCTTTGAACGGCTAACCAAACTGCCATCAAACAAGTCGTGACAATCCCCATTAAAGCAACTTTAAAATAAACTACAATGAAATGGGTCCATTCATTTGGGAGTTTTGATGCCTCAGATAATGAAAGTTATTACAGCCACTTTTTACGTCGGGGCTAAATGGTATGCAGAAATAAGTTACAGACAAAAGAACTGGGTCATTTGAGAAAGGAAATCTTGTAATTCATGAGAGAGGTATGTCAGATTTCTTTACGAATTTTCCTCGTGCGGTTTCCGTAACAGTCTTATTGCTGTGGCCAAACGGACTGCGAGCACCGGCACCAGACTACGTGCGTGACGTCACTGAGCGGGCGCGCAGGCTTTCCTCATACAACCCGTCGGCTTTGATCAATGACGTCACAAGTCGCCAGAGAGCATGTATTACAAAGATGAAAGAGCTGAGGAGAATGTTGAGAAACAAAGGAATGCGAGAGAGATAAACTTTATTTCACGTATGTAAGGGCCAGTAGTATTTTCACGTTAACGATAACGCGTATTTGTATCTTAGTATTTCTGCGCAAAATACAATGGAAAGAAATGAATGAAATTACTAGCAAAGAATACATCACGTTACATGTATGTCAGTTGTATCTCGAAAGTCTTTCGAACTGTATTGCTTAAGTGCAGTACGGGATACAAGTTCAGCGTACTCGATTTCTTAGTTTCAAGTGGCATTGCTGTCCTGTTGTTCACTTGAACTATGTATCCCCTGCTTCGCTAAACCGCAAATGAAACACCTGATACAAATTAAAAGCTGATTCGAAGTGTGTTGCTTAAGTACAGTCCGGAATACGAGTTTGTCGTAAGGCGATTTCTTCGTTTTCACTAGTATTACTGTCCTGTTCTTCACCTGAACGATGTATCCTCCGCTTCAGTAAACCCTAAGTGGAACACGGGCTACAAATTGTAGATGTGCTGTTTATTTCGTCTCCGCTAACAGTCCTTTCTTACGTACATATCAGTATTACTGATGACATAGGGACCTACGTATGTAATATATGTATACCAGAATTCCATTGACCTCGATGTATGTACACTGGTAACGAATAGGTGGAAATACACGTACGTTATATTTGCAACCTGTTTCATTTTATACGTTTTGATTGTTTATTTAACCTTTGTGTTTCACTTGTTGAAAGGGAACTACACAGTGATCTTGTCAAAAGCCGAGAAGCGATTCTTCTTAGTGTTGTAGCTCCCTTCAGTAGCTGATAAGTGTTTTTTTGGCTTTTTAAAAAAAAAATCTCACGAGATAGAATAAACTGATCCTACTTCATTAAGCAATCAGTAAAAAAACTAAACTGAAACTTCGTAATCTATTCTATTTTCAGTTTACCATTTTCGCTTTTGCTGTTATGTTTTAGTTTAGTTTTTTTATTGATTGCTTAATGAAGTTGGATCAGTTTATTCTATCTCGTGAGATTTTTTTTTAAAGCCAAAAAACACTTATCAGCTACTGAAGCATATTGGTGGAATAAGAAAGTGAAATGTGGCAAAATAGTGAAATATAGATAAACGATCGATTTTAGATTCACATTCAATTATTTTAATGATAGCGCTTATTAGAACACAGAACTGCTTTATTATCTATGCCTCGAAGTGAAGACATTACTATCTATGACTAAGGAATGACGTCATTGTTCAAAGCAGACGGGTTGTATCCCCTGCTTCACTAGACCCGTCGCCTGTTGCCGCAAGTACGACCTTCATCTTTATATTATTCTAAGTGGTACATGAAACTGCCAAATAATGGGAGAAATATGTTGAAAACATTATAGTGAGCTGATTACATTACATTTCACGCAAAACCAAATATCTGAATAATTTTCAAACAATCTGTCAGTGAACAAGGTGCTGACAAAATAATGTCATCACACGAAGAAAGCAAGGAAAATTAAGTGACTAACAACAGAAGTGAATGAAATACATACCAAAAATTACGCTTTTGTAAGACACGAATAACTGCACTTGATCTAACCACTTCATCGTCAAAGCAGGTCTGTGTTGACGGTTCACACTGGCACTGATACCTGGAGAGTTGAACCGGCTGCTTCTGTGTCATAGGACTGTTTTGCAGCTTTAGATGGATTGTCGAATCTTTGTGGCAGTTTCCTCTTCATCGTCAGTTGAGGTGGCTTATTGGGATGTCAAACAGTGTGGGTACTGCATTCCACACGAGTTTATTATTGTCTGCGTTCATAAACTGGTTTTGTTCGAAATGTAGCGAACAAACACTAATATTATTATTCAGGTGAACTGGGTCTTTTTCATAAGGTCTTCTCGTCTGCTATTAACTAGCCATTTTCTGCTCCTAAAAGGAAACATTAATCATTAATACACATGTAGTTTGCAAGTGAATCCTGACGATACAGTTTAGTAACATGATGGTATATACCTCTCAGGATCCTTAGGAAACCTAAAAAAAGACATCTGTGGTGTCTTCTTCTTGTTGTCGTTGCAATTTATTGCGCTACAAACGCTCCCGCTTGTAGAAACCATTGTAGAAATCAAAATAAACAACAACTACTGCCAGGAAGTTTCACATCAGCGCACACTCCGCTGCGGAGTGAAAATCTCATTCTGGAAACAACTATTCGCTTTCACGATCGCTCCGAACTCACAGTTTAAGTTACTGGCCGCTTGGGGCGCTGTAGGCAACAAAATCGAGGCGAAGTGTCGCGACTGTTGTAATAGACTAGTGATGGGCTTGTCGCAGTTAAGAGTCACAGTTAAGGAACATAAGTCGTGTATCCCTCCGCCACTGCTATTTCTGCTACTTCCGCGATTTCTGCGACCTACCACCGTATGAAAAAGTTACATTTGTCCACACCTTCGACCATAGATATCTATGGTCGAAGGTCCACATACAAAATTGCATCTCAGCAAACCTGTCATTGGTAAGTATGTTTTACGTTTTTTCTTCCGTTGGCTTTAATTTTGTGTTAAAGAAACAACTGTGAAAATATTAATAGTGTAATTAACATGTATGTAGCCGTACAGTATCGTAATAGTTCGTGTTTAGAAAATGAATTCTAACATATTGTGATGTTCACAGGTACCTGAACTACATTTCAGTCACTCAGTAAAGTGATAACTCAAAATATCATTGTCAACAGACCTGAAGAAATTGCCACTGCGTCTTTAGACCGTTTTCGTCAGACGAGAGGTTAGTTACTAATCGTTTCGATGGACTTAATTACTTCAGTGAGATCGTTCTAGCAAATGTGATATTCATTATAGCAAATATTAGCAATCTACTATGTCAGTTATATTGCTAGTAATTAGTGAAAGCAAAAATTGTTTAATAATCCTTGTGTTTTTGCAGACGCAGTTCCGACTCTGATTCCTGGTTTCTGTACGTATCTATCCACATCAAGGCTGTTGAGAGAGACTCGTGAAGATTCAAGACAGCTCTTAGAGGATTTGCAGTTTAAAAGTGAAATAATTGTGAAATAAGTGTGTGAGTGATTAAACTGTGTTTTATTGAAGTTGTGCGATTTTAAAGGAATAATAAATGTTAAATACAGTGAATGAATAATAAAAATCTCATTTTCCACATGTTAAATCGTAAATTTTCCGTCATTTAATTATTGGTAGAGACTTGTTGGAGAGTGACATGACCCCCCCCCCCCCCTCTCCACAATCTTGGTGTGACACTGACCTGTAACATATCCCAAAGTCTATAATATGCATTTTGAGGCTGTTGATATGAAAGTGGGAAGTACAGATCTTCCAGTTAAATCAGGAATAGCTTAAGTGCATTACTTGAAAGTAACACAGGAAAAGCTTACTTATGTAGGTGGTAGTAGTGTCGGCAAAAAGTTCTTGTGTGTGAAGTTGCCATGTAGAACACCAGGTGTAAAACTTTTCTCCCGAGTCTTAAACTGTGTCGCAACAAAAGTGAGGCATTCATATGACTCAATAATACTGTTTTCATTTCACTACACTTATACAGATGTCTGAGTTCTTCTGTGTTAACATTGCAAAGTCCTGTAGGCATGTGGAGTATTAACCAAAACTGTCATATTGGAAGCAGAATCAAACATTTGTTACGTTACTTGATATTTTCAGGAGAAAAAGGCAATGTTGCTTCTTATTAATATAATACATTGAGTCACAGCAGTATTTGACCAACCATAACTGATGCTGAATGTGCATGTCGTCATATAACATGAAGGGATTATTTCAATAGTGGTACATGTCCATTACCTCCACTTTTCTGTCTATAATGCTTCTGAAATTAATGATCCAAACAAACGTAAATAAAGGTTCATCTCTAGCAAGAAGCCATATGCTTGAATATTTCTGGTATCTCAACTGCAGATTTTTCAGCGCTCATTTAACTTTACGACTCTGTATCACAAAATGAACAAAAATGGACTTGTACCACTATTGAAATAAGCCCTTTGTATGCACACACAGCACATCGATCTCGTGAGGCACAAGGCTCTCATAATGAAGTACGTACGTCCGTCAACAGATGGCACTAGGAAAAGTATGTTAACTGCGCTTTTTAGTTGCTACTTGCGACTCTTAGTTGCGATTTGTCACAGAAATCGCAGTTTGACTCGGTAGCGAATTGCGTAGTATGAACTTTTCTCAACAGATGGCAGTGCTAACTGCGCTTTTTAGTTGCTACTTGTCACGGAAATCGCAGTTGGACTCGATAGTGTGTCGCAGATGAGCGTAGTACGAACTTTGGCCAACAGATGGCATTGTTAACTGCGCTTTTTAGTTGCTACTTGCGACTTCTAGCCGCGACTTGTCACTGAAATCGCAGAAAGGAGTATGGATTTCGGCCAACAGATGGCTCACGGTGTTGAATGTGAAATGCTACTTGCGACTGCTAACTATGACTGAAATCGCAGTTAGATTTGGTAAAGTTGTTATTGTGATATCTGTGACTTCTCAATCACTGTGATTTCTAACATACGCGATTTCCTGCCCACCGCTATAATAGACTGTGTACAGCACTTACTCGTAATAATGACGTCACATGCGAATTGACTAGCGTGCACTAAGATTCACCCGTGTGTTAGTTACCGGAAAATGTTTATTGCATTATTTCTATGCTGAAATGGATCATGTGGAATTACCCTTCTTGAATATTATAAAAGGTTACCACTGCGTTATTGGCAAATAACAAACTCTGGCCACGAGAAAGGAAAAAAACACGTGACAAACCGTTTTTTAACTCATTCGTTTCACGAGCTTCTGGAGTAGGAGGTTCTAACTCTGCTAATGTCTCTTCCCCAGAGGATATTTCGGAGTTCACTGATTGCGACTGTAGTTACTGAGCCACAAATTTGCTATAAAAGCAAATTATAGCAGATGATGCTCAAGATCTAGTGGCAGAGAGAGTGCCAAAATGACGGAGATTTAGTATGGCGGCAGATGAAACTATGAATTTGTCTAATGCTAAACTGCAGGGACAAATATTACTATACCAATTGGATGTCCTGAAGAGAAGGTGGTACAATGATAACACAAGATGAAGAAAAACAATATACAATTTTATACCGTCACAGAACAACACTTTTTTATTAATTAAAATTAATTTTTAAATTAAATGTTCATTAGCGAAACACTAAACTGTATTTTCTTATATGACAATAGCACACTGTTTTTTATTTTCATCAAAATGGTATTTCGTTATAACTGAAGATGTAAAAATTATCTTCACTGCAAGAATTACATGAATTAGTTTTCTTTATAAAATGTTAGGAACAAATTCCCACACACTGAAGTTGATGTATTACATTGACAATTTCCTATCTTTTGTGTGTACCACATACATGTTTGCTGCTTCCTGTTCTCACAATACTGGAAGATTATTGTCATCATCACTAGGTGCCTCATCCTCATCCTTACAGTGTGAAAAACAAATACGGCTATGAACACACAGGATTTTGTCTGGATAAGCTTTACTTTGTTTCGAAGAACAGGGAAACAACTCTACACCATTCCAAAGCACTGTTGAATTATCACCCAATCTTAGCGTGAAATTTGTTGTACTCCCCCTCATCAGGTGTTTCAAGATTCTGGAACATTAACCAAAGTGCTATGTTGTCTCCTTCATCTCGTAAAATTGTAGCATTGCAGTGGTTCCCTCGTAGTATCTGGTACACATCTGAGTTCCTCCACATCCTACCATCATGTACAGACCTAGGCCACGAAGCATCAACACTAGTGAACATTTCACTGTAATCACATCACCTGCATATTTATTCTGGGAAAACAATTTAGATTAATATATTCATCTCCATGTGCAGGAAGTTTTATTACTGGTATGTGAATTGAAATTGAGGGGCTCTGCCACACGTGGATACTGATATCTTGATTGTCAGTTAACTTTTGCTGTTTCTAATTTGTTTACGTTTATTGGAAAAGAGTATCCAGTCCTTTTTTTGGGAACCTGCTAAAGAACATATGAAAATGTAAGTGACACAGTTGTCTTTTGGTGTATTCCTAAGTCTTATTCTACACCACTAAATAGTGCAAAAATGTTTTCATTTTAGATTTATTTGAACGGGCACCTTCTCCTCTTGTAATTTTCAGGAAGAAAGATTTGCCATCTAAATAATGTTTCACTGTTAAATGTACCGTATATAAACTTTTTCAATTTCTTTCTTCTGTGATTCTTTGTGCTATGTATGTCTTCCGTCTGCCTTTTGAGCACAGTAAATTCTGCCATTTTAACTAAAAAGCACTCGGCAATACTTAACCGCTACAGAACCTACTTAGTCGAAGTATGCTACAGAGCTGACTTAAAAAACTGAAAATGTTTACCACTTGTGACAAACTTCTCTAATTTTATTCATATAATATCTGAACATGTTCTTTGTTTTGAGCAACTTCCCCCATCACTTCACTCATGCTGAGAACATTCTCTGGTGACGTATATTCTCCAACTTGCTTTATTCTTGTGAACCAGAGAATGTTCTCCAAAATGGTTCAAATGGCTCTGAGCACTATGGGACTCAACTGCTGAGGTCATTAGTCCCCTAGAACTTAGAACTAGTTAAACCTAACTAACCTAAGGACATCACAAACATCCATGCCCGAGGCAGGATTCGAACCTGCGACCGCAGCGGTCTTGTGGTTAATGTTCTCCAAAATTACTAGTAGAAAATATATTTTCATTTTATTCGTGTGGCCCCATACATAATAATCTTACTGTAGCTCTTATAAAATTTTATGAGTACGGTTTCTAGCTGAGGAAGGAACTTAGGTATATTTTCTACTAGTGCCCTGTATAGTGTGTTTAAAATAAGAAGTGACTTTTGAAAGTTCATCGAGGAGCTAGTGGAAGGAAGCGTAGTTGCCAGCATGAGCTGAGCACATCAGCTGGCAGTGATAATGCCATGCCTGCCTTAGGATGTGACCATTAGCCGGCCACCAGGCAACCATTATTTGGTGGTAAAGAAACTACAATACTTAACAGAGAAGTTAAATCAATTAATCTTTTATGCATACTCACAATTATAGTGTTAAGTGGAGTGACCCCAAGAGAAGAACCATCTCTGCCCTCTTCCTCATAACTGGTGCTAGCACTCTTCAATTTGTTCTTCCAGTAAGTCCTTCATGAATCCAGGTCTTTGCAGTTATCTTCTTGGGATGGCTGACGACTTGAGATCAATTCTGTGGGGTAACATTTGCAATGGCTTCTTTTGTCAGCATTTCAACCTGGAACATTTCTTTGCCCAGCACAAAATATCCACTTTCCTCCACTGCACTGTCAGAGCTTTATCTATTACTACAGAGTGGTATGGTGCATTGTTCATTGCTATTCTCGAATTAGGAGGAATACTTTGCAGCAGAACATTGGAAGACCATTGTATGAAAATTCGGTGTTCATTTTCTCATGATAGTTGCCTTGCTTCCAGGAACACAACAGCAATAAAGAGTTTGGAATGAAGCCATGAGTGAATCCGGCATCAATTAAGATTATCCTGCTATCCTTGCCTATCGGTGCTTTGTTGTTCCTTGTGCTATGCGATCCTCCCAACACACTGCCAATGTGTGACATACATTAACCCACATCTCGTCCAGCCACACAATGTCTACAAATGAAACATTCCTCACTGTCTGCAGATATTGGCTTCTTCAGGCCACTATGTCACTTGTCTTAACAATAAATGTCTGAGACAAAAACTTTTCATACCAGAAACTGAGCTCCTTAAGACAATATGTAAGTGATGACCTACCCCGATTGAGCAGTTCTGCTTCTTTGAGGCTGAAGATAAGTTTATTTAAATTAGGGTAGTCCTTGTGCTGATAATAAGCATACATGTCTGCACACTGCATCCTGCTGGAATGCATCCACCTTGATTACTGTCTGTCATAATTTCTTTTCTTGCCTGGAGTTCCTAGTAAAGAATGACCTGGTGTTGCTTCATCACTCACATCTTCCTTTCTTTCCTTCTCTTTCCCAATTCTCAACACCGTAGAATGTTACTTGTTGCAGCTGTTCCATTCATCACTCTTGTAATGTCTAAATTTGGACCACCACTATTCCACTCAAGTTCAAAATAACTGCGCACAGAGCGTGCAAATTCGCAACCTTCTCCATGGATTGGAATTCCTCTTCCACTGCTCAATCTCTACCTACGGTGCCAGTGAACATGTTCTTGGACAACCTCTTTCATTGTTAAACTTGTGTTCAGACATACTCCACTGTTATGTTAATGCAATGCTAATAAAACAACACTTGTTTACAATATCTGACCACTGTAGAACATTTCAATGACACCACTTCACAGAGAAAGCTGATGAACATAGATGCACCTAACATGTACTATGGTACTGTTTATCAACAGCATGGCAACAGGGGTGCTTTATCACCTAAACAGCAAGCAGTTTTGTAAGGAAGCCAGCTCGCTACTGATGTTATCTTGTCAGCAACATCATGTCCGTTCTGGTGAGCCAGAAGACAAAAGTCACAACTGATTTTAAATGCACTATAGATTGTTATAATTCTGATGGACTGTTTTCCTACTTCTAGTTAGACTGAAAAGCATTCAGTGCAACAGTGACTTATGTTCGGAACCTGTGACCTAAGAATGCTGGGATTGTTTAAGTTTATTCTACAATAGTTAGATCTATTTTTTTGCGTTTATTGAATTAATTTCTGCAGCTCCTAGATGATGATCTTTTAAGAAAAATACAACAGCTGTTTCGTTGAAATATCTTGTATCTTGGTGTGAACGCAGCAGCATTTCCATTTTGTGTAACAGATATTCTTAGGTAATGATAATTATGACATTCATTACTCCTAATTGTGGCACCTGTCATGCTATTATAAACTAGAGCTACTTCGTAGGTACAATGTCTGTAACAATATTTGTGGTTGCCACATCAAGCTGCTGTTGCAATGCATCAGTACTGTTCTGTACATACAGTATGCTGGGTTCTTTTTTTGTTTAGGAATAATTTAACAAAGCAACATTTAATTGCTAGTAAAACAATTATGCTAATGTGATTAATGGATGTTTCATTATGTTTCCTTTCAAATTGTTAAATAATAACTGTACTGTGTCATACCTAATTCAATTCCTCAAGCAGAAGTAGATGAGTTAAGCACCTGAACTGAAATAGTCATAGAACAGAAACAGTACATTTCTGGATATGGATTCCAATTAAAAATATAATTTACTTGCTCTCCTCTACAAGTCCTAGAAGTTTGTAACAGGAATTTCTGAACACCCTATATTAATTGTATTCTTGACTTGTACTTTGTTGATAAATTTGTCATGCTACATCAGGTTATCCTGAATATTGTGTGTACCTTCTTGTTCTCGCACCCGGGTCCGATTCCCAAGAGGGTCAGGGATTTTCCCTGCCTCAAGATGACTGGGTGTTGTTGTGTTGTCTTCATCATCATCATTCATCCTCATTACAGTCAGAAGAAGGTAATGGCAAACCACCTCCGCTAGGACCTTGCCTAGTACGGCGGTGCGGGTTTCCCGCATCGCCCCCTATGCTCCTCGGAGTATGGGACATCATCATCATCATCATCTTCTTCTTCTTCTTCTTCTTCTTCTTGATGGTCCTGCTCAGTACTGAGTTGTTTAGAATGTGTTTGTGGAAGGGATTATTACTTTTGGAACATTTTGTAACACTTCTGTTCATTTTTTCGCACTGTATATGAGATACCACCCTATTTATGTTTGATCTGATGAATGGTATTGCTAGTTCTTTAATATGGTGCAGTACAGTAGGACCTTTGTATTTACAGTCTTTACATTTCCATTTCAGAGCTAAGTTCTAGTCATTTTTTACTGGGGGATCCACTTTCCCAAAGTGAAAATATACATGTAATTTTGGATTTTACAGTTATACATTTGTTACAAATTTCGACTACCAAAGCAGTATTTTTAAGCAACACTCTCTCTACTTCCTTTGTTTGCTACACACAGCTATGTTGTTTAAGTAACACTTTATATTTTGGGAAAATGACCTCATTTCTTGTCAGAGTAATGATCTCTGCAATGTGAACTTTGTTTGTCAGTCTCTGGCTTAAAACATTTAGTTTATTTTCATTTTCTTAGTCTTATCACATGGGCAGGTGGCATGTCGTTGCTGGTCACTGTATCCAATTTCATACTAGAATTAGGAATATGTTTTTTTTTTTCTCCTTTCTTATGTTTACTTGTTACTTTCATACGCACCTTAGTATTTATTCAGTGTGTCTTTATGTGTGGCTTAGCTGTAGGAGGGACAATCTGCTACATTAGGGGCTATACATGTAGGCATATTTCCGTTTTGGGTTGTTTGGCAGTATCTCATCATGTATGGTCCACTCACTCCCACTGCAATTTTACCATCATGATCCGACATGTTGCATCACCCCTTATTTGATTATATTCTCAACAAAGTTGCTCCATCACATTTGTCATCTGTCCAAGTCACCGAGTGGGGAATCTAGTGCGAGGACCACTGCGAGAACTTGTTGCAAGCCTCATCTGAGCGGCAGAACTCTTGGAATCTAGCAGATATGCAATCATGGTTCATCCTTAATGCAATACATGACGGGACAGGAACGATGACATTCGGCTATTTCTTGATTGAAGCAATATGGCCACACAACCTGTGGGAGTGCCAATTCGATTCAATTCGATGGAAATATGCCACTGTTGCCCTCAGCAACTGACTAATTAGGCAGGAGCGCAAATAGCCTCGCCTTGTTTGCGAGCTCTACCGATATTATTATTGTTTTATTCCTGTTCACAACACAGTTGCACTGGGACATGGGATTCATTTGGGACACTACAATGGCACATTGAGAAAGCTGCATGTGCAAGTGTGGTCGTTGTGCAAGTTACATTTTAGACAGAAATTCCCCATGCCATGACCCTTAACTATGACCTGTTCCATGCAACATATTCCACACAATACTTATTCCATGGTGGGTCTGCTATTCTTTACAGCATTTTTGGATCTACACAGTCTCAAAATGGCTCTGAGCACTATGGGACTTAACATCTGTGGTCATCAGTCCCCTAGAACTTAGAACTACTTAAACCTAACTAACCTAAGGACATCACACACATCCATGCCTGAGGCAGGATTCGAACCTGCGACCGTAGCAGTCGCGCGGTTCCGGACTGAGCGCCTTAACCGCGAGACCACCGCGGCCGGCTCACACTGTCTCATTTGGCATTATAAGTTTAAGGTCTGCAATTTTTGACAGCAGCACAGCTGTAAGTGGACAGCACCATTCCATGTGCTGTGCAAAAACCCCTCACGAGAGGGTGGCCTCAACAGCTGCCGCCCTGAAGTTGGCACGGGGAGCTGCTGCTACTTCACTACTGGGGGACTGAGTATGTTATGAGATGGTCATCATCAGCACTCGAGTTAACTGCCTGACACTCTCTATATCCACTAAGCGCATTTCTGTGTTGCCTAATCAATTGATCCACACATTTCGGCGACAGCCACGAGGGAAACAAAAACGATTAACAGCATGTTAGTATAAGTGCATGGTTACATTAACACTTAAGGCATGATGATGCTATTACAGTCCACTGTACATCATTTGGTGGAGGGTTGACGTAATTTCCATACATAGTAAGCACCAGGATTCTCACAGGAAGGGTGACACACTGACCTGGTTCCAGCCTCGCCCTGGGAAGCTTGCTGTTGCCACAGCCCTCTATGAGAGCCTGTCAACGCGGAGGGACACATGGCATGCAGTGGGGTGCACAACCTTTTTGTGGCTACCGATCCACAGCCTCTGATGTCCCAACTTCATTGAAGACCATGAAAGGCAGATGCACAATGCAGGGAAAGCTTTTTCCGTTAAACTGTGTGCACGCCACGACAGATGTCAAGTTGACAGTACCCCAAATGGCCAACAGTCCAATGGCCCCATCCACATCGCTGCACAGGCCAAGCCACACCAAACAAGCACAATGTCAGACATCCATGTGCTGTCCAATTGGCTTCTCGTGCTCCCTTTATGAGCTTGATCAAGGAAATCACCTGACCGCACCTCTCCACCATCCTCTCTCTCTCGCCATGCTCTGAACCTGCCCCATGCCTGGACACACCACACATCAAAACACTGTCGTGTGACCAACCATGTTTGTGTTGAGGCTTGCATATGACATTGTATCAGTGACACCAAGGTATGGGAAAATACTCCACTGTTCACCACAACCATAATATAACTTATTTGTGTCAAGTTTTTCAATTGCACATAGCTGTATATGTTCTCTTTCAATTTTCCTCTATTTTCACATATTTATTTTTTCCCTATATTGTTCGTCTAAGTTTTATTCGTACATTTTACATCTTTTCCTACATTATTAGTGGTTATGTAATTTCATACAATTAGAGCCCATGATTTCACATTTAAGGGACACTTTTGTACATTTTATTTTACACATTATTTAAATAATTTCAAGCATAACATAACTTTGTTACAAGTTTATTTAAATGTCCACAGACTGCACTTATATTGTAATACACTCTTATTTCTTTCGTGTATGTGATACTATAGACAGTACTTCACTGACAGATATTTGATCAACCTAAAATTACATTTTTGTACATTTCTTATGCTCATTTGTGAATCTGCTGTTTTCACTATACAATGAAGTTCAGCTAGTTACTAGAAAAACTATGATACACAAAACATAAATTACCTAGAAAAACAACATAATGTAGAATGCCATACACCTTCTTTATCATAAGTCTAGGAACATTTTTGTATGCCGGAATCTGTCATCTCTTGTATTATTACAATTATAATTTTCTTATGCAGAACATTTGTCAGGACTTTGATCCACTTGTGCCGACTGGCCAACATTCAGGGGCACATTTGCCTACTTATTAAGACTCATTTCAATTTCAATGTACATGTTTGTGGTTTGACTATGTATGTTCACTCAATACTGTGACAGTTGGCAGATTTATGTGGATGTTTTACACAACAATTTCAGTATGTTTATCAGTGGTTACATCTAGTCATACTTTAGATTTTTATTTGCTTAGTGACATACCACTCACTAATTTTCAACTGTGCACACACTGCACAAAAATCTGGTGTAAAGCAGGGGGTAATGCAAGGTGGCAACCGATTTGGCCCCTCCACAATGAGTGCAAGACCCACATCACTTGCTCACCTTACATTTTTAATACACAGCTACGTGCTTTGCATATGGTTTTGCAGAATCATTCTGAATATTTCTGTATCTCCACATGGGGGCAACCAAGCAGGGCAAGAGGAGAGTAAATGTAGTATTTCACACAAATAGTAAATTTTGAAGCAGATGAAAATAATTCAGTTAGCTTCAGTTTCTGTGAGCAGACCCACAACACGCCCTGTGTGGTGAAACTGGTGAATGGCTGAGTCGGGACGACTTATAGTGGTCTCCACGGGCAGCGCGAGAGAAAGGCAGCAGACACGCTGTCCTCGGTGTGCAGCAGCCTTTGTACAGAACGGGATGGGGTAGTGCCCTCATCCCACGCCTGCGAATTCTCCACTACATAGAAAGCTGGCCCACACTCAGTTTTTTGCGACCAAGGTCCCGATTAACACAAAAGATGGTCTGGTGCCACTACAGGCCATGCTGGAGAGATGCACTCGTTGTAAGCCCCCCCCCCCCCCCCCCCCTGCTCTTGGCATGGGACTCTGCAGAAACATTCCAATGGACCCATTAGCAATGCAGAAGCCTCGAGAACGTTTCAACTTAAAATGCCTCCCAGAAGCCGAAATTGCGTGACATGGGGCGATGATTCCCGTGCACATAATGGTTAGAGGGAAGACGGGATTGGCAGAAATTTTGTTGCAAGGAGGTGACTGGGCAGCTGCCAGTGCAGAGTAGGAGTCACTGAGGCTATTCTCGATCTGAGAAGAAATGATTTGTGTTCTGACTGCTTTAGTGAGCAGTCATAGTACTCTGTATTATTTGCTACGGAGTACGGAGACAGTAGTTTTACCTAGGAACACGCTGTTTACCATGATCACGCAATGTTGCAGTTGCAGCTTCGTCAGTCATCTACATACCAACCCATCGAGCAATGCAGGCAGTCAACGGCAATACATGGTACACCTGTAGTTATAGTGGTAAATATATGCTGCACAGGCGTACTTTGATCAGCCTTGCTCCGTATTGCTAGAGCAACAGAACTCATGACATTTGATTACCAATTCACACCATTTGTGATCACCTCTTGATAGACTTGTGATGGGTTGCACACAGAATTTTGTGCAGTACATCTGGATAGGAAGAGTGCCAGTCATCACAGAAGCTATTTCAAATTTTACTGTGTATATTTTAACTTTTCCCTTCTTACCATTAAGGGAAAACTTTTGACAACAATCTAATTAATTTGTCTCTGCTGAAGTGAATAAACTCAATAATTATTCTGGTACCCACAACACTTATCTGTCCAGAATATCCATTCCTTGGCTCCTACCAATCATTAATTTTAAAAGACAAAAGATTTACATAATCTTATATGAGGAAACTAGTCACACTCAAGTTGTAACTTTCTTGTGACGACTCGGTAACCAGTTCCCATACCCACTGAGACCAAACTTCTTGTGTGGCACAGTCACTCCACAGATGTGATTAGTCTTTGTGGACTGGCTATTTGATGTACAGCTTCAATTCTTTTTTGCTCTCAGAGACAATGTTTCTGGCAGTAGCTACCACAGATAGATGCTTACAGAAAGTACATGTAATAGGCAAAAAGAAGATACAGTTACTTGGTGCAGCATCAATGTTAACAGCCAGCAAATATGAAGGAACATACCCTCCAGAGATAAGCAATCTTGTGTGTATTTGTAGTAATCTCTATACAAGTATTCCTACAATCAAGGCATCAAAAAGCATTGCCAATACACTTAGCTTTCAGTAATTTGTGTGTTTCATTCACATAACAAACACGACAACTAAAGAACTTGTTTACCTCATTCTGCAATTTTCAAAACGCATAACTTATATAAATTCAAAGTTTTAATTTTATTTTTATGAAAACACTTTTGTAACAACTCTAAATTACAAATGTAATTGTTAAATTGTTATATAAGCAGCCTGTCTCAGTCTTGTACCAGTTTTTGAAGGTTGATTTTGTTTAATTCACGAATGTACCAGATGATTTCACTGAAACATGTCGAGTTGTTCATAAAATAGTTAGTCTGCTTACAAAGTAATACGTCTTGAGACGCTTGGATGAAGCGTCTCAGGCACCAACTTTTATTAAACGACTAATGGATTTCAGAATACCAGATTTACACCTCCCATTCCAGATCAACTGCATCCTTGAAGTTAAGTAAATGTGGCAATGTTCACATTTCAAGCTGTCCATACTAGTCTAACCTGGGCAATCCTCTACATCTCTGCATAACTACTGCAGTCTATATCCATTTGAATCTGATAACTGTATTCATATGTCGATTTCCCCCTAGAATTTCTACAGTCATACTTTCTTTCATTACAAAACTGATAATGCCTTGTGACTTCAAGACCTGTCCTATCAACTGATCCTTTCTTTTAGTGAAGCTGCGTCTATATTTTTTTTACAGGACATAATATTTGCCATTGATTATAGGAATTGTTTATTCCACAACTGCAATTTCGCCCTTTGGGCCATTTTCAAGAGGTACTTAAAAAATTTTTGCTTCAGCACATGTCAGACTTTAAAATCCTCTGACATGCATGCATGTCCTCATCAAAAATAGGCCTTTTCAATGTAGAAATACAGTAACATCAGACAAGTGTGAAGCTCTGTACAACATATGTTAATTACTTGAAACATTACCAATGTTAACATAATGAGCTGAAGTAAAATATTTTGCAGTACCACTTGAAAATGGCCCAAAGGCCAAAATTGCAGTTGTGGAACGAATAATTTCTACAGTCAATGGTGAGTATGGCATCCTCTAAAAAATTCTACATGACTGTGAACCCCGAACACGAAAAATTAATCAGCTGTGCTGTGTTCCTGTTGTGATCTCCAGTCTGAAAACGAATAACTACTGCAACTTACATCCTTCTGAAACTGTTTACTCTTCGTCTCCCTCTACAATTTTTAGCCCCCACACTTCCCTCCAATACTAAATTGGTGATCCCTTGTGGCTCAGAATGTGCTGTATCAATCAATCCCTTCTTCTAGTCATATGGTGCCACAAATTTCTTTTCTCCCCAATTATATTCAATATTTCCTCATTAGTTATGTGATCTTCTCACCTTATCTTCAGCATTCTTCTGTAGCACCACATTTCAAAGGCTTCTATTCTCTTCTTGTCTAAACTGTTTATTACCCGTGTTTCACTTCCATACATAGCTACACTCAATGGAAATACATTCAGAAAAGACTTTGGCTTATATTTGATACTAACAAATTTCTTTTCTTCAGAAACACCTTTCTTGTCATTGCCAGTCTACATTTTATATCTTCTCTACTGCAGCCATTATCAGTTTTTTTGCTGCCCAAATAACAAAACTCATCTACTACCTGTCTTTTTTTTATTATTTTTTTTTTATTTACACGTCTTGATCCGTAGGACCAAATCGAGGAGCAAATCTCCAATGTCATGGAACAAGTCAGTAAGTGATATTACAACATAAAAGTAATAACAGATAAAATAAAATGTTTCTGAACCATAAAAAGTCAAGCCACAAGTTTCAGTAAATGCAATCAACAATATAACATAAGAATAAGCTTAATTTCTCAAGGAACTCCTCAACAGAATAGAAGGAGTGACCCGAGGCAGGGGAGGGGGGTCTTCAGTTCCGATTTGAAAGTGCGTGGATTACTACTAAGATTTTTGAATTCTTGTGGTAGCTTATTGAAAATGGATGCACACCTTTCTGCACAAGAGATAAGAAAATGCAATCCAAATGCAGATTGGATTTCTGCCAAATATTAAGTGAGTGAAAGATGCTAATTCTTGGGAATAAGCTGATACTATTAACAAGAAATGACAGAAAAGAATATGTATATTGAGAGGCCAATGTCAAAGTACCACGACTGGTGAACAGGGTTCGACAAGAGGTTCGCGAACTTGCACCATTTATTGCCCAAACTGCCCGTTTCTGAGCCAAAAATATCCTTTTAGAATGGGAAGAGTTACCCCAAAATATAATACCACACAACGTAAGCGAATGAAAATAAGCAAAGTAGACCAATTTTCGTGTCAAACGATCACTTACTTCAGATACCGTTCGAATGGTGAAAATGGCAGCATTAAGTCTTTGAACAAGACCCTGTAAGTGTGCTCTCCACAACAGTTTACTATCTATCTGAACACCTGCAAGAGTAGTTTGAAAAGTTCTCGGAATCACCACGAGAGGTCAGTGCTAGTGCAATTAGTTGTTCACGTGATATTCATTGGACTGTTGCCTGTAAACACGTGCCACATCAGTGCTCTTGGAAGAGAGCTGTGGCGGAGACGTGGCTCTGTTGTTGCTCCCGTGTAGAGATTTGCGAAGATGGAAAAAAATTGAGATGCGAGCAATGATTAAGTATTTCGTAAAGAAAAGTATGAAAGTGTAGGACGCTCATGCTGTTTCCAGAATACACTGGGGGACTCTGCTCCTTCATATTCAACTGTTGCCAAGTGGACAAATGAATTTAAATTTGGTCCGGAGAGCTTAGACGATGATCCACGCAGTGGATGGCCAAGATGTGTCACTACTCCAGAAATCATTGCAAAAGTGCACAAAATGGTCATGGAGGATCGCTGATTGAAAATGTGTGAAATTGTTCACGCTTGCCAGATTTCATATGAAAGGCTATATCACATTTTAACTGAAGAATTAGAAATGAAAAAATTATCTGCAAGATGGGTGCTGCTACTCTTGACGCTGGATCAAAAACGCAAGCCATTGCCATGGCAAAATTACATGTACTAAGGTATGAATTATTGCCACACCCACCTTATTCACCTGATATGGCTCCGTCAGACTTCCATCTCTTCCCAAAACTGAAAATTTTTCTTGGTGGTCGAAGATTCACTTCAAAGGAAGAATTAATAGCCGGAGTTGACAACTATTTATCAGACCTGGAGGAAAATCATTTTCGAGATGGGATCAAGGCATTGGAACATCATTGTACCATGTGCATTAATATACAAGGAGACTACACTGGATGCAAGTACTTTTTTTTTTCTATTCCGTTCCGAGAACTCGTGCATTAATATACAAGGAGACTACACTGGATGTAAGTACTTTTTTTTCTATTCCGTTCCGAGAACTCGTGCATTAATATACAAGGAGACTACACTGGATGTAAGTACTTTTTTTTCTATTCCGTTCTGAGAACTTTTCAAACCACCCTTGTAGAAATTTGAATTGTTCAGTTTCACTGATCATATGCCCATTCTGTGTCCTTAATCTAATTACCTTAGCATCATCTGATTTAATTTGACTACTTTCCATTATCCTTGTTTTGCTTTTGTTGATGTTCACCCCATATCCTTCTTTCAAGACACTGTCCATTCCATTCTAATGCTCTTCCAAATCCTTTGCTGTCTCTGACAGAATTACAGAGTCATCGGCGAACCTCAAAGTTTTTATTTCTTCTCCTTGAAATTTGATTCCTACTCCAAATTTTTCTTTTGTTTCCTTTACTGCTTGCTCAGTGCACAGAATGAATAACATCAGTGCTAGGCTATAACTCTGCCTCACTCCCTTCTCAACCAACGCTTTCCCTTTCATGCCCCTCGATTCTTATAACTGCCATCTGGTTTCTGTACAAGTTGTAAATAGCCTTTTGCTCCCTATATTTTATCCCTGCTACCTTCAAAATTTCAAAAAGAGTATTCCAGCCAACATGGTCAAAAGCCTTTCTTTAATCTATCTTCCAAGACAATCTGTACGGTCAGCATTGCCTTGCATGTTCAATATTTCTCTGGAACCCAAACTGATTCTCCCTGAGGTCAGTTTCTACCAGTTTTTCCATTCTTCTGTAAGAAATCTGTGCTAATATTTTGCAAATACAACTTATTAAACTGGCAATTCAGTAATATTCACAGCTATTGGCACCAGCTTCCTTTGGAACTGGAATTATTATATTCTTTAAGAAGGTATTTCGCCTCTCTCATACATCTTGTTCACCAGGTGGAAGAGTTTTGCCATGGCTGGCTCTCCCAAGGCTGTTAGTAGTTCTGACAGAATGTCATCTACCCCATGAGCCTTGTTGTGGCTTAGGTCTTTCAGTGCTCTGTCAAATTCTTCTCAGTCTCTTATCTCCCGTCTAATCTTCATCTATGCCTTCTTCCATTTCTATAATAAGCCTTCAAGTTCATCTCCCTTCTATAGATCCTCTATATACTTCTTCCAGCTGTCAGCTTTCCTTTCTTTGCTTAGAACTGGTTTTCCATCTCAGTTCTTGATATTCACACGGCTGCTGCTCTTTTTTCCAAAGGTCCCTTTACTTTTCCTGTACATGATACAATCTTTTCCCTACTGAAATATGCTTCTAAATCCTTACATTTGTCCTAGTCATTCCTTCTTAGCCATTTTGCACTGCCTGCCACACTCATTGTTTTAGATGTCTGTATTGTCTTTTGTCTTCTTCATTTGCTGCATTTTTATATTTTCTCCTTTCATCAATTAAATTGCCTTACATTTCTTTTTTCCTCAATTCAGTTCAGTACTTCACCATTTGTAGCTCGATTTACTCATCTAATATTTAGCACTCGTCTATTGCATCACATTTCAAATATTTCTATTCTCTTCTTGTCTACACAGTCGATTGCCTACATTTCACTTCCATACAAGGCTACACACCAGACAAATAATTCCAGAAAAAATCTCTCAACACGTTTTTAGATGTTAACAATTTCATCTTTCTGAGAAATACTTTTGTTGCTGCTGCCAGCCTGAATTTTATATCTTCTCTACTTTGGCCATTATCAGTTATTTTGAAATATTAAAACGCTTCTACTAATTGTTGTGCCTCATTTCTTAATCTAAGTCCCTCAGCAACACTTGATTTAATTCGATAACATTCCATTAAATTTCTTCTTTCGTTGATGTTCATCTTACACTCTCTTTTCACTACACTCTCCATCCTGTTCAACTGCTCTTCCAAAATCATTGCCATCTCTGAAAGAATTGCAACATCAAAGTTTTTATTTCTTCTTCCTGAACTTCAATTCCCTTTCCAAATTTCCCTCACAGTTTTCTCAGTCTACAGACTGATTGACATCAACAACTGGGGACAACCCAATCTTACTCCCTTCTCAACTAAAGCTTCCCTTTCACATGTTTGAACTCATAACTGCATTCTGGTTATAAATAGCCTTTTGCTTCCTGCATTTTATCCCTGCTAACTTCATAATTTCAAAGAATATATTCTAGTGAATACTATCGAAAGCTCTCTCTAAATGTACAAATGCTATAAAAGCAGGTTTTCCTTTTTTTAACTTAAGCATCTACGATAAGTAATGTTAGTATTGACTTGCATGTTTCTAAGTTGCTCCTGGACCCAGACTGATCCACAAGGTGTGGATCTACAAGTTTTTCATTTCTTTTGTAAGTAATTCGTGCCCATATTTTTCAACCATGACTTACTGAACTATTGGTTCAATAACATTCATGCCTGCCCTCTTTGGCATTGGAATTACTACAGTATTCTTGAAATCTGAGGGTATTTCACCCAACTTACATGTCTTGCACATCAGGTGGAATAATTTTATCTTGGTTGACTCTCCCAAGGATTCCAATAATCCTGAAGGAATCTTGTCAGCTCCTTGGGCCATGACTTACACCTTTTAGTTCTTAGTTGAATTATTCTCATAATATCATACCTCCCACTTCATCTCCAGATACTTCCTCTTCTCTTTCCATAACACTATCTCTTCTCTTTCTATAATATTTTCAAATTCATTTTCCCTGTGTAGACCCTCTATATATTCCTTCTATCTTTCTCTTGTTTGCTTAGTATTGGCTCGTCATCTGAGCTCTTGATATTCATTTCTCTTTCCACAAAAGATCTCTGTAAGTAGTCATACTGGCAGCATCTGCCTTTCCCCTAGTAATCAGTAACATCATGAAAAGGACATATTGCTACTCACCGTAAAGATGACACGTTGAGTTGCAGACAGGCACAATGAAAAGACTGTCACATATTGAACTTTCGGCAAAAAGGCTTCTTCAGAAATGGCAACCCCCCTACCCACACACATAATCATCACACCATTATAGGCATTTACTCCTTGATGAGTATGAAACATTTTTTTTTTGTAGTGGAGCCACAGATTCTCCGACAGTAATGGCATACACAGTTGGTGTTGCCCGAATGGAGTAACAGGTTTGTTCCTCTCGAGAGCTCTCGTTCTCTTCTGCAATTTCTCTTCCTATTCTCCTGCAATTGTCTCTGCTTTTAGAAATCAAGCATTCCTTGGTGAACAATCTGTTGGCATTTGGATCTATCTAGAACTGCAGTTTCCCAATCATTTGTGTTTATTTGACATTTTGTCATATTTGACTTGAGGACATCTTTATATCAAGTTGTTTGCCTTCTTTGATTGCGTTGGCCATTTCTCAATTGGGAGAACATGATTTGCCTAGGGAGCCGTGAGTCTGGCATGCGCATGGTACGACCAGCCCAGCGAAGCTGGTGTATGACAATTTTTTGCTTCAATGTTAGTAGAGGTTGTTTCTTTCAAAATACTGTTGTTTGTTCACCGATCCTGCCACTTTACTTTCAATATTCTCCTTAGGCAGCATTGGTGGTATTATTCTAAGGACTTTAAGTGACACCTGTAGGTGGCCCAGGTTTCATATCCATAAAGAACTGTAGGCATGATAATGGCATTGTAGACTGTAAGCTTAGTTTTAACTCTCAAATTATGATTATCAAACATTCTTTTCAAAAGACAACCAGATGCACACTTTGGTTAGTGTTAAATTTCTGCATTTGTGTTTGAATTTGCTGAAAGATGGCTCCCCAGGTATGGAAAATACTCTACAATCTCTAGAGGTGTTCCATCAACTGTGATAATGGGAGCTGCTGCAGTGGAATTTGGGACTGGCCGATAGAGGACTTTCGTTTTGTCTGTGTTAAGCTCTAGATCAACGGATTTGTATGCCAGACTGAATTCATTTAGGGTAGTTTGTAGATCAAGCACATGTCATGCATACATGACTGCTACATCTGGCCAAGCCGGCTAGAATGCGATGATATCATGATGAGGGGAAGCAGCAATCCAGAGTGAGATTGGGAAGGCAGAGGGATAGCAGGATACGTGTGTGTGTGTGGGGTGGGGGATTGTGCTGCCGAGTGGAGCTGCAGGGAATAGATAGTATCAGGACAAGGGCACCTGACGCAGCACTGGGAGGCAACGGGAGAGGGGTGGGTGGCAAATGGGGAGTGGAAAAGGAGGGAAGCAGAGAATGCCAAAAGACAGTGGGAGCACTGGTAGAGAGTGGCACAGAATGAGGGAATGTGAATTGTGAAGAGTTGTTACGACAGAAGGAGCGGAAACTGTTGGGAGGACGATGTGGGGACAGTTGATTAACGTACGTTGTTGAGGCCAGGAGGATTTCGGGGGGGGGGGGGGGGGGGGAATGTGTTGTAAGGATGACTCCCATTTGTGCAGCTCAGAAAAGCTGGCCTTGGAAAGGAGGATCCAGATAACCCCGGTTGTGAAGCAGCCTCTGAAATCAAACTTATGTTCAGCTGGATGTTGTGTGACAGGGTGATCCACCTTGCTCTTGGCCACAGTTTGGCAATGGTGATTCATCCTGGTGGACAGCTGGTTGATAGTCACACCAATATAAAAAGCTGTGCAAGGACTGCAGCAAAGCTAGTATATGATATGGCTGCTTTCACATGTGGCCTGGCCTGTGATGGGATAGGACAAACCAGTGACATGAACGGAACAGCTAGTGCTGGGTGTGTGGAGTGGACAAGTCTTGCACCTGTGTCTTCCACAGGGGTATAACCTTGTGGCAGGGGGTTGGGATTGGGAGTGGCACAGGGATGGACTAGGCTGTTGTGGAGGTTGGGCAGGTAACAGACAACCACTTTAGGAGGGGGTGGGAAGGATTTTGGTCAGGATGTTCCTCATTTCAAGGTCTTATGATAGATAACAAAGCTCTGACAAAGGATATTGTTCATTGTTCCAGTCCGAGATGGTATTGGGGGACAAAGGGGGACACTCCTTTGTAGATGGTTCTTGGGGGGTGGTGGGAGTACTGGGGGTGTATGGGGATATGGCACATCTGTTTGTGGACTAGATCCTTCTGTGAAGGTCTCTGTGAGACATCCAGCATACTTACTGGACAAGGGAGTTCTTTTCACTGCCAATACATTGTCCCTCGGTGGTCAGGTTAATGTGAGGGGTTTTGTTTTAGAGTGAAAGGGATGGCAGCTGACAAAACACAGGTACTGTCGGTGGTTCAATGTGGTCTAAAGTGTTGATGGAGCCATCAGAGAAAAGGAGATCAATCTCCAGGAAGGTGGCATGCTGGGTTTAGGAGGACCAGGTGAAGCAGATGGGAGAGAAGGTGTTGAGGTTGTGAAAGAGAAGATATCATCAATGAACTTGAAGCAGACCAGGGGTTTGGGTCTTGGAAGGCTTCCTCTAAGAGAACACATAAAGAACATTGCCATATGAGGGTGCCATACAGTTGCCCATGGCTGTGCCACAGATTTGTTTGTATATGTTCCCTTCAAAGGAGAAGTAGTAGTGTGTTAGGCCGCCTTGACATGGAGCCACTAAGAGGCGCTTCTCAGGGGCACTTCTGCCGGCAGAGCATTGGTTTAAATGAGCGCCTTTAGACATTTAGCACCACCACACTTGTGTAGTGCTTAGTGGTGGTCTACTGCCACGGATGGCACAGAAGCACCACTGGGCTGCTACTGGTGGAACATTGCTTCCTGTAGTGGCCTCCACACAATGCCACTCGGCACCATTGCTGAGAGCCAAACAGCAGGTAATGCCACATGTTAACAGTCAGCTCATGATGGACTGGAATTGCTTTGCACTGTTATTTGATAGTATAGTCATGTATGTCATACTATTGGCTGGAAACAGAACTCAACACTGAAGATTACATCTGTGAAGCTGAAAAACATGCATTGTAATGTAACATGGAGTGTGAGGGATATTCAGATAAACTGCAGAAAACTTAAGTTTTCTCTGCATACTGGAAGCAAATATTATTCAGAGAAGATGACGCTGGTGCACATATTTCTTTCCACTTATGTTGGGGCTGTTGACATGTCATGTACCACACAAGTTCTCAGTGTCTTCAAATCTGTATCTGTTACTATCTCGAACAAAACGTGCAACATACAGCAAGTTCTGCAGACAGATTCAAAGCTCTGTCAAAAATTCTGCATTCTTTAGCAATAGTGCCAAAAATACACTCAATATATCTTCAAGCCCTAAAGAGACTGTATCTGAAAATGCTCTGAAAACAAATTATCTCATTATTGATACAGTAAGAAACATGACATACCAAAACCTTAATCACCAATGATTACAAGAGGAAAGAAATCACAGCCTTCACACAATTGCCTGCTTTGAGGAAATTTAGTTTCATTGTCAATTAACTTCTTATGAAGCAATCAATTCTTGAACACTGATAATTCTGACAATCTTCTATTTGCCCTAACACCAACGAACATGAGTCTATGGTGGGAACCACACATGGGCAGCAAGATGGAGAAAAAGTTTTTATTGTTGTAATAAAGCAACCCACAGTCAACTGCCTTAATGACACATACATGTTTACCATTTGTAGCCACCAAACTGTTGGGTAAATTGACTTTAATTCCTCTTCCTTCAAGAAATAGAGGCACCCAGGATTTCCTTTTCAATTACCTCTTTTGATTTTCTTGTTCAGGAAGAGAAGTAAAAGAGAAGTATCCTGCTCATCAGACGCCATGACAACCGAAGCATGGCAGAACTGGCAGATCAAAGTGAAATCAAAGGAACTGCTTCTCTTTCCAGTAGCACTACCTTGCACAGTGCAGTGTGGAGGCACAGTATGCTGCAGAGAAGCACTTCTCGGGGCCTCATGTTAAGGGGGCTTTAGGATAAAGTTGATAAGTCATGCAAGGAATGAAGTAGTGCGGTGGCAGTCTGAAAGACCATGGGAGAGGTAGTGTTCAATAGCAGTGAGACAATGGGCATGAGGGACGTAGGTGTATAGGCATGATGCTCTGAAATGACGGACATCCAGACCAAGACCCTTCCCACCCCTCATAAAGAGATGTTCTGTCACCCAACTGACCTCCACAACATCCTAGTCCATTCCTTTGCAACTCCAAATCAACCACCTTACCACAGAGATCACATGTGTGTGGAGGACCCAGATGCACTATCTTTCAATCCCTTATTTGATCTAACCTCTAAATTCCTTTCATCTTGATATGTGATAGGAGGCTTTCCCGGCGTATGTGTATTTATTGTTCTGAACTGCTTTAATTTATTTGCAACAATCCAGAATTATTTGTAGGAAACAATTTTCAATATGTGTGTGATATAAGAAACAAAAATAATTTCTTGATGAAAGGAGAAAATATAAAAATGCAGTAAATGAAACAGGCAAAAAGGAATACAAACATCTCAAAAATGAGATCGACAGGAAGTGCAAAATGGCTAAGCAGGGATGGTTAGAGGATAAATGTAAGGATGTAGAGGCTTATCTCACTAGGGGTAATGGAAATGGAAATGTCGTGTGGCTAGGGAGATAGATACTGCCTACAGGAAAATTAAAGAGACCTTTGGAGAAAAGAGAACCACTTGTATGAATATCAAGAGCTCAGATGGAAACCCAGTTCTAAGCAAAGAAGGGAAAGCAGAAAGGTGGAAGGAGTATATAGAGAGACTATACACGGGCAATGTTATAGAAAGGGAAGAGGATGTATATGAAGATGAAATGGGAGATATGATACTGCGTGAAGAATTTGATAGAGCACTGAGGAGTAGACAACATCCCATTAGAACTACTGACAGCCTTGGGAGAGCCAGTCCTGACAAAACTCTACCATCTGGTGAGCAAAATGTATGAGAAAGGCGAAATACCCTCAGACTTCAAGAATAATATAACAATTCCAATCCCTAAGGAAGCAGGTGTTGACAGATGTGAAAATTACTGAACTATCAGTTTAATAAGTCACGGCTGCAAAATACTAATGCGAATTCTTTACAGACGAATGGAAAAACTGGTAGAAGCCGACCTTGGTGAAGATCAGTTTGGATTCCGTAGAAATATGGGAACACTTGAGGCAATACTGACCCTATGACTTATCTTAAAGCTAGATTAAGAAAAGGCAAACCTACGTTTCCAGCATTTGTAGACTTGGAGAACGCTTTTGACAATGTTGACTGGAATACTCTCTTTCAAATTCTGAAGGTAGCAGGGGTAACATACAGGGAACGAAAGGCTATTTAAAATTTGTACAGAAACCATATGGCTGTTATAAGAGTCAAGGGGCATGAAAGGGAAGCAGTGGTTGGGAAGGGAGTGAGACAGGGTTGTAGTGACATTGTGATTCTGTCAGAGACAGCAAAGGACTTGGAAGAGCAGTTAAATGGAATGGATAGTTTTTTTTTTTTTTTTTTTTGGGAGCAAAACTTCTATGGTCATTAGCGCCCTGTCCGTGACTTAGGAAACAGTAAAAAACCGAAATTGAAAACCAGCAGCAATGGGAACGAAAGTCATAAAATTGGAGAAACTAAAAGCAGAAGGAAGGCTTAAAAATCCACTACAGAAAGGGGTTGGTTGTCACCAAAAAAAGCTTCAAATGACTGACGTCATGTCACTGGCGCTAATAAACTTGAGAACGCGGACGGCTGAGCGCGTGTCATCTGCTAAAATGGACGATATATCAGGCGATAGCTGTAGACGGGCGCGTAATGGAGTAAAATAGGGGCACTCAATTAAAAGGTGTCTTACCGTCCACAGCTGAGAGCAGTGGGGACAGAGTGGGGCAGGATCGCCGCTTAAAAGATGTCGATGGCTAAAAAGACAGTGACCTATCCGGAGTCTAGTTAAAATTACCTCCTCCCGACGACGCGTTCGGGAGGAAGAGGTCCAAGCACAAGGAAGAGCTTTTATGTCCCGCAATTTATTATGGGTAAGTGTCGACCAATGCGTGTGCCATAAATGAACAACACATCGACATAGAACGCTCCGTAGATCGGCAAAGGGAATCGATTGAATAGCTGGCCGAGGAAGAGAGACTGCAGCCTTGGCTGCAATATCGGCCGCCTCATTTCCACAGATACCAACGTGTCCCGGGAGCCAGAGGAACGCCACCGACATGCCCCCCAGGTGGAGCAAGCGCAGACAGTCTTGAATCCGGTGGACCAGAGGGTGCACAGGATAAAGAGCTTGGAAACTGAGGAGAGAGCTGAGAGAATCTGAGCAGATAACGTATTGTATCCGCTGATGGCGGCGGATGTAGTGGACAGCCTGGAGAACAGCGTAAAGCTCCGCAGTATAAACCGAACACTGGTCGGGAAGCCGAAAGTGATTTGGGGTGTTGCCAACAATAAGGCACTCCCTACACCTAACGATGTTTTCGAGCCGTTGGTGTAAATAAATGTGGCGTCCATCATTTGTGCACATAGAGCAGCAAATGCCCGACGATAAACAAGTGAAGGGGTACCATCCTTGGGAAATCGACAAAGGTCGCGGAGCAGGCAGATCCGGGGATGGAGCCAAGGCGGTGCTGTACCCCAAGTTGTCAAGAAGGTTTTAGGAAAGCGGAAGGAAAGAGAATGGAGCAGTTGACGGTAGCGGACTCCCGGTGGTAGTAGGGAGGAGGGGCGGCCTGCATACCCTACATCAAAGGAGGCGTCGAAAAAAATGTCATGGGCTGGATTAGCAGGCATGGAAGACAGATGGCTAGCATAACGACTCAGAAGGACTGCTCACCGATTGGACAGTGGAGGTTCGGCAGTCTCAGCATAAAGGCTTTCCACAGGGCTGGCGTAAAAAGCTCCAGACACTAAACGTAATCCACGGTGGTGGATAGAGTCGAGACGCCGAAGAATAGACGGCCGAGCAGAGGAGTAGACTATGCTTCCATAGTCCAATTTCGAGCGCACTAAGGCGCAATAGAGGCGGAGAAGGACCACTCGGTCCGCTCCCCAGGAGGTACCATTCAGGACACGCAGGGTGTTGGGGGATTGCAGACAGCGAGCCGAAAGATAGGAAACGTGGGAGGACCAGCACAGTTTTCTGTCAAACATAAGACCCAAGAATTTAGCGACGTTTGAAAACGGAAGGTTTACAGGACCTAGATGTAAGGAGGGCGGAAGAAACTCCTTACGTCGCCAAAAATTAACACAAACGGTCTTACTGGGAGAAAAACGGAAGCCGGTTTCGATGCTCCAAGAGTGGAGGCGATCGAGACATCCTTGAAGACGTTGTTCAAGAAGGCTGGTCCGTTGAGAGCTGTAGTAGATCGCAAAATCATCCACAAAGAGGGAGCCCGAGACATCAGGAAGGAGACAATCCATAATTGGATTGATGGCAATGGCAAACAGTACAACACTCAGCATGGAGCCCTGGGGTACCCCGTTTTCTTTGGGAGAAAGTACGGGAGAGAGTAGTGTTCACCCGCACCCTAAATGTGCGCTCTCCCATAAATTCGCTTAGAAAAAGGGGCAGCCGACCTCGAAAGCCCCAAGAGAACAGTGTGCGGAGGATGCCTGTCCTCCAACAGGTATCGTATGCTCTCTCCAGATCAAAAAATATTGCTACTGTTTGGCCTTTCCAGAGAAAATTGTTCATGATGTAAGTGGAGAGAGCAACAAGATGGTCAACTGCAGAACGATGCTTTCGGAATCCACATTGGGCAGGTGTTAAAAGACTGCGGGATTCCAGCCACCACGCTAAACGGTAATTCACCATATGCTCCAAAACCTTACAGACACTACTCGTGAGAGAAATGGGGCGATAGCTAGAGGGGAGATGTTTGTCCTTTCCAGGTTTCGGAACAGGAACGACGATAGCTTCCCGCCATCGTCTGGGAAAAGTACTGTCGGTCCAAATTCGATTATAAAGGTGAAGGAGGTAACGCAGACTATGGGTTGATAAATGCAGCAACATTTGGACGTGGATACCATCTGGTCCTGGGGCGGAGGAGCGAGAAGAAGAGAGTGCATGTTGGAGTTCCCGCAAGGAGAAAACAGTATTGTAGCTTTCGCGATTTTGAGAGGAGAAAGCAAGAGGTCGCACTTCCGCTGCACGTTTCTTCGGGAGAAACGCTGGCGGGTAATTTAAAGAGCTCAAAATCTCAGCAAAGTGCTGACACAATGAGTTAGAAATTGCGACAGGGTCCACTAATGTGTCACGCGCGACAGTGAGCCCAGAGACCGGGGAGAAACTAGGCGCGCCTGAGAACCGTCGAAGCCGACTCCAAACTTCCGAGGAGGGAGTGAAGGTGTTAAATGAGCTAATAAAGAATTTCCAGCTTGCCTTCTTGCTATCGCGGATGACACGACGACAACGCGCTCGGAACTGCTTATAGCGGATACAGTTGGCCAAAGTAGGATGGTGGCGGAAAACGCGGAGAGCACGTCGCCGCTCACGTATTGCATCACGGCATGCCTCGTTCCACCAAGGAACTGGGGGGCGCCGGGGCAATTCGGAGGTGCGTGGTATTGAACGGTCCGCAGCTGTAAGAATAACGTCGATAATATGTGTGACCTCATCGTCGACGCTGGGAAAGTGACGGTCATCGAATGTCACTAGAGACGAAAAAAGTGTCCAATCGGCTTGGGCAAACTTCCAGCGTCGCGGGCGCATGTAGGGCAGTTGAGGCTGCAGGCTAAGGATATATGGAAAGTGGTCACTCGAGTGTGTATCATCAAGGGCGAACCATTCGAAGTGCCGAGCTAGCCGAACAGTAACGACCGCAAGGTCCAAATGAGATAAATTTGTCGTGGAGGCAGACAAAAATGTAGGGACCCCAGTGTTGAGGCAAACTAGATCTGCTTGGTGGAAGACGTCTAGCAATAGTGAGCCACGTGGACAAGGATGTGGAGATCCCCAAAGCGGGTGGTGGGCATTGAAGTCCCCAACCAGCAAATATGGGGGTGGAAGCTGACCAAGAAGATGAAGGAGATCAGCTCGTGCCATTGGTGTGGACGATGGAATGTATACAGTACAAAGAGAGAACGTGTATCCGGAAAGGGAAAGACGGACGGCGACAGCTTGGAAGGAAGTGTTTAAATGGATTGGGTGATAATGGAGAGTTTCATGGAGAAGAATCATGAGTCCTCCATGTGCTGGAGTGCCTTCAACAGAGGGGAGATCATATCGGACGGACTGAAAATGAGGGAGAACAAAGCGGTCATGGTCGACACAGCTTTGTTTCCTGAAGACAGAAGATTACCGGCGAGTAGGATCGTAAGAGGATCGACAATTCATCCCGATTCGCTCGAATACCGCGGATATTCCAGTGGATAATGGACATAGGGTGAACAGAAAATGGAGGAATGTGACCAAGGTCGCTGTCAACTCAACGACTGCTCTGAGCTTGCGACCGACAGCATGGAATGGCATTCAGCCGAAGGCAGAAGATCCTGATCCATAGGTTGGTCAGGAGCAGCTCCTGCCACCAGCGATCAGCCGCCAGCAGTGCGCCTCGGCGACACAGAAGACGGCCGAGGGCGATTTCCGCCAGGTGGTGCTGTAGATGGGACACGCCTTGGCGGAGAAGGAGAGGAACTGGGTTTCTTTGTAGCCTTCTTGGAAGTATGATGTTTAGAGGAAGGAGGAACCGATGGTTGGGAAGTTGCCGTACGTAAAAACTCTTCACGAGTATGCTCTTTTTTCGAAGTCTTGGTGTCTGACTTTTGGGCTCGAGATTTAGCAGAACTCGACGAAGGGTGAGCCATAGAGTGGGCAGGCGAAAGAGGTGAGGTTGAACGGGCGATCTTTGTGCTGGCCGATCTGACGACCGTGACACCTTTTCCTTCACTCTGATTTCCTGGATGAGCTTTTCGTCCTTAAAAACGGAGCAATCACGAGAGGAAGCAGCGTGGTCACCCATACAGTTGACGCAGCGAGGGGATGGAGGTGGACAAGCACCCTCATGGGCATCCGTGCCACACGTAACACATTTGGCCGGATTGGAACAGGACTGGCTGGTGTGATTGAACCGCTGACACCGATAGCAACGCGTAGGGTTTGGGATGTAAGGGCGAACGGAAATTATCTCATAGCCTGCTTTGATTTTCGATGGGAGTTGAACTTTGTCAAATGTCAAGAAGACAGTGTGGGTTGGAATGATGTTCGTGTCAACCCTTTTCATAACTCTATGAACAGCCGTTACGCCCTGGCCAGACATGTAGTGCTGAATTTCTTCGTCAGACAATCCATCGAGGGAGCGTGTATAAACGACTCCACGCAAGGAATTTAAAGTACGGTGCGGTTCCACCCGGACAGGGAAGGTGTGTAGTAGTGAGGTACGCAGCAATTTTTGTGCCTGGAGGGCACTGACTGTTTCTAACAACAGGGTGCCATTTCATAATCTGGAACAAGACTTTACAGGACCTGCAATTGCGTCGACACCTTTCTGAATAATGAAAGGGTTGACCGTGGAGAAGTCGTGACCTTCGTCAGACCAAGAAACAACAAGGAACTGTGGCAACGATGGAAGAACTGTCTGTGGCTGGGACTCAGTGAACTTACGTTTGTGAGCAGACATAGTGGAAGGTGAGGAAACCATTGCGGAAGAATCCCCCATGATTACCGGCGTCTCCGATGGCGCGCTCCTCCCTTGTGGGGGCCCTCTTTGAGGGCACTCCCGCCTTAGGTGATTGTTCACACCTCAGGTCACACCTCCCGACAAACGGACGGAGGGACCAATCGGCACTTTCGGAAGGTATCAGCTCGGGTAATCACCCCTCCCTGGGTCTGGCCGTTACCAGGGGGTACGTACGTGTCCTACCTGTCTACCCGGGGCGGGGAATTACGCGTTACCCCGTCACCGGCTACGCATGGAAGTGCGTGGGTCGGCCTTCAGACACGCACAGGGAGGAAGAAAGAGAAATGGAAAGGAAAGAAGAGAGGTCTCAAACGCCGCAGCGGAGAAAAGGGTAAAGAGAAGAGGTAAGGAAAAGAGAAGGACAAAGGAAGGATGAAGACATACAAGCAAGGAAGGCGAAGAATGTGGTACATTTACAAGCGTCCGTCTCCGGACGTAGGCACAAACCATTCTCCCAGAGGGGGAGAAAGGGAAGGAAAGAGCCAGAGGTGAGGGGGGGGGGGGGGGGCGAAGATGGGGGATGGGGAAGGATGCGGAAAGGGAAGGTATGCAGCCCGGAAAGGAAGGAAGGCCACATTAGCTCGGGGTCCCGTGCTCGCTACGCACATATCCACAAAAGAGTTGTGGACCCCCTGGGGGGGGGGGGGGGGGGCATGGATAGTGTCTTGAAGGGAGGGTATAAGATGAACATCAACAAAAGCAAAACGATGATAATGGAATGTAGTCGAATTAAGTCGGGTGATGTTGAGGGAATTAGATTAGGAAATGAGACACTTAAAGTAGTAAAGGAGTTTTGCTATTTGGGGAGCAAAATAACTGATGATGGTCGGGAGAAGAGAGGATATAAAATGTAGACTGGCAATGGCAAGGAAAGCGTTTCTGAAGAAGAGAAATTTGTTAACATCGAGTATAGATTTAAGTGTCAGGAAGTCGTTTCTGAAAGTATTTGTATGGAGTGTAGCCATGTATGGAAGTGAGACGTGGACGATAAATAGTTTGGACAAGAAGAGAATAGAAGCTTTTGAAATGTGGTGCTACAGAAGAATGCTGAAGATTAGATGGGTAGATCACATAACTAATGAGGAGGTATTGAATAGGACTGGGGAGAAGAGGAGTTTGTGGCACAACTTGACAAGAAGAAGGGATCGGTTAGTAGGACATGTTCTGAGGCATCAAGGGATCACCAATTTAGTATAGGAGGGCAGTGTGGAGGGTAAAAATCGTAGAGGGAGACCAAGAGATGAATACACTAAACAGATTCAGAAGGATGTAGGCTGCAGTACGTCTTGGGAGATGAAGAAGCTTGCACAGGATAGAGTAGCATGGAGAGCTGCATCAAAATAGTCTTAGGACTGAAGACGACGACGACAACAACAACAACAACAACAACAACAACAACAACAACCATCTCCTAGATTAAAACTCTACTCCCAATTTCATCGGTATGTGCCTATGAAAATTAATAATGAATTAAAAGCGAAAACTTTCACAGTACAGAACTAAGTTTACTGAAAATAAAATTGTGTGTCATCCTCATGCAAGAATATCATTATTCAGTCACGGAATTTTTAAATGGTGATAAATATTTCTTTCTTGAGTAGTGTGATAAACTTTTATTGATGGCTGCAAATTAAGATTAATTTTGAGCTTTATTGGCATACTGCAAGACTATGTACCTCAATCATATTATTTAAAGTTAAACAATGGAAACTTATGGTTGTAATATCGATATAAGGAAAATCGAACAATGGAAAATCCAAGATTGAATGTAACAATATTAAGAAAAGGATAGTTCAAAAATGGTTCAAATGGTTCTGAGCACTATGCGACTTAACTTATGAGGTCATCAGTACCCTAGAACTTAGAACTAATTAAACCTAACTAACCTAAGGACATCACACACATCCATGTCCGAGGCAGGATTCGAACCTGCGACCGTAGTGGTCGCTCGGTTCCAGACTGTAGCGGCTGGATATGCACGGCCACTCCGGACGGCTAAGAAAAGGACAGTTGCTGCTCACCATATAGCATAGACGCTGAATCACAGATAGACACAACAAAAAGATTGTCACACAATAAGCTTTGGCCAACAAGGTCTTTGTCAAAACACACACAAACGCAACTCACACACACATGATCACAGTTTTTTTTTTGTGTGTGTGTGTGTGTGTGTTTGCCTGCGACTCAGGATCTCTGCTACATGGTGAGTAGCAACTATCCTTTCCTTAATATTGCTGCAATGTAAGGAAAAGGTAGATTGTTGCTTACCATAAATATGACATATTAAGGCACAATTAAAATACACTTTCACATTAGCTTTCAGTCAGAGCCTTTGTCAGGAAAGGAAACTCACATTCATTGACACAAGCCCACACACCTCACACACACAAATGCCCTCTCTGGTAGCTCGGATCAGAATACATCCGATGTGTATAACAGAAGCAATCTGGAAGGAGCAGGGAAGGAGAAGGGACAACACTGTACAGGTGTGGAGGGGAGGGGAGAGGGTGGGGGGAAGAACACTGTCTTGCACACCACACAAGGAATAGGATAGGCTGACAACGTGTACAGTGTTGGGAGGCTGTGGAGCAGGTTGGTGGGGAGCGGGGGGGCAGGGATGGGAAGAAATTGGGAGAGAAGCAAGGAAGGAGAAAGAGGGAGGGATGGGTGTGCTGGCAGTGGGTGGCACACAAAGAGGGCGGTGGGATAATAATAATGAGGTGGTGATAGGACAGAGGTGGTGGAAACCATTGGCTGGAGGGTATGGGGACAGTATGTTACAGTAGGTTGGTTGGTTTAAAGGAGGGGGGAGGGGGGGGAGGGAGAAGGAACCAAACTGCGAGGTCATCGGTCCCTTGTTCCCGGCAAAATAATTACACAAGGAAAAGAAAAGAAAGGAGACGTACAGCACAATAACAAGAGAACGGAAGAACCAGAAAAATGACAGAAGGAAACAAACACTAATATGGACAAAACAGGAAAAGAAAACCATAGAGAGAAGCAAGAAACAAGTAGAAGGGATAAAACCAAGAGAGCAGATGACCGTGGCTGGCCGACCACGAGAATAAAAAGGAAAAGCCAGCCACTCTGAGACACATTAAAACATCCATGAGACACATTAAAACATCCAGCCTAAAAGCATTAGAGTGGAGAACACAAAGGGACAAAGTACATGTGCGGAAACTTATATAGAATGATAAAACCCACCGCCACGTACAAAACATAAAACTGAATTAGCTGATGTGGAGTTGCCAGCTCAGCCAAAGGAGGCCAGCTCACCAAGATATGGGCCACTGTCAGCTGGACGCCACACCAACACTGAGGTGGGCCATCACAGTGCAGGAGGTAGCTGTGTGTAACCCAAGCGTGGCCAATGCAGAGCCAACAGAGAACCACAGAGTCCCTGCGAGAGGCCTGCATGGAGGTCTCCACACATTCGTAGTCTCCCTAATGGCACGCAGTTTGTTGTGCATACTGAGGTTATGTCATTCTGTCTCCCAAAGCCGCAAAACCTTGCGGCATAGTACTGAACGCAGGTCAGTTGCACATAAGCTGATCTCCATGAGCAGTTTCCATGTAGCCTGTTTGGCCAGCCCGTTGGAAAGTCCTTTGTCTGGTATTCAGATGTGACCTGGGGTCCAGGCAAACACCACTGAATGACTGGACCGTCCCAGGGCACAGATGGACTTCTGGATGGTTACTACTGAGGGATGACGAGGGTAGCACTGATCGATAGCTTGTAGGCTGCTCAAGGAATCAGTACACAGAAGAAACGACTCCCCAGGGCATGAACGAATGTGCTCAAGAGCACGAGATATAGACACCAGCTTGGAAGAGAAAACATTGCAGCCATCGGGCAAGGAATGCTGTTCGATATGTCCTCCATAGACATACGCGAAGCCGACGTGATCATCAGCCATCGAGCCATCAGTGTAAACCACTTCACGGCTTCAGTACATCTCAAGAATCGAGAGGAAGTGGCAGTGGTGAGCCATGGGGGTTAACTGTGTCCTTAGGGCCAAGTGAAAGGTCCAGAAGGGCCTTGGTATACATCATGGAGGTGTACGTGAATGGACCTCAAGTATAGGTTGTAAAGCAAGGACTCCAGTTCGGAAAGAAGGGAAGAACACGAACTGCAATTGGAAGCCCTGACCTGGGCCGCTGAAGCGGAAGATGAACCGCCGTGGGTGGGAAAAGGAGACGGTAATTCAGATGCACAGGAGAACTACAAACGTGTGCAATATAGCCAGTTGTGCATGCCTAACCTGCAATGGAGGCACTCTGGCCTCCTCCAGGACGCTGGTCACCTGACTCGTCTTAAAAGCTCCTGTCGCTAGGCGAATGCCACAGTGGTGCATTGGGTTGAGTAAACACAACACTGATGGCGCTGCCGAACCATACACCAGACTCCCATAGTCAAGGTGGGCTTGAACAAAGGCTCTGTAGAGCTAAATCAGCGTAGGGTGATCTGCACCCCAGTTGGTGTTGCTCAGGCACGGAGGGTATTGAGGTGCTGCCAGCACTTCCACTTAAGCTGATGAAGGCGAGGAAGCCAAGTCAATCGGGCATCGAAAACCAATCCTAGCTATCGATAGTCTCCACTACAGTGAGTGGATCGTCATTAAGGTAAAGTTCTGGTTCCGGATGAACGGTACGACGGCAGAAACTGAAAACCGTGGGCTAGAGCCCACAACTGTGCCTTGTGGATGGCTCCCTGTAGGTGCCGCTTAGCAACACCAGTACTGGTGGAGCAGTAAGAAATGCAGAAGTCATCAGCATACAGAGAAGGTGAGACGGATGGCCCTACAGCTGCTTCTAGACCATTACAGAGCCCTGCAGGACCCAATTCTCCTGGATATGGAGGGAACTACAGGAGGCACCAACTTGGACACGGAAAGTAAGAAGCGACAAGAAATTTTGGATAAAAATCGGCAGCGGGCCATAATGTGGCAAGGATATAATGTCATAAATCAAGAGAGACGGCAACCAGGTGTTGGCGTCTGGAAAAGGCTATTCGGATGGCAGACTCAAGGGACACAAGATTATCAGTGGTAGAGCAACCCTGGCAGAAGCCACCCTGACATGGAGCCAGTAGGCCACATGACTCCAGGAACCAACCCGACACGCCATACGTTCCAGCAGTTTACAAATAACGTTGGTGAGGATGATGGGCCAATAGCTATCCACATGAAGCAGGTTTTTACCAGGTTTGAGCACCGGAATGATGGTGCTCTCCCGCCATTGCGATAGAAAGATACCATTGCACCAGATCTGGTTGAAGATGATGAGGATACTAAGCTTGTAGTCCGCTGAGAGATGATTAATCATCTGGCTGTGGATCCGATCTGGCCCAGGAGCAGTGTCAGGCAATGTGCAAGGGCATTGAAGGAGCTCCCACTACGTAAATGGGGCATTATAGGATTCACTGTGGCATGCATTGAATGAGAGGACATTCCCTTTCAGCGACCATTTGAGAGTGCAAAAGGAGAGGCTCAAGCATAGTGCTCAACAATCACAATTATGTCGGTAGATGACATGCCATTTATGTTAACATCGGGAACACCTGTTGGGGTCTGGTACCCAAAAACACGTTTGATCTTTGCCCAGACTTAGGAAGGTGGCATATGCCACCCGATGGTCGAGATGTATCACGACCAACACTCCTGCTTCCGTCGTCTGATAAGTTGATAAGTTGCCGCACACAGGCACAGAGCTGTTTAAAGGCTATGAGGTGCTCCAGGGAAGGGTGCTGCTTATGCCACTGTAGAGCTCGCCAACACTCCTCAATTGCATCAGCAATTTCCGGCGACCACCAAGGGGCTGCCTTTCGCCCGGGGCACCCTAAAGAGCGAGGGATCGCATTTTCTGCCACAGAAAGGATTGTAAGGATTGTTGTAGTCACCTCCTCAACCATCACATCGATGTTCCTGTGTGGGGGAGAGTCAACAGTGACAGCAGAGGTGAATGTTTCCCAGTCTGCCTTGTTTAAAGCCCATCTGGGCAGGTGTCTGTGTGCCTGACGCCTGGGCAGTGACAGGAAGGTGGGTAAATGGTCACTACCACACATGTCGTCATGTGCTCTCCAGTGGATAGATGGGAGAAGTCCTGGGCTACAAATTGATAAATCAATGGCCGAGTAACTACCATGAGCCACACTGAAATGTGTGGCGGCCGCAGTATTTAAGAGGCAGAGGTCAAACAGTGGCAGTAGTTTCAACATCTCTGCCTCAGCAAATAAGCATGGTGCCACCCCACAAGGGTTTATGGGCATTAAAATCTCCCAAAAGTAGGAAATGTTTAGGGAGTTGATCAATCACTGCAGCTAATACATTCAGGAGTACTGCACCATCTGGATGAAGATATACATTGCAGACAGTTATTTCCTGTGTCAGCCCTATTACGATAGCCACAGCTTCAAGAAGGGTTTGAAGGCGCACAGTTTTACTACAGACTGAGTTTAGGACATAAACGCAAACTCCACCTGACACTCGATCATAGTCGCTACAGTTCCTGCAATATCCCTTATAGCCGAGGAGGGCAGGGGTCCGCATTGCCAGGAACCAGGTTTTCTTGGAGGGCAATGTAGGAAGCAGGTGTAAAGCTTAGCAGTTCTCATAGCTCAGCCAGGTGGTGGAAAAAAACACCGCAATTCCACTGGAGGATGATGTCATCGTGAGACTGGGAAGGCATGGAACATTCAATGAGGCAGTTTATGCCTCGGGGTCACCTTCTGCCACCGGCTTATTGCCTGAGCAGTCTATATCCAATGTGTCCGAGGGTCCGGCGAGATATAAGTCCTCAGTGGATGCCAGAATCTCCACATCATCTGCAGACGCAGAGCTTGTAACTAGCAGTGGTGTGGGTGCCACTTGGTCTTGGGGATCTTCTTTTGGGTTTCACTGGCTGGGAGGACTTAGTTGGTTGGTTGGTTGGTTGGTGCAGAAGAGGAGGGGAAGGTCATCAGTCCCTTGCTCCTAATAAAACACTGCCACAAGAGTAAGAATAAAACAGACAAGACATATAACACAAAACAGGAAAGAAAAGAAAAACCATAAGAACAAAGGAACGGCAATGAACACTAAAAGGAACAACAGATAGACGCTAGAAACAGAAGAGAGTAAAACAAGAAAGCAGATTACAGTGGCTGGCCGACCACAGGAATAAAAAGGAAAAGCCAGCATTAAAACCTCTACCCTAAAAGCACTATGGTGGAGGACACAGACGGACAAAGGACATGTGCTAAAACTTAGATCAAATGATAAAACCCACCCTCATGAATAAAATGAAAAACTAAATCAGCCAATGGGGTGTTGTCAGACAAAATTAGCAGCAACAAGTCCGGTAACCCAAGATTTTGTCGCTGGGCAATCAAAGTGGGACAGTGCACCAGAATATAGGACACTGTCAACCGGGCGCCGGACCAGTACTGTGGTGGGTCTTCATGGTGCAAGAGGTAACAGTGGGTTGCCCAAGTGTGCCCAATGCAGAGCCGGCAGAGGACAACTGATTCCCTGCGAGAAGCCCACATAGAGGACTTCCACACATTTGTAGTCTTCTTAATGACACGCAGTTTGTTATGCTTATTGTTATGCCATTCCGTCTCTCAAAGCCAAAAAACCCTGTGGCATAAGTCAGAATGCAGGTCAGGTTCAGAGATGCCCCTCTCCAGAAGCGGTTTCCATGTAGCCTGCTTGGCCACCCTGTCAAAGTTCGTTGCCTGAGATGCCGACATGTCATGGTGTACACACAAACACCACTGAACGCCGGGACCTGTCCAGGGCATAGATGGACGCCTGGATGGACTCCACCAAAGGATGGTGAGGGTAGCACTCGTCGACAGCTTGTAGGCTGCTCAAGCAGTCAATACACAGAAGAAACGATTCCTCGGGGCATGATCGGATGTACTGAAGTGCTCAAGATATGGCTACCAGCTCTGCAGAGAATGCACTGCAGCCATCAGGCAAGGAATTCTGTTCAATATGGCCTCTGTGGACAAAGGCGAAGCCAACATTACAATCAGCCATTGAGCCGTCGGTGTAAACCAATTCAGAACCCCGGAAAACTTCAAGAATCGAGAGGAAGTGACAGCGGAGAGCCGCAGGGTTAATGGAGTCCTTAGGGCCGCGCAAAAGGTCCAGGCGAAGCTTCGGCCTACAGTTACACCATGGAGGTGTACGTGAATGGACCTCGAGGAGAGGTGCTGAAGAGGACTCCAGTTCAGACAGAAGCGATCCCACGCAAACCGCAATTGTTAGCTCTGACCTGGGCCGCCTATGCGGGAGGTGAACCGCCGTGGTTGGGAAAAGAAGACGGTAATTAGGATGTTCAGGAGAGCTATGAATGTGTGCAACGTAACTGGCAAACAGTTGTGACCGTCTGATCTTCAATGGAGGGACTCCAGCCTCCACCAGTACGCTTGTCACCAGACTCGTTCTGAAAGCTCCTGTCACTAGTCTAACTGCTGAGGGCGCCGCTGAACCATAAATCAATTTCCAATAGTCAAGACGGGATTGAAAAAGGGCTCTGTAGAGCTGCAGCAGTGTGGAGCGATCTGTTCCCCAGTTGGTTTTGCTCAGGCACGGAGGACATTTAGGTGGTGACAACACGTCCATTTAAGCTGACGAAAATGAGGAAGCCAAGTCAAACGAGCATCGAAAACTGGACCTGAGAATCGATATGTCTCCACTACAGTGATTGGATCATCACTAAGGTGAAGTGCTGGTTCCAGATGAATGGTATGATGCTGACAGAAATGCATAACACACGTCTTCATGGCGGAAAACTGGAAACCATGGGCTAGAGCCCATGACTGCACCTTGTGGATGGCTCCCTGAGGCAACGCTCAGCAACACCAGTACTGGAGCAGCAGTATGAAATGCAGAAATCGTCTGCATACAGCAGTGGTAAGACAGAGTGCCCAACAGCTGCTGCTAGACCGTTAATGGCCACTACAAATAAAGATCACTCAGTACATTGTTTCCTTTTCCGACAAAGGCTGTGACCGAAAGCTAACGTGTAAGTGTTGTTTAGTTGCGCCTATCTGCAACTTAACATGCCAGTTTTACAGTAAGTAGCAATCTATCTTTTCCTTGTATTCTTAATCATATGACTTATATTGACATATCTCTTGTGCATTAAATCATAGATTTATGAGTATATGTAATGAGATAATAAAATTCTTATCATGATGGCTCAGTAATATCATATGTGATTTAGTGTTTATGGGGAATGATTACAGAAAAAGTACATGTTATAATTTTGCATTGTAGCCTTACGTACAGAACTGAGGACACAATCAAGGACACAAGTGAGACTGCTTCTCTATCAGTGTGAAGATCACGTCATTCTTGCAGCTGTATAATGACTGCTGAATTTGCATTTGTGGTTATCATCAACTGCCAGTAACTGCCGCCGGCTACATGCACAGTAAATTGTCCTTGGACTTGGTGTTCTTTGGATGGTGTGTGCTTTTGACTTTGGTGTTGATGTTTAAGTTGTTATTTTCTGGAATGTTTTTCCTATGCCTGGTGTAATGATACAAGCCATAATAAAAGTGCCTGATCATAATCAGTTGTAGCTTTCTGTGCGCAGTCTGGCACTATAGCTAGAAAACCCACACATTGTAGCTTTAATTATGCAACTGAGGGTACACTCAAGGACACAAGTGAGACTGTTTCTCATATTGGAGTGATGATCATGTCATTTTTAGAGCTGTATGATGACTGCTGAATGAATCATTCTGCAGAAAGTGTTACTGCAGAACTAGGGAAATCACTTACGGGAGGACATTCAAACATAGGCAAAACAGATGCATATAGGAAAAATTAACTGGTTCATATACTTTGTAACATTGACCAAGCCTTTGATTTTGTGAGTCATAACATTTTATTCAGCAAACTCAAGTCTTACGGAGTTAAATGGCGACCCTTTCTCATGGATGGCATTTTACCTTCATAAGAGAAGGCAGAGGGTCACATTGATAGACTGTGTCACAGGTATTAAATTACCCTCAGAATGAGGAAAATATGGGGGTTCCAAAGGATCATTATTCGGCCCACTCTTGTTTTTATATTAGATAAATAATCTTCCAATGACTTCTTCAAAGAATGGTTCAAAAACTATAATTTTTGCTGATGGTGCAAGCATACTAAACAAGAGTCTGAACTCAGTCATACCAGACACAGTTTTTCAAATGATAGCTGAAACAACTTATAAGTGGTTCACTCCAAACAGTTTAAATCTCTCACAAAAACTCACATTATATTATTTCAGACAAACAAAGATGATTTATTAGCGCCAGAAGAAGACACAACGAAACACCTTGTGTAAAATTTCCAGAGGTTCAATGGATAAGAAGTTAACATGGAGTCAACACACAGATAAAGTAATCAAGGAGCTGAATCTGGTATTACCCTTCTGAGGCAGTGCACTTAAAAGTAAAGAAAGTAAGAATATAATGTAAAGTAGAACTGCACATCTTGTGGAGTTCATTTTAAGGACCTTCAGTTTCTTATACTCACTTCTCAGTACATTTACTCCTTAATAGTTTTTGGTCCTAACAACAAAAATCAGTTACTGCTGAACTGTCATCTTCACAATTGCAACACTACCACCATGGATTTTGAACACACAGATCACACGAAACCCAACTTGCACTTTTCTCGCAAGGCATCTTGAAAGCCTTGGATTAGGGCAGTCAGACAGACGTAGCATTTCTCAGTTTCTGAAAAGCATTTGACTCAGTACCACAACCACAGTTATTATAAAAAGTACGATCAAATGGGGTATCAGATGACATAGGTGACTGGGTTGAGGATTTCTTGCTAGGGAGGATGCAGCAAGTTATCTTGGATGGAGAGTCATCAGCAGATGTAGAAATAACTTCAGGTGTACCCCAGGGAAGTGTGTTGAGTCCCTTGCTGTTCATGTTATATACTAACGATCTTGGGGACAATATTAACAGTAACCTCAGACTTTTCGCAGATGACAGTTATTCACAATAAAGCACAAACTGAACAAAGCTATAATGAATATTCACGCAGATCTTGGTAAGATTTCAAAGCAGTACAATGATCAGCAGCTTGCTCTAAATGTTCAAAAATGTAAATTGTGCAGTTAACAAAACCAAAAAACATAGTAACCTACGAATATAATATTAGTGAGCCAGAGTTGGAGTCTGCAAACTCATACGAGTACTTTGGGTGTAACTCTTAGTAGGGACATGAAGTGGAATGAGCATATAGGCTCAGATGTGGATAAAGTAGGTAGCACACTTCAGTTTATTGGTAGAATACTAGGAAAATGCAATTAGACTACAGAGGAGACTGCTAAAAAATAGCTTGTACAGCCTGTATTAGAATATTATGCAAGTGTGTGGGACCCGTACCAAATAAGACTAGAAGGATATATTAAACATATACAGAGAAAGACAGCACAAATAGTCACATGTTTGTTTGACATGTGGGGGAATGTCACTGAGACATTGAAATAACTGAACTGGCAGTCTCTTGAAGACAGATGGAAATTATCCTGAAAAAATATACTGACAAAGTTTCAAGAGCCTACTTTAAATGATGACTAAGAAAATACTACATCCTCCTGCACCGCACACTCAGAGTGATCATGAGGATAAGATTAGATTAATTACAGCATACACAGAGGCATTTTAACAATTGTTTTCCCCACACTTTATATGTGGATGGAATGGGAAACCCCTAATTAATTTACAGTGTGACATACACTCTGTCATGCACTTCACAGTGGATCACAGAGTGTAGATATAGAAGTAGAAAAAAATAATGTGCATTTAGATTTTGCCTCTTTACCTATGGTTCACAGTGGAGTTTCGTACTATGATTTAACCAACAACCACCTGCCTAATATAAATCAAGAAAAGGAGCTCTAGCAAATCAAAAGAAGGTTAAAAACATGCCTCCTTGGCCACTCTTTCTATAAATTACCTGAAAAATTAGATTCAAAGATGAAAAAAATCTGTTGGCTTCACAGAAAGTAACAATGTGTTGTAACAAAGTGTTGTAAGTAGAACTCTGTATTAACAGACGAAAATAATTATTTTCACTAAACGCTACCAATCTAATCAAGTAAAATTAAGCTCTAATATCTAATTTACTTACTTAATTTAGTGAGCTATGTGTGAATAGCATTAAGGAGCATAGTGATAGTTTATTGGTAACTCAATATATACACCCACTATGTTCAAAGATTAATCTTTCCATTTGGTAGTGTCAGTTTCCCTCCATCCCTAAAAATGACAGATGTTAAATCCCTGGTGCTGACTGTACAGTCTCCATGCCAGGTGGGGTAAAAGTTGCTAGTGTAGGCCTCTCACTCTTTTGCTGTTGCCTAAGCATGTCCTCGCTGAGCACATATGCTTGCTCAACCGCTCCCATGACAAATCTAGAGTCTGGTCATTGTATGCTATTTAGAGCTTATGTTAATTATGTTTAGTACTTGGAAAGGTCCCAAGCATGGTGGCTGTAACAGCAGGGCACAGCATCTATTTGCAACATCACATATACAGCATGTCACAATTTCTTTATATTGTTGTCTGAGACTGCAGACATGTGTGCAAGCAAGTTGTGTGTGTGTGTGTGTGTGTGTGTGTGTGTGTGTGTGTGTGTGTGTGTGTGTGTGTGTGTGTGTGTTGCTGACAAAGGCCTTAATGGCTGAAAGCTATGCTCTTTTTGTTGTGCCCATCGCGACTCAGCATCTCCACTTCATGGTGAGAGGCAACTTTCCTACTCTAATATTGTTACATTCAGTCCTGGATTTTCCATTGTTTCTTTCTTTATATGTAAACACTTTTGGAACCCCCGTGACGACATGCCAAGGACAGGATAGCGTGGCCCTCTGGAGCTTCGCCTGTTTTTGTGTATATGGCAGTTCCAGTTCCATAGACATCATATTTGCTGAAAAAAACTCTGATTGCAGACGCAACTCTTTCCTGTAAACCATCTCAGTGGTTGACACCCCAATGAAGTTCTAACGAGGCTAGTGGAGCAGCTGTCCAGCAACTATGGTGGTCTTTAGTGTCCTATGCCATTGCTCCACCATTCCATTGCTTGAAGGATGGTAATTCAGATAGCTCAAGCAACAAACTCAAATTATTATCCTTGGTCTTTGGTGACATGGGCAGGAATCCATAGTGGGAAATCCGTGTACTCAGGAATGCTGTTGCCCTCATCTTCAATGATATATTCCCAACACGAGTTGCTTCTGCCCAAAGTGTATATCTGTCCATGAGTGCAAAAAACAATATCCCTCCAATGGTGGGAGCAGGCCCATGAGGTCTATACGCACGTGACAGAACTGACTTGTTATCTTGGGGAAGTCTCTCACTGGCTGGCGCATTTGTCTTAATATACATATTTAAACTCAGTAGAGATGTCATAGTTGTTGGAGACTTCAATGCAAATTTCCTAACGAACTCCAGAGACAGAACAGACCTCGAGAACTTTATGTCCTCATATAATCTTGCTTCTGTTGTAAATTTTCCCATGAGAATAACTTCACGGACAAAATCATTAATTGATAATGTATTTATTGACATAACCAAGATTGATGATATAGCTGTCAGGCAAATCCTGAATGGTCTCTCTGATCATGATGGACAAAGACTCACCATTAACAATTCAAGTATTTGTGAGATTAATAGTGGTCCCAACTGGAAAATTACTAGGAAATCTACTGATGAAACTATTGAGATCTTTAAATCATGTCTCCAAAATGTAGACTGGGGTCCAGTATATAATGTAGAAAATGCCAAATCCAAATACAACCTTTTCAGTAATGAAGTGGCTCTAATATTTGAAAGTACCTTTGCAAAAAGAATATATAAAACCCATACTAAAAAATCCACCAACAAGCCTTGGATTACCACTGGAATTAGGATTTCATGCAAAAGAGAGAGAGTTGTACATTGCCTCAAAAATAAATCAGATGACCCTAACCTTTTAAATAACTATAAAAAATACTGTAAAATATTGAACAAAGTCATTCGGAAATCAAAAAGTATGTATCTGTGCTCAAAAATTAATAACTCCACTAATAAAATCAAAACTATATGGGAAGTGATACGAAATGAGACTGGTTCAAATTACCCCTAGACCCAAAATATTGCTCTTAACAATGAAGGTAAGCTAGCTCAAAATCAAGATATTGTAGCTAAAATCTTTAATGAGCACTTTTTATATGTTGCTGAGAAAACAGCATGCAAAGGCTCTTCAGAAAAGGCAATAAAAACTCTGAAAGATGGTTGGTTGGTTGTGTTGGGGAAGGAGACCAGACAGCGAGGTCATCGGTCTCATCGGATTAGGGAAGGACAGGGAAGGAAGTCGGCCGTGCCCTTTGAAAGGAACCATCCCAGCATTTGCCTGGAGCGATTTAGGGAAATCACGGAAAACCTAAATCAGGATGGCCGGACGCGGGATTGAACCGTCGTCCTCCCGAATGCGAGTCCAGTGTCTAACCACTGCGCCACCTCGCTCGGTACTCTGAAAGAACATTTCCCTTACTCTACAGACATGATAGGTATGGCCCCCATAACTGTGCAAAAAAATAGTTTCTCTAAAAAGTAAAAATTCATTGGGTGTAGGCAATATTTCCAGCAAACTGCTAGAAGCCAGTTGTAATCAACTCTCTAAAGTTCTAGCTCATATATTCAATGCCTCTCTAAATCAAGGTACCTTCCCTGACAGAATGAAGTATGTTACTGCAAAGCCCCTCTACAAAAAAGGTGATCCCACAGATGTTTCCAACTATCTTCCTGTCTCTCTTGTAACAGCATTTTCTAAAGTCTTTCAAAAATTAATATACGTCAGGACTGTCAATCACCTTGAAAAATTAGCACTAACTAGTAAACAACAATTTGGTTTCAGATCAGGTATATCTACAACTGAAGCAATTTACACACTTACAAATAACGTTTTAGAATGCCTTAACAAGAAAAAATTACCCGTTGGCATATTCTGTGATCTGACTAAGGCTTCCGACTGCGTCGATCACAGAATACTTTTAGGAAAAGCAGCCCAATATGGAATCCGTGGACCAATGGGTAACTGGCTTAGATCATATCTAGAAGACTGACAGCAAAAAATAGTATTAGGTGTTAACATTCTACAAGTAGGAGAGGTGTAGAGTCTGACTGGAGAACAGTACATCATGGAGTTCCACAAGGGTCAATTCTTGGTCCCCTCCTATTTATTATATATATTAATGACCTACCCCTGTCCTCAAACACTGCTAGCAATATCACAATGTTTGCAGATGACACAAGTATAGTGACAGCCAGCAAAACCTCCACTGACTTAGAGTTAAATGTCAACCAAGCATTTGCAAATGCTCTGAACAGGTTCACAGCAAATTCTCTAGCAATAAACCTCAGTAAAACAAATTACATGCAGTTCCAATCCAGTTACATAAGCCCAGAAGAGATTAACACTGCACACGAGAGCCAACAGTTACTGAGCGTTCAGTGCACAAAGTTCATAGGTGTTCACATAGATAACCAGCTCAACTGGGAATTCCCCATACAGCAAACACTAAAAAAGCTTAGCTCAGCAACATTTGCACATCTGAATAACCTCCAAAACTGGAGACATCAACGTGTCAAAGGCTGCATATTTTGGCTACTTCCATTCAGTAATGTGCTATGGAATAATATCTTGGGGCAACTCACCACTTTCAAAAAAAAATAATTCTGTACACCAGAAAAAAGAAGGCCGAATTTACGTGCCTCCAAGAACCTAACGTTTCAATCTTTTTAAACAGTTAGGTATATTAACAACAACCTCAGAATATCTCCTTTCACTCATGGCTTTCACACTTCTCAATTCCTCTGAATATGAAACAAATGAAGCATACCATCATTATAACACAAGCGGAAAGGTGATATGCACTCAGAACGGAAAAATCTGTCTCTGGTACAAAAAGGAGTAAAGTACACAAGTACAAAATCTTTAACACACTCCCGAGTAATATAAAGTGTCTAAAAGAAAAGAAAATGCTATTAAAAGAAAGCTAAAGGAATTCCTACTGGAAAAATGTTTCTACTCTTTAGATGAATTCTTAGCAGAAATAAATAATTTGAGTAGTAATTCAGATTATTTCCTTTGTCACTGTATCTGTATTGTTTTTTCATCACTATTTTATTTTTGTATTGTATTGTTTATTATCTCTATTATATTATTGTACTGTACCAGTTTTGAATCATTAATCTACCATGTGTAATATACCAGTATGTATTGTATTGTACGATATCTATATTGTATCTGCTTTGACTCGTTCCACATCCATGCATAATCACACCATACTGGGTCTATGGAATATGTATCTCAAATAAATAAATGTCTGCAAACTTCACATCTTTGACAACACGCCCTCGTCCAAAGGTGGCAACCTTTCTTCATACCCAGCCATACAAATTTCTCAGTCATCAGCTTGACGATGGGGTTCATGCTGGAACACACAAGGTTGTGAATGTTGTGAGAAGATGATTTTCACAGCAATTGAGGCACAGATGGCCTAGGCAGGGTCCTGGACACATCACACGAAATAAGGTCTTTCCTGCCCACAAACTACACTTGTTTGAGTTTAAGATATGCTGGTTTGCTTTGTAGCAACTGTTGTAGCTCCTCATCTGTAGTTTGCTACACTCTCCATTGGTTGTAATTTATCACATGGCAGAAATTGCACAGATCCCTGAGGAAGGGGAGGGAATCGGCCAATATGTTCTCTGCCTCTTTAATGTGCCTTATATTGATAGTAAATTGTCTGATAAAATGCAGCTGACAGAAATACTGAGAACGACCTTCTTTCATGCCTTGGAAAGTGAACATCATCAATGTATGATTGGTGCACATAATAAACGGCTGAGCTCCAACATATGGTCGGAAGGGTCGTATGACTTGATAAATGGTCAGAAATTCCAAATCATATGCAGTCCACTTGGTCTGTGCTTCCAATAGCTTTCAGGAGAAAACCCTGAAGACTTCCTGCTGCCAACTGCATTTTGACGGAGTGCTGCAGCAATAGCCAGTTGTGTGGCATCTACGACAATCGCCAACAGCACTCTGTGAACTGGGTGAGATAACAATACTGCTATTTGTAAACTAGCTCTTACCTTTTTGAAGGATTGTTGTATGGTGTGTGTCCACAGTAGGGGCTATTTACACACAGTGTAGTTACCTGCTAGTGCATACGTCAGCGGCACCTGCATCTCCACTGCCCCCAGGGCAGCTAAGGAATGATTTGTAAGGCGCTCACCACCTCCTTGAGCGAGTGGATATCATCTGCTGGTAGCACATGACTGTGAAACATCATCTGGTTTTGGCGAAGAACCCATTTTGCTTCTTTTACCACATGCCCAAATTTCTTTAACCCATCAAATACTGCTTTGAGGTGATCTTCAGGTAACTTGGCTGCCCACAAAAACATTTAAATGCCATTCGAATAACGGAAATCAGGTAGGAATATCAACAATGTAGGAAAAGATAGATGGCTACTTACCATAAAGAAGACGCATTAAGCTGGAGGCAGGCACAATTAAAAGACACTTAATACAGCTTTCGGCCACAGCCTTCATCAACAAAAGAGAAAAACATACCATTCATACACACAAGCAAGCACATCTCACAGACACACGACCGCAAACTCCAGCAACTCGGGCAATATCACTGTAGTGCGCAATATCTTACACCCTCTATTTAGAACCTCTTGCCTCATTTCAAGTTTAACTGTATCATCAGGTAAAACAACTGTGGTGCTTGCACTTCTGCCTATCATGCCCATTATCATATCACCCCTCCACGTAACTTGCGCTGTGCTCACTTGTAACCCAGCCCAGCGTAGCAGATGAAATTTCATCTACAACTGACTTGTGCACATCAGCCAGTATAAACATGCATTTGAAAACCCTGAAACCTATGTCCACTGTTGCCTCCCGTTCACGATAAGTCGTGATGGGCGAGCTGGTAGTGGCAGTTGGGTGGAGTGTTCCACAAACTGCCTCTTTACGACTTTGATTAAATGGAAGTCCACCAACGTCTGAGCAGTCAACCAGATATCACTGATTTGCGTTTCTGTCAGTCACATACAAGCAGTATGACAACGTGAGCAGGCATACTTGTTTAGATGTCTCCATGGGCACATAAGGATTGTATCAAATAACTTGGCTGGTCTTGAGTGTCACACACTGTCTGTCTTCTATTACTCCCCCATCAATGTCTGTGGATGTAATGGCTGTCCCTTCGATCATACTCTGGCGCTCTTGTGAAGCTACATAGCTTGCTGCACCTACTGCAGGCCACTGTGGTTGTTTGGTAATGTACATGGAAATGTGCATCGCATGACCTGAATGGTGAACATTTTGTGGTACCAACATACTCGACCATATAACCCAGGAGTGTACAACCTTTAAGTTTACTTGGGCCACATTGGAGGAAGAAGAAGAAGAAGAAGAAGAAGAATATTTTTGGGCTGGACATAACATACTTAACAAAAACAGTAGAAGCCAATGAGAGAATAGCATCATGGGGCTGCAATTTCAGATTTGAAATATTCAATTTTTCATAACTTTACATAAAAAGAATTTTATGGATTTTTACCAATTTCGTGATAGATGCTCACTTCTTGGGCCAGATTGGTACTTGATTTGGGCTGGACACCTCTGATCTAGCCCATTGGGACTTTACTTCTGTTGGCTGGATGAATGCTCCTCTACTTTACCTCTTCGCCCATTGTCTTGCTTGTTCGACTCCAGTGCTGACGACTCTTTTTACATTGTCACCAACTGTAATTTTACAGTGTGGAGCTGCTTCTCGAAGGATTGCCTTGGACTCTGTCATACAGGTGCAGCATCCACTGTGTTGCAGTCATTGGCTACCTGTGTTATTGCTAATCACTCACCTACCCCACTACTGCATGTACCTTGTCAGTGTCAGTGACAGAACTAATGTTGTCTGTCCCACAAGTGACTACAAACATTTTCACTGACAATGGCAGCTACATGAGTCACACATGCCAAAGTATCTCATCTGAAATTGCTGCCCCCTCCCCAATACTTTGGGGATGCCACCAGAATTTAGAAGGCTCCCTGGCACCAATACACTCAAACTGTAGGACTTGCTGCATCCATCGGTCTAAAGATTTACCCATGTGCTGGACCACCATGTCCTGCAAGTGTTTATACTGATCATAAGTAGGAGGTTTAAAATGACATCTGATACTGTATCCACCATTCGAGTGAAAAGGCTGTTAACTACCACTGAAAACTTTGTATCGCCATTTGTGATATTGTTCTGTGTAAACACTAACTCTTAATTTAACAAACCATAGTTCAGGTTTCTCCGGTAGAAGCTCTGGGCCTTGTTTTTCATCATTGGACTGGCGGCTGCATTAGATGCCGCAGTTCTTTCATCTGCCATACATACTGTTTGTCAACGCAGCTTCCTGTCATTATGTGACATGTTTTGCATTTATAGGTCCCTAATCTGTCGCTCTGGCTCTTCTTGTAAATGTGATAGTTGTTCTTTCATCCAGTCTTGTCCAGCACCATAACTTGAATTCTTCTCACTGTGCACAGTGATTGAATTTGATGTTTCCTTTTGTGCTTTCAGCGCCACCATTTATAGGTACTGCCCTCGGCGTGGCCTACAAGTACATATACTCCGCAGCATACTGAGCAATAATTATTTATTTTCTTGATTACACAAAAACTGCCACTTAACGTTGGATAAACAGAGAAATGTCAAAAATATTAAAGCAAAGAATAAACATGGAAACACAATTCAGATGGTCGGCCAAAGAATAAGTCTCTTCACTCACTGACCATAGCTGGCGCTTCTCACAATGTAACAGATTTTTGTACAGTTTTTAAGTACATTATTTTGTTCAATTTTTGTGGGTGGCATAGGGTTGTTTAGCTGTTACTGTACTCTTTACCTCTATATTTTAGGGCAACCAAAGACAGTACATTTGTATTGGCATGGACCAACTTAAATAGAATTTGTATGTTGTGTTTATGTAGGATAATGATTATTATATTTACTCTGCTAATAGTGCACCATTTTATGTTTTACCATATGAATTTCTGCAGTCTTCAGTTATCGGTAATAATTTCTATGAGAACAGTTCTTAGCAGACACTTATGTGGTGGCATGTGAATGGTTTCTTACATAAATATTAATTTATTTTGCTGCATATTCCCCTACTAACGTTGTTAAGCTACACACTTCAACAGACTCATTAGTGGAATTTCAACTACATTGTTTGTAGGATTTTTTGTTTCTGTATTAATGTATGCCCAGTTTTGGGTTTTGGATTTCTGCCTTTCTCTCGCCTACAGTGAGTCCAAGGAGGTTTTGAACATTTTATTCAATTGTATGAGTTTTCACATTACTGAGAGGGTGAGTTTCCATAACCCTTCCCACCTCCTAAACTCCACCAATCCTTTTCCTTCATCCCTCTTCCTTTCCTTCAACCCTTCCAGCTGAAGAAGCCCTGGCTCCAAACACTGGTGCATTTCCACAACATTTGTGCATTCCCTCCTGTGACCACTTGGTGGGTAGATTTTTTAGCGGCTGCATACAATTGTGCTCGAAGGTGAATAAAGCATTTGTATTTGTATCTATCCAGCTTATGTTACGGAATTCTTGGACTGGTATTGGGTATTCCTCTAAGGCTAATTAAGTTTTGGCTGAATTAATGTGTGTCCGTAATATATTTATAAATATAATAGATTTTGTGTGACTACACCCTTGCAAGGAAACTGTGTACAGATAAATTAAATAATTAATTAATTAAACAGATGGGTAGGCACATAATTAAATTTATAAATTACATTTCAACAATTTTAATGTCATATTAATTTATACCTCGACTTGTTCCATATACCTGAATTGTCTCCTCCTTGATCAGATCTACAGAACACAATGATTGAAAAATGAATGACTTAATTAATTTTCTTGTACATGGCATCTGCAACCTGTTTAATTATCTACAATATGCAGTGTCCTTACTGGTCACTTTTTCAGAATACATGTATGTTATTAATGTAGGGCATATTATCCAAGAACACTATCACCGAAACAGTAACGAGAAAGTATATAAAATACACTAGTGTTTTTGCCGCAAGATGTATATGGTGCTGTGGAGGAAGTTATAGATATGCAAAGCAGGACAGAATAATCTTCATGGTCTGCTACTCTACCATTTCAGTTTGTTATTCATTTGGACAATAAGGAATTTACAGACTGTTTCAGTTAATGAGTAACTTTTTATTCCCATAAATGGGGCCAACAAAAACTGTTTGAAGTGGTTCAGCAGGGGTTTACTTCATGACTGAGTAATTCTTTTTTGTGAAAGAATTACATGCCCATTCAGAAGCTGTCTTTGCCATGTCTGGTGTGCTTTTCAGGATTTTGACTGTGTTTTTGAAACCCATGTTTAAATTTTTGGTAGTTCATTTCTCTGTGTAAGTACTGTTGGAGATTTCACTGTTCAATTCACACATCTCATACACTTTAGGCCAATTGCAATTTGTGGCACCTGCCAATCTGTATGTGACGTAGTTGAAAACGCATCATATCCGTTAACTACTATCCTTCCTCAAGGTAAACTGTGTGTGAATACTGTAACTATTTATCAAAGCATGCGAACTATATTAGATGTCTTGACAGTCATAGTGCTGAATTTCCTCCATAACCAAAATAAACAAGTAACAGGGCTACTTGAACCTTGCACCCATACTCACTTCACTTCTTGGTTGAATCAAAGGCTCTCTTTCAATTACAATCTTTTCTCTAATCGTAGATCCTGATATGATACTGGGAAGTGATTTCATATGTGGCTTGTCTGAACCACGCTGTCATTTACTAGAATTGTACTCACCAAGAGCAATAGCAGTAATTTATTACCAAACAGGTATCGAAAATGCTAACTTCTCAAGAGAAAGTAATAACAATCAGAAACATTAACGCAAATTAAAAATTCCTGGTAGGCATATAAGAAACAGAAATGTCATGTGCACAATCAAACATATCCTTTACTGCACAGGATACCAATGAAACTTGTTTTGTCTATTGCTATCACGTTAATTTTTTATAATGTTTTCCCTTACTGGTACTACAAAGCTAGTACACTATATTTATGTATGTTCCTAACTATGGTAGAAAAAAAAATGGGCTAAGAACAAATTGCCAGAAAAATATGATGCTTCATCGTTGGCCTACGTAGGCCGACTAGTAATGGCAAGAAGATAAATATTTTTCTCCCATCTAAACTTCCAAGAATATAATAATCACTATTAAAAAATTCACAAAATGTTCCAAGTATAAAAAAACATAGCTTTTACGGGTCTGGGTGACCATCTCACTTTTTCTTTCCATTAGTAGGTTAAATAAACAATGTAAAACCTCCTCCCAGTTCTGTTCCGACATCTCTTGATATTTCCGTTATTCATTCTTACCTCACATGCGAAAAAAGTTGTAGCTGCATCCAGATAACAACAAATGCACTGATTACTTAATGTTTGTACAAACCGCCTCTTTGGAAATGCGGAATATGCTTTCCCAGTGTTCAATGGGGCTGAAAATGTCGCGTTCATTCGATGGAGATTATTGACGACACAACATCCGTTCGTTCAAATGTGGCAAAATGTTCTGCTTGCATAGTTTTGCTTGTGGCTGATAAAAATTTATTCGCTAAATAATGATTAACGTTTTCTATTTTCTGCAAGTAGTTTAAGTGGAATAAACCACTAAAGCGCCTTGTGTAGTTCCTGTCCCCCGTCAATCTAAAGGTTGATCGGGTGTTGAATCGAGCAATTTATTTAATCCACATTCACTAACATCTTATACAGGTATAAGTTTTTAATTTTACATATCAGTTATGTTACGCAAAACAATTAGAGGTAGATAATTAACTGTGTAGCTGTCAGATACGTACTGTTGTCCCTCCTATGTGGTCACGAAACGTCAAATCATGTCGGCGCCGCTTAGCAATTAATAATGTTCTCCGTTTTGGCTCATTATAATCACACGTACTGCATATTTTTAATGTTTCAGTTCCCATTTGCAAATGAAGTGGCTCGGTGGAGACAGTGGTAACGGAATGCTGAACCATACCAATGGGCATGCTTCATCTCCGCATGTAATAAGACAACAGGTTAGACCTCAGTTTGTTGTGATAGAAACTGTTCAACTATGAACCTAAAATGATTGAACTATATTGTAAGTGAATAACAACATGTATCCCCGGAGAAGGACGAACATTTGACGATTTCGTAAATAACGCTGCACGCAAATACAGAAAAATTCTCATAACACGTGATGTTATTTTGCCCTACGGAATTCTTGGGAGGTTTGCAGCAGTGTACCAAATTTTGTTATTATTGCCGCCATATTTATGTTAAGAAACATACTAAGGCAGTAACTCATCTTAAGTGGTTCCTTGGGGAATCTTAGTTCCTGCTTGTGGTAACTTACTGCCCAGTTGCTTAAACTGAACATACATTCGCTTAGGGCTACTATTTCATGTTAGCTTAATGATCTGTGGTTATTGACCATCATCAGTGTTGCATGTATTATGGATTTTATGTTGTGAAATGTATGAGAAATTCACCATACTGTTTCAGATTAAAAAGGAGGCTAACAGGAAGCAAATCATATATTATAAGTAAAAATATTGACTGTTGTAACCCTTGCTTGACATTGCCTACAAAGGGTTTCAACATATTTGACATTGACAGTAATGTTTGGTGAACGTAATGTTGATGCATGTTAACTGCAAGTAGGCCTAATAGTAAAACTGCCTCATCTACTTATTTGTTTGTCTGTGAGTCGTTTTAACAGCAGACTGACACATCTGGAATTAGGCCTACATTTTAAAAGATCAAATAAATGTTAAGGAAATTTTTATGTGATAATGCACATGCTACAAATATGTGGAAATGAAGTTTCTTAGAAGAAAATTATCCTTGGATTTGCCTCGGTGATTAGGGAAAACCCAATCAGTACGGTCGGACAAGAATGGAAAGCCTACTCTTAGAAATTACATAATGAAAGTTGAGGTATGATATGACAAATGATGAAAAAGAGAACAGGATATGATTGTGCTTAAACTGGAATTCTGAAGATAACTTCAGTTTGAAATGTGATTGGTTCATTGGGGAATCTGAAATGAGAAAAAATTATTCTGAACACAGCAAATGAAAGGAATTTGTATACGTCAGTGTTTCATTGCTACAGTGGATGATAAAGAAATTCCTGAAGGATCTTTTATTCACCAATACTGTATGTGTACCATTTTCAATCATCCTGGCATATTAAACCTGTGTGTCAGATTGTTACGTGAACTTGAACCTGGACCTTGCTTTTTCTGGGCAATGCCCTTGCTAATTGAGGTATCCAGTCTCACCTCATGACCGAACACCTTACAGCTGAATATTGTTTGTGGATATCTCTCTCTCTCTCTCTCTCTCTCTCTCTCTCTCTCTCTCTCTGAGAGAGACGTTAATTTGTGCGTAAAATATCAAATATTAATAGTTATTCTGTATTTACTTCAGAGGTCTTCCGCAGGTGGAAAGAATATTGTGTATCAGAGAATTCCATGGCAAAACCTCTCTAATGTCTCGGTGCACATTTTTTATCACTGCATATGCAATATTTGTAAGTACAAAAGCTAAAGAAGAATAATTGCTGGAAGTATCACCGAGGTTCATGTCAGTGTACGTAATACTGGCTATGCAAAGGTGGACATTAGTTAGGTAGTAGCGTAAATTCAAGGGTTAGTGGGCACTCCTCCCCCCCCCCCCCCCCCAAAAAAAAAATATAAAAATAAATAAATAAATATTGTGGTAACACATTGATCTGTAGTGTAGCCCGACGGCTATGCATGCATCACAGCATGCTTCATATTTGATGCATCATACCGTTTTTTATGCACTTTGCTATATTCAACACACTTTGCATTATTTATCGCACTTTTATCTCTTGAGATGCATGGCATATGTCGGTGCAGTATTCAAATTGTTCCCACACTGCAGTGAGTATGTCTCAAGTTGCAGCTTCCACAGCTGCTGTTATGGGATGTCTCAGTTCATTCATTATTATTGGTAATGGAGGCACATAAACAGAATCTTTTATAACCCCCCACCCCCAAGAAGTAACCACATACTCCAACTGTGGGGAAAGAAATTTCTCAAGCCTATTGAGATATATGCTTCCTGTAACAGTGTTCTCAGCAAAGAACCTTTTCTCGAGAAACTGCACAAAACGCATTTAAATTTGGAGAAACCCTCTCATGTTGTACAACTTCGTGTGATTGTTCCATACCCCATATTCTCACATTATTTCAGCTCACATTTCCATTTAAATGGAATGTTGCATCATCACTAAACACTAAGTATGGAAGGAAACTTTCATCCTCCATCTTGCCTAGAACAAAATTACAGAACTCCATATGTTGTTGTTTGCACCTTCACGAAGAGCTTGCAGTAGCTGAATTTTGTATGGTTTTGTGTGTAAACATCGACACAACACATGTCGGACAGACAATGGGGGCGTGTTGAGCTGTCGAGCTGCACGGCAAACGGATTTTTTTGCAAACTCCTTGTGAAACTCTGGAACTAGGGTGAATGCATTCTATGTCTGTGTCGGACACTTGGGGGCGGCCTGGCAATTTGCCTTTACACAAACAACCTGTTTCTTGGAATCATTCATGCCATCGCCTAATCCTCTGTGCTGTAGGAGGGTCCATTCCATACCTGGTACGAAAGCTATGCTGAACAGTTATTACTGACCCGCACTGTGCAAAATGTAGACCACAGGATGCTTTCTTTCTGACACCATGTTTACTAGAACTGAAGTGGGCGCACACTGCTGCTACCTAGTAGGAACCATGTAAAACTCAAGTGTTTGCTCTTTCCAACAGTATGTTGTACACACACGTATTTCAAATAATGTAATAGTTATGATTTTTTTAAGTCGGATGATTCTTTCTGATACACTCTATATATCAGAGGAGGTCTGTTCAGTTAGCTTACCATGTGGTGGCTAATCGAATATTTTGAGGAATTGTGAAACTCGGTCAAGGAAGTACAAACACATGAAGACAATATTTGAAGTGACATCCTAAATTGAAACTATGTGAGTTTCATATTGACACCCAACCAATGCTCTTCCTGTGGTGTATTCTTGGTATTCTCTAGCAAATTAGCAGCTCTGACTTCCGCTCTTTGCATTTTAGGCATTGCATTGTCCAAATGTGCAACACCTCCCTCACCCCCATTCCCCCCTCCTTCCCAGGGGAAACTTTATGGGTGCTATCCTTAGCAACTACAAATTTTCACATAAGTTGTATTTGATTATCTGAAAGAAATACTTAATGGCTTTACAATGACAAACAAAAGAAATCTTTTTCCTGGAAGAGAGACATGTTTACAATGAATGAGCACCTCATGCTGTGATTACAATTTTTTTTCCTCGAAGAAATGCACATTTACTTCACAATAAATGTACACTTGCTACTATGACTAAAATCTTTTTCCTGAAAGAGATGGACATTTATGTTACAGTGTTTGACATGTCATTCTATTATTATGAATCTGTTAGCTGAAAGAGATATACAGGGTGTTACAAAAAGGTACGGCCAAACTTTCAGGCCAAACTTTCAGGAAACATTCCTCACACACAAATAAAGAAAAGATGTTATGTGGACATGTGTCCGGAAACACTTAATTTCCATGTTAGAGCTCATTTTAGTTTCGTCAGTATGTACTGTACTTCCTCGATTCACCGCCAGCTGGCCCAATTGAAGGAAGGTAATGTTGACTTTGGTGCTTGTGTTGACATGCGACTCATTGCCCTACGGTACTAGCATCAAGCACATCAGTACGTAGCATCAACAGGTTAGTGTTCATCACGAACATGGTTTTACAGTCAGTGCAATGTTTACAAATGTGGAGTTGGCAGATGCCCACTTGATGTATGGATTAGCACGGGGCAATAGACGTGGCGCGGTACGTTTGTATCAAGACAGATTTCCAGAACGAAGGTGTCCCGACAGGAAGATGTTCGAAGCAATTGATCGGCGTTTTAGGGAGCACGGAACATTCCAGCCCATGACTCGTGACTGGGGAAGACCTAGAACGACGAGGACACCTGCAATGACCGAGGCAATTCTTCGTGCAGTTGACGATAACCCTAATGTCAGCGTCAGAGAAGTTGCTGCTGTACAAGGTAACGTTGACCACGTCACTGTATGGAGAGTGCTGCGGGAGAACCAGTTGTTTCCGTACCATGTACAGTGTGTGCAGGCACTATCAGCAGCTGATTGGCCTCCACAGGTACACTTCTGCGAATGGTTCATCCAACAATGTGTCAATCCCCATTTCAGTGCAAATGTTCTCTTCACGGATGAGGCTTCATTCCAACGTGATCAAATTGTAAATTTTCACAATCAACATGTGTGGGTTGACAAGAACCTGCATGCAGTTGTGCAATCACGTCACCAACACAGATTTTCTGTGAAAGTTTGGGCAGGCATTGTTGGTGATGTCTTGATTGGGCCCCATGTTCTTCCACCTACGCTTAATGGAGCGGACCTATTCCATGGCCTCCACGCTCTCCTGACATCAACCCTCTTGACTTTCATTTATGGGGGCATTTGAAAGCTCTTGTCTACGCAACCCCGGTACCAAATGTAGAGACTCTTCGTGCTCGTTTTGTGGATGGCTGTGATACAATACGCCATTCTCCAGGGCTGCATCAGGGATTCCATGCGACGGATGGCGGATGCATGTATCCTCGCTAACGGAGGACATTTTGAACATTTCCTGTAACAAAGTGTTTGAAGTCACGCTGGTACGTTCTGTTGCTGTGTGTTTCCATTCCATGATTAATGTGATTTGAAGAGAAGTAATAAAATGTGCTCTAACATGGAAAGTAAGCGTTTCTGGACACATAACATATTTTCTTTCTTTGTGTTAGGAATGTTTCCTGAAAGTTTGGTCGTACCTTTTTGTAACACCCTGTATATTGACTTTACAATGGTTTGCACTCCACTCCATCCCATTATTATAATTCTGCCTTTAGCATTCATCTGTTCTAGTTATAACAATTAGACTGTGCTTTCTCCTAGTCTCTCAAATATCCTACGACACTTTGTGCATGCTTAGCAGGCTTGTGGGATCTGTTGAAGATTGTCACTTCACTGGTTCTTAAAGTGCTTAGAGCAAGGCAGGCAAAGGCCTTGCTGCAGTGGATACACCGGTTCCCGTCAGATCACCAAAGTTAAGTGCTGTTGGGTGTAACCGGCACTTGAATGGGTGACAATCCGTGCAGCCATGCACTGTTGCCATTTTTCGGGGTGCACTCGGCTTCGTGATGCCAATTGAGGAGCTACTTGACCAAATAGTAGCGGCTCCGGTCAAAGAAAGCCATCATAACGACTGGGAGAACAGTGTACTGACCACACACCCCTCCTATCCGCATTCTCAGCTAAGGATGACACGGTGGTCAGATGGTCCCGATGGGCCACTTGTGGCCTGAAGACGGAGTGCTTTTTAGAGCAGGGCAATATGTCACTGCATCCCTATCTGGGCACTGATATATGGTAGTGTTCCGAACGTACATTTCCCACAGCAGTCTTGACCCAAATCCTTGAACAAAAATTTAAAACATTCCCTAACACACTTACAGTATTTACAAAGACCACATATCATCACTATAGTTAGTATGCCAGAGCCCATGTAACTCTAGGAGGAGAAATGGTTTATCTAGAAGTTGCTGAAGGCACTTCTGTCCTGAGAATAGCTTTCACTCTTCAGTGCATGGAGCCTATGTGCTGCAGTTGTTAGGTCATCTAACTGCTTAACCACAATATGTTTTGGAGAGTCTAGTTTAAGTTTACTGATATTCTTTCTTTCATTTTTTTATGAAGCAGTAGTTCATTTCCATGCTCAGTTTTGGCACTAAGTCAGTGCTGGTGATATTTGTTCTCATTATTTACTTAGACTGTACCATCTTTTGTGCAGTGTATCCATAACATTTGCCTAGAAATTTTTACTTTCCTGCACCTGCAACCACATTTTTTTTCTGTTGGTGGTGGGGGGGGGGGGGGGCAGAAGGGGGAGACTGTAATGCCTTCATCCATTGGGGAAACAACCATCCATTTGTTATTATCCATTGCCTTTTGTTTAATACTATTATCTTCTGCACACAGTCCTTTGGAAGTTCTCAGACAGATTGCAGCTTCTTACCCCCACACGTATCTTCTGGCCTTAACTGTAGAGAAGTATAAATACTTGCTAACATATTCTGAAATTGGGATCTACTGTTTCAACTTTGCATTTTGCCACTTTGTATCACCAATTAGCAGTAGCTCCAATTGGCAGTAGCTCCTTTTCTTTTGCAATGTACATGAATGTCTGCATTGTTCCATCCACTTTTGACAGCAACAATAGTATTCTGTACAGGTTTAACACACCCTATTCTACAACCAGTATCTTCAGCACACTACTTAAAATGTTCCTGGGAATGAAAACATCCAAATCAATAATGTTGCTCTGTTGGTAGCCACTGTCTGACATAAGGCTGACAAGGAACATCTTGTCCTTGACGTCATCCTTGATCATTTATAAGTACTTTACAGTCTGAACTGGTTTGATCAGATGTGGTACTAGAATACTCTTCTGAGTGTTTACCATTGCTGATATTAACATATCATATTCCCACTCCACTTCATTGAAACTCATAAGCGGTGCTTGATTTGTGATGTTACGCGTTGGTATTCCATACCGTTACCTCTAATGTAAAACAAAAAGCGCTAAAATTATGTTTTAAGGTGTGTAAATTAGAAGAAAACACCTCCGGAAGGTCATAGTACCAGAAACTTACTTTTTTTTTACAACTCAAGCGCTGCCTGTAAGCTTTACAAATTGTTCATTAACAGTGATAAAAATTAGAGCTCTCTGCAAAGGTTTGTTGGTGTTCCTGCGATATTCTGCTACACTTAAGCTCAACTGTTTCATTCCCTGTGTTATAATTTCTTCATTTTTGGGTTCTGTGCCTCATTGTAAAAATGGAATCCTTTCAGAGTCACTTTATCTGTCTATGTTCTGTCCAACTATTAAGACCCCTTCTCAGAAATGGTTAGTGGTAACAATTTGAAATTTATGACACATGCTAAGGTCTATGGTCCCTTGGCAGTATAAAAAGTTCTAAGTCAGTGTAATCAGAAGATATGATCATTTATGTCACATATTTTGATATTCATAAACTCACTCATCAAAAGTTGTAGGGTACTTCCCACTGTCCTAGAATCATGAAATTTAGCAAGAATCAAACTTTCACAGTAAGGAAAAAAATCTGAAAATTATTAAATTGTAGTCCTATATTTTGATCCCTTGCCAGTATTGATATCAATAACAGGCAAAAATCATCTATATTCCAATGCCCAGGATGCATGAACTATGTAAATATATAATTATGTTTGTATGAAATCCTTGATGCTTGAGTCCAGCTCACACTTAGTCAGAAATTATTATTATTATTATTATTATTATTCCTATGTGGATTACTGTTTGTTTAGAACTAGAAAGTATGACCACCTTTTTTCCCATTTTAACACATCTGCTTGCGTCTTAATATCAGTGGCGTCGTCTTCATCTAACTTACAAAACTGGATTTCAGACTTCGCCCACAAAATTCAAGATTTCTTGCTTCTTTATACACAATTTGTGTTGTGCCAGTTGCCTAATTAGACCTTGTCCTTTTTCAATTTTTCCTACATGCCTATGTAACACGTGTTTCGCACTTCGACATCCTATTGCACTCATGTTCACCTCTGCCAATCTTCCTTTGCAGAGTTCGTTAGAGAAACGTTCTCCTTCTTTGACGACTATCAGTGACAGGGATCCTTTTTCCTGTCAGCACCTGGGCTGAAATAATGGCTGAAGGAGCCATGGTCTGTGGGTCGCAGAACCATTCATTATTTGTCTGTCCCTATGCTCAATGCGGATTGCCCGTTGAATGGACCTTGCCCATCAAAGGCTATGAGAAACGGGGCAAGGATTCTCCAGTGCCCCAGGGGTGCCAGATCCCTCCACGCAGTCAGATTCTGAGCTGATGTTTGTGGATGTGGTTCCATCCCCACTAGTGGCATGCAGTGATCCTGCAGCATGGCTGACCCTCCCTGCCCCTTCACGCCTAAGCTGGCGACAAGTCACTTGATCATTCAGTGGAATTGTAATGTATACTGCAGCAGTGACAAGTTGAAGACATCCCCCTATATTTCTCTCCACATCAGACTGAATCCTATAATGAACTCTTCACTGACTAGGAACTAGTTCAGGCTCTTGCCTCAGCCCATGACACAACCTCAGGCCCTGATTCAATTCGCAATCAGATGATCCAGTATCTGAATGTTCCCCAAAGGCAAAATCTCCTCAAGGTCTTCAGCTGTCTTTGGCTTCAAGGTGCCTTCCCCACACACCATCTGCTTAGGTCGAAAACAGCTATCCAACAGGCTTTTTCTAAACACCAACACCTTGTCGCAATCTTTTTGACCTGCATAAGGCATATGATACTGCTTGCTGTCCTCTCATTTTACTCACCCTCAATGACTGGGGCTTTTGATGCTCCCTACTGATTTTTATTTGTCACTTTTTATCCAGCTGGTTGATCCGGGCTGGAGTCTGCACTTTGCTCAGTTCTACATGGGTTCAAGAGAACAGCATCCCACAGGACTGTATGTTGAATGTTACTCTTTTCCTCGTCGTCATAAATCAGTTAGTGACCTCTGTTGAGCCATTGGTCACCCCTTCGTTGTATGTCAGCGAGTTTTGCATTTGGTACAGCTCCCACTCGGTAGCCTCGATCAGCTCCAATGTGCCGTCTGGCGGACCCCTGCATGAGCTCTTTCCTGTAGTTTCCAATCCTCTTCTACAAGAATTTGAGTCACTTATTTGTGCTGACGTGCCACAGTACATCCTGACTCGGAACTGTGCTTAGTTACCCAGCACTTGGTCGTTCTCGGGCGTCTTTTTTTGATAAAAAGCTTATCTGGCTGTCCTGTATTCGTCAGATGAAGACTGCAAAAGTTTAATGCTCTCTGCTTTTTTGCCCATATATCTTGGGGTGCAAATTGTGCTACTCTTACCCATGTTTGCTGGGCCCTGGTTTTGATGCAACTGGACTGTGGTTGGCAGGTTTCTGGCTTGGTGGCTCCTTCAGCTATAAAACAGTTGGACCCAGCCTACTATCATGGCATGTGTTTGGCCACCAGTGCCTTTTGGATTAGTCCCATAGGCAGTCTTCTTGCCGAAGTGAGGATCTTCCCTCTTCTGCTTCGACAGTACCAGCTCTTGATCTCCTGTCCAATTGCCATTTGACAATTTCTTGATCACCCCACATACCCATTCTCTTTACATGCGAGGTGTGTTGTTCTCATGCCCATCCTCTGGTGGGACTACCAGTTGGAATGTGCCTTGCTTCCTTCTGACAAGATATCCATCTCCTCTCCCTGGAGGACTGTTCTCTTCAAAAGTCCTAAAGTCTTGGTCATCTCCATGGCATTTTGGTATCTGTTAAATCCAGTTCCTCAAGAGTTTCAGGGTGCTGTCATCTTTTACACTGATTGCTCTAAAACTGTGAATAAAATGGGATGTGCTTTTACATTTTCTGTCGATATGGAATGCCATTCGCTGCTGGGAACATGTAGTGTTTTCATGGCAGAGCTAATAGTTGTTAGCAGAGCCCTTCATTTTATTTAATGACCTTCCCTTGACTGTATTTTAATAAGTACTGACTCAGTGAGCATTCTCCAGGTTATTGACCAATGCTAGTCTTGCCACCAGTTGGTCTCCACTATTCATGACCTCACTGACCTCCACCATGCTGCCTGCTCAGCTGTCTTTCTCTGGGTCCTAGATCATGTGGATATTGTGGGAAATGAACTGCTGACCCCTTGATTAGAAGAGCACTTACTTGCTCCCTATTCACTTTGCTGACCCCCAAGAGCAGATTTGCGGGTGGACACGAAATCTCTGCTCACTCGGAAATGGAATGACATCTGTGGGCTACAGCCCCGTCTAATAAACTCTGAGCAGTCAGTGAGACTACTGCAGCATGAAGCTCTTCCTTCCGCTTCTCCTAGAAGGAATGCAAAGTCATGTCATCTCCATGTTGGTCATACTAGGTTAACCCAGTTTTCTTTCGTGTAACGAGCCACCCCCACATGTGGCTGTGGAGCCTCACTGACGGTAGCTCATATCTCAGTGGACTGTGTCCTGCTGTTGGCCCTCCATGGTAAGTGTGGACTTTGGACTCATTGTCTCTAATATTGATGGACGATTCGTGGGTGGTTGAAGGGGTTCTCAGTTTTCTCCGTGAAATGATTTTTATTTTCAATTGTAAGGTTTTAATCAACCTCCAGAGCAAGGCAAGGGTGGTTGCAGGTGAGGAGTTTTCCACTTTATGCTTGGTCTGGGGGATCCCTGACCTTACATTCTTTTCATTCCTCTTTTACTCTGCTGTTATCACTTTTAGATTTGGTTTGCCTCCTTCCTTCTGTACCGAGTTTTCTATTCTGGTGTCGCACTTTGTTGAATTGTGGCCCCTCTTGACAGTGATGGATTAGGTGTGGGGCAGCTGTGGGTGGAGCATTTCCTGTTGCATGCAGAACTCGGGGGACACCCACCTGCAGACTTGCTTATCTGTTTCATCTTGCTTTAATTATTAAAGGTACAAAAGATTTTCATTACAACAGAACCTTATTGCCAAAACAGAATTGCTTGGTATTCTTTGTCATAGCGTAATATTCCTTGCTTGTTTTTATCATCTTGCATTGCATATTCTGTTCTCTCACATATCAGTGCCTTTCTTGCATATGCTGTTTCAATTCCGCCACATAATCATCGAAATTATACATCAATCTGACTGAATGCTTTTGTAGTATTCCCAGAATGTTATATACTCTTCCTGAAAAAAAAATTGTGTTGGGGTGTTGTATTGTACACAAAACCTGCACTGAACCCAACTCTCCCAGTCTATTTGCACTTTTACATAATGTCACAGAATGTCTGTTAATGTACAATGTGACCTTTCTAATGCTCTGTTTGTTTGAAGATGGTAGCTAGTAGACTGTATTTTTTCAGGGCACAATAATTTGCACACTCTTTCCATGGTTTCACTTACGAAATTGCTCCCATGTCACTCAATAGTACCGATGGTATTCTGCGTCTGAGTATAATCTCTCTACCAGTACCCAAGCTACCTTATCGGTGTCTTGCTGTGCACTGGGCTCCATTATTATAAATTTGGTCAATGCATCCTGAAACATAAGGATACACTTGTTTCCTCAGTCTTTCACGTTCGAATAACTTAACAAATCTATGTCACATCACTCAAATATGTGTTTGGGAGTTTTAGTGACATTCAGAGGCATCTTTATATGTGTGCTAGTGAGTTTGTTCTTCTGACAGCTTTCACGTTTCCAGATATTCTCCCCTATATCCTTAGTCATACTGCCTTATAGTCAGTACTTTCTGTTCTCTAACGGAGAATTTTGATACTGTTTTAATAACATGGCTTTCTTGCCCTCAGTGAAGCTTCTTCGAGTCTCACCTCAGCTGTCTTGTACTGTGTCTTTGGTGGTGGGACCTGCCTTGTTGCTGGTCTGGAATGCCAACTGTTGTGAGAAAATGCAAAAAATGATATGCCAGGATTAATAAATAATGGTTGTCTGTGGGTAATGTATTAAATGGGCCCAGAGCAACCATCCCCAATACCTTGAATGGTTTGGCACAGGACTTGGTGACTGAGATTGGCTCAGTCTGCACAAGATATATGGTTCCTGACATATTTTTCTGTGTCCCGTTTCCTTGTCCTTATTGTCTGTTGCAACTTTAAACTCTGCCATACAAGTAACAAAGGAAGTATGTTACCCTGTAGATAACAACCATCATATCCTTATCTGTGATAGAATAGTTCTGTTCTACTTTATACTGCTGTCTCAATGTGTACACCACCGAGTTTTCTTTACCAGCCACATCTCGAATAAGAATGCATCCAGTCACTAGATTACTTGCACTGCACAATACAGTAAATTTGCTACCAAAATCTGGAAATGCCAATACTGAACTTGTTGTTAATGCCAGTTTCAGATTCTGAAACACAGTTTCACAGTCAATTGACCACTGAAAGTTTATTCCTGTTTTCAGCAACCTACTCAGCAGTTCAGCAATGTCAGCAAATCCCATCACAAATTTCCTGTAATAATTACAAAGTCTGAGAAATAACTGAAGCTGTTTTATTATCAGTGGTGGTACAAAATCAGACTTCAGAACTCAAACAGGGATCAGTTCTGATACTGTCATGACCAATGACTGACCAACTAATTCACTTGTGTTGCTACGAAGTGACATTTACTGACACAGAGCATCAATCGTGCTGTGCATAACCTCTTGAAAACTTTCTCCAGCCTCAGCACGTACTTTTCTGTATCTATTGAAAACTGCAATGACATCGTCGAGATAAACCGTACGCTCTTTTGGCTTCACTCCTGTGAGCATTCCATTTGATAGCCTCTGGAAGGTAGCTGGTGCATTAAGACCAATGGTGTTCTGTGGTTTTGATAATAGCCCCAGGTACCATAAAAGTGGTCTCTGGATGGTCTTCTGGAACCAATTCCAACTGATGGTAGGCTTTTTCCAAATCAGTTTTTGAGAAGTATTTGCACTGAATAAATTTGTCGAGTCTTTGTTATAGTTGGTATAGGATATGCATCTTTAATAGTCCTTGCACTCAGATAACGGCGATTGCAACAACACCTGTATAATTTCATGTGCCATCTAATGATTTATTTATTTTTATTATTATTTTTTTTATTTGTTTAAGCAATGATGATTCTTCCATCCTATGCATAATGTTACAATCAGCCAACTGTGAATCAATAAATTCTTCCATTGCTGGTTACAAATGCCTCAGAATTCTGTACGTTGGAGCTGTACTACCAGTTCGTATTCTACGTTTTTACCACTGGCGTTGCAGGTAGTGGTTCTTCTCGATTAAACAGATACGCAAATCTTAACAACAAAACTTCCATAGCAGCTTACATTTCCTCCTGAATGTTTCGCTTTCTCACCCATTGCAGATACATCAACGGCTTACTTGTGGCCTAGACCTCCTTCCAACGTGACGTGATCATCCTTATTCAGGACATCCAAATTGACAATTAATAACATCTTTGGCAGGATCACCTTGTCAATATCAAAATACTCACTGGAACCATGTTATCCCCATCCAATTGCGCGATGTGTACTACACTCCTAGCACAAAGCAGTGTGATGCATTCAACTCGTCATTGCACTCTTACAGCTCCACAATATACAACATTTCATTCAGGAGATTAGCACTCACACTAACTCATAGTAACTTTCCTGTGCCTCTTGATCCTTTATTATGTGAATCAATTTTTAGTGCAAGTGCGTGGAGTGTATTTGGTACCACCTTCATGATAGGTGAATCTTGAGGTGCTGTAACGTTAGTAGGGATTGTTACCAATGTTACAATAACAAGCAGAATGGAGAGCTCAGAACAAGCATTCGTTGAATGCTTATTGGGACTGGTGTTCACCAAATGCTTGTTCTGACCCCCTCCATTCTGCTTTTTTATTGTGACATTCAGGCACTCAGTGGCCCACTACCCCACATCTATAACACTGGGGTTGCCGACACTGTTTCTTAACGTGGCCCATGTGCCCACATCTGTAAAATTTCGCCTTAGGCAAAATGATACCCCTGTTTGTGTCACAGTATTGACTTCCTCAAGTTGTGCAGCCACCATAATAGCAGAAGCCAAGTCCTTCAGATTTTCAGTCCTCACACTCCTGGACATATCTGCTGACAATCCTGTTAAAAACAAATCCAATGTCCTATTTTCAGCTTCTTGCAAAATAACTTCGTTCATCTCCGTGCTCTGCATTAATTCATAGGTATTTGCACTGACTACAGATACTATCTGAAAATGTCTCTGAATTTGTTAAGTTTCTGCTACAGATTATTAACTTGCTCCCTCAAAAACCTTGCATGAGTTGCTTAATATACTGTTGATAAAGTCCTTTCTCAAACTGTTCAGATGTCTGTTCTTTACTCAGACCTTCGTGGCATATGATCTAGGACTTGGCTAAGCCAATTATACCTAGCTTGGCCATATTTAAACATGCTTCACCCAATAAATTCCGTAACTTTGTGACAATGTTTAAATCGCTAACAAATACTGAAACATCCTCTGTTGATCTACGAACAAAAGGACTCACCAAGTTAGCTGTAACAGAATGTATTGAGGAAATGGGTACAGGTGATAATGCTTACCGTATTTACTCGAATGTAAGCCGCACTTTTTTTCCGGTTTTTGTAATCCAAAAAACCGCCTGCGGCTTAGAATCGAGTGCAAAGCAAGTTCTGAAAAATGTTGGTAGGTGCCGCCACAACTAACTTCTGCCATCGAATATATGTAGCGCCACACAGGCATGCTTTGTAGGCACAAAGATAAATACTGGCTCAAAAACCTCTGCGTCAATAAATAAATTAAAAAAAAAGGTGGAAGACGAGCTTTTTTCTCCGCCCCGAGTTTCGACCACTGCATTTTCATACATTATCCAACGCTGCTACATTCGAATGTAGCAGCATTTCAATGTACTACGAAAATTCGACTGGCAAGACTGTTTGGGATGTTTGTCAACATGGCCAACTCTACGTTCTGAATTTTTTCCTACCTGCGAGAAGAGATGGTTGCTAATAGGAACTTTTATGAATTGTGAATCACATGCAGTATTCTCTTCACCATAAGAATAATACGAATATAAACATTTTGCCATGTATTGTTTCGTGTTTGCTGCTATCTCGTTTAAATCCTGCCTGCCTAATAAACTACGAAACTAGAGTGAGGCAACAGCAAAGGCGGAAGAATATACATATCATGTCATGTTTATATTCATATTATTCTTAAGCCTAATAGTGATACAGTCAGAAATGAATTGACTAGATTTTTAAATCTAAGATGACTAATTTCTGAGCAGAATGTAATGTACTAATGAGGCGCCTGCAAAGATTTTCAAACGGAGAAAAATTTTCGCTAAACTCTCATTCAGAACATCTTCTATCATTCGCAGCTCATTATTAGATTCTTGTTCATCATTATCAAAGAAAGCAGCAGTGGAAGTAACAACAAATAGCAGTCTCTTGCCATTCTTTCGCTAATGAGACGATTCCTCACTTTTTTATTTTTTTTTTTAAATTGTAAGTGGCCGTAGCACGCACAAAAGCAAGCCATGCTGCGAGCGGCGACAGGCTGTAAACCCTCATTATCAGAATGCGACAAACAATGCATGACACAGTACAGTAATGCATTTTCAGCTTAGAGTGACGTAAACACCTATAGCAAAGAGAACGGCACTTATCAGTTCAAAGAAAAATAAGCAATCAATTCAAACCAGACGAAGCACGTGAAAAAGGAAGGGTACCCGTATAAATACGGACGGAGCGCCTGACGCATAGCAATGGCTACCTGGTAAAGCTTAAGTGCTAAGCTTACGACTCGAACCAAACTACTGTAGCTGTATCGCCATTCATTCGACCTAAATTGTGTCTCATATTACAATGGACCAACTTTGTTTCGATTTGGAGGTGCGGCCTAAAACTTTTCTCTCCCCTTGAATTTCGAGTCTCAAATTTCAGGTGCGGCTTAGATTCGGGAAATTTTTTTTTCCCTGATTTCGAGTCTCATTTTTCAGGTGCGGCTTAGATTCGAGTAAATACGGTAACCTCTACTGGCTCAGCTTGATTATGCCCATCTATGGTTTGCTGATTGCTTACTTGCCTATGCAATGTGTTTTTATATTTCTGCAATTCAAGTTGCTTCTGCAGAGCTTCAGTTGTCACCTGCATGGTCACTGCCCGTGTTTCCGGCATTTGTGTAACTTCCACCCAACAATACAATAGCAAAATTACATAAGAACCCACACAATTATGGTTCAAAGTACACTAGTCCTTGCACTGTTATCATAAACCAATGAGATTCAGAACACTGGTGCACCTCGTGGCTACATACATAGCAACTCATGTCCAGCCAAATAACAATATGACCATCTCAACGGTGGCTAGTAAATCTCTCTGTTTACATTTTCAAGTTCCTATGATGCACACAATGCCCTACTGTGGCCATAAAATAAAATAAAAAAGGCTAAAGAAAAATAAAGCACCACTCACTAATTTGTGCAGCATACCTGCAGCTGCTGCTGAACCTGTACTGCTGGACTACTGCTGATACCAGACACAACACTGCCAGTCAGCAACACTTTTGATGGCAGATGTAACCACTCGGAAACTGAATGGTACATTACTTGATGGTGTTATGTCATTGATGTCAGGATCAAGCTGGACTGTCACCCCTTGGGTACGGATGGCTGTAGCTCAGTGGGAGATTGCCTGTGTGGTGCCCAAAGGCACAAATGAAACATCTTTAACACACAAGCATTTATTGTTCCAAACTACACTGTTTTCTTCATTCATGACTGCCAGCGTTAGCAACAGGTAGAAGGGTGCTGGACCCACTGGAAAGCACTGACACCCAAATGTGTTGTGCCATCTCCTGCAGCTGTGGAGGCATGTAATCAATGTGCTGCAGTGTCACGGCACATTGGCCATTGATTGCTTGGTCAGTGCTGTGTGTGCCGCCTTTGGTGTTAGCGGCTCAGAGCAATGGTTACCAAAGTGCTCTCACTGACATCATAGACTACGCCCTGGTAAGCACTCACTGGTGCTCCACACAGTGTGCAATCTCAGGCTGCATTACAACTGCAGTCTCTGACAGGAATAAGGCCCTCAGCAGCATTGTATGTTTACAGGAACAGAAGGCAGGCAGTGGCTAAAGCACACCATTCTGCAAAGACGATTGGTGACTCCTTACTGGTCCCACAAGTTAGGCTTCCAGAAAACCTGGTGGTGGATGTCACGAAGTTAATAGAGGAGCAGGAGCGTAAGATCTGTGCCCTTCAGGTGCAGTTACAATGCGCAAAGGAGGAACTAGATAGGTTGAGGAGGATGAAGGGTGGTGGGGAATGGGAACTGGCAGTTGGCAAGAAGGTAGCTAGGAAGAGGAGGTACTCAGACAGTTTTACTTTGCATACATGTAATAGATATGACCAACTGTCAGAGTTGAGTGGAGAGGAGCCTCGTGTAGCCGTAGATGTAGGTAACTTGCAGCAGTCCTCAGCAATTAGGAGGCCTAGGTTAGTTGCAAAGTCTAGCAGAAAGAAGGTTCTGCTGCTAGGTAGTTCCCACGGTAGAGGTGTGGGCCAGCAGTTGCAGGAAGTGTTGGGGAGTGAGTACCAGGTCACCAGCATTGTGAAGCCTAGTGCAGGGTTGGCTCAGGTGACTGAAAGCATAGGGGAGTTATGTAAGAATTTTACGAAAGAGGATCAGGTAGTGATAGTGGGTGGAGCAGGGAACAGTCTCGATAGGGACGGGGAATATGATGTCAGTGGTGACTTTGTTAAGAAAGCTACTCAAACTGGTGGTACTAATGTGCATTTCGTGCAACTGTTTCATCGTCATGATCGATCTCACCTTAATGCAGCTGTTAGGCGCGTTAATGTGGGGTTGGGGAGGGCACTGATGGCGGAGGGCGTGAATCACATCTCAGTGGTGCCAGTTGGGTCTATCAATAGATGGTGTTTCACTAGGCATGGCCTTCACCTCAATAGGTATGGGAAGGGGAGGCTGGCTAAGCTTATAGGTGACAGTGTAGTGGGTGGTGGTGGTGGTGGTGGTGGTGGTGGTGGTGGTGGTAGTAGTGGTATCACTCATGGAAAAATTCCTATAGTAGTTGGTGTTAGTGCTGCACCTTATTTAGACTGAAGTCAGCTGATAGGTATACCGGCTTAAAGGAAGTGCCTCTAACTAAGGGCTCACCTCCAGAGGATGTAATGTTTCCAAGTAGAGAAGGAATTAGCATATTTCATCAAAATATAAGAGGTATTAGAGATAAAGTTAGTGAACTGCTAATAGATGTTAACTCTGAAATTATTGGTATATCAGAGCACCACTTAAATAATTTGATAATTCAGAGGCTTCCTTTACCAGGCTACAGATTTGCTGGCTGTTTCTCAAGGAGTTCCTTGCGGGGTGGGGGAGTGGCTCTGTACGTAAAAAACAGTATTTCATTTCAGTCCATAGACGTATCACGACACTGCACTGAACAGATATTTGAAAGTTGTGCAGCATTAGTTGAATTTAGTGAAACTAAACTTCTAATTGCTGTTGTTTATAGGTCCCCTAACTCCGACTTCAGAGCATTTTTGCTTAAGCTAGAGAGGGTTCTTGATTCACTTTGTAGGAAGTACCAGAAAGTAGTTCTATCTGGTGACTTCAATATTAATTTTGTACATGATTGTGCAAGAAAAAGGATGTTGGTAGATCTAAATTCGTATGATCTGATGCAAACTGTGTTTTTTCCAACTAGGGTGCAGGGGAACAGTAGCACAGTCATAGACAATATTTTTATTCATTCTTCATTACTAGATGGGCATTCTTTTAGTAAAAGGGTGAATGGCCTTTCAGACCATGATGCACAAATTTTAACACTAAAAGGTTTTTGTACTCTAACCAATGTCGTAATTAATTACAAACTATGTAGGAAAGTTAATCCAACAGCAATAGAGAGTTTTTCAAAACTTGTCAAGGAACAAGAGTGGAAAGATGTTTATAGTGCCGATAATATAGATGATAAATACAATGCTTTCCATAACACATTTCTCATGCTCTTTGAGAGTTGCTTTCCATTAGAACATTCTAAACGTGGTACTAGCAGTAATGGACAGCCCGGTTGGCTGACTAGTGGGATAAGGATATCATGTAGAACAAATTGGGAATTATATCAAAATGTTAGAAGTAGTCACAATCAAGCTACAGTAGCCCATTACAAACAATATTGTAAGGTGCTTAAAAATGTTATTATCAAGGCAAAAAGTATGTGGTATGCAAATAGAATAGCTAATTCACAGGATAAAATTAAAGCCATATGGTCAGTTGTGAAGGAAGTGTCTGGTCAGCAGCACAAGGTTGACGATATAAAGTCAGTTTGCAGTAATAATATTTCTGTTACTGATAAATCAGATATATGTACAGTATTTAACAACCATTTTCTGAGCATTGCTGGTGAATTAAATAAAAATTTAGTATCTACAGGAAATCATATAAATTTCTTAGCAAATGCCTTTCCGAGATTGACGTCTGAAATACTCCTCTGTGATACAGACAAGAGGGAGATTGAGACAATATTCAAATCACTGAAGACTAAGGACTCTCATGGTTATGATGGAGTGTCTAGTAGAATATTGAAGTACTGTGCTGCACATGTTAGCCCTGTATTTAGCCATATTTGTAATTTTTCCTTTAGGAATGGTCAGTTTCCTGAACGATTAAAGTACTCAGTAGTAAAGCCGCTTTATAAAAAGGGAGAAAGGGATAATGTAGATAATTTTAGACCTATTTCTATGCAATCAGTGTTTGCAAAAGTTATCGAAAAGGCTGTGTATGTGAGGTTAATTGATCATTTTATGTCACACGATTTGCTATCAAATGTATAGTTCGGCTTTAGAAGTCGTTTGACAACTGAAAATGCTATATTTTCTTTTCTCCGTGAGGTACTGGATGGGCTAAACAAAAAGTTTCGAACGCTTGGCGTATTTTTTTATTTAACAAAGGCATTTGACTGTGTTGATCACACAATATTGCTCCAGAAGTTGGACCATTACGGAATAAGGGGAGTATCTCATTTGGTTCACCTCTTACCTTAGCAACAGGCAGCAAAAGGTCATTATTCACAATGTTGATAACGGCTGTGATGTGGGATCTGAGTGGGGTACTGTCAAGTGGGGGGGGGGGGGGGGGGTGCCCCAGGGATCAGTGTTGGGGCCGCTCCTGTTCCTTATTTATATAAATGATATGCCTTCTAGTATTATGGGTAACTCTAAAATATTTCTGTTTGCTGATGACACTAGCTTGGTAGTAAAGGATGTTGTGTGCAACATTGACTCGGTTTCAAGTAGAGCAGTACATGACCTCAGTTCATGGCTTGTAGAAAATAAACTAATGTTAAATCACAGTAAGACTCAGTTTTTACAGTTCCTAACACACACAATTCAACAAAACCTGACGTTTTAATCTCACAGAACGGGCATATGATTAGTGAAACTGAACAGTTCAAATTCCTAGGTGTTCAGATAGATAGCAAGCTGTCGTGGAAATCCCACGTTCAGGATCTTGTTCAAAGACTTAATACTGCCATTTTTACTATTCAAACGGTATCGAAAGGGAGTGATATTTCGACACGTAAATTAGTCTACTTTGCTTAGTTTCATTCACTTATGTCGTATGGTATTATGTTTTGGGGTAACTCTTCCCATTCTAGAAGGATATTTTTGGCTCAGAAACGGGTGGTTCGGGCAATAAGTTGTGTGACTTTACAAACCTCTTGTCAACCTCTTTTCACGAGTCTGAGTATTTTGCCATTGGACTCTCAATATGTATATTCCTTATTGTCGTTTCTTGTTACCAATATTAGTTTATTTCCTACAATAAGCAGCTTTCACTCGGTTAATACTCGGCAGAAATCAAACCTCCATTTGGATCGGACTTCCTTAACTCTTGTGCAAAAAGGTGTGCAGTATACTGCTGCATCCATTTTCAGTAAGCTGCCACTCTAATTCAAAAATCTTAGTAGTAATCCACGCGCTTTCAAATCGAAACTGAAGAGTTTCCTCATGGGTCACTCCTTCTATTCTGTCGAGGAGTTCCTTGAAAAATTAAGATGATTCTCATTGTATTGCTGATAGCGTTGGCTTAAACTTATGGACTGATTTTCTTTCAGGTTCATGAACATTTATTTTTATCTGTTATTACTACTTATGGTTTAAGTTCATGTACTGACACGTTCCATGACCTTGGAGATTTGCTCCTCAATTTGGTCCTACGGAACTTGACATTTAAATAAAATAAAATAAATAAACCAACAGCTCCCCATGAGTCTAGGTGTGTAGCAGTTAACTGTGTCTGGTAGACACATTACATGTCACATCTGCAGTCCTCCTGCAGTGTGCTGACTAGTTCTGGTCTTTTCTTCTTCTTCTTCTTCTTCTTCTTCATCTTCTTCTTGTTCGTCTCCTCCTCCCCTGATCCCTTGCTCTCTCTAGGTCCTACTGCTGTCCTGTTTACTGACTGTTCAAGTACAAGGGTGACCTATTCCAATAATTTGTAGCATGTGGGTACTGCATATTCAAGCAGCAAACAACCGTTGATAATCCATGACCAACCCCACACACCTGACAGCATAAACTATAAACTGTTGGATCCAGTAAATGATTTAGACACTGAATGATGAAGTATCCAGGGGGAGGTCCATTTATTTAGCCAACATTGGTGATGGCTAATGGGATGTTTTGAAAATTATGGAACTCTGTCAAGGAAATACGAGCAGATGAAGACAATACTTGAAAAAAATCTTTTACTGCTTATGTGAGCTAAATACTTGAAAGTACACTACTTCCATCTGTACAATCTGCAAAGTCCTTTGGAGGAAGGTACACAACACCAGTTACTGAAATGCGTGTCAGAGCTATGTGTGAGTTCCTACCCCAAGCCACAGCCTTCGTCAGATCTCTTTCGACTGACTTCGCAGCATACTGACTGAACTTTTAAACCCCACCCCCCATTCATATACTGCACAGTGGCCATGTCAGTCACTGCTTGTTGGCACATGTCTCTGCATCCAGCAGCATTATCTCATGTGATGCAACATGTGAACATATAAGGCCAGCCCCACACAGCGAATGCCCTGCCATGCCCATGACTCCTCATGTGAGGCCATGTGAGTTCCACTGATCAATGTCCTACCTGTAGAGTTTTCTTTGTATTCTGTGGCTTCTGTCCTTTGTCTTTTAGATGGTGCAATGTCCACATATGTGTCAGTATGACTATTGCACATAAACTACAGAATATGCAAGGGGGTCCACTACATAACTTTAACCAGGTTTTTAGGATCTTTGTCAAGGGCACAAATGTTACAGATGGCTTTTTTAAGTGTGAACAATATGGGAAATTTGGGGTTTTTGGTGGCTTGCATGGATCATTTCTAATTTGAAAGCAGTATATTGGAGGTTGTTTTGAGAGTCCACATGATTTCGCTTTAGATTTACTAGTAAATTCCAACTTTCAGAGAGAAGTAATTATTGGTAAGGGTTACAACTGACCTTCTGTAAATGGTTGGATTTTATGGATTTGCAATCAGCAGTTCATTGGAAGTTACAGAATTCAGTGACATGGATGTGAGCTTGTTACTAAAAAAATTAGAGAAAATGAGATACTCAGTTCAGTGTCAGGAGAATGACATCAAGGCTTTTAACTTTTCAATATCCCAACCTTCACAGGTGACTAAAGATATGTCCTTAAAGTTTCTGTAGCTGTCGATTTATCCATCTTGCCAAGCAGTTTGTCGCCGCCGTCCAACTGCACCAGCTGCTTATGAAAAGCTGCACATCCAGACCAAAAAGAGAAGCAGAGCCAGGAAAGATTTGTTCTATAACCCTTTCGATATTCAAGTAGTGTGCTACCAATTGCACTACCATAGATTGTGCTGTGGCATCGTAGCATGTACTCTGTGCAGAGTAAAACATGCTTTCTCAATATAACAACCCTGAGACAATGGTGAAGTCAGACACACTGTTATTTCCTTTATTCCAGTTCTGTCAGCACAGCAGGTGAGCCACTATGGAGCTTGGAACAGGGAGGAAAGGAAGTGACTAATTGGAATGCATGAATCTGACTGTCAGGCATGCACATATGGCAAGGTTGCTACATCACATCCATAGGAGGAGGTCCAGCACCCTGTCTTAACTTGTTGCAAAAAATTTGTTTATAGCATATAATTCACAAAGGGTAGAAGTTATCTCAAAATTAGCTTCGTTTCCATCTCAAAATGTAACACTGTGTAGTTCAACACTACAGTGCCATCTGGAGGAATTTAGTTGTTGATGGAGAACCTGTAGTTATCACAAATATCATTTAAGTGGTAACAGGTGACTTGTCTCAGTGGAGCTTGTTCACCATCTCTATAGACCTGTTATTGATATGATTTTTCTTTTTTCGTTATTTTCTTGGTGACCTCTAAGCATCTTGTGACCATGTGAATGGTCGACACAATTGCTGCCATAATCATTACAAGCACCCGTCACAATTTCTGCTCAGTACCAAAGATTATAGTTGTCATTCTATGGGTCTTGAGGTTTCCAGTGACCATATTAGACTCCTATGGATGTTCCTCATAAGACAGTTTGTTGTACATAAAACATTCAGCAGTGTACGAAAATGAGCCAGAGGTCTCAGGTAATTTAGAGCTTTATTCTAAACTTTATGGACATATTTTTAAGTAAGAAAACCGTGTTGTACATAAAGACAACTAACTATAGGCAAATGAAAGACATTCATTGTCTCAAAGATAATAGGTGTAGAATGTAGACATGTTCTGTATGCTAACATTCCCCAACACTTCAGTGTGTTTGGCATGAGCTGTACCACAGCCATATTTTTAACCAGTTGATTGATTTATCTTGGTTGCATTCTACCATGAAGAGATCAGTCTTATGGTTGGGTCACGTTAAGTACCTGTATCAACTCATTTGAAGGAGGTGATAAACTTCTTGTTTGCATATGATGACAGCTTCTCCTCTGAGGTGCCTAAGAAGCCCAGTTAGTCAGCAGTTTGTGTCTCCAATAACAGGTCATATTTTACTTACAACAAAGGAACACTGAAGTTTGTTACTGTGTATACAAAACAGCATTACTGAATTGTCATTATGGTTAAGATGATTGCATGAGAGGGAGTAGGTTTCAAGTTCCAGTCCAGTTGACAGATGTAGCTTTTATGTCCATCCTTAAACCAGCTCAGATGAATTCCCGAGCAGTTCATTGAATAATCACATGAATGGATTCCTTTCCTCCTCTTCCACGTCCTTGCTAGTGCCACATCTCAAAATGACTATTTACATCTACACCCATATTCTGCAAACCACCAGGAAGTGCATGGTAGATGGTACTTTCCATCGTACCTGTTACTAGGGCTGTTTCTCATTCCATTCACGTGTGGAGTGCAGAATGAATGATTACTTAAACATCACTGTGCACACTGTAATAAGCCTAAACTGGTCTTCACAAAATCCATGAGAGCAATACAGTATATTCCTAGATTCATCCTTGACAGGTGGTTGTTGAAAATTTATAAGTGGCTTTCAGGGGATAGCTTGCATCTGCCTTAAAGGGTTTGCTGGTTTAGGTTTGCAGAATCTCCATGACACTCTCCCATGGGTCAAACAAACATATGACCATTCATGCTGCCCTTCTTTGTGTACATTCAGTAACCCCCATTTGGCCTATTTGGTATGGATCCCACACATTTGAGCAATATTCTAGGATACGTCACATGAGTGTTCTGCAAGTCATTTCCTGTGTAGATTATTTGTATTTCCTTTGTATTGTACTAATGACACAATGTTTGCCACCTGCTTTACTGCAACTGAGTACAAGTGATCATTCCACATCATATCCCTCTAAATTGTTGCACTCAGGTGTTTGTATGAGGAGCCCAATCCCAACTGTGATTCGCCCCATATGATTGTACTTTTGTAATAAGCTTGTGTGTGGTACCAAGTAAGATTCTTGTTGGGAGTATAAAAATCCTGCATCTGCCTGTCTGCCTTGATCCATGTATTTCAGAATGTCATGAGAGAAAAGTGTTGATTGGGTTCTCATGACGGATGTTTTCAAAATCTGTGCTGGTTGGCATGGAGAAATTCATTCTGTTTGATAAACCTCATTATGTTGAAGCTCAGAATATGTTCTAAGATTGTACAACAAGTTTTTTGAATCACTTCTGCTACTCTTATAGAAGTGGGTGACTTGTGCCATCTTCCATCCACCGGGCACAGTTTTTTGTTCGAGGGGTTATGATAGATTATAGTTAATGGAAGAGTTAACTTAACCACAAATTTTATACAAAATTTAATGGGGGGGACTGTCGGGTACTGGAAGTTTGATTAGTTTTAGTGATTTCACACCATTTACACTAATATCTATTTCACTCGTCTTTGCAGTGGCACAAGCATTAAATTGGACCAATAGTCCATTATTTTCCTTTGTAATGAAACATTTGAAAATGGAGCTCAGCATTTCTGCTATTGCTTTCTATCCTGAATTTCATTCCTGCCTTCTTCTGAAGTGTTTTTTGCTAACCACCCTTGCACATGACAAGAATTTCTTTCGGTTTGCGAGATATTTTGATGATATTCTGCTACAGTAGTCATTGAAGATTCATGCATTGATCTCTCGATAGTCAAATACATTTTATTCAGCGTTTCTGTATCTATAGCCTATGTCAAGTTTTACATCTATTCCACTCAGTGTATTACAAAAAAGTTGACATATGAGGAGCAACTTTTCAAAATGCATAATGCCATAGAAGGAGCAAAAAGTATTTTATCAGTCTTTTGAATTTTATGCATAATACTTGGGGAGGGCTGTTGATAAAAATGTGCTTATTACAAGTTATTTTTTAAAAATTTTTTTAAAGATGTTAGGACTTTTCTGATGGACTAAATGAGATTTATTGTGTTCTTCTGAACAGCATGCCTTTTGATGTAAGGTGTTTTGGACATGCATTTTGATTAGTTTCCAATGACACAGAACTGGTAAGTTCATTCTATTTTTGGAAAATTCACTTTTTAATGTTCAATAAAGCACTTTAATACCAGAAGCAGAAACAAAAGCATAAATCTGCATCAATTCCCAGTGATAGTGTTCACATTATTTTTCCAAAACTCGCTCCTCTTCTTTGCAATTTGATCAGTATCTTGGTCAGTAAGTTTGTTACATGGAAGGCTGATAATCTTGATGAAAAACTAAGTACTTCATTCTCTCTCCAATTTTTTCCAGATCCAAGGCTTAGTAATTTTTTTACATTGCCTTTCTTTCCTACCTCTACATCTACACCCTGCAAGCCATCATGAGATGCATGGCATAGGGTACCTCGCATTGTACCAATTATTAGGGTATCTTCCTGTTCCATTCATGTATGGAGTGTGGGAGGCATGATTGTTTGAATGTCTGTGTGCATGCAGTAATTATTCTAATCTTATCCCCATGATTGCTATGTTAGTGATATGTAGGGGATTGTAATACACTGAAGTGCCAAAGAAACTAGTATAAGCATGTGTATTCAAGTACATAGATATGTAAACAGGCAGAATATGACACTGCTGTCGGCAATGCCTATATAAGACAACAAATGTGTGGTGCAGTTTTTAGATCAGTTACTGCTGCTACAATGGCAGGTGGCAGGTTATCAAGATTTAAGTGAGGTTGTATATAGTGTTATAGTCAGTGCACGAGTGATGGGACACAGCATCTCCAAGGTAGTGATGAAGTGGGTCTTTTCTCGCACAACAATTTCACAAGTTTACTGTGAATATCAGGAATCCAGTAAAATAAAGAAATCTCCAACATCGCTGCGACCAGAAAAAGATCAAACAAGAATGGGACCAATTATGACTGAAGAGAGTAGTTCAACGTGACGAAGTGCAACACTTCCGCAAATTGCTGCAGATTTCAATGCTGGGCCATCAGCGTGCGAACCAGTCAATGAAACATCATCGATATCGGCTTTCAGAGCTGAATGACCCTTAATGACTGCTTGACACAAAGCTTTAGCCTCGCCTGGGCCCGTCAACTCCGACATTGGACTTTTGATGACTCTGAAACATGTTCCCTGGTCAGACTAGTCTCATTTCGAATTGTATCGAGTGGATGGACGTACACTCGTATGGAGACAAGCTCATCAATCCATGGACCCTGCATATCAGCAGGGGACTGTTCAACCTGGTGGAGGCTCTGTAATGGTGTGGAGCATGTGCAGTTGGAGTGATATGGGGCCCCTGATATGTCTAGACATGACTCTGATAGGTGACATGTACATAAGCATCCCGTCTGATCACTTGCATCCATTCGTGTCCATTGTGCATTCCGATGGACTTGGGCAATTCCAGCAGGACAGTGCGACACCTCACAAGTCCAGAATTACTATAGAGTGGCTCCAGTAACACTCTTCTGAGCCTACAATATTATGAAAAGGAAAGTTGCTATTCACCATGTAGCAAAGATGCTGAGTCACAGATAGGCTCAATAAAAATACTGTCACACACAAAGCTTATGGCCAATAACACCTTCGTCAAAACACACACACACACACACACACACACACACACACACACACACACACACACACAAACGTGCAAATGCAACTCACACACATGACTGTGGTCTCAGGCCACAGAAACCACACTGCGAGCAGCAGCACCAGTGCATGATGGGAGTGGCGAGTGGGCGGGAGTAAGTAGGAGGCTGGGGCAGGGAGGGGGAGGGATAGTATGGTATGGGTGACAGACAGTGAGGTGCTGTAGGTTAAATGGTGGGCAGGGGAGAGGTGTGTGTGGGGGGGAGGGGGGGTAGAAAAGGAGAGAAGCGAAAAGTCTGGGTGTGATGGTGGAATGATGGATGTGTAGTGCTGAAATGGGAACAGGGAAGGGACTGGATGGGTTGAGGCCAGGAGGTTTACAGGAACATAGTATGTATTGCAGGTAAAGTTCCCACCTGCAAGATTCAGAAAAACTGGTGTTGGTGGGCAGTGAAGCAGTCATTGAAATGATGGATGCCATGTTTGGCAGCGTGTTCAGCAACAGGGTGGTCCACTTGTTTCTTGGGCAAAATTTGTCAGTGGCCATTCGCGCAGATAGACAGCTTGTTGGTTGTCATGCTCACATAGAATGCAGTACAGTGGTTGCAGCTTAGCTTGTAGATCATATGACTGGTTTCACAGGTAGCCCTGGTGGAGATCAAACCTCAAAGATGGCAACATCAGTACTTCCATCCATATCAAACCTACCAACCACCAGCAATATCTCCATATCGATAGCTGCCACCTGTTCCATACGAAGAAGTCCCTTCCATACAGCCTAGCCACCCATGGTCTTCGCATCTGCAGTGATGAGTGGTCCCTGGTCCCCCTCAAAATATTCTGAGGGTCTCACTGAAGCCTTCACAGGCTATAATTATCCTCCCAACCTTGTACAAAAACAAAACTCCCTTGCCGCCCCCCCCCCCTCCCCTCCCAGGGGCTTGCCACTCTTTGGCAGGTTCATGCTTGGCTACCACAGGGCCCCAGCCTTTGCAGCACTTTTTCCCTTCTGTGCTGTATGTCTATCCTCTTGCTATTCTTTTTCCCTTTCCTTGGGGAATGTGTCTGGCGTATTATTGGGAATGTTCTGCTTCCAGTTGGAAGGAGCACGCCATCGGAGACAATGGCAATCATGGGGGATTTCCTCGTGATGAGTCAATCATCCTCTCCATCGATGTCGACAAAACGTATACGTAATGAGGCTACTGATTCGAAGGCCTACCTGCTGTACCGCAGTTCCTTGTGGTATCACGTACTGAAGACAGTCAGTCCTTCGCCACAGTCAATCCATTTATTATTCAGAAATGTGTTGATGCTATTGCTGGCCCTGTGAAATCCTGCTCTCATTTATGGAATGGCACTTTGCTTTTGGAGACAGCTTCCGATTCTCAAGCACAACAACTACCTCCTCCCTCACTTCTCCACAGCTACCCTGTTTGTGTCGAGGCCTACAGAACTTTGAATTCTTCCCATGGTGTAATTTACACCAGGATGCTTGACAGTCTAACTGAGGCTGAAATACAATCTTACCTCTCTGATGAGAGTGTCATCGCCGTCCATCATGTAATGAAAAAGGTCGATTCCTCTTTGGTGCCCACCCGCACTCTTTTCCTCACCTTTCGTAGAGTGTTGCTGCTGTCCAAGATTAAAGCAGGCTACGAAATCATCACAATCTGGCCGTACATTCTGAATCCAATGCGCTGCTACCAGTGTCATCAGTTCAATCACACTAGAACATCTTGTTGACACCCAGCCTAATGTGTAACCTGTGGTAGGGATGCACACAAGGGCGAATGTCTGCCTCCTTCTCCCACTGTATCGACAGCAATGGTGGCCATGCTGCCGCCTCCTGGGATTGTCCCGTGTATCTAGATGAGCAGGCTGTTCAAGAGATTCGGGTAAAGGAGAAAGTGCCTTACCCAGTAGCTCGCAAGTTACTGGCTAGTTGCAAACCCTGTGTTCTCCCACCTGGCACTTATAGTTCTTGTTACCCCTCGCTCCATGAAGGACATGGTCACGCAGACATGCAACCTCAAATTTGGCTCTGGGGTTGTGAAACCACCCAGTATCAAGGTAGCATCACTGCCCCCCCCCCCCCTTTCCGCTGTGCAACAAACTTTCAAACTCTCGCCTAAAGGGGCGAAGCTACCCATTACACAACTGGCAGGCAGGAAAGGACAGAAGGAGTACTCCTGAGAAGACTTCCTCTGTCCCTTCAGTCAAACAATACTCAAGTCTTCCTCTAACCAGAAGGGCTCAAAGAAATCCGCTAAAGACAAACGGTCTTCTCGTTCCCCAACTCGAAGATTGTGCTCGACGGTGGCGCCATGTTGTCACTTAGTCCGGCCAGCATCTGTCTCACCGGTGTGCACCACCAACCATTTTTCTGCGTTTGACTCTAGAGACCGACTGCACAAGCACGTGGATGCTTTTGTGGACCCCACAGAGTAGGATCCTCCTGCTTCTTTGCTCTGTAGTAGTGACTCTCCACCAGCTGTCCATTTGCGGCCACTGAGTTGACTCCCTGACATCTCTTCCTCCTCATGACTGTCCTCCAATGGAATGTTTGCAGCCTTCGGTCCCACAAAGAGGATTTACGGCTGCTTCTAGCATCGCAGCATACCCCTGTTCTCTGTGTCCCGGAAATGAAATTGTGCCCTCAAGACCGCTTTGAGCTTCCACATTACTTACCAATTCGTTTTGACCTTCCCCCTGAGGTCGGCATCCCATCTCATGGGGGTATCATGCTGCTTATACGGGATGACCTTCATAGTCAACCCATTTCCCTGACTACCCATCTTCAGGATGTTGCCATTCCCCTTTTCCTTCCCCCACCTGACTTTCTCCCTCTGTACCACTTACGTACCTCGGTCCTTCAATGTAACCAGCGCAGACTTCCTTCAGCTTATTGGGCAGCTACCTCCACCGCTTTTGCTAGTTGGTGACTTTAATGCTCATCATCCCCTTCAGGGTTCTCCCAGGACTTACCAGAGAGGTGCCCTCTTGGCTGACATTCTCAACCAACTCAACCTCTTCTGCCTTAACACTCGAGCACCCACTTTCCTTTCTGACTCCTCGCACACCTATACCCATTTGGACCTATCCTTTTGCACTGCCCACCTTGCCCATCGTCTTGACTGGTCTGTTTTTTCTGATGCCTACTCGAGCGACCATTTCCCGTGTTCTCTCAGTCTGCTGACTCCTACCCCATCCACATGCATGCCCAAATAGCAGCTTACTACATCTGACTGGCAGCTTTACTCCTCCCTGGCAACCTTCGCAGAACAAGATCTCCTCAGTTGTGATGACCCAGGTGGACTATCTCACCAACGTTGTCCTTACTGCTGCAGAATGTTCCATTCCTTTCACTTCCTCTTTACCACTTCAGGTCCCAGTCCCTTGGTGGACAGAGGCATGCCACAATGCAATTTGCGCATGGAGACGTGCTCTCTGCGTTTTTAACAGCCACCCTACACTGGAAAACTGCATTCATTATAAACAGCTGCGTGCAAGGTGTCATCAAGTTATTTGGGATAGCAAAATAGCTAGTTGGATTTCATTCACGAGTTCTTTTAACAGTTCCACACCTTCCTCTGTCGGGCCAACCTCCAATAGCTCTCTGGAACCAATATCAATTCCCCCATTTCTGGCCTGACAGTAGATGCTGATGTCCTGTTGTTCTCTCCAACTCCTTGGGCTGTCATTTTGCGGAACTTTCGAGCTCTTCCCAGTATCACTCTGCCTTCATCCATCAGAAACGAGTGGAGGAGGCTCAGGCGATACCCTTCTCTCCTCCAAATCGTGAGTGCTACAGTGCCGCCTTCACTATGAGGGAGCTAGATCAATCAGGCAGCAGTAGCCGACCGAGAAAGACGCAGCAACAGATAAGTAAACCGCGTTTGTGACATTTATGAGTTCCTAACCAGGAGCGAATTTTATTGTATCATCTGTGCGCTTTAATAGTGTAGTTTCTTGAGTTTCTGCATGTAAATTTAACATCTAATAGCCACAGTTCTTGTGTTCTCGTTTGCATCAGAAAGTAAACCGATTTTGTGACACATTAAAAGTTCCAAATCAGGGGCAAATTATTTAGTTTCCCCTAAGTGTTTCGGTAGTTAGGTTCTTGAATATCTGCGTATTACTAAACACAGTCAGGGTCTTCAGTAGAGTTGCACAGCACATGCCAATAGTCCGTTTATCTGAATAGTTTAGTTTTCCACGGCCTTTAGTATGGACAGGGACTGCGATTGTTGTGTGCGGATGTGAGCCGAGTTGGTGACACTTTGTTCTCAGCTTCAGGCTGTGATGGCTTCGGTTACACAGCTTGAGGCTGCAGTGGATGGGCGCCACTGTTGTGGGCTGGCCGTGGGGATCCAACGGATGTCCAGCACGTCAGAGTCCTCTGATCGGTCCTCACTGGTGGCAAACCCAGTTACTGCTCGCACTGAGGCCGACCCCTCACCTGTATTCGTGTGGGAGGTCGCCCCTGGGCGAAGCAAGACCTCCCAGGTGGCCACACCTAAGGCCTCCTCGGTTTGTATGACAAACAGGTTCCAGGTGCTGTCTGTAGCTAACAATGTCACTGAGTCGGATGCTGTCGCCTGTCCTGTTTCAGAGGAAACCGCTCAGCCTGCAAGATCCGGGCAATCGCAGAGGGTGGGATTATTGGTCGTTGGGAGCTCCACCATTAGGCGCGTTATGGGTCCCCTTAGGGATTTGGCTGACAAGGAGGGTAAGAAAACCAATGTGCATACCGGGTGGAGTCATTCCAGATGTGGAAAGGGTCCTCCCTGATGCCATGAAGAACACAGGGTGCAGCCAATTGCAGGTGGTTGCTCATGTCAGTACCAATGATGTGTGTCACTTTGGATCAGAAGAGATTCTCTCTGGTTTCGAGTGGCTAACAGAAGTGGTAAAGGCTGCCAGTCTTGCTTGCAAGATGAAAGCAGAGCTGACATTTGCAGCATAGTCGACAGGACCGATTGCGGACCACTGGTACAGAGCCGAGTGGAAGGTCTGAGTCAGAGGCTCAGACGGTTCTGCGACCGTGTAGGCTGCAGATTCGTCGACTTGTGCCAAAGGGTGGTTGGGTTTCAGGTTCTGCTGAATAGGTCAGGTGTCCACTATACACAGGAGGCGGCTGCACGGGTAGCAGGCGCTGTGTGGCGTGGACTGGGCGGTTTTTTAGGTTAGAGGGTCTCAGGAAAACACAAGAAGGGTCACACTAACAAAGGGTGCAGGTTGAACACAGGAAGAACGTAGGTACAGGAACCATTGGTATAACTGTTGAAAATTGTCATAGCTGTGTTGGGAAAGTACCAGAGCTGCAAGCACTAATGGAAAGCACTCATGCTCAAATTGTTATAGGCACTGAAAGCTGGCTAAAGCTGGATATAAGCTCAGCCGAAATTTTTCCGAAGAACCCAACGGTGTTCCGAAAAGATAGGCTAAACACAGTTGGCAGGGGTGTGTTTGTTGCTGTCAGAAGTAGTTTAACTTGTCGCGAAATTGAAGTAGATACTTCATGTGAATTAGTATGGGCAGAGGTCATTGTTGGCAACTAGAATAAAATAATAATTGGATCCTTTTCCCGACCTCCCAGTTCAGATGATACCGTTGCTGAAAGGTTCAAAGAAAACTTGAGTTTGATTTCAAACACGTACCCAACTCATGCGATAATAGTTGGTGGTGACTTTAATTTCCCCTTGATTTGTTGGCGAAAATACATGTTTAATTCTAGAGGTACGCATAAAATATCATTTGAAATTGTGCTAAACGCATTCTCTGAAAATTATTTCGAGCAGTTAGTACATGAGCCCACGCGAACAGTGAACAGGTGTGAAAACACACTTGACCTCTTAGCAACAAATAATCCTGACTTAATAACGAGCATGAAAACCGATACAGGGATTAGTGAACACAGGGTTGTCGTAGCGAGATTGAATATTGTAATCCCCAAATCCTCGAAAAATAAGTGAAAAATATACCTATTCAAAAAAGCAGATAAAAATTCACTTGACAACTTCCTGAGGGACAATCTCCACTCATTCCAAATTAATAATATAAGTGTAGACCAGATATGGCTTAAATTCAAAGAAATAGTATCAGCAGCAATTGAGAGATTTATACCAAATAAATTAACAAACGATGGAGCTGATCCTGCTTGGTGCACAAAATGGGTTTGAACACTGTTGCAGAAAGAACGAAACAAACATACCAAATTTAAACAGAGGCAAAATCCCCAAGATTGGCAATCCTTTACAGAAGCTCGAAATTTAGCGTGGAGTTCAATGCGAGACGCCTATAACAGTTTCCACAACGAAACCTGGCAGAAAATCCAAAGAGATTCTGGTTGTATGTGAAGTATGTTAGCGGCAAGAAACAATCAATGCCTTCTCTGCGCGTTAACAATGGGAATACTATCGAAGACAGTGCTGCCAAAGCAGAGTTACTAAACACAGCCTTCCGAAATGCCTTCACAAAAGAAAATGGAGTAAATATTCCAGAATTCAAAACTAGAACAGCTGCCAACATGAGTAACATAGAAATAAATATCCACAGAGTACTGAAGCAAATCAAATCACTTAATAAAAGCAAGTCTTCTGGTCCAGACTATATACCAGATAGGTTCCTTTCCGAGTATGCGGATGCATTAGCTCCATACTTAACTTAAACAACCGTTCGCTCGAGAGAAGATCCGCACCCAAAGACTGGAAAGTTGTACAGGTCACACCAATATTCAAGAAAGGTTGTAGAGGTAATCCACTAAATTACAGGCCCATATCGTTGACGTCGATATGCAGCAGGATTTTAGAACATATATTGTGTTCGAACATTATGAATAACCTCGAAGGAAACGGTCTATTGACACACAGTCAACATGGGTTTAGAAAACATTGTTCCTGTGAAACACAACTAGCTCTTTATTCTCATGAAGTGCTGAGTGCTATTGACAAGGGATTTCAGATTGATTCCGTATTCCTGGATTTCCGGAAGGTTTTTGACACTGTACCACACAAGCAGCTCGTAGTGCAATTGCGTGGAATATCGTCTGTTATGTGACTGGATTTGCGATTTCCTGTCAGAGAGGTCACAGTTCATAGTAATTGGCGGAAAGCCATCGAGTAAAACAGAAGTGATTTCAGACGTTCCCCAAGGTAGTGTTATAGGCCCTTTGCTGTTCCTTATCTATATAAACGATTTGGGAGACAATCTGAACCGTCTTCGGTTGTTTGCAGATGATGCTGTCGTTTATCAACTAATAAAGTCATCAGAAGATCAAAACAAACTGCAAAAAGATTTAGAAAAAATATCTGAATGGTGCGAAAAGTGGCAGTTGACCCTAAATAACGAAAAGTGTGCGGTCATCCACGCGAGTGCTAAAAGGAACTTCAGTTACACGATAAATCAGTCTAATCTAAAAGCCGTAAATTCAACAAAATACCTAGGTATTACAATTACGAACAACTTAAATTGGAAAGAACACACAGAAAATGTTGTGGGGAAGGCTAACCAAAGGCTGCGTTTTTGGTAGGACACTTAGAAAATGTAACAGACCTACTAAGGAGACTGCCTACACTACACTTGTCCATCCTGTTCTAGAATACTGCTGCATGGTGTGGGATCCTTACCAGATAGGGCTGACAGAGTACATCGAAAAAGTTCAAAGAAAGGCAGCACGTTTTGTATTATCGCGAAATATGTGAGAGTGTGTCACAGAAATGATACAGGATTTGGGCTGGAAACCATTAAAAGAAAGGAATTTTTCGTTGTGATGGGATCTTCTCACGAAATTCCAATCACCAACTTTCTCCTCCGACTGCGAAAATATTTTGTTGACACCGACCTACATAGGGAGGGATGATCACCACGATAAAATAAGGGAAATCAGAGCTCGTATGGAAAGATATAGGTGTTCATTCTTTCCGCGCGCTTTACGAGATTGGAGTAATAGAGAATTGTGAAGGTGGTTTGATGAACCCTCTGCCAGGCACTAAAAAGTGATTTGCAGAGTATCCATGCAGATGTAGATAGATGCTCTCAGCTCATCCCGGTCCTCCACCCCAGGGCCAGACGCTATCCACATTCAGATGTTGCAGCACCCCTCTCTTGCGGGCAAGCACGTTATGCTTAACACATACAACCGCATCTGGGCTGAGGGCACATTTCCTGGATGCTGGCGTGAAGCCACTGTTATACCCGTACGTAAGCCCGGTAAGTACAACAACCTTCCTTCTACCTACTGCCCCATCTCTCTTACCAGCTGCATTTGCAGGGTGATGGAATGTATGATTCATGCCCGGCTGGTGTGGTGGCTTAAGTCTCGCCATTTACTCACGAATGCACAGTGTGGATTTCGAGCTCGGCGTTCTGCAGTTGACCATCTCGTTACTTTGTCAACCCATGTCATGAATGGTTTTCTGCAGAAATCCCGGACTGTGACTGTGTTTTTTTGATTTGGAGAAGGCCTACGACACCTGCTGGAGAACTGGTATCATCCATACTCTTTAAATGTGGGGTTTCCATGGGCACCTGCCCTGTTTTCTTCGGGCATTTTTACAAGACCGAGTTTTCAAGGTGCGTGTGGGTTCTGCCTTGTCAAACACCTTTATTCATAAAAATGGTATGCCTCAGGGTTCCGTCCTGAGCATCACCCTCTTTCCTATCACCATTAACCCTATAATGGCCTGTCTCCCGCCAGGCATCTCCGGCTCCCATTTTGTCGATGATTTTGCCATCTATTGCAGTTCTCCACAGACCTGCCTCACTAAGCGGCGTCTTCAGCGCTGTCTTTATTGTCTTAACTCCTGGAACATCGCCAATGGCTTTTGTTTTCCCACTGACAAAACCATTTGTATGAATTTCTGGTGGCGCGAATGGTTTCTCCCACCATCTTTACATCTTGGGCCTGTTGCCCTTCCATTCGTTGACACTATGAAATTCCTGGGGCTCATGCTCGATAGGAAACTGTCTTGGTCCTCCCATGTCTCTTACTTGGCAGCCCACTGTACGCAGTCCCTCAATGTCCTACATGTCCTCAGTTCCTCAATGGTACTTTGTGGAGTGCTGATCGAACCACTCCCTTCCGTTTTTAATGATCCCTTGTCCGTTCAAAACACGACTATTGGTGCTTTGTTTATGCATTTGCACGCCCATCTCTTTTATGCCATCTCGACACTATCCATCATCATGGCATCCATTTGACAACGGGCGCCTTTTACACCAGCCCGGTTGAGAGTCTGTATGCTGAAGCTGCTGAACTACCACTGTGCTATCGCCATGACTTTCTCTTCAGTAGGTGTGCATGCCGTTTGTCTGCCATGCATGGCCAGCCCTCCTATGCCTCCTTCTTTGATGATTCCTTAGATCGTCAGTATGGGGCTCGTCCCTCTTCTCTGTTTCCTCCTGGAGTCCGCTTTTGCCACTTGCTACGGCTATCGCCGTCGCCGTCGCAGACAAATGCTGGTGTACATGCAATTGGTGAATATTAATGGCACTTATGGTACTGTTCCAGCGCCAGGTACCAGTAAGAAGGTATCAAATCTCAAGAAAATTGCCAGTCTACCTATATTGTCAGGTCCTAACTCAGAAGAAATCAAACAATGGAAAATCCAGGATGGAATGTAGCAGTACTATGAAAAGAAAAGTTGCTGCTCACCATATAGCGGAGATGCTGAGTTGCAAATAGGCACAATAAAAAGGACTGTCACACATAAAGCTTGTGGCAAGTAAGGCCTTCATCAAAAATAGACAGCGCGCATGCACACACACACACACACACACACACACACACACACACACACACACACGCACACGCACAAAATGCAACTCACACACACAACTGCAGTCTCACGCAACTGAAGCCACACTGTGAACAACAGCAGTAGCAACAGTGCATGATGGGAATGGCGACTGGGTGGGGATGAAGAGGAGGCTGGGGTGGGTAGGAGGAGGGGGAGGGATAGTATGGTAGGGGTGGCGGACAGTGAGGTGCTGTAGGTTAGACGGACGACAAGGGAGAGGTGGAGAGAGGGCGAGAGAAGTAAAAAGACAGGGTGTGGTGGTGGAATGATGGCTGTGTAGTGCTAAAATGGGGACAGGGAAGGGGCTGGATGGGTTAGGACAGTGACTAACGAAGGTGGTTTTTTTTTTGTGTGTGTGTGTGGGGTTTAAGGGCGCTCAACTACTGAGGTCATTAGCACCCAGTCGCTGTTGTTAGAGCACAGGGAATCTAGTAAAACTCAATGGGAGGGGGGGACACCAGAAAGACCTAACAAAGATGTAGATAAAATAAGGAAAAAGGTTAGATGTCTTTGGACAAGCCATTCAAAGTTATAAAACGCAGAACACGAGCAGCTGCTCGAGCGTCATCAGCTAAAATATCCGGTAAAGTAGATGGCAGGGACAGGACAACATGAGATTGACTAAAGCGGGGACACGACAATAAAACATGGCGCACTGTTAATGCCTGACCACAAGGGCACTGCGGGGCTGGGTCACCGGAGAGCAGGTAGCGGTGGCTAAACCGGCAATGCCCAATCCGCAACCTGGTCAGAAGGACCTCCTCTCGCCGAGATGGTCGGGAGGAGGTTGTCCAAGCAGTCGGGAGCGGTTTTACTGCCCGGAGCCTGTTTCCTTGGAGGGATGACCAAGCATCCCACCACAATGACACAAGCCTCTTACAAACATCCCCATTAACATCAGATGACGGGACACAATGGGAGGCTGGCCGAGGCAGGAGGGCTGCAGCATCCGCAGCCTCATTCCCAGGCACTCCTACATGTCCGGGAACTCACAGAAAGCTGACAGGAGAACCATTATCAGCGAAAGAATGGAGGGACTGCTGTATCCTTTGAGCCAAGGTATGGACCGGATAGGGAGCTCCAAGGCTCTGAAGAGCACTGAGTGAGTCAGAGCAGAGTACATACGATGAATGGCGTTGGCGGCGGGCATACTGAACGGCCTGATGGAGAGCAAAAAGCTCGACCGTAAAGCTGGAACATTGGTGGAGGAGCCGGTATTTAAAGTTGGCGGCCCCGACGACAAAGGCACAGCCGACACCATCGACAGTTTTGGAGCCATCGGTATAAATAAAGGTGTGACCGGCAAGTCGAGCACGAAGTTCGACAAACCGTGAGCAATACACTGCAGCCGGAGTACCCTCCTTCAGGAGCGAGCTGAGGTCGAGATAAATATGGTCTTAGTGCACTGAGGACCAGTGGTACACCTCGTAAGGCGTCCTTCCCCAAAAGGCTCGTACTTCTGTAGAATTTTGAAAAATGGAGGTCAAACCCCAAGGGGGACCATCACATGGAAGGCCGAAACGGTTGAAACTCCTTTTAGTCGGCTCTTACGACAGGCAGGAATACCGCGGGCCTATTCTAACCCCCGAACCCGCAGGGGGGACTAACGAAGGTTGAAGCCAGGAGGGTTATGAGAACCTAGGATGTATTGTAGGGAAATTTCACACCTGCACAATTCAGAAAAGCTGGTGTTGGTGGGAAGGATCCATATGGCACAGGCTGTGAAGCAGTCATTGAAATAAAGGATGTCATCATGTTGGGCAGCGTGTTCAGCAACAGGGTGATCCACTTGTTTCTTGGCCATAGTTTGATGGTGGCCACTCATGCAGACAGACAGCTTGTTGGTTGTCATGCCCACATAGACTGCACCACAGTGGTTGCAGCTTAGATTGTAGATCACGACTAGTTTCACAGGTAGCCCTGCCTTTAATGGGATAAGTGATGTTTGTGACAACTGGGGTAGGTGGTGGAGGGAGGATGTATGGGACAGGTCTTGCATCTAGGTCTATTACAGGGGTACGAGCCACGAGGTGGTAAGGGATTGGGAGCTGGAGTTGTGTAAGGATGGACAAGTATATTGCATAGGGTAAGTGGACGGCGGAATACCACTGTGGGAGGGGTGGGAAGGATAGCGGGCAGGACATTTCTCATTTCAGGGCACGAAGAGAGGTAGTCAAAACCCTGGCGGAGAATGTAATTCAGCTGCTCCAGTCCTGGGTGGTACTGAGTTACAAGGGGAATACTCTTCTGTGGTCGGACAGTGGGACTTTGGGAGGTGGTGGGAGACTGGAAAGATAAGCCAAGGGAGATTTTTTTTTGTTTTGTTTCAGGGCGCAAAAAGCAACTGATGTCATATGCACCCAAGTCAAAACTACAGAACACATAGAGACGAGGGAAATGACGATATGTCAGTCCCAATGGACAGAATAGGAGACAGCGAAACAAGGCACATGGAAAAAGGGCTAAAAAGCACTATAGAAAAATGGAGGTTCAAAACTAAAAATTAAATGGCCTTCGCCATATTGCTTCGGCGGATAAAAAGTAAAATGCGGTTGACAGCCCTTGCATCATTCACTACACCGGCTGATAAATCAGATGGCAAACCCAAGCTGGAACGTAAATTGGTAAAAAAAGGGCATTCCAGCAAGTAACGGTGGACAGTTAACATTTGGACACGATGCGCACAAAGTGGTGGGGCAGCCCCGCTGAGCAAATGACGATGGCCAAAAAGGCAGTGCCCAATACACAGCCAAGTTAAAATAATCTCCTCTTGGTGGGAGGGCCAAGAGTTGGTTGTCCAAGGCACCGGAAGAGGCTTAATAAGCCGAAACTTATTCCCGTGAAGGGAGGACCATTGGCAATGCCAAAGAGACACCATCACCTGACAGATGGCAATGCAGAGATCATTGGAGGGAACAGAGGTACTCGTGGGCTGAGGTAAGTGGACTGCAGCCTTGGCAGCAGCCTAGTTTCCTCGCAGACCGACATGACCAGGGACCCACAGAAACATGACATTGGCTCCACCAAGAGTGAGCAAGTGAGAGTTTTCCTGGACCCACTGCACTAAAGGATGAGCAGTGTACAGTGCACAGAGACTTTGGAGGGCGCTGAGTGAGTCTGAGCAGAGGACACAACTGGGAAGGCTGTGTCGCTGGATGTACTCTGTGTCCTGATACAAGGCGAAAAGCTCGGTTGTAAATACTGAGGAGTGTGCCGGGAGTTGATATCGAAAGATACGGGTGCCAATGACGAAAGCACACCCGACCCCACGGTCAGTCCAAGAGCCATCAGTTTATACAAAGGTACTAGCGCTAAGTTCCATGCGAAGGTCGTGAAACTGAAGGCGATAGACCGAGGCTGGAGTACTATCCTTAGGAAGTGAATGAAGGCCAAGATTAACATGGGCCGCTTCACAGAGCCAAGGTGGTGAAGGGTTCACACCCACTTCCGCTGTCCACCAAACTCCCCAGACATGAACATTATTGAGCATATTCCCGATGCCTTGCAACGTGCTGTTCAGAAGAGATCTCCGCCCCCTCATACTCGTATGGATTCATGGTGTTAATTCCCTCCAGTACTACTACAGACGTTAGCCAAGTCCATGCCACGTATTTTGCGGCACCTCTGTGTGCTTGTGGGGGCCTTACACGGCATTTGTCAGGCGTACCAGTTTCTTTGGCTCTTCAGTATATATTTCTGGAGTAATCATTTAAAGATGGTTTGTGAAACTTTGTTAATGGACTTTGTCGCGATAGTTTACATCTGTCTTCAAGTGTCTTTTAGTTCAATTCCTTCAGTGTCTCTGTGACACTCTCCCATGGATTAAACAAACCTGTGACCCTTCTCTGTTACATTCAGTATCCCCTGTTAGTCCTATTGTGTACAGGTCTCACACTTGAGGAATATTCTAGAACCAGTTGCATGAGTGATTTGTAAGCAATCTCCTTTGTAAACTGATAGCACATCTTCAGTATTCTATCAATAAACCGAAGTCTACCACTTGCTTTACCCCTGACTGAATATGTGTAATCATTCCATTTCATATCACCACAAAGTGTAACCCCCAGATATTTGTATGAGTTGGCAGATTCCGATAGTGACTCACTGATATTATAGTCATAGGATACTATGTTCTTTCGCTTTGTGAACAACAAAATTTTAAATTTCTGAACATTTAGAGCAAGTTACCAATCTCTGGACCACTTTGAAATCTTATCAACTGAATATTTTTGCAGCTTCGTTTAGGTAGTACTTCATTATAGATACTTCTGCAAGAGGCCTGATTTTACTATTAATATGGTCCGCTAGGTCATTAATATACAACATGAACAGTAAGGATCCGAACGCACATCCCTGGAGCACACCCGAAGTTACTCGTACATCTGACAATGACTCAAACATCCAAGATAACATGCTCCATACAAATTTCACTTGATATCCCATATGATCCTAATTTTGACTATAATTGTAGGTATGGTACTGAGTCAAATGCTTTTCAGAAATCAAGAAATACTGCAAATCATACTCTTTATGCTAATATTTCCAATTGGATAACATTTATGGAGGAAGATTGTTAAATACTACTTGTGTTGCATGTCAGAGTATTTTTTTTTATTGAATGGAGACTTTGAATCAGTTATTTTCATTTGAGTAGTGGGTTAACTACACTGCTGTTGGCTGCTGTGTTGTATGCTGTCTTGTGTGGAATCTCATTTCTAATGAATTTGTCATTAATAGAATATTAAACACTATTGTCTTTGTGCATTGTCTTTAACACCATTACCCCTCCCAAAAAGAGAGGCATGGTGGGAGAAGAAAAAACCTTCGAATGTCCAGAGGGAAACATCAGAATAAAGAATCGTGGTTTTTTGGCATTGTTTTTCTCTCATCACAGTGGCCAAAGTATAGGCATATGTAAAGGAAACATTGTTATGTGCTTATAAATAATATGTACTCCTGCAAATGATTTCACTTAACTGTTAATAGCTTTTATTTATAACCATTACTGACCATCTACTGTCAAATTTCAGGCTCCAGAGACTGGTAGACCACAGTTGGCAAGATCCCAGGATGATGCAATGGTCGGTTACATGTTCCAGCGACCACATTCAGATCCAGATTTTCCCTTACCGCCACCTTTCACAAAACAGCATCCTCGCTGGGCACTGGGAGATGAAAGTATTGACGTGAGTGGAATTTTGTGCAATGTGTTGTTTAAAATACACAAGGAAGAACAACCTTCACCCCCCCCCCCCTCTCTCCCTCTCTCTCTCTCTCTCTCTCTCTCTCTCTCTCCCTCTCCCTCTCCAACCCTCTCCCCCTCACCCCTCTCACTGTGTCTCCTCTCTCCTGCCCCGCTCCCTCTCTCCTGCCCCGCTCCCTCTCTCCTGCCCCGCTCCCTCTCTCCTGCCCCGCTCCCTCTCTCCTGCCCCGCTCCCTCTCTCCTGCCCCGCTCCCTCTCTCCTGCCCCGCTCCCTCTCTCCTGCCCCGCTCCCTCTCTCCTGCCCCGCTCCCTCTCTCCTGCCCCGCTCCCTCTCTCCTGCCCCGCTCCCTCTCTCCTGCCCCGCTCCCTCTCTCCTGCCCCGCTCCCTCTCTCCTGCCCCGCTCCCTCTCTCCTGCCCCGCTCCCTCTCTCCTGCCCCGCTCCCTCTCTCATGCCCCGCTCCCTCTCTCATGCCCCGCTCCCTCTCTCATGCCCCGCTCCCTCTCTCATGCCCCGCTCCCTCTCTCCTGCCCCGCTCCCTCTCTCCGGCCCCGCTCCCTCTCTCCCGCCCCGCTCCCTCTCTCCCGCCCCGCTCCCTCTCTCCCGCCCCCCGCTCCCTCTCTCCCGCCCCCCGCTCCCTCTCTCCCGCCCCCCGCTCCCTCTCTCCCGCCCCCCGCTCCCCTCTCTCCCGCCCCCCGCTCCCTCTCTCCCGCCCCCCGCTCCCTCTCTCCCGCCCCCCGCTCCCTCTCTCCCGCCCCCCGCTCCCTCTCTCCCGCCCCCCGCTCCCTCTCTCCCGCCCCCCGCTCCCTCTCTCCCGCCCCCCGCTCCCTCTCTCCCGCCCCCCGCTCCCTCTCTCCCGCCCCCCGCTCCCTCTCTCCCGCCCCCCCGCTCCCTCTCTCCCGCCCCCCGCTCCCTCTCTCCCGCCCCCCGCTCCCTCTCTCCCGCCCCCCGCTCCCTCTCTCCCGCCCCCCGCTCCCTCTCTCCCGCCCCCCGCTCCCTCTCTCCCGCCCCCCGCTCCCTCTCTCCCGCCCCCCGCTCCCTCTCTCCCGCAGCCCCCTCCGCTCTCCCGCCGCCCGCCTCCCCCTCTCCCGCCGCCCCCCTCCCCCTCTCCCGCCGCCCCCCTCCCCCTCTCCCGCCGCCCCCCTCCCCCTCCCCCGCCGCCCCCTCCCCCTCCCCCGCCGCCCCCTCCCCCTCTCCCTCCGCCCGCCTCCCCCTCTCCCGCCGCCCGCCTCCCCCTCTCCCGCCGCCCGCCTCCCCCTCTCCCGCCGCCCCCCCTCTCCCGCCGCCCCCCTCCCCCTCTCCCGCCGCCCCCCTCCCCCTCTCCCGCCGCCCCCCTCCCCCTCTCCCGCCGCCCCCCCTCCCTCTCTCCCGCCGCCCCACTCCCTCTTCCCCCTCCCTATTCCCCCTCCCTCCATCCCTCCCTCTCCCCCTCCCCCCTCCCTCCACCTCCCTCCTCTCTCTCTCCCCCTCTCCCCCCCCTCTCTCTCTCTCTCTCTCTCTCTCTCTCTCTCTCTCTCTCTCTCTCTCTCTCTCTCTCTCTCTCTTTCTCTTTCTCCCCCCCCCTTCTCCTTCCTTCCATCCCCCCCCCCCCAGTTGTGTCTGTAGAACTGTCATTTTGCAGTACCATGGCCATACCAATTGATCCCACGGACACACTAGTTTCTTTGAACCAAACAATTGTGAAGAAAGTTATGTGCGCTTCGTCTCCCTACACTCAGCTTACAGGTGTTGTGTTTCATGTCCCAACGGGTCTCTTGTGATGGAGTGATAGTTAATAGCTGAGTTAGGATAATTATCTTCCTCATATCGTTTTTTTTTTTTTTTTAACTCTTGTATCAAGGACTTTTCAATAATCATATTAAAATATACATATTTCTTACTCAGAAGTATAAATGAAAATTAATTTATGCAGCATTTTAACTGCATTAGAGCATTTTTCTGATGCTTTTAGTCTTTGCTTTGCTTCTTGATATTTGTCTTGTTCCTAGGCCAGGAGTTCATCTAGTGTCCTAAGTGTCGTGTGCTTTTCTTAGGCAGGATTTTGCATGGTGTACCTTATCTGCCACATTTTCCTTCTTTTGTGAGTCATTGGTGTTTCTTCACTTCCCCCTTGTAGTGCTCACACTTAGGAATTCGTCGTAATATAATAAATGTGTAGCAGTACATCTATGGTGGTTTCCTATTAACAAGACTCATGTTTGGAACTCAAGATGATCAAGATTACATAAAATCTTTACATTGCGGAAGCAATAGACTCAGTATCAACTTTTTATTGGTGCTGCAGAGAGAGTGTATTTCATTAAGATCAATAGTTTTATTGAGGGACAGCTGTTCAAGTTTAAACAACACGTTATTCCTACTAACATACATACTAAGTACTTCAATTAAATATTCTTGCTTGCATATCATATATATGAGAGTAGTATGAAAAGGATAGATTACCACTTACCATATAGCAGAGATGCTGAGTCGTAGATAAACACAACAAAAAGCCTGTCAAACACGTAAGCTTTTTATCGATCTGATATAATTAAATTTTCCTTGAGATATATGAGTCTCAACTGTATCCATGATAATGATGAAAGCTGAAGAAATGAATTAAAATTTGTGCCACAGCCAGGACTCTCCAATATGTCCAAAGCTAGGGCGCTATTCCAATACCAGAGTTTCGGCAATAGAAGAAGGGGAAAATAAGCTGAAGATAGGAATTGAAGTTCATGTGCTGGGGAGGTCATTGGACTAGAGTAGTCCGTGCAGCTGTGTTACCTGTACTGCTACGGTTAGGTGATGGCTAGCACACCAGAGACACCGAGGTTCAAGGAGACCCGGGTTCAAGTCCCAGCCGTGGCACAAATTTTAATTAATCTGTTCAGCCTCCATCATTATAATAAGAGAGCTTTCAGCCAAAAAGGCCTTCATCCGAATCATACGAGATGGAATCCAAAATTTTTGGGACTGGTGCTGCCATCTGGAAAGTAGGAGTAGTAGATCTTTGTATTGCTAGATGGCGAGAGCTGCATATCTGATGAGTCAGTGTGGGGAGTGGCATTCTGTTGGGAGGACGTGTTGCATGTCCACAGTGATTTCCGTAATACTCTGTGTTTGGTGTGTGGCGATTTTACGATGGATCTGCGAACAGAACAGCGCATGTGTATCAAATTCTGTGCGAATCTTGGGAAAAGTGCTATGTAGCCCCTTGCAATGATTCAACAAGTGTTTGAGGGGCAGAGCATGAGCCATGTTTGAGTGGCATGCTCGGTTCAGGGCTGGCCATACAGATGTTGAAGATGATGCTCACACTGGAAGACCCGTTAGCCGCACAATGCAAGACATTGTTGGCAAACTTCAACAATTTGTTTGTGCGGATCGGCGTCGAGCCATTCAAGATCTTGCGGATGAAGTGGGTGTTGGTTATGGGACATGTCAATGAATGTTGACTGATGAATTGGGCAGGCATCGTGCCACCGCAAAATTTGTGCCAAGGATCTAGACTGCAGATCAGAAGGCACAGTGTGTTGAAGTGTGCACAGATTCGTCAGACTGAATCTGATGATCTAATCTTCACGTCACAAGTTATCACCGGCGACGAGAGCTGGATTTATGGTTATGACCCAGAGACAAAACAACAATCTTCCCAGTGGAAGAGCCTGGGCTCTCCAAGAACCAAAAATGCGAGAGAGGTGAAGAGCAAAGTGAAGAACATGATCATTGTTTTCTTTGATACCAAGGGAATTGTGCACAAAGAATTCATTCCACCCAACCAAACAGTGAATTCCGCGTACTACTGTGACACTTTGCAATAGCTCCGTGAAAACGTGCAGCGACAATGGCCGGAACTTTGGCATCAAGAGAACTGGCTGCTGCATCATGACAATGCACCCTGTCACACGTCCTTGCTCACCAGGAAACAACATGGCGGCTGTACCCTACCCGCCGTACTTGCCAGATTTGCACCTTTTGACTTCGCGCTGTTCCCAAAACTGAAACTCAAGTTGAAAGGCCGTTGGTTCGACATTCTAGAGAGGATTCAAGAAGCATCGCTGTCGGTGATAAGCACCAGTGGCAGAAGCACTGGGATCAGTGTGTACGTGCGGATTGGAACTATTTTGTGGGTGTGGTGACCATTATTCCAAAGGTAAGGTTTTTAATAGATGGCAGCACCAGTCCCGAAAGCTTTGGATAGCTCCTCGTACACACACACACACACACACACACACACACACACACACACAAAAGCGCATGTAAGTGCAACTCTCACACGTGACCACAGTCTCTTTCTGCCAAGACCAGACACAGTCTGGCCTCGACAGCCAGAGACTGTAGTGTTGTGTGTGTGTGTGTGTGTGTGAGAGAGAGAGAGAGAGAGAGAGAGAGAGAGAGAGAGAGCGGGGGGGGGGATTGATTCTGATTCAGGCATTTTTACCAGTTTGCTTCCACTGTGGATGCCCTGGATTCATTGCACATTCCAGCAGAGAAAGAAGACAACTATTTGACGACTACTAAGCTGCTAGATGCCAATCATCACAACAGTTCTACTTGTGCCAGTCAATTGGTGACGAATATGGTTGACCTGTGATACGAAGCCCCTTTAGCCACCAAATTCAGAAACCTAAGGAAGGTGACCATCCATGGAGGTGAGACCACTGTTGCTGAAAATTCTCTGTGGACGACAGTTACCAAGATATCAGGAAATGTCATTGACATCATCGTTAGTGGCCAACTTATCTGTCATTAGTAGACTAAGCCTCCTTTATCTCTAATGTCGAAAGCTTATCATAATTGGAAGTGTGCGTTCCGTGATACAAAAGAGGCGGTGCTGTTGTCGCAAATGTGAAATGTGTCATGCCAGCAGGAACATGTAACGGAAGAAAAATTATCAGTGAGAGAACACAGACTTTATAACAGAATTTACTCATACTGTTGTCCTCAGGTGGGTCTTCTTGTAGGCGTCATTAATAGTCATAGTCTGTGGAAGATCAGAGGTCCGGATTGACAAAGCTATTTCAGCAAGCACACATAACAAATATTGCTCTGGACAAGTGTTTGATGTTGAAGACCTTATCTCACCATCACCAAGACAAGTTCTTGTTGTTGACCTAGATGTTCAGTTAAACTGTGAAGATTTTGTTGATTGCAAAAGACTGCTCAGGCTCGCAAACAGTGTAGTGGAGGAAGCTACTATCGAGTCACTATTGGCATCTGGCCCGACTGAGGAACACCGACAAAGCTGTGTTGCGACAATGCTTTTAAATCAGGAATGGAGAAAAGACCATATAGTGAATGGCAAAGTTCTGTATCAACACTGAGGATCATCCACCAATTAGCCAGCAATTGTGTAGGGTGTCATCTGTTGAACTATGGGTAATCTGGGAGGAAGTGGAAGTGAGGCTGCCAGATGACATTATAGAACCTTTTGAGTCCTTGCTTCTCTCCTGTGGTCTATTTGAAGAAGAAAGATGGCAATTGGCATTTCTGTGTTGACTACTGGATGAACAAAATAATGAAAAAACATGTCAACCCAAGGCCACGTGTTGGATTACATACTGGATTGCCTGAAATGAGCATTAAGTATTTCTCAGCTATGGTCATGCAGCCAGGTTACTGACAAATCAAGGGTGATGAAGCTGGCCAGAAGAAGACTGTCTTCATAACATCTGACAAAGTTATGCTGTTTTGACTATTTACATCTCCAGCCACCTTCAAAAGTATCAAGGACAACTTGCTTCAACACTAAATCACAGTGTGTCTTTGCTATTTGGATGACATTGTTGTGTTTTGAAAGACAGTTGAAGAATGTATAAGCTGCCTGACAACAGTGTTGAAGTGTGTTCAGACTGCAGGCCCTTTGTCAGAGTCTGAAAAAGTGCCTCTTTGTTTGGAAGGAGACAACAAATTTCTCTGAGACACTGTGTAAGAAAGGTTTTTTTTTTTTTGCCTCCTTAGGCACTAACATCTTCTCCAGGCCAAGCATGGTTTGAGAATAATGCTGAGGCAGGAATTCACATGGACACTAGCAGTTAAGGGATAGATACGGCTGTAGTACAAATTCAGGAAGGTGCCAAAAAAGTGATAGCTAATGGTTTCAGAATACTCTCAAAGTCACAGGAGAACTACTCTACAACCAAGGAATAGTGCCTTGCAGTTGTTTGAGCTATGAATAAGTTCCATCTGTATGTATTTGGCTAACCATTCACTGTTGTGACCACCATTCTCAATTCTGGCTGATTAGCCTGAAGTTTCTGTCAGATTGACAGGCTTCATGGGCATGAGGCAATTATCTCCGGGGCATCTCGATTACCAATTCCACCTACAACAGCACCATTCCACCAATTTGACATCAACCTTATTCGGGATATTTCCAAAGTCAACAGATGGGAATCAATGGATGACAGTTTGTACTGACTACCTTACCAGTTATGCTGTCACCAATGTTGTGCCAACTGCTGTAGCTTCAGATATTGCAATATTCCATGTAGAAGACATTTTGAAGCTAGGAGATGGTGTCTGATGGTGGAAAAATCTTCACGGTGGCCGAGCGGTTCTAGGCACTTCAGTCCGGAACCGCGCGACTGCTACGCTCGCAGGTTCGAATCCTGCCTCGGGCTTCGATGTGTGTGATGTCCTTAGGTTAGTTAGGTTTAAGTAGTTCTAAGTTCTAGGGGACTGATGACCTCAGATGTTAAGTCCCATAGTGCTCAGAGCCATTTGAACCATTTTGAAAAATGTTTTGACATCACCCACAGGATGGCATCTGCCCACCAGTCATAGATGAATAGCCTCCCAGAATGATTAAATAATGTATTGGCAGACATGTTCTCGATGTACGGTGGTTTTGAATACAGATTGGTATACAGTACTCCTCTTTGTGGCATGCACAGAGTAGCAAGAGACTAAAGACTTCACACAATTCTTTTTCCTCCACAGTTGTGAGGCCAGTATAGCAATGGATAAAATGTCCCCTTTCAGCTGGATGATATCCTGTGTTATTAAGTGAAACGCCTGATCACCAGGACCGAAGAAGCAAGACAGCTGGTGTATGGACTCTGGATACCCAGGGGAAGGACCAATAATACTATAATCCCAAGCACAGTCCAGTGAGATGCATCCTGGGATCCTTCGTATGTGTTTTTACACCTGTGTGGAAAGTGGCACTTCTGGAAAAGTTGCTAAAACTCTACTTTGGGTCACATCATATCCTTTGTTACTTATTGGACGTCACATACGAAGTTGACGATTATAAACCATCATCAAGAAGAGTGCAGAGATGTCATTCATGGCCTCCATATGAAGCCATACTACAGTCCTGAGGCACAGATTGATGATGGAGACTTCTAATTCAAGGAAACTGAAGGCATGCTTGACAATAGTGAAACTTCGATGGCAGGAGCTACCTTTGACATTCATCATAATGAAGCAGATGGGACAATGTGACCAGAACATGATGATACTTTGACGTTGCTATAAAGAGGATCCTTGTCAAGATCTAGTTCCTGGGTGCTGTAATCAGCTCTAGTGAGAACTTCTAAAAGAAAAGGTCAATTTTTCTCCAGAGGACGGAGAAATGCCATGAGCCATGCTGCTTGCTTGTAGAGTAGCTCGCCCTGTGCATATAGCCAGACTAAATTAATCCAATATTTGAAAATGAGAGTACTTAGTGACTTGCAATAAATTCCACACATAATTTCAAATCTTTACGAAACTTTTTCTCGCTCACACCCCCCACAAAATGAGAAATGGAAAACACTTTGTTGCTTATTACATTCTCACTGTTCGTGCAATTCAACTGCCCCATCAGGCATGAGGTTTTAATTGCTTCTTTACTGCTAACTGGATTAACAACACACTTTGCAGACAGTGTTCCCATATACTACAGCATGTATCTGCAAAAATATATCATTGTATGACACATAGTTCAGGAGGTATGACACCATAAACATTGAGCTGTCTGAGAAGGAAACTGCAGGGTAAAATTTGCTGGAACTTCAGGTGAAATATCTCAAATATATGTGATATGTGTACTCAGGCAAAGATGCAGGTAAAAAGCTCCTCTTAAACCCCTGGACTGATTCCAGATAACTTTGTACGTACATTAATTACTATCTGGGAAGAAATATTGTGGGTTAAGAACCAGGAACCTCCTATTGGGATCAGGGTAAAAATGTGTGGAGAGAATGCGGGAGGAGTGGACAGAGAGAGGGGAAGGGGGGAAATGGACAGAGAAAGGGAAGAGGAGAAGATGGACAGAGAGGGAGGGGAGGGAGATGGACTAATAAAGTTGGAATAAATATATACCAAGGCAACTCAGCTTCTGTAATATTTGATGTTTGTATAAATAGCAGCACTCTTCATCTAGGAGTTGAGTTCTGTTATGTCTGTATGTTGATATCAGTAATAAATGTGCTTTCAGTGATAAATACTGCTCTTCATTCATGATCTTGCTTTCGGATTTGGACAGAATTGTGGTTAGAATGTGACGGTACGTCAAAGTTCTTCTTTTCTTTTCTTTTTTCCATTGGGTCATATACGGAGCACATGCCAATTTCATTGCTTCCTCCTAAGTTCCTTCTTTCTTCTTCCTCCAGTATTATTTCATCTTCTCACTATGTATCCTTTTTCTCTCCTCAGACCATTTTGACCCTGTCTTCTTCTGCCTTGGAACCCTTCCATTTTTAATACTTTCTTCTTAAAAATCTCTCTCTCTGTTGCATCTCTTTCACTTACATTGTTTGTTTCCAAATCTTTTCTAACTTCTTGAACCCCGGCTATAGTTGACTTCTTGTCCCAAAATATTTAAAAATCTGTTTGTCAACTTGTTACTATTCATTCTGTATAAATGTCGAAAATATAGCAGTTGCCTCTTCTGTAACATCTCATTTATGTTTTCCCTATGTTGCAATCTACTTCTTCATTACTTCTTAGTTTCAATACCTCTGTGTTTCTTAGTGGTCTGAGTGTTTTTAAAATGATTCTTCCTTCTAGGACTTCACGTTTGCGTAATTTGTAATTCAGTACTATCTATTCACTTGCATAGAGACATTCTGGTTGCTGTGTTGTGGTGCTATAATTTCAGATTTCTAGGCAGAGATATTTTGTTGTAAATGTACTCTTTCACGTACAGCAATTTTTTTTGTAAGCTATTTTCTTGAATCATACCGCCCAAATATTTAAATCTATTAATCCTCTCTATCTGTCTAGTATCTGTTACTAGGATTTCTGGTGAACTCTTTATGTACTTCAGAATTTTATTATTACAGTTACTTTCAATTTCACTTGCAACTGTTCCATTAATGTAAATATCCCACTCTACAGTGATTTTATGAAAATCACATGGGGGGGGGGGGGGGGGCAGTTTGATGGCCACCATGCAAAACTCATAAATAGAAAACTTCCACTATAAAAGACATGGATCAAGACACAGTGAACACAATTGTAGGACACAAATCAAGAAAATTAAAATTGGTAGTAACAAGCATCAATTGGCCACAGGAGGAGATTAATACCTCAAGTCTTCCAACAAAACTGAGGAAAGAAGTTTTATTTTGAATCCAGAATCTATAGCTGCTGCACATAATTTCAAATGTTACCTTTGATGAAATAAGTAGAGGAATTTACCATAATGGTCAGAAACATGACCAGTGTTGCAGGAGGAGGATTGAAGGCGATGACATAATTGGGGTTAAATATATTTTCAAAAAGTGCAAGCCCTGGAAAATCCAGGATGGAATAACAATAATATGAAAGGAATAGAGTTCTACTCACCCCATAGAGGAGGTGTTGAGTTGCAGACAGGCACAATGCAAAAGACTGCTAAACATTTAAGTGTTCGGAAAAAAAAATCCTCTTTCCAAAAATATAAAACACACACACACACACACACACACACACACACACACACACACACACACGCACACACACACACGCACGCGCGCTCGCGCATGCGTTCGCCACGCGCACACACACACACACACACACACACACACACCTGCTGGGACCTGACTGCAGACTGTGCTGTGTCTGACCTGAGCGGTAATCGGCTGTGGTAGAAGGAAGCAGTTTGGGGCAGAGGGGAGGAGGGATAGCAGGGTAAGAGTGGAGCAGTATGCTCTGCTGCCTGTGAGTGTTTGCAGTGACATGCCCATGGGAGTAAGTAGCAGACCCACAGTAAAGCTGGTCTCTTTGCTACGTGGGCGCCATGAAACTGGAAACGGAGGTAATTGGTGTTCACTGTCAGTGCTCCTGGGTGTTGAAGTGTACAATTCTGGAACAAAAAATTGTGGGAGTTTTCCGGTCCGAATGTTGATGCCTTGCGAGGGCACATCTGAATATGTTTTCTGCATCAGGAACCATCCTGGAGTTGACCTTCAACCATTGCCCTGCATAAATGGTGCATTATGGGAGTTGCTATCCAGTGTTGGCAATCTTGGAAAACATTAATGACAAGATTTCATCCTGGAGGGAGCATCAGTAACAGCTTGAATGCTGGGGACAGGAGTGGAGAGTGGTAGGATGGATTAGAGACAATCGTGAGTGATGCAACTGCTGTTCAATTCTTTGGTTGGAATAGATCCTTCCTGTGGGAAGGAGCAGTAGGAGGCCAAAACCAAAGTGAGCACTTTGTCAAAAGTGTAGTGATGGTGCAACTTTTTCATTTTTGTCCTGAATGTGTGGACAAAACCTCTCTGCTAGACCATTGGAAACATGGTGGAATGGTGTCTATGATTCAGTGACATACCATTCTCCAAACAAAACCTACCATATTCTGCTGATGTGAACTGTGGGCTCTTCTGTATCATGATAGCTTCTGGAGCCCTTCAGTTGCAAAAACATGAGATAAATCCTGGATTGTTTTTGTGGATAATGTAGAGGTCATCTGTGAAGCAAACAGAAAACTGCTGCCTACATTGATGATGACCGACCAGAAGTAGCCCAAAATAGGGGTTGGCAATATCTAGATAACAGCAAGACTGGTGAAGCAAATTACTGACTGACTGGTGCTTCTTGCATGCTTGATAAATCACGGTGCCGCTACCATTTGGGCAGTATCTTTGTTGACATCTCTCAAAGGAGAAATGTTAGCAAGTCAGGTGTTTGGTGAGGACCATTCCCCAAAGATCTTTGTGAGAGAGAGTCAAAATGCAGTGTCAGAGAGCTTGTGGAATGATCGATCTGGTGTAACGATTGTCCCCTTGAAGCACAAGGATGCCGTTGAGAGTAGACAGCTCATACCAATGACACCAATGTGCTTGCATGTCTGGTTGGCCTAGGTTCTTGCAGTCTGCTGGCCAACCATGTTTTGATAATTGCCTCCCTTACCAGAGAAAGGGCTCTTCTGATGACCAACGGGCAGTGACTGCTGCATCCAAGGGCAGACTCACTACCACCTACTTTGCTTCAGCAGCCATGTGAAAACAAGACTTCTGGGGCAGTGTCAAACTCAGGGTAATGCCCCAGTAAAAGTCTTGATAGGATATCTGTATTCTCATGTTGAGCCATGGGCCAGTACTGGATATTTTAATGATACCCTGAAAGGAACAGCACCCATCATTGGAGGCAGTGTGCTGGCTTGGTTGGAACCAAAAGATACTGGCCAATCTGCCGAGGGCATCGACATTTGAGTCACCAAAAACCACATGGAATGACAACAACAGTGATGGGTGAACAATGAAGACAACACAAAAGTATGAAAAGTCCAGAGAGTAAACCGAAGTGAGATCCTAGACATTGCAGTATCAAGAATCAAACTACAACACTGCATATAATGAAAAATATGAGAGTGCAGCCAGAACATGAGTGAGGTCTGGGCCCCTGAGCTGCTAGCTTTACAGCATGGCCACAGGTGCCAATAGACTGCTGCATGGGGCATGGCCCACACTGAGCACTGAGGCAGCGACAGCAGCACTCTCAGATATTAGGAGCGCAGCCTAGCAGCTGTTGTCCAGGTCTGTGTGTTCTGGCGGGCTTTTGAAATGAGCAAACATTTGTAGAAGAGGGGAGTGCTTGCGGCAGTATGTTTCTCAATCGACAGTGGTTTTTAAGGTTCTGGTATTGATTTGGAACAGCAATGGGACCTCATTGTTAACCACTGTTAAAGTTAATAGTCAGTCAGAGATAGGGAGAATGGTGGGACACGTAGGATATCAAGACAATAAACACCTGCAGTATCTTCCAAGATACATGTGCTGTGCTGTGGGGCAATTGGTATGCTTGGAAATGTGTTCTACATTTCTATGTGCAATACCATCTGAGCTGGAATTCTGAGGGTTCGGTGGGTGACTGGGAGATTTCAGTTCTGTGTCTTATTTTCCGGCAGGCTGTGCATTTGAATTAATGAAAGTAGTGTTGCTGATGGGTTACAGAACAATTGCTGCAGGAGGGCAATAGCTGGGACCTTTGTCTGCCCATAATGTCTTCGCTGGTGGTCAGATACTCAGGCTGGTGCAGAGGCTGGGGCTGAGGTTGTGTTTGGCAAGTTAGGCAGGTGGCAAATGCCTGCGAGTGGTCCCACAGTGCTGCTGGAGACCGGATTGACTGTTCAAAGGCCTTAATGAGGTCTTGAGGAGGTCATTCTGGAGGCCTTCATCTGGAGAGTGGAAGAGAATCATATGCTTAACCAATTATGCTGTGTAAGACTGCTTGCACTGATGGTTTGCCCATTCAAAATGGCAATCTCTCAAAAGGCCTTATAACCTTGGTATCCACTTCCTATATGACTATACATTTCACTTATGGCAGCCAAAAAACTTGACACCTGACTGTGATGTGCACGAGTCAGAGTAGTCTGTTTAGCGTGACTACACATTCATAAGCAGGGCGTGAGGTCAGACATCTAGATTGAGCTAATGCTGTAGTTGGTACACTTCAGGGCGTTTGTGGGCCAAAAAGAATGCACATTGCTGAATATCTAGTATGATGTGCCAGGAAGTGTTGTGCAACATGGGTCACACAGTTGGTCCATGGCTTGATTTTCTTGTTAGACGCTTGGAATGGCAGGGGTGCAGCCTGGAATCCTTTCACTAACGAGTCAGAACATGATGGGTGGTTGGAAAGTTTCAGCAGTGTCCTGTTGATGACAGCCATCTTCTCTAACACCAGTCGTGAGCCTGTTGCATGTTCTGTAGAAGCAGTAAAACTTGGGTGGTCACATTCATAAGACAAGTAGTGCTTGAATGAGGAACTAATGCCAGTTCACTCAAAACTTAAAAAACACATGAAAACATGCCGTCCACCTGGGGCAAGCACACACGTGGAAATGGAGGCCACAAAAACCAAATGCCTCATTGCCAAATGTTGTATCTGACACTGATGGAGGTGCCCAGATGTTACAGCCCATGAAGTATACAGAAACTCAAGTCTCCTTCTTGGAGCTTGATTTACGCCACAAAATTGGGAGTTCACTATGTAGTTTGGGTCACAGCAAACAGATACACAATGTATGCTTAATTGACAGAAGGCCAAACTGAAGAACAAAATACAAATTATGTATTCAGTAGGAACTGAAAATTTAATAACATAACACGACGATGGCCCAAAAATCAGAGTCCACAATTGGCCACGCTGCAGAGGCCTGGTCTTGGTGATCTTTAAGTTGGCTGTTCCACACAGCAAAGAGTCCCAATGGGGAAAGCGGGCATTGGAGATCTGATTGCACGATTCCAAGTGGGCCTCCGACTTTAAGAACTGCAGCAGCAGTTGTCACATTGACTCAGAGAGTTCATCCAGAACTGGTTTGGCACCACTGGGCTCTGCCCTAAATACACACCGAGCGAGGTGGCACAGTGTGTAGCTCACTGGACTCGCGCATTCGGGAGGACAGCGATTCAAACCTGCGTCCGGCCACTCTGACTGAGGTTTTCCGTGATTACCCTAAATTGCTTCAGGCAAATGCTGGGATGGTTCCTTAGAAAGAGCATGGCTGACTTCCTCCCCATCCTTCCCTAATCCAGTGGGACTGATGATATCACTGTTTGGGCCCCTCCCACCAAATCAACCAACCAACCAACCTAAATACAGTGGAGTGCCAGGATACTTGTGGACCGACCTGCACACATGTGACTGTGCGGAAACAAGCAGGTCCAAGAGGATGGTGGCCACATGTGGCAAACCTGTTGACCAGGCATGCACTTGAAGTTTCTGTACTGGTACTTGTTGACGTGGTCCTTGCAGCTGGCAGTGTAGACCATCCATGATACCCAACATTGCAAAAAGTCTAACAAATTTTTATTTACTTCTTTGTTTCTCTTGCAGGATTTTTCGGTACATTCATCTAACATATTGACTTGATGATCTTTTTTCTCATCAATTGTGTACTTTGGCAGTCAATTTTCCTAATATAACATTGAAATCATCTGTCTTTGCTCTTTTTGACTCTTTTTACATCAGTACTGTATTTGTCTGTACTTGTATGTATCTCATCACTTTGAGATTTCATGCTTGCTTTAGTAGTTTCTAGCCGAGCATTTAACTGCCCCAGAGCATGTAAAATTACCTTGCAACCTTCTTTTTTGATGTTTCTGATTACCAATGTCTTGTAGTAAAAACAGTAATATGTGTAAAATTGTTCTTCTCTTGCTGCTGATTGTCACACCAATGTGCCCAAAATATATATACCTTGTTAAGGGAATGCTTTTTGGATGTACACTTTTTTAAACTACACTGAAGCGTCAAAGAAACTGGTATAGACATGTGTATTCAAATACAGAGATGTGTAAACATCTTGTGTAAACAGGTAGTATGCAGTGCTGCAGTCGGAAACGCCTATATGAGACAACATGTGCCTGGTGCAGTTGTTAGATTGGTTACTTCTGCTGCAATGGCAGGTTATCCAGATTTAAGTGAGTTTGAATGTGGTGTTATAGTCGGCACACAAGTGGTGTGGGACTCATCATCTCCGAGGTAGTGATGAAGTGGGGGCTTTCCAGTGCAACTATTTCATGAGAGTATCGTGAATATCAGGAATCTGCTAAAACATCAAATCTCCGGCATCGCTGCGGCCAGAAAAACATCCTGCAAGAACGGGACTGATGACGACTGAAGAGATCTGTTCAGTATGAGTGAAGTGTAACCCTTCTGCAAATTGCTGCAGATTTCAATGCTGGGCCATCTGCGTGCAAACCAGTCAATGAAACATCATTGATATGGGCTTTTGGAGCTGAGGGCCCTCTCATGTACCCTTGATGACTGCATGACACAAAGCTTTACGCCTCGCCTGGGCCCGTCAACTCCAACATTGGACTTTTGATGACTCTGAAACATGTTCCCTGGTCAGACTAGACTCATTTCAAATTGTATCGAGTGGATGGACATACACTCATATGGAGACAAGCTCATCAATCCATGGACCCTGCATATCAGCAGGGGACTGTTCAAGCTGGTGGAGGCTCTGTAATGGTGTGGAGCATGTGCAGTTCGAGTGATGTGGGACCCCTGATATGTCTAGATACGACTCTGACAGGTGACATGTACGTAAGCATCCTGTCTGGTAACCTGTATCCACTCATGTCCATTGTGCATTCAGACGGACATGGGCAATTTCAGCGGGACAATGTGACACCCCATACCTCCAGAATTGCTACAGAGTGGTTCCAGGAACACTCTCCTCAGTTTAAACACTTCATCTGGCCACCAAACTCTGCATACATGAACATCATTGAGCATATCTGGCATGCCTTGCAACATGCTGTTCAGAAGAGATCTCCACCCCCTCATACGCTTATGGATTTATGGACAGCCCTGCTGGATTCATGATGTCAGTTCCCTACAGCACTACTTCAGACATTAGTCAAGTGCATGCCATGTTGTGTTGCGGCACTTCTGAGTGCTCGCTGGGGCCCTACATGATATTAGGCAGGTGTACCAGATTCTTTGACTATTCAGTGTAGTTCACAACAGACACTACCACCACAACAACAAAAATATGGATTAATTGCAGCTGATTCTATTTGCATGACACTTAGCAATACCTGCAACAACCGATCACCTGTAATCAGAGACTTTATTGCTAGATATCAGCCAAGAAAAATACATTTGCTGTATGTAGAATGAAAAGGGAGTACTTCTTTCAGGTAAGACACTTCAAATAGGCATTTGTCCTCAGAAAGAAAACTGTTAATGATCTGGCTGACACCTAATGAATGTATGCAACTGGGAGGTGACATGTGAAAACCCACATCTTTATTCATCAAAACATTATGTCATGACATCTGGCACAGAGTAGTTTCAGGAAACATGGGAGACAAAGTCCATTTTTTATTCTTCAGTTTAAATATGATGGGCCCAGACTCATTAAAAATAAGAAAGCTGCTGATGTCTGTTCCTCTTAGATGACATCCCTCCTGTTCATCTTGGAATTTTCTTGTCACTAAACCCAACAATTTCATGATGAGAGTGATGAGTGATTAAGTACTTTCAAGCAATGAGCAATGCAGTTAAGCTTTCCAGTAACTCAGTGTAAATGTTGTCATATGATTGTCTGTCATTAAGTTTTGTTGTCAGCATACATGATTTGAATAAATAATGGTATCTTCACTGCAGTAATGTGTTTATCTTTGTATATTTCATGTCTTGTACTCTGTTCCTTGTTCATTTTATTTCTTTATGGAAGAATATCGATGTGAAAAGCCATCCAGAACAAAATGGTTGTTAGAATAAAATTATTCGGATTTGTGGAATACTGCAAACTTTAATCCTCTATCATCTCTAAACTCTTATTTTGACGTTTACAGTTTTGTGCCCCTAAGCAGCACCAATCTTCTGACACAATTATTGTAAGCCTATATATTAGTTATTCATCAACTCATTAATTCTTTGAACTCAGTTATTCCTTTTTAGACACTATTACTAATGCATGAAACTGCCACTTTATTGTGCTGTTTGAGGCTTTCCTGCTACTTGATAGGTTCCCGGGAATTACGCCAGATAATATTGTAAAAACCGCACAATATTTCAGTGAGACAACTGCCTGCCATCTTCAGGTGCTACTGTCGCGTCGCTAAGAAGCTCCCAGCCGCATTTTCCCACACCGCGGCGTGCTTCCGTAGACCGTGACCCGTTTCTCCAGCAGAGGGCTCTGGTATTTGATGCCGTCTACAATTGGTCTTCGATTATGTTATGCTCCCGCTGGTGCCTCCGCTGTTCTAGAAAGCCAACATGTAAATTGGCGAGCTGCTCAGCGACGCGACAGTAGCACCTGAAGATGGCGGGCAGTTGTCTCGCTGAAATATTGTGCGGTTTTTACAATATTATCCGGCATAATTCCTGGGAACCGATCAAGCTACCCCTTTGTTATTTAACAGCTCTCTTAGATATCAAAGAAATGAGGAAAGAGGGTTGGTGATTACATGTATTGAAGTCTACCATGTGTCCTGAGACCTACATAAACACTCCTTCCTAAGTTCATAGGGATCTGTTTTCAGTGATATTTTTGGAATAATAAAAGTCGCTCTATGTAAATACAGTTCATTAATTCCCGAGACAAGTAAATGGTCCCTAATCTGACTTTTACACAGTTTCACTGCACTAGCTCCTTCTGAGCACAAGGTAAAATTTGACTTGAAAATTACATTTGTATGATTAAAGTTACTCGCTGGCTCTCAGTATAATTTCTTCCAATATCCTGTAATACCAACGGTCACCTTATTTATATTAAAATTCCCATATGGCATTAAGGGCAGCGACACATGTAATAATCTGTGATCTCTCTTCCACATATAACTTTTGAAACCTTGCTGAAATGTTGGCAAAACTTATTCCATCATTTTAGAATAACTTCCTCTATTCACCAGCTCATTAAAATATTAATAATGCAGATATTTCTTACAACTAACATGAACTGTTCTGACTGTGGGGCCACGCCCCCAACTATCATCATCGGCTGCTCATTCCAGATTGAACTGTTTGTCCAGCTTCTGCCGAAGAGTGTGCAATCTAATGCGCCCACCTCCTGCTGATAGTGCTAACTGTTCCTTTCTGGAACCTCCCAGACAACTAGGTGATTATAATTGATTATTTAGTGAGGGTATTGATAATGGTACCCTTATGAGCTTTGTCTTACATATGTGCTATTGGCTATATTGTGAAGATCAACAGCAATATTTGGCAGTGACATTTCTTTCCAAAATTCTTAATTTCTTCTTGATTTATATTTAATATAATCTTCTTATTCAAAGTTAGTTGTTTTTCCAGTACAGAGTTAATTTGGGTCGTGCACGTGGGGCGAGAATGAAGTGTTCACTTTGTCTGAAATAGTATATACGTTCAGATTGTCTATGCTGTTACTCTGAACTGTTGTGTCTTGAAATACCGTTCAGATAAACCGTGTAGTTTCTGTTGATGTGGACTACTTCACCATTGCTAGCACACCTCTGCTGGATTCTGGAAACTCAAATCAATCCTCAGTTCTACCAAAATAATAGACAGCTCTTCTTTTCAGTACAATTACATTATATCTTTCTTTATAATAGCATAAATAAGATAACACTTCATTTACAATTTGAGAGCATACATTGACCTGACATTAACCCTGTATAATGTTCATGAACAATAGTTCTATACAATCAGATAGATAGAATAGAATTTCTCTGTTTTTCTTTCATGATGTAAGTGCCACTGTCATGCATCCGTGTTTTCTCAATGGCATGCACTGCTTCTCTGAGCTGAGATGTCATAGTGCAGAATAACTGCTCAACCAGCAGGTACCACAAAACTGTTATCATAGTCCCGTTTTGGAGAAGAACAGCGTCCTTGAGGGCCACTGTACTTGCATGAACAATGTAACTTCCCAATGGTTTACAATTGTAAACATATTAACTAATAACAAATACTTTCGCTTTGGCGATCATCATTTGTTGGTCAGCTAGACAGGGATAATGCATCACTTTACTAAAAAGTGATGTGTCACCCCATGGCATGAACGCAGGCCAACCTAGCAGTGTATGCATGCCACTTACTCCTGCCTGTGAATATGTTAACATATCATTAGCAGTGTCAGTTAATACTAGCACATAGATAACTATGGCCATGGATCTGAGATAATCTCTTATTTGTTTCTAAATACAGTGAGAAGTAGCTGTTAACAGAAGTGTAAACTTTGATTGTGATCATAATCGTATAAAGAAGAACATGAGAAATACACCAATAAATTAATTATTATGAACTAAGGTACAGCACAATATGATACACTTCAACTGTAAAAAAATTTATTTACTCCAGCTTCATGCATGATGGGTCTCTTTCTAACTTAAAAATAATTTAGATGTACTACCCACATTTTGTATTCAGAAGTGCATCAAACATAAAGCACATATTAAATATGTTTTTCACTGCTGTGTTTGAATAAAATATTATTGGTTGTGTAATTTCAAAGCATTATAATATGTATGATGAGCAAAACAGTAGTCAATATATTATCAAACTGTGCTGTGGAACCATATGATGACGATGAAGAATCATTGTCCAAAATATGTCAAAAAGAACTGATAATGGAGTTATAGGCTTGTTGATGGACATAAACAGTAGCACCTCTTAGCTTTTTCAGAGTATTACCTGATAATTTTCTTCCCAGTGGCAGTCATTATGAATAGTGAACCTCCTGGTGTGTTCCATATCTTCATACCTTCCTGAAAGATAAAACATTGACCCAATATCCTAAATAATCTGGCATGCCCTTTTATTCGCGAAATAATTCCCACTCATCTCTAGCATGAAATCTGTATTACTATAGGAGTTGAAATGTGTTTGTCTTCGGAAACAACAATAAATGTTTTTTTAGTTCTTATTGGTTGTTGATTACTGCATCAGCATGGGAATATACACTGCAGCTTAACTCATCATTTGATTACTTAATGTAACACATTACTCTTTAGTGAGTCAGCCAGAAGAAAAATTATGTTGTCATATTTACCCATTCTGCTGGTAATATGATGTTTCTATGGAAATACATCGTGTACTCACCAAGCAGCTGCAAGAGAAAACACTCACAAAAATTAAGGGAAAGTGCAAGCTTTTGGAGCCAGTGGGTTGTCCTCCTGGCAGAAGGATTGAAGAGTGGGAGGGGGGGGGGACAAATGAAGGAAAAGGACTAGTGAGGTTTAGGAAATGAGGAGAGTTAACAGAAAAGTCACCCAAAACTCCAGATCGGGAGATTTAATGAACAGAATGAGAAGGGAAAGTTGATTGTTGGGGACTGCAACAGATGAGATTTGAAAACCTGAGAGCTTGAAGGTGCAAGGCAGATTAATATGGAAGGCAGCATTACTGACAAAACATTGTGCATGAGTTGATAAGGGGGAAAGCAAAGGGCATTGTATGTGGTAGAGGTGGGGGCCTGGGGAAAAGTAGACAGGTCAGGAAGTAAGAGGTACAGAAAGCTAAAAGAAAATGAAGAAAGGAGTAGTTACTGAACAGAAATGCTGAGGCCGGAAAAATTAATATAAATTAAGGCCAAGTGGATGGTGAGAACCAAGGATATGTAATGTGAGTTCCCACCTGCATACTGCTGACAAAATGGTGTTGGGGGAGAATCCAGATGGCATGTGTGGTGAGACAGACACCGGGGTCATGACTGTCATTTTTAGTGTGTGCTCTGCAACAGGATATTGTGTGTTTCCAGTATACACACTCTGTCTACGGCCATTTGTCCTCGCTGATAAACTGATTATACTGTAGGTACACTATAATGCAGGAGTAAAGCTTGTCCCCCGACAACCACATTATATATCGGGCTTCTGCAGCATTTGTTACGGGTGTTGGAAAAGGAAAGTACCGTGTGTTACACAAACAAGTTTAAGCTATAGTGTTTTGTACGTATATATGCTTTCTTCAAAAGAGATTCAGCAGATTACATTTCCACACATAGTGCTCATTCTATGATTGCCATCTGCCAGGCAATAGAAGCCAAATTATGTGGTGTGGGATTGATGTGAGAACTGTGAAGTGGAAATAAAGGGAAGCTAATGTGTCTGATAAAGTTAGCAAATACATAACTTCTAATTTGCTAGGGAAGCAACACCATCCTTAGAAAGAAATAGATGAGCTAGAAGACTTCACTGAAAATGTTTTCTGCTGCACAATATTAGATGTGTATGCTTCCTGACTATACAGTACATACTAGCGAATGAACGAAGCTGTGAATTTAGTGACAGTCAACGGACAATATTAAAGGATGTTTGCTTGAAATGTCCATTAGCATCAAATTACTTACGGAGAGAAGTAATACTGTGACTGCAGTGACGTACACAAGAGATCAGAGACCATGGCACAGCATCTGTTTCATTGACAAAACATCTGTAAAACAGAACCACACTAGATGAGTGTGAAAGAAAATAACAGGTGTGCATGGCAGCCTGAAAATTCTGATGTGTAACAGAGGTTGCCTTATTGTCATTCACAAAGGATCAGCTGACACTGCCGTTATTCCTCAGAGCAACTTAATGTTTGTGGTATCAAATTTAAAAATTGCCATTGTTAAATGATGTACCATGACTTACAAGCCATTTATTGTGATACCTCCCCCAAATTTGCCTATTGTGATGGACAGTGCCAACATTCACTATGTGAAAGTCAACAAAGCCCCTCTGAGACTACCGTGTAATCTGATACTATCACTTGAACAATGGGATGCCCACAACTCATAAGAAACTGGAGTGAAATTGCAGCTGCTTTCTAAGGCCCACAAGCATGCAAACTGTTCTGGTGAAGTAGGGGAGATCACAAAACAACTTCAGTAACAAGTTACTGGACTGCCACCATACTCTTGTCATCACAGTTGTACCAAGATTACATGGGCTCATGTAAATTTGTATGTTACAGAGAAAAACATCGTGCTTAAAGTTGCACACATTAAGAGTTTCATGCACTTAACAATCTAAAGCATCAGAAATTTTGCATGGGCTGACTGGTAAGACATGCATCTCAAAGACAGGCAAATAGTGTTCTCCAGTAGCTGTTATGTGAGTGCACATTTAAGTAATTTTTTGCATTTCATGAATTTCATAATTTCTCATTTCATAAATTCATTAAGTACAACTACACCAGACTGATTACTGACGTGAAGCTCACTACCCCAACCAACAACCAGTTTATTGTTTTTAGTTGAACCCAATCATATTCGACATACCAATCACTGAGTTTTTTATTACTTAGTTCTCAATTGTTATTTACTTGTGTGTCTGTGTTGGTTGGTACAGGTGTACTTCTCTGGACTTTTTATCATTTGCATCTTTCGTTCAGCCATGCTGCTGCAAAATTTTTTTTATCACTTCTGTAGTTTTTGGTTGTCAATCACTTTCTTAGTCATTTCCAAATATGTTTCTTTTGTTGCACACCACTAGTAATATATGGGTTTGACTCTTAATGTGCTGTCTGTGATGTCATAAATCGTAATAAGATCAACACAAAATGTCAGTTTTATGAAGAGCTTATATCTGACTTTAAAATGCTACCTAGTATTTGCAATTCATCAATAAAATGTTGCATTTCTGTAAAATCTCAAGACTTCCTACTTGTAACATTATTTGGTTGCAGAGGTGTCTTGTTTGTTTTCAGCCGGCTGCAGAACATATGGTTTTTGTAAATAACCACATGGCAACACAACGGCTTGCAGCAGCTGTTGCAGCCTCTTCACACATGCAAACTACAGTACATCATCTCCAGCAGCAGCATGCACAAGTTGGCAATGGACAGGTAAATACCCTACCAGTTATTGGCACTGTTTTTCAGTCTTTTCATTTAGAAATTTGTTAATTTGTGGAAGTGAAGGTGTCTTGTTTTGTAATCGTTCTTCACATAGCCTTACAATGTACTTAACAAAATTTAGTTCCATTGTTCATGTGAAGATGATTTATGTGGGGCTGGAATATGTTGATATGAATATGTAAAAGAAAAATGGGGGGGGGGGGGGGAACTCTGATAATTTGCACACTCATTAAGCCAAAAGCCATTTCCTCTATTCTCTTTTATTTCAACATTTCATCAGTAATGTAAATTCAGAAACTCATAGAGGGTAATGTTACTGATCATTTCTCATGAATTAATAATGATGTGGAGCTGCAGATAAGCACACAGAAAGGATAATAAATTCCTTAGATTTCAATCAGGTACTTTTATCATGAGAAACCTGATCCTTGCAGCTTTGAGATTCTACTTAGAAGGCGATCACACAGCAACTTGGTTTTTGTAGTTCTTTATTTTTATGCGACGTGAAGTTCTGGACTCAGTTATCAGTATTCAATGCAACTCAAAAAAAATTTTCTCAGAGTAACTTTCATTCATGATAGGTATGGCTGCTTGGTTCTGTTGGCAGTGCTTGAGACTCTTAGTTGCTTAATCACCAGTTGGAGTCTTGTTTCAGCATTATTATTATTATTATTATTATTTATTATTATTATTATTATTATTTTCCATTTGATTCAAATACCTAAGTCAGTTTATGTTTAAATGCATCTGTTGCAGAATAATTAGAAAGTGAATTTGAAATTTGAAATGTCACACAGAAGAAACTTTATTAGCATGGAGTGCATATATGACAAAGATTACATAATATGTCATCACAGTTCACAGATATAATGCAATGCAGAAACATCATTTCAACAATTATCTGGGTCCTTCCTGCCCTGGTCTACCTCCAAAGGTATGAAAAGCTGGACAGATTATGTGACATGCCTTCCATCCACTGTCACAAGGATGGCCATGTGTAAACTTCCATCTCTGTCTTCTTTCGGCTCATATACTCATGCCCTCTTCCACAGGTGCTGTGGAAGAACTTCTTGGAGGAGTAAGAAATCACCAACTTGGATTCTTACTGATACTCCATTTGGACATTTAACTTGGTGAAAGTTATACAGGAGCATAATGTATTTTTAAGGCCAGAGCTTCTAGAAATCTACTCTGCTATTTTTTGACAGAGTTTGAATGCTCTCACAAAGTCTGCGCAGTCAGTGCCTCAGGTCCAGAACACAATTTGTAGCCCTTCTTCATCCATAGCCGAGCATCCGAGTACTTTTCTGAGACATCTTTTCATTGAGCTCACCATTTCTCCCTGAATTCTCCCCACCACAGTTCCAGTATATCTTTGTTCAGTGCTTGGAATTTTTGAGCATTGTCTCTGTAGATGGTGCGTGGAATACCACATCAACCAATAAATCTTTGTATTGAAGCAAAGGACAGATAGATAGTGCAACATAGCATTTACCACTGGTATTTCCTACTTCTGCGTTTAATGGTCCTGCAAAATCAACACTGGTTACTGGGAATTGTCTGTGCTGTGTTACTTGGTTGCCTTGCAATGCAGCTTCTATTTCTTGACCAGTGACAGCGCATGCTCTTTTACATGGAAGGCAGTGATGAATTATCTTCTGTATCATGTGTCAGGCATGTAATATCTAAAAGGAGGTGCAAATCTCTGAAAAATACAATTCTAACAGAAAGATACGTGTATGTGTGAAACATTAAAAGCTTTATGAAACAACAGTTTCCATCTAGAGTAAGTGAGAGTCATTCTTCTGTGGTTTACCTGGCTTACTGTAAATGACCACTGAGCTGTAACAAATCTTCATCCAAAAATGGATTGAGACCTTAAAAAAAATATAAAGTGTTTTGTAGTCTTAACCTACCAGAGCTTTGTAATTTCTTCCACAGTAAATTCTCCATGCAAAATTCACCTAGTCAGTCAGTTTCCTTTTAAAATGAAAAATCTGAGCTTTGAGTTGTAGTACTGTCCAGTAAGAATTAAACATTTCAGCATCCATTAGTAGTGTGGATCTGGGTGCATGTTTTTAGTTTTGGCTAAGAGACAGCTTTAAGATACTTATTTGGCTAGAGACTGCATTGTTGTTGTACCCAACGTATGTAGGGTCTGAAGTGTGTTTTCTATGGGCAGATGATTGCAGAATTGTCACCACAGAGGCCATCCAAAGAACTGCCGTGCTCATATCTGTGTTGCTAGCCTTGCAATAGGAATGCAGAAGTCTCGTTCCTATTGATGCTGCCAGCAGTTCCAATTGTGGCAATGTAATCATTTACTAAATATTCATTGAATGGGGGACATATTATTAGCTCCCTCTCAAGACCCCTCCTCCCAGTGTCTCCCAGACTGCAGGCCTGCTGCCACACATTGGCCATGGGACCCATTGTCTAGGTACCCTAAGGTTGCCCACTCTCTCTCAGTTCTGGATCTTGCTGAAGCCTGCTCTCTCTCTCTCTCTCTCTCTCTCTCTCTCTCTCTCTCTCTCTGTGTGTGCCCTGCCCTCATCGACCTACAAAAAACGAGACATAAAAGTCCCAGGACAAGCCCCCTTTGGTGGCTCTGGAGGTACTGAATTCCCCATCACAACCTGTTTCTGACAAGTTGTTGGTGATGGGTGGTGATCCGGTGGTGCGACCAGCTTCAGCCTGTTCGCCTCCCATGTGGATCCCCGTTCCATGCTTATTGAATGGAATTGTAGAGGTTACTATTCACCCTCTGGAGTTGCAGCCCTTTATTTCCTTTGCGTCCACAGCTTGTGGTTGTTCTACAGGAATGATGCTCACTCTCTGACCCTTCATGGGTTACAGGCTTTCTGTTGGAACAGGGCCAGCATTTGAGGACTTCTGGTGATGTTTGCACATTCAACCATATGGGCATTGTTAATTGTGAATCCCACTTCATACTACAATGGAAGTGGCTGCCATCCAGGTCCACTTGGACTGTGCAGCCATGCTTTGCAGTCTCTATCTTCCTCTTGACAGGCCATCTACACTCACTGCTGTACCTGTCCTTCAGCGACTTCCTTCTCTCTTCTTCCTCCTCCTTGAGGATTTTAATGCCCTATCACCCCTTGTGGGTCAGTGTTTTTTAGTCTATTTGGGGTCTCTTCATAGAACAGTTCCTTGAGGACCATGAGATGTGCCTTCTAAATGATGGTTTCCATACCCATTTTAGAGTTGTTTACAGCACATTCTCTGCCATTGATCTTTCACTCACTTCCCATCCCCTTCTCACTTCATTACACTGGTCACAGCACAATGACTTCCGCAATAGTGGCTACTTCCCATTGATTCTCTAGTTCTCTTCCCGCCTCCTGATGGCCAAGTTATCCTCCTGGGCTTTCCGTTGTGCTGATTGGCTCTATATACCTCTCAGATTATTTTCACCCTTTTTCTGTCAGGTTGTATTGATTATATAATAAATTCCCACAGTCAGCATTGACACCCCACATGCGGCAGGCATCTTTTGCTGCTGGATGCTTCCTTGGTGGAGCACAGCCATTGCCATCCCCATCTGTGATCACGGTTGAACCTTGCAACACAGTAAGTGGCACCTTCCACTGGTCTTGTTACCTTTGAACACATTCATGCTAAAGCCTGTTACTTAGAACAGAGCAAGCTAGTGTGTTGAGGATGCTCTGTCCCCTCCCTAGGTTCTTCTGTCCCTCCGTCATGGGTGTGGGCAATGCTCCGCACCCTCCCATGTTGCTAACAAGTGTCTTCCATCCTGGGCGTTGCCCTCCCGATTCACCTTCGTACATATCCATCGGTTCTTGTGGAACACCTTGCAACACATTTTGCACCAGCATCCTATCCGGCTGCCTTCCTCCCCCCAGAAACAGCAGGTTGTAGCTTCCCAATTGCATTTTACCCATTGTCAGGAGAAATTCTCCAGTGAAGCTTTCACTGAATGGGGACTACTTCTGGCCCTCTCCTCTTCCCATGACTCAGCCCCTCGCCCCGATTCCATCCATAACCAATTGCTTCAACGCCTCAGTACTCCACAAAGACGATATCTCTACTGGGTGTTTTTCACTACTAAGAGGTGTTTTCCCTTCTCAATGGAGTTACAGCCCTTCTTCGTCTATAGTTGAGCATCCGAGCGCTTTTCTGAGGCATCTTTTCATTGAGCTCACCATTTCTCCCTGAATTCTCCCCACCACAGTTCCATTATATCTTTGTTCAGTGCTTGGAATTTTTGAGCATTGTCTCTGTAGATGGTGCGTGGAATACCACGTCAACCAATAAATCTTTGTATTGAAGCAAAGGACAGATAAATAGTGCAACATAGCATTTACCACTGGTATTTCCTACTTCTGCGTTTAATGGTCCTGCAAAATCAACACTGGTTGCTGGGAATTGTCTGTGCTGTGTTACTTAGTTGGCTGGCAATGCAGCTTTTATTTCTTGACCAGTGAAGCCGCATACTCTTTTACAAGGAAGGCAGCGATGAATGATCTTTATCATGTGGCAGGCATGTAATATACAAAAGGAGGTGCAAAGCTCTGAAAAATACAATTCTAACAGAAAGATGCATGTGTGTATGCAAGATTAAAAGCTTTGTGAAACAGTGGTTTCCATCTGGAATAAGTGAGTGTCATTCTTCTGTGGTTTACCTGGCATACTGTAAATTACCACTGAGCTGTAACAAATCTTCATGCAGAAATGGGTTGAGACTTTTAAGTGTTTTGTAGTCTTAACCTAACAGAGCTTTGTAATTTCTTCCACAGTAAATTCTCCCACAGTAAATTCCCTGTGCAAGTTCACCTTGTCAATCAGTTTCCTTTTAAAATGAAAAATCTGGGCTTTGAGTTGTTGTACTGTCCAGTAAGAACTAAACCTTTCAGCATCTGTTAGTGGCTTTCTGGAGGGACAGTCTCTTATCGATCATCTGCTTCCGTTGGAAACCACAATTTTGGAGGCCTTTTCTCAGTGCTACCATTTTGTCACAGTTTCCTTTGATCTTCATAAGGCCTATGAAATGGCTTGGTGCACTGATATCTTAATTACACACCATGACCTGGAGTCTTGGGGCACCCTCCTGATTTTTATTCACCAGTTTCTGTTGTTGTTAAGAGTTCGGGTTGGCACCATGGACACAGGAGAATGGTGTTCCACAGAGTTCCGTATTTAGTGTCCTTCTTTTCCTCATCACTATTAATGGGCTCGTGGCCTCTTGTCAGGCTGTTGGACACCTCTGCTCTACATAAGGAATCTGTATCTGGGCTAGTTCCTACGCAGTGGCCTCTGCGGAGAAACAGCTCCAGGATGCCATCCAGCAAGCGTCTATATGAGGACTTTCTTCCACAGTTTTCAATTCTCACCCCTTAAATCTCAGGTGGCACATTTCTCACCATACTACAGTCCATCCTGATCAAGAGCTCTGCCGTGCTGGCCAGTGCCTGACTGTGGTCCCCCAGTTCCGTTTCTTGGGTCTTTTTCCTGACAGAAAGCTCACTTGGTTGCCCAAATCCACCTTCTGAATATTGACTGTTTCTGTAAACTCTAAGCCCTTTGCTTTCCTGCCCACTCTTCTTGGAGTGCAGGTTGTTAGAACCTTTCGTACCTTTATCAGACCTTCGTTCTGTCCTGTCTGAACTATGGCTGTCTGTCCTGTCTGGACTGTGGTTGTTAAGTGTAACACTCAGCTCCTCTTCCACACTACCTGCCCTGCTCCCAGTCCAATATCAATAGTCTTCTGGATCACGCTGGGATCCCCAACCCCCTTTGGTCCAGCAGTCCCAGCTCCTGGTTTCCTACTCCATCGCTATCCACTATTTCCCTGCTCATTCCCCCTGTTCTATTCTTTTCATGACTCCAGGTGGATTTCCTGATTGGGCTCCGCCTCGCTTCTCTTTGCCGCATTTCTATCTTCTTGCTGGCCCTGGATTCTGATAGATCTCTCGTGGGGACCAAAAGCCTTTATTGCTCCAGTGGTGATCCGTTGTTTTTTCTACTCACTTTTATGCAAGTATCTGGGCACTGATGTTTTGTATACTGTTGACACACAAAACCGTCTCTTGCCTGCAACGTATGGTGTGTTTTCTGCAGAACTGTTGGCTATTTATCAGGCCCTTTGCATCAGTAAATGGTCATCTCTCACCCCAAATTTTGTAATGAATGGACTCAATGAGTGGCCTTCAGGCTTCCGCGTAGTGTTTTTCCTACCGCCTTCTGCCCTGTGCCACACACGACCTCCTCACTGATCTTGACCGTGCTCTTTATTTGGTTGATTTCTGTTGGGTTCCTGGCTGTGTCTGTGTCCAGATAATGAGCTTGTCAATTGTGTGGCTGGTAGGCAGCCATGCACCCCAACACGGCTAGGGATCAACTGCTTGTTTTGCAATCAATTATCCTCATACATTCCATTCTACTATTGCTTCAACTACTAGTACACTGGCAGTAATTTAGTTTGTTTCACTAATGAATACAGATAAACAGAATGCTCCACTGCAAGAATGGCTTGGCTGGAGGTGCATATTACACACGAAGAAATCCAGCCAAGTAGTCACCACAAATTCTCTCGGAATCAATATGTGCTCGGTCTGTGTGTCTTAGATGTTTCTGCGATTCTGAAAGTTCCTGTTCGTGTTGCCAGCTCCCATGCTTGAGCACCAGAAAATGTTTGGAACAATTAGAAAGTGAATTTTAAATGTCAGATACAGATTACTTTTTCCACAGAGCGTCTACCTCAAGAAATTACGTAATATGTCAATAAAAATTCACAAATATAACACAGTGCAGAAGCATCATTTCAGTGTTTCTCCACAGCATCACATATGGCCCCCAGGGGCTCAGCATTCATTTGCTGAGTACGGGCTTGGTGACCCGGGGTCCTGAGCTGGGGACTGGTCAGCGCCACCAGTCTCCTGTCACCGTAACCCCCGGACATGCTTCAGCGACCACCGTATGGCGCGGCGGTGGAATGTTGTGTGCTGCGGGGAATGGTAACCTTGGCTTGATCGCCTGGATTGCGAGGAAGGCCAACCTCTATAAAAACCCCTCAATCTTACGGTGCGCTCCGCGCGTATAAGATGCATGGCTTTTGGGGTGGAACAGTCGCAAGCGGGCAACCTCTGGGGCACCTGCTGCACACCAGTTGTATACGGCTTACTCAGGCACGCGGGGCTCTGTCTGAGCGGACGTTTAGTTCCCTAGCTGCTCGTGGGACCGCAATGGACCCTTCGACCTTTACATTTCCCTCTACCAGTGGATTGGGTGGGCCATTGGTAGAAAAACACACCCCATTGAAAAAGCGACTTCGTGCTACGAGTCTCCAGCGCCTGGTGTTGCTAGAGATTTATCAGACTGTCGTAACAGAGCACATGCTGATAATCAGAATGTGTTTTTGATTATTAAACGGAAGGAGGGTAGCTTTGAGAGGGTTTCTCCCTTTTACATCCACAAGGGTCTTGAGGGAATTGCAGGAACACTGAAATCTGTGAAGCGACTGCGCAATGGGACACTGTTAGTCGAGACTTCTAGTTCCCGTCAAGTCGCTTCTCTTCGGAAAGCAACCTGTCTCAGAGAGTACGCTATCGAGACCGAGCTCCACTCCACTTTGAATTATAGTAAGGGTGCTGTGACATGTAGGGACTTGGTGGATATCTCCACAGACGAGTTAAAATCTGAGTGGGCTGACGAAGGTATTGTTGACGTGCAGCATATTATGAAACGAGTCGATGGGGACCTAGTCAAATCCGACTCATTTATTCTCACGTTCAGTTGCCCGAGACTCCCAGAGCATGTTAAAGCGTGGTTCTTACGTTTGCCAGTACGGCCATATTTCCCCAACCCAATTCGCTGTTTTAACTGTCAGCGCTTTGGGCATACTATGTTGGGGTGCAATGGGATAGCCACTTGTCGTACATGTGGTCAGCCTGCCCATGAAGGAGCCGATTGTTCATCGCCTGTGAAGTGCGTGAATTGCTCTGGGGGTCACCCTGTCTGGAGCCGGGTCTGCCCCATCTATCTCGAAGAATGGAAGATACAGGAGATTAAAACATCCAAGCGCATCCCCTACGGTGAGGCCAAGAAGCTCTTTAAGGCCATGCAACCTCCTGTGTTTACGACATCTTTCGCTTCCGCTCTGAAAAAACGGTACAAATGGCCACTGTTGCTACGCAAACGGAGGTTGCTAATGTTAGCACTAATACCTGCGTTTTCCAGTGCACTTGTGCTGCTGCGGTTGTTTTGAAGCCTGCGGCTCTCCCCGCAACGTCGGACAAGGCCGTGGTTGCTGACATTGGGGTCCTTCCTGCCTCTCCCCATATGGCGCCTTCTGCCCAGGCGAGTAAAGCTCCAACTGTGGACAAGGCTCTGACGAGGCCATCGTACTGTCTGACATCTCCCGTGGGTCGTCATCGGAGCTGATGGACATTGATGTCGACCGGGGGCGATCTTCTCGCCCCAGGAATAAATCTCCGGCCAGTACGGGCTCTCCTCCAACACACAGAGGCAAGGTGAAAGTTCAGCCACCCTGATCACTGGCTCCCATATTACAGTGGAACCTGAATGGGTTCAGGACCCATGTGGCCGAATTACAACTCCTTGTACGAGAGTGCCCTTTGTGCTTATGTCTCCAAGAGACACATTTTCGGGCCACTGATGCTCCTTCTTTACGGGGCTATACCATATATCGAAAAGATGATCTGACGGGGGAAAGGGCAAAGGGTGGTGTTGCGGTTTTTGTCCGTGACATGCACCACTCATCTGAGCTCCCTCTCGTTACAGACTTGCAAGCAGTTGCAGTTGACCTTCTTGTGGGTCGGAGGCTCACAGTCTGTTCAGTTTACTTACCGCCTCAGGATGCAATAGACTCTGAGGCTCTCACAGACCTTATTAGCCAACTCCCTCGCCCATTTCTTCTTCTGGGGGACTTCAATGCTCATAATGTCTTATGGGGCTCCTCGACTACTTGCCCCAGGGGTCGCATTCTGGAAAGCCTCATGATGTCTGAAGAACTGTGCATCCTCAACTCTGGTGCTCCCATTCATTTCTGTACTGCTTCTGGGTCGTCATCAGCTATTGACCTTTCCTTTTGCTCTCCAGCACTCGTGGATTCTCCTCTGTGGGAGGTTGCTGCTGACCTCCATTCTAGTGACCACTTCCCCCTTTGGATTCGCCTCCTGGATGAGGCTATGGCATTACCAGTGCCGCCCCGGTGGCACCTCTGCAGAGCTGACTGGACACTTTTCAGCCAACTGGCTGTTTTGGAACACCGTGCCAGCGTCCACGAATGGGTAGACCATGTTACAGCCGTGATCTCCCATCCTGCTGAATTGTCAATCCCCCGGTCATCCGGTCATCCCAAGAGGCGTCCTGTCCCTTGGTGGACCACTGAGTGCCGCTCAGCCATCCGAGCCTGCCGTGCAGCTCTGTGCCGCTTCAAGTGCCGTCCCTCAGCTGACAATCTTGCGGCCTTTCGGGTGGCAAGGGCCTAAGCGCGGCGAGTGATTAAAGAGAGCAAACGACGGTCGTGGCAATCGTTCTTAAACTCCATCTCTCGCTCCACTAGTTCTATGTAAGTATGGGAAGCCATCAGGAGAATTTCTGGGAAACTCAGCCAGCTACCTATCACGGCATTTCTGCATCAGGGATGTCTCCTCACGGCGCCGAGAGACATTGCCCAGACACTGGCCATGCAGTTTGCAGAATCTACCGCCACTATTAACTGTGATCCAGATTTCTGCCGCTACCGCACTGCCATCGAGAGGGGTCACTTGGACTACCGGTCTCCAAATTCTGAACCCTACAACTGCCCCTTCACAATGTGGGAACTGGATTCGGTGCTGTCTGTGTCTCATGATACTGCGCCTGGTCATGATCAAATCCGGTACAGCATGCTGCAGCACTTGTTACTGCCTTCCAAGGAAGTTCTCCTGAATTGTTTTAATGTGATATGGTTATCCGGCACGTACCCTGACTCATGGAGGGAGGCGATTTTGATTCCCCTCCTCAAACCGGGGAAGGACCAAACGCATCCCAGTAGTTATCGAAGTATTGCTTTGACGAGCTGTGTCGGGAAGACGTTGGAACGCATGGTCAACCATCGCCTGGTTTGGCTGCTCGAGACCAGGCAGCTCCTTAGCCCCTCTCAGTGTGGCTTTCGGAGATGTCGTTCCACTATAGACAACTGGGGAGCAGATCGGGCGCGTCTGCTGCAGTTTTATAGGGCTTTCGTCCGATCGCGTCTTGACTATGGTTGCACCGTGTATGGGTCAGTGAGGCCTTCGTATCTGAAGATTCTTGACGCAGTACACCATGAGGGTATCAGGCTGGCCACTGGTGCCTTCCGTCCCAGTCCCATCCCCAGCCTGTGTGCTGAGGCAGGGGAACCGCCGCTCGCCATCTGGCGGAAACTCCTCATGGTGCGACGGGTGTGTCAATTCCTTGCCTGTCCTACCTCCCCTGCGTACCCTACCGTTGCCCGACCGCCTATGGACCGTCTCTTTTCCAGTCGTCCCAGGGCAACGCGACCATTTGGGATTCGTGCCAAGCATTTGCTTGAGTCCCTTGGTGTGGAGCATGTGGCACCCCAACGACAAGGTTTTACTCGCCTGCCTCCCTGGTGGCTCCAGAGGCCCAGCGTCCTTTTCGACTTGTCAGAGTACCGGAGGAGCTGCACTCCTGCATTTGTTTTTATCTCCTTATTTTCTGATATTTTACACCAGCATCCCGACCATGTACCAGTCTTTACGGATGGTTCTAAACAGGGGGACTCTGTTGGTTGTGCTATTGTTTTCCCTGATCGAGTCATCAAGTTACGGCTTCCTGCGGCGTTTACCATCTTCGATGCCGAATTGTTTGCGGGCATTGGAGCAGATGAGATGTGTTCCCAGTCTTAAGTTCCTCATCTGTTCTGACTCCCTGAGTGCCCTTGAGACCATGCAACACTTGTACCCAGCGGATACGGTCGTCCAGAACATCCATGATGCCCTACTCCACTTGCAACGGCAGGGGAAGGAGGTTTATTTCTGCTGGGTGCCGGGGCACGTGGGTATTAGGGGAAACGAACTGGCAGATGTGGCTGCCAAAGATGCATGTTTCCTCCCTCACATTGTTGAATGTGCCGTCCCCCTCCATGCTGTTACCTCCATCTTGCGTTTTCGTGTTATGCATCAATGGGAAGAGGAGTGGCTGGCGGTGGGTGAAAATTGAAAATAAGCTGCGTCTGGTCAAGGCCACCACGTGGCCATGGCGTACGTCCTACCAGTCATGCAGGCGGGATGAGGTTCTCCTCACTCGCCTCCGCATCGGGCACAGTCCCTTAACGCATGGTTTTTTACTCCGGCGGGAGGACCCCCCAATCTGCAGTGTTTGTGGCATCCAGATTACTGTCCGCCACATTTTACTTGACTGTCTTTTATTCTCTGACCAGAGGGCGGTGGTTTCTTTGCCACCGGATTTGCCCTCTATTTTGCAAGACGACGCAACGACTGTGGTTAAGGTCTTACGGTTTTGTGTCCTGTCCAATTTGTTGCCTCGGATTTTAGGGAGAGGGTTTTAATATGCTGCTGGGTGACTGGTTTTAGGTAAGAGGTCCGCCAGTCACGATTACCTCCTTGTATCCCTTCGGTTTCTGTTCTCTTTTCCTTGTGTTTCCTTTCCTTTTTTAGTGCATTCCTTCTCCTCTTGTTTTGCCTCTGTCTGTGAGGATTTGGAACTGCGTCAGGTCCGTGTCTTTTAGCCGTTCTCCTTGTTCGCTGTTCGTCTTAGTCCCTTCACTGCATGTGTTCCTGTTTTTATGCGTTTGGGCGCTGATGACCACGCTGTTTAGCGCCCGTAAACCTCAAACACACACACACACACACACACACAGCATCACATATGTGTTAGTTAACACATATATAATTATCATTTTGTATTAAAGGTGCATGTGAGTTGAGGGGAACTGTGATATTAGAGTGGGTCTCTATATGGAGAGCTTTAACTGTACTTGTTATCTGTATGTGGTTACTATTAGTTAAGATGGTTGCCTATATCAAGATTTTGTGCCACACTCTAGTAGAACTACCTGCTGAATAGGTGACAGCTGCTTGGTAACAAAAGATTTCAGTAAATTACACAACAGTTAGAAAATATACAACATATTTAGCAGGGGATGGCTGTTCCTGTAATAGCATTTCACCATTCATTACTGAAGCAGCAGATTGTGTTAAGTGGCATTGTGGGTGAAAATACTCTAATACAACAACAAAAAAAGGTTATAATGTTGGGTGTGGGCAACAGCAATTCGCCTGATCCTTCTATGGCATGAGATGATGTTTGACTACTTACGTAGTGGTGTTCCAAGAGCTCTCAGGGGGCTCACAGTTCTTTTGTGAGTACATGGGGCCCCATCCCTTGCACTACTACTTCCCTTTCTGTGTTTGCACCTCCATCATTCTATTTTTTTTTAAATTTTTTTTTTTATTTATTTATCCCCCCCCTCTCTAGTTTCCCATTGGGTAGTCTTCTTAGTGCTGATTGTGCTTGGCTCTGGTTCGTGTTTTGGACACTAGATTTCTTACCTTCTGGTCTTCTAAAACTTTTTATTATTAATTACACAGTCACATTGTTGGATTTGGCATGATACTTCTTTTCTAAATTTTACGAAAGTGTGGATTGTGCAGGAAATTTCATCCTGTCCAGCTTATATTTCACTTTTTGTGCCTTTCTCTCTTTTCACCCTTCTTTCTTGCAATGGTACTACACCGAAAACTCAGCATGGTAGCCATTCCATTGTGTAGGTGTATGTGTGTGGGGGTGGGGCAGTAGGCTTCATCAAGTAACTGATTAGTGGTAGCCTCCTGACCATGCAGGGATTATACCGTTGGTGCCTGATCTGGGAAGTCCCCAGGCAAGCTGAGGAGTGTGTCCCCATCATGGCTGGGGCATAAGGACTTGGGGCAATGTTTTACTGGCCAGGTAATTGTTGATGTTGTCGGTGGTGTCTGTATAGAGAGCCCCTGTTTGGAATGGGTAGTTTCTCGGTGGAATTAATCTTCCTTCTGCTGGTGGCCGCACAGCCCAAGCAGTCTCTTCGGAAGTTGAGACATGTTACAGTGCGGAGAGGTGTGACACCAAAATGTTCCCCTCCATGGCTATGCCATGAGAGAACGTAAGGCTCAGGGACAAAGTGAGAAATACTCCTCCCCCCAACCCTTCCCCAATACTTGGTTTGTTCTAAGACAGATGGGGATTCCTTTTTGTCTATAAAGCCATTGTTTTTTGTTGAACAGCTCAAGGACAAGTTTGGGGAAATGGCAACCATTTCAGAAATGAAAAGTAACTCCATTCTGTTCAAAGCGGCTTTCCCTGCTCAGTCACAGGTGCTATTTGCCTGCGATGAGCTGGGTGACATACCTGTCACTATAACACCCCATAAAAGTCTGAATATGGTACAGGGTGTCATTTTCCACCAAGATCTCCTTTTACAGATTGATGATGAGTTACTTGCTATTTGGGAGCAATGAGGTGTGCATTTTGTCCATTGTGTCCAATGGGAAACAAAAGACAACAGAATGGATACTGGGAGACTTTGTTGTGGCCTTCGTAGGTGATCTGTTGCCATAAGAGATCAAGGTGATGGTATATTGCTGTGGTGTCAATGTGTATATTGCTCCTCCCATGCGGTGCTACAAATGCATGCGATTTGGACACATCTTCTCATTGCAATATCAGTTTTGTCTGTAAGGATTGTGACCATCTGTTACAGACACACACTCCGTGTGCCCCTCTCCTCATTTGTGTCAACTGTGGGGAGCACCGTACTGCTGCAACACACCATCCTCTTAGTGACTGGACTAGTGCCCTCTGTCTCTTTAGCATGTAGCCCTTGGAGCTGCTCCACAACAGCCACTCCCATGGTGTTTGGAAGTCGTCGTACTATTGCTCCCTCCACATTCCCTTTGGGAGTGTGAACTCCCTATCTGCTGGGGACATCAGTCCCCAACCCCCAGCCAGAGAAGAAATGCTCTCCTCAGGCACCACTTACCAGGAACGGCTCCCTCAGGACACCCCCTTCCAAGGTCTCCATTTACCTGCAGTTGGATGCCAGCCCATGGCTGAAGGAGCTACAGATTGCAGATCATAAGACTTTGCATTCCTCCTCTGTCGCAGAATCTTGGGCAGATAAGCCCTAGCAGAACTGTAAATCATCTATGGACAAGCAGAAGTGCGCCAAAAAGAGAGAAATCCTGGTGTGCTCTGTGCCATGAAGCCCTGGGCTCCAAACCCTGCTCCTCTCCCCCCTCCCCAAGCACTCAGATTTGGAACAAATCTGTGTTGATGGTGTATCTTCTCAACCACTGGCAGCAGGTGGCCCTGAGGCATGTCTTGTCCCTTCACGCCCCCACAGGTTATTGATAGCATGATCCTCTAGTGGAACTGTGGTGGTTTTTTCTGCCACTTGGCCGAGCTACATCTTGTTTTGTGCATTTCCCAGGTTTTTTACATTGCCCTCCAGAAAACTTGTTTCCCAGCAATGCGGACCCGTATCCTCTGTAGCTATTGGGGCCATTTTAAGAATCACACTGACTTTGAGAATTGAGTATTGTTCTGGACTCTCTCTATAGCAGACATGTGCCACTCAATATGACTTTGGAAGATGTGACAAGTCGTGTGAAGGCATCTCTGGAATTTACCGTCTGTAATGTGTATCTCCCTCCCAATGATGAAACGTTCCAGATTGTATTGTCTGCATTGTTTTCTGAGATATTCCACCCTTCCTAATATTGGGTAACTCAAATGCCTGTAACACTTCATGGGGTGGAACTATGACTACTGGGTGCGCTAAAGCTATCAAAAACTTACTCGCAGAGCTCAATCTTTGCCTCTTAAATACTGGGATTCCCACACATTTCAGTGTAGCGTATGGGTCTTTTTTCGCTATTGTTCTTTATGTTTGCAGCCAGGTCTTTTCCTATCCATCCAGCAGAGTCCATGATGTTCTATGCAACAGTGATCATTTTTCAGCTGTTATGGCCCTCCCTCGCATCTCTCACTTGGGTGACCACCCAGATGGGCTCTCTCCAAAGCTGATTGTAATGCTTTCACCACTGCCATCACGGTTCGCACCCCACCACATGGAGGTCCAGAACGTAACTACATCCATTCTGTCTGCAGTTGACTCAGTGATCCCCTGTTCCTCGGGATCCCCCCATCAGAAGAGAGTACGTTGATAGACGCCTGAAATTGCTGTGGCCATTAAGGAATGCAGGCAGGCTCTCCTATACTGTGAGTGACAGCCATTGAAGGCGCGTCCCATTACAGGTCTATGCCCAGGTCTACTGTCTCATAAAACAACAGAAACGAGAATGGTGGGAGCAGTATGTTGCTACCATGAGACCATATATCCCTCCTTCGGAGGTTTTGGTGAAGATTCTACACCTCTGTGGACACCGGTACCCTGTTGGTGTACCTGTTATCTCTGTAAATGATGATGTCACCACCAACCCCAATGCTGTTGTCGAACATTTTTCTCTTTCTGTTTATAACAACAATCAATTTTTGACACTTAATGTAATTGGATAGATAAAAAGTATACTCACCATGAACCTGCAGAACACACCCGTAAAAGAAGGTTATAATTAGGCAAGCTTTCAGAGCCAGTGGCTGCTTCTTCAGACAGTAGGGTTGAAGGGGAAGGAAGAGGGGTGAAGGGAAAGGACTGGAAAGGTGTAGAAAAAGGGGTACATTTTGGAAAAGTCACCAGAACTGCAGGTCAGGGGAGACTTGCTGGATGGGATGAGAAGAAAAGACTGATTGTTGGAGACTGCACCGAATGAGATTTGAAAATCTGAGAGCTTAAAGGTGGAACATGGAGTAATATGCAAGACAGGACAGAGATTGCTGCTAAAACATCGTGTATGAGTTAATAAGAATGAAAAGCTAAGTGCATTGTATGTAACAGAGATGGGATGGGGATAGGGAGAAATAGACAGGTAAAAGAATTAAAGACATTGTTGTTGTTGTTGTTGTTGTTGTGGTTGTGATCGTGGTCTTCAGTCCTGAGACTGGTTTGATGCAGCTCTCTATGCTACTCTATCCTGTGCAAGCTTCTTCATCTCCCAGTACTTACTGCAACCTACATCCTTCTGAATCTGCTTAGTATATTCATCTCTTGGTCTCCCTGTACGATTTTTACCCTCCACGCTGCCCTCCAATGTAGAAAACTAAAACAGTATGAAGAAAGGAGTAGTTACTGTGAAGAAATGCTGTGACGGAAGAAATTAATTTATATTAAGGCCAGATGGGTGGCGAAGACCAAGAATATGTTGTTGCATTAGTTCCCACCTGTGGAACACTGAGAAACTGGGGTCTGTGGAAAGAATCCAGATGGCACCAAGGTTACAATTGTCATGTTGTAGAGCATGCTCTGCAACAGGATATTGTGTGTTGCCATTACGCACCTTTTGCCTATGTCCATTCATCCTAACTGATAATTTGGTGGTAGTCACGCTAATGTAAAAGGCCGAACAGTGTTAACATAACAGCTGGTACATGTGTTTCCTACAATGCACTTAGCTTTTTGCTCTTATTAACTCATACACGATGTTTCACCAATAATCTCTGTGTTGCATATTACCCTGTCTTCCACCTTCAAGCGCTCAGGTTTTCAAATCTTGCCTGGTGCAGTCCCCAACAATCAGTCTTTCCTTCTCATACTATCTGGTAAGTCTCCTCTGACTCGCAGTTCTGGGTGACTTCCCAAATCTACCCCTTTCTGTAGACTCTCCAGTCCATCTCCTTCACCATTCTTCCATCCCCTTCAACCTTTCTGCCTGAAGAAGGAGCCACTGGCTCCAAAAGCCTCCCTAATTGTAACCTTCTTTTATGTGTGTGTGTTCTGCTGCCACTTGGTGAGTAGATTTTTTTTATCTATCCAGTTACATTAATTCCTTTACTCTTTACCACAAGTCACCTGTAACCTTATAATTCTCTGTTCAGCGAGTGGGAATTCCTCAGTGCCCTAGCCCTTTGCCAGGACACTGCTCCAGGGTCAGACCCTATCCACAGTCAGGAGCTCAAACACTTATCAGTGGATTGGCATTGTCACATTCTTGCCATTTTCAGCTGTATTTGGAGCAAAGGTGACTTACCATCTAAGTGGAAGAAAGCATGATTTTTCCAGTACTGAAATTGAGATGGGCAGTTGTCACCCAATTAGTCTTGTTGATGTTCTGTACGAGTTGCTCAAATTTATGGTGAGCCAATGGTTGTGTTGGTTCCTTGAGTCTCGAGGTCTTTTGGCTCTGTCCCAGCAGTTTTCGCCAAAGCTGCTCTACTGCTTGACAGTTTAGTCTGCCTGGAGTCTGCTGTTCAGTCAGCTTTTGCCCTACATTCAACATCTTATCACTCTCTTCTCTGACTTGCACAGGGCTTAAGTCCCTATTACACGATGCGCGTAAACCATACACCTATGCACCAGCACCCCAAGCGTGCATATCTGTAACTACATGCGGGTTCATGTAGACCTATTACACCATCCGCATGGTCTATACCTGGTGCACATGCTCAGTAGATGGTAATAACGTGCGAAACGCAAATAGAACTGTCTGCTCTCTTGTAAAGTCGTTCGTTCTACCGTGCGAAACACAATGGGGGCCATGTGACATATTGAAATGTCATTCCTTCAAATTATTTTTGTGAGCTCAAGGTTCCTATTTAATAATAATTTTTTTTATATCATTATTTATGAAGTAATTGTTGTTTTATTATGTAGATTACTACTGTTCTGAATTACAGACTCAACAGTTAGTTATGTATTACGACACTTGGTTATAGAGGTACATGCATATCTAAATTTACATTTTGCACATGGAGGACCCACTTGTTTTTGGAACTATTGCCCTGGCAGTGACAATAAATCTTCAGATTAGGGCTGAATGACGACGATAATGAAAAGCCAGACATTGTTGAGTTCAACCCTGGAAAGGAACGAAGGCTGAGGATTACATTGCTTATGAAAAAAATGAAGCCCGAAGACCCGCAAGAATTTCGGAACGTCATGAGGATGGAAATGGCCTGTTTCGAAAAGCTGCTGTCTATGATTGAAGATAAAATTAGCGAGTGTGACACAGTCATGAGGGAGACTATCTCACCTTCTTGAAAGTAATAATTAAATAATATGTTTACATGTTTTGTGATCAGACCATCCTAGATCACTGATAAAATAGCAGTACATGCCCTATTAAGTTACAGGCTGGTTGTAACATTACGTTTCCTGGTAGTTGGGGAATCTTTTACAAGTCTGGCTTTTAGCCACAGAATAGCACAGCCCACCATTTAAAAAGTCGTTGTGGGTGTATTCACTGCAATTTGCAACACTTTAAAGGCCCAGTACTTAAAGGTGCACTTGTGTTATTTTTCCAAGTTTGGAAAATGAAATGCAATGTGCAATAAGCTACTCAGTTTTGCTGTCCTCGTCTGTTGCGCTGTGCGAAACTGCACAAACTTTCTCACAATCACTGCCTGTTTCTCTTTTCTGGGATGCTGAAATAAAGCAAGAGATGCAATCAAATCAAACATGAACTTTTGTGAGTTAAGGAATTACGATACAAATCGAAAATCACCGTGTAACGTTATATGCATATTACTCGGAAAGAAACAATTGCCATTGTATCGTATTATGATACAGTAGGTACATACATACATCTTTCCTCGCTGTATGCCTCTTTGCTCCATTTCATTTCTATAACACAAAGTAATCAAAAGAAAAAAAATGCTTTCACAAATGGCTAGTATAAAAGAAAGTCTACTGGCAAAAAAGTGTTTTTTTGCATTTATGAAAACCTGCTTACTGTAAAAAATGTGGAAAATCCCAACATGTTTGTTGTTGTTGTGGTCTTCAGTCCTGAGACTGGTTTGATGCAGCTCTCCATGCTACTCTATCCTGTGCAAGCTTCTTCATCTCCCAGTACCTCCTGCAACCTACATCCTTCTGAATCTGCTTAGTGTATTCATCTCTTGGTCTCCCCCTACGATTTTTACCCTCCACGCTGCCCTCCAATACTAAATTGGTGATCCCTTGATGCCTCAGAACATGTCCTACCAACCGATCCCTTCTTCTGGTCAAGTTGTACCACAAACTCCTCTTCTCCCCAATCCTATTCAGTACCTCCTCATTAGTTATGTGATCTACCCATCTAATCTTCAGCATTCTTCTGTAGCACCACATTTCGAAAGCTTCTATTCTCTTTTTGTCCAAAGTATTTACCGTCCATGTTTCACTTCCATACATGGCTACACTCCATACAAATACTTTCAGAAATGACTTCCTGACATTTAAATCTATACTCGATGTTAACAAATTTCTCTTCTTCAGAAACGCTTTCCTTGCCATTGCCAGTCTACATTTTATATCCTCTCTACTTCGTCCATCATCAGTTATTTTGCTCCCCAAATAGCAAAACTCCTTTACTACTTTAAGTGTCTCATTTCCTAATCTAATACCCTCAGCATCACCCGATTTAATTTGACTACATTCCATTATCCTCGTTTTGCTTTTGTTGATGTTCATCTTATATCCTCCCTTCAAGACACCATCCATTCCGTTCAACTGCTCTTCCAAGTCCTTTGCTGTCTCTGACAGAATTACAATGTCATCGGCGAACCTCAAAGTTTTTATTTCTTCTCCATGGATTTTAATACCTACTCCAAATTTTTCTTTTGTTTCCTTTACTGCTTGCTCAATATACAGATTGAATAACATCGGGGAGAGGCTACAACCCTGTCTTACTCCCTTCCCAACCACTGCTTCCCTTTCATGTCCCTCGACTCTTATAACTGCCATCTGGTTTCTGTACAAATTGTAAATAGCCTTTCGCTCCCTGTATTTTACCCCTGCCACCTTCAGAATTTGAAAGAGAGTATTCCAGTCAACATTGTCAAAAGCTTTCTCTAAGTCCACAAATGCTAGAAACGTAGGTTTGCCTTTCCTTAATCTTCCTTCTAAGATAAGTCGTAAGGTCAGTATTGCCTCACGTGTTGCAGTATTTCTACGGAATCCAAACTGATCTTCCCCGAGGTCGGCTTCTACTAGTTTTTCCATTCGTCTGTAAAGAATTCGTGTTAGTATTTTGCAGCTGTGGCTTATTAAACTGATTGTTCGGTAATTCTCACATCTGTCAACACCTGCTTTCTTTGGGATTGGAATTATTATATTCTTCTTGAAGTCTGAGGGTATTTCGCCTGTTTCATACATCTTGCTCACCAAATGGTAGAGTTTTGTCAGGACTGGCTCTCCCAAGGCCGTCAGTAGTTCCAATGGAATGTTGTCTACTCCGGGGGCCTTGTTTCGACTCAGGTCTTTCAGTGCTCTGTCAAACTCTTCACGCAGTATCGTATCTCCCATTTCATCTTCATCTACATCCTCTTCCATTTCCATAATATTGTCCTCAAGTACATCGCCCTTGTATAGACCCTCTATATACTCCTTCCACCTTTCTGCTTTCCCTTCTTTGCTTAGAACTGGGTTTCCATCTGAGCTCTTGATGTTCATACAAGTGGTTCTCTTATCTCCAAAGGTCTCTTTAATTTTCCTGTAGGCAGTATCTATCTTACCCCTAGTGAGATAAGCCTCTACATCCTTACATTTGTGCTCTAGCCATCCCTGCTTAGCCATTTTGCACTTCCTGTCGATCTCATTTTTGAGACGTTTGTATTCCTTTTTGCCTGCTTCATTTACTGCATTTTTATATTTTCTCCTTTCATCAATTAAATTCAATATTTCTTCTGTTACCCAAGGATTTCTACTAGCCCTCGTCTTTTTACCTACTTGATCCTCTGCTGCCTTCACTACTACACCCCTCAAAACTACCCAATCTTCTTCTACTGTATTTCTTTCCCCCATTCCTGTCAATTGTTCCCTTATGCTCTCCCTGAAACCCTCTACAACCTCTGGTTTAGTCAGTTTATCCAGGTCCCATCTCCTTAAATTCCCACCTTTTTGCAGTTTCTTCAGTTTTAATCTACAGGTCATAACCAATAGATTGTGGTCAGAGGCCACATCTGCCCCTGGAAATGTCTTACAATTTAGAACCTGGTTCCTAAATCTCTGTCTTACCATAATATAATCTATCTGATACCTTTTAGTATCTCCAGGGTTCTTCCATGTATACAACCTTCTTTCATGATTCTTAAACCAAGTGTTAGCTATGATTAATTTGTGCTCTGTGCAAAATTCTACCAGGCGGCTTCCTCTTTCATTTCTTAGCCCCAATCCATATTCACCTACTACGTTTCCTTCTCTTCCTTTTCCTACACTCGAATTCCAGTCACCCATGACTATTAAATTTTCGTCTCCCTTCACTATCTGAATAATTTCTTTTATTTCATCATACATTTCTTCAATTTCTTCGTCATCTGCAGAGCTAGTTGGCATATAAACTTGTACTACTGTAGTAGATGTGGGCTTCGTATCTATCTTGGCCACAATAATGCGTTCACTATGCTGTTTGTAGTAGCTTACCCGCGTCCCTATTTTCCTATTCATTATTAAGCCTACTCCTGCATTACCCCTATTTGACTTTGTGTTTATAACCCTGTAGTCACCTGACCAGAAGTCTTGTTCCTCCTGCCACCGAACTTCACTAATTCCCACTATATCTAACTTTAACCTATCCATTTCCCTTTTCAAATTTTCTAACCTACCTGCCCGATTAAGGGATCTGACATTCCACGCTCCGATCCGTAGAATGCCAGTTTTCTTTCTCCTGATAACGACGTCCTCTTGAGTAGTCCCCGCCCGGAGATCCGAATGGGGGACTATTTTACCTCCGGAATATACTACCCAAGAGGACGCCATCATCATTTAATCATACAGTAAAGCTGCATGCCCTCGGGAAAAATTACGGCCGTAGTTTCCCCTTGCTTTCAGCCGTTCGCAGTACCAGCACAGCAAGGCCGTTTTGGTTATTGTTACAAGGCCAGATCAGTCAATCGTCCAGACTGTTGCCCCTGCAACTACTGAAAAGGCTGCTGCCCCTCTTCAGGAACCACACGTTTGTCTGGCCTCTCAACAGATACCCCTCCGTTGTGGTTGTACCTACGGTACGGCTATCTGTATCGCTGAGGCACGCAAGCCTCCCCACCAACGGCAAGGTCCATGGTTCATGGATAGGTTCCCAACATGGAAATCTAAAATTAGTTACTAGCCATCGAACAATAAGCGAATAACAAGCAGAAAGTACTGCGGTACCCCCTTCTGGGCATGCACGAGTTATCGCTACCTAGTGTGCAGGCATGGATTGCTGTCAGTTTAGAACTGCTCGCTATTCTGGCACACAGATAATGTGTCTACTAATTTTCGTAGTTTCACCCGTTCTACTGCTAGATGGCTGCTGCGCTAGACCAGCACCGTTCGCAGCAGATCGTCATGTAATACCTGCTTTATAACACAACATGTCATCACCATATCCTCTTTACCCTCCATGACTGAAGGCTCCTGGACCAGCTCCCCATTTTTGCCTGGAGCTTATTGTCTCATTGTACTTCCAGTTTAAACGTGGTGCTTCCCACTGTATTCCACACATATGAGAGAATGGAATCCCACAGGACTACGTATTGAGTGTGCCTCCTTTTCCAGGGGCTAGCAATGGTCTGACTGTAGCTGTGAGGTCTACAGTGTCCCTGTATGCTGATAACTTTTGCATCTACTATTGCTCCTCAACTGTGGGTGTATCTCGACGACCAAATGCTCGATGTGGTCGAGTCCTATCATTTTTTTGGCATTGGTCTTTGATGCCTGGTTGACATGGTTTCCCCATCTTCACAAACTTAAGAATGTGCTTATCACAGCTTAATAATCAAGCTGGGGTATTGACAACTCTACTCTTTTGCAGCTCTACAGAGCTCTGATGCTGTTGTATCTTCATTTCGGGTGTCTGCTCTGTGGCTCAGCATCAGCTTCATCTTTGCAGATGCTGGACCCGATACACAATTGTGAGGTCAGAGTTGTGACAGGTGCTTTTCAGACCAGCCCAGTGAACAGCCTACTCGCAGAGGCTGGCGTCTTCTCTTATGCATTAGGCTCTTCAACTACACAGTATACATTCACTGGTCCTCTCAGCATCCATACTACCATGTCCTTTTTCCTGGTAGGGAGATTTATGTCTCACAACAGAGATCAAGGTCTGGAGATATGATCGTAGTTCACATACAGAATCTCTGTTCTGAACTCCATCTTTCCTCACTATCAGCTCCTGTCAAGGAAAAAACAATTGCATGTGCCCCCATCTTATGCAACCCATCCTCAGATGTGCCTTGACCTCTCCTTTGGACTCAATAGACCCTAAGTTTTTTGCTGCCTGTTCCTGGACATCTCCAGGCTCAGACATCGTAGACATTTATGGCTTTATAGTCGACAGATGATCCAGTTTTGCTTACACACAAGCAAGCTGTAGTGAAGTACACATCCTGCTGAATGGATGCAGTGTATTCATTGTAGAATTGGTGGGCCGTTTGGCCAAGTTGACTACCATGATGCTGATTGTGGAGATGGGGATACCGGAAGTGGACCTTTGGGTCGACTCTATGCCAATTGTTGTTGGAGGCTTGGAATGTGGACTGGTGTGCCCTGGTTTCTCCTAAGAAACTGCAAACCATAAAGGAGACCATGACCATATGGCAGTCTCTCCTTTCGTGCTTTTTGCATGGAATCTACTGTCCTCTGTCAGCTCGGCAATAGCCACACTTGGCTGACCCACAGCTGCATCCTCCAGCATTAGGATCCACCCCACTATCAGCGTGGTGCCTGTCTCATGGTGGCCCACATTTTTATGGATTGCCCTAATTTGGCCACCTTATGGCGACACCTTAAACTCGCTGACACACTAGCTCCTGTGTTAGTGGACAACTCCAAAGTGGTTGACATCTTTTTATGTTTGACCCGTGAAAGTGGTTTTTTACTCTTTTTGTGACTTAGGGCACATTAGTCTCGTTGGCCACTTCAGGGATTGGAGGCGGCTCCGTCACCTATTCTGACCCGAGGAGCCCATGGCTGCCCCTACTCAGTAATCTGACCTGACTGCTGCCCTTTCCACCATTTTAATTCTTCTTCTTTTATATCTGTTTTTGGTTGACAGGCTCATCATCATTATTTTCTTTCCTGATATTTTATCTTGCCCATGTAGCTTGTTTTGTTTTGGTAATGAAGGATGTGGGAGCACTGGTTAGATGCAAAAGATGTGTGTCTGGTCACTTAACGTGTCCCAGGGGCCTCCAGTTGCTGTCTGGGTGGGGCAACTTTTCCACTTTCACCTTTTTACCTCTCCCTCATTTCCACTTGCTACTATCTCTTGGTTTTGGTTCTTGTATATAGTCTATTTGGGATGTATCTTTTGTGTCCTTCCTCTTTGGGGACACTTCGCAGTTTGATAGACAAAGGTTTAAGTGGCCGGTGACCTCATAGTTTGATCCCTTTACACAAGAAAAAGCTTTGTAACATGTGAAGAGTTAATTATAATCAATGAACAGAATGAAGAAAATGTTTTTGATGAACCTAGCCGAAAGGAGAAGAGGCAAAACAGTGCAAGGACAGTATTCCATTGGGCTGTAAAAGAAGAGTTATCAATATAGTTAGAGCTCATCTGCGATGGGTCTAAAATCTTTGTAAAAAAGAGAGTGCAGTCGCTTGAAAGGTATGGAGGAATAGCTGAAATGATAAAAATGTTTTAAAGAGTGGTTGAGTCATTGTTGACAAATACATGAGAATTGATTAAACCTGCTTTGAGGAAGCCCAACAGAACTACCAACAGGTGATGACCCAGAACTTAGCATTGGGCTTTATCTGCTGCAAGCCAATTTGAAAATTTTGAGAGCGTCATATGAGTGAGTTCATAAATTCAGAGGCACCAAAGAAAAAGTTTGTTACGGAAAGAGAAAATGCACCAATGGATGAAATCCGAATGGTACAGGAGGTTTTTGAATCCAGGCTCATGATCTCATACGGAACTTGGATCCCAACCTCATCATTATTACTGAAAACATCTTTCTTATTAAAACTAATATTTGTAGTTCTGTCAAAGTTGCAGTGAGAAAAATCCTTTATTTGTGGTGACTATTTTTGGCAAGATGTCCATTATCAAACCATGTCGTCTTCATAACTACTGCCACATAATACAACCAGTAAATTTGCAAATAGCCACAATCGACAGTCATAAGAAACACTTCAGAGTCATCTACAGTGTATTATCGGTGCTTCTTGTTGTTTGGCAAAAAGCACTGATAATGTACTGTAGATGAGATTGTACATGTTAGTCATGACTGCCAATTGTGGTTATTTGGAAACATACTGGTTATATTACGTGTCAATACTTATGATGGAGGTGGTGGATTGATAACGGATGTCATGTCAGAAATTAGTCATCACAAATAAAGGATTTTTCTCATGACAACTTCGACCGAGTTACAAGTAGAGGTTTTCACAAAAGTAAGTTTTACTGCAACATGCTAGAGGTTCAAAATTTTTTCTTATTGTTCATAATTAAAGTGCAGATCTTGATATGTAACATTTTTAGTGTCTCTGTTGTTTGTTTTTCAGTGTGCCACTAGCAATTTACTTTTGACAGAATTCTGATGACTAAGGAATCAAGGGTGGTGTTCGTGACCAAACTGAGTATGGATAAAGTCACCTATTCCTATACTGTGCAGTACTCTGTTACCCTATTAGAAAATTATTGCCCCTGCTCTTCGTATGCTTACAAGAAACAACAGTCTCATTTGTACCTAGGGTTAAGTTGGTTGACCAGTATTTCAAAACATACTGAAACATCACAGTCACATAATCGAAATTGGGAAAGTAGACTATACAAAGATTTTTTAATCAACACTTTAATGCCATATGTAGTAAAGGAACGGCGTCTCTTATTAATTGAATATTGTGTTTGGCAGACCAATCCTGTGTCATACATGAAGGTTTTTGAAATGAGAAGCGTCCGCCTACTTGCATTGTGCAAGTAATTCCACCAAAATGCATTCCATTAGCACAACCTTGTGACGTGTATTTTTATTGTCAAATAAAAAAAAATAATCTTGATTACACAGCCATAAAACTGTACAACCTTGTCAAAAAGGATGTGGAATCAGTGATACAGAAGATGTGTAAAAATTAATTCAAATTTTCATCAGTAGTTGTCCTCGAAAGTCTTCAGTAAAATGGTTAGTTATGTGTAACTAGCTTCAAAATTATATGTTGAGAGAGAAATTTTTATGAATGTGAATGAAGTTTGTTTTCCAAATGATATAATGGAGGAAAAACATGTGGCTTTAAAAATGCAGCATTTGTATAATTTGCTCAGAAATTTTTTATTTTCCATGGTCTTTGTAATGCATATGACTGGCTCATGTGATAAAACATCTGTGGTATAAAACAACGCACACAGTATTTGGTTTCCAACCTGACATAATTTTCAGTTTTGCCCAAAAATTTAATTTGTGATGTTTTTTATTAACAATATTTTAGAAAAGGTCTATAATTAAGAATTTAAATTTGACATGAAACCTGGAAATTTGCATGCAGTATGTAATTAGAAACAAGATGATGTGATTTTTTTGTAAAAAGTGATAATTAGATAGGTGCTAATTAGCACATATTTGATGAATTGCATATTTAAATGTTGTAATTATTCAACTGGATGGAAGGAAAAGAAAACTAAAACAAAAAAGTAATGACCAAAACGAGTGATCCAGCTAGTACCAGTCTCAAGCACTACTGGTAGGCCCACACAGCCCATCGAAAATTGTCCTAGTTTTAGTGAATTAGTTGCTCAGGGAACTTAGAATCAGTATTCTCGAAGTTTTGGGTCTCATCGAACTGCTTGGGGAAGTGATGTTAAGCGTTCTGAATTTCACATAGTGTAAGTATAAGAAGCATTCAATAATCAGATTACCATGAGGTCCCTTTGTTAATTTCTTTTATAGCTGATATTAGTAGATGTAAGCTTTATCCAAAAGCTGCAGTGTTTATCGTCCTTTTTGTATGCTTGTCCACTGCCCTGCACATCTTCTAATGGTTAAACGTGATCTATTGTTAAATGCAATTTCTATTATGAATTTTCCATGGATGCATGCATTCATTCATCCGTGCTGGTGGATGGGGTAAAGTTTGTTGCTTGTTTCTTGTTTTCAATCACTCTATCTCATGTCCTTCTATTTATGATTATTAGAAACAAATCCAAAATACTTGTCTGCCAGTACCTTCAATTCCACAGAAGTTTGTTTTTTCCAAAGCATTATCTTTAGCCCCACACCAAAATTTGATCATGCTGGATTAATCAAAGACATTTCTTCCTCCCAGTACCTAAAGTAAAAATAATTTTACCTTTAACCATTTTTACCAAAAGCCAACACTGAATCTTCCTCCCCTTGTTTGTACCTCTGACTGCAGTCATCCCCACTCCCACCTAACCACCCCATTAGTTATCTTTAAGCCATTTCTTATCTCCATTGTCCCATTCCCTTTTTCTCTGCCCCTTCCTAATAATAGAACTCTTGACAGATGACAAAACTGCCATCCACAACATTGACAGATTCTGATTTGCCCATCCCGGGAACAAAGGCGGTACCAGTGCATTGATTAGCTGAAAGAAGGTATCTGGCAGTTGTTCAACTGTGATCCCATGCCAGAAGTTCAGTGTAACCTCCAATCATTTCTCAGACCCGTAGGTCAATCTGAGAACACCACCCCCGAAAAGTCACCTCTCTTCTCACCCCAACTAGACCGTCCATACATCAACCTGTTACAGGGTTCCCATTATCCATAAACTGAACCATACTGGACACCTTATTGTAGCTGCCCACTGTTCTCCCACAAAAGAAATCTTAGTTCCTGCTGTCAAATACACTATTGGCCATTAAAATTGCTACACCAAGCAGAAATGCAGATGATAAACGGTTATTCAATGGACAATTATATTATACTAGAACTGACATGTGATTACATTTTCATGCAATTTGGGTGAGAAATCAGTACCCAGAACAACCACCTCTGTTCGTAGTAACGGCCTTGATGCGCCTGGACATTGAGTCAAACAGAGCTTGGATGGCATGTACAGGTACAGCTGCCCATGCAGCTTCAACACTATACCACAGTTCATCAAGAGTAGTGACTGGCGTATTGTGATGAGCCAATTGTTCGGCCACCATTGACCAGACGTTTTCAATTGGTGAGAGATCTGGAGAATGTGCTGGCCAGGGCAGCAGTCGAACATTTTCTGTATCCAGAAAGGCCCATACAGGACCTGCAACATGTGTTCATGCATTATCCTGCTGAAATGTATGGTTTTCAAGGGATCAAATGAAGGGTAGAGCCACGGATCATAACACATCTGAAATGTAACGTCCACTGTTCAAAGTGCAGTCAGTGCGAACAAGAGGTGACCGAGACGTGTAACCAATGGCACCCCATACCATCACGCCGTGTGATACGCCCGTATGGCGATTACGAATACATGCTTCCAATGTGCGTTCACTGCGATGTCGCCAAACACGTATACGACCCGACCATCATGATGCTGTAACCAGAACCTGGATTCATCCAAAAAAATGACGTTTTGCCATTCGTGCACCCAGGTTCGTCGTTGAGTACACCACCGTAGGCGCTCCTGTCTGTGATGCAGCATCGAGGGTAACCGCAGCCATGGTCTCTGAGCTGATAGTCCATGCTGCTACAAACATCATCAAACTGTTCATGCAGATGGTTGTTGTCGTGCAAGCGTCCCCATCTGTTGACTCAGGGATCGAGATGTGGTTGCACTATCCTTTACAGCCATGCGGATAAGATGCCTGTCATCTTGACTGCTAGTGATACGAGGCTGTTGGGATCCAGCACGGCGTTCTGTATTACCCTCCTGAACCCACCGATTCCATATTCTGCTAACAGTCATTGTATCTCGACCAACGCGAGCAGCAATGTCGCGATACAATAAACCGCAATTGCGATAGGCTACAATCCGACCTTTATCAAAGTCGGAAACGTGATGGTACGCATTTCCCCTCCTTACATGAGGCATCACAACAACGTTTCACCAGGCAGCGCTGGTCAACTGCTGTTTGTGTATGAGAAATCGGTTGGCAACTTTCCTCATGTCAGTATGTTGTAGGTGTCGCCACCGGCGCCAACCTTGTGTGAATGCTCTGAAAAGCTAATCATTTGTATATCACAGCATCTTCTTCGTTTCAGTTAAATTTCGTGTCTGTAGCATGTCGTCTTCGTGGTATAACAATTTTAATGGCCAGTAGTGTACCTTCAACCCATTGCCCCCAGCATAATTTCTCACATCAAAGATGCAAATTAATTTCTTTACTGTCTCTTACCCATCCCCAGCCCGTTACCACCTGGATCCTAACTAGACACTGTTGATGGCGGCTCCCTATATACCAATGTTCCTCATGCCCATGGCCTTGCTGCTGTTGAACACTACCTCTGTCAATGTCCTACTGGCTCAATGACCCCTACATCATTCCTTATACACTTTACAAACTACCTTTTTACTCGTAATTACTTCTCCATTGAGTGAGAGAGGGGGGGGGGGGATTATAAAAAAATTCACTTTGCCATGGACACTCACATATAGGCCATCTAGGAAAAACCTTCTAGCTACCCAAGATCCCAAGCCATACGTATGTTTCACGTTCATTGATATCTTCATGATGTGGACTAAGGACTCAGACACTACACTCATTTCTCTTCAGCCTCAACACCTTCTCTTCCATCCACTTCATCTGGCACTCCTCTGCACATTCGGCCACATTCCTGGAAATTGGCCGTGACCTCTATGGTATTCCCATATAAACCTCCGATCACATCAAGTGAGTTCATCAACAGGACCTCCGAGTTCATCAACAGGACTTGCGTTTTGACAGGTGCCATTTCTTCCCCACTAAAAAGCTGCTTCCAAGTAGCCTGGTCAACTGTGAACCACACATTTCTAATGACAGGCAATCCCTTGCACAGTATGTTGAGTCTTACTAAGGCTTTCACAGACAGGCATTACCCCTGAAACAAGTAGGAAATACATTTTCTTTGCATATTGACACAAGTCGCAAGTCCTCTGATCAACCCCAGGAACCAGCTGCAGAGGAGCATTGCATCGTCCAGTATCATCTCAGATTGGAACAATTAACCACATCCTTTACCAAGGTTTTTACCACCTGTATTGTGTCTGGAAACAAGGACAATTCTACACAGAAATCCTTCCCATCCGTATCAAAGTAGTATTCCACCACCCTCCCAATACATAAAATAACAGTCCATCCTCATGCCACACCTACTCCCAACCTCTGTGTCTAATGGGTAACATCACTGCAGAACACTCAGATACAATACATTCCAGTGGGAGGGCTACCTTTAAAAATAGTCCTATCATATGCCATATCTGCTGTTAACTTCTGAACACCACTTTATGTGGGCATGGCCACAATCCATATGTCAACCTTCAAAGTAAAGATTTGCAGTGTGACTGTACATAGTTACAAGACTTGACAGGTAAATAAGCCCAAGAAAAGTTAGCAGTTCTTTTTCATTCTGAGATTAGAAATTTGTCAGAAAATAACATAAAATACATTTTCTGAAAACAGGCTACTGGATATTAACAAAAAATTCTGAAGTATCTGCAGTTATCGCAAAATGCAGTCTTTATTTACATCATATTCACATATGATGACAGGTTTTGCAGTCATATGTGGGAGTCAATGTGCATAACGAGTGCTACATACTCTTAGCAAAGATAAATGTGAAAACACTTCACAAATTGTAACAAGGAGCTGCTCCACCATGAGGAAACCTTTAACCTTACACTGATGAGCCAAAAGATTATGAGCACCTGCTTAATATAGCACCAGTACTGTGTGTCATGGATTGAACAAGTGCTTCATTGCTTTCTGAATATATGTTGCACCAGATGTCTATGCACAGACAGGTCACACAATTCCCTTACGGCCAAGACATCTTTGTGAGTTTACTGTCATACTCCTTAAAGAAGTGAAGCACAATTCTGGTCTTGTGATATGTACGGTTATCCTCCTGGAACATGCTATTGACATTGGAGAAGCCATTAATCATGGAGGTATGCAGGGGGTCAGCAATGAATTTAACAGAGTGAATAGCCATCATTCATGGTGATTTGATTATTAACAGAAGTCCCATGCAAGACCAGGTGAACGTCTGCCATAGCATACTTCTCCAACTGGCCTGCGTCTGTTGTGCTATGCATTGTCTGAGAGCAGCCATTTGCATGGATGACTGCATATCCAGACATGACCATTGGATTTTATGTAACAGGAAATGTGATTCATCCTAAGCTTGCAGTGTGATTCCATTAATCCGTGGTCCAATTTCACTGGAATTGTAGTGGACAATGCCCTTGGTTCAACATGGAGACATGTTGAGGTAGTCTGCTGCAGAGCCCCATACTCAATAGTGCGCCAGAATTGTAATCTGTCATCACAATCTGCCACGAATTGCTGTCTATCCCACTTTACGCAGCAGGCAAGCCTCCGACTTCCAAGTTCTACGATGAGATGTTGTTGTTGTGGTCTTCAGTCCTGAGACTGGTTTGATGCAGCTCTCCATGCTACTGTATCCTGTGCAAGCTTCTTCATCTCCCAGTAACTACTGCAACCTACATCCTTCTGAATCTGCTTAGTGTATTCATCTCTTGGTCTCCCTCTACGATTTTTACCCTCCACGCCGCCCTCCAATACTAAATTGGTGATCCCTTGATGCCTCAGAACATGTCCTACCAACTGATCCCTTCTTCTAGTCAAGTTGTGCCACAAACTTCTCTTCTCCCCAGTCCTATTCAATACCTCCTCATTAGTTATGTGATCTACCCATCTAATCTTCAGCATTCTTCTGTAGCACCAAATTTCAAAAGCTTCTATTCTCTTCTTGTCCAAACTATTTATCGTCCATGTTTCACTTCCATACATGGGTACACTCCATACAAATACTTTCAGAAACGACTTCCTGACACTTAAATCTATACTCGATGTTAACAAATTTTTCTTCTTCAGAAAGGCTTTCCTTCCTATTGCCAGTCTACGTTTTATATCCTCTCTACTTCAACCATCATCAGTTATTTTGCTCCCCAAATAGCAAAACTCCTTTACTACTTTAAGTGTCTCATTTCCTAATCTAATTCCCTCAGCATCACCCGACTTAATTTGACTACATTCCATTATCCTCGTTTTGCTTTTGAATGAGTATACATTACTTATCGCAAAATTCCATGCAGAGGAGTATGAGTGTTGCCCAAATGAGGAGACAGTTTCAGTAACATAACTGTACCTCAGAAAGTGTTAACCCTCAGTTAAGGAAGGATTACACTGATCACGAGAACTGTTATGTATTTTAATTCGCATGTTATTACCCAGTAGTTCGTGTGCTAGCCGAAAGACCTATTATGTAAATTGTTTTGTCATACTGTGTTCCTGTCTTTGAATTTGAGCAAATATTTAATATGCAAGATCTCAAAATACACTCATGCGGATTAGTACTTTCTTCCACCAACCCTTTCATACAGAATGTTGCCTTTTCCATTTTGGTGTAAGCAGTGAACAGCCTTTCCTATGTTTCCAGGTTTTTAGTTGTGCACAGCCAGATGGGTAACTGGTTCCTTCAGATCTTCTCAAAGCATTCCTTTTTTTCACAGCATAAGCAGGTGCCTACAAAGGGTAATAATAAATGTTTAACTATCACCTGAGAAAAATAAAGGTACATGATTAATTTTCTGTTGATTTGCAGGTACATGCCTACAGTCATGGTACACATTAAAATCCTTGTGCCGCAGTACATTAACACACCATTATGGAAGCCATAACAAAATCTCACAGCATATTGATAAAGTGGAGATGGGTTTTTGCAATTTTATTTTTCCTCGTACAGTACTGAGAGAGGGGTATTTTAACATGCACAAGGATTGCAGGTCTACACCTACAATGAAATAAAAAACCAGTTATGTAACTTAATTATATTTTAGGTAGTAATTAAATCCCAGTCCCTATCACAATCACATATAATGTTGCCAAGCACATCTCACTTTCGGCTATGAATGATGATTCTCATATTATCACTTAGCATGGAAGTGTTGAAGTTTCTATAAGCATAACCTATTTGAAATTAGATTGTGCAGAGGTCATGCACATATATGATGCTGAAGAATTGAGAAAATCATTAGGTGGGATGAATTAGAGTTTACTTGATTTGTCTGTTGTAGTTTCATTGCCAGTATTATAGTATCTGATGAGACTTGGTATCACCAAATGACATTGCCTTCAAACATTTGAGCATCATGTATCCATCATTTTTTTTTTTTTTAAGATACCTTTGTTCCCTGGAGGCTAGAAAATACTGACACTCCCTTCAGACAGAGGTGGTCCTCTACTTAGCTACTGGTTGGCACAGAGTGGAACAATTATGGTACTCCAACACATCACTGAGGCTTAAACAGACTATCAAGAATCGGACTCTCAATAGGAATAATGCTTCTTCAAGACAGTTTCAGAACACATGTGGTTGAGACCACCCCTGATCTGCTGAGAAAACAACAATTAGTTAGGAAGGCATGAAACAACCTACATACAGCACTGATATCTACCCATTTCACTTGCATATCTTTGGCCCCTTTATCAATCACTGAATGGTACATGGGTGATATGCAACAAGGTAGTGCAAGATACTATAGTAGTCAGCAAAACGAGATCCCTGATGGCTTGCAGAACTGTTGCCAGCTTTCAGTGGTGAAGCACAGATGGCTGCAGGTGGAAACAGTAGCAGTCAATAGAGCTGTGGCGACACTGTGACATTGTCATAGAAGGAATCCAAATTGCATTACACAATTGAGGTAAGATGCATGAAGCACCCGTACCAAGCTCAGTTACTGTGCAGTAACTGTCAGCGATTTTCTTTCACTGACTATATTATAGGATAGCTGGATCTGTCAAGTACTAAAGAATTCCTGTGCTGAAGACATAAACTGCCATCCTGTGCACTGGCATTGGTTCATCAATGCCAGTGAAAATCATATGTAGTTCTAATGATACACATGAACTGTAGTTACAATATTGTGTACTTAAAATATTCTTTACAAAAAAAGAAGTCATTTTTATTTTGACATGTACTAATAAGTTAGTGTCAAAATTTGTGCATGCTTGATATGCAACCAGTATACTGTTTATGAACTAACACTACTGGCTGTTCCAATAAAACTTCTGTTGGTGGAGAGACAATTATCCTTAAATATGATGCTAAAGGAAATAATAAAGTTAAAATAAGTGAACAAGCTTTTTTATTTCATTATATGTGAAAACTGAAATTATTCTGACTATAAAGACATAAACTCCCAGCTTCTACACAGTATCTTGAATGTGATACTTCCAACTCCTAGTCTGTCTTAAGCCAGAAGAATTTAAAATGTTGCATTTCACGTATTATTGGATCATTTCGTGATAAAAAGAGACTTTTGCTAGAAACAGTATGCACTGTCATTTAAGTTTGTTACATAACTTAATACCTGCCAGTATAAAGGTTAGCCATAAAATTCCGATAATCATTTGTTAGTTCTTCTCTACATTATCACACTTCTAAGCATATACATTTATCTCAGTGATGAATGACTTGACAGAGACCTTTACTCCAGAAGTCTACATTTTGGTTGTTTGGAAAAAATTCCGGCTCAAAAATCATCTCATAGTGGTTCTGGAAATGCCTGCTACACACAATAGTTTCTTCATTGGAAGAAATGGAAAAAAATAATTGAATGCTCTGTCAGAAGAATATGAGGGGTGAGGCAAAATTTGATAGCCCAGAGAAGGAGCACACATGACTGTGTCCTGTGCAGAATGAACTAGAGCATTGCCCTGGAGCAAAAACACCCCCTCTGACAGCTTCACATGATGATACATGTTGACAGTCTTCAGTAGCCTTGTCAATAGGTTTCGGTAGTATGTCTCATTGATGGTATGCCCCTCTTAGAAGTAAAATCTGTTATCATCACAGCATGGAATTCCTGAAAACCACTCACCACCATCATGTCTGACAATTGTTGAATCATTGACTTTTCAGCAGTGTTGAGTCATTATGTTTTCGCTGTTTGTTTTGCTCCTTTGTCTTGGTGTAATTTCCAACTGTGGGCTATGCAGAAATTTTCACAAGAGGGAGCAAGATTATAAAATTACCACTTTTCATATAACTGTTTCATTATTTTGAAAATGTCTTGTCCCTCAAGAACTAAATCTGAGATGAAGTATAAAACCTTATTCTATCAAACACGATTGATAGTTATACCCTTGGAATGTTGTGCTAGGAATCTTTGTGACAGTGTGTTGAATCAGTCTCTGTGTACAGCTCAGTAAGTGCTCTCTAAGGGAGTGACAGAAAATATTGGACAGTAGACATGTTAAGTAACTGAAATCATAGAAATATCAAATGAGAGAGCAAGGTTCATTTTATTTGGAGAATTAACTATGAATAAGTGCTGTGCAAAATGGTTGTTGTATTTATTGAATGTTGACCAAAGATAAATGCAAATTAGAATATCTGAGCAGTGCTACCTCCTGCTGGTCAGGAACAACATTCATTACTGAGAACATACAGTGTTTGAATATATCAGGACTAATCACCATTAACAGAAACACACGTCCCTTGGATGCATTTTAATTTGTAGTGACTCGATGAGCAGTTCTTAGGCAGTTGATTGATGTTACTCTTGTTGTCCTGTGATACCTGCTTTTCACAATATTTTCTCGGCCATACACTCTCTTTCTGGTGCCCGGGACATACGGATTTCCCAGGGAATGAACTCACAGACATTTGGATACAAAAGACTACTTGACCCCTCTAATAAACCCTTCACTAGCATAGTGACTAGGGCTGTGTAGCACTCCTTCTTCCATTCCTTCCAGAAGGAATCCACTATCTTATGACAGCTCTGCATCGGTCATACCAGATTAACTCATGGTTTTATCGTGTGTAATGTGACACCTGCCACAATGTGATTGTGGAGCCTTACTGACAGTAGCTCACATTTAGGTGAATTCTCCATCCTTCTGGCACTCTATGCTGAACGTGGTCTCCTGATTGTTTGTATCTAATATTGTCAGATGGTTTTTGACCAGTTGAACTGGCTCTTAGTTTCCTCTAAGAAAGTGGTTTTATTCTCAGATATAACGTTTCAAACTAATTCTGGAGGATTCTCACCCTACCTTCTCCACCACCCATCATGTTCATCCCCCTTTTACTCTGTTTTAATTACTTTTAGATGCAGTTCTCTTTTTTTCTGCCACACCACCCTTTACGTTTTTAGGAGTGCCCCTTCAAACGGTGCTCTGATCAAAGCAAGACTGTAAGGTTTTGTTGGACAGGTTTTTATGCTTCCTCTGAGTGGATTCTATTCCTATCTTTAACACTGTGACTGTTAAGTAAGGGGGAGGGAACCCACCTGCTATTTCCCTCCCCCCTCCCAACTGCAAGCTAAACCCTCATCTCCAATGACTGCATTCACCCACATACTGACCTGATTGTTTGTCTCTTGTCAGATATGTGCCCTGAGGGAGAGTGTGTTGCTATCTATCCTACAAATTGGCAAAACCCATATACTTTCATCTCTTTAAATTATTTCCCAATTCTTGTATTGATATTGCTTTCAATGCCTGTCACAATTCAGTCAGATTTCTGGCTGACATTACTAACTACAGATAAACTATACCTGATCGAGGAGCTTATGACCTCGATGTTTAGTCCCCAACTCTCCACCTCCCCCCCCCCTTCCCCCCTCCAAACAACCAACCAATTTAGTAATGTTGCATCCATGTTAAAAAGAATTCATTTGACTTTGTGTGCTGATATGTTTCTGTGTTTGGTATGTGAGTCCACAACATAAAGCCACGAAACAGCTATCAAAGCAGTTGACAGAAATTGCTAACCTTATATAAAAAGAAAGCTCATCTGTCAGAAACAATATGATAAGGATTATTAGGAATGCAAAAGGGACTCTTTGTATTGCCATAAAAAGAGCAAATTGAATACCATCCAAGTCTTCTACCTAAACTGAATGGAAAAATGCAACGAAAGAGGCACTGACAGAGGAATAATCATTGTGTCAGCGTAAAGAATGGATCTTTTCAGTGGGGAACCATGTCAAATTCTGTGACAGACAATTCATTAATAGCATCTCTTGACTCCAACCTGTTCTCACAAACAAAGAAGTTTGTGGTTAAAAAAACTTTCTGTGAACAAAATGCATTTGGCTGTTGGGGGGGCAATGTGTGAACCATTTAATAACTGCTGTAGCAGGATATTATCAGAAGAGCTCTCATGGAACTCATAGAAGTTCTGATTAATGTATAGGCTATTAGCAGTACCTAACTTAGTGTCCAAACACAAATGAACGAGACAGGACTTTAAATTGACAGTAGCAAGACAAAATCAGAAATGCTGTACTCAGTTTTCTGTTGTTCATTTACAAACAAAAATCGGCCCAATTTAATTCTCAGAGACCATGAAATAGATACTAGTGTCAGCAATTTCAAGAAAAAGCAGAAATACTAAAATTGATCAAATCTTCAGGGCATGAAGGAATCCTTACCAGATTGTAGACTACATTTGTTGCCGAGTTAACCACTCTACTAATCATAATATCCCATACAGACATCTAATAAATAACCATGCCTGCTACTTTGAAGAAACTTAAGTCACACTTGCCCTATGTCCTTGACATCCATTTGTTGTAGAACCTTGGAACATATTCTGAGCTCAAATTTAATGAGGGCTATCAAACATAACATTCATGCCAACAAAAATGGATTATGAAAAACATCAATCATGTGAAACCCAACTCGCAGTTCTCTCAGACAACATCCTGAAATCTATGGATCAAGGCAGACAAGTAGATGTAGTATTTCTTGACTTCCAAAAAGCATTGGACTCAGTACCACACCAATGCTTACTATTAAAAGTATGACATATCAAGCGAAATTTCTGACTGGATTTCTGAGGATTTCTTGGTAGAGAGGGTGCAGCTACTTACACTTAATGTCAAATCATTGACTGATATAGAAGTAACTTAAGGTATGCACCAATGAAGCATGTTGAGACCATTGCAGATAATGTTACTGGTTACATCAGACTTTTTTTTACAGGTAATGTAATTATCTGTAGTGAAGTACTGTCTGAGAAAAAACTGTACAGATAAAAGTAAGATTTCAAAGTGCTCAAAGACAGGCAACCTAGTTTAAATGTCCAGCAATGTAAAATTTTGTGTTTCACAAAATGAATTAAAAAACAGAACCCTACCACTACAATAACAGTGAGTCATAATTGGAATTTGTCAGTTCATACAAACAACTGAATATAATAATTTGTAGGAATACAAGAAGGAGCAATCACTGGGCTAAGTTGTAGGTGAAGTAGGTAGCAGACATCAGTTAACTGGTGGAATAAAAGGGAAATCAGTTAGTCTACAAATAAGATTGCTTACAAAATACTTGTGCGACTCATCTTAGAGTGTTGCTCAAGGTGTCAGCCTGTACCAAATAGGACTGTTTGAATGTACAGAGAAAAGGGCAGCACAATTGATGACAGGTTTTTTTGCCCTGTGGGAAGCAACATGCGGTTCCTGCATAAAACTGAAATGATGGACACTAGCAAATAGAGGAAAACTGTCCCAAGAAGGCCAACTTACAAATTTGAAGAACCACCCTTAAGTGGTGATTCTATGAATATACAACCCTCTACATGTTGCCCCTGTAGGGATCAGACAGACAAGGTTAGGCTGATTATAGCACTCGCAGAGGCGTTTAAGTGATCATCTTGCCACAGTTCACACGTGAATGGAATGAAAAGGAACACAAATAATTGGCACAATGGGTAGTATCCTCTGCCATCACACTTCACAATGGTGTGCACAGTATGGATATAGAAATGGAGAGACCAAAGCAGTCATAGATGAATAGTTAACTTAATTCCCAGAACAACATTTTGAGGATGGTACATTGGAAAATTTGTAATAACTTAAAAATGGACTACGTCAAAAGTACTTGCATTTTTAGGTAAAGCACAGGCTTTACTGTCAGACTGTACAGAGTGGCATTAATTTTAGCCATATGAATTATTCTATCGCCATTTTTCATTCTTAAGATTGTCAGCTGCCAAAATCATGCATTTAAAATGAAAAATGTGTGTATTAAAGCTGATGGTTGCTATTTCCTGAACGCAATTGGTCCACTGTACGTAATAATAAATCCTACTAATCAGTATAACGCCTGTTTTTGTGCTGCACACAAATTAGGTTTAAAAAACGAATGAAATTATTACGACTAAGTAGTTGGTGGAACCTTCCTTAGGTTGCCATGAACACACATTTCCAACGTTGAAGCCAGTTGTGATGCGGATTGTAAAAAAAAAATATTGCCTACACATGTTCCCCTTAAGTAATTTTTCAAGGTAAATAGTAGAATACACCTGTCAGTGTGGGATAATATATTTACTTCATGAACATTATGACGTCTTTGTGTGTTTAATGCATCTCGTGGCTACGTCCATCGCTTGTTGTAGTTGGCTAGCCTGAACACTCGGCGCCTTTGGAAGCCAATGACCTTCGCTGGTGACGGCCAACTTGGTCACCTTGGAACGTCTTTGCCAAAGAGGCAACTCCGATGCGTTCCCTTGACTGTTTTACTGTGAAATCAAAGACGATTAGCTCTTTCTACGTAACTATTGACATGAAGTACCATCAGTATCCCTAACATCAGTAGCTTTTGGAACATACGATAGCACACTATTTGGGTGCCATTTCTGTGACAATAGGATTAAAAATACGGTACAATAATTTAACTTAAAAGACAGTTACTAGGTTCACATATGACAGTGTGCCAGGTCTGTATTACAGAATGGTTAGCGCTGTTTGTGAACATCTCCCGATTCCGCCAGTTGCTTATCACGACCAAACAGTCCGAACTATTGAGAAGAACGTTATATGTTGCGAAGTTTGAACAGTCCTGTGAGCCATTTATTATCTGTAAGACTCATAATTGCTTTTTTGTATTCGTAAATAGTGGACTTCCCTTATATGAAATCGCTTTAATTTCGACAGCAGCATTATCAGTAATGTGCGGAGTAGTGAATAGCCTTTCTAGACTGCAGCGTCAGTATCCCATCCACAAACAAAAAGCGGAAAAAACATACATTAGGTTTCGGAAGGACCGGCACGCTTCTAAACTATTCTCATGGTGACCACCTTCTTTGCGAAAAGTTCGGGAAGTACTAGGCTACCGTTCGGATTCCTTTCTGTGGAAGAAGAATTAGGCTGAAGCGAACGAATCGGGCAGTAGAGCTTAAGAAGTTCGAATGTTTCGGAAAAGTATAGAAAAACTGGAAAGGAGGATAAAATTAGACCATCTATTGTTTCATGTGTTAATTTTTATTGCATTTCTCTCACATGACCCTTTACTGATGTTTACCCAGTGATTATTCGATGAATTTTAAGAACCGTTTATTCTTTTACAGCAAACATGTTTTCGCTTCAAGAGAACTTGCTGAGATGTACATGAACTACGGCATAAAAATTCCTTTCACGACTGAGAAATGCAATTGCTTGTAAATCTCCACTCCTTCCATATTAACAATGTAAGTGTAGACCAAATGCGGCTTCAATCCAAAGAAAATATATCGACAGCATTTGAGAGCTTTATACCAAATAAATTAACGAACGACGCAGCTGATCCCCTTGGCACCCAAAACTGGCAAGAACATTGTTGCAGAAACAAAGAAAAAAGCATGCCAAAGTTAAACGAACGCAAAGTCTCCAGGATTGGCGATCTTTTATAGAAACTCGAAATTTAGGACTGTTTTCAATTGGGCGCGTATGGCTATAGCTGCTTTTCCGTCCCAAAACAAAACAAACAAAAATGGTCTTAATGCCAGATGCTTATAATAGTTTCTATAACGAAACGTTTTCTCTAAACTTGGCAGAAAATCCAAAGAGATTCTGGTGGTGTGTAAAATATGCCTTCTCTTCACGACAGCAATAAAATACTATCAATGACAGTGCTGCTGAAGCAGAGTTACTACACACAGCTTTCCGAAATTCCTTCGCCAAAGAAGATGAAGTAAATATTCCAGAAATCAAATCAAGAACAGCTACCAATATGAGTAACTTAGAAATAGATATCCTCGAAATAGTGAATCAACTTAAATCACTTGATAAAGCAAGTATTCTGGTCCAGGCTGTACACCAATTAGGTTCCACTCCGAGTATACTTCACAATCATATATTACCGCTCGCTCGACGAAAGATCTGTACTCAAAGACTGGAAAGTTGTACAGGTTACACCAATATTCAAGAAAGGTAGTAGGAGTAATCCACTAAATTACAGGTCAATATCATCAACGTCGATATGCAGCGGGATTTTGGAACGTATTTTGTTTGAACATTATGAATTACCTCGAAGAGAACGGTCTATTGACACACCAAAAAAAATTGGTTCAAATGGCTTTGGCCACTATGGGACTTAACTTCTGAGGTCATCAGTCCCCCAGAACTTAGAACTACTTAAACATAACTAACCTACGAACATCACACACATCCATGCCCGAGGCAGGATTCGAACCTGCGACCGTTCCAGACTGTAGCGCCTAGAACCGCTCGGCCACTCTGGCCGGCTATTGACGCACAGTCAACACGGATTTAGAAAACATCGTTGTCGTGAAACACAACTATCCCTTTACTCACACGAATTGTTGAGTGCTATTAGCAAGGAATTTCTAATTGATTCCGTATTCCTAGATTTCCAGAAGGCTTTTGATAAATGTACCACACAAGCGACTTGTAGTGAAATTGCGTGCACATGGAATATCGTCTCAATTGTGCGACTGGATTCGTGATTTCTTGTCAGAGGTCACTGTTCGTAGTAATTGGCGGAAATTCATAGAATAAAGCAGAAGTGATTTTTGGCTTTCCCCAAGGTAGTGTTATAGGCCCTCTGCTGTTCCTTATCTCTACAAACGATGTAGGATACAATCTGAGCAGCCGTCTTAGGTTGTTTGCAGATGATGATGATGTAGTTTATCGTCTAGTAAAGTCATCAGAAGAGCAAAGCAAATCGCAAAACAGATTTAGGAAAGATATCTGTATGGTGCGGAAATGGGCAATTGACCTAAATAATGAAAAGTGTTAGGTCATCCACGTGGGTGCTAAAAGACATCCGTCAAACTCCGGTTACACAATAAATCAGTCAAATCTGAAGGCCGTAAATTCAGCTAAATACAGAGGAATTACACTAACGCACAACTTAAGTTGGAAAGAACACGCAGAAAATGGTGTTGGAAAGGCAAACCAAAGACTGCCTTTTATTGGCAGAACACTTAGAAAATGTAACAGATCTACCAAAGAGACGGCGTACACAACGCTTGTCCGTCCTCTTTTTGGATTACTGCTGCGCGGTCTGGGATCCTTACCAGATATCATTAACGGAGTACATCCAGAAAGTTCAAAGAAGAGCAGCATGTTTTGTATTATTGCGAAATAGGAGAGAGAGTGTCACTGACATGATATAGGATTTGGGATGGATATCGTTAAAACAAGGCTTTTTTCGTTGCGGCATGATCTTCTCACGAAATTTCATTCATCAACTTTCCCCTTCGATGCGAAAATATTTAGTTGGGGCCGACATAGGAAGAAGCGATAATCGTAATAAAATAAGGGAAATCAGAGCTCGCACGGAAAGATATAGTTGCTCGTTTTTTCTGCGCGCTGTTAAAGATTGGAATAATAGAACATAATTGTGATGGTGGTTCGATGGTGCCTCTGCAGCACTTAAATGTAATTTGCAGAGTATCGATGTAGATGTAAAGTCATTTATTTTGTTGTGTTCACCTAGTACTGAATATTATTCAGAGTCGACCACTGTCTTCGTTGCAATACCTTATGCTAAATCTTTCATGATTTGATTTGGTAGGAATTTAATATTGTCCATGTTTAGTGGAATTATTGGTTGTAGTTTTTGACTCTGTTCAGAAATTCCATTCATCTTTTCTTTTCCTATTATTATTGGCACGTTGCGCCAGCATGCTGATACCATCAAGAGCGTAACTGTTCTATACACATCAGTTGTGAATTATAAATTCTCGAGAAGCACGGAATGATACTTTCGGAACACTATCTCGTGCCCACGTAGTGGGAATAATACAGTCTGTGGCACACACAGGGCAAGAAGACACACGGCACCAGGACTTCACATTTTTCATAAAATTATATGCCATGAAATGTACTCCGTAATTAACAACTATGGTTAATTCCATTGTTGCGGGCGTAATGTTTGTACAGTTGACGAAAAGTGTTAATATTAAAATAATAATTTTTAAAAAATGGACATGAATATGAACAATACACGACGAAGATTGGATGATGTAAGCTGTATTGAATTGTCATTAAACAAAGGAACGGGAAGCCTTCACTTTTCGTGGAATGACCCTCATGTATCAATAACAGTTAGGCACTTAATGATAGCAGCATACTGTCGAGACACGTAGTGTTAATAATTGGAAGAACAAACATGAACGCGCGGCTCCCTCCCTCGGAGGTTCGAGTCCTCCCTCGGGCGTGTGTGTGTGTGTGTGTGTGTGTGTGTGTGTGTGTGTGTGTGTGTGTGTGTGTGTGTGTGTGTCTTGTCCTTAGTGTAAGTTAGTTTAAGTTAGATTAGGTAGTGTGTAAGCTTAGGGACCGATGACCTCAGCAGTTTGGTCCCATAAGATCTTACCACACATTTCCACACACACATATATGAATGAAGCTGGAAAGGCGTTGTTGTTGTTGTTGTGGTCTTCAGTCCTGAGACTGGTTTGATGCAGCTCTCCATGCTACTCTATCCTGTGCAAGCTTCTTCATCTCCCAGTACCTACTGCAACCTACATTCTTCTGAATCTGCTTAGTGTATTCATCTCTTGGTCTCCCTCTACGATTTTTACCCTCCACGCTGCCCTCCAATGCTAAATTTGTGATCCCTTGATGCCTCAAAACATGTCCTACCAACCGATCCCTTCTTCTAGTCAAGTTGTGCCACAAACTTCTCTTCTCCCCAATCCTATTCAATACCTCCTCATTAGTTACGTGATCTACCCACCTTATCTTCAGCATTCTTCTGTAGCACCACATTTCGAAAGCTTCTACTCTCTTTTTGTCCAAACTGGTTATCGTCCATGTTTCACTTCCATACATGGCTACACTCCATACAAATACTTTCAGAAACGACTTCCTGACACTTAAATCTATACTCGATGTTAACAAATTTCTCTTCTTCAGAAACGATTTCCTTGCCATTGCCAGTCTACATTTTATATCCTCTCTACTTCGACCATCATCAGTTATTTTACTCCCTAAATAGCAAAACTCCTTTACTACTTTAAGTGTCTCATTTCCTAATCTAATCCCCTCAGCATCACCCGATTTAATCTGACTACATTCCATTATCCTCGTTTTGCTTTTGTTGATGTTCATCTTATATCCTCCTTTCAAGACACTGTCCATTCCGTTCAACTGCTCTTCCAAGTCCTTTGCTGTCTCTGACAGAATTACAATGTCATCGGCGAACCTCAAAGTTTTTACTTCTTTTCCATGAATTTTAATACGTACTCCGAATTTTTCTTTTGTTTCCTTTACTGCTTGCTCAATATACAGATTGAATAACATCGGGGAGAGGCTACAACCCTGTCTCACTCCTTTCCCAACCACTGCTTCCCTTTCATGCCCCTCGACTCTTATAACTGCCATCTGGTTTCTGTACAAATTGTAAATAGCCTTTCGCTCCCTGTATTTTACCCCTGCCACCTTCAGAATTTGAAAGAGAGTATTCCAGTTAACGTTGTCAAAAGCTTTCTCTAAGTCTACAAATGCTAGAAACGTAGGTTTGCCTTTTCTTAATCTTTCTTCCAAGATAAGTCGTAAGGTTAGTATTGCCTCACGTGTTCCAACATTTCTACGGAATCCAAACTGATCTTCCCCGAGGTCCGCTTCTACCAGTTTTTCCATTCGTCTGTAAAGAATTCGCGTTAGTATTTTGCAGCTGTGACTTATTAAACTGATAGTTCGGTAATTTTCACATCTGTCAACACCTGCTTTCTTTGGTATTGGAATTATTATATTCTTCTTGAAGTCTGTGGGTATTTCGCCTGTCTCATACATCTTGCTCACCAGATGGTAGAGTTTTGTCATGACTGGCTCTCCCAAGGCCATCTGTAGTTCTAATGGAATGTTGTCTACTCCCGGGGCCTTGTTTCGACTCAGGTCTTTCAGTGCTCTTTCAAACTCTTCACGCAGTATCTTATCTCCCATTTCATCTTCATCTACATCCTCTTCTATTTCCATAATACTGTCCTCAAGTACATCGCCCTTGTATAAACCCTCTATATACTCCTTCCACCTTTCTGCTTTCCCTTCTTTGCTTAGAACTGGGTTGCCATCTGAGCTCTTGATATTCATACAAATGGTTCTCTTCTCTCCAAAGGTCTCTTTAATTTTCCTGTAGGCAGTATCTATCTTACCCCTAGTGAGACAAGCCTCTACATCCTTACATTTGTCCTCTAGCCATCCCTGCTTAGTCATTTTGCACTTCCTGTCGATCTCATTTTTGAGACGTTTGTATTCCCTTTTGCCTGCTTCATTTACTGCATTTTTATATTTTCTCCTTTCATCAATTAAATTCAATATTTCTTCTGTTACCCAAGGATTTCTATTAGCCCTCGTCTTTTTACCTACTTGATCCTCTGCTGCCTTCACTACTTCATCCCTCAGAGCTACCCATTCTTCTTCTACTGTATTTCTTTCCCCCATTCCTGTCAATTGTTCCCTTATGCTCTCCCTGAAACTCTCTACAACCTCTGGTTCTTTCAGTTTATCCAGGTCCCATCTCCTTAAATTCCCACCTTTTTGCAGTTTCTTCAGTTTCAATCTGCAGTTCATAACCAATAGATTGTGGTCAGATCCACATCTGCCCCTGGAAATGTCTTACAATTTAAAACCTGGTTCCTAAATCTCTGTCTTACCATTATATAATCTATCTGATACCTATTAGTATCTCCAGGATTCTTCCAGGTATACAACCTTCTTTTATGATTCTTGAACCAAGTGTTAGCTATGATTAAGTTATGCTCTGTGCAAAATTCTACAAGGCGGCTTCCTCTTTCATTTCTTCCCCCCACTCCATATTCACCTACTATATTTCCTTCTCTCCCTTTTCCTACTGACGAATTGCAGTCACCCTTGACTATTAAATTTTCGTCTCCCTTCACTACCTGAATAATTTCTTTTATCTCGTCATACATTTCATCAATTTCTTCATCATCTGCAGAGCTAGTTGGCATATAAACTTGTACTACTGTAGTAGGCATGGGCTTTGTGTCTATCTTGGCCACAATAATGCGTTCACTATGCTGTTTGTAGTAGCTAACCCGCACTCCTATTTTTTTATTCATTATTAAACCTACTCCTGCATTACCCCTATTTGATTTTGTATTTATAACCCTGTAATCACCTGACCAAAAGTCTTGTTCCTCCTGCCACCGAACTTCACTAATTCCCACTATATCTAACTTTAACCTATCCATTTCCCTTTTTAAATTTTCTAACCTACCTGCCCGATTAAGGGATCTGACATTCCACGCTCCGATCCGTAGAATGCCAGTTTTCTTTCTCCTGATAACGACGTCCTCTTGAGTAGTCCCCGCCCGGAGATCCGAATGGGGGACTATTTTACCTCCGGAATATTTTACCCAAGAGGACGCCATCATCATTTAATCATACAGTAAAGCTGCATGTCCTCGGGAAAAATTACGGCTGTAGTTTCCCCTTGCTTTCAGCCGTTCGCAGTACCAGCACAGCAAGGCCGTTTTGGTTAATGTTACAAGGCCAGATCAGTCAATAATCCAGACTGTTGCCCCTGCAACTACTGAAAAGGCTGCTGCCCCTCTTCAGGAACCACATGTTTGTCTGGCCTCTCAACAGATACCCCATTTTTTATAAAAATGTGTTACGAATCTCGGACACGCTCAAAGAACTATTCCCTACCAGCGAATTGGAGATCAGTTGGCTGTTGAGGTTAGTGACATGAATTATACGCTCATCCAGATCAACATGTGGACGTATTTTCAAGAATGTGTTTGTGTGTATTGTCTTACTCAACGCTGGGAGATGGAAGATACTTGTATACGTATTCGAATTGTCTCAAAATCTTTGTATAATTTTATAAATGTTCTTTTATCGCCCCATGAAACGGCTACGTCTGTTCAAGCACACCGATATTGTCTTCGGTAGCTGCTTTCCCTGCTCGCTCATGGCAATACAATTACTGTACCAGCATCACCTCATATCACCTTCACTCCGAGCTTACACGCATATGCATGTTGTTATAGATGGCTTTATTAGTACTTCGCGTTTTCAGTTGTTATTAGCCGACTAATGCATCCGCATGATGGTAATACAAATTTCGGTTGCCGTGTTCGAACAATACTGGAAATACTGTTAAACCTTTGACAGCTGTGTCACACAGGAGATGTTCTGCATAATCCCACGAGAAGAAATCAAGTGGGGTAAGATCAGCTGAAGAAGCTAATTCCGTGACAGGCTGCATCAGTATTTGACTAAGAACAGAGATCGCAGTTTCTAAGACCTTTATGTCAGGACTGACCATGTCAGTGTACAGATTACTCCATTTGTGTCTCTTAAGAGTTTCTTTCACGCACTTATAATGAAAACTGACATGTTGGGCGTGTTATCCTACCGTATGATACTGTAGCCACGTACATTATAAATTAATGTATTACATCTTTCAAAGAATAATTCGTAGATTCTCGTATTCCGCTGGCAGGGTCACCACAAGAGACGTTTGTCTTCGTAACTTTCGACTGAGTCGTTTCCAAACTAGACTCCTTATACATTTCCTCGGCGTTAGCGTCTATGAAAGTTTGTGTTATCATATAGTTACGGATAAGCACATGGAAAGATAATTATCTGTGTAAGAAAGGGGAGATCATTTTTCGTAGTAACATATGCAGACATATCCAATACAGATTTATTATTATCTGTGCATTGTCTTTTCTTTCTGAGACGGCCGCTGTGGCCGAGCGGTTCTAGGCGCTTCAGTCCGGAACGGCGCGACTGCTACGGTTGCAGGTTCGAATCCTGCCTCGGGCATGAATGTGTGTGATGTCCTTAGGTTAGTTAGGTTTAAGTAGTTCTAAGTTCTAGGGGACTGATGACCTAGTATGTTAAGTCCCATAGTGCTCAGAGCCATTTGAACCATTTGTTTTTTCTGACATGTTACAACCAGGAAACGTGGTGATGTAAAAAAAGTCATGAATGTTGCTTTAAATTTGTGGAACGGCGTCGCTTTTCAGTTTCTCTCTGTTACGCTGTTAGGAGACACAGTTTGACTTAATGTGAATCTGCTTATATATAAATTTTGTGTTTACGCGTGCGCTCTCTCTGTACAGAGCGCCCGTAAAAATATTAGGGAAAATAATTGTCAATCAACTACGAATCATTCGAAATCTGATCACTATGTCTACTTGTTACGTTAAACTTCAAACCAAATCGTATGCGCTGGAAGAGAGCAGTGTCGCGGAGAGAGGGGAAGGTACTGTGATTTTTGGCTGTTAGGTATGAGCTGTAAGTGAGGCGCAATCAATTCAGGTGAGTCGAGGTACACATTTTGTCGGAAAATTCAACACTAAATGTGCCAGAAGTACGAGCAAGCGCGCGTGCTCGTGTGTGATTTCGCGTTCGAAAGAGGTAGGGAGAGTTAGGGGTGGGGGGCACTTAGAAAAGATGAGTCATCAAAAGTATTTGATATACTGTATTTTGATATACTGTATTTGATATACTGTATGTTATTAAATATCGTCATCGTCATCAGATTGAATCTTGCAGCAGGCATTTCAGTTTGTATACAAATGTTACTAAATCGCGTATTGACGCTGTAGTAGACACAGTAGCAAAGTTGGTAGACCTGCGCGCCTCATGTCCCCCTCGCGGGAGAGTGATGAACTCGTCCGGGTCTCGGCGTTGGTTCTTTGTCCGAGTCGCTGCAGTAGGAGTTTCAGTTGTCCGGAAAGCGCGTGGATGTAAAACAATGGAGTGAGGAGACGCTAGGTTACGGAGAGTCGGAGTGTATTGTAAATAGTTTTTATCTTCGTGTGTTTGTGTTAGTGCGTACATCTTTGCATTTAATAACATTTTACGGCTGCTGTGGACGGGGTTTGGGAAAGAAGCAACTAAGTGAGAATTTTGTGCTGCGTTTTCTGGTTTTCCAACATCGTGCGTCTGTGGAATACATCTTTTTTCTTGGATGATACCGGCATCAAGATTGCTGATATATCGGGATATGAAAGATATGGGACCAGATATGGTAAGTTAGTGGCACGTTGATATTGTGTATTATGAGCGGAGCGAAGTTATCGATCTGGCGACCTGAGAGCAACAAGTTGTGGCTATGGCGGACTAACGATATCCAAACTAAGAAACTTGTTTTGTGTTGTTGGTACAAGAATATGCTACTCCAATTTAATTTGCCGAACGTTGTTGCTTATTAAATTAAGCGTTAGAATATTTGCATCAGAAGGACGTCGGATTTAACTAAATATGTAGATCAAAGGAGCGATAAATTGAGTTGCTTAAAAGATTCTGAAACTTATTTCGGCATGAATACGTTGTCTGCACCGTTCATGGAAGAACGTAGGTGGCGAAAATTGATTTTAAAGGTCGCTGTTTATGTATAGGAACATAAGCTTCTTAGTAACATGACATCGCTGATAGTAGCTCACCATATATGAGGAATGAATCCAGCTGTAATAAAATAGCTATGCAAACATCTGCCGGAAATACAGAATATTTTGATTTTGCGCGCGTATGCAGCGAGCACGTGTTTACGACTGCCTGACGAGTCTGTTGATAACAGCGCTGTGAAAGATAATACAGCACGTTGTCTTTAAGATGTTCGGAAATCGTTCAAGGGCGCAATTTCTTGTGACATTTTAAAGGAGTTGTGCCTCCGATTTTCCCGGATAACAGTGCAGCAAAGAAGTGAACTCTCTCTCTCTCTCTCTCTCTCTCTCTCTCTCTCTGTGTATGTATGTGTGTGTGTGTTCCGAGCCCTATATGCGTTGTTTATTTTCTTTCTGTGGGCAATTAACAAATTTTATTATAGTATTATTAACTTTCTTACGCTTTGGTTAACGATCAGGTTAGTGTAGAGAACTAGCTTATGGTTTGATTGCTTAGCGATCACGTAACTGTTGGGCTCCGCGGTGCCAGAAATGAAATGTTCAATGGACTACAGTGATCCAATAAATAATTTGTTGATCGTCAGGCAGGCTCCGAAATTTGAAAATATAAGCTGAGTGCTAACTCGATAAATTTAATTACTCATTGCACTCATCAGTCAGCGTTAATTAGGCAGTAGACGAAACATATGTGAAGTTTGTAATTTTTTTTTATTTTCTTTCCAGCGTTAAGATTGCCTTAAATCATTTGTGTGGATTAAATCGTGGGCCGTCCGCTTTTCTTTTTGTCATATGTTTATGTCTGACTGCATATAAAAAGCTAACATTGAGCATCGTAATGATAATTATAGATGGTTGTTGTATTTTGTTTGAGGTGTTTAGATACGATACACACTACTTCAGTCTTTCTGAGTAAGTGCATAACACCTGTCATATGATGAAAACTGAGTATTGTTGTTGCGAAGAGTGGAAGAAGTACTGCAGAGTATCTGAAAACCATATATTACCGACCATTTTACTTAGGATTGCACATCCAATGTTAATTGCTATGGTAAGAATGCTGTAGTCAGTATAGATGTGGTGTATCTTCCGTAAGAAAACTTCTGAACTTACAGTGATGCAATAACAGAATGATGATCTGCACCGGTCAAACTTGGAGACAATAGATATATCCCAATATTTTCTTACCCGCTAACGGTAGTGGTCTGATACTGGTGCTACTTGGTGGACCGTGAACTGAATCTTAAACGTTATAGTGACTTTTGCCAAAGAAAATGTAAATAGTGTGTCCACGACACAAATGGCTACTTCTGTTCCACACACTCCTTAACAAGCTGGACATTGTTAATCATCTCTGTCAAATATTTATTTGTCGATCGGAAACCAACTTCTTCACTGACAGGCATAGGATAGGGAGATTATGGCTACCAAACGGGCGACTCATTCGAATGTTGCTACGTGTGACGTTAAATTTCACTCGAAAATGCTCGATATCTTACATCAAATCTGTGCAGGTGCACTGTCATTAAGAACAGTGTAGCGGAATAATTCAGAGATGGGCCGTTGTATCTTTTGCAAGATGACCAGAAAATGATATGGTGCTCCATTCAGAAAATGAAATTTGCATTGTTTTATTTACGTTGCCCCCCCCCCCCCCCCGTACATGATTCTTTACATTCATTTCCTCTTCGCTTTATGTGGATGTATGTGTTCGCCAAATGATTCATTATGACCTGCCCTCGTATCTTAATAGAGGAGAAACTTTAGTAAAGTAATAGTTCGGATTTTGCCCAACAATATAACCCCAGGTTCAGTGTAAAGGTATTTAACGCGAAACTGAATTTTTATAAACATTGGTTATGACATCTGTGCTATTGAGCGAAGAGCTGATCAAAATAGAGTTGGATATGTCGCGGGATTTTGTAATAACGACCACAATTTGGGGAGCTCTGTATCCGATAGGGATAGACGAGCAGTAATTATTTTCATACCTCTGCCGATCCAATGTCAGCATCCATAGGTTTCTCTGTGCAGTGCTGCATGTGGTTTTCTGTTAGAACTGGCTGTCAACTATATTGCTCTCCAGATCCCATCTTGGGAAGTATGACGTAAAAGCTTCCATGTAAAAACGTTAAAATTAGTTGATAAGCTACATTGTCACAGTGGCCAAAAAGTCTAGCGAACTGGTGGTAAGATACTAAACTACTTTAATGTATGGATTTCTGTTCTACAGAGCATATTCCGTTGATTACACTGTCAGCATTTTCAAGTGAAAGCGAAATACATTAGGGCCTACGTAAATAAAAATTTCAAATTTTTTGCCCGTCATGGCGAAGAAATGCACTTGCTGCGAGATGTAGGCGTTTCACATTGCAAAACATTACGCACTACGCAGGCCAAGTTCAAACGGTAGCGATCATGTAATACTCGTTAGTTAGCCTAAAGAATTTCGGAAATCAGTTTATTTTATGTGATTTTCCTCGTCTTTATACGTTTGACTCCTGGGTTTCATGTCATTGATACAAAATTCATATCGTGTTAGTTCTTGCAACCACAGTAGTAAACATATGCATAAATTTCATGTGAAAGGATGCGAAGGTACGGTCTTTAGAATCTGGCAGCATTCCTCATTGGGTATGTACACCACAATGCGTTAGGGCCTAAATAAATTCAGAAACGTTTTGACCGCGTATGTTCAAAAATGAATATTTTGTGCTAACTAGTCCTACTGTGCATCATGAATGAATTGTGTATTTTATCACAAGAATTTTTTGGTTTCCAAGCTTTGGAATACATGTGCCATGGACTGAAACCAATCACAGGTCGTCACCGCACGATATGGCGCAGTGCTGAGGGCACTGGACTCGCATTCCGCAGGACGACGGGTCAAACCCGCGTCCGGCCACCCTGATGTAGGTGTTCCGTGATTTCCCTAAATCGCTTCTGGAAAATGCCGGGATGGTTCCTTTGAAAGGGCACGGGCGATTTCCTTCCCCATCCTACCCTTGTGCTCCGTCCCTAAAGACCTCGTTGTCGTCAGGACGTTAAACATTAATGCCTCCTCCGCAAGTCGTCATTGTAGTACAGATTTGGAATGTGCTCGTAGAAAAGTCGAGCGAAGGGAGGAGTAGATTTTATGTTTTTTTTTCAGATTCTTTATCCCTTTTTTCGTCACATCGCTTAACCGTCATAAAGCAACCTGTTAATTCAAACGGAAGCATCTCATTAACAACCGTCAGGCGTCCAATACTTACACAATATGTGCAGAAGGGCGCGACCAAGTAGGCACAGTTATTACTGAGCAATATTTGTTGCCGGGACGCTTCAGTTAGAACTAGCTTCGTAGCGATCGCGCGCGGCGTTGTGGAACTCTCATGTAATGTGATTGAGTTACCTGCTTTGCAAACATAAGTGGAAATTGTACGGAACGGGCGAACAAAGTCCTAAAAACTACCTGTGAATATTTCAGGTAACCATGGACTCTTTCATGGTTTCATGGCAGCATGGATTACAAATTAAACGAGTGAACTTAGGCCTATAATTAATCGTGTACATCTGCTTCTTTCTATTTACTTCTTCACTGCAGTAACATTTGCAAACAAAACAGTTACAGGTTGTAAGCTTACATGATCTTGCGCGTGCTGCAGTAACATATGAAAGAAAGTTTATTGCGTCGTTGGACAATAAACATTTCTGCTTAAAGTCATGACACCATGATACTTATTTTCTTCTGATTTTGTGAACAAGGCATATGGCGTTTTCTTATCGGTCAAGAACTTCATGTCTTCATAGTACCAAATGGTGTTTTCATATACGCCTTCCAGTCCACATTCTGATCTGTTATTGTGTATTGAAAAAGATCGCGATTTGTGATTGAAGGTAGGTTTTATTATTATTTTTTACGAAAGTAATAGTCACGGAAGCAACACGAACAGCAGTGGATAAATTTAAGTTTTATAGTTTACTTTCTTCAGTTCTTTGCGGCAATTCGTTGTGAGTGAATAGAATCTTTCTAGATTGCGCCAGGTATCTCAAAACGAACCAAAGAAGCTGACAAAGAAAACGATGAGTTGGTGGACAAGAGAAGAAAAATGACAGTAGAAACAAAGCTACAGGATATAGAACTGAGGAAGGAAAGAGTTTGAAAGAAGAGACAGAGAAGTATGAAGAAGATATGCTAAAAGCCAGTTTTGAAAATAAATCTCTTTTAAAGATGACCAATCAGAAGCTTATGATTGGAAAGAATGAGATTTAGACGCAGATCAGGCCATAATTACAGAAAAGAAAGAAATATTACAATATTTTGAGTTTTTGTAGTAACCTATGCAGTAAAGTCAGTGATACCTTAATCCTAGACGAATTGGATGCTTCAGTTTCCCAAACCCCAGAAATATTCCCCTGAAGTCGTGATTAAAAAAGATGCTACACTAGTTAGTGATGACCTGTCGATATTTTAAAACTGATGAATGAGGAATCTATAAAACATTTAGCTAAAATATTTAAAAGTTGTTAGTTCGGTGGAAAATTACCAAGAGTTTGGAATAAACTAAAATAATCGTTATACATAACAAAGATAGTATTGAAGAATTAAAGACCTATCGCCCTATCAGCGTTTTGACAATAATGTGCAAAGGTTTTACTAGAATTTTGATTAACAGATTAAGCACTACACTTGATCTGGCCCAATCCACTAAGCAAGCTGCGTTCTGAAAAGATTTAGCATAGTTGATTATATCCTCACTACCTGAAACTTAGAATGGGGCTATATTACAGTCTTATATAACGTATACAAAACCTCTGCAGCGTTTGTGTTTTTGAAGAAACCAATGCATTTCCCACTGAACAAGATGTAAAACAAGGTGACTGTCTCCAGAATTAAATTCTGGGAAAGAGGTTAATAATGAGATTTGCTGGTGATATTGTTCTGTTTGAAAATGTATAGAACAACTTCAAATATTGGTTAGAGAATTTGCGTTAGTCTAAAAATGAACTTTGATATAACCAAGAGCATGATGAATCTGTTGGAAGTACACATCTGCAGGGGTCACAGAATATTTCTATGTGGGGCAATGTGTAAATATGGAAGGAGATCTAAACCAGAAATATTTCCATGTATTAAATTACGCTGACAAGTCCGTGAAAGGTATTCTTCAGTTTTGAAGTCTAAGGTGTCGGCTGACCTGAAGATAAGTTTGTGTCAATATTTACTGACACTAATATTTTACAGCTGTGATGTGTGGGCATTAAATGAATTTATTGTTAAAAAACCAATAGTAACCCAAAGAGGAATTGAAAGATTTATGTTAAGCTATACCAAGAAGACAAAGCAGTTAACATCAGGCGGAAAATAAAGGTTATTGACGTAATAATGAAAAGAGTGAATACTGGGAAGTGCCAGGGGGCTGGTCATGTCGCCCGAAGAAAAAAAAATGGTAGGTGGTCGAGACAAGTGCCAGACTGGAGAGCAGTTCACCAGAAAAGGCCTCGGGGAAGACCGGCAGACTAGAGAAAGACAGCCCGATTGAAGCGGCAACAGGAAGCTCAAGATGGGCAGGAATGGAAGTACCTGCAGGGACATCATGTTACACACCAAATCAAAAGCCACATCACAGTGATCAAACTGAATGATGATTACGATGATACCAGTAATTGATGTGTGTGCGCGCTGCGCAATGCCAGACTTAAAATGTATTGAACCAGCATCAGTATTTTTAAAGCGATGCAATCTTAAACATATTGCGCAGACTGTTAAGACCAGTATTAGGCAGTATATTTTATGGTACAATACTCTATTATTGTGCAACAAATATTTAGCGTGTTAGTGCTCATCCTCCGAAACTAAGTTCACACTCGGCGCGACAGCTGATGAGAGCTACCGTCAATGGGAATGTCTTTATGGTCGCTTCCATCAGTAGTATAAATCTGGTTTTGCGTGGACAGTGGCAAGTAGTGAATTTCCGCTGACAAAAGTTGCCGTAATAGTTAATTGGTTTACTTACGATCTGATGGTTAAGTTCGTGTATGTGACAGTTACTTGGTCAGCGTACGGTGGACTAACTTCTGCTCTGCAAAATGCGCTCCGTTATGACTTCAGTTTACTGTAAAACTGAATAGCACCTGTTGGACCAGCGGACGATTTTCGTGCCCAGTTGGGACAGGTGCAGAGGGCGGCTGTGCTAGTCATGGGAGCTGCAGCGTTAGGCGGGTAATGGAGCGCCTCTCAGGGGAAGAATGCCAGTGGATACCCGTTATGTTTGCCATGAGGTCTCGCCAAGGGGCCCTGCCGGCGGCTGTGGAGCGCACTGGGTGCAACCGCTTGCAAATAGTGGCACATGTCGGTACGAATGACGCCTGATGCTTGGGTCCTGGGGCTATCCTTAGTTCCTGTCGGCGTATGGCTGATTTGGTGAAGACATCGAGCATCGCACGTGGGATGCATGCTAAGCAGACTATTTGTAGCATCGTACCCAGGGTCGATCATGGTGCACTGATTTAGAGCAGATTGGAAGGTTTAAACCAGAGGCTTTGATGACTATGCTACGGTACCGGATGCGTATTTCTCGACCTCCGCTCTCGCGTACAGAATGGTAGGATTCCCCTTATAGGTGAGGCGTGCACTACATGTGTGAAGCGGCTGTAAGGATAGCGGAGTACGTGCGGCGTGCACATACGAGGTTTTTATGTTATAAAACCTTCCTTCCCGTTGTGCACATGTTTATTTATGTTAGAGAACCACCTCCTCTACTCATGAGATAAAGATATGAATTGCCAGCCAAATTGTTCTCAGAGAATTCTCGTCCTCGCAGATCGAATATAGAAAAGTGTAATGTGATATTAGTAAAGTGCAGGATCATCTATGGGAAGATCCCAGACTTAGTATCGCCCATTGAAGGTTATAAAGCCCAGATACTATTAGGTACAGGGGGTTAGTTGATTAGCAACGAAATGGGAAGTTCAGGCCGGACTATTTATCGAAAGGATAGGTTAGTGACGGCATTTTTATTGCGGTAAAGAATTCAATAATATCTAACGATGTTATCACGCATTCAGAATGTGAATTAATCTGGGTGAAGTTAAGCATCACAAAGGTCGGTCAAAAATTGTAATGGGATGCTTTTATAGACCGCCTGGGTCAGGAGCTGTAGTGCTAGAGCACTTCAGAGAGAATGTGTAGAATATCTTTACTAATATCAAATAAATCCGTAAAACTGGCATTTCTGTCTTTGAACGCACTAACCTCAAAGACTACTTGACGGATTTTTTTACGGTTTTCATTGGGAACTTCCTGATTTAGGCTTTCCTTGATTCCCTAAATCCTCTGAAAGGGTAGGGCCGACTTCCTTCCCTAATCCGATGAGACCGATCACCTCGCCACTTGGTCTCTTCCCCCGAACAACCCAACCCAATATTTGAGAACAAGAGCACTTGGTGACTTGCAACAAACTTTACACGTAATTTCAAACCTTTACAAAACTTTTTCTTGTGGACAACCCCCACAAAATGATGAAAGGGAAACCGTTTATGCTTACTACATTTTCTTTGTTCACGCAGTAATACTGTCATCACGCATGACGTCATTTTATTTACATTTATTGCTGCCGTGCTACTCCATTTGCAACACGTGTAACTTGACAGTATCCACCTATGATGCTGAATGTACCTACAAAATTATATAGTTTTACGACACACAGTTCAGAAGATACAGAATCAGTTATTGTAGCGGAAGGTATCAGTGATCATACGGCTGTGATAGCAACTACAGGTTTTACAAGGATTGTTAAGTAAGGTAGTAAAATATTTTTCCTTGGGAAGAGTGAAAGGATACAAATTGCAGAGTGTTTGAGTTGTACCGTTAGCATCAAATATTCAACGCCGAGAAGGAAGACTCGGAGCAAAAATGAAAAGAAAAAAAATCAAAAGCTTTAATCTGTATGCCTTACCCAAATATGTCCCAAGCAAGGTCTTAATAGATGGGAAAGACCCACTGTTTTAATAGCCGAGTTAGAAAACCGCTATGTTATAAAAGAAAAAAAAAGCATCACAGATTCAAGAGAAGTTAGAACTTAGCTTCAAACAAGAGCTGAACGCAGCAAAAAAGAGCATAAGGGGAGGATTGAGGAAGCCATTCAGTGATTTGGGACATTAAATGTTATCAACCGACCTGAGTAATAACATAAGTATTACGTAAAATGTGTAAGCGATTCGAAATCCTCTACTTACTCGCTCAGTGACTATACTGGCACCAAACGAGAGAGAACAGACAAGCCCGAAATACTGTATTCGATCTTCCGAAATTGTTTCATCGTGGAAGATTATAAAACGGCCCCTTCTTTAAATCATCGTAAGAATGCCGAAATGGCAAATATTGAGATAATCTGTTGTGGAATAGAAAATCATCTTCCATTGGAAAGTATCAGGACAAGATGAGATACCTTTAAGATTCTAGAAGGATGATGCGAAGGAACTCACTGCCCTTCTAGCAGCAGTTTATAAAATATCGCTGCAGTAACGAAAGGCATCTAGCGGCTGGATAAAAGAGCAGGTCATTCCCGTTTTCAAGAAGTGTCTTAGGACAGATGTGCATAAATATAAGCCTATGTCGATGACGTCAGTTTATTGTAGAAATATGGAACATGTTTTATGCTCAAGAATTAAGACGTTTTTGGAGAACGAAAATGCCCTAATAAATCATCATGGATATAGCAGACAGAGATCTTTCGAAACTCGGCTGTTTGTTTCTTTGAGATCCATTGTGCTGTAGACAACGGCTCTAAGGTTGATGCCGCGTTCCTTGACTTCGGGAAAGCATTTGACACCGTTCCGAACTGCCGTTTAGTGGAAAATAAATATATAAATACGAGCTTACCGAGTATTGGGGCAGATTTGCGGCTGGATTCAAGACCACCTTGCAGACAGAACTCAGCACCTCGCTCTTACCAGAACAGAATCGAGAGGTGTAGCTTAATTTCCGGAGTATGCCGACGAAATGTGATAGGACCGTTACTGTTTACACTGTACATAACTGATGTAGTAGGAAGTGTCGGAAGCTCTTTCAGGCTGTTCGCAGATGATACCGATGTCTATAAGAAGGTAGCTAAGCCAGAAGACAGGATCGATTTGTAGAATGACCTGCGGAGGATTGAAGTATGGTGCATGCTCTGGCAGTCAACCCTAGACATGAATGAATGTAACATATTGCGCAGGCATAGGGAAAGAAATCCAATACTGTACAACTATTGATAACGAATCTTTTGTCTAACGATAATTTACATATAAATCTTTAATATTTCAGGTAACTTATGTAATGTAAAATTTTTGTTCAGTTCGGATTCGTTAAATTTTGCGTAATATTTGTAAAATATCAAAAATAATCTTAAAATAAGAGCACTGAATTTAGAGTAACTTGTATCAGGGATTATTGTTTTCACTTACATACAATTCCTCTCACTAGCCTTACATGCACCACTGAATAAAGTGAAGCACCCAGAAGGGAGGAGGAAATTACACGAAACGTAATGGGTTGAAGAGATGTGTGTTACTGCTGTGATAACAAAATAATCCAGTGGTCAAAGAACTTAAGTATGAGTCCACAAGACAGGATGATGTTGCGCGTTCCCCAATCCGCCCACCTCCTGGCCAAGATGCATGCACCTATTTGGTTGAGAAGGGTGTCTTGTCCTGAGGCGAGCAGGCCACAGCCGTTGTAACTGGTCTGTGATATCGTGGATACTGGTACTAGGACGGAGTTAAGGTCCAGCAGGTCTCGCAGTTGTTCCATCTGGCATAGTGGGGGATTTGGCTGGTCACAGAGAACTTGCGAAGGTTACGCAGGCAGTTCATAGAGATACGAGCATTACCCTCATGAAATACGGCACCACTATACTGTCGCATGAGAGGTAACTCTTCAGGATGCAGGCTTTCTGTGACTTTAAGAGTTACACAATCAGATATATCTGTCACTACCGGCTGTGAACTTAAGTCATACCCAATGCTCCCCACACAGTGACACCAAATGTGACGCTGCTGTGCTCTTCCAAAACATTGCAAGAATGGGCATCTCTCCAAGTTGCCGTCATACTCGCCGACGATGCTCATCTGAGGTAGCGCGGGAACGCGATTCGTCGCTGAACACAATGCAGCACTGTTCATCGGCAGAGCATGGAACCTCGTCGCAGCACCACTTCAAACACAGCCGTGGTATGGTTTTAACAGCGGCCTACGCATGGGACGGCAGTTCCCTAGTCAGTCAACCAAATTCAGCACAAATCTGGATATTGCACGATTCGGTTAGCTGACATATTTAAAACACAGTGAGGTCCTTTTCAAATTCGCTATCTCACAAAAGTACGCGGCATTTCCGTGTCAGTCAGTGTTCATTCAATATCTGACGCTTTTCACACCCCTTTTATATCCAACCATGCACGGAAACAACACTACATCAATGCTACGCAAGCCACCTGACACTCTATGGCGGTGGTTACCTCTGGCACCACTAACCGTTCCACCCTTTCGTGTTCTGCTAGCGAATGGTGCATGGGGCGAATGATTCTAGGTAAGCCTCTGTACTTGCTCTAATTTCCCGAATTTTCTCGTCGTTGTCATTTCTCGAGATTTATTTGGAAGTAATATATTATCAGACTCTTCCTGGAAAGCGCTCACTCAAATTTTCGGTAGTAAACATCTCTGTGATGCACAGCACTTCTTCTATACCGTCTGCCACACTAGAGTTTTGAGCCTTACCGTCACACTCTCGCACCGTCTAAACGATCCCGTGTCTTCTATCAGTACTTCTGTTTAAGGATCCCAAATTGATGAACATTACTAACTAATCGGCCGAAGAAGCGCGTTGTAAGCCACATTTTTCGTGGATGAGTTGCATTTTCTTAAGAGTCTTCCTACTAATCTCTGTGGAATCTGATTTTCCTACGATTTCTTTATGTGGTTATTCCACTTAAGGTCGCTCTGGATAGTTACTCCTAGATATTTTATGGTAGATGCTGTTTCCAAAACTTTGTCGACAGTGTAGATGTTCGGTAACGGATTTATTTTTCTATGTATATGCAATAAGGGGGACGTATCATTAATTTCGCTTTACGTTGGATAAGATGTTAGGTAGTTTATAACGAATATGTAACGGTTGCTACAAGGAACGAAGTAGCAGATTGCAACGGAGCCGTGCAGTACATTGGATGGGTGGATTCTAGTTGCTCACATTTTACTTTGAACTTTACTTTGGTAGAAGTTAAACATGTAGTGAACGTTCATTGGATGCAAAATACGGTTAATAAATAAAATAACCTCTTAGATCTAACAGATTTGAAATTACTCACCATTATTTTATCAGCTGCAAGCAGGGAAGAAAGCAGCGTGCTCCCAGTTTCATCCTTGAATCGTTGGACTTATTCCTGATGTCTATTTCTGGCCGTTTTCCGTGACTGATGACTTCACTGTTTGGTCCCCCTGCCCCCAATCAATCAATCCGCCGTTTTCAATTGCCACATGTTTGCCTATGCATATTTGTATTAGTCAGCTTTTTGAAGTCTCGGATTAGGCTTTTAATGCTGTATATTTTCACTTTCGTTCTTTTTCATGTGTCGCTCATACAATTACAGAATCCGTCGACAAATAGATTGTGTTAATTGCCAGTAAGTTACATGTGCTACTTCATTTTTTCTTTTTTTTGTAATGCAGTTCAATACATGTCATTACATTTATTTTTAGGATATCATTAAAGGCGTGCTTCCATGTTTTTTGCCAATATTTCGACGACCAACCCAGCCTTTGAAGTCAGCTGATGCTCGTTTTGCCTTTACGTGTACTACTACCAGGAACTCAACCAGCCGCCCCCCCCCCCAATCCCCCCCTCCACACACACACACACACACACACACACACACACACAATATGCGCAATATTTCCACGGCCGACCCAGCCGCTTTCTTCCGGAGCATCTAGTTTTGCTGTGACGTAGTCTCACTACTTGAACTCCAACTAGACTGCGCGCGCAGTCACAGCAAAACTAGATGCTCCGGAAGAAAGCGGCTGGGTCGGCCGTGGAAATATTGCGCATAAAATGGGAAAAAAACTCTGCAAAACACTCGTAAGCACATAAACATGTAGGACGTAACTTCGAATGTTCAGTCCTCAAAATAAATGTTGTATATTGTCAATACTTTAATATTGAACGTTGTGATCCAGAAATACTTTATGTAAATACATGTTTGCAGTGTAATTCTAGTGGAAACAGCCCTTGTTCCCTCCGTGAGGGAGTAGTATATGCCGTCTATGGCAACCGTGTCATATGTACACATTACAGCACTTACGCAGTGTGTCATTAGGAAAGTTGTGTGGCTTTCGTATGATTTGGACAGCACCAACGTACAACCAGAGGTCTCTAGAATCTAGAACAAGTTTCTAGCGACAGGATTAGTGGGGAATTATCGCAGAAGTGGCCGCGGAAGAAAAACAGCAGGTGTGCAGGACCGATATCTGCAGATAACAGCAAGTGGAAACCCTCAGCACCATGCTATATGTCTACGGCTGCTGTTCCAGACAGCTACAGGAGTGAGGGTGTCAACACAAACGATACGAAATAAGCTCCATGAGCAGGTATTACATTCCGCAAGACTTCTCACGACTTCTTTAAACCGGGTTCGGGGAGAGGCTCGTGTCGCATGAGTACGAAAGCACTCCTGGTGGAATAGGGAGCAGTGGAACGCAACGCTCTTTTCTTATGAGACCCGCATCAGTCTCCGCCCTGACAATATTGATATTTGTGTTTGGAGGCAACGAGGCCAACGTTTGCACCATAATTGTATCGTAAGCCGACCACCCTTATCAAGGCGTTTCGGTCATATTTTGGGGTGGAATAATGTATGGCCGCAGGACTCTCCTTGTGCCAGTAAGTGGATGACTGGTATGAAGTTCGTCCATTTGCTGAAAATAGTGAAGCAGGATGCACGCTAATGTACAGCAATGCACGCTCCCGTCGCCACAATTCGCATTGAATCAGTTGGATGGAAGGTCATCATATTCTCCAGATCTTAGCTGCATTAAGGATCTGTGAGCCTCGCTAACACGAGCAGTTTTTGATAGTCCTGCCCCACCAGAGACATTACAGGGCATCTTAGAGGCTGTTATGGTGGAATGGGACAATATCCCACACGCTTATCTGGACAATTTCGTAAGGAGCGTGCCGTAACCGCATTCAAAAGTATCCCCAATTACGAAGAGGGTCAATTGGTTCAGTGGTAAGTAGCGACAGAGGGAAGAGACTGTAGTGTTTGCGGTGGAATCTTTTGTGAGGTTTTGTTTTTCGGTTGTATTTAGCAAGTGTAAATCTTTTTATCTTCTTTATTTATGTTTTGTTATGACTCACTTGACAGGACGAAATAAATTTTGTTTCCTGTTACGTCCAGTATTAACAATAAAGCAGTATGCAACACTTATTTTGACCACTATACCATTTCAGTGACGCCGAGCGCGATTGATTACTGGAGCTTAAGTATGCCTAGTAACTCTTTTTAAGTCCACGGGGATATAGGCCTATCCAAACACCTTTTAATTTGAACACGGTTTACTTTTCTAAATTTTCTCTTCATTCGAGTCTCAGTAATCAAAAACTACCTGAATATAATAAACACCGTCATTAGTTTTTTTTCCTCTTCAGTGTGACCGTACAGTAGTTGACACATCTTTAATTCCTTGTTTCCCCATAATTTAGCGAAAATACTATTCCTCTGTCTTGCTTGATTAAACTACCTTTAGCCTAGCTTTCAGAATCCCAACTATTCTCCAATAGATATTTAATGGAACGGGCAACAGGAGACATCCTCGTATTACAACATTCATATACTAACTCTGTGCAAGTGTTGGTTGCCAATTTGCTGCTATCGTCGTGCTGCATTTTTTGTGAAGAGAAAGATACTATACATTCACATCAGTTCCCATGGATCATCATATTTCTTACAACAGAGGGGGGATTTTGAGATCAGCGTAATTATTTCCGGAATAATGAGACGACGACACATATTCACATGCCCAAATATTATTCCGTAAAAGTTACTAGAGTGGAGGGAAGTCTTTGTATTCATTGTATTTGATACAGTGAAAATTACACTCTCCCAAACAGCTATTTCCTTACCTTGGCAACAAAAATTACCCTCTGAACTCACTTATTCACTTGCAAGCAAAAGTATAAGAATAAGGTAACTATTAAATTCAGGCAGTTTAGGTTGCGACATAAATTGGTGCAGGACCCTCGAGCTTTATTAAGCTCTCAGCACGTCTAATATCATTATTTTATTAGACCGTGGACCTGGACCATGTGGCCGAGCGGTTCTAGGCGCTTCAGTCCGGAACCGCGCTGCTGCTAGTCACAGGTTCGAATCCTGCCTCGGGCAAGGATGTTGTGTGATGTCCTTAGGTTAGTTAGGCTTAAGTAGTTCTAAGTCTAGAGGACTGATGACCTCAGATGTTAAGTCCCATTGGCTTAGAGCCATTTGAACCATTAGACCGTGGAAGTCATATCACGTGTTGTTAAGTCACGTTTACTGACCCGTCTCGGGCGTAGTCCATCATCAGAACATCCGCCATATTAAACATACTTGCACCATGTATGTGTACATGACATTAAGAGGCAAAATACAGATTATTGCGGCTATATTCTCGACATCCATGCTAAACTGATGAAGAGCTGCAGCTTCAGAAACTTAATTAACCGGGCACCCCCAACAGGTGGCATATTTGTGTGGTTGCACTGGCGTTAACAGCGTACATTGAAAGTGGACGAAACAAATCAGTAACAAAAACGATATTGTAAAAATGTAAAAATAATAGGAGCAAATGCATATAAGAAAATCTAAAAATAGAAGTGTGTGAGCAAAAATACACCAGTAAATCACGTGTGGTCTGAGGACTGACAGAAAGGGTGGACAGAGGAAGCATTTTGGGACAGTACACAAGCCAATCGTAATTTGTGCAATTTGTGCAGGTAAGAGCCAATATCACAACAGTGTCGAATCTAACATTATAGAAGAATGAGTCACCTAAGGTTCTTCAGCAAATGTATATAAACCAGAAAGGGGAGAGGAAGAAGGTGTTAGGTACGGAGTAATGCCGTTATTGACTTAAAATGTTACTATACTAAGAAAATTTAGAAAACAATGAAGTGTCAAAAATTATTAGGTGTTGCATGCATTTACAGATGTAATTAAGAACGCTAACATTATTAAGCCCATCTACATCTGCATGTATACTCAGCAAGCCATATTGCTGTTTGTAGTGAACGGTACTTTGTGTACCAGTCACTTTCCCTTTCTGGTCGCGTGTGGTTCACGGGAAGAACGATGGCTGGTAAGCCTCTTTGTGGCCTCGAATATCACTGATTATATATTCATGGTCCCTTCACAAGGTGTAGGTGGGAGGAAGCGCAAATCTTGGTTGACTCTTCTGGGAACAACCGCACTCGGAAGATTGACGGTAGACCATATCATGATGCAGACCTCCTCTCTTGTAGCGTCAGACGCTGTTTGCCTGAGCATCTCCGCGACACTTTCGCGCTTACTAAATAAACATCTAACGAAACATGGTGCGCTTCATTGGAGAGTCTCTATTTTCCTCTGTCCTATCTAGAAAGTATAGAACGACAATGTCGTTTTGTTAGCTAGATATAGGATAAAAGTGAAAATGTTGCAGTGTGAGGATAGGAAGGTGCACGAACTAAAATGCACCAAGTCATAAGACATGTAGCAAAATAAATTAGTGATTTAAATGCCGTTCCAGTAACAAAGTTAATAACATTACGTGTCCTTAAAAATTTCGCAAGTCAAACAAAGCATTGAAAAAGTACAGAACAGATCAGTATAGGAAAATTACGCACATTCGATTGGGTTTCAAAGCGTGTCATAAAGCCGTTGTATATTCACTGGAGACAACCTAGGCCACAACTGTTTAACTGGGTCTTGATATTCTGCATACTGTCACAGGGACGGAGTTGACGTCCAAGTTTGCCCCACATTTTTTCCATCGGGGGCAAATCTGGGCATCCTACTGGCTGCAAGAGAACATCAACATCAGGCAGACATTTCGCACAGACCTGTGCCTTGTGAGGTCGGGAATTTCCCTGTTGAAAAATGGCGCCACAACAATGTTGCATGAGAGGAAACACACGAAAACGCAGGATGTCCGTGACGTGTCGTTGTTGTCACTTCCCAAATGACCAACAACTGTGACATGAAGCTACCCTACATTATGCCGCCAGGAAGTAACACAGCTATCGTCCCTTTCAAAAACTGGGACTTCTCTCCAGGTCGTCGCCCTACTTGCCGACGATGGTCGTCTGATGTAGCCCAGAACCGCGATTCGTCGCAGAGCACCACTCCAAATAAAGCCATTTCTGCTGTGGAATTAACGGGAGCTCATGCTTGGAACGCCAGTTCCCCAGACCGACTGCTGCTAGTCTTCAGCAAGTGGTGTAGAATGACACAGAATTTTACAGGGTGCCAATACCTGTATTCGAACGTTAGGCGCATGTGTGATGGGATTATGATGTGCTTTCTGCACAATACGGCGTGGGCCTTTTTCAAATGTAAATGCCCACCCCTACCCACCCAATCGGAATATTGGACGATCAGACCTGACGGCCAGATGGAGACCTGCAATGAGACTCCTATCAAACTGCCAGGTGCTAATAACGCTGTCTCAGATGTGTACCCGGCATCTCCATGTCCTTTACATGGATCACTCAATATCGGACGCTGTCCATGCCCCTTCATATGCCCTACCAGGTCCGGTAACAACACTGGTGCTACTTGTCACAGGAAATTGCAGCTGTAAACATTTACAGACCCTCCGATGTGATGAAATATACGTGCATGAATTACACTGGACATCAGACTATGTCTTATGAACGTTTTTAAAAAGACTTACTTTATATATAATTACTAAATCGCTAAGGTCACCCAGTCCAGTTGCAGGTTGCCCATGTAAGGGCTTTAAGGACCAAAGAAAATTAACGCTTTAACTCATTTGTTAAATTATTAGATGTTTGAAGCTGTTTTATACTCAGGTATTCGACTTGCGACTCTTAAACGAATCGGATGTGTGTGGGGATTACAGGGTATTATTATAAATTAAACTATAACGTCGGTAGCTCCTCATTTCACGCGCTTCCAGGTTCTCCTTGTGCTCTTTACCTACCAACCATGTTTCACTTTCGCGCAATGTTATGTTTCAAACGTTCACTCGCAGTAAATTCTTCTCCACTGCGTGTCAGCATTTGAGCTGAATACCACTTCCGTTGGAAATTCTCGTCGTCATTGTCTATCTGCTGCAGCTGTTTGCACGAAGACTTCAATGACACTACGCTGCATCTAATCTGGTATAACATTAAAGATCTCTGGCTGGCTGAGCACTATGGACTTAACTTATGAGGTCATCAGTCCCCTAGAACTTAGAACTACTTAAACCTAACTAACCTAAGGACATCACACACATCCATGCCCGAGGCAGGATTCGAACCTGCGACCGTAGCGGTCGCGCGGTTCCGCACTGTAGCGCCTAGAACCGCTCGGCCACCCTGGCCGGTAAACATTAAAGGTCTCTCTCTCTCTCTCTCTCTCTCTCTCTCTCTCTCTCTCTCTCACACACACACACACACACACACACACACACACACACACACACAACAGAGTACAACTGTTAAATTTTTTAGCTGCTGGTTTCATCAATGATCAAAGTGACTACAAACCGGAGGATTTGTGTTTGCCAATTAGTGGTAGTTCTGTTTATTCATATAATCTATGAGGTGAAAATGCACCTCATCTGACATCCACAACTTGTTTAGAAATTCGTCATTGTTTATTTTTGTTATCGTTTGTTGATACTCCCAATCGTAACAGAAAATCGTTGTCCTTCAATTGTTGCACCATCTGTAGTTCGTACAGATGAAATATTAAATCAGGATGAAGAATACTGCGAACACTCTCCCGGGACATTCCACCCACTGCTGCTTCCTTACGAATTGAACGCCGTGGGCTTCGTAAGACAGACTCGCGTACATAATCAATGTTGGCTGGAGAACGCACACTTCTTGGTCGTCCTGTGGGTTTCTTCTTGAGGAGGGTTTCTTCTTGAGGACAGATCCAGTCTCTTCAAAGTTAAGAATCCAACATTTTATGGCGTGTTTCGACGGAACGCCATCACGATGTCCTAAATTGTAAAGACCTCGAAACTCCCTCTGTGCCGCTTCTGTTTTTATAAAATATTTTTATGGCTAACGTACGCTGTTATCCGTTCCACTGATCCATGATTATTGAAATGGCGGACTGTTTAGTCGCTGTCACGAACTTGCAGTGCTGCCACCTGCCCATGGCTGCCAATACTCATTGCAAATATGCCCGTTATTCTGTGTCACCCTGTATTATTAAATTGTATGTCTACTTTTAATGTACGCTTTTAACACATTTACAAATATGATTGACGTTGCTTCACAACAGCACAGTTTCGGATTGAAATATGGCAGCAGCTGAAGTGCCGTTTCGATAATTGTATATACAGTCGCAGAAAAGCATCTCCCCAGAACAAGGAGAAACTAATATTAATTTTGATTGCTTTAAAATACTCTTACTCTTTGTCATGCATACATTAGTGCTTGTAATTTCATAGCTGTTGCGTTTAATTTGGCAGCTGTTTCGGTTATGTGCTACTCCCAGACCCCAGAAAATATCATTTTTCACAATTGCTGTTGATTTTACATTATATATGTTCAAAGAAAATTCGAAATATCGAAAAGAGGGAAGTGTCAAATGCGTGAAAATACTGACATGTTACAATAGTATTGCGGAATACATATGATCTTTTTCATGTAACGCGGTGGTAAGTTTTAGTTACGTCAAAGTTCGCTTGTAACGGACGCATGAATTGTACCTAACACTGGGCATACCGTGCTCTTTTATAGCGGTAACACTTTCGAACGCTTATTTTTCTCATTACAGGGTCACGTAATCATGATATGGGACCTTTTATTGACCAATCAACATTGCCAAGCGGACGAATTATACATTTGTTTCTCACTTTGGTACAAAGTCACATCCCGACCCCTAAGTGGAGGAACAATTAATATTTTTAGCGCCCCGAGAAGGTAGAGACTTCTGTCTGTGAAGCAGGACTCGAGGAGAAAGGACCAGAGCAAAGCGGACGCGAGCTCGGTCCGGAACGGCGCGGCGGGATGGGACGTTGTCCGCGCTCACGACACTTGGCAACGCCGGAGCGTGGCCTGCCATCGGCTCCAGGCCTCCCCATGGCGCGGCGCCGCGCCGGCCTCGCTCTGCCCGCATCGTGCTGCGCTCCCTGCCGCCGCTCATTAGTGTGTAGGGAGACAGTGGTCGCCCCGTATTCGTGATGACCTTGATAGTTCGGAGCAACGCCATCTCTATCCGCTTAAACGAGGAAGTTCCCCACCAGTTTTGAAACTAGAGAACGATTGTTCGTCGCCTTGACGTGACCACCGTACACTCTGAAAAAGATTGCATGTGTTTGCGGGGACACGGTTTCGAGAGTTGTGACATAAATACAGGGTGGTACAGATAAAAGTAGCCCGTGTAAGTATAAAGGAAATGCATTGAAATTACTGAAACGAATAGCTGAAATGGGCTTCCCATTTATTTACAATGAAAAGTAACCGAAAATGCATTTATAGACGTTGGAAATGATCCCTTGCAGTATCAATACACAACTGTGAACGTATAAACATATGTAGATACACCCGGCATGAGGTTCAGATATCGATGGCGCGGTAACTTAACGGCTGTGACCTCTTTCAGTTCCTGTATTCTGTGTGGAATTGTTTCATAGACCTTGCTCTTCAAGTGTCCCCACAAGAAAAAATCACATGTTGTCAGATCCGGCGAACGCGTGGCCATAAATGTTTGCTATCAGTTAGTTCCTCAGTGAAGACATCATGGACTCGTTCTGGGATACTTTAGACGTAAGGCATGTTGCCCCACCTTGCTCGAAGAAGCAGTGTTGTGAAATTCAGCGAGTTGAGCACAAAATGTATAAAAAATTTCCATATATGCAACGGTGTTGAGGGTAGTGTCAAAAAATCAGTCTCATGATGCGCTTTCATGATATATATCATCAGACACCATTTTTTTCATCATTGAGTGGTTGGTTGCCGACACGCTGTTAGGGTTCTCCGTTGCCCAGTAGCTCGTGTTTTGTGAATTCGCATGACTGCAAATACGAAACCATGCTTCATAACTTATGATGTAAGGGGAATGGTCTAATAAACCATTTGTTGATGTTATTCGAAATCCACGTGCAATTACCTGCAAGTTTCTGTCACAGCACAAGTCACACGACATGGCTTCAGCTGAAGACTCCCCTGGCAACTTCTCCTGCTTACATGCGCCTGTTGGCCAGTTTGTGTGCAGACTTCTTTAGGCTCTTGAGTTATTCTTCGGCCAATGTCGGTAATAACTTCTGGTGTTTTACGTTTTGCACAGATCCGTACGTACGCCATTTTATACAGATTCTATATTGTTCTCTTTGCTGTTAGTCCTCTATTCGGTTACTGGAACCCGAAAATTTCCCGAGTTTCATTAATCGAACTTGTTTTCACATATACTTCCACAATTTCAATTCTTTCTTCTCTCAAGAAAGTAATTTTGCAGACTGCAAAAAGAAACGTCTAATTTCAATGATGCAATAAACTGAAATGCTGACAAAACAATGCTAACAACCGATTATAGCATAAAACTTAATTGTTGTAGTTGCCTACTCTATTTCAGGAGCAGAAATATTGCATATTCATTCAACCGCGACACCCTGTATTGCGCCCCGATTATTCGCGGATGTTGTCGTTGTCTCAGTCCGAATATCAGTTTGATTCAGCCCTTCGCGCTACACTCTGTTCATCGTAAGAATAAACCTGATGTAAACAAACACAAACGCGATGATTGGTCAGAAGCCGTGGCACACGTACAATGTTGTTACACTCTAAGTAGGTCTTACTTTGTATTATGTATCTTATTACCAAGTTATGTTAAATGAAACTTAAAATATTCTAATCTGTTAACAACCGTCAATGTTTTTCTTAATTATGCTTTAGCTTAGTAGTTTTTATTTCAAAAATCGTGTACAGTGACATCTCTGTACTGTTGTGCTCTGATTCTCGCGCTGTTAATACGCATTATGAAAATGGCTGAGGATGGTTTCTGCTCCGTAGTGAGACACGCATTTACAACACGGCTAAAAAGTGCCGAGAAATTGGTTGTCCTTTAGGTTTTTCATAAATTTACAGAAACAAATCGGCTTTGAAGTTTTCCAAGGGACTGTATTTGATACAGTTAAGATACAAATAACCCTGGATGTGTAGAGGAATTGGTGGCGTGGTAGAGTGATAATCGGGTGCAATCCCTGGATCGCCGGTTCAGATCTTACCTTTTTCATCCTTTTTTTTCGTTCTGTTTGAAATACCAACACTCGTAATTGTAAAACCATCACAGTTTTTTGTCAATAATGTACGTCGTCGTGTTTCTGATTACATATTGCACGCGATGTTTTGTGAAAGATTGTCAATAGAGGTTGCTTGTTGAGAAAACAGAACAGTTTAATTTTTAGGACCAAAATGAAAATCGGATACTGTCTATTTGGGCGTGTCCATTGTTCTATACCACAGATTTAGTCTCAAACGAACCAGTGATGCGTGTTACAGAAACATGAAAAACAATCATTTTCACAGCATCGAGTACACCATAAAAAAATGCTGCATTTTTACATTTGACACTGTACTATTACAATGCGAAGCCAACAGAACTGATCTGGAGCCAAGTTAAGGGATTTGTCGCGGGAAATAACAAGATTGTTAAGCTGCCAGACATACTGGAACTAACGCGCGTAGCTTTTTCACACGTCACTGCCGAACGCTGGCGGAATATACAACGGCATGTCACAAAAGAACAGGAGAAAATGCGGCTCGTTTGTGGATTCTGTTGTTGATAGACTCGTTATCTACGTAGCAGATGACAGTGCCAGAACTGAAATGCCCCCCCAGGGGGTCCACAACTCTTTTGTGGATACGTGCGTAGCGAGCACGGGACCCCGAGCTAATGTGGCCCTCCTTCCTTTCCGGACTGCATACCTTCCTTTTCCGCATCCTTCCATTTCCCCCATCTTCGCCCCTCCTCCCTCACCTCTGGCTCTTTCCTTCCCTTTCTCCACCTCTGGGAGTATGGTTTGTGCCTACGTCCGGAGACGGACGCTCGTAAATGTACCGCATTCTTCGCCTTCTCTGCTTGTATGTCTTCATCCTTCCTTTGTCCTTCTCTTTTCCTTACCTCTTCTCTTTACCCTTTTCTCCGCTGCGGCGTTTGAGACCTCTCCTCTTTCCTTTCTTTCTTTGTTTTTCCCTTTCTTCCTCCCTGTGCGTGTCTGAAGGCCGACCCACGCATTTTTGTGCGTAGCCGGTGACGGGGTAACGCGTAATTCCCCGCCCCGGGTAGACAGGTAGGACACGTACGTACCCCCTGGTAACGGCCAGGCCCAGGGAGGGGTGATTACCCGAGCTGATACCTTCTGAAAGTGCCGATTGGTCCCTCCTTCCGTTTGTCGGGAGGTGTGACCTGAGGTGTGAACAATCACCTAAGGCGGGAGTGTCGTCAGAGAGGGCCTCCACAAGGGAGGAGCGCGCCATCGGAGACGCCGGTAATCATGGGGGATTCTTCCGCAATGGTTTCCTCACCTTCCACTATGTCTGCTCACAAGCGTAAGTTCACTGAGTCTCAGCCACAGACAGTTCTTCCATCGTTGCCACAGTTCCTTGTTGTTTCTCGGTCTGACGAAGGTCACGACTTCTCCACGGTCAGTCCTTTCATTATTCAGAAAGGTGTCGACGCAATTGCAGGTCCTGTAAAGTCTTGTTCCAGATTACGGAATGGTACCTTGTTGTTAGAAACAGTCAGTGCCCTCCAGGCACAAAAATTGCTGCGTACTTCACTGCTCCACACCTTCCCTGTCCGGGTTGAAGCGCACCGCACTTTAAATTCCTCGCGTGGACTCGTTTATACACGCTCCCTCGATGGATTGTCTGACGAAGAAATTCAGCACTACCTGTCTGACCAGGGCGTAACGGCTGTTCATAGAGTTATGAAAAGGGTTGACACGAACATCATTCCAACCCGCACTGTCTTCTTGACATTTGACAAAGTTCAACTCCCATCGAAAATCAAAGCAGGCTATGAGATAATTTCCGTTCGCCCTTACGTCCCAAACCCTACGCGTTGCTATCGGTGTCAGCGGTTCAGTCACACCAGCCAGTCCTGTTCCAATCCGGCCAAATGTGTTACGTGTGGCACGGATGCCCATGAGGGTGCTTGTCCACCTCCATCCCCTCGCTGCGTCAACTGTATGGGTGACCACGCTGCTTCCTCTCGTGATTGCTCCGTTTTTAAGGACGAAAAGCTCATCCAGGAAATCAGAGTGAAGGAAAAGGTGTCACGGTCGTCAGATCGGCCAGCACAAAGATCGCCCGTTCAACCTCACCTCTTTCGCCTGCCCACTCTATGGCTCACCCTTCGTCGAGTTCTGCTAAATCTCGAGCCCAAAAGTCAGACACCAAGACTTCGAAAAAAGAGCATACTCGTGAAGAGTTTTTACGTACGGCAACTTCCCAACCATCGGTTCCTCCTTCCTCTAAACATCATACTTCCAAGAAGGCTACAAAGAAACCCAGTTCCTCTCCTTCTCCGCCAAGGCGTGTCCCATCTACAGCACCACCTGGAGGAAATCGCCCTCGGCCGTCTTCTGTGTCGCCGAGGCGCACTGCTGGCGGCCGATCGCTGGTGGCAGGAGCTGCTCCTGAACAACCTATGGATCAGGATCTTCTGCCTTCGGCTGAATGCCATTCCATGCTGTCGGTCGCAAGCTCTGAGCAGTCGTAGAGTTGACAGCAACTTTGGTCACATTCCTCCATTTTCTGTTCACCCTATGTCCATTATCCACTGGAATATCCGCGGCATTCGAGCCAATCGGGATGAATTGTCGATCCTCTTAAGATCCTACTCGCCGGTCATCTTCTGTCTTCAGGAAACAAAGCTGCGTCCCCATGACCGCTTTGTTCTCCCTTATTTTCAGTCCGTCCGATATGATCTCCCCTCTGTTGAAGGCACTCCAGCCCATGGACTCATGATTCTTCTCCATGATACTCTCCATTATCACCCAATCCACTTAAACATTTCCTTCCAAGCTGTCGCCGTCCGTCTTTCCCTTTCTGGATACACGTTCTCTCTTTGTACTGTATACATTCCATCGTCCACACCAATGGCACGAGCTGATCTCCTTCATCTTCTTGGTCAGCTTCCACCCCCCTATTTGCTGGTTGGGGACTTCAATGCCCACCACCCGCTTTGGGTATCTCCACATCCTTGTCCACGTGGCTCACTATTGCTAGACGTCTTCCACCAAGCGGATCTAGTTTGCCTCAACACTGGGGTCCCTACATTTTTGTCTGCCTCCATGACAAATTTATCTCATTTGGACCTTGCGGTCGGTACTGTTCCGCTAGCTCGGCGCTTCGAATGGTTCGCCCTTGATGATACACACTCGAGTGACCACTTTCCATGTGTCCTTAGACTGCAGTCTCAACTGCCATATATGCGCCCGCGACGCTGGAGGTTTGCCCAAGCCGATTGGACACTTTTTTTGTCTCTAGCGACATTCGATGACCGTCACTTACCCAGCGTCGACGATGAGGTCACACATATTACCGACGTTATTCTTACAGCTGCGGACCGTTCAATACCACGCACCTCCGAATTGCCCCGGCGCCCCCCAGTTCCTTGGTGGAACGAGGCATGCCGTGACGCAATACGTGAGCGGCGACGTGCTCTTCGCGTTTTCCGCCACCATCCTACTTTGGCCAACTGTATCCGCTATAAGCAGTTCCGTGCGCGATGCCGTCGTGTTATCCGCGATAGCAAGAAGGCAAGCTGGAAATTCTTTACTAGCTCATTTAACACCTTCACTCCCTCCTCGGAAGTTTGGAGTCGTCTTCGACGGTTCTCAGGCGCGCCTAGTTTCTCCCCAGTCTCTAGGCTCACTGTCGCGCATGATACGTTAGTGGACCCCGTCGCAATTTCTAACTCATTGGGTCAGCACTTTGCTGAGATTTCGAGCTCTTCAAATTACCCGCCAGCGTTTCTCCCGAAGAAACGTGCAGCGGAAGTGCGACATCTTGCTTTCTCCTCTCAAAATCGCGAAAGCTACAATACTGTTTTCTCCATGCGGGAACTCCAACATGCACTCTCTTCTTCTCGCTCCTCCGCCCCAGGACGTATGGTGAATTACCGTTTAGCTTGGTGGCTGGAATCCCGCAGTCTTTTAACACCTGCACAATGCGGATTCCGAAAGCATCGTTCTGCAGTTGACCATCTTGTTGCTCTCTCCACTTATATCATGAACAATTTTCTCCGGAAACGCCAAACGGTAGCAATATTTTTTTTTTTATCTGGAAAGAGCATACGATACCTGTTGGAGGACAGGCATCCTCCGCACACTGTTCTCTTGGGGCTTTCGAGGTCGGCTGCCCCTTTTTCTTCGCGAATTTATGGCAGAGCGCACATTTAGGGTGCGGGTGAACACTACTCTCTCCCGTACTTTCTCCCAAGAAAACGGGGTACCCCAGGGCTCCGTGCTTAGTGTTGTACTGTTTGCCATTGCCATAAATCCAATTATGGATTGTCTCCTTCCTGATGTCTCGGGCTCCCTCTTTGTGGACGATTTTGCGATCTACTACAGCTCTCAACGGACCAGCCTTCTTGAACGACGTCTTCAAGGATGTCTCGATCGCCTCCACTCTTGGAGCATCGAAACCAGCTTCCGTTTTTCTCCCAGTAAGACCGTTTGTGTTAATTTTTGGCGACGTAAGGAGTTTCTTCCACCCTCCTTACATCTAGGACCTGTCAACCTTCCGTTTTCAGATGTCGCTAAATTCTTGGGTCTTATGTTTGACAGAAAACTGTGCTGGTCCTCCCACGTTTTCTATCTTTCGGATCGCTGTCTGCGATCCCTCAACACCCTCCGTGTCCTGAATGGTACCTCCTGGGGAGCGGACCGAGTGGTCCTTCTCCGCCTCCATCGCGCCTTAGTGCGCTCGAAATTGGACTATGGAAGCATAGTCTACTCCTCTGCTCGGCCGTCTATTCTTCGGCGTCTCGACTCTATCCACCACCGTGGATTACGTTTAGTGTCTGGAGCTTTTTACACCAGCCATGTGGAAAGCCTTTATGCTGAGACTGCTGAACCTCCGCTGTCCAATCGGCGAGCAGTCCTTCTGAGTCGTTATGCTAGCCATCTGTCTTCCATGCCTGCTAATCCAGCCCATGACATTTTTTTTTTCGACGCCTCCTTTGATGTAGGGTATGCAGGCCGCCCCTCCTCCCTACTACCACCGGGAGTCCGCTTCCGTCAACTGCTCCATTCTCTTTCCTTCCGCTTTCCTAAAACCTTCTTGACAACTTAGGGTACAGCACCGCCTTGGCTCCGTCCCCGGATCTGCCTGCTCCGTGACCTTTGTCGATTTCCCAAGGATGGTGCCCCTTCACTTGTTTATCGTCGGGCATTTGCTGCTCTATGTGCACAAATGACGGAAGCCACATTTATTTACACCGATGGCTCGAAAACATCGTTAGGTGTAGGGAGTGCCTATATTGTTGGCGACACCCCAAATCACTTGCGGCTTCCCGACCAGTGTTCGGTTTATACTGCGGAGCTTTACGCTGTTCTCCGGGCTGTCCACTACATCCGCCGCCATCAGCGGATACAGTACGTTATCTGCTCGGATTCTCTCAGCTCTCTCCTCAGTCTCCACCCTGTGCACCCTCTGGTCCACCGGATTCAGGACTGTCTGCGCTTGCTCCACCTGGGGGCGTCTCGGTGGCGTTCCTCTGGCTCCCGGGACACGTTGGTATCTGTGGAAATGAGGCGGCCGATATAGCAGCCAAGGCTGCCGTCTCTCTTCTTCGGCCAGCTATTCAATCGATTCCCTTCGCCGATCTACGGAGCGTTTTATGTCGTCGTGTTGGTTTTTTATGGCACGCACATTGGTCGACACTTCCCCATAATAAATTGCGGGACGTGAAAGCTCTTCCTTGTTCTTGGATCTCTTCCTCTCGAACGCGTCGTCGGGAGGAAGTAATTTTAACTAGACTCCGGATAGGGCACTGTCTTTTTAGCCATCGACATCTTTTAAGCGGCGATCCTCCCCCACTCTGTCCCCACTGCTCTCAGCTGTGGACGGTAAGACACCTTTTAATTGAGTGTCCCTATTTTATTCCGTTACGCGCCCGTCTACAGCTGTCGCCTGATATATCGTCCATTTTAGCAGATGACACGCGCTCGGCCGATCGCGTTCTCGTGTTTATTAGTGCCAGTGAAATGACGTCAGTCATTTGAAGCTTTTTTTGGGGACAACCAACCCCTTTCTGTAGTGGATTTTTAAGCCTTCCTTCTGCTTTTAGTTTCTCCAATTTTATGACTTTCGTTCCCATTGCTGCTGGTTTCCATTTTCGGTTTTTTACTGTTTCCTAAGTCACGGACCGGGCGATAATGACCATAGCAGTTTTGCGCCCTAAAACCAAAACAAAAAAAAGAACTGAGATGCATTTCTCGGATTCGGATAAGGAAGGAGCTAACAGATCACCAGACAACTGACTAATACCTTCAGTAGCTTCAGTATTGAAAAATACGGTCAAATCTCTGCAGTATGCAGTTGCACCACACACAGCTCGCTCAGAAAAATTACCCTGTGTTTAAGTTAGGAATTTTCGTCACTTTTGTGTGTAATTAGAATACTATGTTAAGTGAGAACGAGAGCTTTTTACGCTCTCCGTCTGGTCACCCAAGAAGCGTGCTGCTAGAGTTCACGTCGGAAGTGCAACTGTTCAAATCATTGTATGTTAGTTGGGACAGCTCGCTGTACAGTGCTCTCAAAGTTAAAGGCGCTGGTGAAGCTGTTGTCCAGTATTAGAGCTCAGTCTGTGTGCGTGTTACATAATCAGGTTTATTCTTGTGATTAACGGAGTGTAGCCTGTTCTGCGCAAAACTCATTTTTGCATAATTGCAGCCCCCTCCATAGATTTGAACTGAATGCTGTAGTCAAGCTTTGGTTGCCCTCTACTTTTTTTTAAACCTCTGTTAGCAACGTAGATTCCTTTTTGCTTCAGAGGTGTGCCCAGTCAGCCGATCCCGTCTTTTAGTAAAGTTGTGCCGTAAATTTTGCTCCCCAATTTCAGTTTCTCATCCGATCTCAGCATTTTGTTGAAACACATTTCAGAAGCATCTGTTCTTGCCTGTTTTGTCGTCTAGACTTCGGTACAATGCTATGTATTTCCAGACGGATACCTTCAAAAATGATAAATTTATGATCGCTCGTAACAGCTTCCTCTCTTTCACAAACTGTTTTTTTGCTGTTGTCAGTCTGCGTTTATCTCTCTACTTCAGCCATCTCAGTATTTTATTACACAAGTAGCAAAACTCATCTACTACCTTTAGGGTATCATTTCCTAATCGCTAATTTAATTCAACAAAACTCAATTACCCTCCCAGAATGAGATTTTCACTCTGCAGCGGAGTGTGCGCTGATATGAAACTTCCTGGCAGATTAAAATTGTGTGCCCGACCGAGACTCGAACTCGGGACCTTTGCCTTTCTCGGGCAAGTGCTCTACCATCTGAGCTACCGAAGCACGACTCACGCCCGGTCCTCAAAGCTTTACTTCTGCCAGTATCTCGTCTCCTACCTGCAAACTTTACAGAAGCTCTCCTCGCAGGAGTGAGTCGTGCTTCGGTAGCTCAGATGGTAGAGCACTTGCCCGCGAAAGGCAGAGGTCCCGAGTTCGAGTCTCGGTCGGGCACACAGTTTTAATCTGCAGGAAGTTTCAATTACCCTTGTTTCACTTTCGTTAATACAAGTTTTACAACAAGTTCCCTTTTTTTATTCGGTTCCTTTTTTGGCAGACCGGCGTTACTAATCCATGTATTCATCATTTCTCTTTGCAAACTTGGCGTCAGCTCCTACCAAATTAGCGTAATTACTTCGAAAGCATAAGTTTGATTCTGTTGGTCTTCGGAGACTGCTTTCCTATATTGGCTCTCTGCCATCAACGGCTGCCCATTTTGCTCTTAAAAGGACGACTGGAAGTCTATAGTCAGAACCGAAATATCGGGTGGAGGATATATTCAAAATGATCGTCAATTTACACGGCAATACCATTCATAAGATTTGGACGTAAATATCGAGAAGCTGCACAAATAGAAAGTTGAGGTGTTTCAATTAACAAGATAAAAAAAAAGGACCGGCAGGACACGATGCAGCTTACAGGAAAGTGGCTCCTCAACCTTCCCATTTCTTACCGAAGTAATACAACACTGAGCATATATGTTCGTAAAAAAATTTGTTTGCAGAGTATAATTACTCAAGCGAGAAGGACAATACACCAGATTCTGTGGATTGGTTATTTTGCAAATATGTTTGTAATGACGTGATATCAATTTCGTGATATGCAAAACAGTATAGTTTTGAGTTGGGATTGTGTAATTGTGTTTCCCATACCATGGCACAGTTGGTTTTATTGGGATGCGCAACAGTTCGTCAAAGTGGTTAGCTTAGTTCAATTATGTGGAACTTATTCCAATTAAAATGGAGTGTATATAGCCAACTTGTTGGTACTCAGTGCCGTTTTTAAAAAGTATTCAGGGCGTGTGAATTTTCTGTGTAATCATGTGTAAAACTGTGCATCCTAACCAAACTAATTTCGACTTATTGATTATTAGTTGCATCAACTCAATTGTGTAGGGATGGTACAGGAATACCTTTGTCTTCCTGAATGAATTTCTTCTTCATTTGTCAGATATAAATGAAGAAAACCACGGACAGCTCAAGGTGCCAGACCACGAACATAACGCTTTATCCCGGCGCTGAAAGTTCATTGTTTTAACTATTGAGTCGCCGTACGCGGTTCGACTATGTGTTTTATGATAGAACACATTTATATATGTTGGCTGACGATAGTTTTTTATGTGATATTCATGAAGTTTGCAACTGTAGTTATGTTGACTTTCTACCTGCTGAGCACTTGTATCGAAGTTGCTCCCTGAGTCCTGCAGTCAAGGCCGTTGGTACTGCGACTTGGGTGGTAAGTGAAAGATGGTGCTGAGGTCCATTTCGATGATGAACATAAAAATGCTTCATCGGCGCAGTCACTAGGATGTTGAAATGTAGTATTTTTGTCCCTAAGTGGACTAGGATCAATTTATCTGAGAAAACTACTTGTAAGGATGTGTAGCGAGTTGCATAGGTAGTGTATTACCGTATGTGAACAAAAGTATCTGGACACCTGGCTGAAAAGGACTTAAAAGTTCGTGGCGCCCTCCATCTGTAATACTGGAATTCCATATGGTGTTGGCCCACCCCGTAGCCTTGACGACAGCTTCCGCTCTCGCAGACATACGTTCAATCAGGTGCGGGAAGGTTTCTTGGGGAACGGCAGCCCATTCTTCACGGAGTGTTGCACTGAGGAGAGGTTCGATGTCGGCCGGAGTGGCCTGGCACGAAGTCGGCGTCGAAAACACCCCAAAGGTACTCTATAGTCAGGTCAGGACTGTGCAGGCCAGTCCATTACAGGGATGTTATTGTCGTGTAACCACTCCGCCACAGGTTGTGCATTATGAACAGGTGCTCGCTCGTATTGAAGGATGCAATTGCGATCCCCGAATTGCTCTTCAACAGTGTGAAGAAAGAACGTCCTTAAAACATCAATTTAGGCCTGTGCTGTGATAGTGCCACGCAAAGCAACAAGGGGTGCAAACCCACTCCTGAGAAACACGAGCACATCATAACACCACTGCCTCCGAATTTTACTGTTGGCACTACACACGCTGGCAGATGACGTTCACCGAGCATTCGCCATACCCACACCCTGCCATCGGATAGCCACATACTGTACCGTGATTCGTCACTCCACACAACGTTTTTCCACTGTCCAATCGTCCAATGTTTACTCTCGTTACTCTCAGAATGATGCGTCGCCTGGCATTTACCGGCGTGATGTGTGGCTTATGAGCAGCCGCTCGACCATGAAATCCAGGTTTTCTCACCACCCGCCTAACTGTGATAGTACTTGCAGTGGATCCTGATGTAGTTAGGAATTCCTGTGTGACGGTCTGGATAGATGTCTGCTTATTAGACATTACGGCCCTCTTCAACTGTCGGCGGTCTTTGTTAGTCAGCAGACCAGGTCGGCCTGTACTCTTTTGTGTCCTTTCATGTTTCAACATCGGAAACAGTGGACCTAGGGAAATCTTGCGTGCAGACGTATGACACAAGTGACACCGAATCACATGATCACGTTCGAAATCTGAGTTCCGTGGAGCGCCCCATTCTGCTCTCACGATGTCTAATGACTACTGAGGTCGCTGATACGGAGCACCTGGCAGTAGATGGCAGTACAATGCACCTGATATGAAAAACGTATGTTTTTGGGGGTGTCCGCATACTTCTGATCACATAGTGTATTACAAGATAGAATATGACATGACTTACAGAGGAAAGTAAACGGTACTGCACTGCCTGCAACATTTGGTCAGGGTTCTACATTCACCGAGCACTGATAAAGCCACTATAATTGCAGTTCGGAAGGAAGGGTTGAAAACCCCCATCCAGCCTCCCGTTTTGAGATTTTCTGTTGTTCCCTGATCAGTTACGATGAATGACGGAATTGTTAATTTGATCCGTCTGCAATATCCTCTTCGTCCATGGAATGTTAAACTTCGCCCTTTCCTAGTCCGACACCGTTTTGTCACACAAGGACATGCTGATCATAGCGGCCTTATTCGAAGCGGGACTAATCACTGAAGACAATTTTACTCCAGTCAGTTAGATTCCAGGCCGGCCGCGGTGGTCTAGCGGTTCAGGCGTTCAGTCCGGAACCGCACGACTGCTACGGTCGCAGGTTCGAATCCTGCCTCGGGCATGGATGTGTGTGTGTTGTCCTTAGGTTAGTTAGGTTTAAGTAGTTCTAAGTTCTAGGGGACTGATGACCACAGATGTTAAGTCCCATAGTGCTCAGAGCCATTTGAACCATTTTGAATTAGATTCCAGGCCGAAGACATGTCTGGAGACGCCCCGGACAGCTGTGCGATACCAACTTGACTGGCGCCTGCCTTAGCGCCCGATGGTCGGGGGTGCCATTTCATTTCATAGGAGGACCCATTTGGTTGTCATCCGCGCCACCCGTCAGTGATACAAAGAAGATATTATACACCCGTTTTGTTATCCTTCTTAGTAAGGCATTCTGAGCTTACATTTCAGCAAGATAATATCCTCCCTTACGCTGGGCGGGATTCTACTACTTGCCTTTGTTTGCCAAACCCTATCTTGGCCAACAATGTCTCCGGGAGCATTATGGACAGGGTTCTCCAACCAGCTCGGGACTTTGACGATCTAACGCGTCCGTTGGACGGAATTTGGCGTGATATCCTTCAAGAGGACATCCAACAATTTATCATTGCCAAGCAACTGTTTGCATAATAATATTTTAATGAATAAAACGCTTTGTTGGCTTCCTCAATTTGTGAAGCTCTTTCCATGGAATAAATCATCGAATTCCTCTGAAATTGTAATTAATTGTTTGTCGCAACATGTACATTACATAGATTTCCGCCCCATTTGGATATTTCTTTGTGATGCGTAGTTGTTGGATTTTTTAAATAGTATATAGTGTGTTAATTATGTTACTGCTCAGAAATCAAAGTTTAGTGGACACATTATAATGAGGTAGTCTTCGATCATCGGACAAAATATCAGTCATGTTCGTAGTAGAGCACACTTGTCACTTTGGAGTGCTGTAGATGACCAGTCGATCATGGGAACCTCCACCGCCGACATGTTATGGCACGGACGTGGTGTTCAGTTGCCTGGAATGAATACATTGAGGCTGTTATGAGTGAAAACGTGGCAGAAGGGCAGAAAAGGGCTATTGTGTTTTGACGTGGCCATGACCACACCGTGAATGAAGTCTCTTCCCCCCCCCCCCCCCAAACACTTAATATACAATGTGTCTGCAATGAGTAGTTTACCACCCGCAGTGACACGGAGTATCAATGGCCGTGAAAACATTGCGAAGGGAAATGTGTCCAACGGGCATTTGTAGTGAGATACCTCGGACAAGGCCGTTGCTCCCAGCACCTAAAGCTGCAGGTTTTCGTCGGCAAAACAACTCGCACTTGCCAGTAGGTGACTGAAGGTGTCTAGTGTGGTCCGATGACTTCGAAAATCGTCTTCCCAGAATGCAAAACGAAGTCAAAGTTCTTCAGTCCCCTTTGTTGTCAGCGCAGGCGCTTATCTCCCGTTCTCCGGTGACTCGCGAGTCGTGCTTCCGTCGAGAGCACTCATAACATGGACAGATACCCGTTACTCTGACGTTTCCAATAAGAGTTGCAGATGGCGGATTTCTCAAACTATAATGATTCTGTCATCTAACTTGTAACATTTTAGTGTAGTTCATGAACTTAATTCTCGCTTCGTTTCGTGCGACTAAAACAGCTACGGCCTATATGATGACGTAAACAGTATCACTGTTATTGCCATTACTACGGTGACTTCATAGGATAAGCTCGTACGTATGCACACAGTAGTCACTTCTTATGTATAGGCATGTTGTGAATCCGAATCGGACGGCACTTGAAGAAAAATATAGAGGTACAAACGATATCGGGAGACAACCTGTTACGAAATAAAGTTGGCGTCTGATGAGCAACAAATGAACTATGGTTGATATATCCTGAGGAGACCAGAGAATACTTTTAGTTATGTTAGCAGCATTATTATTGGCTCCAGTTACTGAGCTAATTCGGGTTTATTTCACCTGTAAAGCAGTGCATCAAATAGCTGTTCGGAATACTGTTGGCAGTGCGTGAAGCTGGTGTGGACGAAAGCTGAGTCACGGATGCGTGCGTGGCGGTTCGCCGAGCTCTCGTGATGCCGAACCTCTGTGGCCTCGGCACAATTTGCTTCGTCGATATCGCAGCTTGGAGGGTATATTCACGGACGCGTGGATCGAGCGGACTTTCCAGCCATGATTTGGTCTGCATTTTAACTGTAGAGTTAGTTGCAAGCCTGTTTTATTACTTTCGTATTGAATACAACGTTGTCGAGGATCCTGCAATCTTTTCTTCTTCTCAGATATGGTTCAGGTTATTAATGAGTATCATCTCTTATTAATTTATTTGGTGTGTCAGTCTCAATTGCCGTAGATACTACTACTTTGAATTTAGACCACATTTGGTCTATGTTAGTAGATTGAAAGGAGCGGAGACAGTCTTTTAGGAAGACATCAAACGAATTTTCATCTTATTTGTAAACAGATATATTTTGCATTGTTTTTGGTGGATTTGAATGTTGCGGTATTTAGTCTTGTTACAACGACCTTGTGATGACCGAACCCTGTATCCGTCATGGTGCTCCTTATTTCCACAGGTTTATTTGTTGCTAAGAGGCAAGGTATGTTTTCGCAACGATTTGCTCTTCGAGTGGGCTCTTGAACTAGTTGTTCAACATAATTTTCAGAGAAGGCATTCTGTAAGATTCCGGGCGACGTTTTATTCCTACCACCGACTTTAAACGTGTATTTTCGCCAAGATGTCGAAGATGGATTGTTAAGTCACCACCAACTATAATTGTATGAGTGGGGTATCTATTTGATATGATACTCCAGTTTTCTTTGGATCTTTCAGCAACGGTATCATCTAAATTCTGAATTTGGGCTTAGTAGAAGGAACTGGTTATTAATTTATTCACGTTGTCAAGTACAACTTCTACCCATACTAACTTACAGGAACTGTCTAGTTCAATTTCACGACGAGGTAAACTACTTCTGACAGTACTGAACACTCCACCACCACCAACTGTGTTCATTCTAGCCATTCTGAACTGGATTAGGTCCTTCGTAAAAATTTCGGCTGAACTGATCAACGGCTTGAGCCAGTTTTCCGTACCTGTAACAATTTGAGCTTCAGCGTCTGGAGCTCTGGTTCTTTCCCAACACAGCTACAGCAATTTACAACTACAATACCGATTGTTGCTGTCTCTGCCCTCGTCCTGCGCTCGCCCTGCACCCTTTTAGACTGACACCCTTTCTGTAATTTGCCAAGACCCTCTAACGAAAAACACTGCCCTCACTCAATCCCTACTACCTGTGTAGCTGCTTCCTGTGTGTAGTGGACTCCTGACTTATGAAGCGAAACGTGATGGCCCACCATCCTATGGCGCAAGTCCAGGTATCTGCAGCCTACACGATCACAGAATCGTCTGAGCGTCTGATTCAGACCCTCAACTTGGCGCTGTACCAAAGATACACAGTCGGTCTTGTAGACGATGCTACAGATCGTGAACTCGACCTTCATCTCGCAAGTAAGACTGGCAGTTTCTGCCACTTGAGCTAGCCGCCCGAAGCCAGAGAAAATGTCTTCTGATCCAAAGCGACAAACACCATTAATACAGACATGAATTATCACCTGGAGTTGGCTGCACCCTGTGCTCTTCATGGCAAGCACCTGTTCTACACGTGGGATTACTCCTCCCAGTATGCACACGGAGTAAACCTCGATTTCTGCTCCTCTTTGGCAGCCATGGTACACAAAATACGGCTGGACATTGTTTAAATGCAACTGAGAAAGAACGCAAAATCCCCGAGACTGGCGAAGTTTTATAGAAGCTCGAAATTTAGCGCAATCCTCAATGCGAGATGGTTTTAATAGTTTCCCCAACTAAACTCCGTCTCGAAATCCGTCAGAAAACCCAGATAGATTCTGGTCGTATGTAAAAACACCTGGTAGCAGCAAGGCGCATTCAATGCCTCTACCGCGCATAGCAATAGTAATATTACTGGTGAGAGTCCCGCTAAAGCAGAGTTACTAAACACCGTTTTTCAGAAATTCCTTCTGCAACTAAGACAAAGTAAATATTTCACGAATCGACTCAAGAACTGCCAACACGAGTAGCTTAGAAGTAGATATCCTCAGAGTAATTAGGCAGCTTAAATTACTTGCCTCAAGTGCAGAGGTATACCAGTTGTTTTCAGAGAATGCTGTACAATAGCTCCATACTTCGCAATCATACACAACCGCTCGCTCGTAGGAAGATTCATATTATGAATTACCTCGAAGAAAAAGATTTATTGACAGATAGTCAACACAGACTCAGAAAATACCTTTCTTGTGAAACATAACTAGCCCTTCATTCTCAGGAAGTAATGAGTGCTGTCAACACAGGATGTCAAGATTGACACCATATGTTTAGATTTCCCGAAGCCTTTTGAATCTGTTCCTCACAAGCGACATGTAATCAAATTGCATGTCTGTGGAGTTATCGTCTTAAGTTAGTGACTAGATTAGTGATTTCCTGTCAGAGTTCATAGTTCCTTGTAATTGACGGAAAGTCATCGAGTAAACCAGAAGTAACATTTGTCGTTCCCCGAGGAAGTGTTACAGGTCCTCTGCTGTTCCTGATCTACATAAATGATTTGAGAGAGAATGTTGAGCAACCCTCTTAGATTGTTTGCACATGACGCATTCATTTACCGTCTTGTAAATTCATGAGATGGTCAAAACCAATTATAAAAATGACGTAACCAAGATATCTGCATGGTGCGAAAAGTGGCAGTTGACTCTAAATAATGAAGAGTGTGACGTCATCCAGACTAGAAGAAATTCGCTACATTTCGGTTACTTGATAAATCACACAAATCTAAAGGCTGTAGTAGGTTCATCTAAATACTTCGGGATTACAATTACTAATAATTTAAATAGGAACGATTACATCGATATTGTTATGGGGAAAAAGAGCGAAAGACTGCGATTTTTCATCAGAATACCCGAAAACGCCACAGGTCTACTTAAGAGACTGCATACACTACGCTTCTCCTTTTGCATTGTTGCGAAATTAGGGTGATAGTGCCACGAATATCATACGGGAATTGGGGTGGCGGTTTTCATTGCGGCAGAATCTTCTTATGAAATTTGTCACCAACTTTCTCCTCGGAATGCGAAAATATTTTGTTGGCACCCACTCATACTGAGAGAAGTAATTATAGTAAGGAAATAAATCAGAGCTTGCACAGAAAGATTTAAGTGTTAGTTTTTCCCGCGTGCTGTTTGAGAGTGGAACAGTAGAATGTGATTCGAAGAACCATCTGCGAGGCACTTTATTGTGAAGCTGTAAATATAAATGTGGATGTAGAATCCATGTCACCCTTACATCTCTTCGAAACATTGACCGATGCATGCTGCGTGTAAAACGTGAAGCAACGTGTACCAGGCCTGGCAGGGTATCTGAGGTGTGTGAACAGCATCAGATTTTGTTTGACCCATGTAAAGGACACAGAGACGCCGCACACTCGTGATAAAGTGTTTTACCAGCCCCTGACAATTTGATAGGAGTCCCATTTGTAGGTTTCCATTTGGCCGGCCGGTCGAATCGTTCAATATCCAAATTAGTTGGGCATTCTGATGGCACAATGGCCCAGTGTTGGACTGCATGGGGACACGAGGGAAGGTATACTTGTCGTTTCGAAGTTCCGTTCGACATCCACGAGGGAGGAATGCCCTATTGTGCACAAACATCATAATCCGTTCACACCTGCATCTCACATCGAAGAACAAGTAATGGACTCTCTGCAAAATTCTGTGTCACCCCACACCATTTGTCGAAGACTAGCAGCATTCGTTCCACGGAAATAGTCACCCATATGTAAGCCGCTGTTAACTCCACATCGGAAATGGTTGCATTTGGAGTGGTCCTGCGCTGTTCCAAATAACCATTGTCAGCAAGTAAGGCGACGACCTAGATAAGGTCCCATCTTCCAATGTTTTGGAGAGGCACGGTGGTGTTACTCTTGCCGTCATGGTAAGGGAAGCTAGTTGGCAGTGATTGAGGGAACTAACGACACAACGAGACGTCACAGACATCCTGCATCTGTGTGTTACCTCTCATGCAACATTGTGGCAGCACCATTTTCCAGGAAACTGTTCGGCCACACACAGCACAGGTCGCTGCGAACTGTCTACCTGATGTCGAGGTACTCCTCTGGCCAGTAAGACCCCCTTATGTGTCCCCGACAAAATGTGTGTGGGACCAGCTTCGACTTCTACGCCGTCCGTGTGACAATGTGCAAGATATTGAGGACCAGTTAAACAGTTTTGGGCTAGCTTGTCCCAGTAGAGAGTACAATCGGTTTGACACTACTAGAGACGAATCCGTGCATACATCTAGGCCAGTGGATGTGTAACGTGATACTGATAAATTGACTCATATGCCAAGTTCTTTGTAAATTTTGACTCGATTTTGTAATCACTGAAAACACCACATACCCACTTATCCTCTGACGCTTCGCTTCCTCCCTCCCTTCAGGGTGCATCACCTTTCTTGTCAGGTATAAAATTGCTCCCAGTTGATCTGTAAAGACTAAGGGGAAGTCAGAACCGAAATACGAAAAGGGAAAATAATATTTGTACAGAACTTCCGTGTAGGGTATGACTCAGTGCGTACGATTAACAGTTTAATTTCTGAACGCCACTAATGGTCAGATGTTGTTTCATAACTATCCAGATGTTTCGTGTTGCACATAACTAAACGAAGTGAGCCGCGAGGCAATGAAATTAGCAGAATGCCTATGTGTCAGCTAATTGTGTGTTTAGTATGACAGCCAGTTGCACAGATAGCAGTTTATGGGTTCGTAAAGAAATACTAGGAAAACCTCGGGCTGTGCTAATAATATTAGTGTTTGCATACCACCCACACATGACTGATCGCTGGTGGGACCGTTACCCCAAGGTACCAGGGCCCTCCACTTAATGTGTGTGGCTTTGAGAAGACGACGACGACGAATTCCTGTTGAATTATTACCCTTGGAATTCGCCGGTAATATGTTAACAAATTGACACCATTCCCCTCGTCCGAAACCGTTAATAATTTTTTTAATAGCCTAAAGTTATGTGGGCAATTTGCATCGCTTTATTGTATTCAAAAGATAGGCAGCTATGCTCTTGGATGTATGTTCGTATTTTTAGTTGGGTTTTTTTTTTTTTTTTTTTTTTTTTTTTTTTTTTTTTTTTTTTTCCCTGAAATGGGATCGAGAACATTTGGAGACTGTGGTAATTATATTCACCTGAGATCTGCTTTTCACTTTCTTCAGTGTTAGATCTACAGATGTGTTCAAATTATTAGACTAAAGACATTTTTTTCCAAAACTTTACATTTATTACACATTTAAATCAACATACAGATTATATTCGTACAGTCAATACTTTGTATGCATGCAATTGTTCTTAATCAACATTTTTATGCTGTTTGGCATACTTCTATTAACTTTTCACATGACGTTTTAATTTCATTGTCAAGGTACCAGATTTCCTCTAGTTTCTCCATGAGATCTTGTTTGGTGGTTATTGTAAATTTCCTTATCCTCTGTTTCACAATAGCCCATAAATTTTCATTTGGGTTCATATCAGGGCTATTCCCTGGCCAGGGCAACACTTTCAGTCGCTTTTCTTCCAAGTACTTAAAACACTTTTCGCTTTGTGGCAAGGTCACACAACATGCACACAAATGGCATTTTTATTAGGAAACTACTCACTTATTTGGGAAAAAGTTCCGTTTCAAGGATTTCTTTATATTGTTCTTGCCTCATTGTCCCTTCAACAATGTGTAATCTGCCAGGACCTTTCATGGACATACACTCCAGACCATAATGAAAGTTGGATGCTTTACACATTGCTGCACACACTCAGCTTTGAGCTGTTCTCCAGGTCTGCAGCGAACATACTGACTGCTTTTTTCCATCACAGTGAAAACAAATTGATCATTCAAGCATCTGCACAAAATTGTAAGTTAGTATTCGAAGTTGGGAATAGTAGCATAGGAGACATCAACAGCCCCAAAATTAAAATGTGCATTTCTTCAGTATCAATAAAACATCACGATTTTAAGCCCAAACTCCTATCACGATTTCAAGCCAAAACTCCAAACTTTAGGGATCAGACACATTTAATTTACTATATCATTCCACACATGTTAGCCCAGTCCTCACTTGTCCACTCCTGAAGTTGTTAAGCCCACTGCAATCCTTTGGTTTTCATAGCGGGTGTAATTTTCTGTTTTTTACCTTGGTCGGCATGCCTTTAAACCACATTCAAACAGCCTCCTCCTCACTGTCACAGGTGAAACTTAACACCAAACCTTTCAGTTGATGGCACATGTCTGTAGAAAAAAGTTTACTGTTTACCGTTGACATGTTTGTAAGTCTTCTCATTGTTCTAGGACTGATTTTTCTTTTACACCCACATTTTCCTTTCCTGTTTGGCTTGCATTCACCACCTTTCTGCACCGAAAGTTTGATTCTGCTGTCAGTTTTCTGTGATATTCTCATTCTGTCAGCAATTTCTCGCTGTGTATAACGATTTTCAGCAAAAGTGCTACCACAGTCGAAACTTTCCGAGGTGAAACATTTTTTGTCTTCCGCATTACCTAGCTTTCTTTGGAAACTCCACGTTTATTTCTATAGCTAAATAACACGTAAGTTCATAATCTATATAATGTCTTGTTAATGTAGCAAGATGTTAATAGAATAAATAACAAACTGAAGTACACAATAGAAACATAAAACATTACTGTAAACATGGTTTTAAAGCATGTACACAGATAACTAACACCAACACGATTTGGAAAGTAAATTACAATTGTTTCCAACTGCGAAAAAATAAATGATCTGTGAGTTCCTTGGAAGATAAATTTGATGACACCAATGAAACCATTAAAACAAATCAGTTTTCTGGTGTATCAAAAATAATCGTTTAGTCTAATAATTCGAACACATCTGTAAAATTTAGACACTGGGTTTTCCACTGTTGGTCGTGATTCGTATTGCCAGTAATTAACATGAAATTTTAGACCCTGTCAGTTGCTTTCCTACAGCATAAAAGTATCATTCTTAGAGAATTAGTCAGCTTTTTGTCTAGGCCGAATAATTGCTGTGTTGTTTGGCCAACCACAGCCGAAGATTAAGCACTCTAGAAATTGTACGACAGATGGATATGTTGTTGGCGAATATAATCGAAGTAGAGGTAGACATAGCTTTGGCAAAAATATTAAAAATGAGAAAACTTTCTTCTATAGAAGTGCTAAAATCACTTCCGACTAGCAGCACAAATAGACAATTCCGAGGCAGTACTTGTAGCAGATTGCTCGTTACAGTGGATATTTTGAGCAGATTCCATTGTACGGAGGTCGATCAGTAAATAATAGCCTTTTATCAGGCGTTATACGTCCATTTACGTGCACTGATTTGATGGTTCTTCTGCACATGTGCATAGTTCGAAAACACCGAACGATGGCAGATCCCCATCAAAATGGCGTCTACACAAAACTTTCTTTACAAGCAACGTGTTGTAATTGAATTATTCGTTCCGGAAAAAGAAACAGTGTGTGTGTGTGTGTGTAGTGAACGTTAATAATGCAGTTCATATGATTACTGAACTCTGTGATCGGCCACGTTCGTGACGTTCCGTCACAGCCACTGCTTCCGACATACGCAATGCATGGATGCCGGTATTCATGCAGACCAGCGGCCACTAGTCGACAATTGACTAGCTGTATGTGAGTATTGGAGTAACGTATGCCATGCGCGAGACCCTTGGATATTCAAAGGCGTGCCGAAGATGAGTTTCAGACCACATGATTTTTTTTTTTTTAACTGATTTCATCTGCACTGGCCGAGCAGTCAGAGGGCATAACACGCTTAGAAACTGACGATGAGCGTATTTTATGCTGCTAAAGGTCAAAGAACGTGATGAATACTATGTAGAAAATAGTTTATTTAAGAAAAAAGTTGACTCATATTATCACCGAATTCTAACTCTTGTGAATAAATATATGCTGAGAAAAAATTATGGGGCATTGTTTATTGAACGACCCTCGTTTGTAGAGGAAGCCATGCTTTGTTTTATTGTGGCACCAATCGAAGAATTTGAGCTGGTGCAGAATATAGGTTAATGTTCGTGGAGAATCAGACAATGCTACTAATAATGAACAATTTGATAACTACCGAAGTCACACATTTGATGAAAAGTACTTTGACATGAATGAATGAATGAATGAATGGATGTGTGAAACGCCAAATAGCACAAACTACAGATATTTGTTTCATTGGAAGCAGAACGCTATGTAGTTTATGTTCCTCCGAATCGCGAACGTGGAACGAGTCACGTCGCGATTGACGATGTCGTGGAAACATTACGTGGGTTACTCTAAGAACGGCTGAGGCTGCGTCACTGCCAGCTAGGAGACGGTCAGTGAGTAACATAATTATCGTTTTATTGGCGGCTGACTGTACCAGTAAGACTCACTTTTATGCAGTGGGAAAAAGTGTACCATATCAGATAAAAACTCTTAACACATGCAAGCTTTGGTTTGAACACTGAAAATTCTACGCTACGGCATCTCTATACGTATCGAATACGAGGAGCCAACACTGTATCTGTACGTCATAACGACTCAGATTAGCAACGCGGAATGATCCCACACTGCAATATTAATGTGCTAAAGAGAACTCAATTTTGAGCGCCACAACACAGCAGACAAATATGTAACTTGGAGTGAGGTAGAAGAGAATAAATACGCATTAGCGATGGCACTCTAGTATTTGCAGAAAGCTTATTCTCAGTTGAAAGAAAACAATCAATACAATGCATATTGAAAAGGAATTCTACGAGACTAATAAACGAGTGGAGAGTTAATAAATTCCAGAAACATTTGCAGTGATTTAGTTACGAAAGGTCGTCAACTGTTCATGTAACAGAGCGCAACTAAGTCTCTTTCCAGGCAACGCTGATATTTCCAATCCTGTTCAGTTGAACAGTAAGAATGAACTAGCATTAACTGACTTGTTACCGATTTCCTTCCGACGCCTTTATATTCTCTTTAAAGTTTCGCCCATGTTCTTTTTTTTTTTTTTACAAGGCTTAGTATTTCATAATCAAAATTTTTAAATTTCATTCTGCTTACCTCCTGCTGGTCTCCTTCAGTTTTGAGGAGATGCTTATGTAAACCCAATATAAAAATACTTTCGGTCAATCCAGAACATTTCATTTTCGTAATGAGACAGTAATATGTCAATCTACGCTTCCTGACTATAAAGATTATCCCAAATGTTGACATAATTCTTAAGAAATCGCTGTCCGTCAACCAACTGAAAACTGAGGATTATATAGACAATTTATCTTTCGCCGTTTCCCTAACAAAACTTTTTTCAAAAACTTGTTTTTACCACTGAAGAATGTTCACTTTGGCCTCGGATACACCAAGCGCTTGTCCGTAGATTGCAAAACGAACTATTACAATTAAATGTATAAAAAGGAGCGAAAGGACATAATTTCAGTACGAGGAATAAAACAGTCAAATAAAAATTTATCAGGAATGAAACCCAGTCAAAAATTTACCACGTTAGTATTCTCTACTACTTTCACGGAAATAAATAGCTGAGCGCTTCATTCGTCCGTGAGAATAAGTCGGTCTACAATAGTGCTGGAGCCTTCAGCGTAGTTTAGGAAGAACACGAGCACAGTTTCTCGTTACCACTACGCATGCCAACTGGAGTACAGACCAATTAAGATGTTTTTAATGGGTAACATGCAGGAAGGAGAAACGATCGCTTCATACGGTGTTTTGGTATTTCCCGAATCACATTTCAGGCACCGGAGATCTGTTCCGGCTGCATTTTCAGAGAACGACACTTGTGCTAATAATAGGATGTTGTGAAAAACGCTGACGAAATGTTCAATCGGAATCGTATATATCCAGCTGCAGTGAATCTTAGCTGAACTGTGTGAATGAAACATTATAGGATGGAAATATAGTAGAATGCGAGTCCAGTGAACTTGAGCAATTATACTGCAATTTGTGTGTTTGTGTTTGGGGGGGGGGGGGAGGGGCAGTTCTCCGGTTTGATCTTCAGGTCATTCTCAAGCGAAACATTAAATTATACATAGCAGTAATGAGTTATGCAACAATACTGTACAACACCCAAAACAATGAAAGTGAAACTTCGCATCAACAGCTCGAAACAGTACTCGTGTACATGACTATATATTAACTGAAGCACACAGCTACGTTTTGCATATTGTGCAGTGTGGTTACGTATAATGTGTTGCTGCCGTGTACATAAATAAATTAAAACCAAGAGCGGAAAATATCCTTCAGAAATTAAATATGCGAGTGATACTAAGAACGTTCAGTTCAATCAAAGTGGATGCAGACTTCGAGATTTGGCGGGATATTTCCTTGAGTGCGATCAGTGAAAGATGAACTAAGGCGTTCTACGCACCACAGTTCTATGAGAACCTGCTCAGTGCAAATTCCTCCAGTAGGAGGTGGTTGCTCAAAGTATTAGTAACTGTAACTCTTAAAACTACAGCAGACAAAAAATCCATTTCATAACCACAAAAATATTACTCTCATAATAACGTGTACTATCGTGGGGAGTGGTACTTTATGCCCACCCTGAAAACTAGTAACAAAATCGTTAGCCGTTGACTTTCTCACAACATACTTTTCAAAAGGATAGGATCCTGAGCCTGGTAGGGTAGGGGTCCTGAAGGAGGATCCTAAAACTGAAAATACTGAATGCCGTTCATTTGTGAAAAGTCACTTCTACTACTAACAGTTAATTTTTTGTTAATTTAACTGAAAAATTTAATATTTGACAGAAGACTTCATTAAAAGCAAATCTTTTTTTTCAGTACACAGTATTTGATTAGATAACAATATTTTCAAAAGGTATATATTAAGTCCCACCCCCACTCTTCCCCTCCCCCCCCACCCCCTACCGTTAGTGTAGCCAGAGTTAAGACTAAAGTGTTCCATTACATTTATCTTGTACATCTTCAGATATGGCTCATCAGATAGCAGGAGAGCCAAGTTCTTCATACGCATTGGTTTAAGGTCACCTATCCACTTCGATGTAACCTAACCAGAGTAGAAACTGATAGTCTTTTCGTTTTAATTACATGACATGTGAGTCGTGAGCTTTATTTATCATCCCTATGTATATGCTCATCTCATCGTGTCACGTAGTTATGTACTGTGCAAAATACCAGACAGCATTTGAATTTCTACCAAGATATATTTGTCATTGCCAATTTACTATAGCCACAAAGAAGGTACAAGGCTTTCTTAATTTGCATAAGTATTGCACGATAGAGTTAAAGGTTGCTCTGTGCTTAGTGTCTCCTCCATTATACTCGGCCAACTCCTGCAACTTTTGTGTGCAATGGCTTGATAGTAAAAGTACGTAGTTGACTGTTTCTTTCATCACACCGAACGATATTGTGGCCACAATAGGTTATAGGTCCATATACATCCCTCATGAATGTGAATAAACACACCCGTAGACCTTGAATATGGCAGCGGCAGTGTAAGCTTATTTACTATTTGCCAACACATCCGTCTGACAAGCTCAGGAGGCCGTTTGAGAGACTTTGAAGCGTACATGCACTTCAGAATTGTTATGTTAAATATTAGGTAGTGTCGACAGTGTTTGTACGTACTGCCATATTGAAGCCATTTTTGGATCTAACAGTCGTCTGGAAGGATGTTTCTGTGCTCTGCAGAAATCGAAAAGTTTCGCTGGCCCTGAAGCCGTATAGATACACTGTACACCGTCCGGACGCCAGCAGGTGGGCGGTAGCTTCGCTTTCCGAAACCCGATGATTTACTGCACCTGACACTAGTTGATGCCGCTAGTAGACAAACTGTCGTTCGGAGAGAATTAAACTTATAACATCGTCAGTATATGTTCTTTCTGACATGCTATGTGAATGCTCGTAAGTTATGTGTTTCGTAGGTATTTCCTATGTAATAATCAGCAAAGTAATTTGTTAAAAAATACAGTTAATATAAAGTTGATGTAAGGTTAGATTTACGACAGATAGAATGTTGGTAGTGGCCACTGATGATTCTGAAAGTAAACGTTAGTAAGAATATGTGCAAAATACTACCGCATTTTATAAGCTTTTAGTAGTAGGTGACACGGGCCGCATTCGGTTAGGTAGATTTATCTTACGCCAAACTCAGTTTTAACGCGTTATCGAACTTGTTTCAAAAACTTTTGAAGTGGTTCTTTAGAATTCAGTGAACACCCATTTCCGATAAGAGAGAGGCGCGTAAATGACAAGTACAACTGTGTGCATCTTATCGATTTGTTTACGTTATCAGTTGCTGATGCAAATTGTCGCATAATCAGAGATAAAAGTCGCGTGACAGTTTAGATTACAGTGGGATTATTGTCATAAGTCAATGCATTTTTAATCGTTCGACCAAAATAATACTATATCTTAGGAATATATAAATTTTTGTTCGCTATAAGAGGCATTAAATGCCAGTTTTAGCCTGAGGTAGTGCAGTAGCAGATTCTACAGTCCTACAACATGACCTGGGAGAGGGCTGTTGTCAAAAAATATTTTATATCCATCTTTCGCCATTCGGGAGCGCACTGTGCGTAGAAGCAGTACATATTTTTTACTACTAAGAGCGAAGCTTTCATGAAACTTTAGCGATCGGTGGTTTCTTTCGTTAGAAACACTGTTTTATTTTTTTTAGAAATAAATATGTGATACAGAAGGGCACAACATTCCGCGGAACCTGATTTTCACTTTCTTTGGTAAAGTAGCATTGTAACTGTAATCGACTCTGCATTCCTCTTTGGGAATCGGGGTGGCCGTAACCTATATATAACATTCCGAAAGCCAAAATTTTGCTGCTAATAATTTTCAGAGTGTACCTTAATTGTATTTTCCCGGAGTTGTTGTTACACGCTGTTATGTGTAACTGCAGCGCCTAAATACTAGGTGGTCATCGAAATAATGCGCAGGAAATGGAAACAACAGCACGGCTGTACAACCTTTTATCAGTCACGCCAAGAAAACCTGAAAGGTCACAGAATGTAGCTGCTCGGTTGATTGTTTTGTGTATCACGTCAGCTTGCAACAGAGCTGTTGCAACATAATCAAATAAGTGTATCAAAGTTTAGGAACAGATTAGTAGAGGAAAAATTTCGTTAGTAGCCTCAAAAATTTCTGCACAAACGCTCTAATAATTTATCAGTTGATGCGTAGATTGGAAATCCAGTTAAGGTGCCTTAATTGCTTGCTATAACAGAAACAACGTTTCAAAGTACATATGAACAAGAAATACGCATATTGTTCTCCACGAGTTGTACTCTGATCTTGAAATAGGTATGTCTTGAATGTGTAAATTGCCTCTGTGAATCACTCGCAATTACTAGTGTTCCAGATCTACGAAACGATATTCCGACCGTTAACTCCAAAAATTTTCGATTATCATCTTACTGTTTGTGGGGAAGTGGTATTCATAAATATGAAGCTTGTGAAGCGGACACCCGAACCTTCTTGTCGAGCTTCGTCCACGTTTGTCTCAACATTTCAGAAAGAACCATCACTGAGTCAAAATACTTCCACAAAACTGATTCTATATATATTTATTCTGGTTTTCTCCTTTTGTCTATTTTTTATGCAACGCTTTTGATACGAATAAATAAATAAATAACTCGGAGAAATGCGACGACTACGAGAGACGCGCAACAGGTAACATTTTTTTTTACTTGTATTGGCATTATTTAGTAAAGATGTGGTGCTTTCGGTTGTATCAAACCAAAATGCATATAAATTTTTGACAGTACTCCACGTTTCTATTGTTTGGTAAACAGCGACGCTTTCTTTTCTTTTGGAGGAGTAGCGTTTTCAGAGACTATCAATCGTTCATTGTCTATTTGTGTCGTGTGTGTGTGTGTGTGTGTGTGTGTGTGTGTGTGTGTCGTCGCAAGGATGAGTAATCGGTAGTTGTTCATTATTCTTAGCATTAGGGAATTCTTTCTGTACCAGCACATACACATAATGGGAAAAGTGCGTGTACAGGCGGTTTCATTCTTTTTTTCGTTTTGAACAGTAGCGATTTGGCAACGTAGGTGAACCTCTCATACGAAAAAGATTGGATTTGGTGAGTCAGCAATTGCTATAGTTTACTCCCGTGTCCATGAGCGAGTTGTTGCGGTATAAGCATGTCTCGGTGTTGTAAGTTAATAATTTGAAGCGTAAAACAGTTCATAGGAAGAAAGTTTGTTTATTCTCGAATTTTGGATCACACCGATCCAGAACAAGAGATCGGTGTAATGTGTACCTGTTTGGAGTTTGCACACAAGAGTTTTGACGACGTGTAGTTCGTATTCAACGAACAATGCAAATAGCACTGGTCGTTTAAGGAACTAGGAAAACCATCTGTAATTCACATTGCTACTCCACGACAGTCCACGTATCTTGGGGACAGTTCCTCCTCACAGTAAGTTTTGGGCCACTGTACTACAGTCTTATTTGATGTATGACGAATACGCGAACTTTCCACAGCCCGTGCTCGGGTTCCAGTGTCTGCGTTTACACGTCTAGGCTTTCTCAGTGGACATTACTTAGTCTCGGCGTACCCAGTTGTAGAGCCGACGGAAACCCAAGAATTAAGCGAGTTCCATAGAACAACAGTAAATACAATAACCGAATTCCTCGACCGAAGTGTTTACATCCCGCTCTTCCGAGACCAGCTGGAATATATTCAAAAAGAAACAAATTATACCGCAAACAATGCAACTGGGAAGTGATTTGTACTCGGTAGTGGTCAGTGTTTGAAATGAACTGTAAAACTTGTTGCTGTGCTCAGTTAATACAGGGTGTCAAGCGAAGGAGTCGCCGATTTCAAAATTAAGTAGCTCGAAAGTTAAGATAAATTGTTTTCGAAAGGTCCACCACTCGCGGAATGGAGGTAGTGCAAACTAACAATGAAATTTACCATCGCATCCTGTAGTGCCCCACGAAAATGAATTCAGATGCCACTCAGATCGGCAATTCGAACGCCTGCAGCGTGGTGGTATGGTAAGCTACACCCCACAGACAGTGGGCATTAGGAGTCAGATCCGGCGAAGATGGAGGCCAATCCTTCCCTGCCCCAGTAAATTTGCAAAAATCCGACGCAATGACTCTTTTCGCGAAGTATTGTTAAATAAAAAAAAAGCGAAACGCTTGTTCGATGCGATGTGGTCTTGGTCGACCCTTCAACGCTAGCTGTGTGGCGACAAATTGTTTCAAAATTACGACGTAACGTTCGCTAGTGATGAAAAAAGGGCCAATAATGACCCTGCTACAAACCGCAGCCTAAACAGTAAGTTTGGCAGAATCCATTGGTTTCACTTCATACAAATAGAGATTGTCGGAACCCCAAAATCGCCATTTTTGTTTATTAATAACTCGTTCTGGTGGAATTGTTCATCACTGGACCAGGTCCACACAACACCACATCGTTTATCACCAACCATTGTGAGGATCTGGTTGGCAAACTCAGCCCTCTGTCGCACAGCTCGTAAAGGTATGACCTGTTGGATTTGGGGTTTGAATGGAAACCTGTGTAGGATCTGTCTATTTTCTGCGTCCTGGAACGGCGCTTCATACTAGTCTCTGGTGCAATTCTTCGGGCGGATTTCATTGAATTTTGTTGAATAATTCCAGAAACCGTGGCGGCATTGTCAAGAGCAACTACAGTTTGCCCGGGGCCAACATTCCCTGCCAGATCAGCAGCCACGCTGCCTGTCCGTTCAAATTTGGCGAGCTTGAGAATGGTTTTCGCGTCGGGTCCGTTTGAAACATTAAATCGTATTCGAAAACAGATCGCTGTTGCCGTAGACTGGTCTAACGTGCGGTATTCCAGTACCATCAAAACACGTTCAATAGAACACGTAGTTTCAACCTCTTCCTCCAGTACGCTATCCTCATTTCATGTTTCAGCGGTGGAAATGACTGCTCGGAGCTGCGGAGCACTATTTATAGACAGTACGTATTGCGATTACAGCGCCACGTGTTACCAGTTTTTCTAACTAATTCGAAACTTCTGTAAAAGTAAAATTCTTATAGACTTCACAGTAAACATACAGTTTGTCGCACTCATCTATCGACCTTAGTTTTAGAGAAATTTAAAAGACAGGGACTCCTTCGCTGCACAAGTACATTATATTCGTTGAGTTTCTTCATTCAGAACTGTAATAACATTTTCGTAGAGTGCGACCCTATGCTGGATTTAAACGAGGACGATAAACGGCACGGAAAAAACAAGACTGTCTTTTGAAATGTGGTGCAACAGCAGAAAGTTGATAAGGGATCAGAAAACGAATAGTGGTACTGAATTGGATTGTGAGGAGAGGAAATGTATCGCACAGTCGGACTGAAAGAAGGTATTGATGTAAGACACATACTGCGCCATCGTTAATTTGGTAATTAAAGCAAATGTGGGGCTGAAATTGTAGAGGCAAACCCTGATTTCCCTGATTTGACTGCAGTAAGCAGGTTCAGATGAATTTAGGTTGCAGTAGTTATGATAGAGACTTGCCTTGAAGAACTGCGTCAAACCATTCTTAAGACCGAAGACAACACGATCACTTACTTCTTGATTCCTGCAACACTCCCTGTATTGAGCCAAAGCTTTTATCTGGTATAGATTGTGCCGATGACTCTCGAGGAGTACCTTCACATTTCCTTTATCTTCCATTAATGCAACTTGGCAAGCGTTGAAGATAACAAATAATATGTCGTCTTCCACGGACTAGGCCAACAAGCCTGTTCTGCATAAGAGTCAACATATTTCTGAACGTCCCACGGTGCGCCTTCCCTAGGAGGAATAAATTGAAGCTAATTTTCATTCGCGATTTTCATCCATTTTCAGCATATTTGATTTTTTAAGTTGGTTTGGTATCTACGGATTAGTTGTGTACATACTTTCCTATATCCACATTTCTTGTGCTACCCAGCAGGTTAGCCGAGAGCTGCTAATGCGCTGCTCCTGGACTCGGATAGGCGCCCCGGCCCCGATCGAATCCGCCGGGCGAATTAACGACGTGTGCCGGCCAACCTGGACGTGGTTTTTAGGCGGTTTTCCACTTCCCACTAGGTGAATACCTGGCTGGTCCCCACACCCCGCCTCAGTTACACGACTCGCTGACATTTGAAACACGTTAGCACTATTTCATGGTTCACGCTAGGTGCAGACAGCTATGATTCACAGGAAGGGCATCTGGCCACCCCTTTCAATTAACCTTGCCAAATCCGATTGAAACAATACCGACCCTGCCGAAACTGCGGGATAAAGGCACAAGCAAAAGCAAAAAGCATCCACATTTCTTATGGTGGAGCAACACCATATGCAGTAGGAACCTCTTTTCTGGTTCTTGGATTTCAACCCTTTCCGGTCCTTAGATCTGGGGTTCATCTGCATTTTGTCACTCACGTGTCAGTCCCATACAACCGATAGGTCAAGTATGATTTCACAGAATTTATCTTTTTGCAGTGCTTTTCCGGTATCTACCGCATCACACGTCATCGATAATTTCTTGTTATTACATTCAAGGTATATGGAGAGTGTGTGTGGGGTGGGGGGGCTCATCCTGTCTCACTTTATCCACAGGTTTTTCCATCGAGATGTTTTTGTATCGGAATGTCGTGATCCTATTTTCTGCCGTCGAGATTTTACAACTACAGATTCTCTTTCAGGAATTTTGAGTAGTAGGTCATATACGAATATGTATATGCGCAACCTTCGCCTGATTTTTTGCTAAATCCCAGGAGGTACATAGCTTTCAATGGTGAGCCACATCGTCAGCGTGGAAAACCTCAGGGGTTGTTATTGGCGGATTTATATCCTCGTCAGTACACGAAGACCAAAATCGTTTCCGGAAATATAAAACATATTCACGCGGTACCCGACGTGCAACAAGTAATCGAGAATACAATTTCGAAACACATTGCGTTCATTGATTAGGATAAAGACGGAAGCTATGCAAAATATGTTCTGTCAAGTGCTGTAAAAGCCGTAATTGTAAATATGAAAAATTCTTTGTGATTTAAGTGTTTTTTTTTTATTTTTGTCTCTAGATTTCAAGAGCGGCCTACTTTCGCTATGCTTCAGTGACTGTTTCACATTAATCGCTCTGAATTCCCATCGTGGCTGATTCCAGTAATGTGCCAGCTATTGTGCAATCGAACGAGACCTGGCTTCATCGCCTATTTACATGCATTTCATTAAGCTCAACTTTTAATCAGTTTCCATATTGGCAGCATTGCCTTTCGTGACTGTGTTATGACGATTATATTCACATACAGCAACGAGTCACAGAGTTTACGAATTATTAATGTGACAACATTAACGTATTTACGACGGGCTACGAGTCACCGGCGCTCGTTTTCAGGCATCAAAAAATACAGCGCACTTAAAAACTGTTACTGAGACTGCTATTAATAAATTTAGCGTTGTAAGCCGAGTTTCACACGAGCACTGCTTTCTAAAATCATACGTGGACATACGCTTCTTCGTCTCAAGAAAGTTCATTGTATTCGAACTGAATGTTCAAGGATTCTGCAGCAAATGGAAGTTAGTGATATTGGTCTGTAATTTTGCAAGTCCGTTCTTTTGCCTTTCTTATATACTTGAGACACCTGCGCCTTTTTACAGTCGCTTGGGACTAGATGCTGGGCGAGATTGACGATAAATGCTAGCTAGGTAAGGGGCCATTGCCGTAGAGTAATCGAACTGGAATTCCATCCGGACCTGGTGATTTGTTTTCATTTCAAATCTTCACTTGTTCCTCTACGCCAGGTATGCTTTATTTCTATGTAGTCCCTACGGGAGTCTGTCCAATGGTGAGATGACGGTATGTTTGTACGATTGTCCTGTGTGAACTATTTCTTGAAAGTGAAATTCAAAACTTCGGCTTTGAATTTACGAGGTCGTGTAATAGGGCTTCGAGACACTGGACGTTCCTTCTGCGACATTGCAGAAAGACTCGGCAGGAATGTAGCCACTGTACGTGATTTTTGACAGCGGTGGTTATGACAGCGTACGATCGAAAGATGACCTGGCTCCGGATGGCCACGTGGCACCACTGATCAGAAAGACCATCTTGCTCGGTGTTTGGCTTCGGCGCATCGTAGTGCATCTGCAGCAGTTTGAACAGTGACTCTAAGAACTTTTACAAATCGGTTACTTCAAGGACAGCCCCGAGCCAGCGTGCATTCCACTGACCCCAGACAGCCTGCCATTTAAGACTTCACTGGTGACGCGAGAGCTCATTGGCGGGCAGGTTGGAGGTCTGTTGTGTTCTCTGATGAAAGCTGGTTCTACCTCTGTGCCAGTGATGGCCGTGTGTGGGTTAGGAGAAGGCCATTTGAGCACCTGCAACCAACCTGTCTGCGTACGACACACACGGGACTACAGCTTGGGTTATGGTCAGGGATGCGATTTCGTACGCCAGTAGGAGCACAATCGTGGTTATCCCACTCGCCCTGACTGCAAATTTGTACGTCATTCTGGTGATTCGATCTATTGTGCTGCCGTTCATGAATAGCATTCCAGGGGGTGTTTTCCAACGGGATGATGCTCCCCCACATACCGCTGTTGTAACCCAATTTGCTCTACAGAGTGTCGGCATGTTGCCTTGGCCTGCTCGATCACGAGATCTGTTCCAATCGAGGACATACGGGACATCATCGAAAAAACAGCGTCATCCACAAACGGGGCTATTTGCCCTGTATTGACCAACCAGGTGCAACAAAAATTAACTCCATCCCGCAAACTGGCATCCGTCACCTGTACGATACAATGCCTATATCTTTGCATGCTTGTATTCAACATTCTGGCGGTTACACCGGTTATTCATGTACAGTCATTTCACATTCACAATGACTTACTTCGCGCTAATATTAACCACTGATCTGGCAATGTTAAACAATCACATATGTCACCTAGACAAATGTATTTCCGAAATTTCATTACTCCACATTAATTCTTCTTTGGCGTTGAGATTTTTTCCGCCATTATATAATATAATCTTCGAACTTTATTGCGGTGCCGCTTTTTCATTGAATTCCAAGGAGTGAAACTATTTTGAATGTTTTTACTTGTTTTCTCACCGTTAGACAGTAGATAGAAATCATGTTGCAAAACTGTTATGTGCTTTTACTTGACCGCTTCTTTGTGGTTCCACGGGCGTCTTCAACTGTTACAAAGAGACTTAACGCCGTGCGCGCGAGTATTGCTACCGTTGACGCCCTCAGGTGACTAGGCAAAAGTGGCGAGCGAATTCCGAGCGCGGAGCTGCGTCAGCCGACAGGACTGCGGAATGCAAGCCAGCATTGCGTGACTGTTTGCTGACAGAGAACGCATACGCGGCGCACGCAGCAGCGTGGCACGGTGTGCTGTGGCGTGGCGTGTCGTGGACAAGACAGACGAGGCGCTCCCGCTCCCCCTCGCGGGTAAATTTAGCAACACCGGTCCGGCGTGGCGGCCAGCCGGCCGACAGGGCCGCGTTGTGCGCAGCGTTGCCAAGCAGCGGCAGCCGGCGACGGCGTCTCGCCGCGGGCCGGAACTGCCGAGCCGGGAGGCGCAGGCGGGCGGCCGGCCGCCCCAGAGCCGAGGCGTGCTATTGATTCCACTCGCCAGTGACTCACCCTCACCTCACCCCGTGGAAATCCGCTCACGCTACTATCGATTTGAAAGTTCCCGCGCAATTCCCCCGCTGGCATTATCTTGCCGAACACTCGATGATCTAAACGCATGCTGGTTAGCAGTCCGCGCCTGTTTCTACATCGTGGAAGTGACGACGCGGCCGGAAAGGACACCCGCGTGACCACAGTAGCGAAATCCACAAACCGCTAACGGCCACGGGAGGCAAAGTGCAGTAATATCGTGGTCAGGTAGTAATACGCGACAACGAAGAAAGTAGCGCTAGCTTACGAGCGTGTTTTTGAATCAGTTTTGTATTAATTTCAATTCGTCATCTTCATGTTTTGGCCATTTTGCATTCAGTCCTCTGTTTGCACATGTAGTCTTCATTTATTGTAGTTGTTCTTTACTAACCCGCCAACCGCGAATTTTTTTCTGTTGGTGGAAGGCTGAAATGCCACTCAGCGGCTCTTTCCTTGTTGTCCTGCATGTGATATTACTTTCAACTTGTAGTCCTCATCATTTGAATACCTTATATTTTTGTCCATTACGAAATTAGTTACGAACAAAAGCATTCCACTGTTACCGACAACACAAATCACTTTCAGTTAAAGTTCAGGGGCACCGTATTCTGCAATGACGCTTCATAGGCTAGACAATGTTCTGGGTTTGTGACGGCGGGGCGGGAGGGACACGTTTTCATGTTCGTCGTGTCTGTGCACTATTACTGCTAGTTGAATCCAGTATTCCCAGATATATTTCCCGTGCCATCGAATACATGGCCATTTTTAAGACTGCCGAGAATTTTAAATCAAACACTGGACATCGTTATATTAATTTCGAGTATAAGACACACCCGAATTTTCGAGGCAATGAAAAGCGTCTTACAGAGCGAAAAATACAGTAGCAATTTAAACTAGACCCCTTAATATCTTGCACGAATCATTTTAACTAGACTATCGGAGACTTTTTCGGAAGGGGGCGGGAGGGAATCGATTGACACTGTGAGAAGCAATTGATGTTCCCCTATAACTTTACTACATTCAGTATTCATCGCTATCAACACATTTTGTGTCAGCCAGGACAAATAAGTTATTAATGCAACGAACATCGTTGTGATTAACATAGAAGCTTCCCAAATGCATTCAGTAATATTTGCGGACACACACGACAACTTGTAATGTGTTATTGTGGCATACTGCTCTGTATTGATGTCAGCTATTATACTTAGATCAATACCAAAGTGGGAAGGATGCTCCAGAACTAGAGCAGAAATACCAATAGAACTCTCACGTATTGATTCCAGTTTTTGCCATTGGGTAAATTTACATATAGCTAAAATACCAGCAGTTATCTTTAAAAGATAGAAAGAAATAACTCTCTCTCTCTCTCTCTCCCCTCCGTCCCTCCCTCCCTCCCAACAGAACACGCAGTTGCTGGATGGACAATAACTATATTGCTATGAAAAGATGTTGCGAAGTGTTTCACTTGAACTGAAAAACATACATTGCATTATGTAGCATAAAGTTTTCTGTACGGGTAACATCACAACTAAGTCGATTAACAAAAGATGGAATATACATTTACGTACATGGTAGACTGAACCGTGTCATTTGTTAAGCTGAAGGCTAAGTCTGACATGACCTTGTATAACTAAGGAAATGTCTGAACAAAGCTGTTTTCAGGCGTTGTTTGTGTAGTGATAACGACGGGATGCGTCATAGATGATGCAATTTGTCTACCTCACGGTCGACTCGACGCACAGACAGCAATTCAGATCTTTGGTCAGTACTGAGAGGGAATTTCTGGGTACTTTGTAAAGCAAAATTCGATCTGATTCCATCACTACCTTCGTTAACGAAATGATACTTTCGCGTGTGAGCACAGTGTCGCCCTTAAATTGAATGAAAATGTCATAAATAACATTACATTAAATCTTGTTAGAATCGTGTGTGTGTCGTTAAAAATCCACCGTGTAGCGAGTGATTGGCGGAATGCAGGCTCGGTGGTGGTTATTCGCTAATACGTGTGCATGCGTACTCTGAACACATTGTAAAGTGGGATAACAGGGTGAGTGGCCACTGGAGAAATTTTCACATTATTATGAATTTTGTTCTTAGCAATGCGGCTGCAGTTGACCCCAGTGGTGTGTGTGTGTGTGTGTGTGTGTGTGTGTGTGTGTGCGTGCGTGCGTGCTAATTATTCGTACAGTATTACTTTGTAAAGACTACGCCGACAGGAATGCATAGGGGGAGCTCATTGTTTAATTAAGAAAAAAATTCCGTCCTGATATCGATGGCATTATTTTTTCCCTAAAAAATGTGATTGAATCATATAATCATATTTGGTATCCTTTCGCAGTAAGGAGCAATAGGTAGTCACGTAGTTCTCCGTACAGTGTCATGGATTCTTGTTAACAAACGGCCATGGTTCCTTTCGTATCGTTGCCGAATTTCATTGCGATGATTCTGTAGGTCCACAAATTGGTGGAAAAAGTACTGTCTTAAAGAAGAGTAATATCGTAATATAAATGGATAACACCTATATACATGATGACAGTGCCTATAGTCGCCCGACAGCAAATCGTTCTCATCATTCTCAGTACGAAGTTCCATGGTTATCGATACTTTTTCTCGTTGAATAATAAAGTGTACTCAAGGCAGTATTTGTTTCTGTAGTGCCGCGGACCTCTTCCGAGTTGAAATGTGTCGCTAGTGTAATTACAGTTTTCCCAGGCTTGCAGAGCAGGGTTCAGTCAATTGGCACCAACGGATGAGTTACTGTGCCATTTTAAAAGTATTAGCTCCATCACTTACACAAGGAAAAGCTCTTTTAGACGCATCTCTTTGGAGGACAATACTGTATTTCTGAAATGGCGAATGAAGGAGATAAAATAGGTGTAGCTAAGTTATAGGTTATAAATTTTAGAAAATTCACAAGCAATTACCACTTTGAGGCAGTATTACACATTAATAAACCTGCATCAATGTTAGATTTCCAGCAAACTACTTCATTTATATCGTAAGAGGTGTCTTCATTTTAACACTGTTTGGTTATGTTTCATGGTCGCTTCTGCTGCTGCCGCCCAGTCACATTCAGGGATATCGATGATTCCAGTTTCTGTGGCCCTAGTTCTTCGTGATCTGACTGGAAACTTCAGGCGCACCAAATATTCTTGGATAGTTCAGCCTCTGGAACTAATGTTATGATGTCTTCGTAGCCATTATAATGACAGCCTTGCCGGCCTTCCCTCTTTCTCCTCTCGTGCTTTCAACAGAAGAGTGGTTTGGTATGCAATAGTACGTGATCTTCCCACACACATCTCGGGGAGCGGGAACGTATTGTGCGTATTGAAAGTGTCCTGGGATGGGAGTATGAATGTTGTTAAAGTCTCTGCAAGTGGTCTCATGTTATCTAAGGTCTGGTGGGGCGATGTCTTAAATTGCTTGGAACCAAATGTTTTCAAATACGGGTCCAATGTGCATTGACATAGCTGGAGTTCCTCAAGCTGTTCCTGTCAGTTTCCTTATTTCTGCTCTTGAGTATTTGTCCAGTAAGCATTTTGTCAGATAACAATCAACAGTTTTGCAAAATGGAGTTTTAAATTTTGTGTCTGCTAGGTGATTATTAAGGTGGAATACGCAACTTGGTTTCGGTTGGATTTGAACTATCTAGTCTTCTTAGAATTAAATTAACTTTTCCAGATCTTCAGTCGCAAAGCGTCCTCCTTACTCTACTTGATTTGCTTGGATGGCTCTTGCCATGCTGTCAACGACGACAGCGTCGGAGATACCTCTGGCTAGTCCTATCACAATTAGGTTCTCTCAGTTGAAATTAGTGAGTGGCAGAAGTGGATGAAATCAGTGAAGATGAAGTGTCATGAAATAAGAACGGTAATAAATATACGTGACTAATGTAAATGTGTACAGGACTGGAAGTCGAACACGATTATTATTGCTTCGTCGTGATAAAATTAATTTCGTTTTTACCATTACGGACAGTTTTTGCAGATGCTTCATATCATTGCACCTTAATTGATTTAATTCCCGTAATCCATTCATTTAGCGAATGTCGATTGATAAATTACATTTTCTATAGAATCAGTGATGAAATTAGGTGCTCTGAAAAGTACATTCATTGGAACCTGCTTAGTTCATTCGTACCTTGGTCTCTTCCTACAGTTCTGCCCCCGCCTCCCCTCCCCCTCCACCCATTACCAAACTGATGATTCCTATATGCTGCAGGACATGCCCTATTAACCAATTCCTACCTTTCGTGTATATATATATATATAATTTTTTTTTTCGCCTGTTCGATGCTGTTAGTTATCTGATCTACCCGTCTCTGTAGCATTACGCTCCAAAAGCTTCCATTCTCTTCTTGTCTGAACTGTGTATCGCCCTCGTTTCAAGTCGGTACAAGGTACGCTACAGATACCTTCGGAAACGACTGTCGTAACACATTGTGTTATCGATTTTTTTTCCTTTCTCCAAAAACCGTTTTCCTACTTTTACTAGTCTGCGTTTGCTGTCCTGCCTACACTATGTGATCAAAAACATATGTTTTTCATATCAGGTGCATTGTGCTGCCACCTACTGTCAGGTACTCCCTATCAGCGACCTCAGTAGTCACTAGACGCCGTGAGAGCAGAATGGGGCGCTCCACGGAATTCTCAGATTTCGAACGTGGTCAGGTGATTCGGTATCACTTCTGTCATACGTCTGTACGCGAGATTTCCACCCTCTAGGTCCACTGGTTCCGATGTGATGGAGAAGTGGAAACGTGAAGGGACACGTACAGCACAACAGCGTACAGGCCGACCTCGTCTGTTGATTCGACAGTTGAAGAGGGTCGTAATGTGCAATAGGCAGACATCTACTAGACCACACACAGGAATCCCAAACTGCATCAGGATCCACTGCGAGTACTGACATTTAGGCGGTAGGTGTGAAAACTTGGATTTCATGATCGAGCCACACATCACGCCGGTAAATGCGAAACGACGCATCGTCGGAGTAAGGAGCGTAGGCATTGGACAATTGAACAGTGGAGAAACATTGTGTGGAGTGGCGAATCACGGTACACCAAATGGCGATCCGATGGCAGGGTGTGGGTATGGCGAATGTCCGGTGAACGTCATGTGCCAGCGTGTATAGTGCCAACAGTAAAATTCGGAGGCGGTGGTGTTACGGTGTGATCGTGTTTTTCAAAATGGCCCTGAGCACTATGGGACTTAACATCTGTGGTAATCAGTCCCCTAGAACTTAGAACTACTTAAACCTAACTAACCTAAGGAATCGAACCTGCGACCGTAGCGGTCGCGCGGTTCCAGTCTGAAGCGCCTAGAACCGTTCGGCCACAGCGGCCGACTCGAGTTTTTCACGGAGGATGCTTGCACCCCTTGTTGTTTTGCGTGGCAGTATCACAGCACAGGCCTACATTGATGTTTTAAGCACCTTCTTGCTTTCTACTGTTGAAGAGCAATCCGGGGATGGCGACTCCATCTCTGAACTCGATCGAGCACCTGTTCATAATGCACGGCCTGTGGCGGATTGGTTACACGACAATAACATCCCTGTAATGGACTGGCCTGCACAGAGTCCTGACCTGAATCCTATAGAATACCTTCGGGATGTTTTGGAACGCCGATTTCGTGCCAGGCCTCACCGACCGACATCGATGCCTCTCCTCAGTGCAGCACTCCGTGAAGAATGGACTGCCATTCCCCAAGAAACCTTCCAGCACCTGATTGAACGTATACCTGCGAGAGTGGAAGATGTCATCAAGGCTAAGGGTGGGCCAATTGAATTCCAGCATTACAGATTGAGGGCGCCACGAACTTGCAAGTCATTTTCAGCCAGGTGTCCGGATACTTTTGATCACATAGTGCATATTGGCCATCGTCAGTTACGTTACTGCCTAAATAGCGAAAGTCATGTACTAGTGTGAAAGAAAAGGAGACAATTCTCTCAGCATAGCCTGATTCAATTTGACAATACTTTTTCTTACTTCTATTGTTCGTCTTACACCACCACCACCACCCACCCCCAAAAAAAAAAAAAAAAGAAAAAATCACTATACGTTCAACTGCTCTTCCTAGTGATTTGCCGTCTCCTACATAATCACAATGTCATCGGCAAACCTTAGGTTTTTTTTTTATTTTCTTCCGTCTTTAATTCCCTTTCAAAATTTCTTCCTGGTTTCCATCACTGCTTTCTCAATGTACAGATTGAATAATATCAGGGATAGATTACTACCCGGTTTCCATTTTCTATTGTTCCTCTTCTCTGACTCTTGTAACTGCAGTCTGGTATCCTTATAAGTTGTATATAACATCTTAAATTGTTTAATTAGTCTTGGCTGTTTGCTGGAGGAATTATACAGCAACGTGTTTCGGATACTGTTAAAAGTATGACCAGTTATTTCAGGTAAATGTAGTTCCTTTTCTGTTCAGACTGATTGACGTTCGATTGTTGTATCAGCATCTCACATTTTTATGGCTGTAAGATTCTAGTTTGGGCAGAGGGTTCATGGACTAAAATTCAGTAATATATTTTCATTTGTCTTGATTCTGTTGATGTCTTCGAAGTTTCGTATATTTCCTATCAATCTGCCTTTTGTCATTAAAAAACTTCCTTTTTAGTTTTGAGATCCTATAATTTTCAGGCAGAGCATTTTATGAATACAATTACGTATTCACAATGGTTACCAGTTCGCCAAAGGGAAGTCTCAAATAATGTTTCAGACGTAGAGGAATGTGTAATCTAGACGTAAAAGATTGGCATGAATGAATGTCACAAAAATTATCCTTGGCTTCAGAATTCACAACTACATCATAATAAAGGGTAATAAAAAGTATGGGGCATCTATGATGTTATATTTTAACAGAGTTGAATAGTTATTACCATTATATCAAACCTGGATGAATTATGTATTTTATTTCATCGTAGTCACTCAGTCCTTCATGTGTGATTTGGCATACATTCATTGGAAACCTGTTTGTTACTGACTTCTACAGTACTTGTTTGGAATGTTGATACAGCGTCGTATGCTAACGAATCAAAGTAGTTACGGCAATGTCGCTGGAAGTAATGGGAAGTAAATCGGAACACACAGTCCGTGATATTTGGGTTGATTGCTTCAATCTTGTCAGTTTGTATTTTAATTAAGGAATAGCTTCCAGATAAGGACAAAGTTAACTCTGGCCAGAAATAGCTCTAACGTTTCTGGTTGGACATATTCTGCTGATGTTCTAGATCAGGTGGTGAGTCATTGCGCAGGGATTCTACGCGATAAATGTGAAGAATGTGTAACGTGTGTATTGTTGGCAGTTGAGCTTAAGTGTTCATTTTCAGTTGGCTTTGTTTTTCTGTTGATATGCCTCTTTTATATGGTTAATTAACGATTTCACTTCCCCGCCACCCAACCTATCACATAGTTTTGTCGATTTGTTTACAAAGAACTATCACAAGTTAGTTTGTGCTTATAAGCATTTTCCTTGATTATTGTGAATGAAATCTCTACATATAGTCCTGCATTTGAAGTTTTTTTTCCCCCCTACAGACCTCTGTCACCCTACTTACCCAAGAATAGATTGTAATGGATGCACTTCATCAATTCCAAAAAAATACGGCGGCGATGGTAAGATCGCGTTGTTGTTGGGTAAACGTTTGACGTCTACATTGCAAAGTGCCTGATTTGGTCTTTCATTCCTGTCTGCTGTGTTCATCTGGCAGGTTCAAAAGTAATAAAGTTGGGCAGTGGTTTCGTTCGTCTGTATGTTCTGAAGTTGTCATGACATTTCACTAAAAGAAATTGCTTGATGAGAGAGAATTTGTAGACGGCTTTTAAACTCAAGACATTGTAGTGTAAAAGTCTGCTGCTTCAACTGGATGTTGCACCCTACAGCAAAGGACATGTCAGTTTCACCCAGACATTAAAAAAAAGAAAAAAAAAGGAGGAAAACGTCTTTACCAAACTGGATGACTAATTTTCCCACGAAAGCCATTGCTTCCACGTCCCTAGTTCAATAACAGGGCGTTTTGCAGTCGGATCTTGTAGTAACAGAATATCACGGAGAGAGATGGTGCGTCACGGAGATGTTTACACCTAAAATACAGTTGAATGTTCCATGAAGAAGACTGACTGACAGTATATTTCCTACCACGTGTATCACCCTAAATGGGCAATGATCAGAAACGGAAACCGTGAGAAATTAGGTCTCAAATGAAACAGGCAAAATGAATAGAGAAATTTAGAAATAAGATTGGCAGAAAAAATGTAAGGCTAAGCCGGAATGGCGAGAATACAGACGCAAATGTCGATACATACACAACTAGACGGCAACCTTTACTCAAAGGAGGGAAAGTTGAAATGTTGAATTTGTATGTGGCGTGTCTGCTTGAAGGAAACAAACTAGAGGACAACGTCGAAGGAGAGAGGGGTAGGTGAAGACGAGGCGGGAGGTACAATACTGTGAGAGTAATTGGACAGAGCACTGAAAGAGCTAACCAGAAACAAGCCCACTGCGATAGACATTCCCATTGAGATCCTTGGGAGGTCCAGCCATGGCTAAACTATTCCGTCTAGTGTGCAAGATATGAGACTGGTGATTTAGCTTTAACGAAGAATCCAGTAATTTCAGTTCCAAAGCAACCAGGTGCCGATAAATGTGAATAATACCGAATCTCAGTGTAATAAAACTTGGTAGCAAAATATTGACACGGTTTAGTTAAGTACAGAAAAATTGGTAGAAGCCGATCTTGGGGAACATCAGTTTGGGTTCCGGAGAAATTCAGGAACGCGCGAGGTAATACAGGCAAACATACATTTATAACATTTGTAGATTTAGGTAAAGCTTGTTAATATGTTGATTAGAATACCCTAGGTTTTGGAGGTAGCAGTGGTAAAAAGACTGACTGCCGTTGAGAGTCGAATGTCGTGAAAGAGAATTTGTGGTTGAGAAGAGAGTGTAACCTATCCCTTTAGTATTCAGTATGTAGATTGAACAAGCAGTAACAGAAATCAAGGAGGAATTTGGAAAGGCAATTAAATATGGAAATGAGAAAAAAATAGGTTTGTTGATAACGTTGTATTCCTTTCGCAGGCGGCAACAGACTTCGAAGAGCAGTGGAATGGCATGTATAATGTCGTGAAAATAGATTACAAGATGAATATCAATAAAAGTAAAAGAATACTGGATGTAATTGACTGAAATTTGACGAATCTCTCTGAATAGGATTAGGAAAGGCACACTAAAAGTAGCAGATGAGTTTCGGTATTTGGGCAGCAAAATAATTAATGATAGCCAAAGTGGAATAGATGTAAAATACAGACTCAAGAAAATAATTTCTGAAAAGAGGAATTTGTTAACATATGTAGAAGGATGCTACAGATCAGGTGCGTAGAACGAGTAACTAATGAGGTGGTACTATGTCTGTCAAAGAAAGAAGAAGAAATCGGGTGTAGTTTTTGTTATATTTTGATAATGGGAGATTCGTCGGCATATCCAACAGCGACATGGGGGAGAGAGAGAGATAGTTTTACATCTGCTTCAACTTGTATTCTTACTAGCAGTCTGGGAGCATCATAACGAGTTGGAAATTTGATTTCCATGGCACAGGAGTCTGTAAGGAAACACCAGATAGTGTAATCTCTCCAACTTTTAGTAGTTTCTTATACACGCCACCACCGTATCAGTTATCAGCACAACGTTTCCATAGTACATTCCGCCAACTGGGAAGAAATCCAACGCCAGCACACAGTGCTTTTGAATGTGTAGGAGCAGCTGTCGGGAAACTTAACAGAGGAACACAAGTCAGAACGCAGGTGTTAATTTTCTTTTACACACTACATTTCAGAAAATTGTACGTATACCGACATTTAGTTTTCAGTTGCTTCAAAATAAAATTAAAGAACAATCATTAAAAACCTCATTGATTCCGAAGTCTACATAAACTTTTTAGATAGCATTGAACAATATTGTGCTGAAGTCAGTCGTTTTAAGGGATTAAACTAGATCTACACACTTTCCTCATTGTTGAGGTAATCATTGTGTAGCTGACAACAGCTTTCAATAATAATACGAAAATTCCATTCATACGATTATTGTTGCGTAAGATATTCGCCGCTTCAACGGCAAGGAGATCGCGACGCTGTTCTAACAAAAATGTTGTTATAGCAAAAAACTGTAGCTCTACAAGATTGAAACCTATTTATTTCGTGTGGATTCCTTCGCTGCCATAGCAGCTTTTTGATCCAACAGCTGATGTGACGATATATGTACTTTATTTTGGGGTATACTATTTGAAAGACTGACGGGGCACTTAAAAATTAGTGTCAATAGACATAGCATTAAACCAACACACGTGCTCGGAATGGACAACAATTAAGGGGAAAGTCATCCGCAGTCATTCGAAGGAACCATCCTACTATTCCCTGATGACTCAGGGAAACGACCGAAAATCTAATTCAAAAAGGGAAGACGGAATTTTTAACCACGTGCATCAGAAAGCTCGTGTGATGTCTGGACCATTCAGTTAAGACCTCCGGATGCTAGTCCGTTATCTTGACCGCTAGGAAATTGGAAAAAAAAATCAACTCCTATGTGAATACGCTGAGATTGGCTTCAGGAATTGTCTTTTTGTTTGAAATTTATTTTAACATTCATCTGGTACTACCACATCCTCCTCTCTTCTTTCCGTCTCACTCTATTTGTGAAATGTCGACGTAACAGAGTACGAAACAAGGATATAACTGGTTTCTGGTGTTCTGCACATTTCACCTGGCGTATACTACTTGTTATTCGAATGTAAAACTTTGGTTTGTACCTGGTGTGTTGATACCACGTTAGGTGAAACAGAGCACTCGTATGATAGATCTCTCATAAAGTGCATGGTAATAACAGGACCGAGCCCCCATTGACTCGCGCCAGATGTTGCACGTACTCGTACTCACAACTCGGAACTGTGCGAGTGATAGTAAATCTTAAGACGACTGTAGTTTTTCGCGCTCATTATTTACATTTAACTGAAGTTGAGTTTTACCAGGAATACCTCCGTGGAAACGGTATGCAATCAATCTTTAGCGTTTTCACCAGCATGCTTAAGCATAGTGTTGTCCATAGTCGGAAAATGTAGTGATTTTTATTCTGAAAAATTACGACTCGTGGACTATGTTGAGACTTAAAATTTCAAACTTCCTCTAAATAAGTTTTGCACGAAGTTTTATATTTTCTGAAACTATTCGCTTTTGTTAGGGTTAGTTTTGTGTGAAATACAACGTACTATCTTAAAACAAAAAACACTTTGACAAATATTATATACGAATTTCAAATTAATATAAGCCTATATTATCCCTACGTAATCATTACCACTCATAAAATTATGTAATTGTATTTGTATTTCTGATTTTTCAATGCATTGCCTCACATAGGCATTAATGCACTCTGCATTAAGGACGCAAACGCGCGTTAATTTGACTTCATTATTTATTTCATTACCTTCAGTACATCATGTACTATCCCTCTTCCCCACACTTTAACAATATGTATACACACTTTTAAGGTTGTTTCTTTCAGGGCACTTCTATCTTAGATTCTCTGATAAAATGGGTATATGGAGTGCCATTTTTGGGATTTAGTTAATAAGTACCATTACTATTATCAGTGAACAAATTTCGCACGCACAGAAATAATTCTGTGATTTTGGCTGCCACGATATTTCCTTTTTCTTAGAATGTAGAGGAGCAATTAGTATGCAGTATTCGGTTTGTAATGTTTTTGGCCTAATGGATATTCTTCCATCGGTGGTGGACATATCTCGGCGGTTTTTAAGTTTTTGAAGACTAGAGTGCCTACTGTCTGTAATACTTGGAATGGCAAAAGCTGGGTAATGAGTAAACAAACCACTCTCTTACACAGCAAATATGTGTACACTGTGGCGCCTTTTTTTTCTCCTGTCATTGCAGAGATTTCTTTGGACATTCCTGGCGCCTACCTCATTCATCACTTAGTGTTTACAGACAGATTATCGGATTTGTACGAGTAGTATGCCGTCTGTTTAGATACTGCTGAACCTCTCGGTGCTTAAGGTTGGTTTTTAAAGCACTCGTGTGACGAGGTGTATGCCTCGTGCAGCGTTTTAGAGTTTTCCTCCTCTAACCGCGATTGACTGCTATAGTTTTTAATCTATGTGTAATACTTTCGTTTGTTCAAAACGTGTTCTTTACGTCTCGTTATTGTAATAATTGTCAGTCGGGAATTCGGAGGAATTATGCAGAGCTTTTCACATTTCATTTCAGAAATTTTAGTCCATTATTCACAGCAGTGCAGGCATATGTGCTCTAAACTCCGAGCAGCGTTTATGGTGATTGCGTCCCATTATTGGTTATGGCTATTCAACAACTCGGAACTGAATGAATAGCGAAACTAAACTGTTTGCTTGCTAACGGGTCATTCTGATCTTATCATCCAGCGCCCATCGCATCTTCCCTGTTCGTGAAGATATGAGAAGCACGAACCCTCAAGAAGGGAGAACATTCTGAACTACTGTACTGCTTCAAGTGATATAGGAAATGGAAGTCTTAAATGAAACCGTAGGTATCTAATGGAGTACCATACACTGACTATAGTTAAATAGTTTCTTCTCCATTACCCATTTCGTCGATTGCATGTTAACCATTAGCATATAAACAAATTCCAGAAATAAAATATTACCTCTCCCTCTCCCCCTTCCCCCCTCCCTCCTCTCGTCTCTCTCTTCCAAAAATAATGCTCTAATGGCAGCCCATAACTGAAGCCATTACAGTAAAATGTCTTTAGCATACATTTCGAATATCATTGCATACAGTCGGCTTTTTGAGTGCTCACCTCCTAGTCCACGTATTAACAGTTTTATTTGCGATGACAATGTATGATTCCGACGTGTTTTATGTTGGGGTAACAGTGTAGCGTAATCTGTTGTACATACTTCCAGGAGAACTGATCGTGGAACACAGACGTTACATCATTATTTCCCCATGGTTCCCCAGTGACTGCAGTTACCTAAAGTCGTTAGAGTTGGAAAGCAGTGATTTCGATTTTAATTGCCGTAGGTGGTTCTGATGTGATATGTTGTCACTACTGCACTTCAGCAAGTACGTTTAATAGCTGTTGATCAGCAGATAACTGAGTCGCGAATAGTGTAATGTACGGCATTTAAATTTAAATCATGTGACGTGGAATTCTTTCGTGGATGTAACTGCGTGGGCTTCATGCAATTCGTCTTCGAAAGGAAAAGAGATGATCGTGCAATATTAATCGGTGTGAAATTGCTCTTTTCTCTGATGCGAGGTATGTCTGCCGTGGTAAGAGAACTGTTGGATTGCATTTCACTTTATCTTCCGTTGTGTGAAACTTGTGCTTGTGCCTTACATAGGAGAAAGTGTTGTGATAGATGTTCATCTACATGCATTTCATAAATGCAGCTGACCTGCTGGGTAGCATTGTTTATGATCAAAGATATTTTTTCTTTAATGTCATCAGCGTTTTGTTGTCCCGTCTCTAGTCTTTCTTAAATCTGATCATAATTTTTGAATTGCTGTTGCATAAGTTCTCGCATGCTAAAGTTCGTAGATTTTATTTTCAGTATTGGGAACCCTTCTTAAAGTAAACAGTTGTTAGTGAGATTTCGCTTTCATGATTTCCAACTGTAATGTTGTAACTCGGGTGTTAAGTTAGAATTGCGCTACTACTCGTGTTTTGCTCAATTTTCCTCAAGGATTTCATAATGTTTGGAAGCAATAGGCATATGGATGCAGCCGTTGCTGTGCCAAAAGGAAAATGTAGTGTTTTTGCATGACGTCAGCCTGCCCTATAGTGACTGGTTCATTACTAATACTTGCTAGATGCTACTGTCATCACCTGCATTGTTAACTGTCTCGACTATAATGTATTGAGGAAAGTCCGAGGTACTTATTCCTTTCTGTTTTACAACTACCTTTTCTCTCAGATAAACCCATAATCATGTTCCGTTAAAACAGTATGGAGAGGGATGTAGAAACTTTTCCTCGAATAAAAATGGTGTACTGCTGACATGTGCCTATTGGACTTTTAGATTAATTCATCGACTATTTGTTTGTCACGCCCCCGATTAACCAATTTGAATGAATAGGGGACTCGCATATAAACAGCTGGAAAAAGGTTCTCCACAAAAAACTTGCTTGCTTTTGGTTCCATATCACACGACGTTCGGAGAGTGATTGTAACAGTTGGAGCTTATTATCATTCTGAATTCTGTCAGACCGTTTACAGCTTGTGATGCCAGTAATTCACGTAAATTTGTCTTAAATTGACACATATAGCCTTTCTTGCGTTAATGTAATCACTAGCAGTAGCATAGACATTGTAGGATGTGAAAGAAAAGCTTTATTTCGCTACGTCGTGTTGTTTGACAACAAAGTAACGTGTGCAGTGTGGTTGCACGTTAGCTGTCCTTAGCTGCTGCACCTGTGGTGGTGGTGGTGGTGGTGGTGGTGGGGGCGGCGGCGGCGTTCGCGCCAGTGTACACGCAGATCGATGGCGGCTGCAATACCAACAGGTCGCAGTACACCACGCGACACCATGCCAAAACATCAAGGCCACGTTGCTCATGTGCATTTCGCCTAGCCTTCGTTGGATGTTCCTTCCGCGGATGTTGCGCTGCTGTGCACGTGCAAAGGTGGTGGAGGTGGGTGGGCGGGCGGCTAACAGCAGCTTAAATCTCTAAATGTGCGACTTTGCACGACGATGATGGCCAAAGTACGGCGGGAAGGTATAATGAGACCTTCATAAAAATTGGTTAATTCATGCCCAGTACGTTTGTCTTCATAGTTCCAGCGGCCTACGATGCGAACGCACGTGTTAACAAGTAAAAAACGCCAAATTAAATGTGGTTAAAGCAGTGCACTACGATATCTTTATGGAAAATGTGCTTCAAACGATCAGTCCAGCCATCAAGAATTTGGCTTTCCACAGTTTCCCCAAATAATGCAATACGAGTGCCTAATTGCCTCATTGATACTGACACTGCTGATTTTCATATGCTTCGTGTAAGATGAACTTGTCGTTGACGAGCATTAAACTGGAGTTAGCTGTATTCAGAGATGATGTGTGAAATTGGTTTAGAGAATTTTTTGCCCTCTAACGCTGACTAATGGCGCACAGAATAATTCGCATAGCTTTTCTATGAGTCTCCAGTTAATCCGACTTGTAAGGATTCCACACTTCTAGAATTGCGGTAGTTCCGTGAACAATTTAGTTGATGAATTGTACTTCGTAAGGAAGTTTTGAATTAGTCCAGCATCTGCCTTTTCACAATACGTGGTCATTCAATAGATTTCGGTGGTAATTTGCGACTGTTAAGAAGCGTTTGTGCAGGCAAACCAAATACACTTTATGTATTTACGTACATTACATTGCATTTCATTCGGTTGGTCGCTGCGCCAAGCGTTGTTTGTCTACAGTTCTGGTTCATGTTATGTAAGAATTTTATGCTGAATGCGACATGCAGTTACGCTCAGTTGCGTTTTCTGCGAAGTGCCTGAGAAGCTACGGACGTTATCTACTAAACGATAACTGCTTACCTTCTCGGAAACAGTCCATCTCTGTTAAAATTAGAACGTAAAATTCTTTCTAGTGTTCTGTTTCAGGCCTTGGCAACGAATTCCAGAAAAAATACATTCCGTAATTTAATCTGTTGTTATTTTATGGTTTAAAAATCTTCAGACTGGTGTGCTACATTGCGTCTCATTCCCCGATGCTAATTTAATCAAAAGCTATTCTGCTTTTTGATAATAATATTCTTTATTATCGAATAAAAACATTGAATTCACAGAATCGGAAGAGTTTTGTGTTCCAAAATTGTCCTTGTACTTATTTCTCTAATCACTCATTATGGTCCATGTCAATTTCCGAAACCCATTGTTTACATCATACAAAACTTTCACTCTTATTGTCAAACATCTCTGGAATACTGTTGCATGAGTAATAATCGTAGATGATGATGATGATGATGATGATGATGATGATGATGATAGCGATAGCGATTTTATTAAGTCGCCAAAGAGATTTTCTAATAAAAAGTCTCTTTCATATAAGTAGGCTTTTGATATAAGTAGGCTTCATTGAAATTCTTTCTACATTTTGTTGTATCAAGTGGCGTACAACCATCTGATAGGTACTTAGTATTTTTACTTCATTTCCTAAATAAATCTTTCTTCGGATTTCCAGGTGCAAATAAACCTGTACTCATTCACAGATGAAACATCTGGTGGGCTAATGCCCTTCTAATAAATTCCGCACTATCAAGGAGACTACTGTTGCATGGCGTTCTTCCTTCAGTTGCTCTCGGAAGAAATCCACTGTCGTATGTCGCCTCTGCGTCGGTCATACAGGACTAAGCCATCATTTCAGTTCGTGTAACAAACTTATTATTTACGATCCAACTGATGTCCATTACGCTTTTAGGCTTCTCGCGTTTACTGGGACATTCCATGCCAAGTGGCCTAATTTCGGAAAAATTCCCGCGTGACCATAATGGATTTTGATGAAATTTTGCGTGAACATTCGCAAATGTTCCCACTGAACGTTCGTCAAGTTTTACCAACGAAATACACGCCCTTTTTCGAAGTTTTTGAATTTTTCGGACGCTATCTCACTTCCTAATCATCAAGACGTTCGGTTGACTTCCCAGAGAGAACTAAACAACTGTAGGACACAATAAAAGATGACAGATTTGAGTACCCACGGTATATGGGACCATTTTCAATAAACCTCCACCTTCTTTTTTAGGGTCTTACGTACTCCCATCGCAAAACCAGATACAGTTTTCTAGCTGGTTTAGAATACGGTCTTCATAACGGAAATGGTTCAAGATAGTTTGCAGAAAACTCTTTTTTTAAAAGTGAGCTAAAATAGCCGTTTTTGTCGGTTTGAGAAAAACCGACATTTTCCTCAATTTGTAAGCTATTGGAAAGTCTGTGAGAATGAAATTTTATATTGTAAGATCTTGTATTGTAAAGCTACTGCGTGCAAAGTTTCAGGTGTATCGCGCAATTATTTCCGGAGGTACAAAAAGCTGAACCCCGCATTTTTTTTCCGAGCTGATATTTTTTCGCGCCACTTTGCTGCAAATTGCCCAGAAAATCATTTATTATTTTGCTTAAGAGCGCAAAAGGTTGTGTAAGATGAGGTAGTTTCGTTTCTTTCAAGAAACATTGCCAGAGATACTACTCTAAGTTGCCGAAAACTCACGGGTGCTCTGTTGATAGCTGCGCTATGGGATCAAATAAATACTACACCTCCGGAAGTACGTAATTAATGATTGTGACATTTTACCGGTGTTTATTAGGGACATTTGGGATTGTTCGTAAAAAGATTCATCAAAGTACGTGACAGTCATGCGGGAATCTCTAGTTCACTTGGCGTCGAATGAAACTGTTCCGAATCGGCTGACTTCTTTGCCCTGTAACAGTCGGATGCAGGCTGGAGTTCCTCACGCAATGTATGAGTCCTCGGAGACCATGCTCTCACCTACGTATGGGCCCGGTCTTTATACCTTCTGCAAATATTTTCTCAGCTGTGGCGTGAATATTATCTTTAGTGCCTCTATTTCAGCGCTAATACATACTTCGATCACCAGAACGCCTTTCTAGTGGACGCCACTAACTCCGGGTCATCGAGGGACTGATGATCTTGCAATTTAGTCCCTTACCCCTCAATTAACCAACCATTCTCAGACATGACGTATTTCATTAGCGGTGATAGCCAGAGACATGACGTATTTCATTAGCAGTGATAGACATTTGCTGGAAACAAGTAAGATACTTTTTCCTAGAGAACGAATCGCGTTACGTGATATAAACGATATCTGCTTGCATCATCACAGTTACAAGTTGTTTGCTTATTTATTTGCAACATCCTCCATTACAATATTTGTAAAACTACATGTACGGAGTGTGTTGGTGGATGATGATGATGATGATGATAATAGAGGGGAGAGGATGTAACTCCGCACACAGCCTACTCCTCGCGAATAGCACCAAGGGGGCCGCCAAACTTTGCGGTCTCCGTCAACAGTGTTACAAGGCCTCACTTAAAGAGATACAGCAGAGAGGTTTGGTATCTAAACCAGGACATTGGCGCAAAGACTGGTATGCAGAATTATACGCCACCACCTTTCCTTTCCTTGCCGGCCAAATATGGGCAGTGGACATTTTTTCCATTACTAGGATTCTAACCGGCTTAACCCCAGGTCGAGCGCCACCTCGACTACAGAGGCGCGTTGCAGTTACTAGTAGATGTTATTGCATATAATTCAGAATTACAAATTTGCGTCGTATATTTTCTGCGTTTGTTTACATCACTGCAAGTAATGAAGTACATCTCTCTACGAATATCGTAGATATTTGTGTCGTACATGTTTATGCGTAAATGCAGGTTAAGTTAGTGGTAACAGCTACTTCCTGCTGTCTGTAATTCTGCTTTTCTTCGTTGATTGTGCTTTGACCTAAGGTTGCCTTTTTCTCCTAGCAGGCACAAAAATTAAAACAGTGCATCTTGTTCACTGTTTGAGTTTTCGTTGGTTGCGATACATACATAAAGTATAACCTTTACGTTTAATTATATAGCTACCACTTGTAAAACCATTCCACAATTTTACATGTATTTGTGTTTCGTTTTAAAATGTGTATGCTCTCGTGTCGTATTTTTCAGTGAGAGTGAATTGAATTCAAGACTTCAAATTCACCGTTATCTCCAGAAAAGCATTGTTTTATGTGCTATTCACATTATCCTCTGCTTATTGCGTTTTATGCAATTCTGTGCTAGGCTGTCGAAGTGCTATCTGTAGAATGTTGTCTACCGCCATTGATCTTCATGGGTTCAACAGGTGGTTATTTGCTGTGTATTTCTTCAAAAATGTGTTTTCTCAATTGCTTGATCTGGCACAAAATACCGGTTTGCTTCCCAAATGTTAACTGTTTCCATCGAATCAATTATAAAAAATAGAAAAAATAGTTAAGATAATTGAGAGGTACACAAGTTCGCACGGGGGCTGCAGTCGGTCAGGGGTGATTACTAACTCCATATCCACCGTTACGATGAAAATTGTTTTTGTGTTGAACTAATTACACCAATAGAATACAGAGAAGATTGTTAAAAACAGAAACACTATTTCACTGCTCTGTCCATAAATCCTGTAAATTACTGGAAAACACAAAATGATGCACCCGAACTTTGTACAGAATTGTATTAAATGGGAGATGTGTAAGGAGTTAAAAATCGTCAAAATGAAATTAGTTAAATTACTTCTGGGCGATAAATACAGTCAGTGGCTATACAATCAGCACTGGCGATATGGAAGAAGCAGTAATGTCCCGTGCTCTCTACCGAAAGGTGAAGGAACAGTACATACGTTGCTAAAGTTTTAAGAATGCTTCCTTGTTGAAAAAAATGGTTGTATCTGGAAGTAGTACTAAGCAATGAATGAAACTGAGAACATATAACTTCATGAAATCAGACGGTCCAATAATATTACACATCCATAATCAGCGTTTACTAAAGATGCCATGTGTTTGATGTAGCCGTAAACTGTATGTGGTGGCGTCGAAACAGGAGGGCTGTGAAAGTGTCCGGAAGGACTGCCACTCCCGAAATCTTCAACATTAGTCCAAATATCAGCTGTTTTACTTTCCAGGGGAAAGCTGTAGGTAACTTGTTAACCGATCGAGTCCTTTTAAATGAGCGAAATGTCCGGCGGATGGACAAACCAGTCTTCTACATTTATTGTAACGTGGGCGAGCATTGTCGTATTGAAACACGGCACCTGGAAAATGTAGAAATAAAGGTGCATATTGTGATCGAAGTATTTATAGATCTGCCGGTCGCTGAGCATATACAATCCTAGCCACATAGGGTTGTTCACAATACCAGTTAACATTCCAGATAATGATAGCAACTGTTAGGCCACGTAACCATAGCCAAAGTAATTTAGGAGATGGAGTTTTCATCTTTACTCCAAGCGGTGCCTTGGTCGAAATTAATCATTTGCAGCCAATCAGTGAGCCTTTGTCGTGCCGATTCAATAGCCTACGGGCGTCTCACATTTGGCGGCAGTTTTATCTTGTGACATTGAATTGCGAACATTTATATGACATTAATGGAAGTAAGCTCTAATTTCTAGTGGTAGCGGAATACTGTTTTTCTAACGCGACATTGCGATTAAAGTTAAAATTACGAGAATCTCATTGGGTTTATCACTTATGAATAAATTATCTGATTAATTTTCTGGTCAATATATTATCAACTAACAATTTATTTTCTTTTTTTAGGTAAGTGCATCATCTGTCACGTTTCGCTGCTGTAATTGTGAGTACAAGTACCTAGTTTATAATTATTTAGTGATCTTTGGAAACAATCTTCACTAAACTCTATTATCTACAGTATGCGTGATTTGCCTCGTGACAAATACGGTAGAGAAATCTTGTTTTTCCTTGCTTGAAGTCACGTATAATGGAATGCGGGCAAGATACAAATTATTTGAAATCTGTATGATGAAACAGGGCGGCTAGGGGTCAAGAGGGAGAATAAAAAAATCAGAATACAGGATGGAAATAAGCTTGTGTGTTATATATACATGACGAAACATTTATACCAGCTTACCGGTATTTGGAAAAAAAAAATGTTAGCAGCACAGATTGACCATGCACGTGGTCCTGGCACAGGAGATTGTGTTACATTTATATTTGCTTTCCTTCTCGCCAGAGGCCGCGAGTGTGTTGACACAGTAGTCTTATCGTTGCCCCTCTTGTGAGTCAGACATCATAGCGCTTAGGACCTTACAACAGCTCATCCAGTTTCGACTATCAGGTTTGACTCGTCTGGCTCGTAATGTAGCACTCTTTCAGTAGACCTGAAGGATCTGATCCACATCGCAAAATAATATATATACCGATCAGTCAATGACCACAGAAGTGCATTTTTATCTTTTCGCGGCGTAATGAATAGTCCATTAAATTTCGGGCTTTAGCCGCTTAAATAAAATATCTTCCACTGATATTTCGATCGCGTATCGTTCGCCCATCCTCCGAGTAAGTCGCAAGACCGAAATTTAATGGACCATTATGTCCACAGACCTGCTAGCGATATAAACCCGTCCAGGCGATAGTAGTCACCTGGCGAGCAATTACGGGTAGATACACGCACGGTGCATGCAGTATCAGTGAGAGTGCTGTGCGTCTGTCTGAGGGCAGATTGTGATGGCTCTGAGGGTCGCACGAACATTTTGGAAAACTGCACTACTTGTCGGGTGTTCGAGGACTGGAGTGGTGTCTTCAACTTGTGGAGAAACCAAGATGAAACCACGTCTAGACGTCGTGGGGTTGGGCGGCCACGCCGTTTGACAGATGTACGTCATAGGCTGGATAAAATGATAAAACATAACATGCGCCCAACTGTAACGGAACTGACATTTAGACTTTAATGCTGCGCAGAGTACAAGTGTGTCTGTTAACACAGGACACCGAACATTCAACAATGGGCCTCCGCAGCCGACGACACATGCATGTGCCAATGTTAACATCACGACGTCGGCAACTACGACTGTGATGGGCACGTGACCATCGGCACTGTACGTTGACGCAGTGATAGAGCGGTGCATGGTCTGATGAATCCCGATACCTTCATCATGTTTTCTTCATATCCTGAGAACGTCTATAACAAAGTTTCAACAACCGGCTTTAAATGATGACTCTAGGAATATGCTTCACTCTACGAATCGCTCACACAGGTATCGTGAGGATAAGATTAGAATAATTGCTGCTCGACAGAGGCATTTAATCATTCTTCCCGCGCTCCATCATGAGTGGAACAGGAAAAAAAACCTTAATAACTAGTACAGTGGGACGTACCCTCCGACATGCACCTTATGGTGGCTTGCAGGATGTAGATGCAGATGCCGGCGGGAGGGCGCGAATCCGTCGCTTCCAGGGGAACAGCTCCTTGACACCTCTGTTGGCGGCCCTGTTATGCTCTGGGGAACATTCACGTGGGCATCCATGAGTCCAGTGGAGCTCGTGCAAGGCACCATGACGACCAAGGAGTATCGTGCACTGGTTGCAGACTTCCAGACCGCGTAAACCCCTCCATGAAGATCATGTTTCCCGATTGCAGTGGCATTTTCCAACAAGATCATGCGCCATGTCACAAGGCTAAGAGTGCGATGGCGTGGTTCGAGGAACACAGTGCCGAGTTACAGTTGATATGATGGTCCCCCAACTCGCCAGGTCTGAACCCTATCGAACACATCTGGGATGTGGTTGAATGTAGCGTCAGGACCCATCTGGGAATCTCCGGAATTTCCGGAAATCAGATGACCTGTGTGTTATCCATGCCAAAGGTGGACATACGGATTAATTTATTTAATACACGTAACGAATTGCAGCTAAAATTTCGCCAGAAGCACTGAGATAATGTAATGTTTGTCAGCATTTAAGCATTTGTTTAGCACTCCTTGTCTTTACCTGCCTTCTGGTCACTTTGGGATTTCTAGCACTTGGGCTTTAATCAGAATCAGCAAGGCGAAAACAAAATATGTGGCTTTAAGGGTAGGGATAAAAAAAAGTTTATTCAGTCTCTAAATTGGAAAGCATTTAGTTCTGATTGTTTTTAAATCGTTTTATGTAAACTGAGTGAACATGCACTAAGAAAGAAGAAAAACTACATAATACATAATGCGTGTAATTGTCACATTTTGCTTGCAAAAATTTCTAAACTGGTTGCCTTTGTGTTCAGACCGTAGTAGGGTTGCCATGTGTAGGTGGGACCTTATCAGGACACACTGAGATGGAGATGTGGAAATGAAGAATAAAATTCATTTAATATTGTTAATTTTTATTTAGAACTCAATTGCATGGAACTTGTTGCGGCAGTAGTAGTTGGTACACCATATTTTTCGGAAGATTTCACCTTTTTCAGCATGGTTTTTTTGGAGTTGTCAGATTTGTTCCACAGCCCCTGGCAACAGTCGATTTCTTTCATTAGTCGACTGAACCGACATCAGCGAAAATACTCGTTCCACACTGGCGTTGTGTGCGGGAATAGAAAACAAATAGTCGCATAGTTGTAGCAGTTGGCATTTGCGTTTAGGATTTTCGGTTCCTCGTGAAAGTAAACTCACCTTTCTTCCACGGAATGTTTAGACTTGCATTCTGCCGAATCAAGTTTAGTTTCTAAAAAGCTCTTCAGATACATAAATCCCTAAAAGCAATTGTCGCCCGAAATGGTCATACCACTTTTAGTTACGTGTATAAGAGCGTCTTCAATCACCACGCAATCTGGCGTTTCAGATAGCGTCAACCGAAAAAATACATGATATTTATTAAAAGAAATAGGCTATTTCGCTAAGCAGTGGAATGCTGTGGTATAGAAAGCCATTGCTCTCAAATTTCGAAATCAAATTATTGTTTCTTAGTTAGAGTTCTCATTTGTTAATTTGCTCAAACTCACCTTGGTTTGGATGCCAATAAAATTGTCAGTATTTCTTTCATTGAGACATCTTTGAGTGTCGATTAATATATTTATTTCAGTTTTCCAGGCATCATTCTTTTCCACGTTTTTTTTACATTTTTTTCCAAACAGAGTCTAGTTTGACTGTAGAAACGTAAATTTCTTATCTGACTACTGAAAAATATGGAATCATTTTACGTGGCCTGTTTTCGGTGTCAAAAAATTGTTGTATTGGAATCCAAAGCTCAAGAATTCTCTCAACTGCGTGCATTAACGACAGCCGTCTTGGTTTTGCGTGAGAGGGAAGAGTCTGTCTGATTATTGACATCAATGTATTAACAACTTCATCAGCTTCTCTGCCCTTACTATGAATACTGAGAAATAATTTAAATCTTTTCATGACGATTATTTCAAAATCGACAGTTACGACCCCAGCAGCGCTTGACATAATACTGTAAAGAAGATGGGTAGGGCATCCAATTCCTTGTACATTTTTTCGTAGTTCGTTTTTAATTTGGTGAAACGCATTCTGCTGGCCGCGTCGATGAAGCGCTCCGAAGTTGATATTGGTATTGCCTCCACAGAAAGCGATTAATGTATTATATGATGGAATTTGCAGTTGTCTTAAAGTGCCTAGACAAAATTTTGAAAGTGTCTCCGATGTTTTGTTATTCAGTGAAACTGCTTCTGTTGGATTCCATCAGCATCAGTGAAATATTGATCAACTAAAGGAATAATCTTTTCAGTTTTGTAGTTCGATGCCCTGGTGCCTATGCTGTAAAATGAAACGTCTCGCAATTGTTTTATACATTCGGGCACGAAGTGTGGTGCGAGAAGATTTTCAACAATCGCTGTGGCTTTGATCCTGGCTGTAGACTGCTTTGCGGCGACTTTCGAGTCAGGAAACATTGCGGCATACGGTATTAGGATACAACCAAAACTGAAGGATTGATGATGCTTGACAACTTCGTAAGCTGCTGTTAGTTCTGCGGCGGCAGCGAACAAGTCTTCGGTATTTGCTTTAATCATGAATGTGGAAATAGTCTTGATGTCTATGCTACCGCGAATCTACTTGTATTATTCTTCGGAGAAATGTGATGCCTCACATCTGTCTTACCTCTGAGAGGTATTCAGATGAAACTTCTAAAAGTCGCTGACCCGTACGTCCTTTCTTGACAAAAGACCACTCTTTCGTGTAATCATCCGAAGAGTTAACACTTCCCCTTTTCATCCTTAGGCATTTTCGTAAGCTATAAGTTTATTAGACGGTAAACAGTCGACAATAACATTTTTGTCATCGAAGTACGCGTCACTGTACACTTTGAGGCATATATACCCGTAGTAAACGTTTCAAACATTGCGAACTTGCACTCGTTGTTCATATTGCTTTTGGAAAGAATCGTCTTACCTGATCACTATTCAAATGGGGACTGCCTGATTCTTCCTCGTTGCGCTAATTGAATAGAACCAGCCCAGTATTACTGGAGAAGTCGTATTTTCTCAAATGATGGCGCTAGATCTAGAAGGTGCGTGCATCGTCGATACAGGATACGCAACATGCAAAGCCATCTGTGAGACGATCTTGTCAACATTAACTTGTTGGCATAAATAAAACTAACTGAGGCTGCATGTACATGTTGCGAAAACAGACGGTGTTACTTCAGTGATTGAGACAAGCTCGTAACGGCATTTTTCAAGATCGGGACAAAATTGGATCTTGTTGGGATGTCGGGAAAAGATGACCCATAAAACGGTGACTGTCCCGATATATCGGCTCGGATGGCAACCCTATCCCGTAGTCACATCAGTCGCGCTTCAGTCAAGAGTACAGCCAGCATAAAACACCGTAGTGTGAGTTAGAAAACTGACGTAATTAACAGTAACACTTGTAGCAGTAGATAGCATCGATTCTTAGCGAAGAGTTTGTAGTTCATGTGATGTAAAGTGGCTGATTGCGCTGCGTTGAAGATGATGAAAACGGTAATGTATTAGTATTTGTCTGTGTAAGTAGATACGGGTTACAATACTTACTGTCTGCTCAGCGGAATTCGTGTGACGCTGCACTTTCTCTGCGCAAACAGTGTTGCTTGTGAGAGGTCCGACGCACAGTGCGAAAGAAACTTCTTAGCTGTGAGGTGCTAGCTCGCGCTGTTGACAGGGCTCAGCCGGGTCTTTGACTCTTACGTGGTCAGCTACCTCTCCGTCTTCAAGGTTACCGGTACGCCTTCAGCATATCAAGCAATAATTGTCTGGTCAATAGCGCGGAAATGAAAAGACGTCAGTCATAGAGGCACTGCCTACGCCGACGTGGAGTCAAGTGAATGCAGTTTTATTGCGTAGTACGTCGTACTTCCGTAGTGGCACGAAGTGAAAGTATCCGTGAGGCAGATGAACATCGTGACTGTACAGTCCCTTGCTTTACTCATTGGATGCGTCTTGCGAGAAAGTTCCATCCTTTGCACTAAATCATGCGGTTATTATTGCCGAGTGTAATCTCGAAGGCGCAGAAGCTGCAAATAGTAGTAGTAGTAGTAGTAGTAGTAGTAGTTGTTGTTACGCAAAACACGCAGAGCGTGTATTTTAGAGAAGTGTGACTACTCAGAAGTGTACAGATGATTGAAAGAGGCAGAATTTTCCAATTACCGTTACAGCACTAACAATAAAACAACTTAAGCTTCTTAAGAACCCGAATGGAAATGTTAAGATTAATTTGCTATAACACATTATACCGTGTTGGAGTTTTTTAATGCGAAAAACTATTTCAAGTGTTGAGTATATTTCTCAGTATTGTCATGAATAATCCGGAATTAAGTACCAGTTGTGTTGGATGGGTTGTTAATTCAAATATTCCTTAAATGAGACAGGAATTAGATAACTCAAACAAATCATGTGCAGAGGCAAATGTCAAACCAGTAACCCACCCGTTGCGAACTAGTATGAACGCTACGCCACGGTGGGAGACTTACGGTAGACGGTCATATTATCGACAATGGTCTATTTGCGGTATTGTAAGACGAGGGGTTTAAATTTTGTGGCGCACGATGTTCGACGCAACAGAACGCTTAGTAGTACACAATTTTGGCGGCAAGACAACCAGTGGCTATTAACAGACGTTTTCGATCGAATAATGTATGGCGCAGCGTTGACTGATACGAAAATGTGATTGTCGTCCTGTGTACGGTCATTTGCCTTAACAGCAAACATGCCACCCTTTGAAATCGCTTTGAACTACCTGAAGTGATGGTTTGCAACAAACCAGTGAAGGCCATAGAATGATTTATGGAGAAAAACGAGACTTAGTGTCACGGTAGTTACTCTTACATCTGCGATCCGTACCAGATAGGATTGATAGAGGAAACAAAGAAGATCCAATGAAGAGCATCATGTTTCGTTCGTTAGAGGTTCATTTAGTAAGCGCGAAAGCTTCACAGAGATCCGCAGCCTACTCCAGTGGCAGACGTTGCCGGAGCGGTGTTCTGCGTCTCGGTATGGTCTGCAGTTGCGAGAACGTACGTTCCTAGAAGTCAGTCAATATATTGCTTCCTCGCGAAAAGACCATTAAGATAACATTAGAGGGATTCGAGGCCACACGGGTTTGCCACCAGTCGTTCTTCCCGCAAACCGTACGCGACCCTTGTCGGATCCACAATCGCTGATCCCATGTGGCCTGCATTGACTCTGACCATTTACTTGACTGAAACATTTGTTCTTGGATTTTTGCAAGGATACGCGTAAGGCACAATCCTCGATTTACATTAGGGTCTTGTGGTTTCATATGTTATATACCGAGTGTCCATAGTTTATCTTCACAACTTAGGGCTGTGATACCTTTAAAACTACAGTGGATGTTAGCGCATGGTTTTCAGCCTGTGATAACTTTTGTTTCCTCACTTATACACATATGTGTGTGCAATCATAGTAGCACAGATAATGTCTAGTCGGAATTTAGTTGCTTTCCAGGTACGATTCAAAATCTCCACCGTTTGTCTTTAGGCTTTGTCTGCAGCAGCCGCATCTTGTAGGGTAACCCCTCATGCAAGACATTGTGCACTGTTGATCGTCTCATTTCCATCTCTGTGGTCACCTTACGCCCAGATTTTGCCAGACTCCTTGCAAACTTCTGCCATACCTTTTTCAAGTTGCCGCTATAACAGATGGGCGACCTGCCCCCTTTGTATAGAGAACAATACCAGTTACCGTAAATAACTTATGCCAAGCCCGAATAGTTGGTCTGGACGGTAGTTGCCTCTCGTTCCGTTTTCGAAAGTTTCGTCGTCGCACTTGGGTATCGGACGTCGTATGTGTGAACCAGGCTACGCACTGAGCTTTCTCCTGTCGCATCCCCATTTATCAGGTTTTCTTGTTCAACTTTGCGTCAAAATTGCATCTCGAAGGAACAAAAAATTTGAGTTACCTTTATCACATGTCAAAAACCATTTGTTGGTATCTAGCATAAAGTTGTTAAAGTCTTAAATTATAACGATAATTTATGGACACGCTGTATATTACCACATCACTTCGTTTTTAGTAACTCTCTAAAACACCTGAAGTTACTTAATATGGTGTGTTAGACCGTTAGTGTTAAACGATTTTGGTTATGCTGAAGAAAGAAAGTTAACTGAAATGCCTCACCAAGAGGTGTATTCTCATACGTACGCGATCCTGTTGATCGAGGGCAATGATTATCATTCGCGTGGTTGTGAAACACTGTATATTACTGCTCCGCGTATTTCACTTTCTATTGTAGCATTATTAAGTTTTGTAGTCATCGCATTCACACAAGTAGCAAGGCAAGAACGACTATTTATTCGCCCCTGTGCCAGCCTAAACGCGTGTAACACCACGGCATCAGTAAGCAGGGGCTGAGGAAAATCTGCAGTCCGCGTCTTTGTGGAGTTTTGGAAGCAAATTTTCGAAGTATACAGCATACTTCTAAGAGTGCCTACCAGTTAATTTGTGAATTTCCTTGAATGAACAAAGAACAGAACAATGACACAAAGAAACGAGGTTCCTTGACTCCACACATTCCAGCAGAAAAGCTTGGGCTGCCATCCGGAAGCTGGGAGAAGACCCCGCAACACAGTCAACGGTCTCATGCGACGCCGCCAGTCACTTAGTTTCCAAGGTTCTAGCAGTTAAAGCAAATACTCGGCAAGTAACTTGCTGATGTCAAGAAGTCTGCATAACATAAGCCGAATTCTCTTCTCCATTTACGAACACTGCACTGGAGGCAGAAATGTAGAAAGATGCAGATGGGCTCTACCCTGCATTTTTGGTGTCCAGTGGAAATACAAACCGAAAGTGTCTAGTTAGCTTTTTTAACGAAGTTCTTCGCATAGGAACATAACCATCAAAATGGAAGCTAGCTAAAATTGCTATATAGACTACTACTGGTCTTGTATTCGATTTAGTATCATTCTTTACAAGAGTTCGTAAGCACAGCAAAGTAGAGATATTGGGCGAATGTGTTCTGTAGCTATTCCTTCTTTCCCTAGGATTTATGCTGTAGCTATTCCTTCTTTCCCTAGGATTTATGAATAAAGGCACGTCTGGCGACATGTGACGTTTGTTTTTAGCGACGCGAGCGCGCATTCCGACAGAGGGCGGACGTGAAGTTTCAACTCGACACACGCGTCTACGCGCCACAGATGGAACAGTATTTGCAGAGCGCGCGAATTTCGATAGAGGACGCTCCGGTGACGGCCGCCAATGCGCATTCATTTACGCGCCAATTTTTGCTATAAAGATGACGCCGTGAACTAGCAGTCTCCAGTGGCGGACAGTAGCCTGAAGTTGGCTGGACGTTTGCCAGCCGAAATATTGTGGCAAGAAATCAACAAGATCCGGCTGCAATCCCGAGACTGTTTCCGACATCTAGCGATGAGAATCAGGATGGAAGGGCATTTAAAAATGATACAGATTGTTTCGTTATTACACTGATCATAAATGTACAGATTTCCCACCCTCTGTCTGCTGTCACTGATCGGAGACAGGAGATTTTAGATCGTTACGCTTACCAATCGCAAATAATCAGGTGAAAACACTTACGTCGAATATCACTAGAATCTTGCCGTAATCCGATAAGGATGATAATAATATACGCAAATACGACACACTATTGATCAACAACATAAACAACATTTAGAGGATAAGAATTTCATTTATTTACTTCAATTTCTGCTAAAACTACTGCTCAGATACGGTTGTTGCGAATCATACGCAAAACCAAAAATTATATTACGCGCACCATGATTTCCAACATTAAAAACAAAATCACTCCAAATCGTTCAAAGTTATACCGCTGTTTCATGTAACCCCATTTTGGTAATGTTTCTTACATCGAATTCAAAGGAAGAAAAAACGTGTCTGATAGGATATGATGCTGTTACGAAGTCTAACGTCAACTGCGAGTGCAATCTTCATTTTATATCCTCTGTAAGTCGGCCATCATTAGTTATTTTGCTGCCTAAATACCAGAACTCATCTACCTCGTGTCGTTTCCCAATGTAGTTCCTTCAGCATCACCCAGCGTACAAATTGAATGACATTGGCGATAGGCAATAACCCTGCCTCACTTCTTCTCAACCACTGCTTCCCGTTGCTGCCCCTCTACTTTCAGAATTGCTGTCTGGTTTCTGTACTAGTCGGAAACAGCCTTTCGTTTCCTGTATTTTATCTCTGCTACCTTCGGAATTTCAGAGAAATTACTCCAGCAAGCACTATTAAAAGTTCGTTTTTAGCGACACGAGCGCGCATTCCGACAGAGGACGGACGTGTAGTTTCAACTTGACACACGCGTCTACGCGTTCGTCTCTCCTTACCTATCTTCCAAGATTGGTCGTAGGATCAGTATTGCCTCGCGTCTTCCTATATTTCTCCGGAATTCGCCGAGGTCGGCTTCAACAAGTTTTTTCCATTCTACTGTAAAGAATTCGTGTTAATGTTTTGCAACCATGACTCATTAAATCGATAGTTTGGTAATATTCACAGTTGTCAGCACGAGCTTTCTTTGGAATTGGAATTATTGCATTCTTTATGCAGTCCGATGGTATTTTGACTGTCGACATCTTGCACACCAAATGGAATCAGTAGTTCTGGCGGAAAATCGTCTACTCCAGGGGCATTGTTTTACCATGGGTCTTTCAGGGCTCTGTCAAATTCTTTTCGCAGTCTCGTATCTCCCATCTCATGTTCATCTAAGTCCTCTTACCTTTTTACAATATTGCCTTCAAGTTAATTTCTCTTATATGGACCATCTATATATTCCTTGCACCGTTCAGTTTTCCCTTCTGTACTGGCTTTCCATCCGAGCTCTTGATGGTCATACAGCCACTTCTCTTTCCTCCAAAGGTATCTTGAATTTTCCCCTAGGCGGTATCTATCTTTCCCCAAGTGAAATATGCTTCTCAATCCTTAAATTTGTCCTCTAGCCATTCTTGCTTAGCCATTTTGCACTGCCGGTCACAATTTTTTTTTTTTTTTAGGCGTTTGTATTTCCATTCGCTTGCTTCATTTGATGCATTTTTATATTTTCTCCTTTCGTCAAGCATTACACATAGCTTTACATCCAAGCTTGAGTAGGCTGTGTTTGTACCGACAACACAGGGAACGCAGCCGGTACATGGCGCCTGAGAAAGAACAAAGAGTGGTTGGCGGCTAATTTCTACTATTGCGTCAAACGCAGTTATTTTAATCTAAGTCAAAGGGTAAAGCTATCATCCAGAAGGTTGGATTGTGAACACCACAGTACTCAAAACGTTACATTCGGAGGTGATGTGCCCTAGCCTGTTGCAGATTTTTGGACGGACTTACGTAGCCAGTTGTAGAGGGACCACCAGTTTAGGAGGACTTTAAACCACGGCGCGGCTTTGCATTTTTTCATCATCAAAAATTGTCAGAGATGAAAGACGCGGTAATTTATTTATTCACAGAACTGACGGGGGATAATACTACAGACCTTTGGATCTATAGTGTGGTACTAAAACATCGAGCGACCGAGTCTGTTAATGTTTAGTAACAACCTCTCGTATGTGTGCTTGCAGGCATTTTTTGTTACCCGTTTGTGTGTAAACAACGTGATAATAGCTAACATAATGTGATAGAGATTCCTCTAAACGTTTATCTGGATGATATCATGTCGACCGTTAGTGACCAGCCTGACCCGGCTAGTAGTGCCCATGGTTGGTGTCGGTCTTTTAACGTGCGTTATTACGACCAGGTAGCACATCGGATCGTATATATATTTAGGGGGAGTACTAGGAAACCATCAGTTCTCGTAAGGGTTTTCGGATTCCCAAGGCTGTCAGGAGAATTTCCGAACTGTCACCAATAATCCCCCGCAGATAAACTGCAAAGTTGGAGACATAATTTCCCCAACCCCTGGTATCAGTAATCTTATACAACAAAAATATGCAAAATAGAATAAAATTCCCTACTAATGGCTGTAAAAATTATCACTCTCTCAAGTATCCCGCTACTTCCATAAGAGGGTGGCGGGGGGGGGGGGGGGGGATATGTAGCCTTGAATTGGGGCGATCAGGGAAAACGAGTATTGGGGATAGCGGATAGACGAGGTAAGTTCATTGGAAAATGCATCTAATAAGAAAATAGCGCACAAGATGGTAGTGCGACCGAGTCCTTATCCAGTTGGCATGCAAGCAGACATAGAATGAATTCAGAAACGCGCTGCTAGAATCATAACAGGTTGGGTTAGCTAATACGAACATATGGTGGATTCGTGTGTAGAGTAAGTGGGATTTCTTGGAAAAAAGACAACGTAGTTCTCGGAAACGCTGTTGCATAGATTTGGAGCACCTCTATTCGAAGAGACTGGATGACCATAATGTGTAGAGACCATGAGAATAGGAAGAGAGAGATGAGGGCACACACGGAGGAATATGGACACTCATTTTCCCCTTGCTCAGTATACGAATGGAATACGAAAGCAAAAAGGATGAGATTGTACAGAGTGCCACTATAAAGAGAAGAGCATCGTATGAAAACGTATTAAATGCAGCCGAGGTCAAAATGCAGTTTTCACCTCAGCTGTGGTGTGCTCTTTAACGCCGTTGAATCAGAGCGGGTCATTTCGTATTCTTTCTCATAGTAATTTTAGTGTTGAACAATATTAATCGGATCAAATCGTATTATGTGCAGAGCAGCCGAGGGTTCAAAACATGTTCAAGGCAAGTTTTCCAAGCTACGTTAATAGCCCGCTCTTTTGTAGCCGTTTCCGCTTATTTCATCTTACAGTTCACAGTGTGGTGTTGGTTACATGACTGTGCTCTTTAGATCACGAAGGGGAGGGGAGAGAGAGAGAGAGAGAGAGAGAGAGAGAGAGAGAGAGAGAGAGATAGTGGAATGAGAATTAGAGCTGCGAAAACTAAAAGACAGCGTGAAAAGAAAGCTCAGATGTGTTTTCCGAATGGCCATTTTCAATTAAATTTGCAATGTCCTTGCTTTGATATGTTATTCGCGTGGAAGAAATTGGATAAATGCATGTTTTTATACGATGATTGAGCATTACTGTCTGCAGTTGCGACGTGAGGAGGCATATTTCGTTTTAGGTACGTCAACAGAGATCACATTTAAGTAATTTTGGGCTGCTTGAATCACAAAGAAGGCAATGTTCTACTTGGCGAAAGCAAAAAATAAAATTTACAGCATACCGAACAAAGTGAACAACATCGCCGACTCAGTTGTATGAAGAAAGTTAAGTCTCCAAAACCACGAACAAATGGAAAGCATTATGCAGGAAAGCACAGTGTGAATTCCATTGGTAAACCGAGAGAATTGCCAGACACTTAGAAACAGGATGTCGGTAAACTATGGAAAACAAGATTTAAAGACAACTGGAAAGAGGTTGATAGTTGGCGATTCTATGTTACGGCACTAAACATCGATGCGACAGCAGCAGAAAGTGGTTGGCCGACTAATGAGGACGATGACTGTGGCTGCACGAGGAAACAGTACTGAGTACAAGACTGTAAAACACAGATATCTACGATCAGCAACGCGTTAATATCTTTATTTTCTTTCGTGATGAGCGGTGGCCAACAATAAAATCAAGAACAAATTGAAATGAAATGAACGTTTCAGATCAAATTATGTGAAAACATGATTAGATAATAACGTGTTTTGGTAAGTGAATTGGTTCAAAACGTATTAAGTAGAATCCAAAAATTAAAATGACGCTTTCATGCAGTAGGAAGTGATTTAAGTCATGACTGATTCTGGAATATATATATATATATATATACGCATGTCCTGCCGACGAGAATATTAATATATTTCTTTTGATTAGGAAGAGAAACATTCTCTCTCTCTCTCCCTCTCCTGTAGAATCATGATGTGTGCACTTCATGCGATTTGAAACGATGCTCCTCGAGTGGGTAGATAGTGAACAGATGCATATTATCTACAGCACCTAAAAAATCAGTCACTTCAGAAACAGTCTCTGTTGCGAATGTATTTGCAACGAGACTCTTTTTGTTTTGTAACACTTTTAAACCGTTTGCTGTAACAGCTTGCTACAATGGAATGGAAAAGATCAGTCACCTTACATACAACCAGGAATTGACCTAAAAGGGGGACATACGTGTCACCAAAATTTCTATTTCATATTCTTGACCTTTATTCTGAAGTTGTGTGTGTAGTGCAGGTTTTTTGCCTTATAACGGTATCCGAAATTTCACGAGAAATCCACACGAGATTCGCGCACGATGTGCCCTCCGCCATGCGCTGTGCAGTTGCTTGCGGAATGTACACGTGGATGTATTGCAGCTAGTTATTTTTTGGACGTTACTGCGATACTGAACCACTGTTGGTTCCGTTGTCGAGCGGCTGTAAGTCTGTGGGACGCGCCTCGCACAGCCTGTGGCGTGGTGCTGCTACGCGGAAGCGCGGATGGTGGGGCCGGCTGCTCACCTCACCTCACCTCACCTCGCAGCTCTCATGGCTTGGCGGCTCTGCGCGAGTGCACTGACCTGCTGCAGCGGGCCGCGAAAAAAGCGGCTAGTGCAGCGCCGGGCTGTGCACCTGGCCCGATACTAGGCGGCAACGCGCGGCGCTGCGCATAAACAGCGATCCACTGGCGGCCTCAAGCAGCTTCAGTTCGTTAAGGTTCCAGACCTGGGACGGTGTAATGTGGACCTTAGCAGACATATTAACCATCAGTCGTATCTTTCCGTTCTGTAGCTGTGCTGTTAGGTTGTTCGCTGGCGCGTGGCCTGTATAAAGTTCACGGAAATGCAGCGAGATCTGGATGCAAGGGATGTGTGAGTCCTAAAAGATAGCTCTCGATCGGAACTGGGCACTGCTAGAACACTTAAGCCTACAAGTAGAAATTGCAGATCTAGGGAATATCTGTCCCAGTTATCTCTGGAGTCCTGGATAAAACGCTAAACCGCACGTCCAGATTTGCAGCTCACAGAATAATTTTTGCCTTTTGAGACTGCACTCCTCCAAACATTGAACGAAACTGACGAGCTGCATGACATCGCATCGCTTGGGAAGTGGTATTTGGAAACCCAATGACAATTTCAAGAAATGGGTTTATTTGTAGCCCCAATTGAACTGTTTTTAATGTGCTACGTATAAACTACACTCATGCAAAATAGTCTGAATATGGAATTAATCGTGCTAGTGTTAGTCGATCTCTGGTAACCTTTATGTGGGGGCCGCAAGAGATTGATTTGGAAATCTATATCTCAGTATGTACAGCAATCCGATATTATTATTATTATTATTATTATTATTTATTATTAATCATCCGCTGCGCATTGGAACTTTGCGGCCATAAACATCAATAAATTTCGATTCCAACCTTATTCCAAAAGGTATGTTGTAAACTTGTAATTTGGTGGAAAAATAATTTTCTCGACGTCTACCATAGTTGACGCTAGCACTTAGAAACACAAATTTCGCAATGTGTTCGGCTGTTCGGTTCTTTTAGCAGTGACTGGCCGCGATATCATGCGTAAATCTGCCAGAAACATTTAGCAGTGTCCTTGAAGTCTAGAAATAACGAAGAGAATCGTCTTGAAGGCACTTACGGTAGTTAGCTTAGAAGAAAGCCTTTGTATTTTCCAAAACTAAGTTTATAGTTCAAATCAAATTTAAAACAAAACTATTTTCGCGGTCTGATGGCCAACAAATACCGTAACTTTTACATTTCGAAAAGTCGATGATTTAATAACTGTGAGGTCTTAAATACGCTGCATAAAAGCATTATTCTGCTCTGAACAATCCAGAATATATTCGAAGGGTATGTAGGGAATTAAGAAAACAAGTTAACACGTCGTCCATATGTTACACTTGTCGTCTCACGCTAAGACCATTGCGAAATAAGAATTGGCTTACTGTCAGAAGAGAGTACATGTTCCGGGCTTCATGCAGACCCAGATCTGCCGCGTTACGAGTAACAGGTGGATCACAGTGTACTATTGAAATGACGCAGCAATTAGAAACAAGTACGCGGGTAGTACGATTCTTCTAGGAAAAATGTCAGATTGTATACAGATTCATTGTGAAACTCGGACGGTATATGGATCAAGTGCAACGTTACATCCAACTGTAGTGAAATAGTGTAAATAATTTGGCCATAGCGACACCGACGTGGGTTAAATTGATCAGGAAATTCGGGTCTTGCAGCATGTATTTCCTGTCTTTACGGCAAGATGAACGAACATCTAGGAGAAAGATTCTCCAATGATGAGGACGTACATACAGCGGTTTTCGTATTTCGCCGTGACCGAGGAGCGGATTTTTGTAGACGAGGAGCTGAACAATTAGTAGAACGCACTGACCGTTGTTTACAAAGACTTGGTGACAATGTTGGAAAATAGTGCCATGTATCTGTTCACTTTGATTCGTAGTGGAATATTTAGTAAAAGTTGCTGTTCCTGCCACAATAATGTGTAGTTTACATTTTGGACTCCCGTCGTGTGCGGCTTCATTTTTTTTTTTTTCCGCAAACATTAAAAGTGAAATATAACAACACGGTTGTAATGATTAAGCCGTTCTTCACAAGTACATACATCATTTAATCTGATCACACGTTTGTAGCCAATGGTAAGTCTTACACTTGTATTTATAACTGTGACCTACAGACGACGATTGGAGTTCATAAGTGTTAATTACTGCAGAGTTTAATTTTGTTTAAATATAAACACGATACTCGATACAGAAATTTTCATTGACACTTAGCTCTACTGTGATAACACGTCTCTTACTAATAGTTATCATCCGCAACTTATACTATACTGGCTGCTGCAGAATTATTCTTGTAACGTTATTCATAACCTATTTGACATCGTAATCAATTTATGGTTGCGCTGACATCAGTGCTGAGGGTCAGATAAACCATGCTTGGAACAGTGAAGCACTCATGGGAATAGTTTAGTTGTGAAAGTAAGCTATTTTAAAAGGAATTTCAAACATGCTGTCACAATAAAAAGTACGTGTTTCGATTAAAATGATTTTATCCATATTGTCATATTTTTCACCCTATGAGGACATGTTCCCTTGGAGCAAAGTTTCAAAATGGTTCAAATGGCTCTGAGCACTATGGGACTCAACTGCTGTGGTCATCAGTCCCCTAGAACTTAGAACTACTTAAACCTAACTAACCTAAGGACATCACACACACCCATGCCCGAGGCAGGATTCGAACCTGCGACCGTAGCAGCAGCGCGGCTCCGGACTGGAGCGCCTAGAACCGCACGGCCACCGCGGCCGGCTATGTAAAATTTGCCGAGAACATTGCACTCATCGTATCTTAAAACTGAGTGCTGAGTTATTCGCGATTACGATGACAAATTTACATGAGAACAAAGTAATACGGTTAAACACAGCTACTTTTGTTGGTTTCGACGGTAAGCTGCTCTTCAACTACAGGAGAAACATTAAGTCATTTGTGCGAATTCGCTCACCTTTGACCAGGAGGGTGTAAGTCCAGAAATACGAATAATGAGACAGTATGACACTCGTAAGGGGTTAATTATAATTTTATTCGAGCAAAATTATTTTGTTTTGTATTTGTTATTGCCTTTATAAAGGTATTGACTAATTATAAACTTTTAGTTCAAAGCCCAGAGAGAGATTTTTAAAATTAAGGAGTGCATGAAAAGTCGTACTTTGGGATAAGGAGGTATCCTCAAACGAATAATGGGAATTGAAAAGTCTTTCATAATATTCTTCTTTTACATGTGATACGCGCTCTAGTCTCTGTGGGGAGGGGGTGGGGGTGGAGATTCTTCTATGAATAATAGGCACAATCTTCAAAATCAAAGATGAACTTCTATGACGTTTTCAGTGATCCAAATAATATTATAGGTGTCCCAGTTACTTCAATGTGGGTTCCTTTTATCGTCCGCACTGTAAGTAAACCCGAGCTGTCATAAGTAGGATGCCTTTGCGCTTGTAATGCAGAACACTTAATAAAATATAGTGTTTTAGAACAAGTTTCCTTCCTTGATTGCGTTATCAGACGTTTCAGTAATTTTTTAGACTACGTGTTTATTCTGTCCCTTGACCTTAATCAGTGAATCCATGAAACTGCTTTCCTGGTCGACCTTGGAGAGGTAATTGGGCCTAAATTACCCGGTTCATATTTCGAAGGAAGCCCAAATTTTCGTTCGACCATCCCCATTTACATTCCCATTGGTTTCAAGAAATCATGTCAGTTGAATCGATAAGTTTCTGATGTTGCTCTAACGACCACGATACCGACGGAATCCTAAGCTGTGAACCTATATTAAATCCATAACGGTCGACAGCTAATTTTGTTTCCGTCGAATCTAGTCTCATTCACTTGATGCACCTCACGTTTGCTCCTCACTCATGCAGTCAAAAGAGGAACTTCCCAACATCCAGATTTAGGTTTTCAAGAATTTTCCAAAATAGGGTACTGAATGGTTACGTGCCTATTTTTGTTGTCGTACGTTCGTCCACCTCGATCGTTTGCTCCGTATCTGACCACACCACTCAACTTTCACTCTTTTCAAGAGTTTTAACTGCCGCGTGTGGGTTTCAGGGCAAGTAGAGGGGTGATGAATTTTCGTAATGTGTGCTCACCCTGCCGTCCGTCATTATTGCAGAACAGTTTTGTCACAAGTTGCCTTTGTTGTATTGAAAGGTGGGAAAGGTGGTAGTTTCATTTTCTAAATCCATGGCTGGTAGTGAAGTGTTGCAATACTAATTCCCAGAGAAGCCGAAAGAAACACGTCCAGGAAAACGTCACGTCGGAGCCCGCCCGCTGACGTGGCGACTGCGTGAATCACCGCCCGTGTTTCGGCGCCTGGCGTCTGCACGTCGCGGTCAGCGTCGCATGCCGGCGCGCGAGTCTGATGTCGAACTGAATATAGCTTGTACGCCAAATAAAAGGAGTTGTCCGTGATTCGCGGCTAAAATCTTTCTCTAATTATTAGTCCGTCTTACGGCCTCGGTAATCGGGGTGTACGAATTCGATTTTACCTTTAACCGTCAGAACATTACATGGTACACGCGGTGTGCGCCACACATTAGAATCAGATGGGGACTTAATTTTTACTCACACCTATACAGTTAAATACTTCTAACGATGCAACAAGCGTTTGTCAAATGTAAAACAAATACGAGGGAAAATTACACACATTATTTTGAAGTTACGGGACGTTATTCATCATAATTATATTTGGAGACAATTAAAAGCCAACAAGCTCTATTTTTACAAAGGTTTACTTCAAGCCATAACCTATTTCAGACACATATACTACATGATCAGGACTATCCGGACACCGCTATGTAATGTGAAATTGTTCACAAGATTTGAAGAGAAGCGGACCCACCAGTATATACGGAGCCGAGGAGTATTGTGTTGCCGGTAGAGAAGCAGGTACAGCAGAATAGGTGAGTCAGGAGAGCTCAGAGACTCCGAATCGCTCAGTGACTCCAAAAGTAGACGAGTCATCGGATGTCTAGGACATTTCAATCGTTCTAAAGCTGGCCAAGTGATTATGGACACGCGAAGGAGAACCGTAGCAACATCATCACCAGGCAGACCTTACGTATTGACTAGCAGGTGCCGTATAACATTGCAGAGGATGGTCGTAAAAAATCGCATGAAATCAGCGGAAGGAATATCTCGGCGTTCCCGAGTGCTGCCAGCTAGGGCAGCGACTGTGCGTAGGGTACGAGAGTCGAGCAAATCCTCACACGGCACACGTTTCTGTGGCCAGTGCTAAGTGGACAGTGGATGATTTGGAGTGAAAAATCACACTATACTTGTGATAATACGATAGAAGGGTTTGGCGATTGCCTGGAGAACGTTATCTGCCACCATATATAGTGCCAACAGTAAAGTACGTAGGAGGTGGTGTTACAGTGTGTAGGACTGATTTTCGTGTTTAGGGTGTAGTCCTCTAAGTGCATTTAAGAAAGATACCAAACACCGAGGGATATGTTCACAATTTACAGCATGCATACTGCGTACGGTAGAGGAACGGTTTGGAGACAGTGATTGTATAAGCATGACAGTGCGGCCTGTAATAAGTGCGACAATGACTTGTGAACAAAAACTTTCCAAAAATGCTCTAGCCCACCCACAGTCTCGACCCAACCCAATGGAACACTTCCGGGACGGGGAGTTGAAACATTCGCTCCAGCCCGCAGTGTTCATCAGTAACTTCTCCGGCTTCTGCTCTATAGGGAAAATGGGCTGCCAATCCTGAAAGTGTCCCCAGATGAGTACAAGCCGTCATAAATGTGAAGAATTGACACTCCATATTAACGTTCACTATTAGGAATCCAGATACTTTTTAATGATTACTTGGTGTACGCCCACGTCTGCTGTAGCACTGTGTGTGAGAGACAATTATTTCGTTGTTAACGTGCTATTTGTTAAATTTGTATCAGTCTATTGATTTAGAAATACCAAATGTGAAGAATTACTTGTCCGTCAAATGTATGTGAATTGAATCATGAAAGGCTCAGTATTCACCTCTGTGTGAAGTAGAGGTGTATGATCTTCCTGATATTACTTACATAGTGAATATCAGACTCGTAGAATTACCCTTCAGGAAGTAAATAAGAAATGTAAGTATAAAGGCTGGCTTTGGACAGTAGCGATAGGCACGGAAGGGGAGTTGAGCGACTAACACAGTACTGGAAGTTTATCCATTATGTAAATACACTGTGGAACTGTATTGTATGGGTATTTCTGCTGTTTATTGACAACCCGCCACATCTTCGTACATCGTAAAGCTGTAGAGCCGTATGTCACAAATACTGGCTATTGTTTATGTCGGGTGACTATTATGTATATATTTGACAATATCTTAGATACACCTGAATGTAATACTAAAATATTGATGTTTTGGAAGACTTTTTGTCGGGTTAAGGAACAATACGTGTAGCAGACAATTAGTTACTTGTCTTAAATTACCAATTAATCGTTAGTGTAATTCACACCAGGAATGCTAAACTATTACCTTTGCGGACTTTTCTGGTTCATTACTGTTATGACAGTAAACTCGAGCTGTTGCTGCAAATAAACTGAACGTCTCGTCAGCCCTCATGAAGTTCAGACAGCCAACCGCAGATGGTCGGACTCGTAACTTAACGTAGTTCTGTAAATGAGTGAGGGTGTTCTTCGCTGACGTTTTTTGTGTAACTTAGTGTACGTTTCTCCGTGACAATCGTCTTCAGTATTTGACCACTCTAGTCGTAAAACATTCCTCTGCACTCGCCAGAATTTTTTGCTGATTTTTTAAATTATTTTTTTAGTCTACGAGTCATAAACGCCGTTTACAGTAAACACCGCTGTTAGATAAATTGAGCATATAGTTTTAGGTACATCTAACCAGAAAACTCCCGCTTTAGTTCTCTATCAGTCAGATTGCACGGACGAATAGGCACACATCTTCCACAGCCCTGACAGTCAATAGTTACGGCATAGAAAGATTGGCCTTACATGTAAAGATGCAGAGCTTCAACACAGGTGTCTCCGTTATGTCTGTAGCAGTACTTGACAACACACTAATTATTCGCGGAAATCGAAGCCAGAGTTAAAGGCCAGTACAGCACTGGCGTGAATGAAGTGGAAGATGCCACATTTTTCTGTTTACCTTGGGAACATGCAGACGAGGAAATATTACTTCTACAATTTCAAGGAACTAATCTTTGTCAGTGTTCCAGATCTTTTCTAAGAAGACAAATCTTTCCTGCAAACAGAATGTGTTGGTGTTATCTGCAGATGTCGTGCATGTTAACTGGATGGTCTCTGTAGGCGAATAAACAATGTGATGGTTTTACATGTAAAGTGTGTCATGTTCGAATCCATAAAGTTTCTTCCTTTTTTTTCAGACACTCATTCTTCTGGTAAAACAATTTGTTCTCTATGAAGTTCTCCGTTGTTTTATTTGAAACACATTACTGTGTTCGATGATGTGCAGCTAATTTCCCACTGAAGATGCGACGGAATTTTGGCTATAAGTCAGTGAGACACTTTTGGTGGAGAATAACCTCCATGGAGTCGGAAACTTAAATTTACTACTTCTGTTCGATGCAATACATGAGAATCACACAGTATCATCAATATAAGAAACTAACAGTTTGTCGCGGCGAGTTAGGTGTGCACCATTCGTTCTATAATAGCCGATGACCGCGTACGAGTAAGGTCAAGTACATGCACCACATCGTTTTCGGTCTAGTCAACATTATTCATGGCCCATGCCTCATCGTCAACAGTGTGTTCGTGAGCGCGTCATTGTTCTTAGGGGAGAAGGGAATTTGACGGTGACGGAGACTGGGGCGCCGTGTGGAGCTCCTGAGCCTACTGCGCGACGATGGATAAAACATAGATGCTGGAGAACCCAGTAGGCGTGTGGGAACTGGACGTTGGCGTGTAACAAAGCCTCACTAGACTAATGATTCGGCGCCCCCTTAGGGAAGCTGGACAACGTAGCAATCGTGCGGCCTTCAAGGAGAGGCTCAGTTATGATCATAGACTCCACGGAATAGCGTATGCCGAAGAGAATGTCAGTCACGAGTTTTGGAACGTGATACTTTCGAACGAATGTGTATTGCCCTGAGCGAATGATAATCCAGTAGGGGTATACAGGCCGCAAATACATCTGTGAATCATTCGCAGTGGTTGTGTGCCTGTTGCAGTTTGGGACTGGTCATGTGCCCGTGGATTTGGGATGCGTCACAGCGTAGACAGTCGGCTTGATGCTGTCCACTATACCCATGTTATGAGTAATGTTACGGTCCCATCAGTGCGGCTATCCTGCCAGCAGGACCAATCCCCTGTACACATGTCAGTGGATGCAGCAGTGGTTCGCAAAACAGAGTGAGTTTTCTCGACTGGATTCCTCCTGCACGAGACCGAAACTCTATGGAAAACATATGGACAGAGAGGATTTGGTGGCCTTCGGATCGTCACCCTACCGGCCTGGGAAGAGCTAGCAACACGAGGGATTCGTTTCGTACTTCATGGATTCCGTTCCTTGCAAACTGCAGTCATTGACCTTTGGAAAGAATACGAGGTCTGTTAATTCTGCATCATTTGTAATTTCGCACCAATGGTGTGATTGAGTTAAATGCGGTTGGCATCCCTGCACATGCCTGTATTTAATAGTTAACTGCCGGAAGTTTGTGTTGTTAATTATTGTTCAGTGCTGTAAGGAGTAGAACGTTACGCCGCTGCCGCACAGTTTGCGAATTTGGAGATGGCGGAGTTAAAGGATCTGCATTAAATTCTTTGTGAAACTCAAGACAACCTTTACAGAGACACACCAAATGATGCAGGAAGCCTACGATGACGAGTGCTCAAGGTGTTCCCGGTGTTAACGAATGGTTCACGCGGTTTAAAAATGGGGGTGGGGGGGTGGGTGGAAGTTAAAGATAGCCTTCATTCAGGACGCCCTTTGACGTCTACCGACAATGCTCATGTCGGAAACGCCAACGAAAATGTGCATGCCAATCAACGACTGACTATCCGAGGGATTGGAGAAGAATGTAACATTTCAGTTGGATCGTCTCATGAAATCCTGATACAGCGACTTGGAATGCATCGTGTTGCTGCCAAGTTCGTCCTACGGCTCATGAGCAAAGAGCAGGAAAACCTTCGCCTCGCAATGTGTGGAGGGCTTTTGGATCGCATATTCCGTAAGCGAATCATCATTGGTGTTGACATTGATCTACAGTTACGATGTTGAGACCAAGCTTCAGTCTTGACAGTGGGTCGGGAAAGGTTTTCAGAGATAAAAAAAAGCTTCAGGTCAAATGTTAAAGCCATGCTGATTTTGAAGTTCATCATGAATTCGTGCCGCAGGGACAAGCTGTTAATCTATGGTAATATCGGGAGTATGCTTTAGCTGCCGACTTTTAGATACTTCTTACCGCTCCTGACTCCACATCATGAAATGCAGTGGCTTTATTAGATCTGCAGTGCTACTAATTACGCTGCAAAGTTTTCTTATGTGTTTCTAGAGGGTGCGTCCTTATGCTCTGTGTCAATTAAAAGTCCTGTTTACGTTTGTGAAAAGATCTGGACCGCGTAATGTGGTTGGCTCCTACGTAACATGGCGGGGAATTCAGCTTTCAGCCACAGGTATTTTCTGTGCTGGAAAAAGTAGACTGTGAAAAGCCGTTTAATGATCAGTTATGCTTATTCCATTAATATTGACGCAGTTAACGGTGTGCCGTGAAGGCCAGCTCAACACTTACCGTTGAGACCACGCAACCGGCACATTCCCGGGTACCATTGGGATGGGTACTGATACTCATCTTTTCACAAGTGCGCGTGATGAAAGGTTCATCCGTCTACTCGAAAATTCAGACTTCACACGCTAACTGTTCTTGTATCGTGGACTTCAGAGATGCTATCATTTTAACCACGCGAATTCCGTGATACGCTGGTTGTAAGTTTTGCTGAAGTTTACATTACAGCGGCGACGTTTGTGTAACAGCCACGGGGGACGGCAGGGGCGCCTACCAAAGCTGTCATAGGGTGCAAAGTATGCTGCAAATTGTTTGGTGGCTAAATATCTGTCTCAAATGGAGGTTCTTGTTACAATTAGATTTCTCGGCATATAAGAAAGATCTTTCTTATATGCATAAAGTAATACAGTAACGCTCTCTTTGCTCCACTGTGGAGACGTGCGCGACATAAAGAGGCTTGCACCGGGACTCTGGTTGGCAGATTGCGATGTCAGACGGCGGTTGGACTCCTGATTAGCCAACGCAGATAGCATTCACACACTCTCGCTAGGAATATAGCACCGGAGCGATCACTCGAAAACACTCTGAGCACCCGGCGGAGAAACACAGCTGTGCCTGCTTGGAAGGCGTCGCGCGTTCCGTCAGGTAAACTTTCTGCAAATCTTACTCGGTGTGACACTTTCTTAAGGCTAACAACCCGAAAGAAAGGGCCTCAGAACAGTTTTCGTTTAAAATGACGTCAGCACAGCTATAAGGTGGCTCCAGAGTTGACAGTTTCCCTACGACCATTCCCGCGCAAAGAGCACACTTCTTTCCAGAAGCTCGTCAAAGCGGCGAGAGTCGCGAGGTGCGTTGTTGTGACGGTCCTGCAGCATCCGGCGCAGAGTTGGGCCTCAGTGGTTTTCTCGGCCTGGGGATCAATGCGCCTGCGTCGGCGGAGGTAAGCGCGGCGGCGATGGCGGCAGCGGTACCGGCACCAGCACCAGCTCGGCTCCTGACCTGGTGCGCGTGCCGCGGCGCGGCCTGAAGGGCAGGGTCGTTGGCCGGCGGCACGGCGGCAGCGACACAGCGCCGCGCCGGTCGATATGCCCGCAGCCGAGGCGGGCGGGCGGCACGCCGCTACACGTGCTCTGCCCGTCACAACGCTTCCGGGAACCTGGCGCTAAAATTCCCCGACAGCACGTAGGTTCCACAACTGGGAGCAGTTTTTCAGATCTAGAGGCGACTATCTTCCGAATTGACGCTTACAACAGCTGTTTGGAGATCAGAAAAACAATCGGGGGCCCAATATGGTACCGTACGCAGCAGCGCATCTTGCATCTCTTGAATCCTTCAGGAGTATTGACGAAAGACTGGCGTTCTCGCGCAAGGGACATTTCAAGCAGTCAAGGTTTTATTCACGTCAAATCTTGAGTAACATCAAGCTTTCGACATAAATCCTATTGCCTTGCCAGGTGTCACGACAGTCATTTGCTTATGACGAAGTGAGTGTGAAAAGCGTGAGGTTTTACCCATATTTGATGCAACAAATTCCAGATTGTCTCATACAAGAAGGCCGTCGTATATACGATGAGTAAGGGCTGATTACTTATATTTAAGCGTTGGCAATGCAGGATAAAGTTGCACAAGTGCAGCGCTATCTAGTGATTGATTATGAAGCCACAGAACATAGTTTTGATTCAGGAATAATGACCGTGGCCTAAAACAAACAGTGGCTTGGAAAGTCGGTGCTCCGCCTGCTGCAAATGCGTGTTGTAGTTACATTGTTGTGTGCAAAAGCTGCTCAAATTCATTAGGCGTTCTGACAAGTTTGTGATAGAAGGAAACACACGTGGTCTTAAGATTCGAAACAGCATGATGTCGCGTGGAGTAATGGAGTGGCCAGGCCTAGAATCAATACCCATCTATGAAATTTTGCACTATAGTTTAATCAGCAATGATTGGTGCTCTGGCTTTTAAATGTGCCGTTACTGGACGCTTCAGTATTTAAAAGCTTGCCAAAGGAAAGCTCGGGTATTGCAAATTGTGTGCAACGTGGGTACCGAAAGTGCTTACCGACCAACACAGAGTAAATAATGTTAAGCTAACTAGAGTTTTTCCTACATGAAACGTGAATACATTACACCAGTGCTGTGGTCCCATTCAAATTAGCTAAAGTTGGGAACATTCAAGCACACTCCATAGCCGAATAGTTACGGCTTCCGTTTCATGGGACAAACATCGCTTTCTGTTGTTGATGTGGGTCAACTGTGACAGTTGGCGAAACGCAGGGGAACCTGCTGTCGGGGATAAGAATCTACGATAACGATCGTCCACACATCGCTGGTCGCACCAACAGTTAAGATTTTGGTTGGTGGCTTCTCGACCGTCCACCCTTCAATCCCGATCTCGCACACAGCATCTGCTACGTCTTCCAGCTTTGAAACAGTGCAATGGTGGACAACTATTTGAAGATGACGTGGAACTCAACGATCGCAGTTGTCAACGAGTTCAGTTCTCAGGTTGAGAACTTCTTTGCGGAGTGGTTGAAGAAGTTTCTGCGACGGTACGAAAAGTGCAGGATCTGGTATCTAGGACATTCGCAACTGAGAGGCATGGTTGTTGTTGTGGTCTTCGGTCCTGAGAGTGGTTTGATACAGCTCTCCATGCTACTCTATCCTGTGCAAGCTTCTTCATCTCCCAGTACCTACTGCAACCTACAACCCTCTGAATCTGATTAGTGTATTCATCTCTTGGTCTCCCTCTACGATTTTTACCCTCCACGCTGCCCTCCAATACTAAATTGGTGATCCCTTGATGCCTCAGAACATGTCCTACCAACCGATCCCTTCTTCTGGTCAAGTTGTGCCACAAACTTCTCCCCCAATCCTATTCAATACTTCCTCATTAGTTATGTGATCTACCCATCTAATCTTCAGCATTCTTCTGTAGCACCACATTTCGAAAGCTTCTATTCTCTTCCTGTGCAAACTATTTATCGTCCATGTTTCACTTCCATACATGGCTACAGCCCATACAAATACTTTCAGAAACGACTTCCTGACACTTAAATCTATACTCGATGTTAACAAATTTCTCTTCTTCAGAAACGCTTTCCTTGCCATTGCCAGTCTACATTTTATATCTTCTCTACTTCGACCATCATCAGTTATTTTGCTCCCCAAATAGCAAAACTCCTTTACTACTTTAAGTGTCTCATTTCCTAATCTAATTCCCTCAGCATCACCCGACTTAATTCGACTACATTCCATTATCCTCGTTTTGCTTTTGTTGATGTACATCTTATATCCCCCTTTCAAGACACTGTCCATTCCGTTAAACTGCTCTTCCAAGTCCTTTGCTGTCTCTGACAGAATTACAATGTCATCGGCGAACCTCAAAGTTTTTATTTCTTCTCCATGGATTTTAATACCTACTCCAAATTTTTCTTTTGTTTCCTCCACTGCTTGCTCAATATACAGATTGAATAACATTGGGGATAGGCTACAACCCTGTCTCACTCCCTTCCCAACCACTGCTTCCCTTTCATGCCTCTCGATTCTTATAACTGCCATATGGTTTCTGTACAAATTGTAAATAGCCTTTCGCTCCGTGTATTTTACCCTTGCCGCCTTTAGAATTTGAAAGAGAGTATTCCAGTCAACATTGTCAAAAGCTTTATCTAAGTCTACAAATGCTAGAAACGTACGTTTGCCCTTCCTTAATCTAGCTTCTAAGATGAGTCGTAGGGTCAGTATTGCCTCACGCGTTCCAACATTTCTCCGGAATCCAAACTGATCTTCCCCGAGGTCGGCTTCTACTAGTTTTTCCATTCTTCTCTAAAGAATTCGCGTTAGTATTTTGCAGCCGTGACTTATTAAACTGATAGTTCGGTAATTTTCACATCTGTCAACACCTGCTTTCTTTGGTATTGGAATTATTATATTCTTCTTGAAGTCTGAGGGTATTTCGCCTGTCTCATACATCTTGGTCACCAGATGGTAGAGTTTTGTCAGGACTGGCTCTCCCAGGGCCGTCAGTAGTTCTAATGGAATGTTGTCTACTCCGGGGCCTTGATTCGACTCAGGTCTTTCAGTGCTCTGTCAAACTCTTCACGCAGTATCGTATCTTCCATTTCATCTTCATATACATCCTCTTCCATTTCCATAATATTGTCCTCAAGTACATCGCCCTTGTATAGACCTTCTATATACTCCTTCCACCGTTCTGCTTTCCCTTCTTTACTTAGAACTGGGTTTCCATCTGAGCGCTTGATATTCATACAAGTGGTTCTCTTTTCTCCAAAGGTCTCTTTAATCTTCCTGTAGGCAGTATCTATCTTACCCCTAGTGAGATAAGCCTGTACATTCTTACATATGTCCTCTAGCCATCCCTGCTTAGCCATTTTGCACTTCCTGTCGATCTCATTTTTGAGACGTTTGTATTCCTTTTTGCCTGCTTCATTTACTGCATTTTTATATTTTCTCCTTTCATCAATTAAATTCAATATATCTTCTGTTACCCAAGGATTTCTACTAGCCCTCGTCTTGGTTAATTTATTTAAAGAGATCCTCTTCAGTTGTAGTAATGATTATACAAACCACGACCGGTTTAGGGGTGTTAAAAATCTGTCATCAAATGTATAAAATTATTGTATTTGGTAACGCATAACATCCGGTCGGGCCACTCAGTGCAAGGGCTCCAAATCACTGCGTCTTGGCGGAAACTGTCCATCGTCCGGGTTGCCTTGAGGTTCCCACCGTGCGGCTGCCCCGAGGGCCGACAGTTTCCGCCCAGACGCAGGGATTTGGAGCCCTTGCATTGAGTGGCTCGACCGCAAATACAGTAAGTTTGTACAATTGAAGATAAGAGTTTTAACATAATGAAACAGGTCGTGATTTGTATATTCATTACAACTGAACCGATCTCTTTAAATAAATTAATGATACGAAAAGTACATGGATGTGAACTCGGCGACTACTTGTAGATGTGGATGTATGCATGTACGAAAATAAATCGGCCTTTTTTCTTTTTTTAGAGACTATACTGCCAATACTTTTCAAATACACGTCATACAACAGTTAATACTATGAAAGGAGATTCGGACCTACGTCTTACACTTTTTCGACCGAATGCCTTTGGAAATTATTGTTCGAGCTATTAAATCAGATATTTGATACTTGCGCTATCAACAAAAAGCGCGACCGCAATAATAATCTGCTTGACTCTTTGTTTGTTCTGCTGCTGCTGCTCCTCCTCCTCCTCCTCCTCTCTGTCGCCATCTTCTTTCCCGGACTAGGAATTAGTCTGAAGATGTAATAAAGCCAACTCAATTGAAGACAATACAACTCAACTAATGGCTGCAATGTGCGTAATATGACTTACACTTTAGTGACAAAAGTTATGGGATAACGATATGCACATATACACAATGCTATATAACCGCGTGCACAAGGTATAAGAAGGGAGTACATTGGCGGAGCTGTCATTTCTGCTCGGGTGATTCACTTGCAAAGGTTTCCAGCGTTATTACGGCCGCACGAACGGAATTAAGACTTAGAACTGGAGTGGTAGTTGGAGCCAGTATAATGGTAAATTGCGTTTCCGGAATCGTTAGCGAACTAAGTATTCCGATATCCACAATGTCAAGTGTGTGCTGAGAACACCAAATTTCAGACATTGCCTCTCCTCACGGATAATGCAGTGGCTGACTGCCTTCAGTTAACGACCAAGAGCAGAGGACTTTGATTAGAGTTGTCAGTACTAACAGATAAACAGTACTGCGTGAAATAATCGCAAAAATCGATGGGGGACGTACGACGAACGTATCTGTTACGACAGTGCGGCGAAATATAGCGTTAATGGGCTATGGCAGTAGATGACCGACGTGAGTGTCTTTGCTAACAGCACGACACAGGCTGCAGCGCCTGTCCTGGGCTTGTAACCATGTCGGTTGGACCCAACACGACGGGAAAATCGTGGACTTGTTAGATGAGCCCTGATTTCATTTTGTAAAGGCACATGGTAGGGTTCGAGTGTGGCACAGACGGCACGAAGCTGTCTACAAGGCACTGTGCAAGACGGTGGTGGTTCCATAATGGTGTGGGCTGTGTTTACGTGGAATGGAATGGATAATCTGGTCCAACTGAACCGATCATTGACTGGTAATGGTTGTGTTCGGGTACTTGGAGATTATTTGCATCCTTTCATGGACTTGATCTCCCCAAGTAACTACAGAATTTTTAGGGATGACAATGCGCGACGTCACTGGACCACAATTATTCACGATTGATTTGAAGAACATTCTGGACAATTGGAGCGAATTATCTGGCCATCCCAATCGCCTGACATGAATCCTATCAAACATTTGTTGGACATAATCGAGAGCCACGGCAACACTTTCGCAATTATGGATGGCTATAGAGGCAGCATGGCACGTCGAGTTGCGGCAGTACACCTGGCAAAAGGAGATTCGACACAATATTAGGAGCTATCCCATGACTCAGTGTATATTTTGTAATTTCATGTGTTCTTGCTTGCAACTACCATCAATCACCATTAAAATAGATCAGTGTGTGCCAGAATGACAATATACACAGGACGATGCACAATGGCGCGTCATGAGCTCATTAGTGCGTTCTATCGGCAATTTTTTTCATTTACTTTCATACAGCAATTTTGCCCTGAAAGACAAGTTTCCAGTTTTAAACTTGAAGGACAACGGTGGAGAGAGAATGGAAACTTTGGGTTCTACATTTCAGAAGCAGTGTCGTGAAGGGGGAACCCTTTACTCGATTGACAGTGAAGACCGCGCGAATACCACGTCCCTGTCCTAGTGGAGATGATTTGCTACTGCCAGCTTCCAATCAGTTAAGCAGTGTCACGAGTGTTTGGTGTGGGCGACTATGATTGACTTGTGCAGTATATAGCTGTTTGCTCTAAGAGATGTGGATATAGAACAAGACAGAGAAGAGTATGTTCTAGAAAATCGCCAAGAGGACAGCTGATCTCCTAGCATGCCCATTTTGCGGAGTAATACTTAAGTCAGTAGTATAAAATGCCGTTTCTCCCGGACACACAGAGGAGAATTTTGGATTTCATTGGCGCGCAGTTTGATTAAGAAATTGACGCCACCACGTCTCCACTTGCGAGTGGAATACTGGGAACGTAAATTCACCTCACAAATCCGAATTCTCTACCTCCGAATGAAGCGCACCGGCGATGTTAGTGGCACTAAACTGGGCGTATCAGTTGTTTAACTTGTTTCCCTGTATATTCGTTATTGCACGATTTGTTTTCAAGTACACGATTGGCACTGATAGTTTGCAGGTCAGTACCTTTAATGGGGGATGCTATTTTTTATCTCTCACAAAGGATAATTGTTTGACGATAATATCGTGGTTACTCGTATTTTACAGGACTTGGATTTGGTCAACAGTGAATTTTGTTTGTAGCCTTCGCTCGGATGATTCAAGAATTCTGCATAATCGTAATTGAAAGTGGACGACAAGACAGTAGGGCTGACTATTACGAGTTCCGTTGCTTTTTCATTGACCTGTACGTGTGAAGCGAGGTGACAATCCAGCCATTCCTGGCTAGTTCAGTTTGCTTCGCGTGTCCCAAGAATACGAATATCGTTACTAGTTGACCTTTCTCTTAGCGCGTGTCGGTGAATGGACGCTGACTGTGTAAAAAGTGATGGGAAGAAATCGGAAGTATTCAGTGTACGTCTTCAGCGGAAGTACCAGATATCCATTATCAGTACGAGAAAGGATGGCGGCCACTACCCGGGACACCCTCTCGAGCTAGGATACCTCAACCACCTTGCACCCGGCTACTCCCGTATGCCACGCTTCAGATCGACGTTGATACGGTACTCGTCATCAAACATGCTGTACCACTGCTCACGAAAGTTGGGACCTTTCACGACATCCGAGAATATATACACCCATCGCATAATGCTTTCCAAAATTGTCAGTCTCTAATTCTCCAGATGAAGAGATCTTAGCGCTGCAGTTTGTAAATATGCAAATATATAATCATGTTTCTAGCCAAATATCTGGGCAGCGAGAGGGAATAAATATAAAAACTTGCCTTGGTGTTGCACATCGCTGTATTGAGCGAGGAGACGCTGTGGAAAAGCTGATTTCAGGCTGAACAGTAGTGATAGTATATATCACGGGTAACAGCAGTGTGTGACAGATATATACTTAGGGAACGAATGAGGCATTTTTTCCACTAAGGGTGTCGTTTATTAAACTTTTCTTTCGTTTCACAACTTGTTCAGACTTCCTAGGCCATTGTCCAGTGATTATTGTAGAAATATTGCTACATGTATGAAAATAGCAGCGTCTACGTATGTTGTTTCCATTTTTTTTTTATTACAAAAATTAAACTTTATTTGCTGTTTGGATAGTTTGTGCACAATTTCCCTTGTAATGTGCATAAACTTTCAAAGCAGCGTTTGTAGATAATAAATGGACAAGGTCTTAAAAAGCTGAAACCGGTTGTAAAACAAAAGTTAAGTAACGGGCTCAGTAGAGGATCATACCTCACTCGTCCACTACCAGCTTTGGGTCTGTTGTGGTAGGTGCTGTTTTTCTTAGCTAGTTGCTGTTGAAGCTACTGTGACCATTGTAAGTTCAGCTATTTCAATCGTCTTATTTGCTAATCAGAGACATTACGGCATACTAGGGGCAAGCTTTGGAGACGTGTACTTTACAGTAGTTTGTACAGGTTGCGTGCTCATAGTTTCCATAATAGGTGTTTGAGGGTAATACCGGAAGCTTTACTATTTTGCAAAACAGTACTGCCGTGTCAGCGCATCACACGCGTCATAAATAAATTCATATCTGTCTACGAATTTGCATTTACCACCATGGGATTATGGCATATCATGTCAGCATTGAAGACTGATTTTCTGTTGAACAGTAGTGTATGAGTCACTTCGTTGTGTCAAAACCTTATCGCAGAATGTTTTCTAAAGACTGCACTAGTATCTGTGTTATCGCCGCGATGTAATTCCCGTGTCAGACGTGAGCACACAATAAAGATGCGAACGAGCGGCAGGAAAGACATCAGCTGGTTACCGCTCAGCCCACTGGACGCAATCCGCTGCAGAATATTGTCTGGCGTCTTCTCATTCACCAGGTTTAGCAGCTCATCCGAGTTCAGATGCTGGTTTACACTATCGTGCATCGTTTGGCTGTCACTTTAGTCGACGGCATCTCAGCGACATTTTCGTGGTGGCAGTGTGCGACACACGAAAACCATAACTCGTAAACGTTTGCATTTTATTATCCGACGCCCACAAATGAGCATGCGTGTCGTGCTCAAAATGAAAATTGTCTCGCTTGTTGCCGTAAACAACGCATCTTACAAGACAGCCTCACGAAGTACCATGCAGTGATAGAAAGGTAGTTCTCGTAAGAATGAGTGATACAGGTGTAGAATGTATTGTATTATTTGAGTTGGTTACTAGTTAGCGAATACTTTTCTCTCCAGAACAGTACCGGTTTCTGCAGATGTAATTAGTACTGGTTACAAAACCGCTGTGCGCTCGCGTTATACTGGGAGGAAAACGGCTGATTTGTAGAAAATACGAAAAACTATATTGATTGCCTTGATTGCGTATCAGAGTTTTTCCTCCATTTTCCTCTTTGGCGTTACCTCAGGTCGTTCAGCTCTATTCTTCATTTAGCATTTGATTCAATATTTGTAAACACGCACCGTTTGTCATTTTCACGCTGTACGTAATGAATTTATCGCAAATTCGGTTCGAGAGTCAAGTCAATTTTGTTTTTGAAGCAAAGGACAATCCAGCATTGATCGCATAAATTTGATATCTTTTTTTTTTATTATTATTGCATTTCGATTTCAATCACAAAGTGATCATTTTCAGAGCAAGACTAAGTCCAGTTGACTCATATAATCATGTACAAAATATGATTTCAGACGTAGGTGTTTATAGTGAAGAAGATGCCAACTGCTAGTTACATACCTGTTAGATTGCATGTTCTTCATTATAAATATCCTGTGTTTGAAATTATGTTTTGTGCATGATTATATGAGTCCACTGGACTTAGTCTTGCACTGAAGACGATCACTCCATGGTTCAAATCGATATTCAATAATTTTTTTAAAAAGTTCCATATTTATACGACCAATGCCGGAGTTTCCCTTGTTTGCAATACTTGTGTGGACGTGGTGCACAAACTTCCTAATGAAATCCAATCTCAAGGGAATTTTGTTTTTCGTCAGTTCGATAAAAAAACTTCCGAAGACACCCACTTTCACGAATAAACAGTGCAAATTTTTCTATGCTACAAATTTCTTGTTGGTTGTACTCTCATTAAAGGTTGAAATATTGGATAGCCGCTTATAGTGTTAGTATCTTCGTGCCATATTTTTATTTTTTATCATGGTTCGTGGTAAATTAGCCTCCTAAGCTGCATCACACCCTTTTTCCCCGTAGACTTGACTGCGGGAGACAAGGGCTTTAAGGACATCAATTAGAACGAAGGAGCGTCAACCAAGATACAGAAATACTTCCACACAAATGACTGTTCCACTCACATTGAGCATAAAGCCGTTTATCGGTACACAGTACTTGAAATTGATAACTCGAAAGGCCGTACGTGTTCGCCACAGAGCTTACAATCTTTGATTTTCATACAATATCGGCGCGAAAACAAACGGGTCATTGTGGTCGAACACTTTAACTAAGTGACTGATGTAGTTGCACGACGGTCAAACGTATGTTCACGACTTGTCGATTATCTCTTGTTGGTTGCTCGAGCTCCCTCCGGCGCTGTCCGCTGTCTTCCGAGTTTGAAATTCGTCAAACAAAGAGGAGGGGAGGGGGATTATTTGAATTATGTGTATTCCCTCTTAGTAGTCTCAGGCTCGTAATCACTTATCTGCAAATTTTAGAAATGGTCAAAATCCAAGCCGTCTTCACTGTCAGACGGACATTCTAGGGTCATGATTTCTTTACAAGACATCACTTTACGTCCTCGAAAGGAAGAATTGTTTAACTTCAGTCGCAGGTTGACTGTTCGTTATAGTCGCATATGATTTGGTATAAATTTTCACGTGAATATGTTGATGTTTAAACTCTTCTTCTAACTTGGGATTCGCTGCTTACATGTTCAATGCACTGTATTTTTTGTTAAGTCAGCTGCCCAGGGTTCAAATGGCTCTGAGCACTATGGGACTCAACTGCTGTGGTCATAAGTCCCCTAGAACTTAGAAATACTTAAACCTAACTAACCTAATGACATCACACACATCCATGCCCGAGGCAGGATTCGAACCTGCACGGTTCCGGACTGCGCGCCTAGAACGGCGAGACCACCGCGGTCACCTGCCCAGGGATATCGTACTACAAACTAATTCAGTTATCTAACCTCCCTACCAGTTTCCGCGTCGTTGAAGTTTTTAATGAACAAATCGGATCGTTAGACGTTTTTTGGCGCTTGTTTCATTCAAAGAATCAAAAACGACCACAGGCAATGGCTCATCCGAAGAAAGTATTACGCAATTGTAGTAATCCCTCTTACTTATAATCCAGACTATTTTATTTTTGTAACTATTTATGTTTAGCGGCTTATCGTCCAAGCAGCGATTTTCTGAAGCAATCGTGCGGTGACAAAACTGGTGTAGGGCGTGTAGTTGAATGGACTTTTCGTGACGTTTTGCTCGTGATGTGTCAATGGTACTTTCGCATACGCTATCATGCACCTTACTTTGTATGCAGATGAAGCAGGTGTTGGCGAACGTCCGTTGTGCATACATCATCTCGAAGTTGACATACGATCCGGTCACTCTGAAACTTCCCTCTTTCCTGGCGACGGTTGGAGCACTCTCTGCCCTCAGCGCCACATTATATATATTTGCAAATTTACTGAAAGATGGTTATGATTCATTCGTTTTCAGAACCCTACATTTTCCACAGTATTGCATGTACAAATGTGATTGGTACATGAATAGAATCGTAAACTCAGAAAGTTTCCATTTTGCGGTCTCCAAAAGTTGTGCCTCTGTTCACACGATACACTTCCAAACGGTGGTAAAGTTCGCTCCATACCCTGTGTAATAACGTGCCGTTAATTGTCATCGCAACAGCATTGATGCATTGGCCGAGACTTCCATCTGTTCTTGCGGTCGTTAATGTATCACAAAGGAAAAAGTCATAAGGTGATATCAGTGGGTGTACCCCGTCTTGGTGGAAGATGAAATCCTCGGAATGAATAGTCAGTTGTGGAAACAACTACAGCAAGATAAGAGGTAACCGTACATCCTTCTCACAGAAAACATCTCCTGCAGCTTCGTCTGTGATATTGCGCAGAAAATATTAACCTTCGGCGAATCTCGTTCATGCACCAAAATTTCATGTAGTTCAGTGCTACACTAGGACATTTAGTAATTTACCCTGCCGAGTAGTTGGAAGGTTGCTTTATCGCTGAATATCATCTTGGGGTCGAAATGTCTATCCTGAAGTGGTTCTTGCATTGTGATGCAAAATTAAAGGCGCCGTCCATAATGTTCCACACTGTTTGCTGCGGTATTCAAAATTTTCGCTTGCGCGTACCGTTTTATAATTGCTTACGAAACTTTCTCTCACCCGCTACGCGGTTGCACCAGGCACACTTCGCAGACGGTACTTCTTTGTTTACAGACCCAACCAGTGTCCTTATGTAGTCAATACCAACGCACAATGTTCTATTTACATGGCGGTCTTTTTTCAGAATTCCTTCCGAATGCGTGCTGTAGTGTTGTAACAGATTCCAACATACAAAAACTTTTTTTTTTCGTCGCCATTTTGTAAAGGCACGCCAACTGGTGGGCACAATGCTTACTCGATATCAACACATTTCATACTTTGTATAATAGTGAACTTAGAATACGTATAAATCATTTATAGTAGCCTTGTATTTTTTTTCATCTTACGTATTAAACGGGCTTAACGTGAAATGCCGCAGCCCCGCTTCGTCCCCTGTGCTGAGAGACTGTTGTGATAGATGTATATCAACCAGATTTATATCAGAAGGTATCACTACTTTTTGATCATGCGCTTGAATAGTATTTCATTTTGTCTTTCTCGGATCAGTTAGCCAGTAGAAAAAAAATCCATAGACGCAAAGATAATTTCGAAGAGAGCTCCAAGGCATTATTCAAAGGGATTGCCACAGGGCTCACTGCTCACATAATAATTTTAAATGATGTAGATAATGTCGAAGGCTCCATATGCTCCTCGCAGACCATACTGTTGTCCTATAGGAACGCTACAGCGCCAAAAGGCTATCGAAATGCAGGAAGACCTTCGGAGGATCCACGTGTGGCGCATGGACTGGCAATTGACCCTGAATGTAAAAATATGTACAGTATTTTCACCTAAACAGGCAAAGAAATTCATCACTATTGGACGATAGTAGTGCCGATGAATCACTGGAAACAGTAACAGCCGTGAAATGTCTAGGAGTAACTGACCCGAGCTTCTAAATTGTGATGACCACATAAAACGTCTAGAAGAAAGAAAAAAAAAGTTTGTGAAGCAAAGGTTAACTGGAGGAAACCTAAGGAAATACAATTCGTTCACGAAGGAAATCTAAATCTATATTCAGCAAGTGGCAGAGTACTTCTGGTACCACTACCTTTACCTGTCTTGAGAGTTCCTTTCGCGAATGGTGTTTGCTTGGAATGAGTATATCTGCATAAAAGTACTAATATCTTATATTTTGCCGTCGTCTTCGGTGTCATCTTGCGAGACATAATGTCTAACACAATTTCCTCATTTTGGATACAGTGTCTGTCTCAACATTGCCTCTAAGCTCGCCATATATGTTTTAAAATAACATTCAACAACAGTAATCTATTTTGATAGAATTTTAATATAGCACAACAAAAGTAAACCACCTTCAGATTGTCAGTCACTCCATTATTCCTTAGAATTAAAATTTGGCCCCTACATCTACATAAAGAGCGTTTGGGAGGAAATAAAACTGCTGTCGTAGTTCGAGACTTGAACACAACGGCCATTAAAAAAAGTCCGTTTCAGAAAGAACTTGATCTTCGTCTTGAGAAATTTATATCATAGTTACGGTTGGGATTAGTGAGGACGTGTTGTTGTAGCATTAACTAAGGCAAAGTGCGCGTAAGATGACGTAGCAGTATTTCAACTCAATCTTCTGATCTTATCTTTATCTGCTTCAGTATTATGGATATGAGTTGAGATATAAAAAAAAACACTTTCGAACAGAAATTTATTTGCTGACATTTATGAAATAAGATTTTGCAAATGGTCGTAAATTTGGAAGCGAAAAGGTAACAAGTAGGCGTCCACTTGAAGACGGTAGAATTGGGTAACAAACCCAAGTGCTGAGAGTAACGAGGGATGTCCGAACGAAAGATTGCACAAATGGAAATGGCTCAGAAATAGTTCGTGATTAAAGTAAGGAAACAAAAGAATTGTTTGGTATGATTTACGGAGAGAGTCATTAGTTTCCATGGGAGATTTGCTTCCTTATTCTACTTAGATACTAAGTAAATTATCGATTATGAAGCTTACATTAGATGAACGTTTAATTACTGATCCCAATTCTACCGTAGATCTCTGCCGTCAGTTACATTTGTATTGTTGTACGTAAGTCATGGATCAGCACGGGTATAAGTGAAACGAAATTTAATATTTTCCACCTGTGTTTTGACATCATCCAACGTCGCACTTCGTTCTGCTATTGGTCCAGTGATTGCTACAGTTGCACCAGCAGTCGGCTCCAATTCTGTGAAACTCAGCTGTTGGAAACGCTTGGATAACAGCCAGTGATATACGACGTATTCTTCTTTACCTTAGTTTCACATTGAAAGATTTCTAGAGGTCGGTGATAATGGCGTACCGGTAAAGCGTAGGACGTGCAGTAGGGTATACACCACACCATAATGCACACAGTGTCCTTCCAGTGTACATTGCCCTAAAGGCAGTAACCCCATCACCGAATAAGATTGGCCACATCAAATGTGGACGGTTGTTCATTCAACACTACCTGCATCTGCGGTAAGAACGGCGTGGGCCATGGAGCCTTGTGCGTTGTGGTGCGGTCGGCCATATTCGGGCTGCGGGCCACGACCTGCTAGTGGCCTTGGCTGGCTGGCCCTGCAGCTGCTTTTTGTGGCTTGTCTCTGCCCCGCCAGCTGCAGGCCGACTCTTTGTTGTCTCGTACCCTCCTGTCGCTTCCGCCCAGCGTGTAGGCAGCGCGGCCAGCGAGCCTTCCTGAACACACACACACACACACACACACACACACACACACCTACGTGCTCCCCCCCCTCTCTCTCTCCCCTCCCTCCCCCTCCCCATTTTGGAGGCCAGCGAGGAACCATCGAGGTAAAACGTTTTCCGTGGATTCCGCAAGTTAAGTGACCATTTACACTTCACTTAAAGCGCGCACAAAAGCGAAGGAGAAATATCGCGAAGTCTTTTGTGGCAGTCCTGTGATCGCAAAGCATTTTTATTTTCTTTTTAATTTCTTCCACTTTTTTATGCAGCGGCACTCTATAAGTGCAGCATACATATTTCTTTTAATGCTGTATCGCGGTTGTTCCTATTGTGATAATCTTGACCTATGACGTCTTATAGACACGTCTTCAGTTTGTATTATTCAATTAAGACACGCGTTCTTTGCACCATGTCACCGTATTCTACCTTCGAAATCACTGTGCCGGCGGGTCATGTGCACAGCTGCAGATGTCTTTCCCGCTTGAAAACCAACCTGTGAGTGGACGCTTCGGCTTCTGTCGGCAATATTCGTGTGTCATCGGATACACTTTCACGGCCAAGTATGGCACGATTCTCACTGAGCCTATACGACACGTTGTAATAAAGGTCGTGCGACGCGACGCAGATAGGTGCAACAGTCGCGTTCCCACTGCCATGACACGATATGCGATACGATGAGCGATGCGACTCGCCGTATGACAAGCAAGCCGACAACACGAATTACGACACTAACTGTAGCGACGGATGCAGCATTGCTTCAACTACATAGCAATTCCTTTTTTTTTTTTTTTTTTTATTTTTAGGCCCATCGGATGACTTGATATTTCCCTTCCTGTGTATCGTAGGACACGAGTTGGTGGAGAGACCAGCACTTCGTACTCTCCCGGCCGATACGATAGATAAACGTATCGTTAGCGTATCGCTGTCACCCTACTGTTAACCAGTTAAGTCGCTTCCAGTATGTTTCTATGCGCGTCGCAAGTGTGAACTGAGCCTATAAAGCCGCGTACGTGAAGCGCCGCTCACAAACGCTAGGAGCAGAACCACGCAGAATGGAGCAATGTTCCTGCGTGAACGCGCGCGTCAGCAAAAATGGAAAACGAGAAATGCAGTCGAAATAGAGCACGCATAAACTAATTATTTCCTTTGATGTAACGGCACGGCGCGGAACGTGTTCGTCGTCCACGCTGCGTCGAATCTTTTTCGTTGGTTTTGCACGGCGCAGCTTTAAAGTCGCGTCCACACTGGGCGAGAAAGATGTTCGGCGCGGCGCTGTCGGTGTGGTCGCCAAACTGCGCCGCTCTGCGCAACCACGAACAAGTTGCGCGCGGGGCGCATACACTGGGGCATAGCTGCGCCGTACAAACATTCTGCTCCATTCTGTGTTGTTCTGCGCCGCGCGTTTGTGCGGCCGCATCCGGTGTGGGCGCAGCTTAATGTTTCCGCGAATAACGATCAGGACCGTCATGATCACGTCAATGTGTTTTGTCGATAAGTTCTCCCAGTTCTGACTGACCGAAAACTGTTACTGCTGGTCAGTGGATGATCTGGACTACTCAAGAAATTCTAATGCAGATTCCTAAGAGCAAAGCCACAAGAGCTACTCGTCAGTGTAAAATTCCGAGAGGCAACTCTGCTATCGAACAAAAAGAAACCAGACTTAGATGACTGGGAGGTGTCTAGTGAATGTAAATATTCATGTCGCGTTAGGCTTAAGTAATATTATTTCTTGTTGTTGTTGTGGTCTTCAGTTCTGAGACTGGTTTGATGCAGCTCTCCATGCTACTCTATCCTGTGCAAGCTTCTTCATCTCCCAGTACCTACTGCAACCTACATCCTTCTGAATCGGCTTAGTGTATTCATCTCTTGGTCTCCCTCTACGATTTTTACCCTCCACGCTGCCCTCCAATGCTAAATTTGTGATCCCTTGATGCCTCAAAACATGTCCTACCAATCGATCCCTTCTTCTAGTCAAGTTGTGCCACAAACTTCTCTTCTCCCCAATCCTATTCAATACCTCCTCATTAGTTACGTGATCTACCCACCTTATCTTCAGCATTCTTCTGTAGCACCACATTTCGAAAGCTTCTATTCTCTTCTTGTCCAAACTAGTTATCGTCCACGTCTCACTTCCATACATGGCTACACTCCATACAAATACTTTCAGAAACGACTTCCTGACACCTAAATCTATACTCGATGTTAACAAATTTCTCTTCTTGAGAAACGCGTTCCTTGCCATTGCCAGTCTACATTTTATATCCTCTCTACTTCGACCATCATCGGTTATTTTACTCCCTAAATAGCAAAACTCCTTTACTACTTCAAGTGTCTCATTTCCTAATCTAATTCCCTCAGCATCACCCGACTTAATTTGACTACATTCCATTATCCTCGTTTTGCTTTTGTTGATGTTCATCTTATATCCTCCTTTCAAGACACTGTCCATTCCGTTCAACTGCTCTTCCAAGTCCTTTGCTGTCTCTGACAGAATTACAATGTCATCGGCGAACCTCAAAGTTTTTACTGCTTCTCCATGAATTTTAATACCTACTCCGAATTTTTCTTTTGTTTCCTTTACTGCTTGCTCAATATACAGATTGAATAACATCGGGGAGAGGCTACAACCCTGTCTCACTCCTTTCCCAACCACTGCTTCCCTTTCATGTCCCTCGACTCTTATAACTGCCATCTGGTTTCTGTACAAATTGTAAATAGCCTTTCGCTCCCTGTATTTTACCCCTGCCACCTTCAGAATTTGAAAGAGAGTATTCCAGTCAACATTGTCAAAAGCTTTCTCTAAGTCTACAAATGCTAGAAACGTAGGTTTGCCTTTTCTTAATCTTTCTTCCAAGATAAGTCGTAAGGTCAGTATTGCCTCACGTGTTCCAACATTTCTACGGAATCCAAACTGATCTTCCCCGAGGTCGGCTTCTACCAGTTTTTCCATTCGTCTGTAAAGAATTCGCGTTAGTATTTTGCAGCTGTGACTTATTAAACTGATAGTTCGGTAATTTTCACATCTGTCAACACCTGCTTTCTTTGGTATTGGAATTATTATATTCTTCTTGAAGTCTGAGGGTATTTCGCCTGTCTCATACATCTTGGTCACCAGATGGTAGAGTTTTGCCATGACTGGCTCTCCCGAGGCCATCAGTAGTTCTAATGGAATGTTGTCTACTCCCGGGGCCTTGTTTCGACTCAGGTCTTTCAGTGCTCTGTCAAACTCTTCACGCAGTATCTTATCTCCCATTTCGTCCTCATCTACATCCTCTTCCATTTCCATAATATTGTCCTCAAGTACATCGCCCCTGTATAAACCCTCTATATACTCCTTCCACCTTTCTGCCTTCCCTTCCTTGCCCAGAACTGGGTTGCCATCTGAGCTCTTGATATTCATACAAGTGGTTCTCTTATCTCCAAAGGTCTCTTTAATTTTCCTGTAGGCAGTATCTATCTTACCTCTAGTGAGACAAGCCTCTACATCCTTACATTTGTCCTCTAGCCAGCCCTGCTTAGCCATTTTGCACTTCCTGTCGATCTCATTTTTGAGACGTTTGTATTCCTTTTTGCCTGCTTCATTTACTGCATTTTTATATTTTCTCCTTTCATCAATTAAATTCAATATTTCTTCTGTTACCCAAAGATTTCCATTAGCCCTCGTCTTTTTACCTACTTGACCCTCTGCTGCCTTCACCACTTCATCCCTCAGAGCTACCCATTCTTCTTCTACTGTATTTCTTTCCCCCATTCCTGTCAATTGTTCCCTTATGCTCTCCCTGAAACTCTGTACAACCTTTGGTTCTTTCAGTTTATCCAGGTCCCATCTTCTTAATTTCCCACCTTTTTGCAGTTTCTTCAGTTTCAATCTGCAGTTCATAACCAATAGATTGTGGTCAGAATCCACATCTGCCCCAGGAAATGTCTTACAATTTAAAACCTGGTTCCTAAATCTCTGTCTTACCATTATGTAATCTATCTGAAACCTGTCAGTATCTCCAGGCTTCTTCCATGTATACAGCCTCCTTTCATGATTCTTGAACCAAGTGTTAGCTATGATTAAGTTATGCTCTGTGCAAAATTCTACAAGGCGGCTTCCTCTTTCATTCCTTCTCCCCAATCCATATTCACCTACTATGTTTCCTTCTCTCCCTTTTCCTACTGACGAATTGCAGTCACCCTTGACTATTAAATTTTCGTCTCCCTTCACTACCTGAATAATTTCTTTTATCTCGTCATACATTTCATCAATTTCTTCATCATCTGCAGAGCTAGTTGGCATATAAACTTGTACTACTGTAGTAGGCATGGGCTTTGTGTCTATCTTGGCCACAATAATGCGTTCACTATGCTGTTTGTAGTAGCTAACCCGCACTCCTATTTTTTTATTCATTATTAAACCTACTCCTGCATTACCCCTATTTGATTTTGTATTTATAACCCTGTAATCACCTGACCAAAAGTCTTGTTCCTCCTGCCACCGAACTTCACTAATTCCCACTATATCTAACTTTAACCTATCCATTTCCCTTTTTAAATTTTCTAACCTACCTGCCCGATTAAGGGATCTGACATTCCACGCTCCGATCCGTAGAATGCCAGTTTTCTTTCTCCTGATAACGACGTCCTCTTGAGTAGTCCCCGCCCGGAGATCCGAATGGGGGACTATTTTACCTCCGGAATATTTTACCCAAGAGGACGCCATCATCATTTAATCATACAGTAGAGCTGCATGTCCTCAGGAAAAATTACGGCTGTAGTTTCCCCTTGCTTTCAGCCGTTCGCAGTACCAGCACAGCAAGGCCGTTTTGGTTAATGTTACAAGGCCAGATCAGTCACACATCCAGACTGTTGCCCCTGCAACTACTGAAAAGGCTGCTGCCCCTCTTCAGGAACCACATGTTTGTCTGGCCTCTCAACAGATACCCCTCCGTTGTGGTTGCACCTACGGTACGGCCATCTGTATCGCTGAGGCACGCAAGCCTCCCCACCAACGGCAAGGTCCATGGTTCATGGGGGGGATTTTTTCTTATAGTAACATATTCATATTTTATTTTAACGTTATTAGCACGTCAGACACAAATCGTCCTGTAGTACATTGAAGTTTCTTGAAATGAAATATGTTTACAATTTTGTTATTTTTTTATTCCCTGCGTGGGTTCGTTGATAAACTAAAATGGCCTATTCTTTTTCGCTGAGGATGTCAATTTGAAAAAAAGTTCTTCACCATTGCTTAGTCTTAACTCCAGTTTCAAGAAGCCATTTTCTGTTCCGCGTACGGATAGCATCAACAGATCATATAACGTTGCCGTAATGAATGACGATAAAATACTCCAGGAAAACTGGCATCCTGAAAACCATCAGAAAAGCCTAATACCATGGAGGCCTACTTACTAGTGAATCTGGCTGTATGTATGCGTACAGTAAAAGTCCGGTGTTCTTGGTGTATGTGTCTCGGTGCTTTGTTTCTCGTATAACATAATGTACGATGTGTGACGGCTGTTTCTACATATGTACTTGAATTTGGTCAGTAATGTAGAATAAAGCATTGGGCACACAAGATGTATTTTGACACCTGTGGACGTACATAGAAGACCTCTCCTCCAACATTCACGTTATTTCACATCTTGGTAGTGCGCACATGTTCAGAACAAAGAATGCCCGTAATAAAGTTAAAAAAAAACATAACACTAATCTCATTGTTCCTACAACAGAAACCCATATAAAATACCCCTTTTTCAACAAGGAATTCGGATGTTGAACATAAACGATGTACATTACCTTATCTTCGTTTAGCAAAACTCTTAAAGCCCGTTTGGTTGATAATTCTTTTTAAAATGTACTTTTATACACGCGTAAGTTCAAAGAAATATGAAATTAGCAAATACAATAATAAAAGACACAAGGAATTTTTCAAAATCTATGTGAATGCTCGTTTTTTGTGTACTGAAGTCTAGCTATGCTAATGTTTTTTTTACCCGTAAAATCATAAGTTCTGTTTTACGTAATTACGTTAAACCCGGTTCGTCCGTGTGTATATGGATTTACCACCACACAAAGTCATAGTCATGTAGCTTGACAACTGTTATATCTTAATACACCTATTGTCTACGTCAAGATTTTCATACCTTTTCGAAAAACGGTTCGGAAAACAAACAAATAACAATATAGGGAAAATGTGTTTTTCAGCAGTGTTCCAGCCTGTTAAAACTGTGCTGTAGTTGTATGTGCTTTCTACAGCTATTTTATGACAATTTATACATCCAAGCATCGTATTCGTTTCTTACAACTTTAAAATTAGATTAATTTTGAACTGGAAACACGATAATGTTAACATGTTTATATATCAACTATTTCCTGTTGCAAAAAAAAACGAAAAAAAACACGTTTTTGATTCAGTAATTAAAACTTCCGGGCTAAGAGGCCGTGGTCCAATAGTAGAAATACTTCTCCCTGACGTTTCGTTGCCAGCTGCGGGTAACATCATCTGAGGTGAGTCTACGACTGGCTGCTAGGGAGAAACGTCAGGGAGAAGTATTTCTGCTATTGGACGCCGGCCGTGAAAGCCTACACGCTATGATTACATTTTTGATTGTCAATATATGTGTTAAGGCAACTAAGCGTGGTATTTTCCTAGTTTGAAAATTATAATAAGGTAACTACCAAAAAGCCAGTTCAGCTTCTAAACGATAAAATGTAACATGGCGTTGAAGGAAGTTTTGCGTTGTCAACTAGCGTTACGGGTGACGAGAGAACGAGACACACACGTAATATATTATCGCAAAGAGAGCAAGGTGCCTAGACGACGAGGACAAATTGCAAACGGTTATGATCGGTCATGACACCCTCTACTAGAAAGAACCTATAGACTAGTCGTTGGTTCCGTGCAGCTTTTTTCCATTATATTAGCTTTTCGCTGTACCCATCCAGCCATCGCAATCGTAATGTTAATAATGAGGATACGAAGGTAAAGACAACACAACACCACCAGTTCCCGGGCGGAAAAAATCATGTTGACGGAATTCTCCAGGAAGGGCCGGGCGCTGAGATTTGCGGCCGGAACTATTCAGGCGTTACGTTTACTGTGACTTGAAGTGCATTTGGTCAACCACCACATTCTATCATTGATACAGATACATCCTCTTTCGCGAAACTGGCCCTTTTACCGTTGGGTTACCTTCATTATGACGACTGTGCTAAAACTGCTCTCCAAAAGCCTATCCGTTCGCAACAGCACACTGCCCGCATCTCGTGGTCGTGCGGTAGCGTTCTCGCTTCCCACGCCCGGGTTCCCGAGTTCGATTCCCGGCGGGGTCAGGGATTTTCTCTGCCTCGTGATGGCTGGGTGTTGTGTGATGTCCTTAGGTTAGTTAGGTTTAAGTAGTTCTAAGTTCTAGGGGACTTATGACCATAGATGTTAAGTCCCATAGTGCTCAGAGCCATTTGAACCAATCGCAACAGCACACTTGCACGCTCGTTTATAAAATTAGCTATTGACTCCAAAGAAAATTACTTTCGGGCTGATACTTAAACCATGGTCAAAAATGTGCAACTGACCATGTAGTCACCACTGTTTCAGTGGTCGCATAGTTTCTTTGCCAAGGCGGCCACAGCTCATGGTGAAGTGGTAAGAACTGCTGCGTCCAGATCACGGTGTCCCGGGTTCGATTCCCGGCCGATTGGGAGATTTTCTTTGCTTGAGGAATGGGTGCTTGTGTTGTCTGAATCATTTCATCTCATCTTCATTACCCACAGTGGCATCAAATACACATGCCCAAGGCGGCTGAAAACTCACAGATAGGGTCTCAGCCAATAATAACATACGATCATTTCATTTCTCTCAAGAAATCAGCTTCCTCACTGCTAAGCGGTAGAGTCTTACAAAAGAATTTCCTTTTTCGGGTGGTGGTAGTAATATGCGTTTGTCTTCAGTTTTTGGGTAGTCAAGTACTTTCTTGAAATCATTCTATTATTTTTAATAACTCGGGATGACTGCTGGTTTGAACGAAAAGCAATGGAAAATCTTTCATGTGTTGATAGTGGATGTTAGGATTATATCCTGAGGATTGTTTTTAACACCAGGTACCCGCAATTTTCTTTAGATTTTCTGAACCAGCTGAACATCATTTAATGGGAAGCGTGCAGTTCCAACGTAGAATACGGACCACGGCGCAAATCGATATCCCTTTCCCTCTCCCTCTGCTCCTACCTGCTGCTCCCACCCCACTCTCTCCATCTTACCCCCTCCCCCCCTCTCTCTCCACCTTCCTCCCTCTCCCTCCCCCTCTCCTCTCCACTTTATCACTCCCACGACAATAGGAGGTTGCTGCTTCTTAACCCCTACACTATTACTTTCCAGATAGTAATTTCTGTATAAAGTTTAGATGAAATTGATCCAGGGCTATAGGGAGAGTTTTGTACCCGCTTGTTGTATCTTGATACACACGTCACATATATTTAATATATTTCACACGTTTCACCGACATGTCGAGCGAATCTGGCCTCGCAGTTTCGTTTTCACGCAGCTCAGTGTTAATGGCGCAATAACTCTTCAACTAAATTCATACAGTGATATAATTTTATAGGTACATTCATCGTCATATGTGGATACTGAGAACGGAATGTGTTGCGAATAGAGTTAGTAGCAAAGAAGTAATAAATTTAAACGTCATGCCTTATGCAGCAGATTTACTGCATGAAGAGGGAAAATGTAGTGAGAGAGAAACTTTGGTCCCAATCATTTTGCGAGGATTGTCAGCGAGTAGTGGCTTCCTAAATGTTTAAAATTATGTGTAAATTTGTTTGGAAGTCACTAATGCTCTCATTCTCAAGTACTGGATGAATAATGACTAGATATTTGTGCGGGCTATATGGTAAGTCACCAACATAATGTTCTTTCCCATCATAGCATGATTCCATTTTATTTACGCTGGAATGTTGTCCTCTGTTTTGGACAGTCCTCTTATTTACATCAGGTATGGCAGTGGCAATACGGCGCCTAAATGTGAGATGATCAATTGGCTCCTCATTACGCCTGTACAGATTTCAAGCATTTTGAACAAGCAACATCGATTAGATGTGCTATTACAGGAAAAGACCACGTTTTTCCTCTTATGGATGTTCTCTATAATGATATATTTTGATCTTCGCTATGTACTCAACCCATACGATTATTATATGCTAACAGCCTAGATTGAGACTCTGACGCTTTCTGTTTCTTGGCCCTGGAGAATCGGCCCACCTGTCTCAGTGGCAGAGCGTGGTCGTAATTGGTAGCCAGAGTAACGACACTGATATCATTCCACATGACAGTTGAGATTCCTGAAACAAAAGAAAGTTAATTAATATGTTGATTTGTTTCGAAGCATAACGTTTTAACGTATACGTTTAGACATTTACAAGAATTTTTATCTGAACAGGATTCGTGTGTTACTCTTTTCTCATTCTTGAATTTTACTGGTGGAGATAAAATGCAGCTTTTAGGTATTATATTCCGGTGGATTGTCCCAGTAGCTTCAATGCCTCTTTTCTTGAGATCTTGCAAAAAGCTGTATGGAATATTTTGCAGCAGCTGATCAGCATGTGGACATGTAACTCCAGACCCCAGACCCTTGCCCTCATATTTTTCGCTGCAAGTTCCAGCTCCGTGATAAGGTTCCAGCCATATTAAATATCCATCGCTGGTATCTACACACCAGAACTTATATCCATATTGAATTGATTTTCCTGAAACATATACCATTATGAAAACACTTGAAATTATTCGGACATAATGTAATTTTTTTAAAAAATGAGTATTCTAAACGACTCGTACCTTTTTTGTTGGATACAGTATTCATTAACCGTGCGACTGCTACGGTCGCAGGTTCGAATCCTGCCTCGGGCATGGATGTGTGTGATGTCCTTAGGTTAGTTAGGTTTAAGTAGTTCTAAGTTCTAGGGGACTGATGACCACAGCAGTTGAGTCCCATAGTGCTCAGAGCCATTTGAACCAGTATTCATTAGAGGCCATTCCACAGTTGATTCAGGAATGCTGTCTTTGGTCCAGTTAAAGTTTTCTTCTTTCCTAGAATTGCGTTTTGAAATAGAATCCTGCTTATATTTTTCTGAGGAAGGAGTAGTAGCTGACTGAGATTTCTGATGCTTATTACCAGTATCATTTCCGTTGTTTCTACACACTGAAGATGTGCCAGGTATTTGTTCTTTCTGAAAAGAATTTATTTCCATTGGTGAATCTAGAGTCAAAGTCCGAATATGTGGGTCAGTAATCAAAACATTTGCATTTAGCTGACTTGCAGGTAAGTTACCCATACAAGTATTATCCTCAGCACCTGATTCGTCGTCAGTAATGTCACCTGTGGCATTCAGAGGAGTAGGCTGTACAGAATTTCGTATAGTTCATTTAGTGTGATCGTTTTCCTGCAAGTAAATAGGAAAGATGTCACACAATCCTACCATCCTTCTGGAAGGATGTTTAGAAATAAGGTCTTAAATACTATCTATGATACTGTTTTCAGATATTTCTACCACTGTATGTAAGATTAAACATTTAAGATTTTATTACCATAAAAATATGGTAAATAATAAATATTCATACTAAAGTTTACTCACCCATGCTAAACTATGTCGGTCAGTTCATCCATTGCTGCAGAAGAGTGATTTTCAAAGCACAACGCAGACGACTGTGCCACCAGTAAGGGCACTGTTTGGCTTCACTCTGTCAACAATGGACTTAAAACTTAAGTTTCATTGTTTTAAAAATGTTCCACAGCTCCAACAGTGTTACTTATTTTAATTATTGTACTTCTATGCAGACAGTCCTGGAAGGATCATAGGGTCATCTGGGTTTATATCGAATATTATTTTCACTTGAACGCCATTTTTTCACATCGGACAGTCTCCATGTGATGAAAATCACAAGAAAAATTCAGAACATCAATGAGAGGACCAAAATTTTTCTTCCATTAGTAGCTCCTGAATGTTTGGTGTCAAGTTAGTTAAAGCACTTCTAAGGTCATGCTGTCTCCGTGCTGGCGACTGCATTGTTCTGTTTTTATGATGGCTAGTGTCGAGAATCGGGTCTTAAAAGTGATTTAGATAAGAACTACTTCCTTCGCCCCAGCCCCATTTATTGAAACTCTTCTTTAGCACTCCAGTCCCATTTCAATTCAATCTTATCCCCTTGTATTTCATCAGGAAGTGCAGGCACATAAATTGTGAAGGGTGAACTTGCTAGTTAACATTGCCAGTCTTCTGAAGATATTAGAGAAAAATGAAGTTTGAACTTTACTTGAAGACTTTCCAGGTGTTCACTAGTTACAACTACTCATTCGTTGATACCACAGTGTTACCCGACACGAAGTTCATTGCATCGAGGTAATGGCGAAAACTTAGTTGTGGGAGTATACAGGCGACGCTTTCATAGTTGTCTTTTCCAAAAACGCATTATGGCATCATTGGAATTCATTGAGGTTGCTACATTGTCGTTTCAAATTCATATTATTCAGGGTTTCAGTGAAGACTGCGCGGTATGCTAAGGAAAATATATAGCTGTCGTAGTGAATGAATAATGACGCTCAGCTTTCCCTTGGGTGAAAAGAAATATTTCTACCTCTGGTTTCAATTCATTCTACCTGTTAAGTATATTGCTCTTAGAAAAACCAGCGGACGTGCGTAATGAGGATTACACGTGGGTATGAAATAGTAAAGATCGGTGTTCAGCATTGAGATCATTACATAGGACTGGGAAAATGATTATTCACAGCACTTGAAGTAATTTGTTGACTACACTGATAGCCACTTTCAGTACAGTGTTCAGTTCCACAGGTAAAGTTTTAGAAGCTATGGCTTGACCATTAAGATCAGGATATTTTTCTTCGGCAATGCTTTGGAATTCAGTACAAATTCCCATAACTCTCTCCTAGGACAAACCATTTTCAGTCAATTATTCATTAACTGCAGAAAATACATCAGAAGCTTTTGATGTTGTTTCCAAATTTTTAGAAAACAATAGTTCTTTCATAATTTTTTCTCGTCCATAAATCGGCTGTGTACTGTTAAATGACATTCTTGAGCTATAGCAGTAGAATCGTCACACTTCAGGGCAAAAGAGGAGACATTTTCCGTCTTCTAACTAGCTGTCCTTTCACATTCAGGGCCATTTCTTCGATCCTATGCAGCACACTGTTGTTTGAAAAAAGTATTTTGTTCATTTTTCGCCGACTGTCTTGTCCTAAAACAATTCGGTTTGCTTTAAGAATGTTAGCTTTCAACATCCCACCAGTAGTATGATATTTTGTGTTGTTTTCTATGTAGAGAGAAGTTTCTTGTCATGCTTCAGTAAATTTCTCATTTTCCTTCCGAAAGTTCCCTGTGGAGCCCAATTTCATATAACTCCTTTTGGTTCATTTTTTGACGGCAGGTGAGTTGTAAGATGACGTTCGAGGCGCACGGGCTGCAGTGAGTTGTTACTGATGGCATTTATGATAACCCAACACACTGTGACAGTTCAATAAACTTCCATTCAGTAAACATGAATTTATATTTAACATATTCTTCCTTATACAATCTTGTTTAGCAGTCATTTTTCACCCAGCGTAAAAAACCAAAGAAAGTGCTATTTGCTTGTACAGAGCACGACAGGCGTAGTAATAAGTTAGGGATAAAGAGCGCATGCTGAAGAATGTGTTGTCAGCAATATGTTGCTGACGCGCGATGCAAAGCTGATGCTGCCAACTCTGCAAAAAAAATGCACTCGCCAACTTAGTAAGAATGTGAACTTTTCCACTTGTCTGACCGTAAGTTTCTACTTTCTTCTGAACAGTATGCACCCTCTACCCGCTAAATTCCCCCCCCCCCCCCCCCCCACACACACACACACTCCTCCAGGTGGAATCGGTGATTACAGCCCAGAAGATTGCTTAAAATGACAGTGTGCGGTGCAGAAACAACGAGCCTCATGCGAGCCAGTCTCTCCAGTCTCTATGTAATCGAAGTCACTTCGAGGACATGTTGACTGAATTGCGGTCGGGAGTGCATTAACGGTCAGCACTTACTGCCATGGTAGCGATATTGACACAAGGGTTGAGTATAAGCGTTCCTGTTGTAGGTACAACTTCTCTTCAGGGTTTTTTCATCTTATTGTGATGGCACAGCACGGTAACCGGTGGGGGGGGGGGGGGTTAAGTGAATAAATTGCATGTTAGAGTAACTTCTGCCCTTCTGGTATGCTCTAGCAGTGATTCACATTCATATTTATCAGCAACCTGGTATTTTTTTCTATTCCTCCTCCAACCCCTCTCCCCCCACTTGGTGGCTCACCATTCCTTGGGGAGTTCGTGCTTGGCTACCACGGGGCCCCAGCCTTTGCATCACCTCTTCCCTTTCCGGTGCATGTCTGTCTTTCTGCTACTCTTTTTCCCCAAGGGGATCATGTCTTGGATATTTCCGGGGATGCGCATTGTTGCTGTTTCGATAGCCCGGCATCGGAACAGTTCCTTATCTGTTTTTTTCTTTCTTTCTTTGTTCTCCATCTCCTCCAATTCCTCCGCTTCGGCGTTTGAGGTTTCTTTGTTTCTTCACCATTCCTGTGGGTTGCTGAAGGCCGCACCACGCTTTTGACGCGTAACAGGTAACCGCGTAACGCATTAATTCCCAGACCCGGGTCGTCACGTAGGGTTAGCACGTACCTCCTGGTATGGGCCAGGCCTGGGGGAAGGTCATTGCCTGGGCTGTTACCTTCCCAGTTGCCAATTGGTCCCTCTGTCAGAAGTTCGGGAGGTGTGGCATTCGGTGTGAACAGTTGCCTAAGGCGAGTGAGCCCGCCTCTGAGCTGGGCCTCCAGTTAGAAGGAGCGCGCTATCGGAGATGGTGGCAATTATGGAGTATTTTTTCGCAGTGACCCAATGTCCATCTCAATCTGCGTCTACTAAACGTAAACGGAATAACGCTAAAGGTTCACACACACACTCCCAGCTGCACCTCGATTCCTCGAGTTATCACGTATTGGAGGAGGTCAGGCCTTTGCCATCGTTAATCCGTTTATTATCGAGAAAGGTGTTGATGCAATTGCAGGCCTTGTGAAATCCTACTCTCACTTACGTGTGGTACTTCGCTACTGGAGACCAATGGTGATCTTCAAGCCGATGAAGTGCTTACAGCTCCGCTCCTAGACGGCTATCCTGTTGGTGTTGAGGCCCATAGAACACTGAATTCTTCATGTGGCGTTTTTTATACTCAACTGCTTGATTGTATGGCCTAGGGAGAAATCCAAACTTAACTCTCTGATCAGGACGTCACTGTGGTCCATCGGGTAATGAAAAAAGTTGATGCAACCATCGTCCGTGCACGCACTGTTTTATCACATTTGATCGAGTAGTGCGTCCATCAGAGATCAAGGCAGACTATAAAGTCATGACGGTCCGACCGTGCATTCCAAACCCGATGCGTTGCTACCAGTGTCAACATTACAGCCACACTTGGGTGTCCTGTCAAAACACAGTCAAATGTTTCTTCGGGTAGGGATGCTCACGAGGCCGATTGCCTGCCTGCCTCCTCCTCCGCGCCGTATCAGTTGTAATGGCGACCATGCCGACTCATCCCGTGAGTGTCCCCTGTATATCGATGTGCGAGCCATCCAGGAGATGCAGGTGAAGGAAAAAGTACCTTACCCTGTTGTTCGCATGTTGTTGGCTAGTCGTAACCCCTGCATTTTACCATCGGGCACTTCTGGTACCGTTCTTGATACGACTGGTTCCACTAAGGACATGACGACGCAGACTTCCAGTTGTGAAATCACTAATTATCACGGTAGCATCCCCGTGTCCTTCTCCTACAGCTGCGCAACAAGCCACCAGATCTTCGCACCCGGTGACGAAATCACATGCTACACAAACGGCAGGTCAGAAAGGACAAAAGAGATACCCACGCGAGGACTTCTGCGTCCTTCCAGCCAATAAACCTCTGAGTTTTCGTCTGCCAACCTTAAAGGGTCTAAGAAATCGAATAACGACAAACGGTCTTTCTCGTTCACCTACTCGCAGATCCTCTTAAACGGTGTCGCCACGTGATACCCTCACGCAGCCGAACCCATTTCGCTGTTTTTCCGCACCGACTACCGTGTGTCTGCCCTTGAATCAGTAGGCCTACCCAGGGAGAACGTCGACGCTTGTAGATTTGAAGGAACAGGATACTCCAGCCTCTGCGCCCTGTAGCAGTGAGTCTTGGAGGGGCTGGCACTCGGCAGCCGTCGAGGTAACCCTATATTTGTTCCCTCTTCCCCATTCCCGTTATGATCCTTCTCCAGTGAAACGTTCGTGGCATTACACCCATTAAGGAGAAATTACGGCTGCTCTTGGAATCGCAGCGTCCACAGTGACGCCCTGATCAGAGAGTAAGTTTGGATTTCTCCCTACCATCAAGCAGCCGAATGTCAATAACACCATGTGAACTGCGTCCTTGCGACCGCTTTGATTCCCTCCTCTTCCACTCCACCGAGGATGGTATTCCATCTCATGGGGCAATCATGCTGCTCGTTCGGAATTACTTTCATAGCCAAACCGTATCATTGAACACCTGGCTGCAAGCTGTTGCAGTTCGCATTTTCCTTCCTCGTTTCACCTTTTCTCTTTGTAACGTCTGCATCCCTCCGTCATTCGCTGTCACGAGGGCAGACTTCCTCCAGCTTATTGGTCAGCTCCCTCACCCCCTTTTTGCTTCTCGGCGACTTTAACGCCCACCATCCCCTTTGTTACTCCTCAGGAACCTGTCAGAGAGGTTCCATCTTGGTTGACATTCTTTCCGAGGGCTTACCTCTTGGATGACCTCAATAAATTCAACCTCATCTGTCTTAACATTGGAGCACACACGTTCCTTTCAGACTCAAGCTCACCTACTCCCATATGGACCTCTTGTTCTGCTCGGCCCAGCTTGCCCTTCGTCTAACATTTCTGCAGTTGTGATGAGATGGTAGAGTGCCTTCGAACGCTATTCTTAATGCCTCAGAACGTTCCATACCTCGCACATCATCTTTACCGCGCCGTGCCCCGTCCCGCCGTCCCGGGTGGACTGAGGCGTGCCGCGTCGCGATTCGCGCGCCAGGACGTGTTTTTAACCGTATCCTACGATGGTGAACTGTATTCTTTGTAAACAGTTGCGTGATCAGAGTCGTCGCGTTCTTCGGGGTAGGGAGGAAAAAAAAAAAACTAGCTGGTTTTCATTTCCTAGTTCTTTCACAACCTTTCCGTCGACTCTCTAGGACCAAAGTCCATTCACAGATTTCCGGCCTGACCGTAGTAGATGATGTCATTGTGGACCCTATTGCTATGTCCAACACCATGGGCCGCTATTTTGCGGAGGTTTCGAGCTCCCACTATCACCCCGCCTTCCTCCCTCGGAAAAGAGTGGAGGTGGCCCGGGTGATAATCTCCTCCTCTCGAAATAGTTAATGCTACAATGCCGCCTTTATTATGAGGAAGCTAGACCATGCTCTCTCTTCTCGATCTTCCGCTCTAGGGCTGGACTATATTCACATTCAGATGTTGGAGCACTTTTCTCCTGCGAGCAAGCACTTTCTCCATCATACGTACAATCGCATTTGGGCAGATAGAATGCTACCCATACAGTGACGCTCACGCGAAGCCACTGTCATACCAATTCCTAGGCCCGGTAAGGACAAACTTCTAGCTATCGTCCCATTTCTCTCACCAGCTGTGTTTGCAAGTTGATAGAACGTATGCCTCAAGCCCGCCTGGTATGTTGGCTCGAGCCTCGCAATTTACTAACCACTGTACAGTGTGGATTTCGAGCACACCGTTCCGCAGCTGACCATCTCGTCACTTTTCGGTTTGTACAGCTTCATTGTCCGTTCGAAACTATAGAGTATGGCTGTTGCATTTATTAATCTGCATGCCCGTCCATCTTACGCCATCTTAACACTGGCCGCCACCGTGAGATACGTTTGGCCACTGGCGCCTTTTACACTTGCCCGTTTGAGAGTATGTCTGCCAAAGCTGCCGAACTACCACTGTGATACTGGCGTGATGTCCTCCTCGGCGGATACGCATTCCGTTTGTCTGCCATGCCTGGCTACCCGTCCTATGCCTTCTTTTTCGATGACTCCCTTGACCGCCAGTATGGGGCGTACCCTTCTTTTTACCTCCCGGAGTTCGCTTTCGTCTATTGCTCCAGATGCTTAACTTCACGCAACTTGCCATTTTCCCCATGGGTGTGAACCCTTCACCATCGTGGCTTAGTGCGGCAGCACCTGTTCATCTTGGACCTCATTCACTTCCCAAGGAAACTTCTCCGTATTCGATCTGTCGCTGTAAGTTTCACGACTTTCGCACGCAACTTAGCAATAGCCGTTCGCGTACACCGATGGCTCTAAGACTTGTGGCGTCGGGTGTGCCGTCGCCATTGGTACCGAGCATTTTCAGTGTCGGCTTCCAGAACGCTGTTCAGTATTGACAGCAGAGCTCTTCGCCCTGCATCAGGCTATCCACTACAACCGGCGACACAGCCTTGTTAATTGTTGTCATATACTCTGATTCTCTGTGCCCTTCAGAGCCTCTTTGTGCTGTGCGCAGTCCATTCCGTAGTGCAGAGGTTGGCAAACGCGTTAGTCAGCAGAGCCAAATATCAACACTACAACGAGTGAAATTTTTTTCGAGAGCCAAATTTTTTAAACTTGAACTATATTGAAACTTGAAACTTCCTGGCAGATTAAAACTGTGTGCCCGACCGAGACTCGAACTCGGGACCTTTGCCTTTCGCGGGCAAGTGCTCTACCAACTGAGCTACCGAAGCACGACTCACGCCCGGTACTCACAGCTTTACTTCTGCCAGTACCTCGTCTCCTATTGTTGTTAATTATGGTACTCGTAAGCGGATCTTTGCTAAAACTATTTAGGTAGGTACATTGTTATTAACTTAATTGGGGTACTCCTAAGTTACCATTTGCTAATAACGTATTCAGCCTGATGCAGGTACGTTCGCCGAGGTCAGCCTCTTCCATTCTCATCATGCATACTTGTTTCGTCTGCATCCTTTAGTTCATCGCCGTTGTGTGAGCAAACCGTCTCAACATCTTTCTCAGTGCTCGATACTACATCTCCTTTCACTTGACAACACTCCTTAATTTTATCTTAATAACTTCAAGTTTTAAGTTTGATATTAACTGTAAATACGTGGAATAAAATTTGATATATTTCGTAATGATATTGTTTATCGATAAAATGAAATTTTAAGTTATCCATAAAATTAAATTGTGAGAAATACTGACAAACACTGATGTCAACAATGTCGCCTTCTTGGAAAGTTCCAGTAAGTCACGTTTGTATATTTTTGTTTTTAATTTTAGGCGCGATTCCAGGTTCTTATGGCTAACATGACTTTTCCATTTACTGTTAATAAGATTCATGATTGAAAATGATTGTTCAAATGAATATCTAGACCCGAATGAGGAAAGAAAAGCAATCTCTACTTTCTCTTTTTTCGTCGGATAGCACGCTTTTTTCCACACATTACGAGAAACGGTTCCACACTCTTAAACGGAATTCATATTCCTACCACTGCATCATTTTGGATGACTTCCATGCGTTGCCCATCTCCACTTTTGAAGACACAGTCTCAAGCAGCAAAATCGGTATGGGTGGCAGAAATTATATGTGCTCAGAGTTGCGAGAGGAAATAAGTTTCGCCTACAACCCAGTCTAACACCTTTTCTTTAAATTAGCTCTCTCAGGCCGAAAACCAACATCTGCGCATTAACCACGCAGTTTCAATCGAACTGTACGTGCGCGCCCGTATTGCGTGGAAGACCCCGTATTCAGTTGGCAAAGAGCCGCACGTGGCTCGCGAGCTGTGCTTTGCCGATCACTGCCTTGGTGTAACGCCTCCAATAAAGCTTCTACTTGCTCCCTGTTGAGGGAAACATCCTGATGTTCATTTGGGTTCTTGGTCACGTGTCTCTCTGACGGGAAATTAGGCTGCTGCCAAGGGTACAGTCCCTCTACATGGGCCCGCTAGCCCTTCCATTTCTTGGGATGATCTCCGCGTTGCAGTCTATCGGCAGATGGCATAACTTTGGCATCACCATTAGTCTTCTCTTCACGGGACCAAGCTCCGGGGAATTAAACCTCTCCCAGCGACGTGGCCTACCTCCTCCTCGGCCGTCTCGCCACGAGATCATTGCGTATTGGGAACTGCCTTTTTAGCGATCGCCATTTTCTAGGTGATGATCCTCCACCAATTTCTGCTCGTTGCCGTCAACCTTTGACGGGTTACCATTTCCTGATCGAATGCTCTTTTTTTGAACTTGTTACGTTTCAGTGTGTGCCGTCTGAATTACCGGCCTTTTTAGCGAACGACGCATGGGATGTCGACCATATTTTACTTTTTATGCGCCGTAGCAATATGTCGAAAGACGTTTAACCTGTGGTTCGAGACCACTACTGTCTTGGCAACGTATTTTGTGGATCTTTCTCCAAGGGGAAAGTTTTTTAAAGCGCTCTTCCCTTCCGCCGATTGGGCTTAACGTCTAGTCGCTTTTAATTTTTTCTTTTTAGTGTTCCAAGGACGCTTATAATCTCAGCTGAAAGGAAACCACCTTTACGATTTAGATGTTCTGCTAGGTAGTTTCGAAACTTTGTTAACCGGTACGCCAAATTTTCGTGACAAGATCTTTTTTCGCGAGTTTGATTCTATTTATTCCTAGATTTAGTCACAATCGCCCGTCAATTTCTTATCTATTTCGATCTGTGATGGCAGTCTTCAGATCTGACTGTCATTATGTGAAAAAGACAACGGAATAAGAACTTTGCTAATACAGCGTTTATTTTCTTCAATTATATGCGTTACAAACTCACATCTAGATACGACGCTGGTAATCACAGAGCTAAAAAAAGATAAATTGACGTACGTTGGCTACCATGCACTGGAATTTCTCTTTATTGCTACGATATTTCAGCTCATTGAATTTTTTCGTATATCAGTGAATGGTATACGGAACATTGTTATATGGAAACGCACCTCCAGGAAATTTAATTCATCTTGCATTCTTAGACCGTTCACTTAAATCTGTGACAGCAGTATTTCCGGCGGATGGATGAGGATGTTCAATGTTGGTTTTGGACTTCGAATAGTCGATTATTTGCAGTCAATAATGTAGAGTTGGTGATTAAAGGTGGTTCGTTTACGTTAGAAGCTTATCTTTAGCATCACGTACACTGTATTTGAAAAGTAAGACTATATCGCGTTAAGTGATTTCAATTAAGATTCATGAGTGATAAATACGTTGTTTGCAGGTTCTCTTGGTAAGTATTACTGAAGAAAAGTGAACGTGACGTTGATTCCTTGAAAACAATATGCAGCCTGCATATAACTATTTAGAAGTATAGGGTATATGTGATTTGTCTTTTTGCTTAATTAAAAGGCAACCTTTTTTCTCAAGAGGTCACGCGGTCTGCAGGAAATTGCTTGACGATAAGGAAATACACATATGACAGACTTCCAGCTTCGTAATTATTGGAGAATTTCAGATACAGGTGAAATGCAATCAGTAGCATACGATTACTGGAGTCGTCCAAAAGATACTACTAAATTTGGCCATAAACTTCTCAGATGGCCGCGATTTTGTCTCGCCTGTATGTTGTCATTCATTTCAGGACACATTCCAGAAAGTTCAGTGTGTAGCATCCTTTATCGCGTGAAGAAGAGTGGTAATAAAGTCTTTTTCAGTTGTACTTGATAGCTATAGGAAAAAACTGTAAGGGTTGCTCAAATTACTGCAAGAATCTGCATAAACTACTTTCGACGGTGAGATGGTGTTTTTATTGTGGTGACATGGTGTTTTTATTGTTCTTCGCCTTCTTCCTTCTTGGCAGTAGAATATAGCTTTTAAAGCAGTGCTTCTCAACCGCATAGTCATCAACTTTTCTTGTGAAATAATTCGCAGAATTTAGGTCGTAGACATCCATAACACCTCTTAGTTCCAGTGATGTGAGTGGTGCTTTACTACCGCACGTAATCTTAAGCGAGTAATAGTGCTGTGTTGCGAGTAACTAGTATGGTTGTGGAAATCAGCCTGAAGATATTTCAGGCACTAAAGTCATCGAACGACAACTACATTTAATGTACCTACATTAGTTGCAACTGCGTTCTTTATAGGAAAGTAGATTCACTTCATTCATTCACATTGGAGATAGAGTACTCAAGCAAATTGGCTGGATTTTTCGCAAAGGAGTGCTCATTCTACGCATTCGTCTAAGCGCATATCGAGAATCCGTGAAGCTGCGCAGACTACCTAATCTTGTTATCCCACCCTGCTGCTGAATGTTGCGTGGAACTGAAGGCTGGAAGGCTAGTCCATAGATTCGTTCATGTGAAGGTGTCATGACGGTTTGCAAATTGCCTTGATCAAGACACCTTTGCCCTCTTACATGGATGCGGTCGAAATTAAACATTTTGTTGATTCATTTCTGTGCATTTAAATACGACTTAGGAACCTGTATGCTATGTGTAACCGCCGACCAACTTGTGGCACAGTAATTACGATGGGTCCTGATACTGATATTCCGCGTTGACATTTCGTTCCGTGTATCAGTATGTCAGACCGTCTGTCATTTTTCTCCAACGTAAATAACTGCTAAAGGCTTGGCTCTAGGGCTTAAAATTAAATCTCGTACACGCAAAAACATCTGGTCAGTCTCTGTGCTAACTTCAGCACAGCAGTAAACGCAAGAAAGCGTGACGTTGGAAATGCAGTTATTATTTCTGGAAACTAACACGCGGATCGCGCCTACTCGTCACCATTGATTTCGTCCAAATATATAGGATATGAAGGGCTTGGTCAGTAATGAGTGTGACAGAAGTGGGAGATCCAGATGGCCAAGCGTTAAGAGAAAAACATATGTGCTGGGGGGGGGGGGGGGATGAGCGATGAGTCATTCTGTTAGCGTCGCTATCAGACAGCGGTTGGAGCAGCGGAAGGAATACAGAACGGTAGGCAGAGGGTCGTGGGGTCGAGTCCGTATATGAATTTTTTGTATTTTCAATTTCTACGTTACACTGCAAATAAACCGAAATCATGCCCATCGTATTTATTGTTTTCATATGGAACATGCATGAAAAGGAAAGACGTAGGAAAATTTGCGGTTATTAATAAATTTCCGATTATTAATAAATTTCCAGCAACGAACTGTAAGGCATAAACAGACGTAAAAGTTATTTTATTACTTTACAGTTGATAATTTACAGGTGCTGGGATTGTGTTCATCATTAAATCCGAGGAAACGGTAATCTTCTCGGCGTCTCGCGCACCTTATAAACACCGCATTTTTACAATTAGACGATTGTTATAAAGTTCCATGAGAAAAACAAACGTACTTTACATTAATAAAAGGTTCTCTCACATAGAACAATTTGACAGGACCACGCGTAAGGTCTCATTTGTCGAAATACCGGCGAGGAGAGATGGTGATGTAGACTGGAGAGTGATTTCTTTTTCTATCTCGATAAGAGCATTGTTGAAGTTCCTTTGATGAAGTTCTTCACCTGACGATAAAAATAGTCCCTTTAGATACCACGGTGACACCTTCAAATTTCACTGTACGAGGTGCATTCAAGTTCTAAGGTCTCCGATTTTTTTTCTAATTAACTACTCACCCGAAATCGATGAAACTGGCGTTACTTCTCGACGTAATCGCCCTGCAGACGTACACATTTCTCACAACGCTGACGCCATGATTCCATGGCAGCGGCGAAGGCTTCTTTAGGAGTCTGTTTTGACCACTGGAAAATCGCTGAGGCAGTAGCAGCACGGCTGGTGAATGTGCGGCCACGGAGAGTGTCTTTCATTGTTGGAAAAAGCCAAAAGTCACTAGGAGCCAGGTCAGGTGAGTAGGGAGCATGAGGAATCACTTCAAAGTTGTTATCACGAAGAAACTGTTGCGTAACGTTAGCTCGATGTGCGGGTGCGTTGTCTTGGTGAAACAGCACACGCGCAGCCCTTCCCGGACGTTTTTGTTGCAGTGCGGGAAGGAATTTGTTCTTCAAAACATTTTCGTAGGATGCACCTGTTGCCGTAGTGCCCTTTGGAACGCAATGGGTAAGGATTACGCCCTCGCTCACCCAGAACATGGACACCATCATTTTTTCAGCACTGGCTGTTACCCGAAATTTTTTTGGTGGCGGTGAATCTGTGTGCTTCCATTGAGCTGACTGGCGCTTTGTTTCTGGATTGAAAAATGGCATCCACGTCTCACAACCGACGAAAAGAAAGTTCCATTGATGCTGTCGTTGGGCGTCAACATTACTTGGCAACATGCCACACGGGCAGCCATGTGGTCGTCCGTAAGCATTCGTGGCACCCACCTGGATGACACTTTTTCGCATTTTCAGGTCGTCATGCAGGATTGTGTGCACAGAACCCACAGAAATGCCAACTCTGGAGGCGATCTGTTCAACAGTCATTCGGCGATCCCCCAAAACAATTCTCTCCACTTTCTCGATCATGTCGTCAGACCGGCTTGTGCGAGCCCGAGGTTGTTTCGGTTTGTTGTCACACGATGTTCTGCCTTCATTAAACTGTCGCACCCACGAACGCACTTTCGACACATTCATAACTCCATCACCATATGTCATGAATTTCAATTGGTTTCACACCACGCAAATTCAGAAAACGAATGATTGCACGCTGTTCAAGTAAGAAAAACGTCGCCATTTTAAGTATTTAAAACAGTTCTCATTCTCGCCGCTGGCGGTAAAATTCCATCTTCCGTACGGTGCTGCCATCTCTGGGACGTATTGACAATGATCGCGGCCTCATTTTAAAACAGTGCGCATGTTTCTATCTCTTTCCAGTCCGGAGAAAAAAAATCGGAGGCCTTAGAACTTGAATGCACCTCGTAGTGCACAAGTCTCGGTATACACGTTTACTAACATCAGAACTATTGAAAGCCGGAGGAGCTGAGTTAAATCGCAGGGTATACAAGATTTTGTGCCTTGCCTGGAAAAAGGAAGAGTTGCCAGAAGAATGGAATGTAGGCATAGTGTGTTTGATGCACAAGAAAGGAGATATATTCAAATGCGCCAACTACAGAGGCATAATACTCCTAAACATTGCATATAAAGTATTGTCAAATACCTTGTTTAGTAGACTGTCACCCATAGCAGAAAACATTATTGGAATTATCGATGTGGATTCAGACAAGGAAAGTCAGCTGTGAACAAGATATATATCCGGCAAATAGTAGAAAAGTCTAACGAATTTAATGTCGGTGTGCACCATCTTATCATTGATTTCAAGTGTGCATATGACACAGTAAATCGAACTAAACTTTGAGATAATGCGGGAATTTCGGGTGCCTGAGAAGTTGGTGCGTTTGATAGAGAACACCCTAAGGTACCCCCAGTGTACTGTGCGAGTGTGCAGTCGAGGCTGTCACCAAAGTTTCCCACACGAACTGGGCTAAGGCAAGGAGATGGGTTTTCCCTCCTACTCTTCAATTTGGTGCTCGAAAAACTGGAGCGTGGATAGGTTACCCAGACAAGAGGTACTACTTATTATACGTCTGTTCAACTGTTGGGCTATGCAGATGATTTGAACCTAATGAGTAGAAAATTTAGAGATCTACAAAGTATCTTCTCAGCTCTAAAACTGAGGGCAGAGAAGATGGGCTTGAAAATTAATGAAGGAAAGACCAAGTATATGAATGATGGTACAAATCAACCCTTACAGCTCGTAGTAACCATTGATGAAATGACTTTTAAACGAATAGAATGTTTCCCTTATATGAGCGCAAAGATAGAAGCAAATGGCTGCTCTTCTACTGAAATTATAGCTCGCATAAGCGCTTCTAATCGATGTTGTTTTAGAATGCTCCGACATTATAAATCCAAGCTTCAGTCACGAGAGATTAAGTGCCGACTCTATTAAACGCCGATACTTACGTAAGATTAAAACACATGAACGATTACAAAGCATGGCGAAAGACAGATCACACGAAATAAGTGTGTTGAATAGACTCTTTCGACCTGTGTATGAAAATGTGAGTTGAAGGCGAAGGAATGACGAGCTTTATGCCTGCTATAAGGAGGATGATGAGGTAAAGTTCGTAAAGCTCTGTAGATTGAGATGGACTGGTCATGTAATAACTCGATGAGACATTCTGCAAGTAATGTCTGCTGCAGGGAACCTGGAGGAAGAAGAGCAAGAGGTCGACCGAGGTTGAGATGAAGTGGTGAGGTTGGAGAAGACGCTGCCCGAGTTGGTTGCCATAACAGGTCTACACCGAAGTCGAGAGAGCAATGGTGGAAAATCATCGGGGAGGCTAATGGGACGTAGCGCCAATGGAAGAAGAAGAATAAGGAGGAGGAGGTCTCTGTGGATCCATTCGGCCTCGTATTGTTAAATAGGAAGATAATAGAATTTTTGAGCAGAATTGACAAGGAAGCTGCCGAAGTGGCGTAAAATCGAATTGGGTGTTCAGTGACAGGGTGTTCTCGCTTCAGGTGGGAGGAAAGATGCAGCGATTTCAGTTAAAAATCTGGAAAATACAGTATTTCGCACCATCTTAATCTTTTGTTAATGTCCTCTCAACAATTCATATAATATCTTTTCACTTTTAGGTGTTCCGGTTGAAGGTCTTCTTCAGGGGTAGAGTGATATATATATATATTTTTTTTTTTTTTTTGCGGGTTGCTTCCCGAGTAATAAACAGATCTGAATGTTAGCACCTGCTTTTGGTGTTCGTTATTCATTCCGTCGGACGCATTTCCAAAATCTCACGAAATAACAGCTAATGCTATTTTCCTACATTCTACATAAGTTGTGCAGTGTCCATGAGCAAGTACATCAATAAAGATGAACTCATCAGTATGACATAGAGTTTAATTTTGTTAATTGCTCTGCTCATCACAATTTTTTTTTTTTTTACGCGTGCGGCAATGGGTTGGCGGTAATATTATAATCTGTATTCGGCGGAGTTGTATACTGGAAACGGCGAATATGTCGTCACTTTTCGGTACAGGGGCAGAAATCCTAAGCAAGTTGTCGGTATATCTGTGCTGTTTATTTCATTTTTCACCTTGATTAATTTTCCCCGTCGGATGTCCCGAAATGGATGGTAAAATTTTTCAGGGAATGTCAGTTTCTGGGGCTTATCTTCTTAAATACAACTTCGTGCTAAATACTCCTGTTTACTAAGATCTATGATCTCTGCTGAGGATTCTTATACGCCCTCCTGGCGGTTGTTGAGTATCAAGAACGTTGTTTCTGAATACTTGGATAAGTGTCATGTCTTCCGTGTTCATTGCCGACATATGTCATTATCTACTATCCACTTGCTCTGCGTCGTTATTCATTGTTTCCTGTGGGAATCAGTTGTTTTTTACGTGATTTCTGTCCTTGGATTATACCGATGAGATGGTTTCTTGATCTTAGCCCCTTGCTTCCAACTTTTTGACATAGATAATTGTGCTTTTGGGTTTTATCGTCGAAGGAAATACACTACGTGAACTAAAATATCGGGATACCTGGCAAAAATAACTTAAAAGTTCGTGTCGCCCTCCATCGGTAATGCTTGAATTCAGTATGGTGTTGGCCCACCCTTAGCCTTGATCACAGCTTCCACTCTCGCAGGCATACATTCAGTCAGGTCTTGCAAAGTTTCTTGGGGACTGGCAGACCACTCTTCACGTAGTGCTGCACTGAGGAGAGGTATCGATATCGGTCGGTGTGGCCTGACACGAATTCGGCGTTCCAAACCATCCCAAAGGTGTTCTTTAGGATTAAGGTCAGGACCGCGTGCAGGCCAGTCCATTACAGAGATATTATTGTCGTGTGACAACTCCGCCACAGGCCGTGCATTATGAACAAGTGCTCGAGCGTGTTGACAGATGGATTCACCATACCCGAATTGCTCTTCAACGGTGGAAAGCAACAATGTGCTAAGAACATCAATGTAGGTCTATGCTGTGATAGTGCCACGCAAAACAACAGGGGGTGTAAGCCCCCTCCATGAAAAACATGTCCACACCATAACACCATCGCCTCCGAATTTCACTGTTGGCACACACACGCTGGCAGGTGACGTTCACCGGGCATTCGTCATACCCACACCCTGCCATCGGATCGCCACACTATGTACCATGATTCGTCACTCCACACAACGTTTTAGCCCTGTTCAATCGTCCAGTGTTTACGGTCCTTACACCAAGCGAGGCGTTGTTTGGCATTTACCGGCGTGCTGTGTGGCTTATTAGCAGCCGCTCGACCATGAAATCAAAGTTTTCTCACCTCCCTCCTATCTGTCATAGTACTTGCAGTGGATCCTGATGCAGTTTGGAATTCCTGTGTGATGGTCCGGACAGACGTCTGCCTATTACACATTACGACCCTCTGCACTGTGGGCGGTCTCTGTCAGTCAACAGACGAGGTCGGCCTGCACGCTTTTGTGGTGTACGTGTCCCTTCACGTTTCCACTTCACTATCGCATCGGAAATGGTGGACCTATGGATGTTTAGGAGTGTGAAAATCTCGCGTACAGACATAGGAAGCAAGTGACACCCAATCTTCCGACCACGCTCGAAATCTGTGAGTTCCGTGGAGCGCCCCATTCTGCTATCTCACGATGTCTGAAGACTATTGAGGTCGCTGATACGGAGTACCTGGCAGTAGGTGGCAGCACAATGCACCTAAAATGAAAAATGCATGTTTTTGGGGGTGTCCGGATACTTTTGATCACATACTGTTTTTCCTCAAAGCATATTTTACAATCTGTGAGAGATTGTTTTTTGAAAAACTCTCCACACTTTGAATTCATCGTTCCTACTGGCGTTTTCCGGCTGCTGCTTCACAACACGTTGGAATTCTCGAAACAGGAAGTTATTTTTACTTTGACTAGAGACGTGTATGCGACCATTTCTGGTTTGTATAATTCCATAGTAGTGTGTGAATATTCAGTACTGATAGTGTCAGCGTCACTAATCAGCTATTGCATTTTTAATACTGGAGAAGTGCTTGGATGGTCTATTTTCGTATGGACTCAAATAACCTTTACGCCATGTAGTTTGACACTAAAATTTCGGACTTTTTTTGGAATGTTATGTGCATAGTGATGTACGTTTTCGTAAAATTTTGTGCACTGTATTTCTTTGCAACAAATAGAAATTATCGATCCGTAGGTATACATTGAACTGCGACAGAGGTCATTTTGACCACTTAACGTTTCTTTAAAGACCCAAGCGGTATCCTTTGCCCCACTAGGCGAATCTCTCGAGTATGGCAGGTTCTGAAAACAATTTCGGGACAATAAACTCACACTCGTATCTCCTGTTGGCTACTTTTTCAAGAGAGCATTGGAAATTGGGAAATAATGGTGAGGGGAAAAGTAACTATCTTGATTGAGATTTGTAACATGGAATGTAAGAACGAATAATAGTGAGTAAACTGGGAAATGTGAGAAATGAAAAGATATACAATAATATATTAGGACTAGCAATAAGTGCAGTGGGAAGGGGAATATGAATGTAACGAACATAAAGTAACCGTCAAAAGTAGACAGGAAGAAATACCAATTGGTGTTATATTAATAAACCAGACTTTTCTTTCATGTTAGTAACGTGATGCTGCAATGTACGCTGAAGCTTCCTCGTTTCGCTATTACCTAAAGTGTTGTGTGTTGTTCGTGATTCAGTTACTTAGAATAGGTCGTAAGAAATCAGACGAGATAGGAGTGGTATTGTATTGTATGGAATTTGGGACCTAGAAACGACGGAGAGGCTTCGTCCCCGCCGTAGCCCGCAGGGGTATACAACCCCGCAACAGGCTACAGCAGTCTAGTCAGCCCACCGCCGCCCCACACCGAACCCAGGATGGTTGTGCTGTTCGGCCCTCTGTGGACCCCCCTGGGAACTTCTCACACCAGACGGGTGTAACCCCAATGTTTGCGTGGTAAAGTGTTTGCGCAGCAATCGCCGCCGTAGTGTAACTGAAGGAGAATAAGGGGAACCTGCCTGCATTCGCCGAGGCAGAGTGAAAAACGCCTTAAAAAACATCCAAAACTGGCCAGCACACCGTACCTCGACACTAATCCGCCGGGCGTATTCGTGCTGGGGCCGGCACGCCTTCCCACCCGGAAAGCAGTGCGTTAGATCGCACGGCTAACCGGGCGGGCTAGGAATGGTATACTTAAAATTTCTGCGGCTATTTCCAGCTTAAGAGCATAAAGGCAGTGAAACTGAAATGAAAATAAAAAGTGGTAATGATGGTTATATTCAAGTCACTGGTGAATCAGTCGAATGTATGTAATGTGTTCGAAGCAGACAGTGTGTTGCAGCAGGAACACTCTCTTCCATCAAAACCAGCCTGTTACTCAGGAAGGAATGACAGTCGATATAACACAGGGAGAGGGGGATGAAGTAATAGGTATTAGTTGCTTTCACCATTTTTGATGACTTCTCGGAGTTCGGCAAAGGCAGGACAGAGGAGATTTTTTGATCATATCTTGAATGCACCTGGAAGACGACGTAAACATGATTTTTGAGCCATTTGAGATTAAAAAAAAAAAAAAAACACACACACACACATCAAAACTGACAACGCTACTAATTTTTGGCTGCTGTTTATAAATGGCACAGCGCTAAAACGTGTTAGATTAGGCACCTGGCAACAAAGAAGCCCACGATCAACGTGGTCACAACAGTTCGTGTGCAACGTTGCTGAGCTAGATGCATTCATTGCAGTCTTGTATGCAGGACTGTGGGGCTGGGCGCTCGTGCTCGTAGCGCGCGCAGGTCTGTTGGGGGAAATGTAGCACCACTAGTCAGTCCCCTGCGGCTAATAGACTCCATCATATACCGCACTGCTCCTTGACGGTCTTGGGCAACTCAAAAGTGGACAGAGCTGTTGCCGGGCCCGGCAGCCAGCGGATCAGTGGCATAGCTAGTTGTTGTCGGCTAAATGCTCCCGCCACAGCTCGTAAGACAGTGCACCGAAACCTCTGGCATCTGGCGGCGCCACTGGTGACGTCACAAGTGGCTTCACTAGTGTCCTCCGGTAAATAGCGGCCTAATTGTGTTCTTTCTCGGAAATCATTCGGAGTACGGCAGATTATTTGAAGCCGTCTGCAGAACGATTATACTGCCGCCAACGTAAATCTATCGTAAGGAGCACGAAGATAAGAGAAATTATAGCTCGCATTATTTGCGAGCGGAAAAGGAAAGAAAATCACTACTAGTTGTACTAGATATCCCTCTCACGCACCATACGGTGGCTTCTCGGAGTGTAAATAGATACAGATAAATGAACGAACTTACAAAATTTCAATTCCACGTTTTTTTTAAAAAGCTCTAATACGATTTTCGAAGCATAATTTTATATGATTAAATGATGATGGCGTCCTCTTGGGTAAAATATTCCGGACGTAAAATAGTCCCCCATTCGGATCTCCGGGCGGGGACTACGCAGGAGGACGTCGTTATCAGGAGAAAGAAAACTGGCATTCTACGGATCGGAGCGTGGAATGTCAGATCCCTTAATCGGGCAGGTAGGTTAGAAAATTTAAAAAGGGAAATGGATAGGTTAAAGTTAGATATAGTGGGAATTAGTGAAGTTCGGTGGCAGGAGGAACAAGACTTTTGGTCAGGTGATTACAGGGTTATAAATACAAAATCAAATAGGGGTAATGCAGGAGTAGGTTTAATAATGAATAAAAAAATAGGAGTGCGGGTTAGCTACTACAAACAGCATAGTGAACGCATTATTGTGGCCAAGATAGACACAAAGCCCATGCCTACTACAGTAGTACAAGTTTATATGCCAACTAGCTCTGCAGATGATGAAGAAATTGATGAAATGTATGACGAGATAAAAGAAATTATTCAGGTAGTGAAGGGAGACGAAAATTTAATAGTCAAGGGTGACTGCAATTCGTCAGTAGGAAAAGGGAGAGAAGGAAATATAGTAGGTGAATATGGAGTGGGGGGAAGAAATGAAAGAGGAAGCCGCCTTGTAGAATTTTGCACAGAGCATAACTTAATCATAGCTAACACTTGGTTCAAGAATCATAAAAGAAGGTTGTATACCTGGAAGAATCCTGGAGATACTAATAGGTATCAGATAGATTATATAATGGTAAGACAGAGATTTAGGAACCAGGTTTTAAATTGTAAGACATTTCCAGGGGCAGATGTGGATCTGACCACAATCTATTGGTTATGAACTGCAGATTGAAACTGAAGAAACTGCAAAAAGGTGGGAATTTAAGGAGATGGGACCTGGATAAACTGAAAGAACCAGAGGTTGTAGAGAGTTTCAGGGAGAGCATAAGGGAACAATTGACAGGAATGGGGGAAAGAAATACAGTAGAAGAAGAATGGGTAGCTCTGAGGGATGAAGTAGTGAAGGCAGCAGAGGATCAAGTAGGTAAAAAGACGAGGGCTAATAGAAATCCTTGGGTAACAGAAGAAATATTGAATTTAATTGATGAAAGGAGAAAATATAAAAATGCAGTAAATGAAGCAGGCAAAAGGGAATACAAACGTCTCAAAAATGAGATCGACAGGAAGTGCAAAATGGCTAAGCAGGGATGGCTAGAGGACAAATGTAAGGATGTAGACTGCCTACAGGAAAATTAAAGAGACCTTTGGAGAGAAGAGAACCACTTGTATGAATATCAAGAGCTCAGATGGCAAACCAGTTCTAAGCAAAGAAGGGAAGGCAGAAAGGTGGAAGGAGTATATAGAGGGTTTATACAAGGTCAATGCACTTGAGGACAATATTATGGAAATGGAAGAGGATGTAGATGAAGATGAAATGGGAGATAAGATACTGCGTGAAGAGTTTGACAGAGCACTGAAACACCTGAGTCGAAACAAGGCCCCGTTAGTAGACAACATTCCATTAGAACTACTGATGGCCTTGGGAGAGCCAGTCATGACAAAACTCTACCATCTGGTGAGCAAGATGTATGAGACAGGCGAAATACCCACAGACTTCAAGAATAATATAATAATTCCAATCCCAAAGAAAGCAGGTGTTGACAGATGTGAAAATTACCGAACTATCAGTTTAATAAGTCACAGCTGCAAAATACTAACGCGAATTCTTTACAGACGAATGGAAAAACTGGTAGAAGCCGATCTCGGGGAAGATCAGTTTGGATTCCGTAGAAATGTTGGAACACAACCTTACGACTTACCTTAGAAGAAATATTAAGAAAAGGCAAACCTACGTTTCTAGCATTTGTAGACTTAGAGAAAGCTTTTGACAATGTTGACTGGAATACTCTCTTTCAAATTCTGAAGGTGGCAGGGGTAAAATACAATGAGCGAAAGGCTATTTACAATTTGTACAGAAACCAGATGGCAGTTATAAGAATCGAGAGGCATGAAAGGGAAGCAGTGGTTGGGAAGGGAGTGAAACAGGGTTGTAGCCTCTCCCCGATGTTGTTCAATCTGTATATTGAGCAAGCAGTAAAGGAAACAAAAGAAAAATTCGGAGTAGGTATTAAAATTCATGGAGAAGAAGTAAAAACTTTGAGGTTTGCCGATGACATTGTAATTCTGTCAGAGACAGCAAAGGACTTGGAAGAGCAGTTGAACGGAATGAACAGTGTATTGAAAGGAGGATATAAGATGAACATCAACAAAAGCAAAACGAGGATAATGGAATGTAGTCAAATTAAATCGGGTGATGCTGAGGGGATTAGATTAGGAAATGAGACACTTAAAGTAGTAAAGGAGTTTTGCTATTTAGGGAGTAAAATAACTGATGATGGTCGAAGTAGAGAGGATATAAAATGTAGACTGGCAATGGCAAGGAAATCGTTTCTGAAGAAGAGAAATTTGTTAACGTCGAGTATAGATTTAAGTGTCAGGAAGTCGTTTCTGAAAGTATTTGTATGGGCTGTAGCCATGTATGGAAGTGAAACATGGACGATAAATAGTTTGGACAAGAAGAGAATAGAAGCTTTCGAAATGTGGTGCTACAGAAGAATGCTGAAGATAAGGTGGGTAGATCACGTAACTAATGAGGAGGTATTGAATAGGATTGGGGAGAAGAGAAGTTTGTGGCACAACTTGACTAGAAGAAGAGATCGGTTGGTAGGACATGTTTTGAGGCATCAAGGGATCACAAATTTAGCATTGGAGGGCAGCGTGGAGGGTAAAAATCGTAGAGGGAGACAAAGAGATGAATACACTAAGCAGATTCAGAAGGATGTAGGATGCAGTAGGTACTGGGAGATGAAGAGGCTTGCACAGGATAGAGTGGCATGGAGAGCTGCATCAAACCAGTCTCAGGACTGAAGACAACAACAACAACAACAACAACAATTTTGTTTTGATTTCATTAGGAAAAAACACAGCCAAGAGCATTTCCAACTAAGGTAGATGCGTTATTCATTAGTGTGGAAAGTAGATAATGGACGTATCAAATGAAAGCCGCTTCACGAAGACGGTCAGTACAAATTTTTCACAATATATTAGACTTGGTCGAGATCGGTGTTTGGCGCCGTGGCAGAGGAGATACGGGGAAAGTTGTCAGCCGTAAGCAATTTCTACAGTGTACCAGGAAAAAGGAAAATAACGAGAAGTGATAAATGATACCGAAAAGTGTATCCTGTATTAATCAGTTGGTCAAATCATGAAGTGGAACCATTGAGTGAAAAACGTAGACGGTAGCGCAGTGTATCAAGATTTAACAAGGCGATTAACATGAGCGTCTCCAGCGTGAGGAAAAGATATGAAAGTGATCTCAAGTCAATGAATCCATTCGCATACATATAAAAATTTAGTACAAATAAAAATATTGAAAGACTTTAGCAGATTGTTCTTTTAATAAACGAGGGTTTAATTGCTGTTAGCAGTGTGCCAAAATAGAAACGAGTAACTCTGGCATTGTGATCAGTTTGACCGCTGCTAAGATTTTAGGTACGGAAAAGCCTCGCGGTTCTGGTGTTCAGCGACACCGCCATACTAGCCTACGGCGGATGGCAAGTGCAGCTGCGAGGAAGCTGCCAACCGCCGCGTCACACCAGCTTAGACTGAGGCGCGGGTAGTCGACAGTTGTTCGATGGGTTGGCAAGCGTGCTGCGTGCGCGCTCTCGCGCGGCCAGCCGGCTCGACAGGCGCGCTAGTCCAGCCCAGGCCGTTGCCCGAACACTGAACCACTGGTGCCAAGGCCATGCGCTTGCCCTTGAACATTCTTGCACGGGCCGCCCAGACGTTCGCTGTCACGTGCACAGGTACATTAGTCGCACCTGCCACTTTATGCATAGTCCTTTCGTCGAGCGAGATGAGAACCCAACCGACGGAAGGATCCGTATGGTTTTTGGTATTTGAGTCACTCAACTTGGTCCGCTCTGATCAGCGTATTTTACCCATCACGAACACAGTCCCATCGAATAGGATGTTTAGAGCATTATGATATGAGGGTAAAGTATGTATCTCTTTAAATGTTAGCTAGTTCCGTAGCAAAAATTGCACGCACAATTACAACAAACGGTATCAGTTGGAAAGGAATTCCACATAGATGGAGTACACATTTGTAGTTGTCACTCAGAGACGTTGCAGTACTTTTTGTGCTATATTCAGTAGGTTCATGAGCTTATTTTCATTCTCAGATGAAGCTATTTGATCTTTATGCTAATAGCATATAATCTACTACGCAATCTTGAACTTTTCATAGTTTTCGGTTTTGAGTCTTTTTTTTTACCATGTTTGTGTCGAGATTATTAAACGGTATAAAGTTACACAGTCAATTGTGAAATTACAGTACCGTATCCTCTGCATCATCCGACCTGAACTTAAGGGTACAGAGTGTAGTGGTTTTCGGGACCTACATTGCTGCTAACATAATTGGGTCTACGGTGTGCGAGAACATCACATTAACACCATTCCAGTGTATTCACAACCGTTTACATTTTTTTAAGAACACGACATTTACGACACATAACGAGCGAGGCTACTTCGCCCATAGACATCCAAAGTCAGATATAGGAGGAAGAAGGAACGAGAGAATGCGTTGCAAGTTCTGGGTTGACTGAAACTGATGTTTGTTTGCAGCGTATGTGATGTACACTAAACTGCTTTTGCGCTTCCTGCACCGCTGACAGTTTCGTCAATGACCCAAGTTTTCTGCGCCTCTTCCGGTTGTGGTACGCAGGCAGATAATTATGGAATAATAAATTTAGTTTAGTGTTGAACACATGTGAATGATTTAGGCATTATTGACAGGGTGACGTTAGGCTTTTTTTTTTTTTTTTTTTTTTTTTTTTTTTTTTTTTTTTTTTTTTTAATAACGCTGTATTTAGCTTTGGCTTCGCTGCATAGTTAGAAGGTATACCATTCCCTCTGTTATGTAGTAAATACATATTGTTTCTTTAGGGGCGGAGATTTTCTGCCGAGTATCTATTGCTGAGTTAAGTTGGAAGGAAATTGTAAACAATTTTCCATATCGCGTGAACTTTTCTGCTTGTTATTTGGGATATTTTTTAATTATGCTCTTTTGTTTCGCACGGTCTATGTTTCAGTTGCGCGTTCTTGCATTTTCATTCTGCGTATGTACACTTAGAAACAGCTGTTTGAGAATTTGTGCGATTTTATTTACATTACGTGATGGCATGCAATTTCATTTAACGTTCGACTCCATATTAACTCTTCTGTGCGACTGCGAAGGCAGTCGATGGGTTACAATAACCCTCATTGATCACAGTGGACATCGTCAACCGTTTATGTAGCTTAAGGGTGGCCCATGTTTTTTAAACGAAAGTTGCGAAGACATGGATAGCACTGGAGGTCAGCGCGAGCCTTCCGCAATCTGCTTGAGCTGTGGCCAAGTGTTCGCCACTCAGAACTTCCTTTTCGGCGAGACGCTCATTAACGTTGGTTGGCCGCGGAACAAGCCTGCGCGATAGTACCGCATGCTCTGCAACCCACACACTGGGGAGGAATTAGAAATCAAGCGATTTTAAGGGAGGATCTGTGCTGTATGATAAGTTGCAGGCGGCGTCAGTGATGATTCGAAGAGATTCACACGTCTACCTATGGCGCATTGCTCATCATTTTTCGTGCAGTGATAATGCCTTGGGCTTTCAGTAGTTTTCTTAAATTTCATTACGTTAATGCTAGTGTGACACAGTGTTACATACTTATCCAGTGTTGTAGTGCTGACAGCAGCTATGTGGCTTTCGATGGTGTGTGTAAATGTCCTTGGTTTTCCGTCATTCTTACTACGTTCGTGTCTGTGATTAGTGGTTATAGATAATATTATGCGTGTGCCTTCGGTTGGGCGGCGTGGTCCGCGCTTCTTTAAAGTGCTCTGCCCTGTATGTCATGTGTCGAGTGTCCAGGGTGATAAAGCTGAGAATGGAAAGGAGGCTTTTCCCCTGGCTGGTAATCTGAGAAGATTTCACCAATAAAATTCGACGAGAAAGCCTCCGTTCCCAGAATTTGACATAATTACAACTCAACTGATTCACTGTCGGTATATGCACTGTGTAGAAGCCACAGGGGAATGAATAACAGGGACACAGGCGAAAAGGCCATACTCCGAATAGCAGGTTGATCAGTGTTCATTGAAATTTCTCGGTGCGTCACTTAGTTTTTATAGCAAATAGAGAAATTGACTTTGCAGCACTTACCATTGCAGAGTGAAAAAAATATATGTAGCAAGAGACATCGATGTAATATTTCAAGTACAACGGCATTGTGTTTGTTTTCTACAACTACATATTATGCTGTTTGTGATTTATTGTGATGAAAATATTCTTACCGCTTCTCTACCAATCATTTCTTAATTTGAAAAAGCCATGTAACAGTGTTTAGAAGTCCAGGGCCGCTGTTTGGTTAGGTGTATCAAGTCAGTTCATAGGTCGGAGGCATGGATATATCCCTCCCCCTGCCCTCCCTTAATGTAGCCCGGTTGAAGTTTCTTCTGAAGACACGAACAGTAATATTTATTGAATTGTAACAGAATTCCACCACACTATGTTGGAATGGCAGCCATTTCGAAAGCTGCAGTAGATAATCCTAGGAAACTTTTTGCAAAGTTTATGCAAATATCGTTATGTAACTGTGGACGAAACATGGGTCATAAGGACCGTTTCCACGTTCAGGTTTGTCTGAACAATGTTCGCACCGCTCCACTGTACATTGGTCGGCAGTAACAGTTCACATTATGCACCTTCTAACCACAGTGTAGCTTTCGAGGAGTCCAGAATCAGTAGTCGGAGCGTGTAGAGTATTTTCTGGCCATGACAAAATTAAGTAAATTTGCTTATGAGATAATTGTCTAGTGCTATTATTTCTGAAGTTATAAAAAGAAAAATATCAATGTGGGGGGAAAATCGACAAAAGGTTGGCTTCTGAAACGTGTAACATTTTCACAGGTCAATCTTTCGAAGGAGCTTAAAATTGAAAAATAGGATTTAACTGCCTAAGAATGGGCAAAGAGATTTTTTTATTGCTTTATGCTAATCCGTATATAAGGAGAAATGTCACTAACGAGAAAATCCGTAAGTATTTATGAAAGACATGAAGTAACACGGAGGTTTTTTGCAACTGACAGAAGCTATACTAATGCGAAATTTTCTGCTACGATATCATGACCGTTGAGCGACATCGTTACGGAAGCGTGTCGTGCCACAATAAAGTACTAAGACACGAATTCCTAAAGGTGACAATTGGAGTTTATTGTTATATTTCTTAGGCTATGCTTTATACATCCTTTCAATATAGATATGCTTTTTTACTCTTGTCTAACGAAGTATTCATTTATACAAGATATACGATTTTTGTTCATCATTAAAAAGCAGAATTGACGAATGTGACGTTGTGCCAATCTCGTTAATAAGAGCTGCTTTCGTTTCAATCCAAACTTTAAAAAACTTAGTAACTGAACAGTTGTTTTCAGATTCCAAAACCGCAAATTCTTCGTAACTTATTTGACACCTCCAGTATACTCGGTACCAGCTGCACCAGTAGCATCTTCTTCCATTTCAGTTTGTTTAATAGTCACTGCCGACAGTGCTTCTTTCATCGGCCTCTTTGCTGACTTCCTGATAGACACACACTTCAAAATGGTTCAAATGGCTCTGAGCACTATGCGACTTAACTTCTGAGGTCATCAGTCGCCTAGAACTTAGAACTAATTAAACCTAACTAACCTAAGGACATCACACACATCCATGCCCGTGGCAGGATTCGAACCTGCGACCGTAGTGGTCACGCGGTTCCAGACTGAAGCGCCTTTAACCGCACGGCCACACCGGCCGGCCGACACACACTTCGACGTCGATGAAATGCTATTGAACGAGGAAGATGATGGTGGTGTAGGAATACCTTCAAATATACTACAGTCTCCCGAGTCTAATTTCAACATATCCATTTCATCCTCATTTGTGTTTACATTCTGTGGAGACAGGTCGTCTTGTGGGTCCTGCAAAAAGAGAAGTAATTAGAGTGTAGGCATACTCTTAAATAAAGTAATATAAAGTGAAATTAAAGAACAGTAAAACAAAATAGTTGCAAAACTACTTTAAAATCTTGTTGTGGATTTCAGGCTAGTTTTCACTGAAGACGTTTCTGTTTTATTTTTAGTTTCCAAAGCCCGAAGCCGACAGGGGGCAAATTGCAAAGGAATTCGAAGTAAGATGGAAATTCCCACTTGCACTAGGTGCCGTCGGTGGAGAGCATGTACGGGGCCACTTATCCAGCAAATATTGGATCATTATATTTTAAGTACAAAGATTATCAGAGTTTAGTTTTAGCGAGTGTAGTTAATGTCAGCTATGAATTTATTCTGGTTAGTTTTGGAGTCAACGGCTGCGTTTCTGACGGTGGTGTCCTTGAATATCTGAGTATAACGGAAGGCTGAAGGATAATACGCTCAACATTCCGAACCGTAAAACATGTAGGGATCTATTGTTTGTTTCCATTGAGGACGAAGTATTTCACGCAGTTAGAAGAATTTGGCGGAGGATATTCGCCATCACTACATCTTGTCAAGGGCTCGAAGAGTTTTGGAAATTTGGAATTTTATTCGGCAGATTCAGAATTTTCAATACTTCGATTGAAACAACAAACCATAATGGCATTTTGTATATTGCATACTTTCTTGTTACTTAAATGTGCTTCTGCACACATTACTCTCTCAGATCTGGAAGTTTCTGTTACCGAGGAAAAGTCTATAACAGGGATAAGAATAACGTACAGTAAGAAGTACTGTATTCTTCAGAACGCTTTGACTGCTGAACTTCCTTTAAATCCCTTCTGTATGCGCCACGGAGGTTGTTAATTTTGCTTTCAACCCTTTCATGCTTCGCGTTAGGCTAGATTTAGACAAACAGAAGCTAAGCGATGTCAAAGTTAGCGTAAGGAGGGCTATGCGAGAAGCGTTCAGTGAATTCGAAAGTAAAATTCTATGTACAGACTTGACAGAAAATCCTAGGAAGTTCTGGTCTTACGTTAAATCAGTAAGTGGCTCGAAACAGCATATCCAGACACTCCGGGATGATGATGGCATTGAAACAGAGGATGACACGCGTAAAGCTGAAATACTAAACACCTTTTTCCAAAGCTGTTTCACAGAGGAAGACCGCACTGCAGTTCCTTCTCTAAATCCTCGCACAAACGAAAAAATGGCTGACATCGAAATAAGTGTCCAAGGAATAGAAAAGCAACTGGAATCACTCAACAGAGGAAAGTCCACTGGACCTGACGGGATACCAATTCGATTCTACACAGAGTACGCGAAAGAACTTGCCCCCCTTCTAACAGCCGTGTACCGCAAGTCTCTAGAGGAACGGAGGGTTCCAAATGATTGGAAAAGAGCACAGGTAGTCCCAGTCTTCAAGAAGGGTCGTCGAGCAGATGCGCAAAACTATAGACCTATATCTCTGACGTCGATCTGTTGTAGAATTTTAGAACATGTTTTTTGCTCGAGTATCATGTCGTTTTTGGAAACCCAGAATCTACTATGTAGGAATCAACATGGATTCCGGAAACAGCGATCGTGTGAGACCCAACTCGCGTTATTTGTTCATGAGACCCAGAAAATATTAGATACAGGCTCCCAGGTAGATGCTATTTTTCTTGACTTCCGGAAGGCGTTCGATACAGTTCCGCACTGTCGCCTGATAAACAAAGTAAGAGCCTACGGAATATCAGACCAGCTGTGTGGCTGGATTGAAGATTTTTTAGCAAACAGAACACAGCATGTTGTTATCAATGGAGAGACGTCTACAGACGTTAAGGTAACCTCTGGCGTGCCACAGGGGAGTGTTGTGGGACCATTGCTTTTCACAATATATATAAATGACCTAGTAGATAGTGTCGGAAGTTCCATGCGGCTTTTCGCGGATGATGCTGTAGTATACAGAGAAGTTGCAGCATTAGAAAATTGTAGCGAAATGCAGGAAGATCTGCAGCGGATAGGCACTTGGTGCAGGGAGTGGCAACTGTCCCTTAACATAGACAAATGTAATGTATTGTGAGTACATAGAAAGAAGGATCCTTTATTGTATGATTATATGATAGCGGAACAAACACTGGTAGCAGTTACTTCTGTAAAATATCTGGGAGTATGTGTGCGGAACGATTTGAAGTGGAATGATCATATAAAATTAATTGTTGGTAAGGCGGGTACCAGGTTGAGATTCATTGGGAGAGTGCTTAGAAAATGTAGTCCATCAACAAAGGAGGTGGCTTACAAAACACTCGTTCGACCTATACTTAAGTATTGCTCATCAGTGTGGGATCCGTACCAGATCGGGTTGACGGAGGAGATAGAGAAGATCCAAAGAAGAGCGGCGCGTTTCGTCACAGAGTTATTTGGTAACCGTGATAGCGTTACGGAGATGTTTAATAAACTCAAGTGGCAGACTCTGCAAGAGAGGCGCTCTGCATCGCGGTGTAGCTTGCTCGCCAGGTTTCGAGAGGATGCTTTCCTGGATGAGGTATCGAGTATATTGCTTCCCCCTACTTATACCTCCCGAGGAGATCACGAATGTAAAATTAGAGAGATTAGAGCGCGCACGGAGGCTTTCAGACAGTCGTTCTTCCCGCGAACCATACGCGACTGGAACAGGAAAGGGAGGTAATGACAGTGGCACGTAAAGTGCCCTCCGCCACACACCGTTGGGTGGCTTGCGGAGTATGAATGTAGATGTAGATGTATTAAAGTTAGGGAACTAGTTTGTCGTGCTCCTTATTTTTTTATTACAATCCACTATATCATTTGCTCTTAATTTTGGTTTACACGGTTCTATGAATTCAGTCGTAAATTCACGTACGCAACTATCCTTTGGAGAATTACTGATAGCTATGCTTGGAGAGAGAACCGCAGCAGAAGACGACTGTGCATTCTGTCTGCAGCGTGCTCCTCGTAGTATTTGCATGTGCAGACTTGCACACGGACGTGTGTGAACATGGCCCGCGTCAATTGAAGCGTCGCCCGACTGCGCGCGTACCGAAAACACAAATATTTCAGTCGACGATTCATTAATAAACAACAATTTGTCTGACAAACACTGTCGGTACAGACGTAGTCAGTTATTGTAATGGGCTGAGGAAGACGAAAGCCGCTGAAAAACGCGTGGGGTCTGGTTGACTTTCTTTTTTCCTCAGGATCTTTGCAGAATTCAGTATTTGGGAAAGGTCACCCATTGAGCATTGTTATTGGGGTATCCATTTCGTAATGAATTAAATAAATAACGAAGATTAGCGCGTCAAAAAGATCATGCAGCAGAAGCGCCCCGATGACGTAAGCAAAGCATCCAGGTTTTAAAGATCTTCCGTTACACATCCTGTTTCTTAGATTTCGCATTGTGTTACAAAGAAAAAAAAATGGGTTGAGCATTTTTCATCGAAGATACTATGCTTTAGACATGTACAGTACGCCGTAGAACCAAAATCAGTGTAATGGGTGAATTATGAAATAGCAGAATCAAATGTATTGATTCCAGTGGAGTTAATGTTTTCGGTGGGAGGAGGATTACATCTCTGAACTTTTCTGTTTGCCCTAATACTCAGGACTCCCACAAGTATCAAAATGTGTGTGCTCGTGGCCTCTAGGTAAATTCTAATCGATGCCGACCTAGCCGTTCAGCGCGTTAATCTATATCCACCCATCCATCAACTCACGAAATTCCTAGCATGTAATAAATTCCTTTGTTGAAGTTTCTCAAGTGAACTTTTTACGACCTTACGTAAATAAAAAAATAAAAAATAAGAGCTGCTTAGTGAACTTGCGCATCAAAACAGTTTGCCATTACTTCAGTTGTAAGTTTCCGTGTTTGCCTTTAGGGGCTTCATGGTGCAGCTAGCTCGATCGCTGATTTGTTACGTAGTGTGCGTCGAGTCGAGATGGCGTTAACACAATAACAGTAATAAAAGGCGTTCCACAGGTGCAGTTCAGTCAAAACTACCCGGTGTGATCCTCGTAGCGCATACGGTACTGCCGTGGTAAGGAGGCGTACGGATCCCTCGTCGCAATATTGGCCTCAAAGTTCGCCCGATATTAGTGTTTTGAACACATGTGAACGATAATTGAAACTTTTTGAACCTAAACCAAATTGTAAAAAGTACCCCATGTTTGAATATACATGTATATAAAAGATATACCCTTGTAAACTCGGACTTTTCTTTTGTAAATAAAAGCTTCAGTGTACTACTTGTACATTAAAATCAAGCCCAAGGATTGATTGGCATTGGATGTTCATTTTGAAAGACCCTGTGTAACAGGTAAACAGTAGCGAACTGGCTCAGGCATTGTAACGGGGAAAAAAGTAGTTTGCTGAGTAACTGTCACTGACGGGCTAACAGAAGAGAGAAGAAGCAAAGGTAGAAGATAGGGAATGCTGACAGCAGATGGAATATCGTACCAGGAACTAAAGGTGACGTTGAAGAGAGTGATAGTCATGGAGGACGAAATTCTGGTGAAACCCATCTCCTGACACATTTGAATTTGATGTGGGTTCTGTGTATAAAAATGGAAACATAATAGGTACCACAGTTCTGTTACTGCGCCATTTTATTTAATGAATGCATTCCGCAACAAAGGAAATGACGTATTTGTCGGTTTTCATGTTTCACATTTTCATAAATATTAAATTTTTATGTATATTATGATTACATACGCTTTATATGATTTTTGTCCTTAATGTTCGGTATTTTTGCAGCTGCTGTAAGCACAAATTATTGTATACAGCTTTGAAAACATACTATTGGAGAACGGGTTCTTCAGCTTCGGTGGACAGCAGTAAGTGAAATGAGAGCAAATAGATAAACTTTCTGCCTTCGAAATTCATTATGTTCAATATTGCGCTGAACTTTTCGCTTGTCACGCGTCGTAGTTAAAAGTATATCCCGTTGTAGTGATTTGTATTACGTAAAATAACACTTGAAAGAGTTTTGTATAGCAAACTGGTATAGTGTTAAGATTCCAGAAGTGTTGGCTATTGAGTGTTCAAGATAAGTGTATGTGACATACCCTGTCCGTGCTGGGCGTACCTAGTGACGCCACAACTTTGCGCGTTGTTTCTGCGCTGTTGACCGCCACTGGAAAATTAACACCGAATGTAATTGTCAGGGATGTTAGGCAAATCTTGCCTTCGTATACTCCACCGTACATTTCTCTCCACTGTCCTTATGTTCTCAAGCTGTCGGGTAACATAATTTTGGATCTTAATATGCGCGAGGTATAATTTTCTTCCAGTTCAAAGAACATAAACGTAGAAGGGCTGCTACAGCTCTGGCCTCTTTCATGTATAACTTTGTGATCTCGGTCATTAAAAACAAGTAATCGCTTTGCGGGTGCCTTATGAATATACACGTTGACGTTTGGGCGTTAATTCAGCAAATTATATATGTTCTTTGCAGACTGTATGTGCAGCAGATATATTTCATGTGAACGTGCAAATGAAAAGTGTTGGTGAAGCAGAATACTTTTTCAATGGGTAGAACGTAGTCGTTCAACAAGCACACAGAATTTCTACACGTATCAGTGTTCTACATATAGAAATATGGCGGATATTACGTATATATTAATTGCACACTGTAATGTGGCCATTTATGATATGTGTAAATCGGCGGACTTCCGGCTGCCACGGAATGTTTACACTCGTTGTCAGCCTCACGTACTAACAATATAGTGTGTCATAATAATAAGTAGGCAGTGCAAAAACAGTGTAGATTCGTGTGCAGTGTCCTGCGTAATGGCGGTGGTCGAAAGGAAGAGGTTACGAAGAAAACACAATAGACGAAATGGCTATGTGGAATAAGATAGTGCTGCCTACATACACGCCAAGGTAACCCCAGATGTGATTGAGACCTCTCTTCGTATATCAACATTTCATTAAATTTACGTTCTTAGATTCCATTTATTTCGTGTCAGTGAAATTAACTTCATTGGTATATATTCCATGTGGCAGAATGAGCCGCAGTGCTTTGTTACATCCGTGAGTCTGGTCGCCCTAATCCGTAGTGGAGAACCATTTAAAATTGCTAGTAAGGAACATGAGGAAACACGTATGACGGTGAAAGTTAGGGTCAGACCTAGAGTCGTAGTCAGCTAACCTAATGGGTAAGGCTACCGCTCACGGTAAACAGAAAATCCAAGCTCTAGCTCCTGGCAGGTAGAAGTTGTTTCAGTTACCACAACCTATTCATATTTTGCAATATGTCGTAATTTTGCTGATTTTACACCCTCCCCCTTAAGTACAATTTTTTCCAGCGTTACAAACATCAGAAAGTTTCAGTGTTAATATCATCTTCATTATGCTTTTGCGTAGTAAGTGCCTTATGATTATGCACTTAAAAAAAAAAGTTTTCGACTGCAGCGTTCACGTCTTTTAGTAATGCTCTTGCAACTTCCAATTCTAAGTAGTAAAAGTCGCCATAAATAGACCATTACCTGCGGGTTAAGGAGGGCGACAGATGTACCTGAACGACAGCTTTTCCCTTTGTACTGTAATCGACTAAGAATACCTTGATCTCCCCCCCCCCCACACACACACACACAATAATAATAATAATAATAATAATAATGTGCGCTTGATTCTTAAAATCAGATAACCCTTGCAATTTAACCAATAAAGTTCTTAGAAAATGCGTGTGTTACGCGAATGTAGCCTAGCATACAGCTGTGTTCTAAATTTATCGTTATTATCAGGTGAAATAACTTTGTCGGGTCTGAGTGCTATATATAATCGGTTGAAGAAAAGGTACAATTCTAATCAACCGTAGCATTGTTCATTCCACCAGATGTAACTCATGTCCCAAAACCTATACTTGGGATGGTTTTTACACTACAGGTAGTGTTGATTCGTATAAAAATTTTGGAAGATGTCACCCAAAAGCGTTTCGCTACGCAGGTCTACCTGTTTGCAAACACTTGAAGTGACTTATCAGAGTAGTAATAATTCTGATCACCGTATGTGCAACGTATTATTGTGACTTACAGTTAGCATGAGCTTAGTTTGCTGTAAATTATTCCGATGCACCCTTTGTGTCATTTAACTGTAAGAATGAAATTTTCACTCTGCAGCGGAGTGTGCGCTGATATGAAACTTCCTGGCAGATTAAAACTGCGCTGGACCGAGACTCGAACTCGGGACGATTGCCTTTCGCGGGCAAGTGCTCTAGGCGAGATACTGGCAGGAGTAAAGCTGTGAGGACGGGGCGTGAGTCGTGCTTGGGTAGCTCAGATGGTAGAGCACTTGCCCGCGAAAGGCAAAAGTCCCGAGTTCGAGTCTCGGTCCGGCACACAGTTTTAATCTGCCAGGAAGTTTCAACTGTAAGAATGATTTATACATTAAAAGTGATCGAAGCCAAAGACTCAACTAAATTGAAGCACATCGGTGATGTACAACAACGTGAGTGCAATCCTCTAATTCAGCGTATGTTGAATATACCAGTGAATGGAGCACTGGGCTGATGAAACCTTTTCTAGTACAGCTTTCCAAGGAAACTAGGAGAGGACTGGGGTTTACTTCAGCAGGTTGAAAAAAAATTTAATTATCCTGGGGTGTACTAGTCCAGCCTCTCTCAAACTGCGTATTCAGTGTAACAGCAGCAGACACAAATTTTCTGTTCAATACGATTGGAATTCTCTTGAACGGAGAAAAAATGGACGTTGAAAATTAAAAAGTTTAGAAGAATATGCAACATTCCTGTGACTTGCTGCTGACGAACACTTTGTGCTGTGATTTAACCGTCATTGCTCCCTTCTTTAGGTACCTTTTATACATCTCAGCGTCAGCGGCAAAAACGCCATTCCCGAAGCAAAATGCCAAGGACGAAAGGCAGCGCGGAAAGACCTGGGTAGGCGGAGTTACCGCAGTCCGGCTAAATAGTTCGCTGCTGCCGGGGTCAGCTTAACCCGCGTTCCGTCGAACGAGCGAATGAGATATACTGTAGTTTGTACGCTGGATAGTATATAACTCTCTAAAGAATGTGAATTCTTGTGTGGCCACCGTACACTCAGGGTATACGACCGAAATGCGTGTAGATGATCATTAGGTTGTTTCTTCATGTAAGGCGGGTTTTTGTGTAATGAAAAATTGTACACTGCAGACGCAACCAATATAAATCGTTTCTCTGGCTAGTCCAAACTATAATGCCATCGATCAGTTATCTGTCCTTTTTTGTTGATTTTATTTTACTTGTGCCAAAGCGGTCGACCCTATGCAACTGCAGTTCAGCATATTGCTCCGTAAAAATTCACGTTGCACGGTGTCACTTCGGTACTTCCCGCTATTACATCTATTTTGACAGCTGATAGCAATTTTTTTTTCACTGGTTGCATTTCCTGCGTTAGCAGCATCGAAGAGATGTACGTCACACAATTAAATCAGGCTTGTCGCATAGGAAAGTGATTCACCTACGTTGAAACACTTGCATTCTTCATAAGTTGAAGGTCCATAGAGATCGGGCATTTCTAAAGGACAGCACGAAAATATTCTAAAATAATCGAATGAAGAAATAATAAAGAAATGCCAGGAAAGAGCACGCTGCAAATCTTCCAGGAATAAAATATCTTCAGAAGTAGTTTCGATGAAGGTATAGTGCAAATCATTTTCTTAACGAAAATGATAGGCGTAAAAAGAGGGCACAATTACTGTATTCATTATGTAATTCTGTTAAGAGGTGATAATGGTCCATAATTTTATGTTGATAGTCAATGATTCTTACTGACTCCAGATGCGGTTAAGATAAGGCCCATTTTTAGAAGCTTCTGGTAATTTCGAAATCAATAAACGCGCATGCTTGTCCGTAAAGAGCTGAGATGCTATTGACCATTCGTAGAAAGTAATTTTTTTTTTTTTGTATCTAATTCCAAATCTTCTATCGTGCTAGCCACATCAATCACGCGGCACGAAAATACCAGTTATTGAGCTACTTGCGGGTATCAGTTTTTTCCTCGAGTAGATGTAGTGTACACATAGTGTCAACCTTACTCCAATGTAGGTTACCAACCACTACTGCCGGAGCCGTCGCGGACTTTTATATTTGCACGATATTTTTGTGGTGTAGATAGCTCTGAAATTGACAAGGTCAGTGTAATGTTTAGCTGAGAACCGTATAAAATAGTGGAGTAATTGTTATCGTGAAAGGTCAATACGCACGAAGCTTTCCGTGATTTGGGGGATACAGGATTACTGAGTAAGTGTTTACTTTTCTGTTTCAGATAGCGCCTTCGGCTAAAAAACTATGGGGAGTAGAAGAACAAAAGGACGACAGTAAAGGCATTCTGACGCTAAACGACCATCAAATGTGGCGCGACCCTACATGGAGTACTTCGGGTAAGTTCAACATGGGATTTTTTCACGATATGACTATTGCCAGTTCACGTAGTTTATGATATTAAAGTATTTCTGGCTAAACTGACCTGCCTGGTTGAGATTTTAGACAACTATGTAAAATTTGCTCCACTGATCTGTCAGTGAAGTACATTCTCCATTTTGTGATCACGTACCCTTCTCTCCAAAGAAGACCACAAAGGATCAGTAATATTGAGATCTGATCACTGTGGTGTTCAGCTCAGATGCGACAATTCATCTTCGTGCGCACGAAACCTGTCCTGGGCGATGCGAACTGCACTATACAATGGTATGGACGTGAACAGCCGGAATTGGCGCATAATCCCTGTCAGTAATGCGACTTTGCAGAGTCCATGGAATACCACGGTATGTCTGCCAAAATCATCATTGAACCCCAGCCATGTTTCACGCAAACCCGACTGGAAATTGGAAAAGTGTGAAACGAGACTCATCTGACCAAATGACATCTTCCATTGCTCCGTAGACCAGGTTTTATGGCTTCGGCACCGAGTGTTTTTGGAATACCAACTTTCTCAGCTTTTGGGGCTCTTTTCGTGGTTGTGCTGGAGAGCGTTCGCAATTGCGACATTCAATTCTGCATTTACTTTTACAGCTGTTCTCCGTTTTTTTCTTCACAATCCTCTTCAGTGATTGCGCTTCACAGTAACTTATCACACACTTGAATCTGGTGTAGCGACTTAGCAGGTGACGTTTTTCTTTCCGCTTTTCCCGTATGTGGTATATATCTTAGATTCGGTGGCTCTTGAAATACCAAACACTTCGGCTTTCTTGGTTACGGAAGCACCTACTAGACGAGCACCAAACATTTGTCCACGTTCGAATTCGCGTAACTCACACGTGCACAGAACACGGCTCTGACAACGACCGACACTAGAATCGTATACAGGACTTTCCACAGATGCCTTGCGTGGTAAGAAACAACAGCGCAAGCTGCGGGCTAGGTTGGCGTCGGCGTTTGTGTTAAAGCACACATTTCTCGCGGTGTTTCCATATTTTTGTTCAACCCCTGTTGTACGTTCTTAATTTATATATTACACAAGTACTTTGCATTATTCCAACGACCGGGTCGTTTCCATCAGGTTACTTGAGCGATGTGAACGTGGCAGTACAAAGTATCTGCGTCTTTTAAGTATTGCGCTAGAAAATTGTTCCTAATAACATCTGCAACTACGCGATTTCTTCTGCTTTCTTGTACTTCGTACATGCCAATGTTATACTATTCGTATCAGTGTCGTCAATTTGACCCTGATTATGACTTCTACTAGAATTTTTATTGTATGTAAATATGCTGATCAATATCCGAAAGGTAAGCTTAGCAATACTATTAAATCTCTTTCGCCAGTTTAGTATTTCTAGTAAATCCCGTACGCCAGTTGTGAAAGTGGACCAACTATTTTTCATACATAAGTGTTGCCTGATCGAACAATTCACGATATGTGAACAGCCTGTAATTTTGTTCGAAGAGGTTTCGAGATTGCAGCCGGTCGTCATGAACTTCCCTCCACGATATTTCAATTGGACACGTGCCAGACATCTCCAGGTGAGCCATCGAAGCCTGGCGAAGACGTTTTCGGCTCCGCCTTATTATAGCGCGCTGATGTACTGTCTCGCATGCGTCAGTCACAGTGACTGAAGGACCACACGGCCCGGCGGCAGCCTCCTCGCTGGTGGAACAGCAAGAATCAGCTGTCTTCGGCGTTGCCGCTTGCCGCAGTCTTCGGTGTGTTCTGGCGTCTTCGTCTGGAGTAAATCTCGGAGACGACGGGATTCGACCCATTATCCAGCATGTAGCCGCTGTCACGCGACGGTTATTTCAACGGATTCTTTTATAATGGAGTCCCAAAAAGAAGTTGCTGTGGCCAGAATTAATGTTTTGTCATACTCCGTTGAATGTCCATTGGAGACAATGTTCCGCAACTTCAGACTTGTGCAACGTTCTTTCACTGTGCGTGTTGTTTGTCCTATGTAGACTATACCACACTGGCAAGGTACTTTGTCAATTCCCGCCTTCCGCAATAACAAGTTATCCTCCACTGAGTCCAGCAAGTCCGAAAACTTAGATGGTAGGCGGAAAATCTCTTTCAACTGAAAATTACTATTTATCTTGCTATTTTGAAGGAAATATTTCGAACGAAGAGAAGAAAAGTTAGGGACTCTGCTGCCGTGTTCTTCTCGTAATCGAATACCGCGTTCTTGGTTTTAGCTGAGAATGCCCTGTTAATTTGTCGGGTCGAGTATCCATTGTCTGTGAAAACTGTCCTTAAATGTGCAAGCTGTGTAGGCAAACTGTCTGCATCCTGTACTGTATAGGCCCTGTGTACAAGTGTTTTAAGAACACTCATAGTTTGGGATGGTTGATGGCAACTTGAAGAATGCAGGTACAAATCACTATGAATGGGCTTACGGTAAACTGAATGTCCCAGAGAGCCATCAGTGTTCTGTCTATCCAAAACATCCAGGAATGGGAGAAAACCATCTTTCTCTAATTCCAAAGCAGTGATGTCCGACTGTAACTGTTTACCAGTTAGTGCCGAGGAATCAGCAAGAGGTACCTGTGTTGGTTGAATTCTACTTTTGCACCTACAGCAATTGCTATTCCTCTCTACGTTTTTTGAGTGGAGCTGAAGAAGCTGTATGGCACCTTCCTATGGATGCTGCCGAAGAAATAAGTAGAGGAACTTGGTGCTCTCTTTTTAATCCCCTCCTCACCCCAGTAATATAATCTCTGAAGGAAAGGGCTATACTACGAAATCTCCGAGAATATCCGGACATAGTGGTGCTGCAGGCTGATAAAGGCATCTCAACTATTATGTTACCTCATAGTTTATATTTGGAGAAGATGTATGGCCTACTTAGTTATACTATGTACATGAAGATGGATCACGACCCTACAGCCCGTGTGCAACGGAAGACGTGTACACTCCTGACTTGGGTTGGATTGTTTTGGGGGGGAAGAGACCAAACAGCGAGGTCATCGGTCTCATCGGATTAGGGAAGGAAGGGAAAGGAAGTCGGCCGTGCCCTTTCAAAGGAACCACCCCAGCATTTTCCTGGAGCGGATGAGGGAAATCACGGAAAACCTAAATCAGGATGGCTGGACGCGGATTGAACCGTTGTCCTCCCGAATGCGAGTCCTGTATGCTAACCTCTGCGACGCCTCGCTCGGTACTCTTTAAGTTCTTGATGGTCTCTGGAGGTAACGAGGAAGAATTCAAGACCACATGGCAGCGCACCACCACTACTGTATGGTTTTTCTGAAGTGCACAAAGAAGGCCTTTCTTTATTACATATATTGAGTAATATTGACACCCCCACATACGATTTAGCCAAACATCTTGCTGTCTTGCTGAGACCAATGGTTATCAAATGTCGAGATCATACACGAAACTCTGCTGATTTATCAACAGACTGGGGGTTCTCCACCTGAGTAGTTCGGATCTTCTAGTGAGTTTTGATGTACTTGCTGATTCCTGGGCACTAATTGGTAAACAGTTTCAGTCGGACATCACTGATTTGTTTCGGCACGCTCTTCCTCCACCCTGTTTTATGTTTAACACAGAATAATCTGAACAGACTGACGGCGTCGCCATGGGCAGCGCCTTGTCTCCCTTGGTGGCTAACTATTTTGTGGAGGATTTTGAGGAAAGAGCACGTGAATCAGCGGTTCTTAAACCAACTGTTTTTTTTTTGCGGTACTTGATGATACTTTCATAGCGTGGCCCCACGGAGAAGGTAAGTTAATGGAGTTTCTACATCATCTTAACTCCATTCATGAGAACATCCGATTTACTATGGAATTAGAGAAAAATGGTTGTCTCCCATACGTGGATGTTTTGTTTAGACGGAACAATGATGGCTCTCTGGGACATTCGGTTTACCGTTAAGCCCATTCACAGTGATTTGTACCTGCACTCTTCAAGTTGCCATCAACCATCCCAAACCATGAGTGTGCTTAAAAAACTCTTGTACACAAGGCCCATACAGTACAGGATGCAGTTAGTTTACCAAAAGAGCTTGCACATTTAAGGACAGTTTTCACAGACAATGCATACTCGACCCGACAAATTAACAGGGCATTCTCAGCTAAAACCAAGAACGCGGTATTGGATAAAGAGAAGAACGCGGCAGCAGAGTCCCTAGATTTTCTTCTCTTCGTTCGAAATATTTGGCTTCAAAATAGGAAGAATCCTTAGTAATTTTCAGGTGAAAGTGATTTTCCGCCAACCATCTAAGATTTACGACCTGCTGGGATCGGTTAAGGATAACTTGTTATTGCGGGAGTCGGGAATTTAGAAAGTACCTTGCCATTGTGGTATAGCCGATGTCGGACAAACAGTACGCACAGTGAAAGAACGTTGCACAGAGCATAAACGTTGCACTCTCCTTCTGAGACCTAGCAAGTTTGCAGTTCCGGAACATTGTATCTCCAACGGGCATTCAACGGAGTATGACAAAACATTAATTCTGGCCACAGCAACATCTTTTCGGGACTCCATTATAAAAGAATCCGTCGAAATACGCATCGCGTGATAGCGGCTATCTGCTGGATAATGGGTGCAATCCCGTCATCTCCGAGATTTGCTCCAGACGAAGACGCCAGAATGCTCAGATGTCTGCGGCGAGCGGCAACGCCGTAGGCAGCTGATTCTTGCAGTTCAACCAGTGAGGAGGCTGCCACTGGGCCGTGTGGTCCTTCAGTCACTGTGACTCTGACGCATGCGCGGCAATACTATCAGTGCGCTGCGTAAGGCGGAGTGGAAGACAACGTCGTAAGTCTCCGATGGCTCACCTGCAGATATCTGGCAGGTGTCCAATTGAAATATCGTGGCGTGAAGTTTACGACGACCGACTGCAGTCCCGAAATATCGTAGAACATATACTTCCCCGTGAAAACTTTGAAGTTTACAATCTGTAAATTCCCTGAAACAAGCAAACCTTTTTGGAAAAGAGAAATAAATGACCGATGTCAAAATTGGTGCTGTTTATCCAGCAACAATACGCTATGTGAAACCTTGATATTTATCTAAAAATTTTATTGCAGGCTTCTTGGAACTACAAAGTAGTATTTTTCAGAGCTGTGTGAATCTCATACACACCATTTTACACCCATCTCACGATTAAATTTTCAATATAGTTAAGAGCAAAAGTAGAATGCAACCAACATCAGTGTTGGCATGTAATATTTAGGATTTACTGTTCATTTAAAAGCAGATTTTTCTCAACGGCCGTCCGTGAAGACGTGATGTGAGAGTAGGACGAATTGAGGAAGTATAGACTATTTCTGCAACTGTGAACTCAGTTAACTGAAGTAGAGTCGCCGTGGTACGCTATACAAATCATATTCTCGCGGAACAGTAGATGACTAAGAAATATAGTAGCTTAGAAAAGCCATCAACTTTAGTACTTAAAATTTGACTAAACATAGGCAGTTAGTGCCTACGTATCAGACGATGCGTAGTAAAGAAATCGGATTTTCGCTTCTGGCGAAAAGCAGGATCCATGGAAACTTATACTAGCGGTTAAAATGTTGAGCTAACTATCTATAAATGTTCTATGAAACATAGGGAAAAAGTAGAAATTCTCACTGTTTAATGTAATAAAACCTATAGGAGATACAAAGACCGTAACGTTATATAATTGTACCGATCTAGTAGCGATATGTAACAGCCGATGAATTATACGGATTGCACCACATGAACGGAGAATGGAAAACTTGCAATCAGTTTTTAAATTATTTACGAGATTTTTTTCCAAGCGAGATTCACTGATTATGCAGATCCTCTGGTAAAATTAAATATGAAGCTCTATATAAAGACAGTAGTTGGAGGGAAAACTTAGAAATCAGTCAAGATCCGCCGAAAGCATACGAAACAGAGTGCGTGACAGTTACAGAGGTTTATGTGACGAGTGTTTCATGAATGCTACCTTTTAGTGGATAGGAGGAATGAGGACGATAGCATATCCGTTTCTCGTGACGCTCTCTGAACAGAACAGAGGGCTGCGCGCGCGAATCGATTTCCGATTGCCGTCTGTTATTAGCTATCGCGGCGCGTTTCCGTAATCTTCTTCGGTGACAGGTACCGCCGGCTCGGCTCGATATCCGTCCAGATGGGACGCGCCGGGTGCATGCCGCCAACCGCCCTCAGCACAGAGGACTCTCCACTCGTCTGTTGGCGTCGGAGCTGTTTGTCTAGCGCGTTTTGCTCTGGGGCCGGAATATGAGAGATTATTGCAGTTTGTCTCCTGCCTTTCGCCGTTTCGTTGAGAAATATGGAAGTTCTCGTTCAGTATGTGAGCGTGGAGTTTAGACTTAAAATTTAATACTGTAAGAAATGTCGTTTCCGAAGGTGAGACATGGAGTTGTTTCCTGGGGCCAATTCCGTTCTGCTTTTTTGCCACAAAGTGGAATGAATGAACTTTCGGTGACACATGTGACTGGAGTTACGTGCGCGATGCTATTGTAGAACTATTTTAACGTTCTTAGTACGTAGCGAATCGCTTAATAATTATCAGATAGAAATACAGGAAATCTCTGTGCACTTGCGCATTACCCTTGTCGGTTCGTTTTACGTAACTAATACGGTTTAATTAATTGTGAAGGACAATCGGTAGCAATGCTAGGTTGTTCCGCTGTCGACTGTAGCGATAGTCGTTGTGGAGGTGGCCTCAATACGCTAATGTTTAATACTTCCAGGGAATGAAGAAAGACACGAACAGTGGGACGATAATCGTGAGATCGACTTGTGAAAATGTAAGAATAATTCCTTTCTGTGTGACGTGCGTATTTTGTAATGTTTAACCAGTGACGTTTCGTTGTATCAGTTGGTGATTAAAGACTTGTGTTGTTGTGTACAATTTGTATGTTGCTAGCGCAAGAACAAAAGGGAAATATATCATTTTCAATACCAAACATTTGTTACGATATCTGCAGTAAACCCACATAAATTGTTAGATTCGTTTAGTAGATAAAAACACTGTAACTTATGGCTAACAAATACAATGTTCTATCATGACTGTGCCAGACTACCAATCCATACATCTCTCGGGTGGAAGAAAGTCTTCCATATAACCATCGTTGTTATTTCCTAAGGTGGCAGTAGTGCAACTGGAATCGAATGCGTGCGGCGAAGACGTAGCATAAGCAAAGTGACTGTTTATTCCAGGGTTTTCGGGTGAATTGCTTTGGCCGTAGCCGAGACAACAACCAGTTCTTCCCAACGTCAGTGGGTTTCAGGACGAGACTCGAAGGAGCCTATCACAACAAATAGATTGCTTTCTGTGTATCAAAGTAAAATTGCACGTGCTGCTTTGCAGACAGGAGTTTCATCTTGCAGCTGTTTATTTATTCAGCATTTAGTGACCTGTTAATCTCGAACTGCTGAAAGCGTTCCCTTGTATACACTTCATATCAAAAAGTACCTGACTAACTTTGCTTCATTATGTCAGACATTGTCAGGTAGTGAACAGAAGTATATAACAGCGTGGTTCAGATTCAAAGTTCAACTGAATATGCCAGACCCTTAGTAACAGGAAGTAAGACCATACCTTCAATAACAGTATAATGCCCAAGGACTTCAGTGTTGAAATTAGCTCCATGGTTAAGAAAAACTTCACGTTATTTGCAATTTTACGTGGAAAGTGCCATGTCGGTACTTGCATACCATACATGTAATCTTTCCTTTGCGCCTGATTCTTTCTTGTCTTTCCTCATTAATTTATACCTCCCACAGACTTCTTTCGGATCTCGACATCCACCTACGTTTTGTTCTTTATTGCGAAATGCATTTAATGATAGTACTGTCAGCATCGCTTTTTGCAAATTATTTGCCGAGTGTGATAGTTGTGAACAATAGAAGTTCAATTAGAGACATAACGAAACGTGAATAGGTGCTTCATGGAGTTCTTGCCCCGTCGGAATTCTGTGAAATCTCAAGCTTGGGATTCGTACAAATCTGACGCGGTAGGAACTCCGTCAAGTATTTATTAAAGAATGTTCAACGCAAAAAATTACGTTATCAATTAAGTGATCCAAAAAAGTAACACTAAAACCGTGGTCACCAATGATATGATAACTTCTGATTTAGATGTTCCAGAAATGTCTGTTTCACGAGATTGAAAGGTATGTCACGTTGGGTGAGCCTTCTCGTTCTTTAAAACATAGCACATGCGTGGCTTAATTATATTGAGAAACAACGAAGAAAGAAATGTAGCAGCATCGTATAGAAGGTGGGCTAATTAGAAGTAATGTAAACCTCTACCTAATATGAATTAGTGTCATATTTGCCATAGAAACCAGTTTTGCTCAACGTACATATCGATGTCTGTAAAATTTCGTCAGTCGAATTTTATATCATTTATCGCAGACACAGCAGCATTTCCTTGAACGTAAAAGGGAATATCGTGCCTTCGATTGCTTTAATTACTTCGGGTAGCTTGTTTACAAGAATTTTGCACGTAGCAATCCTGCTGATGTAACAAGTGCGCAGCCTAGAATACAGCCCGTTTGTTGTTGTAGATTTATAATGAGAGAAAAGTGTCCCTCATATTTCTAACTTTTTCGTACCGTCCTCGCCGTTGTTATCTGCTCGTTCGATCTGAAATGTTGGGATACATTTCCGAAGTGTTTAAGTATAAGATCGTATGCCAGCTCTTTCGAAACCAAAAAGCAGTTCCCCATTGTCCTGCTAATAATTTGAATTATTCTGCTTACAGTGAGGTGACAAATGTCATGGGATACCACCTTATACTATGTCGATCCTCCTTTCCTCGGCATAGCGCAGCAACTCTACGAGGCATATACTAAACAAGTCCTCTGCAGAAGTATTGAGCCCTGTTGCCTCTATAGCCATCCATAATTGCGAAAATGTTGCCGGTGCAGGATTTTGTGCACGAACTGATCTCTCGATTATGTCCCATAAATGTTCAATGGGATTCAGTCGGGCAAACTGGTAGGCCAAATCATTTGCTATAATTGTCTGGAATGTTCCTCAAACCAGTCGCAAACAGTTTTGGCCCCGTGACATGACATGGTTGTTTGGGAGCATGAAGTCTATGAATGGCTGCAAATGGCCTCCAAGTAGCCGAGCATAACTATTTACCGTCAATGATCGGTTCAGTTGGACCAGAGGTCCCAGTCCATTTCATATAAGCACAGCGCACACCATTATGGATCCACTACCAGCTTGCATAATGCTTTGTTGCCAAGTTGGATCCATGGCTTCATGGAGTCTGCACCACGCTCGAATCTGTTAGATCAGCGCTTACCAACTGAAATCACGATTAATCTGTTTTCCAGCCGTCCATAGTCCAATATGGCACGAGCCCAGGAGAGGCGCTGTAGGCGATGTATTGTTAGCAAAGCACTCGCGTCAGTTGTCTACTACCATAGCCCATTAACGCCAAATTTCGCCGCAGTATTCTAAAGGGTACGTACGTCCCACATCGATTTTTACGTGTATTTCACACAGTGTTGCTTGTCTGTTAGAATTGACAACCCTACGTTTCGGTCGTTAAGTGAAGGTCGTCGGCCACTGCGTTGTCCGTGGTCAAAGGTAATGCCTCAAATTTAATATTATCGGTAGCCACATCTCTCTGCAGGTGGCAGCTTTGACATATGATGAAAAGTATTTAAGGGTTTGGAAAAGATTTTGCTATAATACTACACAATACAAAATGAGTATAACGACTACAAACAGTTGTACCAATATAATGCGTAGCGATCGAGATTGAAAAAGAAAGGGCAACTTTTCGACAGAGCGACTGCCCCTTTAGTCGCACTCGACCGCTCACACATGGAGGTTCACACATTTAAAACCGTCGTCTTCACATTTGTAGCGGTAGTACTATAGACATGCCCTCTAGACGTCTGGAAATGGCACCCATGTATTCTTTATATGAGGTTATTTGAAAGATCTTATGCATGTGTCTCCTATACCGGAAACAGTTCCAGAACTCCAGTGGCACGTTTTTATTGCTGTCACGTCGGTGACGCTACATACGCTTTAGAATGTATGCCGAGGAATGTATAATCACTTCGATGTACTCCTTGTAGCCATGGGTAGCCATAGAGAACAAATGAATTATGCAAGTAAAATTTGAACCTCCTTTTACATTCTCTATGCTTCTTATCATGTATCGCTATGCATAGTAAGTATAGACGTTTGTAGTCGCCATATTCATTTTCAAATGCTCTGTATATATTTACGGTGTTTGTCTGCAAATGTGTGTATGTTGATATCGAAGAAGTTAATAGTAGGAATAGAATAGTTAGCTATAGTCTGGCGGCTACAGCTCGGTTATAGGCGACTTACAAAAACGACGGATCGCTTCACAGATGCTGTTAATGTGTACCGCGGAGCAAAACTGCAATCGGCTGCCGCGAGATACGACAGAAATGAGAGATGTTGTGCCGACAGCTGATTTAAAGTGACCAATGACCTAACTGCGGCAGGCGAGGGGTTTTGTACCCCTGAATTGAAACTTACGTCCTGACCTGAGCACAACCTAGTGATGTGAAATGTGTCAGAGAAAACGGCGATCACAATCGCTTTCTTCACGGCGCTTAAGACTAACCTCTACGAGTGAACTCAAAACAGAAAAAAGTCATAATATACACTCCTGGAAATTGAAATAAGAACACCGTGAATTCATTGTCCCAGGAAGGGGAAACTTTATTGACACATTCCTGGGGTCAGATACATCACATGATCACACTGACAGAACCACAGGCACATAGACACAGGCAACAGAGCATGCACAATGTCGGCACTAGTACAGTGTACATCCACCTTTCGCAGCAATGCAGGCTGCTATTCTCCCATGGAGACGATCGTAGAGATGCTGGATGTAGTCCTGTGGAACGGCTTGCCATGCCATTTCCACCTGGCGCCTCAGTTGGACCAGCGTTCGTGCTGGACGTGCAGACCGCGTGAGACGACGCTTCATCCAGTCCCAAACATGCTCAATGGGGGACAGATCCGGAGATCTTGCTGGCCAGGGTAGTTGACTTACACCTTCTAGAGCACGTTGGGTGGCACGGGATACATGCGGACGTGCATTGTCCTGTTGGAACAGCAAGTTCCCTTGCCGGTCTAGGAATGGTAGAACGATGGGTTCGATGACGGTTTGGATGTACCGTGCACTATTCAGTGTCCCCTCGACGATCACCAGTGGTGTACGGCCAGTGTAGGAGATCGCTCCCCACACCATGATGCCGGGTGTTGGCCCTGTGTGCCTCGGTCGTATGCAGTCCTGATTGTGGCGCTCACCTGCACGGCGCCAAACACGCATACGACCATCATTGGCACCAAGGCAGAAGCGACTCTCATCGCTGAAGACGACACGTCTCCATTCGTCCCTCCATTCACGCCTGTCGCGACACCACTGGAGGCGGGCTGCACGATGTTGGGGCGTGAGCGGAAGACGGCCTAACGGTGTGCGGGACCGTAGCCCAGCTTCATGGAGACGGTTGCGAATGGTCCTCGCCGATACCCCAGGAGCAACAGTGTCCCTAATTTGCTGGCAAGTGGCGGTGCGGTCCCCTACGGCACTGCGTAGGATCCTACGGTCTTGGCGTGCATCCGTGCGTCGCTGTGGTCCGGTCCGGTCCCAGGTCGACGGGCACGTGCACCTTCCGCCGACCACTGGCGACAACATCGATGTACTGTGGAGACCTCACGCCCCACGTGTTGAGCAATTCGGCGGTACGTCCACCCGGCCTCCCGCATGCCCACTATACGCCCTCGCTCAAAGTCCGTCAACTGCACATACGGTTCACGTCCACGCTGTCGCGGCATGCTACCAGTGTTAAATACTGCGATGGAGCTCCGTATGCCACGGCAAACTGGCTGACACTGACGGCGGCGGTGCACAAATGCTGCGCAGCTAGCGCCATTCGACGGCCAACACCGCGGTTCCTGGTGTGTCCGCTGTGCCGTGCGTGTGATCATTGCTTGTACAGCCCTCTCGCAGTGTCCGGAGCAAGTATGGTGGGTCTGACACACCGGTGTCAATGTGTTCTTTTTTCCATTTCCAGGAGTGTATTTGTTTACAAAGCCATCTGTCGCAGCAAAATTTTAGTTTAAACAGTAAAAGTGAACTTTAATGCTCGCTGTCATTGGTTACCTGAAACAATCCTCAATGTGGTTGCAGGTTATAGGCGACACAAGCAGATTCTAAATGAGAAGATAAATATAGGAAGAAAAATTATAAGGAAATAAAAAAGTCAACTCTATGGTGAAAATGAGGCGGTAAAATATTGGAAATAAATTACATTTAAGCCAGTTAAATGACTAAAAATAAGTGTTTCGATTGGATTTAGAAAAACTAAAAGCTTCGCTGCATATGACGACATTCGAACCTTCGACATTCCACACGTCAGGTTTATACGCTAACCGCTACGCTATGCCATGTCATTGCACTTCAAAGCGTTGTTGTGTTTATGACATTGGATTCAAAGTCGCAACGATTAATTGACAACCTTCAAAAATTGAGCTTTACGCAATGCCATGCGAAGTTTATCCAATGTAAGCCGATCTCTCTGATTTTAATAACTGTATTAAATCACGCTGATCGCATCGTTTGCGGAAGGATCCAGTAATTTTTGATTAATGCTGCGTACCTGCGTATGAAACGCGTGTGTGTGTGTGTGTGTGTGTGTGTGTGTGTGTGTGTGTGTTTTGCTGTGGTTATCATGTGTGATAGAGGGCTAGACCCAGGATTCGCGATGTAAACACATGAAGAAAGAAATCCGTACAAGGAATTGGAAGTGAACAAACTGTTCTGGCAGTTTGGCAACGGCAAACTATTCGGGCGTGACGTTGAGCGCTCTGATTGGGGGAAAGCAGCTCCAACGCGTGAAGTGTCCACTGTAAAGTAATTTTAATGGGACTATAGTACAGTTTGTATTGAAGGAGGATTTGAAATAACAGTTCGTTCAAAACTCTTGTGCCGTACGCTAAAACATTTGGTACCCGAATTAAATGATTGCATCTCGTGTTCTAGAAATGAGGTGCTTTTTAGTGAAGACACAGTGTTTAAAGCTCCTCATGTAGTACTTACTACATCTGCTTCTTTGATTAGTGATCCGGGGAGATAACGTAACGAGCGATGACTGATACGGCGCGTGCCCTGTGGCCTGGTTGGCCTGCTGCGGGGCGCGGCGGCGCGCGGCATTTCATCGCCCAGCATCCTCCATCCTTTCTGCCCGAGGGGCCTGAGCGGCGCGGCGCGGCGCAGCGCGGGCTAACGGTACACGCCCGCACGCTGCGCTGCGCTGACTCAGCCGAGCAGCTCCCGCCTAGCCTGCCGCAGCACAGCGCGGCCAAGCCACTAAAAACACCGCACCACGACCCCTTTGCCGTTGGTACTTCCGCTTGTGCTGCTGCACAAAACTTTTCGTAATCAAGACATCTTTCAGAGATTTTGCTCTGTTACAGGATGGCATGTATGTTTTCCATTTCAGTGGTTCCAGACACTTCGGAAAACAATGACCTTAAACAACGTAAAATTTATTCGTATAGAGGGTACATTTGCTCCAATTATTGGGAATAAAAAAACTGAAAAACATATGACTTGTAGGTTAAACATTTTAACCACTTTAACAGAGGTTTTCCTAAAAGTATTGATCAGTTTTAAGATGATAATTATTTTTGTTAAAAATGGACATTCACTAAAAACTGCTTACCCTTTTCTGTGTTTGTTAGGGTCTAACTTCGAGATTTATAAAATAAGAAGACACCTGTGTTAAAATAGGCACAATACGCCAATGAATATATCTTGTAACTATGAACAAATTCTAGCTATAGTTGAGTCTGCTTGAAGTCGCTTTTACACGATAGACTTTCTTGTCTCGATTGAGTACTCGAGACAAGTGACTACTGCAGCGTCCCTTCCGTCTTATTTCTGTACTGAGTCTGGTCTGTTTCGTGTGGTTACACAACAGCGCAAAAATTGCACTTGTGAGAGCTGTCTGCTGTGTGGTTTGGTATCTTAACGGCGAAGGTGAGGTTATGGGGGGATTATCATTCGTACGAAAACATAGAAATATAGTAGCAAAATATTGGCACAAGTAATGACAAGAGTTTATCACTGTCACCAGCAGAATTCGTAGTGGAAGTTCTTATCAAAGGTCGGGAAATAAATTCTTTACACTCCTAAGAACTGAAAGAATAGGCTGCCTCGGGCATGGATGTGTGTGATGTCCTTAGGTTAGTTAGGTTTAAGTAGTTCTAAGTTCTAGGGGACTGATGACCACAGCAGTTGAGTCCCATAGTGCTCAGAGCCATTTTTTTTTTGAAAGAATAGGAAAAGTGTCAACCAAATATTTCAGAACATACCAGTATATATTTGATTGCTCGAGAAAATATATATTTGCAAAGTGCACACACATCAAGCGATATCCACAACGCAGTAAATAGCGTCTTTTTACTTTGTCCTTTATATCTTGTTTTCTTGCTGAGTTCCAGGTAACACAGAAAATTATTTTTCTCGTCAGATAACACTAATCTTTTCACGGTTGAAATAATTTTCATTAAAACACTTCATCTATTTACGTTCTATTTTCTGCATAGTGTAGGCTTTTTCTCTGTAGTACGTAAATATATCTTTGGTGTCAGATGTTTCGTCTTACTTTTAAGAGAACACCACTAGGAAAAACATCAGTACCTTTTGTAACTTTTTAAAGTGCCACGAGAACTAAGCAAACAACGCTGTAGATATTAAGGAAATACCAAAGAACAAGATCCATTTCGTATAATAGGGATGAGCTAGACCAGAATATAATTGTAGGTTTTAGCAGACACCGCCAAAGTCCCTTGTTAGTGCACATGCGCTGTGCGCAGACTACAATCAGAAATTGAGAAGTCCCTACTAGGCACAATCTCTATATCATTGACGTCATAGACACACGTCGTAGTTGGTTTCTGATGTACATGCAGGCACGAAAAGTACACGTAATATTGAGTTGCCGATTTTGACCAGAAAGTCGCTCGCGTTAAACGGGCGTAAGTTGATCTCACCGATGCAGCGGGCTGGTCGCGGGCCTGCTTCAACCAGTAACGTAAAGCGGTGTATAGCAACGTCTCAGGATTGTTATACCTCCATAGACGGCTACTGTTTCTGCCTGCAGCCGTTGGCGCTTCCTAGTTAAAAGCTGGCCACAGCGCTGCTAGCTGGTTTCGGCTATAGTAGAAGCTAAGAGAAAGTACGCTTTATTGTTAATAAGTATAACTTATGGGAAACAGCCATTGAAGATGTCAGTGCATCCCAGTTACATAAGATGGGTTGTCTGCATCCTTAGCCATCTCATTCTGCAATGTCTTTTTTCCTGCTTGTCTGCCCCTTGATTCAAGGTCTCTAGTAGCTATCTCTGGTACCGTAAGTATTCCTTTCTTTATCTAAATTTAACATTGGTTTTGCTCTGAAATGACAACAGTTTGAAGCAGTCTTTTCAGGGCTTCACACCTTGCAACATACCCCTCACTGACCGTTGTCACTGCATCACACACACCAAAAGGCCGTGTGCTATTTGCCACAAACACTATCTTGGGAATTCTCACCCAGATTACACCGTTGATGGGATCGTCAGGATTTGTGATGCGGCCATGAAGACATTTCTTCAGTAGATTTACGTCAAAAAATCTTTGAAAGTTTCTTTCAGGATCTCCACTTGCGAAATGAATAGCCGGTTTGTTAATTTCTCACCATTTTGCAGTGCTCTGATGTATTTTAACCATGAATCACTCTCTGGAGGGCATAGACACTGAGTGGGTTTATTGTCCGCCGTAGAGAGATGTTCATATAGCTTTTCTCATATATTCTACGCTACTATCGTTTTGCCTGATGGCGATTCCATAATTATTTCAAATTCTTTCTATGAAAGATTCTGGGAGTCTGTTCTTCCCATTTGATCGTCTGCCACCTCCCAATTCCTTTCCCTGTTATGCAGTTTTCAGTCGTCTCAACCTCGCACACATTTGATTGTGTACATGTTCTATGCACTCGTGCTTAGTGATAGTTACATTTTCTCCATATGGCTTCTCTTCATCAACTGCTTTGAAAGCTTTTGAATCCCTATCTCCTAAATAATTGCCCTCAGAGGGGAGGGGGATTCAAAAAATCAACTTTCATTCTGAGAATTGTCAGTTGTACGTGGTCACACCCACACGGTGTTTTGTTTAAATGTATGAACAAACCAGAAAAATAGGGCAATAATGTATATTGTTTTATTCATAGCTGTCGTTTTCAGCAAATGTATATATTTTTCAGAATGGAATTCAGTCAAATTAATTTGCCGAAACCGGTAAGGTATAATTGAAATATATTAGCAACTGACTACTGAATTTAATTCTGAAAAATAATTTGTACGTATTGTATATCATTGGAAAGGGAAAATTCCATAGATTATGATCAGTGGAAAAACAGAAAATTTCGAAATTTCGAGCTGTCCAGAGCATTGTGGCAGGTCTAGAAACCAAACTAGCCACCCGATGGTGAAGCAGAGTCCCAAAACGAGTCGCTGTTAAGTAATAAAATTACTACATATATACTCTGCAAGTCGCTATACAGTGCATAATGGAGAACACATCGTACCCAACGGAAAAATGACCGTCTATACGCCTGTACATGCGCCCTGATCTCTCTCATCTGATTCTGGTGATCGCTCCGCGAAGTATACGACAATAGTGGCAATATAGTGGTCGAACAGTTTTCTTTGAATACATGTTGCTGAATTAACCTAACAAGGTTTCGCGAGAACTACGCCATCATTTGTACCAACTATTCCCGTTGAAGGTCCCCCAACGTTACTGTTACACTTTCGTATGGACCATACCAGCAGCTAGTCTTTGAATTCGTACCGAGCGAGGTGGCGCAGTGGTAGCACACTGGACTCGCATTCGGGAGGACGACGGTTCAATCCCGTCTCCAGCCATCCTGATTTAGGTTTTCCGTGATTTCCCTAAATCGTTTCAGGCAAATGCCGGGATGGTTCCTTTGAAAGGGCACGGCCGATTTCCTTCCCAATCCTTCCCTAACCCGAGCTTGCGCTCCGTCTCTAATGACCTCGTAGTCGACGGGACGTTAAACACTAACCACCACCACCTTTGAATTCGTGCCATGTCTGTCAGGAACACTGGAACAATACTCTAAAATTGGTCACACTATCGACTTACTTGACCTTTCCTTTACAGATGCGTTGCATGTTCCTAGAACCGTTTCAACAAATCTAAGTTTTGAATTCGTCTACCCTAATAATATTTTGTGTGATACTCCCCAGCGCTTGTGATAGGCATTATCCTTTGCTTATCCTCACGTAATGAGAGGTGCCATACATTTCACCAAGTGGAAATTTTGTCCAAAGTTTCCTACTGTTTGCTAGTATGGTGACTGTTTCGGATATAGGTTAAACATGTAGTGACTTATAAAACCATTATAAACAGGTTTTTGTATTAGAGCAGCATTAGGTTTAATACTTGCATCCATTAGACAAGGGCACTCTTAGTTTAGACGGCATTAGTGAAATCACCAGAGTTTGAGATCTTGTTGAAAGCTTTTAACTGTTTCGTCTTATCTAACGGAAGGTAGATTCCTTCGCAGTTAGGTCACTCTCCCTTCCTCATTCTATTTCCCGGCGGGCATAACTGAAATGAAGTTGCGGAAAACAGTGACAATAGAACCCCTTGTTTATGCTGTTATAGTACTGAAATCTACTCAGGGCCTGAATCGTTATTTGAATAAACCAGATGTTTAATTTTCATATCTCAAACGATAAGCTTTCACGCGAACGTTTAAGTACATTTGAAGGAGAGGAGCGTACATTATACAAGTGCGGTATTTCTTTTTTTAATGCTACAATATTAACGAAGGAATGAGACATGAAAAAATGTTCGCCTCTTTACCATATTAAGGAGTTCCGGATTGCCCGAAAAACTACTGTAGTAATCGCCTGAACTTCCTTTCATATTTCATCTTCATTTTGAGTGTCATTTCTGAATCAATGGTACGTGAATAGCAATTTGACGAAGACTATTAGCAATTCCGCCCTCGAATGCTGTAAACGGGGCATGTATGCGTTGTCGCCAACGTCATCGAACGTACGCGAGGAAATAAATTTACCTTTTGTGCTAGCTAGGGTGCTACGATATCTCGATGCACCTGTTGGCTCTTGTGTCATTTGAGCTTAGTCTACGGAAGAGCCATATACCGTGTTTTATATGGCCGTAAAATGGCGCTAAAGTGGCTATAGTTCACTTGTGGTTGTTAGAGTAAAAGTTGTTCCACCGCTGGGAAAATTCCAGAGAAGACTGTGTGGTTTATGATGAAAGCACTTTTTTTAATACTATCCTGTACTATTGTCCAACATTGCCACGTGTCGTATACTTGCTCTGATAAGTAAGCGCAGTCTGTCCTGTCACCATTATATCCTTTTAACACACAACTCTACACGAAGGGCTAGGGTCTACGATGACCCGCTAAAGATAATTTGTTTTGCTCATATCCCATTGCAACCTTGGGTTATTCACAAGTATTTTGTAGTTTGTGACTCAAAGTAAACAAATTTATATTAACCGCAACTGTGTTATTCTAATAGCTTTTGACAGCGTGAATAATTTCAGTTTCACAATAATGCATATTCTTTTTCTAGTCCGTGGAAAATGAAAAAGTCTCCTGACTCTTCCAAAATGTTCACTCGTTTTTCCAGTGTAATAATTAGTCCAAAATAAATATTAAGTAAAAAGTTTACGATAGTCGTGGTGAAGATTTTTCCAAAATTACATAATATGAACTATTGAACTATTGCACCACAAAGTTACGTTTTGGTATTAGTGAAATAATAAACATAATTTTTAGAACAGAGAGAACTTCTTCACCCATGCTTACTGAAAACATAAGGTTTTTGATTGACTGCTCATATAATTATTATCTTAATATAATTGTTAATATGGAACAGTAAAGCTTCACAGTGCATGTACAGTCAGATGCTTACTTCGTTAATTTTAGTACAACACGCAGGTTCCTCCAAATCAATTGCCTGCAGTTACTCCAACAATTTTATTGAATTCCTAGCGTTGGTCGTTTTTGTTAATTGTGACTGCAGAAGTGATTATTACGTAGCATACTTTTGGGTTAGTGACTGGTAGAGAACATTAGGAATGATGGCGCCTGTTGCTGATTTGTTTCGAATTTTGGAGGTGTGCTTAGTGCTGTTTTTGATCATACAGAGATTTAATTAGGTAATTAATAATGTAAGTATTGGCACTCAGTATTTTATAATTTATTGCTACCAAATCACAGAATTTACAGTATTTTTCCACATACTCATTATGGTTTTCAGCTTAATTAAACCATAGTTATAAAACAGTTGCAGTGCCCTGAGAGAAGAAAGTTTTCTGTTAAGCAGCTTGCCATGTATACCCAGCTTTCTCTACCTCTTCCTCGGAGGGGATTCAACGGCCAAGCATCCAACTTGGAAGTGACCAAACAAATGATAACCTGAGGGAGCGAGGGGGAGCCTATATGCGAGATGCTAAAACACCTCGATAAAACAGATTCTGAGATCTATGAACAGTCTAGTAGGTGATGGAGAAGCACGTTCACTTGCAAAAGAACAACTGTCATACAATCAACCAACTTACGACGAAGCATATCAAAATTAATGAATTGCACACTATTTACCCATGACCCTTGAAGTGTATCTGCCCATTTCGTTGAACAATAAATGGTACGTAATGTTTCTGAGGTCGCATGTGTATTGAAAAAATTACGATATAGACTAGCTAATTAGTTCGGAATAACGATGCTTTTTTATAAAAGAAATTATACAGGTAGTGAACGAGGACGAAAATTTAATAGTCATGGGTGACTGGAATTCGAGAGTAGGAAAAGGGAGAGAACGAAACATAGTGGGTGAATATGGATTGGGGCTAAGAAATGAAAGAGGAAGCCGTCTGGTAGAATTTTGCACAGAGCATAAGTTAATCATAGCTAACACTTGCTTCAAGAATCATAAAAGAAGGTTGTACACATGGAGGAGTCCTGGAGATACTACAAGGTATCAGATAGATTATATAATGGTAAGACAGAGATTTAGGAACCAGGTTTTAAATTGTAAGACATTTCCAGGGGCAGATGTGGACTCTAATCACAATCTATTGATTATGAACTGTAGATTAAAACTGAAGAAACTGCAAAAAGGTGGGAATTTAATGAGATGGGACCTGGATAAACTGACTACACCAGAGGTTGTAGAGAGTTTCAGGGAGAGCATAAGGGAACAATTGACAGCAATGGGGAAACGAAGTACAGTAGAAGAAGAATGGGTAGCTCTGAGGGATGAAGTAGTGAAGGCAGCAGAGGATCAAGTAGGTAAAAAGACGAGGGCTAGTAGAAATCCTTGGGTAACAGAAGAAATATTGAATTTAATTGATGAAAGGAGAAAATACAAAAATGCAGTAAATGAAGCAGGCAAAAAGGAATACAAATGTCTCACAAATGAGATCGACAGGAAGTGCAAAATGGCTAAGCAGGGATGGCTAGAGGACAAAATGCAGTAAATGAAGCAGGCAAAAAGGAATACAAACGTTTCAAAAATGAGATCGACAGGAAGTGCAAAATGGCTAAGCAGGGATGGCTAGAGGACATATGTAAGAATGTACAGGCTTATCTCACTAGGGGTAAGATAGATACTGCCTACAGGAAGATTAAAGAGACCTTTGGAGAAAAGAGAACCACTTGTATGAATATCAAGCGCTCAGATGGAAACCCAGTTCTAAGTAAAGAAGGGAAAGCAGAACGGTGGAGGGAGTATATAGAAGGTCTATACAAGGGCGATGTACTTGAGGACAATATTATGGAAATGGAAGAGGATGTATATGAAGATGAAATGGAAGATACGATACTGCGTGAAGAGTTTGACAGAGCACTGAAAGACCTGAGTCGAATCAAGGCCCCGGAGTAGACAACATTCCATTAGAACTACTGACGGCCCTGGGAGAGCCAGTCCTGACAAAACTCTACCATGTGGTGAGCAAGATGTATGAGACAGGCGAAATACCCTCAGACTTCAAGAAGAATATAATAATTCCAATACCAAAGAAAGCAGGTGTTGACAGATGTGAAAATTACCGAACTATCAGTTTAATAAGTCACGGCTGCAAAATACTAACGCGAATTCTTTACAGACGAAAGGAAAAACTGGTAGAAGCTGACCTCGGGGAAGATCATTTTGGATTCCGTAGAAATATTGGAACACGTGAGGCAATACTGACCTTACGACTTACCTTAGAAGAAAGATTAAGGAAAGGCAAACGTACGTTTCTAGCATTTGTAGACTTAGAGAACGCTTTTGACAATGTTGAGTGGAATACTCTCTTTCAAATTCTGAAGGTGGCAGGGGTAAAATGCAGGGAGCGAAAGGCTATTTACAATTTGTACAGAAACCAGATGGCAGTTATAAGAATCGAGAGGCATGAAAGGGAAGCAGTGGTTGGGAAAGGAGTGAAACAGGGTTGTAGCCTCTCCCCGATGTTGTTCAATCTGTATATTGAGTAAGCAGTAAAGGAAACGAAAGAAAAATTCGGAGTAGGTATTAAAATCCATGGACAAGAAATATAAACTTTGAGGTTCGCCGATGACACTGTAATTCTGTCAGAGGCAGCAAAGGACTTGGAAGAGCAGTTGAACAGAATGGACAGTGTCTTGAAAGGAGGATACAAGATGAACATCAACAAAAGCAAAACGAGGATTATGGAATGTAGTCTAATTAAGTCGGGTGATGCTGAGTGAATTAGATAAGGAAATGAGACACTTAAAGTAGTAAAGGAGTTTTGCTATTTGAGGATCAAAATAACTGACGATGGTCGAAGTGGAGAGGATATCAAATGTAGACTGGCAATGGCAAGGAAAGCGTTTCTGAAGAAGAGAAATTTGTTAACATCGAGTATAGATTTAAGTGTCTGAAAGTATTTGTATGGGCTGTAGCCATGTATGGAAGTGAAACATGGACGATAACTAGTGTGGACAAGAAGAGAATAGAAGCTTTCGAAATGTGGTGCTACAGAAGAATGCTGAAGATTAGATGGGTAGATCACATAACTAATGAGGAGGTATTGAACAGAATTGGGGAGAAGAGGAGTTTGTTGCACAACTTGACGAGAAGAAGGGACCGGTTGGTAGGACATGTTCTGAGGCATCAAGGGATCACAAATTTAGCATTGGAGGGCAGCGTGGAGGGTAAAAATCATAGAGGGAGACCAAGAGATGAATACATTAAGCAGATTCAGAAGGATGTAGGTTGCAGTAGGTACTGGGAGATGAAGAAGCTTGTACAGGATAGAGTAGCATGGAGAGCTGCATCAAACCAGTCTCATGACTGAAGACAACAACAACAACAACAACAACAACGATACTTTTGTTCTTCTTAGCGGACTTCTTTTTCTTTGTCGTGTTTCCAGCGCTAAAGACTCAAACAGCTGTAATCCTAGCCAAATATACGTACTCACCAGGAAAAATTTCCTCTTTTAATACCAATTAAATCTTCATACATCGACAGGTAATAACTCCCCATCAGATATGTATAACACAATCGTATTACAATTGCGCGATTGCTTTCAAGTGCCTTGGCTCATTCGAATGTGCAACGTGAATACATTTTGACGTACCAAATGTCAGAGAATGAATGTCGGAATGACAGTTTAAAAAGTTTTTTTTGTTTTTTGTTTTTTTGTTTTGTTTCGGTTCGGTGTCGTCACCGCTGTTTGAGAGCGCCGTTCTTCCATGGCGACAGTAACCTCCAACCGGCGTCGCCGGGAGCCTAGAGCAAATAGAGACGCTAAACTCGTCGCTTCTTGCAAATATGCTGTGCCCATGTACCTTGTATCACCTGCACATAATAGACCATTTCTTTTGCAGCACAGTGTCCCGAACTTTACTATTAGTAAAAGAAATTTATTAAATGTCACGATTGTCTTCTATCGTTTAGGAGGGTAGAGTGTAACCTATCACTTTCCCTAAAAGATGTGTTACACCTCACTTTTTCTCCAGCTAATTTTCTATAACGAGCCCTTGCGAATCCCGAAAATTGTTTTAACGTAACTTCCTGCGGTGTTGACTGAATTTCTTGGTGGCTGGAGTTTCCAATCCGTGCTCTGACGTTTATTTTCTTTATTTGTAGTGTTGACTCGATGTCTCTTCGCCATTGATGATTCATTTCAGAAAAATTCCACTGTCTTGAGCTTAGAGGTTCCAGTACTAGCGTCCAGATTCTAAATCTATTTCTATTATTCTTGTGATCTTTGTTTAGGTGTTTTGGGATCCATCTCGCACACAATTTATGGAAGTTGAACATATTTATGCGTCATTTCATGTTTAGGAAATGACGAATAAGCATGTCTTTTTTCACCCTCATAAATAACCGCTCACCGTTTGTTCAGCATGGGGACACGAGATTGCTCATATTGGCGGGAGTGGATGTTGGTTGAGTCCTATTCTTTCCTCCTCATTCACTCCTCTCCGACTTATTTTTGGTCATTGTGCTATGTGCTGCGTGTTTCGCGGACAGTCTTCTGATATCCGCTCCAGGTACATCTTTCAGAAACACCAAAGCGGATTACGAACGTTGTTCTTCAGTGGTGCAATTGCGTGTGGGGCAGCCATGTTTAATTCGCAACTGCGTAAAGCGACTTGATGTGATAATTCTCGAACTTGCCATATGAGAGGATGACTGAGCCACCTAACGGCTGGCGAGTGTACAAAACCATACATCCGACGTACGGACGATTACAGCGTAAGTGAACTGGCTAACCTTGGTACAATTTTCTTTCCTTTTTTCGGTTCATTCATTTGTTTAATGAATAGTAAGTTTTAATTCCATCCGAAAAAGCAAAGTTTACATGGTGACTGGTAGTGAAGTGTTGCCCTAACAACCTGTAGCTGTCTGTTTCTCGCTAGATGTCGGTGTATTTGCGCTGTTTTTTTGCTCTTAAATGGTTTTGCTTTTTGCTTCGTCTCGCGTACGCTTTTATTTATAGCTCACTTTCTGAAACCGCCAATAGCGGCTTCAACAACAACAACAACAACCTATTGCTGCTAATAAAAGACTATACTGTTATCCTGTAGAAACCTGGAACTATTAATTCAGGTATACCACATTTTCCCCACTTTATTAAGTAGTGTGCAACTGAAAATTGTATAACTGTCAAATTCTTACCATCTACTTCTTATGAGTAGACGGAAGCTAATAATTCAACTCTTTCCTATGCATTTTACACAGTTGATGGCTCTGTCTTTCTCGGTGGTAAAGATATATGTCAACGACGTCTGTTGAATGGGGTTCGAGGGAGACACAATGGCAGAGATTATCCTAGTTGCGCTTCGAACAATGATGAATCATTTCCATTTGGTTAATAGTAGCTTAGAATATAGCCAGTGCTTTGGGCTAAACACCAAGCAAAGTCCGTGTAGTCTGGTTCTTTTACATTCCAAGAGGTGGCCTCTTTGCTTTTGTCACACGACCATTTATAGCTCATTGATTATTGTTTTCCCCACGTGTATCACAAACACACCTGTGCTGGCCTTCTGTAGTCTGATTTAGTTACTTAAAGGAAGCCTTGTTGTGCTGTGATTATTAGAAGTGTGAAGCGACAGGAAGCAAAAAAACTGTTTCGCAGTTGAGTTTTGATATATATTACACCGTGTGTAGTGATGAAAGGTGGCGGATTCAGGTGACGACTCAGTATCTTTACACTTTTGAGGGTGGTATGGCAGCTCGTCAGCATTGCGTTTTCTACAGGGTGTGATCGCTTAGTTGAGTTAGATAATTTTTAAAATATATGCAATCAAAATTAACATTGGTTTCGGTGCTTACGGAAAACAGTAACGTACTTACGTATGTCTATCTGTGGACATACAAAGAATTAACTCTTTTAGATAATTGACAGGCTAAAATTTCTGAGTGAAAGGGTGCCACGATTACGGCGGTCAGAGCGCGTCCGCCTAGCTTGTGTCGTACATGATACTCAAGAGTTCGCTTTTTATCTCGTACGTGTCAGGGATGAGAATTTCTGGAAAACTTTGGACACTTCATACTTTTTCTCAAGGTAATATATTGTGTCACAAAACACAATAAACAGTGCGCAAGAGGTGCAAAATATTTCTTCGCGTTTTAAAGTATTTCTCTGGTGGCTGAAACGTGAACTAGTAGGTTAAGTAGTTAAATTCACAAGTGTCCATACGTGATTTATTTACTGTTTACCTTTCAATCTGGTGTTTATCCACTATTGTCGGAATCCAAATATCATAATGTATGGCTTCCTCCCACGTATTTCTCGCCCAGATAGTTTGAAATTCGTAATCTGAGTTTTGTCCGACAGCATGTTAAGCCGGTATCATAGATCCTCATTCCTTGTTCTGCTGTAGACTTTCATTACCAAAAGTTCATGTCGTTGTCTGTAACACCTTATCTGTTGGCACACAGTCATAAAATCTGATCCAGGTTGATTATTTCTCCACATTCATAAATATCCGTGAAGTGACTGCGAAAAGTATATCGTTGCTTTGTATTGAGGAGGAACTCGTTAATTTTGCTCCCTGCACTGCCATGTGCCAGATTTCTAGCTTTTCTTTATCGGTTAACTAACTACGCTATCACGCCATACGGACCGTGCGATGCTGTGACCGCCTATTGTGACGTGACACTCTTGTCAGTGGCGTCATTTATATGCCGTATGGAACGGCATGTGGTCATCCGCTGCCCTGCTAACCGTTGTTAGCTTTCCTAACAGTGGAAATGCTACTCAGCGTTCAGGTAGCTCTTCAGCAGGCTCAGCGCATCTTGTACCAGTCCTCCCACCAAGGAAAATTCTGACAGAGCCTGGAATTGAACCCCGGATTTATTCCCAGGTCAGTTAACACGCTGACCTCTGCCCCCCCCCCCTCCCCCTCGCCGCCGCCGCCGGCATGTCGCTCTTGTACTCAGTATGTTATCTGAATTTTCATATTCGCTCTCTTTGAGCCAATAGTGTAGGCCTCGCACTCGTATCTTGCGGTCCTATGTTTAGTGTCACAATGAGCACCTCATCGCTTGTTCTACGTGCGCCCGCGATACACAGGTGTGTATACTGTACATCTATGAGCTCGCCTTCAAGGCCCACAATAACAATGAGAATTCCGTTATGATATGTTCGCATTACACTTCAGAGGCAGCTGAAAGCTTCTTTTTGCCAACGAATGCTGTTCAGTGTATTATCGTCTCTATGGTAAGCGATGCTATTCAGTATATTATCGTCTCTGTGGTAAGCGAATTCCACGTCTGTATAAAAGCTGTTTGTCAGCGATGTTTACACTAAGATACCCATGAACTCTTCTTCACCGGATGATCACTACTTGCTGATTGTGGAGTGTTACGAATTTCATAATGTACCTTTTGGCTTGCGTTAATTTATTAACTACATATTAGTAGAGCGTCGATGGTACCTACGAGGGCAGACAGCGTTCTTATCTCACTTTCAATGTCGGTTTACATCTGAGGCATTTTGTCATATCGTAAGGATCACAGAGAACCCCCAGCCCCGTTCATTTCCTCTCGGGGAATCCCAACATCTCTGACATTCATGTGGTGCATGTGAGATTGCTGAACCCCTGTGAGTTTCTCGCTCAGATCAGCATCTAGATCATTTAAGTGTGTTAAAAGTGGCGGGAAATACCCCCACTCTCCCATTTTACGCTCTAGGCCAACAAGAATACCGAGAATACGTCTCTCCCCTCCCTCTTTTAATAATAGAGCAATTGCGTGAGCCTTGGCATTTTTGCTCTGTGCACCATAGTTAAAGGATCATCAGGAGCAGAGTTATCCTGCTTGAAAAATGGCGGTGAGAGGTAATGCATTGACATTGCAGTGTGTGGCTGAATTATTCTAATTCAGTGAATTCATAGCATACTCCACAGAAAGATGTAGATATTAACATAATTTGTGATGTAAGACACTTTACGCTGTCCCTGCATTATTTGTGTATTACACCACTTTAAGAATGTGCATATTAGACTTGGAAATAACGACGAAAAATCCACACATCCGACGTGGATATCACTATAAGACTACTCATAGTAGACCTGTAAATAATGTAGAAAAAATTCACTCGCAACACAATGCGAAATTTACTCCTTAAACCACCTCACCGCCAAAGGCTTAGGATGGGAATAAGATGACTTGTTAATTAATTGCTTACCTAACTACAAATGCACATGTAATTGCCCAGACGCGATCTACCTGGTTGCTCGGTGAGAAGACACAGCCGCGAACTCAGAACACTTCTCCAGGGCCTCCCATCTACGAGAAACTCCCGCCGCGATTTGGGCTGCAACGTCCATAAGAGAGCGAGCTAGAGAACAGTTGCTCTATGACTGTTAAAACGAGACATCGACTGGGGAACGCCAGCAACGCCCGTGTATCGGCAACGCCTGTGATGGCGTATGTCCCTAACCGGCGGAAGCAGAAGTGTATTGTTTACACATGCCATGTTGTTGTGTCAGATATCATCGTGCAAGATACGTCGTGCACGTTGGCTGCTACAAGGTATTGCCGAATTTTATTACCTACGAAAGCTCAAATAGAGAATATGGTTCTTCAATAGTACAGCGACTAATTGCCACTCTTTTTCCATTTTTCATTTCCTGTGCACTTGGATAGGGCGATCTATAGTGAAATACACCCATTACGGACAATTCTTGACGAGTTGGTTAAATATGGTTTTCAGTAGGGATCGGAAAAACTGATGGTTTTGTAAGCTTACAGCCAATTGCTAGGTATTACTTACCGATCATTTTGAGTGCTCTTACTTTCTCATAAATTCTGATAACCTGCAGTATTCCCTTGTAATCAGTATGCAAGAATATATGCTTTTCGAATTGCATCTATAAATTAATGGTACGTTACAAAGGACTCCGGCGTATGGTGTAGATAGCGCCTAACATGGAGAAAATGTACTTGAAAATGGTAATAATGTTCCGAAGAGTCATTCTGGTAATGAATAAATTCAGTTTAGCAATTTTTGTGATTGCTACCGTTATCGGCAGCTTTTTATGAATAGTGTTATGTGACTGAAAACACATTCACAATGCTATGTGCTTGTATTGCTAGAAGAGTAAGGAGTGTAACATGCTGATGAAGACAGCACATACCAACCAGTCAGGTAACGCGATGTATCAGTTGTGTAAATGTGTGTGCCTAATTTAGCAGTCATAACCGGAGGTAGCATGATCATTATCACATCTGATGACTACTCGGCGATTCGTAATTAAGTACTTCGGAGAGGACTCATTGAATCACCTCCAGATCGTTTTCTCTACTGCACCACTCGAATAGCGAAAGGGGAAAAAAACATTATTTAAATCTTGCCGTACGACCTCTGATTTCTCTTATTTTAATTTTATTACGATTAACTTGTAAGCATATAGCCATCTAGTTTCCAGACCAGTACGATATTCTTAATCAGTTCCTCATGTGACATTAATTAACGCCTTATAAAAAGGCGGAGAGCAATTTCACGCGAACAGTAAAGTAGGAATAATGCATGCGTTACTCTCTGTATGTGATTCAAGGGTATAGAAGGAGACAGACTTAAAAGAATATAATCTATGTGTAGTTTAGTCTCGTTAAGGTATGCAAGTTCGATATAGATCTCACGTAGAGTTCAAGCAACGTACCTTAACTGGAAATCAAACTATGGAAAATCCAGGATGTTAACTGGGAATTGCTATACCTCACATAAAACTTCGTTGGGTGGACTCTCTTTAACGTCTGGAGGGAATTCAACATGAGTTTCTTACGTCTGTATCTAAAAGCAAATTGCAGGTGATGCAGGATTATTGACGGGATTTCGACGTAGGTAATTGTGTAACGTAAATAAACGGAGAAACCAACTATCTTTTTTTTACACCATGGGTGATAAACAGCTGGATATTTGCTACACGGGTTGCACATGCCTAGTAGTAGTGTCAAAATGTGATCCAAATGTATAATTTCTTACATTTCGTTTAGTGGAATCATTCAATTTCAAATTGCTTCCAAATGTTATATGACTCACAACTAACAGGTATTGAGAAAGAATGCCGCAACATCCAGAATTTAATTAAAGAGTATCTGGCAAATTACTTTCCACTAATCTAACACCAATAATAACGCGACTTCAGGGAGGAAGTCGTAGCATATGTTTGCAACAGTTCTACCTATATTCATATGAATAGAACTACAGTTTTTAGCAAACTAATGAATGCTTACCAGTTTACAGCAGAAACATCTAGCAGGAGCGGGTTGTAAATATTGTTAGGTAATGCAAAAAAATACACGATACAACTTACGTATAATGCTTGTATTGTATGTGTGTCAGAAATTTTCTGTTATGTAGGTAAATAATTGAAACTATTGAATTACACAGTAGATAAATTGCAGAATGACAGTAATGCTTTCAGTATCTGCTTTAATAGTGAGTGGCTTAAGTGTGCTTGACACATGGTTCTCATTTAGGTATTATCTTTATTGATATCTAATTTTGTCGCACAGTATATCACTCTTTAACGTCTTGGACTGAGAAAAATAAATTTCTTTATATAAACAGCAAATTACCATGCGTAATGCGGTGTAGGAAACTTGTTGGCAGCTTCCACTACTCTCGAATGGCAAGTGGAGGTCGTGTATGGTTTTCAACGGAGTCTCTTACCTTTCGTTCTGCAAAATAGTGGCAAATTCAGGCAACGACGATGGAGATGGATAGCAAGCACGCATCTTTGTCTCCAGAGTGCACCACAATGGCTCAGTAATATTGAGATCTTGCATTCTTTATACATATGGAGGAATGATCATCGTAATAAAATAAGAGGAAATTAGAGTTCGCATGGAAAGACGTGTTTTTTCCATGTGCTGTTCTAGAATGGTATAGTAGAGAAAGTAGTCAGAAGATGGTATGATGAATCTACTGCCAGTTACTTAATAATTAATTGCCGATCAGTAATATAGATATGATCATGACCTCGCTACAGGCTATGACACGTAAATTTAGAACAGACATGCGCACTACTGATACAATAACATTACATGATTTGGTTGGTCCATGCTGTCTTTACCAGTATGTGGATATCCTTACTTCTCTAATGATACGCAAATACAGCAGCGTATGTGGATATGTTTGCTGCCCCATTATTCTGTCCATAATAAGCCCCTGGAAATTATAGGAATCATGAAAAATAGATAAATTAGTTTTATTTATCACCTGCATACGTGTCTCAGGGTATGATATTGATTTCCAAGTTTGTTTAGCGATGTGTTAGGTGCTGTTTACACCATGTGCCCGAGACATTTGCAAATTATGTTAATTTATAGATAAAATTTTGAAAAACAGTTATTCTTGTGTAAGTGTTTTGAGTAAACATTTCTCAGATTGTGTAGGAGTGCTGTAGGTTACGAGAGTTTAAGAAAGTAAGCGCTCTCAGAATGATCGCAGAATGATAGCACGAAATTGGAGCTGTAAGCTTACAAATATGTATTAAAAAACATCAGTTTTTTTCCCCGCTCCCAACTGAAAACCACCTTTAGCCAACTTCTCGAGAATTGTCTGTAACGTGGGAGTATCACTATGGATCGCCCTGTCGATCAGCATAGAAAATGAAAGATGGAAAAAAGTGACCATCAGTCACAGTGTATTGGATGACACACTACACATTTTATTATTTACTACAGCCTTCCTAGGTAATAAGATTTGGCAATATCGTGTAGGAACCAACGTAAGCTACGCTTCTGGCACGATGATACGTGATACAGCGATCACCGTTTGCTATTGCACGCATAAATGCTTGAATTTCCGGCAGTGTCTTCTCACCCACCTACCAGGTAGATTGTGTGTGGACAATTGCGTGTACATTTGTAGTTAAGGACTTTAGGAAGCGGTCTTATTCCTATCCAACGCCTGTGGTAGTGAAGTTGTTTACAGAGTAATTTTCACAATGTATTGAGTGGATTTTTTTTTTTTACAATTATTTACAGGTCTACTCTAAGTAATCTAACAGTGATGTAATTTTTCAACACTGGTGTTGGTAACTGTTCACAGTATAAAACTTTTAGCGATGTCGTGTGTGTGGATTTTTTCGTTGTTATTTACAAGTCTCATGAGGACATTCTTTCAGTGGCGTCATACACAGATAATGCAGGGACAGCATATATTGGTACGTAGCAAGTGTGAATTTGTTATTAAATGAAACATTGCGGAAATAGTTAAATATTCAAGTGTCTCTGGGCTACTGGGTGATAGTCATGCTTCGGAATGCTTCCAGAAAATATCATTTATTTATACTAATTCAGTGATAGTAGTGTTGAAGTGTCTTACACCATAAAGTATGTTCATATTTACTCGTATTATGTAGACTGTTCTGACATCATCAAATTATAATAATTCAGACACACATTATAGTGTCAGTGCCTTACGTCATAAATTATGGTAATAGTTAGCACCGTTTTTTTTTCTTTTAAGTAGGATCACTTTGCTGCTGGTAACCTCTTCACTATGGTACACATAGCACAAATAACAAGCCCCATGCAATTGATTTAGTGATAAAATGGGGATGAGGAGCTTTATTCTTATTGGTCTAGTCAGAAAATGGAGGAATGGAGGCGTCCCCCTTAAAAAACACCGCAGTTGACCTAGATGCTTACTGGGCCAGAACACTCACAGCGGTTCAGCGACATTGAATGTACCTCATGCATTTGTCAGAGATGCTCTCGAGGGGAAACTGGATGAGGCTGGGGTTCCCTGCGACCTCCTACGATAAGCCCAATTGCCTCAGGTGTAAGCAGACACCGGAAGTGACCACAAGGTAAGACAGTTATCTGCACTCCTAGATATCCTGTCCCGCTACTTGTACTATTCGTCTAGTCCAATGGTAGTCTATTTTTTTAACCTACCGCCCACTTTTGTATCTATTACACCGTAAGGCAGTTAAATAGAGCCTATTTCATATTACCTGTTGATGGTTCACTCGTTTCAAAGGATTTCTCGAACAAAAATAAGGGTATTACGTTACGATATTAATTATATAAATTAGTGTTCCACATAGCTTTAGTGACTCTTGTGATATGCAATTAATAGAATATTACTGTTATTGTCTAGATAAATTTTGTAAAAATATTGTAACGATCATGAGCGAGAAGTGCTTGAGATGCCGTAGGAAAATGAGTGCCGGGGTTCTGTGCAGCTGTTACGGCAGACGGTTACAGGGGCGGGGCATTGTAGTGGCATGGGAATTGGAGAAGTAAATGGGTCTCGTCCATGGTATTGGAGAGTGTGTTCATGGGATAGGAAGAGATCATTAGAGCCCGTAAGGGTGAACTGGATAGTGCTAGGGAGGAAATGATGAGGTTGGGGGGAGAAGGGTGAAGATAGATGGGAAGTGATAGCAAAGAACAGGGCGACAGAAGGAGAACAGTGTCTGACAGTTTCATCATTGGCACAAACAGTAGATTTGCTTCGCTACCTCAGTTAACTAAGGAAGAGGTCACATAATTGTGCTACAATATTGAATGTGACCTGTAAAATACCATCTGCAATGAACCATACAAATGTTGGCTTAATTCCTGCTTTCATGCGGCACGATGGGCCCCAATTGGACAGTTCTGTCAGAGGGATCAATATGGAGCTAGATCAGCTTTCTCAGGTAGCTAGCGTATCGGGCGTGGGTTTGGTGCCTGTTGATGCTGTTGGTAGGTGGGACTTCACAAGGCATGGCTTGCATCTGAGTAGGAAAGGGAAGAATAAATTGACTGGGATGATAGCAAAATCATTGGGTGGGGCACTGACACACTTTTGTAGCCTAAGATCAGTGTTCAGAGATTCAACATTGAATGAAATAAGGCTTAACGAGAAGCTCAGACAGGCAGGTACTAGAGATGTTAAAATGTCACAAGATTCTCATAGAAGTACAGTGAAAAATGTTAGTATGTCACAAGATTCTCATAAAAGCGCAGTGTAAAACGTTAGTATATTGCACCAGAATATCAGGGGATTAAAAAACAAAACAAGAAACGCGGAATTGTTGGCATTTCCAACAGAGTCCGAAAACCTTGTTTCTAACAGATAAGTAGGATTATCAGCCATATATGTAGTTGCTCTCTGAAACAGGGCAATTTTCCAACTAAGCTGTATCAAGTGTATCAGTCGATTCGTTAAGTTGCAGAGAAAAATAGCTGCAGCGATCAGAGACAGGTGCAAGTTGTAACGTAACGTAACGTCAGAACTCATAACCTCAAGCCTATGAACTACCGGAAAATTCTACGGGTCACAGCAATCCACAAGAAGGGAAGAAGTAGTTATCCTCAGAACTATAGACCCATATACCGGGACTTCAGACTCATTAATTTACCCTACGATGCAACTGAGGGGCAAGCAATAGTTTGGAGGACATCTGTGTCTTGGTCATAACAAAAACCGTCGTGGATTTACTAACGAACTTAATCAGCTGTATAACAAATATGCTCCCCCAAAGTCCGGAAAAGTGAGAAGAAAACCTGTACCTTGGCTAACTGAAGAATTAAAACAAGTCATGAACCTGTGGCACTGTACATCGCGCATACAAACTACGCAACCCCCCCCCCCCACTCCCTTGAAAATCAAATTGATTTCAAGCAGAAGCGCAATAGTCATTCAAGCTGTGAGAAATGCAAAACTCAGATATGCCCACGCATTAACCAACAACTGAAATAGACCAGCTATCCTATTGAAAAACCTGCGTTGTCTTGGTATACCCAAAGTAAAAGCTGCAGCTGGTCACTACATCCCAACCAGTACTTCACATTACTTACAACCACAAATGAACGACAGACGAAACAGATACTCACTGATTACTTCACAAGGGATAAAAGACTGTGGCCACGAAGAATTCTATTTATAGCATTTTAATTGCAATACCGTCAAAAAGAACGAGCCATCATGCTTATCATATCACGATGGCATTACTGTCCAAGTGATGAAACTTATTGACTCACTACTGCCCATGTTTTCCCTGGAAACGGGGACTAGTTAAACTACTACCTAAAAAGGACGTTGCCACAGCTCTATCTGATTACTGGCCTGTTAGCATTCTTCCTGCAATGCCCAAAGCTTTAGAATATACAGTCCACGACCAGCTAACAGACTAACTACAAACAACTTATTTGACTAATACCAAAAAGTTTACTGTTAACATCACAGCGCAACATCTGCCACAATATGGATAACAGATGAGCTGAAGCTTGCCATGGATGCACAAGAGGCAACTATCATGTGCTACGTAAACTTCAACAAACCTTTGACATTGTCGACTTCAACATTTTACTTGCCAGGCGTAAGCAGCCTAAATTTCTCCCGAAGTGCAGTGCAGTGGTTTCTTTCATACCTGAAGTCACGCCAGTAATGCCTCTTGTCCAGCACTATAATAATGGAGACAGGTAGTATCAGGCGTCCCCTAGGTTTCGGTATTAGGTCCTATACCCTATTCATTGTACATAAATGTCGTGTCACCACATGTATGCTGACTTCCAGTTGTATCTAAGTGCAAATACAGTAAACCTCAAGAGAGCTATCTAGAATAGCAGTACCGACTTGGGTGCACTATCAAAATAGGAGCAGTATATACCGTTAATGCTCAACCCATCGAAAACTCTTGTTAGGGTGGCAATGGTCGCGCTAGTGCCTCTCGTTTATTTTTCCTGAAAATTGTGACAGTTTAGAGTACTACATTTTTATTTTATATTAAAAAATAAAACGAAACATCCTACTGGCAAACGACATATTTATTGAACAAAAAAAAAAATAGAATCAGCATTCAAAAACAAACACAAGATCTTGAAGAAACTTCTGTCAAATCTCAGAAAAGAAAAGATACAATCAAGAACTTTACCGATTACACTCAAACAAATAAAATAAATACAAAGTTCAGGAATAGTACCCACACATAACAGTCGAAAAATGAAAGAACTACGAAAGTGCTATCTGCCTTTAGAGGTGGTGAATAACACGACGATTCAAACAATACCGTTATTTATTTGGGCGATCTAGGCACTCTTAAATCGTGTCTGTTCGTTGTCCTCTGCTGGCGCATGATCTGCACTTTTTTTCGGTGTTTTTGATTTTCCAGTTGATTCTGGTTTTACCACAAGAAGTTGGGGATTTCTGACCGGCCGTTCTACCTGCTTTTGTGGCAACAGTGCTCTAATAACACTGAGTCTGAATTCTTGGAGGGGGCATTTTTGTGCCAGAATATTTATTGTGTAGGGCATGTGCGTTTGTCAGCATCATTTCCATATAGTGGATAAAAAGTTTCTTGTGCCAGCGTATGGATTTTCGTTCCGAGAGGTAATATGATAATATCTGATCGTGCCGATCAACTCCCGACATAAATTTGTTGTAGTTTATAATGGCCAGGGGCTTAGATTTCGTCTCCTTTCTTTTGTTTTCAACGTCAACCATTTAATTTGTAAATGCATTAGAAATGTAGCAAACCTCCCTCTTATCACGCCACTTACCTATCGTAGCTCCTTCCGCAAATCTGGCAACGGCTTCACCTTTTCGTAATTTTGCCTTCCTATTCGTCCTCAGAGTTTCTGTGCAGTGAGTCTTCTTATCCACGAGCAACTTAGCCAATGCGAAGCTATTACAGTAATTGTCCATGTACACGTGGTGACAGCATTCAACTTTTCATCCAGTAAATGAAGAACAATTTTTTGCGCATGGCCTCTTCCTCTTAAATCTTACAGCATGCCAGTGTATACCGCGAATTTTAGGACCATTCCAGTGGGAGTTGTCAAAATATATAGCTTTATGCCATATTTGTGCTTTTTATTTTTGATGTATTGGCGGAAAAGTAATCTTCCACTCCAAAGGATCATTGACTCGTCCAGTGACAACTCCCGTCCAGGGTGGTACACTTGGCACATCCTTCCATTGAAAAAATTGATGACTGGACGTATTCCCGGGTTCGATTCCCGGCGGGGTCAGGGATTTTCTCTGCCTCGTGATGACTGGGTGTTGTGTGATGTCCTTAGGTTAGTTAGGTTTAAGTAGTTCTAAATTCTAGGGAACTTATGACCATAGATGTTGAGTCCCATAGTGCTCAGAGCAATTTGACTGGACGTATTTTATGCAACCTGTCGGATGGTTTTGGTTCGCCCTGTATTGGATTTTCAGAAAAATGCAATGCACGTAGTATTAGAAGAAAACGATTTAGTGAAATAATATCGGCAATTCCTTTCACTTGAAATAAAGGGTCCTTTATCCAATAGTCCTGGAACTTCATCTTTACATTTCCAATGTGCAGGAAAACTTCCAAGAACACTAACAATTCGTCAACCGTCACATTTTTCCAAGAATTTATTCGTGATTGTTCTTTGGTTCCCACAGAAAGGAATCATTCAATTGTGTTTCGATTTGTTCCTTCTACAGCTTTCAATAGAAATTCGTCCGTCAGTAAAAGACGAAAATAATCTAAGGGAGTGTTTCCAGTTGGTTGAATTAGCAGTCCCTGGTTTTTTAAAAACGGGCAGTTTACCATTCCAACTGGCTCGCTTTTCCATGCAACACTTGTATCAGCTACATTACCACTTGTTACCACTCCTTCTGCCCTCTCCGTGTCGCTTGGATTCACAGCCATTGCTACAGTCTCAACTAAGGCAAACTCGGCTCCGTCAAACTCTTTACTGGATTCCCACCCGTCCTCCCCACTGGGCAATTCCGTTTCCGAATCGCTTTCTTCTAATATTCGTAATAATTCCGCGTCCGTTAGTTTTTGCACGTTTATTGTGTGCCGATTTTACGTTTCTTAGGTTCTGAGGGGCTCGCCTTGTCACCATTGTTTTCCATTTTCAGTCCCACAACAGAGAAAAACTGTAGGAAAAAACGCGAACCGCACCAGTAAAAATTGAAAACAATACGTTCTTAGAATTCCTGCGCAATAAACCACACCGAATGTCTATGCCCGACTAAACCGTGGTGCCTCGCAACAGCTGAGTCTCGCCGCGCAGGCGTGTTCACGGCATGTGCACCAGTATTGGCCGGGCGCGCTGGTGCGCCGATAGCAACGAATTTGTTACTCTATCAACTCTACATGGGACAAATATCAACTTCTCTCCTTCAGGAAAGAGTCTTGGAGTAATAATAGATTAATATCTAAATTGGACTGAGCACATCACTGCCATGGCGCAAGACGGCATTAGCATCTCTCTTTGCCGTACGAAAATATAAAAACTTCTTCCCTCTTGACCTGGAAAGTAAAATTGTGCAAACACTTATACTACCAATTATTGATTACAGCGAATTTATCCTGCGAGGCCTATCTCAGGAAAGCTTACGGCGCCTGGAAATGGTTTTGAATGCCTGTGTTCATGATGTCTGTTGTTCGATTCTTGATCATATTTCACCATCATGTGGACAGTTTCCTGGCTGCAAGCTGATAAGCGCAGAGATTTCCATGTCCTCTATCTTTGTCTTATAGACGCACATTTCCCCCTCATATCTCTCCTCGCCCTTAACACTGTTGTCTTGAACAACATGGCAGAAACACACGTTCCCATCACAGCAAAATTCCTTCTGTCCCACTCCATCGTTCAGCCAATTTGTCGGAGTACTCCTTAGTAGCAGAAACCCAAACTCTGGAATAAACTCTCGCATTATGTTAGAGAACTGAATAACATCACCAGCTTCAGTAGACAGTTAATGACAGATCTACTAAAACAACAATTACCATTGTCCCTGTACGCACTCGTTATCCTCGTACATCCTTCTTTCCTAACAGATCTCTCTCACTTCCCAGTATTCTTAGCTGACACTGTCTCCAAATTGTCGTCGTCGTCGGCAAAAGACACACATAGAGCTTAATAGTGACGGTACAGGTAACATGGACCGGAAGCACCTTTCTCTTCCAATAAATATGCCCCTATGATAAATGATGCCGTAAACCCGCACCACACAGTGACCTTTTCACGATGAAATGATAGTGGTTAATTTCCGTGTAGATTTTTCGTTGCCCTTATTCGACAATTCTGTGTATTGACGTATCGTGTCATATGGAAGTGGGCTTCGTTTGTCCACAAAATCTTCCGCGGCCAGTCATTGTCCACTTCCATGCGAGCAAGAAATTGTAAAGCAAAGGTCTCTCTTGCTGGCAGGTCAACAGGAAGCAACTCGTGCATATGGGTAATTTTGAATGGACAGCAAAGAAGGATGTTTCGTAGGATTTTAAGCACCGTGCTCACTGTTATGACCAATGTTCGGGCAATTCTCAGTGCACTACACGTTTGCACACCACCCCTCGTCTCCTCCTGCATTGCTTTGGCCACTGCTTCCACTGACTTCGAATCAATTTGTTTCCTCCCTCTACCAGGTTGCAAACCAAAAGAACACATCATTTCGAATCATTTTCTCCAGACGCACGGCAGTATTTTCACAGCCCGCAACTTTCGCGGAGTGATGTGTGCTGTCATCATTATTGTAATACAGCTCTACAAGCAGAGTGCGATCCTGCATTGAGACAGTCATGGCGAATGTCGCAGACGCGAAAGGAGGAAAAGCCGGGTACCCGGCGTGTTTATACCAACCTGAGTGGGTCGTGCGCATGGCAGGTATTTTCATTTACGTGTTGTCACATACAGCGCCGTCTATTGATCGATTGTCACACTATTTTTCTTCTTCTGGCATACGTTTTCGCCGTTCTCCGATAATATTCCGTTGCAATTTGACGTCATTCTATACAATGGTGTTATTTTTACAGCGTTTTTAAAGTTTAACTTTAATTATAGAGCCAGAGAATAGAAACTTTAAATTTGGAGAGGGTGTTGTTATGCTGTAGGCGTCGTTTAAGAAGAGACTTTAAAAATTCCACCCGTGAGAGTGAAATAACGGATGAAATGTTTTTTTGGAAATATATCGCTATTAAAGCAGTTTAGATGCTACACCTACGAAACTTTGTTTTCTCGGCCAGAAACAGAGAGATGCGTGTTTCAGTATTTTTGCAAATTTAAGCCCAGTGGGAGTGAAATAGGGGATGAAAGTTTTTATGGAAACATTTCATTATACAATCATTTTGAAAATTTGTATTTGGTTTCACTGTTTTTGGAAACGTAACCCCTAAGGGGTAATAGGGTGTGAAACATTTTATGAAAATATTTAATTCTGGAAGCATTTTTAAGCTAAATCATTAAAATTTCGAAATTTATTCCCTAAGGTTGTGAAATATGGTCAGAGTGATTCACTGACTCATCCTGGCCCACCGCGAACTGCAAAGGATAAAAACTTTGAGGAGGGTGTGTGTCCCCTAAGGGGATGAAATACGAGATGAAATTTGAAGAAAATGTTTCGTTATACTAATATAAAATTTTTTAAACATAAATACAGGAAAATTTGCATTTCATTTTTCGGTGAGATATAAAGATGGGTGTGTTAGGATACAAATTTTTCAATGGAAAAATTACCACCAAAACTCAGCAGACGTGAAACGATTAGAAGGTGTTTCAGTTTGTGAACAACTAAAAAATTGATTAAAAAAAAAGTGCAGACTATACACTCCACGCGAGCGACGTAGCAGGCGCTAAGCTAGTCTTTTCTATAGATAACAATGAAACATACTGTACCTTTTAGGGTGTTGATGACAAAGCTGTAGTTAAACTTTAAGACAAGTTACGAAATATTGTATAGTCTCCAAACCAAACAATGTACATTATGTGATCAAAAGTATTCGGACACCTGGCTAAAATTCAGATAAAAGTTCGTGACGCACTCCATCGGTAATGCTGGAATTCAATATGATGTTGGCTCACACTTAGCTTTGATGACAGCTTCCACTCTGGCAGGCATACGTTCAGAAAGGTTTCTTGGGGAATGGCAGCCCATTCTTTATGGAGTGCTGCACTGAGTAGATGTATCGATGTCGATCAGTGAGGCCTGGCACGAAGTCGGCGTTCCAAAACATCCGAAAGGTGTACTATAGGATTAAGGTCAGGACCGTGTGCAGGTCAGTCCATTACAAAGATGTTGTCGTGTAACCACTCCGCCACAGGCCGTGCGTTATGAACAGGTGCTCGATAGAGTTCAGAGATGCTGGCGCCATCAGTGTAGACCTGTGCTGTGATAGTGCCACGCAAAACAACAAGGGGTGCAAACCCCCTCCATGAAAAACATGACCACAGCATAACACCACCGCCTCCGAATTTTATTGTTGGCACTGCACACGCTGGCATATGACGTTCACCGGGCATTCGACATACCCGCACCCTGCCGTCGGATCGCCACATACTGTACCGTGATTCGTCACTCCACACAACGTTTTTTCACTGTTGAATCGTCCAATGTTCACGCTCCTTACACCAAGTGAGGCGTCGCTTGGCATTTACCGGAGTGATGTGTGGCTTATGAGCAGCCGCTCGACCATGAAATCCAAGTTTTCTCACCTCCCGCCTAACTTTGATAGTACTTGAAGTGGATCCTGATGCAGTTTGAAATTCCTCTGGATACATGCCTGCCTATTACACGTTACGACCTTCTTCAACTGTTGGCGGTCTCTGTCAGTCAACAGACGAGGTCGGCCTGTAAGCTTTTGTGGTGTACGTGTCCCTTCACGTTTCCACTTTACTATCACATCGGAAACAGTGGACCTAGGGATGTTCAGGAGTGTGGAAATCTCGCGTACAGACGTATGACACAAGTGACACCCAATCACCTCACCGCGTTCGAAGTCCTGACACTTAAATCTATACTCGATGTTAACAAATTTCTCTTCTTCAGAAACGCTTTCCTTGCCATTGCCAGTCTACATTTGATATCCTCTCTACTTCGACCATCGTCAGTTATTTTGATCCTCAAATAGCAAAACTCCTTTACTACTTTAAGTGTCTCATTTCCTTATCTAATTCACTCAACATCACCCGACTTAATTCGACTACATTCCATAATCCTCGTTTTGCTTTTGTTGATGTTCATCTTGTATCCTCCTTTCAAGACACTGTCCATTCTGTTCAACTGCTCTTCCAAGTCCTTTGCTGCCTCTGACAGAATTACAGTGTCATCGGCGAACCTCAAAGTTTATATTTCTTGTCCATGGATTTTAATACCTACTCCGAATTTTTCTTTCGTTTCCTTTACTGCTTACACAATATACAGATTGAACAACATCGGGGAGAGGCTACAACCCTGTTTCACTCCCTTCCCAACCACTGCTTCCCTTTCATGCCTCTCGATTCTTATAACTGCCATCTGGTTTCTGTACAAATTGTAAATAGCCTTTCGCTCCCTGTATTTTACCCTTGCCGCCTTTAGAATTTGAAAGAGAGTATTCCACTCAACATTGTCAAAAGCGTTCTCTAAGTCTACAAATGCTAGAAACGTACGTTTGCCTTTCCTTAATCTTTCTTCTAAGGTAAGTCGTAAGGTCAGTATTGCCTCACGTGTTCCAATATTTCTACGGAATCCAAAATGATCTTCCCCGAGGTCCGCTTCTACCAGTTTTTCCTTTCGTCTGTAGAGAATTCGTGTTAGTATTTTGCAGCCGTGACTTATTAAACTGATAGTTCGGTAATTTTCACATCTGTCAACACCTGCTTTCTTTGGTGGAATTATTATATTCTTCTTGAAGTCTGAGGGTACTTCGCCCGTCTCATACATCTTGCTCACCAGATGGTACAGTTTTGTCAGGACTGGCTCTCCCAAGGCCGCCAGTAGTTCCAATGGAATGTTGTCTACTCCGGGGGCCTTGTTTCGATTCAGGTCACTCTCTTCACGCAGTATCGTATCTCCCATTTCATCTTCATCTACATCCTCTTCCATTTCCATAATATTGTCCTCAAGTACATCGCCCTTGTATAGACCCTCTATATACTCCTTCCACCTTTCTGCTTTCCCTTCTTTGGTTAGAACTGGGTTTCCATCTGAGCTCTTGATATTCATACAAGTGGTTCTCTTTTTCTCCAAAGGTCTCTTTAATTTTCCTGTAGGCAGTATCTATCTTACCCCTAGTGAGATAAGCCTCTACACCCTTACATTTGTCCTCTAGCCATCCCTGCTTAGCCATTTTGCACTTCCTGTCGATCTCATTTTTGAGACGTTTGTATCCCTTTTTGCCTGCTTCATTTACTGCATGATCGCATAGTGTAAGTAATGGAAAATTCGTTTCATATTAGTTTTAAGAATCGTTGTAAAAATATTTGTTAAACTGTCCACTATACATTGTCCTTCTGCCGCGCGGGTAGCAGTGCGATGTAAGGCGTATTGCCACGGGGTGGTGTGTGTGTGTGTGTGTGTGTGTGTGTGTGTGTGTGTGTGTGTGTGTGTGTTTTGTCGTTAGCGTTGGTTAGTTTAAATTAGATTAAGTAGTGTGTAGGGACCGATGACCTTTCAATTTGGTCCCATAGAACTTACCACAAATTTCCAAATCTTTCATAGTCTGTCCAAGAAGTTCTGAAGACTGATTTTATTCCTAGTACACAAGCGACGTCAGCGCGATAACTACCGTGGCAGCGTTGAATTGACAGCTGTTAACGACGTATGTGAATTAGAAGTCTATTGTGAAAAGTCAGTGTTACTAGTGGAATCTCGCTAGTAACAAACTTTTTACTTGTATATTTTATCGACAAACAAAAATAATTAATAAATATTGAATCACACTTTTAAATAAAAGTAACATATTTTTAATCATTATTCGCATGGGTAGTCAAGCATTTACAATAAATCAAAATTTGGTACAAATTCCCCCTTAGGATGATCCAGTACTTCAAATTTGAGTTTCTGGAGCGTTTCAGCACTGTGGGCAGCAGAATGCGGACGGGCATTGTCGTGCAACAACACAGCATTTTTTGACAGCAATCCTCGGCGTTTGCTTCGAATTAAAGGTTTTAACCTGCCAGTAAGCATCTCACTGTTTATTGTTGTGCCCCTTTCCCCATAATGATCCAGTACTGGACCTAGTGCGTCCGAAAAAACCGTATGCAACAGTTTCCCTGCAGACGGTTGGGTCTTGAAATTTTTCTTGCACGGCGAATTTGGATGTTTCCATTCCATACTCTGCCGTTTACTCTCCGGCTCTTAATGATGGATCTATGTTTCGTCACAAGTAATGATCCTTTCTAAGTTGTCCCGTTCTTTACCGTAGGGATCCAAATGTTTTTGGCAGATGTCCAAGCGCGTTTGTGTATGCAACTGTGTGAGTTGTTTTGGGACCCATCTTGCACAGACTTCATGAAACCCAAGTCTGTTGTGGAAGATTTCGTAGGCTAAACCGTGACTAATTGGCAGACGATGTGCCACTTTGCCAATAGTTATTCGTCTGTCTATGAGAATCATTTCACGTGAACGCTCAATGGTTTCTTCATTCGTGGCGGCAAACGGTCGTCCGGCTCCATCATGCGTAACACTTGTGCGACCATTTCGGAATTTTTGAATCCATTCGTAGACACTCCGTTGTGGGAAAACACTGTTCCCGTACTGTACCGAAAATCTGCGATGAATTTCGGCCCCTGATACGCCTTTCGACCACAAAAAACTGATCAGTGAACGTTGCTCTTCTTTGGTGGAAATAGCGGAGCAGCCATGATTAACAGCATGGCAGCGATAGCTTGAAAATTGCAGAGATATAACAACAAATAAACAAACCCACGTACAAATGTGTCGTATGTAACAGCGCTAGAAAATTTTCTAATCTTCAAAGACGGTGTTTTTAAATTTACGCAGTGAAGAGAATTGCGTCGTACTGCTTTATGAAACTGATATCGGCATATTGACCTTCAAATTATATAAGTACGAAGAAAAACTGAGGGGCCCACTCCGTAAGGTCCTCTCGTTCGATATGGCAGTGATGATGTCCGGACCGGATGCGCTGTCTGCTTACGGCCTACAACGGGGAAAGACTCGGCATTGAATTGTGCTGCGGAGACGGTGCGGCGCGCGCGGCGTGCTGTGACAGGAACCGGCTGGCGGTCAGGCCTGGCTGGCGCTGTCAACGGCCCCGCTCTCGGCTTTGTTCTCACCGCTCACCTGCACGCCGCCTCCGCTGCTGACCTCCGATGCCCGGCTGCCAGAGACGCGTCACCCGTGTTGTATCAAGTCATGGCCACGTTAATGTGTCTCATTTTCGTTCCGCTTTCTCTACAATTTTTCCATTCCTTTTGGTGAATTTAATATGTAACTACTTTCCCGTTATGAGGTGTGTGTGTACCGCGGCTTTGTCTCCCCCGCTCCAACTTTCACCGTACCTTACTATCTTATGATGATGCGTTATGTCTGTCAGTTGCAAATGTCGTATGTAGTTTTGTAATTTGTAACTGTCGTGATTAAGAAATTTGTCGCACTTCCATAACGTCGAGGAGAAAAAATTTTAATGTGTAACTAGCCACATTGCACATATAATTGAAGAATTATTCTAATGAAAGAAAACACATGAAACGAAACTATCTCCCACCACCCAAAAGTACTTACATTCGAGCGAACATACCTATATTAAATTTTGTTTACGGGACCATTACATGTCTCTCAGTGTGCTGGTGATCGTCACTTTCCTGCACGACTCTGCAAATGTCTCCAGACGTCAAAGCAGGTATCTTAATTATTAATGCAAGTGAGAATTCAAAGCAATATCAGTGACTACGAAAGGCACAGTGAAGAAAAGCAAGTTGATCACGTCATAACTGCACATTCTGTATCAGCAGTGCTGAACGCCATGTCAGTGACACTTAGAGGTTGTCCACTGGTTTTTCAATATCATAACCCGAGTTCTGCCATGCAGAATGAAATATTGGTCTGTATACTTCCGCAGATAATTGAGTTTAAATGACAATGCATTTTCTTGATGAAGAATCTGCCACGTAGTTTTGGCTGCATGTTCCTGGAATGTAGTTTAAGTAAGTCTGTTTTTCTCTTCCTCCCCCCCCCCCCTCTCTCTCTCTCACACACACACACACACACTGATTATCCAGAACATTGTGACCACCTACCTAATTGCCTGTATGTCCACCTGTGGCATGGATAATTGCGGTGAAGCATTGAGGCCTTCGTCGGTTGCTGGAGGTAGTTGGCACCATATCCCCCCCTCCCTGACAGACGCACATGTCACCTAATTCAGGGGAGGGAGCCATGAGCTCTGACGTCACCACGTTCAGTCACATCCCAGATGTATTCGATTGGGTTCAGGTCTGGCGGCTTGGGGTGGTCTTTAAAAATACAGATAATTCTGAAAATATTTTATTCTATGGATCCTCTTTCAAAGTATGTATCTGAAGCACATGGGCAGATTCATTTTTTTTTTTATTTATGAAGAAAAGTGAAAATGAATAAAAGGGTCACATTATCATCAAATAGATCAATTTGCTTAGGGCTAGTTTTTTCAAGTAGGCTGCTTGCCTTACTTATTATCATTGTATTGTGCTTTAGTTCCTTTTGGGTGTACAATTCACAGAAGTAACAAGTTTACAAGTGTTTCCATTTTGTGTGATCTGGAAGATGCGAGAGTAGGCACAAAAAATCCACTGCTTTAATTCCAAGAGTTAATAATTTTCATAAACATTCCAAAGAGACTTGAATGGTAAGAACATCAGTTTTTGTACAGTTGAAAGAGCTATTAAATTTTCAACTGAACCAATTATAGTCATTACAAAAATTTTCACACAGTGCTTATATATGATGGCTTAGCTGATCAATCAGCAGAGTGCGCTCACAATTGAAGTTTGCATTTCATGGGTTTTAACACCGCATTGCCTCCAGTGACATTTGTGCTTACGAAGGACCCTGTTGAACAGATACAAAACAAGTAATTTGTTGTTGTGTATTTCATTATACAGCTTACACTGAACTTCACAAACATATTCTGTTTTTTAATATGTCATAATTGTATTTTTATGTAATTCTTTTCATTAATTCAGCCTGTCTTTGTTCACATTGCAGATCATGCAGTTTCCCAACCCATCACTATGGTACCTAGGAGATCAGGAAGCTTTCCTGGTAGTGAAGCAGCAAATATTCTCTCCCCCCGTTCCTCAGAAACTGGTGGTTTAGGAGTCAAAATGGTAGAATACGTCCTCGGTTCTTCACCAACTGGCAAAGACCTTGAACCTCGTATGAGAGGGCTTGTGTTGGTACGTTTATGACATTACATAAACTAGATTTCAGACACAATCCTATTATATACATATATTATGTGCAGTGTGGTTGTAACTAGTTATTTTGTGAAACTGTATAACATAACTAGCTTTTAGTAATAATATGTCTCTGATGTAAGCATGCTAGCTAATCCAGTTGCTAACAGGGGCAACATTAAATTTTGTTTCATAATTGTTGCTTGTTAGATATTGTATTCAGAACACAAGGACAAAAGTAATTCACTAACTGAGTAGATATATACATTTATTAGCAGCTTGCACGAAAATGGAAATAATCATTTTGGTTTCAGTGTTGTATGTAAGAATCACAATTATGCAATTTCATAAGTGCAGTTATTTCTTTTACAGACTGATTATGAATATTCTGAGCAAAGGGGTAAATAGTGTTGAGGAGAAAATTTCACTAGTTCCATTATGAAACCTGTTAAGTGCACACATACAGAAACATTGTAAGAAGAGAATTTGGTGAGGTGTATGAAATAGGTGTAGATTGAGAGACAGTCAAGGTGTTAAGTGAGTAACAGCAGCTCACAAGTTTATGCATTTAGTGGAAAATGGTTGTTGTTAAAAGCATGCTGACTGCATAATTTTTTCCACTGCGTCATAACAATGTCATGCGATGCCCAAGTATTGTGTATGGAACATACTGTTCATAATACATATACACAGTCGACCCTTCCAAATTAGCATAAACACCTTAACATAGGATGATCAAATTGTTTTTACGTTCTGTGAATTGTTATATACTCTTTTGAGGAACTTACTATTTCTGTAAATCAACTCTGAAAGTTATTCTGTAGACATTATCCTTGAGAATATTGAGACTAGAGTTACATAATGAGGAACATAAGCCTAACTCATGTGTGGTGACTCAGTATGAACAGGTCAGTTGGGGTCTGGAGGCCTCTGACAATCAGACAAGAATTAATTTACGTTAGCTGAATACCACAATCCATTTGAGAAGAAAGTCATCTTATGGTTCAGTATTGCTGGCCTTCTAAGTGCAAACGTGGTCATTCCAGTGCCTTGTTATTAAACGTGGAAAAACTGGATTTGTTGCTTATAATGATGATGAGACATGAACTGTATATATTGTTTTCATTCCTTGTTTACAATCACCACGTTGCCGGCCGGTGTGGCCGTGCCGTTCTAGGCGCTTCAAGTCTGGCACCGTGTGACCGCTACGGTCGCAGGTTCGAATCCTGCCTCGGGCATGGATGTGTGTGATGTCCTTAGGTTAGTTAGGTTTAATTAGTTCTAAGTTCTAGGTGACTGATGACCTCAGAAGTTACGTCGCATAGTGCTCAGACCCATTTGAACCATTTTTTGAATCACCACGTTTTTCTTGGTTGTGTATTGACAGTGAAGTACCTTTAATTCCAAAATGTACTAAACATGGTATTTTGTTCTTAGTGCACATGTGTTAAATTCTCTAAGACATTAGAGCGTTCAAGATACAGTACATCATCATTTTTTACAGGAACACAAATGGGTTTCAAAGATGTAATGGAACTGCAGAAATACATATGATGAAACAGTGCCCACTGCGTCCAGAGATCGCAGTTAATGACGACAACAATACGTCATCCACAAAAACTTGTTTCCGTTACAATGTAGAATGCGAAAGATACTCCAGTGCAGTGTTTCTGTATCAAGTGCCCTCTTCCACTGATTGATGAATGTATAGCCTGCACGTCTATTAAAGTTGAGACAGATCAGTTTAAATTAACTATATATCAAGGTACCAGCTGCACACACTCAGCAGTGCATGGAAGTGGGCACTTGTTAATTGAGGTGCTGAAAAAATGTGTGTTCTGCATTATACATCATGATGCAAAGGTGCCCATGAGCTGTGGCATTTGGCTGGTTGAGAAGGAAGTCTGCTAACTGCAGCCTCGCCATGCCACTAGTGCATCCACTCTCTCCGGGCTTGTCTGGCTGAGGTGTTTGTATTCGCTGCAGATTCTCCCAGGTAACTGCCATGTCTGCTCACTGTGGCCCCTCCACAATACATGCCTGCCCTGAACAAAGGCAGTTACATTAGGGAGCAGTTTATATTGGACAGGCTGACCTGTCCAGTTTGCTAGACTCTGCACTAGATGCCTCCAGGAGTGGCAAGAGCAAGTGACAGAACTCGACAAACAATGATGGATAATGTTGAAAGCTCAAATTTTTGAAGGGTATTAACACAAGTCCATCGTTGGCGTTTAACCCTAGAGCAGACGTGCTCTTCAATGTTAGAGAGCAGGTGCATGGTGTATTATGTACACGCTGACAAGTAGCTATTTATTGTTATTCCTTCATCATTTATTGCAGTAATTTACATCCCATCATACAGTGGTTACAAGTAACATTTAAGTTCATTCTTGACAATAGTTTCATACATTATAAATGCTAATTTATTACATTGGAATTATTTAGTTGGAGCTTAATTGTCTTAGACATCTGTTGAATGCAAACTGCTGTTCGAGAGTTGTTTCTGCTGACGAAAGCATTATATCTTCTTATTATTGTTGAGGTGTTATTCGCTCCCTTTTCACAAATTCCGTGTCTACCTTTTTTCTTCATTGGTTGCTCTTGCATACACATCTCTTGAATTTTGTAATGACACAGATACATACTAACATTATCTGGTTAGCTTGGTGTCCCTTATCTTTTGAAAATATGGCGTTTCATGAGTTGAAAATAAAGGTTCTTTAGATACATTCAATGTGGATGGATGTTTTTCGTTCTTTTCATTTGCTATCAACATCACCTGTCCATTGCTACCAGCCGTGTTCAACAATGTATACCATACAGAAATTCATTTTCTTGTCATTTGGTGTTCTTGTGGTTGTGGTTGTGGTCTTCAGTACAAGAGACTGGTTTGCTGCAGCTCTCCATGCTACACTATACTGTGCAAGCCTCTTCATCTCCTAATAACTATTGCAACCTACATTATTCCGAAGTTGCTTAGTGTATTCATCTCTTGATTTCCCTCTACGATTCTTACTCTCCACGCTTCCCTCGAGAACTTAATTGGTGATCCCTTGATGCCTCAGAACGTGTCTTACCAACCGATCCCTTCTTGTAGTCAAATTGTGCCACAGATTCCTCTTCTCCCCAATCCTATTCATTACCTCTTCATTAGTTATGTGATCTACCCATTTAATCTTCAGCATTATTCTGTAGCACCACATTTCGAAAGCTTTTTTTTTTTTTCTCTTCTTGTCTAAACTATTTATTGTCCATGTTTCACTTCCATATATGGCTACACCCCATACAATTACTTTCAGATAAGACTTCCTGACATTTAAATCTGTATTCAATGTAAACAAATTTCTCTTCTTCAGAAACGCTTTCCTTGCCGTACTCAGTCTACATTTTATATCCTTTCAACTTTTTACGATCATCAGTTATTTTGCTTCCCAAATAGCAAAACTCCTTTACTACTTTAAGTGTCTCATTTCCTAATCTAATTCACTGAGCATCACCTCATTTAATTCGACTACGTTTCATTATCCTCATTTCGCTTCTGTTGATGTTCATCTTGTATCCTCCTTTCAAGATACTGTTCATTCCATTCAGCTGCTTTTCCAGGCCTTTTGCTGTCTCTGACAGAATTACAGTGTTGTCGGCAAACCTCAGTTCTTGTTTCTTCTCCGTGGATTCTAATTTCTACTCGAAATTTTTCTTTTGTTTCCTCTACTGCTTGCTCAATATACAGATCGAATAATATCGTGGATAAGCTACAACCCTGTCTCACTCCTTTCTCAACCTCTGCTTTCCTGTCATGCCCCTAGACTCTGCATGACTGCCAACTGGTTTCTGTACAAATTGTAAATAGCTTTTTGCTCTCTGTATTATAGCCCTGCCAGTCTCCATCTAGCTCTTGATATTCATATAGGTGGTTCTCTTTTCTCCAAAGGTCTCTTTAATTTTCCTGTAGGCAGTATCGATCTTACCCTAGTGATATATGCTTCTACACCCTTACATTTGTTCTCTAGCAATCCCTGCTTAGCCATTTTGCACTTGTCGATCTCATTTTTGAGACGTTTGCATTCCTTTTTGGCTGCTTCATTTACTGCATTTTTGTATTTTCTCCTGTCATTAATTAAATGCAATATCTCTTCATTGCCTAAGGATTTCTACTAGACCTTGTCTTTTTACCTATTTGTTTCTCTGCTGCCTTCACTATGCCATCTCTCAAAGCTACCCATTCTTCTTCTACTGTGTTTCATTTCCCCATTTTTATCAGTCGTTCCCAAATGCTGTCTCTGAAACTCTCTACAACCTCTGGTTCTTCCAGTTTATCCAGGTCCCATCTCCTTAATATCCTGCCTTTCTTCAGTTTTAATCTACAATTCATAACCAATAAATTGTGGTCAACAGTCCACAACTACCCATGGAAATGTCGTACAATTTAAAACCTCGTTCCTAGATATATCCTACCATTATATAATCTGTCTGAAACCTTCCAGTGTCTCCAGGCCTCTTCCATGTGTACAATCTTCTTTCATGATTCTTAAACCAAGTGTTAGCTATGATAAAGTTATGCTCTGTGCAAAATTCTACCAGTCAGCTTCCCTTTTCATTCCTTACCCCCGGTCCACATTCACCTACTACTTTTACTTCTCTTCCTCTTTCTCTTTCTCTTGCTTTTCCTCTTCCTTCTCTTTCTCTTCCTTTTCCTACAGTCATGTTCCAGTCCCCCATGACTATTAAATTTTTATCTTTCTTAACTATCTGAATAATTTATTTTATCGCATCATACATTTCTTCAATCTCTTCATCATCTGCAGAGTTAGTTGTCATATAAACTTGTACTACTGTGGTAGGCGTGGGCTTAGTGTCTATCTTGGCTGCAATAATGCGTTCACTATGCTGTTCATAGTAGCTTATCCGCATTCCTATTTTTTTTTATACATTATTAAACCCACTCCTGCATTACCCTGTATTCACCTGACCAGAAGCCTTGTTCCTCCTGCCACCATACTTCACTAATTCCCACTATATCTAACCAACCTATCCATTTCCCTTTTAAAATTTTCTAACCTACCTGCCCCATTAAGGGATCTGACATTCTATGCTTAGGTCTGTAGAATGCCAGTTTTGTTTCTCTTGATAATTATGTCCTCCAGAGTAGTCCCCACCCAGAGAACTGAATGGGGGACTATTTTACCTCTGGAATACTTTATCCAAGAGGGTACAGTAAAGCTGCATGCCCGTGGGATAAATTTCAGCTATAGTTTCCCCTTGCTTTCAGCCGTTCGCAGTACCAGCACAACAAGGCTGTTTTGGTTGATGTTACAAGGCCAGATCAGTCACTCATAAAGTCCGTTGCCACTGCAGCTACTGAAAACGCTGTTGCCCCTCTTCGGGATTCACACATTTGTCTGGCCTCTCAACAGATTCCTCTCCATCATGGTGTTACCTACGGTACGACTATCTGTGTCGCTGAGGCATGCAAGCCTCGTCACCAACGGCATGGCCTGTGGTTCGTGGGGTACTGAATATTTATTGCACATTGGATCAGCAGTATAAAACCCACCCTTTATGTTATTATAATCTAATATATAATGTAAGGTTTCTTTGTATCCTCCTGTACTGTTCTTTCATTGTGCATTGTGGAAGTGAGTACAATACATTTGTTACGTTTAGGTACATACTGTACTTCAGTAATTTCTTTCTGGTATCTAAAAACTTATGAACTAATTTCTCTGTTCATTCTTGTTGGGCAGCAACTCGGATGGAATTTATTTTTCATCCTTTCTAAGAGTTCATACATAAAAGATTGTGTTTTGCCGCAGAGAGAGAGAGAGAGAGAGAGCTAGTATACCAGTTATCTGTTGTCACATTCGTATTTATGCCTGTTAATCAGCTCTGTTAGTCTACACACAATGTCAAATGGTTCATTAGAAACACAAAATAGTTCTTTTGGCTCTTTGCCACAATACACTTCCAACTAACCAGTGTTTAACATCACTCAGAGCAAATATTTTGATGACATATTCAGCTGATTTGTTGCCAGTGTATTGTATGGAGCTGCAACCACCTCAGAATGCTTCTAGTTTCTTGTCAGTAGTAACATATTCTCAAAGATTTTAACTGATCATGCAGTTTTTCACAAATGCATACAGAATGCTCCCAATAGCTACTAACCTGTGTTTTGCGTCTCATATCCTTAGTTTCTTTAGCACCAAACCTACTAGTCTCAGAAGCAACAAAAATATCTTGTAACTCTTGCAGGATCTCAAAATAATCATTCTTGTTCGATCATTTCACCAAAATTACGATGAATTTCTGTGGTTTTCCGCCTTGAGGCCAGTCAAATAAAGTATGACTACTACTCTCGAAACATCAATTTAATCTGTCATCTTAGCATGCCTATTTCTATGAATGAATACATTCATAAAATGCTGATGTTCGTCTTTCATATCTATACTTACAATTAAATTGTTTTTACAATATTGTATGCTACCATTTTAGGGCCTGGAAAGATATTGATTTTTTTTTTTCCCTCACTGGTACACAAGATGTCTTTCTATGCATATCTATTTTATTTGTTGCCCCTACCAAAAAAATATACAATCTTTAGTATCAAAGAAAGATAATTTCTCGTCACACTCAATTTCAATCACTATTGTGACTACCTGGTAATATCACTTGATCCCCTCTACTAGAAAACAAATCATCAATATCTCCTCAGTGGTCGTCTTCCCTAAGCATCTCTAAAAGAATCCGTTTTAATTCCTCCTCTGTCAAGTATTTTGTGGCACGAAAATTAGAAACATGAAATACTGTTATCATATAATGCAGTATAATAATAGAAGTGTAGAATATACTGCTCTTCTTCTTCTTCTTCTTCTTCCTCTTCTTCTTCTTTCCCACATGGCTTCATGTAAATGTAAAAGACATAATGCTGACAATTCGAAATTTTAAGTTCCAGGAATAACTTACCGTTATCCTTGACTTGTTGATGCTGTTGCGTGTGACCCGTTGATTCATTCGCCTTGTTTAACTAAACATAAGTTAAACAATGACCAGAAAGGTGTCAGCAATTACAAGGCTTGGCATTTTTCCAGTAGAGGACAGATGATTACTGTGGTTTATAAAATACACCAGTGTGCCCCCTCTATGGTTAATACAACAAACCAATAGTGAAAAACTCAAATGATCATGCTGTTTTGTTGGGAAAAGTTCTGGTTAGTCTTCAGGTGTAGGCTTATTTTAGTGTACAGTAGTTAACACGGTACCCATTTCAGTTCCAATAGGCACAACATAAACTGTCTTACACACACACACACACACACGGTGAGTGTGTGTGTGTGTGTGTGTGTGTGTGTGTGTGTGTGTGTGCCAGTTTGTGTTTAGCAGAGAACAGATATGGCTGTAGTGCTGATGTCTGTGTACCCTTTCATTGTTTCATTGGTGAATCTTGAAATGGTACATGACCCTTCTACGAACACTACTGCTCCTATGCCTGCGTTGAATGATTGAATTACAAAACCGAGCAAGATGGCTCTTTTATTAAGGCATTAGGATCTTCACAAGTTGTCGGCTAAAGTGGACTGTTTTGATGGAAGTAGTGTCATTTTTGATCTTGTATTAAGTTTCTAATTCTAGAAATTAACTTTTATTGCCAGAATGATAAAGATTGTTTAGTTTGGTCACAAGGATATTCAATTTCTTTTTAGAATCCAAATGACAGTGAAAAGAAAGAAAAAGATAAAGCCCCGTCTCCGTTTGAAGCAGGCAAGAAGGACGTTGAAAATGGGAACAACCCACAGCCTAATGGAATCGTACAGAATGGACTTGGAGACGATGACAAAGGATTTAAGTAAGTATCATAATATTGGCTGAGGAAGATGAGTATGTGTAAAAAGGCATTTTTCTATTGTCACACACATAGGATTGTGTCCTTATGTTTTTACTATTTCTTTGTTCAGTTTTGTTTTTTTTGGTCCTCATATTAATGATATCAGTTTTTTAATAATTTTGTGATCTTAAAGTTCTTACGGAACAGACAATTTTTCTCAAAAGCTTCATTCATATCTGGTTCAGATTGCAAAATTGTAGGATGGATTAAGTGCAAAGATGCATGTAAGTAAAAAATGTTTTGCAGATACATAGAATAATTTTTGGTAACTCTTTTCTTGATTAGTATATGCAGTACAATCTCTGTGTATTCTTCTTTCTTCCAGTGCTACCATGAAAATTTCGTTTGTATTTGAAATTTCTGCTGCTTTCATACGAGCTTATTTTTACTGAATGGTGCATAATGTTAAATCAAAGCCATACAGTGTACATCTGCATGTTATAAAGAATGCTTTGTAATTAAAAAAAAAAAAATGATTTCCACAATGGCAAATGTTTTCTGCTTCAACACAGTCTAAAGTGAAATACACTGCTGTGTTTGCAGCTTCCATATTATATCACTACACATGTATTATTGTAGATACGCTTTCATCTGCTGGATTCAGAACACATTAATCCATATTATATTGAAGACCTCACATTGTCTCCATTAAGTTTCTTCTTTTTGCTGTTGTTTTTTCTATGATGATCATCTTTCTGGCTGTAACGTGAAAATGGCGAGCCATCCAGTATTTTAGTGAATTTTGAAGTGTGTATTTTGAAGAATGTAAGCATAAAAATCAGATTCAGTAACAAAACAGCTTTACTGCAGGACTCTACATCAGTCCTAATAGAGCTTCGAGTCCATCAAAAGGCTCCCAATATGGACTTCAATCAGTCAACTACAGCTTTTTTGTTCCCCATTCAGCTGCACTTAGTTCATTTGCCATTGTTCCATTTGCAATAAAGTATGTGCGTTATATCCAAGAAACGATCTTTGATTAATTTGTAAATGCTATAAACTTTTTCATGTGTTGTGTGAAGTGAAAAACATGTTGCATTGACAAGCTAATATGGTATGGAATGTAACTCTTGCTACAGATATTGCCTGCCAGCTTTTTTTGTATGTACTATAACATTTATTAGATTCGCTAGCTCTTACTAAACTGAATGTACAGATTGAAAGAGAGAATCCTGAGAGTCCATCAGATATCTGTACATGTATTAACCACTCAATACAATTTGTTTCTGCCTTCTTCATTAAGACTTTCATTCCACAATTTGTTTTATTGTTATTCTTCTTTCTAATCAGTGAGATAATCTTTGCCATTAACAGGGTTAAATACATTGTATTACTAATTTCTTCATGTAATCATGATAGCAATCAACATAATATAATTGAGACTAAGGCCGGTATTACACTACGAAATTTCTTTGTCAAAGATTTGATCAAATATTTGTCAAATATATTTGACAAAGATCTTTGATGTGGCGCTAAAAAGGGGTATTTTACACTGTCATCATATTTTTTGTCAAAGTTCAAGATGGCTGACAACAACAACTTATTATTAACTGCAGCAGTTGCATGTACCACAATTGCACTATTTGCACATGCGGAAGAGAAGAGGGGGGGGGGGGGGGAAACGTACCTGTGTCTGTGTGAAGCCGTGGGTTTTACGACGATACGATAAAAGCATTCAACAAAACTTGTTATGTGAGCTTTAGTGGAGGAAGTCAAGTTGTACATCAATTACTTAAGAATGGATGAGCATACATTTCTGTGTATATGCTCTGTGAAGTATATCTTCATATCACAAAACACAATACTCACTTAAGAACTGCTATATCTGCAGGAGATAGTTATGTTAGGTTAGTTCTCCAAACTTCTTAATCTGGTTTTGTATTCAAGTTGTAAAGTGCCTTATCAGCTTCATACATCTCTATTAATTTTGTAGTTGCTGCTACACACCAATTGTATTTACTGGCAATGTTTATAAAAACACTACAGATGACAGAACGCTGCAGCGATGCTAGCACTTCACATGGTATCATGTCACATTGCAGTGAACAGAAGACAAGTGACTTCTTTGATCAAATGTACAGCGAGGCCCCAGATTTGATCAAATATTTGACGGCATTTGACCAAGTTCCCTATTATGCCATCAAATTTCTGTGACAAAGATATTGGACAAAGAAATTTGATAGTATAATACCTGCCTAAGAAACACTCGTCTACTTTCTTATGTTAATGGACTGATGAGGCGAAGCATTATGACCTTAGCCAGCTAGTGTGAAATTGAATGGCACCTGGTGGCTTTGCAGGCATATGATACAGTACGGAAAGTACTGGCATATAAACAGAGCAGATGTATGGGGAATCTTTCTAATCATCATGGGCCACAAATAGTGGAAATCACTGACATGCAAAGAGTAGATTGTTATGGACTGGTACTTGCGAACAAGCATCCCACATATGGCTAAACTATTTGACTGTTTGCGGGCTACTGTCATGAGAATCTGTGGAAAGTAATTGAAGGATCGTGAAACGACAAATAGGTAACGAAGTGTTGGACATTCCCAGCACATCATAAATGTGGAGGTCAGAGGTTTGCTTAATCTGTAAATTAGGATAGACAGGCATCTAATAACAGAGTATTATGTTGAGTGTCAGATCACACCATTTGGCTCGTATTATTGAATTTGGAACTGTGCAGCTCCCCTACATGTTCCAATGTTCACCCAGTGATGTTGTCAATTAAGACTGAAGTGGGTGTGGGGTAATTGAAATTAAACTGTGAATTGATGGAAATTTTTCATGTAGTCACATTTCTTTATATACCTGGGCTATCATGGTGTCCAGATAAGTCATCATCCAGGTGTGGCTGATTGAAATGTGCCACACCACAAGTATAGGCCAATGGGAACAGAATTACGTAGTATTCACCCAGGTTTGAATAAGACCTGTGGGGGCAACAAAAGGCACCATGATGACAGTGGAATATGTGAATGCTATTACAGATCTGCATTACTTCATGCTTGATGTCAGTACTGCATATGACAGCACCTTTCAGCACGATAACTGCAGTGTCAAAGGCCCAGAATTGTGAGTGTTAAGAGGAGCACGATAGTGGAATCAGTTTGATGTCGTGGCCACCGTGTTCACCTGATCTGAATCTAGCAGCACACATCTGGGATGACAAGGGTTACTAGCTTGGTGCACACAAACTCCTAGCCCGTAATTTATGGAAATTATGTGACCTCTGCATAGATGTCCAATGCTACTTACCTCTGGGAACCTACCAAGGACTTGTTGAATCAAAGCCATGCAGGGTCACTGTGGTTTTGTGTTCTACAGTTGAATCAATGTCTATTAAGCAGCAAGTGATAATGTTTTGGCTCATCAGTGTGTGTATGTAGTAAAGTATGTACTTTTCCTTAACTGTTGCTCTTTCTTTTACAGGTACAACAAGGACCAGTACTCATTAGCAAGGTGAGATGAAATTTCCAAAATGGAAAATACAATGAAAATACTGTGGTATGAAGATACTCTTAATTTTTATCGAAAATATCAGTAATATTTATGTAGTTCTCATTTGAGAGTGTAGTAACATGAACTATGTTGCATTTTCTTGTTGGAGACTATCAGTTCCCTTTAGTTCCAAGCATAAGGCTTGTAAGAAAATGTCATATTTTCTCTAGATGTAAACTGCATTGCAGCGTTGTCCAGAAACAGTCATAATTAGCTCCTTTTTCTTTTTAATTATGCATGCACCTGTTTTCTTTCAAAGAAAATTCTGTAGTGCAAGATTCACTACAGTGTAATGATTAAGCAGGTGATACTTGTAAGATTTTCTTCACAGTAGGCACCACAGTAAAAAAGTTATTAAAAGAAATGGAGAAATGTCACCACCTTACTACTTGTGATGGTGTAACTTGCCAACTAGAAGATCCAGCAAGCCTATTTAATTGGAGCGCACTACTAATGTTGGTCTAAACCACTGGTTGTCCACAACAGTTGTTAATCTTCTTTTTGTATTATTCATCCAGTATTCTAATTAATCTTGCACACTTAAAATTAATTCAATTGCATAGATAAATAGTTGAGTCTGGGACATCGTTTTAATTTGCCAGGAAGTTGCACACATAAAGACATACAATTTTGCAGGTTTTTATAGCCAGCAGCTCGTTCTTGATACAGCAATTTTTAAGCATGAGGCAGAGGGACGAAGGAAAAGGACTGCCGAGGTTTAGGATATGGAAAGAATTCCATTATCCTCCCTATTTCCTAAACCTCGGTATTATTTTTCTTTCATTCCTTTCCCTTTCTTTTCATACCTTTCTGTCAGGAGTAGAAGCCACTGGCTCCAAAAACTTGTGCATTTCCATATCTGTTATGTGTTTTCTCCTGTCACTGCTAGGCGAATAGTCCTTTCCTTTTCTTTTTGTTTCCCCAAATTACATTACATTTTCAGACATTGATTATTTTTGTCTGGGCATGCTGGAAAGTAATGCCTCCGAATCGTATATGTAAAAACTCAAAGTATTTTAAATGAAACAAATGTTATTAACATTAGACATGTCTACGTAATTATTTTCAGTGAACACAGCAGCTGCTTCTTCATTTATTCAAAAGTAAAAGTTTTGTCAAATTACAGTCTTTCTGATGCTGGCTGTGCGTTTGTTTATATCATTATGGTATAAAGTTTGCCTTTGTTCATGGAGCCACAATCTCACCTCTGCTTATACCACTTCATCACAAGCAAAGTGAAGTCTCTGAAAGTGTTCTTTAAGTTTCGGAAATGGGTGAATATTGGATGGAGCCAAGGCAGGAGGATGATCGAAGTCAGTGAACCCAAGGTGTCAGATTGTTTCAGATGCCACAGCACTCGTTTGTAGTGTGGCATTGTCATGCTGAAGGAGAGGGTACTCCATGTGTGGAAAAACTCTTTGAGTTTTAAGCACTATTGCAGCATGCCCTCATATTAAAATTAATTCAGTTAGTTAATAAACTTTTTATGTAACAATCTATACAATATCTCATATAACATTTTATTGTGCATTGTATGACAGCAGTTGCTTCTTCATTTGTTCTAATGTACAAGATTTTTCAAATTATGGTCTTTCTGTGGTTGACAGTGTGATATTTATACATTACTTTGGACTTCGATTCAGAGCTATGAGTGGTTAAAACTTCCTTCACCCTGTTTTAATGGAATATTGTAGCCTTGTGATTGGACTTCAGCCATTTGTATTAATTATCCATTGTGCATTTTTTATTACTGTACACCAGTGAGTGTCTGCGCTTAAACAGGTGTTAAAGTATAGACATTGCTGTGCCAGAGCTTTAATGTTTACACCCATCCCCTTTTATGTTGCAACACATAAGCAGAAATTGTTTACTTTCTTTATGTTTGGTTCATCTGGATTACTATTGCAAAAATCTAATGTTCCTGTAGAAAGATAACCATTTGCTCCTAAGTTTGTCATCAAATGACAGTTTTGGTAGAGGAGCTATCATTACTGTAATCAAACTACTTGGTGAATTTTTTCACCTCCAAGGACATTTCGTTGTTGATTATGTACTGAATAGATTTCTGCATTGATGCTTTAAATGATCATAAACCATGTTATTTAAACAGAATGCAGTTAGTGCATTTTGATCTTTGTGTGTATTACTAGCATTCACCTGTGTTGGTGTGTGACAGAAAACATAATGTACTAGGATTTAGTTAATGCGAGGGAAACATACTCACTTAGGTTCTACTCCACTGGGATATTTTGCAATAAAATGATTGTGCAGTAATGAAATGGTTACTCTGGCAAGGTAATGAACTAGCTTCTCAAGAATGTACTATTAACACACTACTTACCTTCCTCCATGCTTCCTCTCCATTTTGTACAGGGGTTGTACTGATAATTAGAGAAATTATATCATGGTCTGTAGTATAGGGATAACAGTTTCCTTCTAGCATCTGTAGGCTGAAATGTTATGTTGGTGCACCAAGTGTAGTATAAAGTATTCTCCATTCACAATTCTGTGACTTCCAGATATCTGTCTGCATTTAGATGACGTATCCACCCCAAAGTCTTTGACACAGACGAAATCGAGTCATTACTTCAATTTACATTGGTCAAAAATTGGAAATAGCCATTCTCACTTCAGCATTTAATGACTGTTTACAAAGAAATCTTCGAACATTTGAAGAAGAATCCAGTTAGTGATAAAGAGGATCAGGCAGTGATTAAACTGCTGGCCTCATGTTTGGGAAACTAAGATTGAAATTGCTGCCCTACTTCAGATTTATTGTGTTTTACCTATATTGCTTAACGCTATAGTTGATTTCCTGTTTGTCCTTTTTCAGTATGTGTTCATGCTCCATTTTGAGTGACCTCAATGGTGTTGGGTAGTGTTATAGTTTTCCTTACTTCCTCCAAATAGTAATTAAAGAAGAAGGAAAGCAGGGTAGCAAGCATTTCTACATTTAATTAATTCTTTAACTTCTTCCTTAACAGTGTATGCCACAGTTAGGAGGAACTAGAGAAAAGATGAGCTCATTGTGCTGCATAGTGAAGCACTTTCAAATTCTCTTATCAGTTTAGCTTAGAGGGATTATTTGCCTGACACCTTATTTCATTATCAAATGCAAACCGTGTTTTATATGCAGCTGACACTTCTTAGCATCACCAACTTGACATCATAAATATAAGGCAACAGAAACACACATGTTAGGTACCAGCCCCACCAATCAATTCCGCATGAAAATTTGAGGCATAATTCTAATAGTATGCAGTTATGGGCTTCTGAAAGTACAGCTTTTAAACTCTTGTGTGCAGAGTTTGTCACTTGCTCTGCCCCAGTACAGCCTCCTAATGCCCAAGCGCAATGTATTGTAGATTGGCATGATAATGAGAGCTCTGTTCTTTGAGGAATGTTGGAAGCTGAAGAGGTGGGAGAAGATGGACACACTTGTCCAGTGTGTTTCGAAATTTTGTTCAAGAACACATTACTTCATGTGAAGAATAGTAAGTAATGTGAATAAATGGTGTGCAAACCTCACTCGTACATACATTCAGTGTGAACCCTTAAATAGTAACCTCTGTTTTTTATTGTATATTTGGATTCCCCGTGAAAAAGTATGTAAATTTGTATGAAACATTTCTTTGTTTCATTATAGATGATGCTGTAATATGCACACATGAATATGGGGTGACACTTGTTGCAAAACAGTAATATATCTCACAAAAATACACATCTGATTAGGAAAATCAAAGTACATTATTTGATATTTGGGACACCATCTACCCTCTTGAAATGCATTCTTAGACCTCATTTAGCATTATCTAGGTACGACGACATGGACGAGTAGTAACGTGTTCCCTTCGGGGGTGCTTAATTTTGGTGAGTCCCCCTTTCACTATCTCGCAGTGCTTGTTTACTGAGAGTCCCCTTGCCTCTCACTGTCTCGGGGTGCTTAATTACTGAGAGTCTCCTTGCCTGTCACAAGTGTTTAGTGCACAAATGCTTTTAGTCAGCCCCACAGGAAAAAATTGGCAGAAGTCAAATCGGGTGAACGTGGCGATCTTGTTTGAGGGCTTCCTTACCCATTCTATTGACCCGGATAATTCAGAAAATGGTTCAAATGGCTCTGAGCACTATGGGACTTAACGCCTGTGGTCATCAGTCCCCTAGAACTTAGAACTACTTAAACCTAACTAACCTAAGGACATCACACACATCCATGCCCGAGGCAGGATTCGAACCTGCGACCTTAGCAGTCGCGCGGTTCCGGACTGAGCGCCTAGAACCGCTAGACCACCGCGGCCGGCGGATAATTCAGATTCAGAACTTATCGAGCTAGTCGTTAATGATGCCCTTGCCCTCCATCATGTGGAAACCATACATCCAGTCTCATTTGAAGTAGAACATCATCCATTACTATGTGTAAAACTTTATCCACAACTTAGCTGTACATTTGACCAGTCGGACTACTTTCTATGAAGTGTGGGCCAATTTCCGGTGTACATAAAATACCGCACCAAACGTTAACACGTCATGGATGTTGGTGTTCAACTTTTCATACCAAATGGGGATTCTCCACTGACCAATAATGCATATTATGTCAATTCACTTCAACACAATTTGTAAAATTTGATTCATTGGAAAAAAGTATATGTGAAATGAACTTGTCATTGACTGCCAGTTGTTCCTGTATTCAGTTACAGAAGTTGAGGTGATTGTGCAGTTCTCGATGCAGCGCTAAATGAAATAGATGTCATTTGTGTGCATGCAATATGCGTAGAACACTTCTTTGGAAAATTCCTGAACCTCGCGCAATTTGCCAAGACCTAGTATGAGGATTTGCAGCAACCGCAGCTAAAACATTCACTGTGTTCTTTCCTTTGTCGCAGGCCGCTGTCAGACTCTTTCTCTAGGTTTAACACTTTCCATTTCACCAAACAGGTGGACAATTCTGCCAAACTTCATTGCAGACAGAACATGCCTGCCGGGGAACAGAGTAGGATACCTTTGACGATCTTCGCAATGATACCAACCTTCTCTAAAGTTGTTAAAATTGCGGAACAATTGCGACAACATGTTTACAGTCCATATCATTGACATAACTTGCACAGCCTGTCCGCTGACTGAGCGCATGATCATAGTACGTGCTTCATGTGATTGTCACTGTTGAGCGCCCATAACACCATATCCATCCATCCATCATGTGATTGTGGGAGGTGTGTCACATGATAGCATTATCAAAAATATCAAAAAAGTGCTTTGATTGTCTTAATTGGATGTGTATGTTAGAGTGTACCGTTTTGCAACAATTGTCATCTCATTTCCATGTTTGCCAACTACAGTGCCATCTATCATGAAAAGACAGAAATTGTTCATACAGAAGTTACGTATTTTTTTCTGGAGAAATCAAATCTGCAATAAAAAATAGGGGTTCCTATTTAAGTTTTCAAAGTCAGCCCCACTCTGGCCTCTGGGGTGGTGCAGGCGGTCAAGCGTTACGTTAATGGACGTCTCTCTTCAAGGTGAAGAACGTTTATTACCACTTTTTTTTTTAATCTGATGGGTATTTCGCTAAATATTCCAATAAATAGTTTTAAACGCCACACCCTGTGTGTGTGTGTGTGTGTGTGTGTGTGTGTGTGTGTCTCTCTCTCCCCCCCCCCCCCCCTCTCTCTCTCTCTCTCTCTCTCTCTCTCTCTCTCTCTCTCTCTCCCCCCCCTCTCTCTCTCTTCGAGGTTAACAATGTTTATTACCACTTTTTTTAATCTGATGTTTATTTTGCCAAATATTCCAACAAACAGTTTTAAATGCCTCACCCTTTGTGTGTGTGTGTGTGTGTGTGTGTGTGTGTGTGTAATCTCTCCCTCAAAATCAAAATGAATAAACTGAAGCAACTGAAGAATAATTATGAAATTAAATTAACGATTTTTATTTATAATGCAATCATGCCAGTCACTTTGTAAGAATAGCACATCTCCTGCCAATGTACTTCACTTTAACAGTGTCAGTTTTAAAACCCAAAGAAGATAAGGCACAACTGTGTTTGTTAAATAGTACTATGCTACCTCTTTAATAACCCACTCATTCATTTGATTCATTTAAACTGCAATTTTGAATAATAACAAGATTAAGTTTGAAACTAAGAAATTTCTGGTACTAACTACAGTGAGAAACCACAGACTTCAACACTACGAACAAAGCATGGTACCAATGTCAAAATAGTATTTCACATGCTTCTTATGCACTCCACTGTACAGCACTTTATGCTTGAGCGTTAAGTGGCTGCAATGGAGTGAAACGAGTGACAAACAATGCATGTGAAATTTTAATAGCTAGGTTCCTACCTAATCTAAACCTAACACATTAAGTTGCAGACAGGCGCAATTAAAACACTTTCACATTGGCTTTTGGCCACAACTTTCGTCAGAAAGAGAAAGATAAGCCATTTATTCAAACACGCGAGCATAATTCGTTCACCCATGACCACCAACTTTTGCTGCTTGGATGAGAAATTTGGGATCATCATCCGAACTGCCAGAGTTGCTTGTGTGAATGAATGGTGTGTGCTTCTCTTTCTTTTTCTGACAAAGGATGTGGCTGAAAGGTAACGTGTAAGTGTCTTTTAATTGTACCTGTCCGCAACTTAATGTGTCCTCTTTATGGTATGTAGCACTCTACATACATTGTTGATATTCCAACCTGGAGTTTCCATTGTTTGAAAGCTGTACTTCCAGAACATACCTGTGTACTATCAGAATTATGGCCCAAATTTTCCTGCATTGAAGGTGTTTAAAGAGGGGAGACAATCAATTTCAAAGGAAGGTAGGCCCAGTGCTCCAGTTATTGCTCTTACAGAAGAAAACATAAACACTACTGCAGTCATTGTGAGAGAGAATCGATGAATGACCTTACGATCATTTTATGAAATCCTGAACACTTCATTCGGTGCCACGCCCATGTCGGTGACAGGAAAACCACACATGACATGAGTTTGTGCGTGATGGGTTCCCAAACAGGAGGACATTCGCATGCAGGTCTACATGCAGTTAAAGTTGATGTTGGAGGAAGATCTGGAGTTTCTTTCAAATGTAATCACTGCTGATGAAACTTGGCTACATCATTTTGATCCTGAGAACAAACAACAAAGCTCAGTGTGGAAATCTCCTTCATCACAAACCCCCAAAAAAGCAAAAGTGGTTCCTTCTGCTGGGAAAGTTATGGTCATCTAATTTTTTCATATTCATGGAATGGTTTGTCAGCATATTGTACACACACACACACACACACACACACACACACACACACACACTGGACAATACTACAGGGATGTCCTGAAAACATTGCAAGTCCATATCAGGCGCAAAAGACCACATTTCCTTGAAGCAGGCTGGATGCTGCACCACGATAAAGCGCGGCTGTATATGTCGTTGCTGAATATCTTGCAAAACTCAATATGAAGTGCATCCCTCACTCTCCCTGTACTCCAGATTTAGTCCCATGCGATGTTTTTTTATTCCTTAACATGAAGAAACGCGTTCATGGGAGGCATTATCAATCATCAGAAACAATGGTGAAGGCTGCTGAGGCAATTTTGAAGGTCCTCTCAAAAAATGGTTTCCAGCATGTATTTGAAGACTGGCAGAAACACTATGACAAGTGCATCAGATTCATGGGAGGCTTCTTTGAGAAGGACCGTCAAAATTATGAGGATGAGTAAAAGCATGTTTTATCATATTGTTACACAGGCAGTGTCATTTTAAGCAGCAGTGTGTGTTGCAGTCTGCTATTCCTGCGCAGTCTGTTTCACAAAGTGAGAAATGCAATTTATACTGAGTAAATGTGACAGAAGTGCAGTAACATTCTTCCTCTCTACATCTCATTTGGCACCATCCAGTTGTCTGGTTAACATTGTGGAACTATGGTTTCTGAAGGTTGTGTGAATTCAAGGAATGACATTTTATTTAAAAGAACACCTCTCACCTGTTTTAGGATAAGTGCTGGTGAGGTTTTCCTTGAAACAAAAGTTCATTCCTTTCACTGTCCATTGCTTTTCTATTTTGCTATCTTTTATGATGTTTATTCCATGTGCTGCGTGTAGATTACCTTGTGTATTGCATTTACACACACTGAAATCTTACACACACTTTTACTATGTTGCTAATGCTAATGTACAGATGATTGGTCAAATCCTTCCTTTGTAACTTTGAGATTTGACCATTCAACTGTTTGGCATTGTTACTGTCTCTCTTATAAAATTACCTCTCTCATTTTATCGTTTGACATGCCTTACAGTTATTGATGCAAGATTTTCAACATGCCTTGCTGGATTTGGAACAAGTTCTTAACTTTTTTTTAATGAAATATGCCACAATTTTCTTCACTGTTTACATATTTCTAGATTTTGGTTGTAATGAACTTCCTTCTCTTCTGATAGAAATGTAAACTGTACACTTCTAGGTCTGTAAGATGGGATATTTATTATAACAAATTAGTGTGCTAAAACATCCTAGAATGTGGACTAAATAGGTCATGCTGACTTCTATTGGTGTATAAAGGCTTTGTTATTATGAATATCTGATGGAATATTACACAGTGTCAATTATTGAACTATATGGAGAGAGAAAAAAAAAAAAAAAGAAAAAGAAGAAGAAAAAAAAAACATCATAACTTCTGAACGGTTTGTGTTAGGATGTTCAAACTGCATCATTGGGCTCGGGGCATGATGGGAATTGGTACGCGCACACGCAGATGCCTTGTGGTTGTCGGCCATTTGCACGTGAAAATGTCACCGTACTGCATGCCTGAGCACATAGCGCTTGTGAAGGCCTACCATGTGAGCAATAACAGCCCAATTGCGGATCAAAGGAATTTGCAACCGAGTTCAAGGTGAAGACAAGTGGTCCAAGTGTCCTAACAATCAAGAATTTTATTTGCAAGTTTGAGAGAACGGGTAGTGTTCGTGATGGCAGTGTTGGCAGTGTCAGTTGTCCATAAAAGGATGAAAAATGCCTGAAAACATTGACAAGACAGGCGCTGTGTTTCAATCCGGCCCCAGGAAACCGATCACACAAGCTGCTCGTCATTTGGGAATCAACCGGGAGAACTGCGACAAATTATTGTTGAAGACCTGCATCTCTTCTCATACAAAATTCAAACCCATCTGCTATTATAAGCCCCAGGGCCATAGAATAGCAGTTTTATTCTGCCAGCACTGTTGTCCACAGAATTGACGAACAGGACTTTGATGTGAGTGTGTTTTAGTTTAGCAATGGAGCCCACTTTCATTTGGATGGGTTCATCAGTAAGCAAAACTGGCACACTTGGGGGCTGAGAATCTGCATTTCATGATTGAGAAGTCTCTTCATCATCAACAGGTGACTGTGGTGTGCAATGTCCGGTCACGGAGTAATCGGTGCAATATTCCTTGATGGCATGGTGACTACTGAACGGTACATGAAGGTTTTGGTAAATGATTTCATCCCCATTATCCAAAGTGACCCTGATTTCGCCAAGATGTAGCTCCTGCAAGACGGAGCTCAACCCCACCGAAGTAGGAAAGTGATTTCGTGGAGGAGCACTTTGGGGACCGCATTCTGTCTGTGGGGTACCCAGAGGCCACTGGCACGTGCTTCGATTGGCTGCTGTATTCTGAGGCTCTGAACACATGGTATTCGTTTTTGTGGGGCTATATTAAAGACATGGTGTACAGCATTAACCCCAAAACCATTGCGTTCAGGCAGTCATCGACAGCATCGACGTTCTGAGACTTCAGTGGCTCATACAGAATTTCGCTATTCGTTGCTTGCACTTGACGGTTCGCTTTTTGTCTATTTAGGTTGGCTACACTCTAATAGCGATGTTGCAACAGCAGCCTCTATACACACAGCAGACAATACAGTTTTCTGTCCCGTCTCGTAAATGCAAGCGATTGAGCAATTACAGTGTATATAAAAACTCGTTTTTAGTTGTACTACAATGACAGGAAGTAAACAATCGTATAACAATGCATGTAAAAGCATAACAATGCGCACCCTTTCGATAACGGAGCAAAGAAATACAAAAAACAAGCATCTGACGACTGGTACTTTCAAATCAATAATGTACGTAGTTTACAAAATAAATAATAACCGAGATTGCAATAAATAACCAATATTAGTAATTTTTCACTCACCAATTTACAGCGATAATGGCGCAATTCCATCCAGCTCGCCATCGTCACAGTTGTCCGACTCATCGCCAGAACCGTCTTCATCGTCGTCATCAGCAAGACAAATCATTAATTGTTCATGGCCACTGATAATTCCTTCTATTGTCTGTGCTGCTCGTATAAGTTTCTCGACGTGCTCTACTTTTTTTCTCCATGAGGCTGCATCCACAGTCACAAGAGCTTCACGCAACAGCTTTTCCACCTCTGTTATTGTAAAGGACTTGTTGTTGTTCCTTACGAGCGGTAACAATATGTGCCCTCTCTAACAGTACTTTGCGTCCGTCTAGCGTTTTGTAACGGAAACCCATATTTTTTAGCACAATTTTTAGTGATGTTTTACCACCCCTGAAGAGTTCACTTTCTTTTAAAGAGATTAATAACTTAGCTACAGTCGGATACTCTTTTCTGCTGTTGTAAGCATAAACATGCCTACGAATTGCATCAGTCTGAAAAGAATCTGAATCTGTGATAGGACTAGGCCGCTTTTTCTTCTTTCCCGGGGTTGATAAAAATGTATTATTTGATCCAGACAGATCGGAATCATTACGGCTCACTTCAGTATCTTCCAAGTTTTGTAGTAATACTCCCTTACTTACTACGGTTCTTGCACTAATACCAAGAGTTTTCGACGTACGTTCCACCACTTTGTTGGCAGGAATTGATGGCTGTCCATGAATGCTTACGTAGCTTTTCTCCTACTCGTAAAACTCAAGAGTTCTGCGTAATAACTCCAGTGCCTGGCTGTTTAGCGGCTCCCCTCGACGCAAAGGATTGTCACTAAGTGAACGAAGTCTTTTCGGTGGCATTTTCCAAGTATGTACACTCACAACGTAACAGAAGTCACAACGATATAGCACACAGTACAATGAAAACACGCGGTAAACAACATACAATTCACGTTGTATACACATTCACTAAACAAAGCTGGCAACGCGGGAACTTTGACGTCACAGCACGTGAGTAACAGCAGTGCTCACTGCGCTGTGATTGGCTGGCGCCCCATGCTGAACGCCTAGCGCCTATCGTTCTTCACTTGTTACTCTGTTACGCTGCCAACTTAATGCGCAAACGTGAAGTGCAATGTTTCAGCGGCCCGGGTATAGTTAACTTATGTGTTGGTTCATTCACTGGACATTTTACACAGTCTTATAGTTAATCGCTGTCTAGCATTTGAAAATGTATATAGTCAGTTGTGGAGTTTACAGTGTGTTACTGTCATCTTAAGAAAACACTAATAGTTATCAAGTCATTGAATATATCTGTCATTGTTTTTGGTCTGGAATTTCATGAAATTACAATCACCTACTTTCTCCTCAGAGTGTGAAAATATTTTGTTGGTAGCGGTCTGCATTGGGAGGAATGATCATTGACGTAAAATAAGAGGAATCAGAGCTCACATAGGAAAATTTCAGTGTTCTTTTCCCAGCACACTGTTCTCTGTTCTTGGTACATTTAAAATATACAACCATTTTTTGTTGTTTCGTATATTTTTGTAATTTTACAGTTAGTTATTTTGTTATAATAATGACAGAAGTATATTATTGGGACTAAAGTTAATGTAAAACATGAAGATTACAAAAAGTTTAAATTTGAGCTCTTCTGTTGCTTGTTAAAACTATTACATTTCCGTGAACACAATGCTGAACATACTCCTTATCAAATTTTTAATATATTTTTTTCTTGTGCCCATTGTTCTGTTACATTACCGAACATCTGTGATGCAGTTATTTATTTCTCAGTTACAGATGTGGGGGGGGGGGGGGGGGAGAGAGAGAGAGAGAGAGAGAGAGAGAGAGAGAGAGAGAGAGAGTGTTTTGGGGGGGGGGGATTAATTGTATAAGCTTCGTGTGTTTGGTGGCCTGGAAAGATACTTGGTAGCAGGAGTTGCTGTGCTGGGCAGGTGGTGAACCCGTATATCATACATCAATTACCTAGAATACATTGTTTGGCAGCAACACTGAATTAACAGCCTGTCATAGATTACTGTCTATAACCAGTTGCTTTATGAATTCATTGAATTAACACTATGCCGTCTGGCAACACCACAGTGGTGTCGTGCGCAAAATGGTGGTCAACGGCCGGCGACACCACAGTGGTGTCGTCTGCATAGAAACGCGTAGTGGCTGGCGACAACACGTTAGTATCTTTTGCATTCTGTTGGTGTTTTGTTTAGGTAACAATAAGTTAGACACTACAACAAGTTTCTTGTTTTTATAAGTACTTGTGCCCTTTCATCATGGTGGAGGAAAGAGACAATAGGATTATTTATGATGAATGTGCGGACGTCTTGTCTGACGTTCCGGACGACTTAGTCTATTGGGAAGAAGACATTGGATATCAAAACAACGAAAGTGAAGCAGAATTGTAGGAAGATAGTGAAATAAGACCAAGATGAATTCAGCGAGCGCTACGGTTGCTAACTGATTCGGCTGAATCAGATGAAGAAGGCAGTGTACAGCGGTCAGACTTTGATTTACCGAGAACGAGTAATAAATTTGAAGGATCTTCGGGTCCAAACATATTTCCCAAAGATACACAGAGCATCGAGGATATCATAGAATTATATATTGGGAACGATCTAATTGAATATATTGGCAACGAAACCAACAAGTACGGCAGTCAAAATTGCAATAGAAAGAAACTGGATTTTAAAAATGCCAAATTTGTTGACGTTACGGCACCCAAACTTAGAAAATGGTTTGGACTTTCTATCCTTATGGGAATTGTAAAAAAAGCATGGATCGATGATTTTGTTCAACGAATCCGTTGGTAGACACACCGATATTTCTCAAAACGATGTCCTGCAATCGTTTCAGACAAATATTATCATTTTTACATTTTTCCGACAGCAACAATAAACCTGATAATGCCGACCGGCTTGTCAAAGTGCAATTCGTAATTTATTATTTTTCCAAATAGTTTAAAGAAACGTTTAATCTTAGTCAAAACATCTCAAATTGAACGAACGATACCGTGGCGTGGATAGTTAAATTTTAAAGTTTACAATCTGTCAAAAATTACAAAATACAGCGTACTCATTCGGATACTGTGTGATTTGAGTATGGGATACAGTTTCTCATTCAAGATATATTCCGGCACTGGACAGCCTTTAGCAGAAACAATGATAGAACTATTCACACCTTGCGATGGAAAGTGGCATCAGCTCTGCATGGAGATTATTATAACAGTGTAGAACTTGCAGAGAAGTTACTTGAAAAGAAACTTAAAGTTTGTGGGTTGATACGGGAAAATAGAGGATTTCAAGAAAATTAAAGTACGCAATAGTCAATGTGTTTGAAGCTTTCATCAACAGAAAAGTGACAAGTGGTCGGTGACAAGCCAAGTAGTCCGAACTAGTGCTGCCAGTGCCAAGCGAATAAATTTGTACAAGACGTGCGGACGGCAAAGTGTTAACAGCCCTAATAGATTACTGTCTCTAAACAGTTCCTTTACAAATCATAACTTATAATTATAGCAATTACACATTATTCATAATGTATGATGCTATCAAGCCTTACAGCTTTGTTTTCTCAATCACATTAATTAAAACAAGTATCTTGCGTTTAATACCATTGTCATATAATAGCTTACCGGGAAGAAACTAACATCCATCAACAAATAGAGAAGAACTGCATTTTAAACTCTTAATAGGAGACTTGTTGAAGAGTCCAGTTACTGTGGCTCCTCAAAAGTTACACTGAAAATATAATAAAAAGCACATTTTCTCATAAATATTTCCTTCTATATCACTTTCTTTTAAGGGAAAATGTATTGTTCATACATGAAATTGGGCAAAACAGCCCCATAATTCTGTTGAAGTGCAGCTCACAGGTTCTTATCATGCAATGGAGCCATAAGAGTAGTAGTAATTATGAATATGACAAGAAGTCCAAAATCATGGTTTATCACATCTAGTTCCATTGTTACTCGACAATAGTGGGAAAAACAATGGAGAGAAAGTATCTGCAATAAACATACTAGACAACATCTATTCAGTAGAGCCCTTTTAATAGTTACCTTGATACCCAACACATGTCCTCATCAAATGTACCTTGAGTAATGTTTGTTTACTGTTGTTCAGTACCAGCTTCATCCTGACTCACAACTTCTTCACTTTCTAAGGCCAGACATACCAACAATTAAAGGGAACAGCCATGGGTACCAGTATGGCCCCCTCATACGCCAACCTATTCATGGGTCGCTTAGAGGAAGCCTTCTTGGTTACCCAGGCTTGCCAACCCAAAGTTTGGTACATATTTATTGATGACATCTTCATGATCTGGACTCACAGTGAAGAACTACTCCAGAATTTCCTCTCCAACCTCAACTCCTTTGGTTCCATCAGAGTCACCTGGTCCTACTCCAAATCCCATGCCACTTTCCATGACGTTGACCTCCACCTGTCCAATGGCCAGCTTCACACGTCCGTTCACATCAAACCCACCAACAAGCAACAGTACCTCCATTATGACAGCTGCCACCCATTCCACATCAAACGGTCCCTTTCCTACAGCCTAGGTCTTTGTGGCAAACGAATCTGCTCCAGTTCGGAATTCCTGAACCATTACACCAACAACCTGACAACAGCTTCGCATCCCGCAACTACCCTCCCGACCTGGTACAGAAGCAAATAACCAGAGCCACTTCCTCATCTCCTCAAACCCAGAACCTCCCACAGAAGAACCCCAAAAGTGCCCCACTTGTGACAGGATACTTTCCGGGACTGGATCAGACTCTGAATGTGGCTCTCCAGCAGGGATACGACTTCCTCAAATCCTGCCCTGAAATGAGATCCATCCTTCATGAAATCCTCCCCACTCCACCAAGAGTGTCTTTCCACCGTCCACCTAACCTTCGTAACCTCTTAGTTCATCCCTATGAAATCCCCAAACCACTTTCCCTACCCTCTGGCTCCTACCCTTGTAACTGCCCCCACCACCACCTACTCCAGTCCTGTAACCCTGAAGGTGTACACGATCAAAGGCAGAGCCACGTGTGAACGCACCCACGTGATTTACCAACTGACCTGCCTACACTGTGAAGCTTTCTATGTGGGAATGACCAGCAACAAACTGTCCATTCGCATGAATGGACACAGGCAGACAGTGTTTGTTGGTAATGAGGATCACCCTGTGGTTAAACATGCCTTGGTGCACGGCCAGCACATCTTGGCACAGTGTTACACCGTCCGGGTTATCTGGATACTTCCCACTAACACCAACCTGTCAGAACTCCAGAGATAGGAACTTGCCCTTCAGTATATCCTCTCTTCTCGTTATCGGCCAGGCCTCAATCTCCTCTAATTTCAATTTGCCGCCACTCATACCTCACCTGACTTTCAACAACATCTTTGCCTCTGTACTTCCTCCTCGACTGACATCTCTGCCAAACTCTTTGCCTTTACAAATGTCTGCTTGTGTGTCTGTGCTTGTGTGTGTGTGTGTGTGGGGGGGGGGGGGGGGGGGCGCGCGCGCGGGAGTGTAAACCTGTCCTTTTTCCCCCCCTAAGGTAAGTCTTTCCGCTCCCAGGTTTGGAATGACTCCTTACCCTCTCCCTTAAAACCCACATCCTTTCGTCTTTCCCTCTCCTTCCCTCTTTCCTGATGAAGCAACCATTTGTTGCGAAAGCTTGAATTTTGTGTGTATGTTTGTGTTTGTTTGTGTGTCTATCGACCTGCCAGCACTTTCGTTCGGTAAGTAACATCATCTTTGTTTTTATATATATAAACTGTTTTCATTAGAAAGACCACCTGAAAACTAGATTTGTTTTTGGAATGCTAGCATATAAGGCCCTTCTATTGGTTTTCAAATCAAATCTGACATCTTTTATTACGTTCTATAATTGTTTAGTACTCTCTGTGGAATATAATATCAAAAGTTCTGATGAATAGTGAATGAACTTGAGTCAGAGGAAATGCAAATAAAGTGTTTTTTTTATTTATTTTTTTTATAGATGTCTAAAGCATTCAGCTATACAAAATAATTTATTTAAAAAAGAATCCAACTAAGAGAATAGTTTTCTTTTTTGTGGCTCTAATAGTTTGAGATAATCACATTTTAAAAATGTAATTTTTGGGTTCTATCTAAACAGAATTTCTTCTGAAAAAGTTCCATCAGTGACATCTGACTGGCAGATAGTTTTCCTTATGACTTTCTATAGATAATTAATGAAACATGTAAAAAAAAAATTCAAGAAACTTGAAATAAACATAAGCTCAGGATCCTAAAAGAGACAACTTCTGGCTTTGGCCTACGACACTTATGGAAATGTATCATCAGGCTTGGGGACCTGTGATAAAAAACCCAACCCTTGGCTGCTGTTGTACAGCTATCGGAATTGTTGATGGCGATGCTGGTTTTATCACTTCAAAAATACCAGCAGTGGTTAAGCAACCATGGACCATAGCAACACAGTTATACTAAGTACGCTATACCTTAAAATGGAATAAAATTAGCACATCAGTCGCATTACACAATAAAAAGACACATTAATAAATCTCTACAACATGAATCCATTCCAAAAAGTGTCAGGAAGACTGCTATGAACTTCACCAAAATTTGCAATGTGTGACAATGGTGTAAAATATGAAGGCTGATAATAAGATGTATGCTACAACTGTTATCCACTGCATTGATAATGCACAATTAAACTGCGAAATTCATAATCAGTTTGATTCTGTAGTTTCAGCAGAAAAACAGACTGAAATACGTCGCCCAAGGGGTACCCATTTAATGAGGCTTTTCTGAGTTATTCATACTTTATCTCACTTCCTAGTAATCAAAACTTTGATATTGCTTTTCCTAGAGAGTAGTAAACAACTGTAGAACATAATAAAACATGTCATATTTGGGTACCAGTGTAAGATGGATCCATTTTCAATGCACCTTCACAGAGGGTTTTTGTTTTGGGGGGGGGGGGGGGGGACACATTATATACTTCCATTGCAAAACCAAATCCAGTTTTTGGGTGGCTTGGAGCATGGTCTTTCAAATTAAAATGGTTTAAAAGAGTTTGCAGAAGTCTTTTTGTAAAAGAGGCCCAAAATAGCTATTTTTGTCAGTTTTTATTTAGAAAAAAAGTCAACTTTGCTCTCACTTGATAAATTACTGGAAACAGGTAGAAGAAAGAAATTTAATAGTATAAGACCTTGTATTGGTAAGTTGTTACGTGCAAAGTTTCAAGTATATCTCGTAATTACTTTCGGATATATAAAAAGCTAAATGTCAAATTTTTCGGCCTACTTCACTTCAAATTACCCATATGAAAATTGGACAGGAAATTCTATTTTATTATTTTACTTAAGAGACTGCAAAATGTTGTACAAGATGGCCAAGATTTGTTTCTTCCAAGAAAGTATTGCTGGAGATATAATCTCCCAAATTTGCCAAAAATTCACAGGTGGACTGTTGATAGCTGCGGTATTGGGTCAAACAAATGACTATATCTCCAAAAGTACTGAAACTTTTCCAATTTTTATTGGGAACATGTGTGAATGTTCATACAAAATGTGTGTGTGTGTGTGTGTGTGTGTGTGTGTGTGTGTGTGTGTGTGTAGGTGGGAGGAGGACCTGTAGACTACTTACAATGGAATGACCCTAATATTTATGCAACATGTCAGTGAGCATGCCAACAGTACTCGATTTTTAGTAGACGCCACCTAAAGGCCATTAGTGCAAGCCTTTCTACTGCAGAAATGTGGTAACTGTAGATTTATAAGATCGTTTGTAGTACATGTTAATAGAGAATTTCATTAATATTTCTAACCTGTTGAGGAACTTCATTGATTGAAATGAATTACATGACAGGCTGTTTTTGACTTCAGGAAGTCAGTCTTCAGACAAGTAGATTTGCTTGTTGGATGCAATAACTTTATATTCTCTAAGAGAGTAGTTTTTCCTGCTTTTCAAGTATTAGGTACTCTTGCAGACAGTAAGGCAAGGAAATTATCGTCTTGAAAAGAAAGGCAATGAGTTTAGAAATTCAGTTGCCCATGATGAGCAGATAATCAACATGTGGGGAAGTATCCACTACAGGTAGTTTACTGGGAAGTTAAATGTAGTAAATTCAGAAACTACTGTTTAATGAAAAGTGCTTTGATGCTGATTAATGGTAAGAAATAACAGATACTGAAGGGATTAGCAGTGCTCAACTTTTGAATCGGCAACTCTCAATGAAGGTGTGCTAGGCATAAGAATCTTAATTTACAATCTCTCATCTGGAAACTATTGAATGCCTAACACCGCGATTGTCTTCCCTTTAGTGCTTATTATTTCTTAGTAGTGGTTTTCTCTGGGAACCTCTCTAATAATCTGCTCGTCTGCCTTATTTCACTGAACCCTTTTGGCAACACTTGAGCTTGCCTGCGCAGACTAGCTGAAAAAATCTGGCACTACAAAATGTGAAGCAGTTGTCAATTTCTTCAAAACATCTTGCACCATCATAAATAGCATAATGACTTTTCATTACTGTGATAGTGGTTAGGTGTTGTATCTCAGTATACAGGGTGTATCAAAAAAATCATCAGATTTAAAAAAAAATCGTAAGTATTATGTTATGTGAGATATGTGCATAAACAACGTACTGGTTCCTGCTAGGTAGCAGCAGTGTGCGCCAACTTCCATTCTAGTAAAAATGGTGTCAGGACAACAGAAAGTGTTTTGTAGTCTATGTTTTGCACAGTGCGGGTCAGTAATAACTGTTCAGCGTGACTTTTGTACTAGGTATGGTGTGGATCCTCCTACAAAACAGAGGATTAGATGACAGCATAAAAAATTCCAAGAAACAGGTTGTTTGTGTAAAGCCAAATCGTTGGCCCATCCCTGAGTGTTTGACACAGACATAGAACACATCCACCTTCGTTTTACAAAGAGTCCACAAAAATCCATTTGCTGTTCAGCTCGACTCCCTAACATGCCCCCAATGTCCTTATGGTGTGTGTTGCGTTGACGTTTACACATGAAACTGTACCAAATTCAGCTACTGCAAGCTCTTTGTGAAGGTGACAAACATCATGTGGAGATCTGTAATTTCGTTCCGGGGAAGATGAAGGATGACAGTTTTCTTCCACACGTAGTGTTTAGTGACGAGGCAACATTCCATTTAAATGGAAGGGTGAACTGTCATAATGTTAGAATATGGGGTACCTGAACAACCACATGAAGTTGTACAACATGAGAGGGACTCTCCAAAATTTAATGTGTTTCGTGCTCTTTCATGGGGAAAGGTGTATGCTCCATTTTTCTTTGCTGAGAACACTGTTACAAGAAGCACAAATCTTGAAGTGCTTGAGAACTTTCTTTACCCACAGTTGGAGACAGATTTGAATGACTTCATTTACCAACAGGATAGGGCACCACCACACTGGCATCTGGAAGTGCGGGAATTTTTAAAGCAAAGGATTTTTGAAGGATGGATCGGTTACACTCAACCAAATGATTCACCCTTACATTACTGGCCTCCAAGGTCACCAGACCTGACTATATGATTATTTCTTGTGTGTGTGTGGGGGGGGGGGGGGGATTATGAAAGACTCTGTTTATGTGCTCCATTACCAACAACAATGAATGAACTGAGGCATCGCATAACATCAGCTGTGGAAGCTGTAACACAAGACATGCTTGCTGCAGTGTGGGAACAATTTGAATACCATATTGGCATATGTCATGCATCTTAAGAGAGGCATATTGAACACCTGTGAAAAGGCATAAAAAAACTTTTTTAGTTTCCTGTTCATCAAAAAACAAAATTCATTGTATATTTTTATTGGTTTTAGAAACATAGACGTGCCAAATGAGATGGCTCTTTTTGATACACCCTGATATATACCTAGGCAACGGCCTTGCCACAGTGGATACACCGGTTCCCGTCAGATCACCGAAGTTAAGCGCTGTTGGGCGTGGTCGGCACTTGGATGGGTGACCATCCGGGTCACCATGTGCTGTTGCCATTTTTTTGGGTGCACTCAGCCAGGTGATGCCAACTGAGGAGCTACTCGACCGAATAGTGGCGGCTCCGGTCAAAGAAAACCATCATAACGACCGGGAGAGCGGTGTGCTGACCACACGCCCCTCCTATCCGCATCCTCATCTGTGAGGATGACACGGCGATCGGATGGTCCCGATGGGCCACTTGTGGCCTGAAGACGCAGTGCTTTTGATATATAGCTGACAGTATTTGTGATGTAGCACTGATGATTCACATCTTTCCTAAGTTATCAGGAACATGTCACTGAGCAAATTGATTAGTAGTTACGACATTTAACTCGGACATAAATGTCTTCACTTAAATGTGTGTAGTAAATGTGAAACATGGGTTGGCGGGTCTCCACCCCACCCCACCCCACCCCACCTGTTTGCATCTTCATATACCACCAACAAGCAGATGTGGCAGGCACGAGTGGAATGCCAATTCTCCCATTCCTCAAGTTCTTCAGTTGCTGACAGAAAGGTTTTATCTTGCCCATTGACTGTAAATTATCATGGCTTCCACATTTTCATTACTACTACAGTGATCTAAACAGCACCTTAACGACACACTAATGACCAAAAGACACATTTGTCACTGGCATCATTTGGTTATTTCACCCAATGTTCAACCCACTTGTTAGTACATCCACTTTTTACCATAGCACTTCGATTTTCTTTACATAGTTTCCTATTTAAGTGTGTGCAGTTTTTTAAAGCTTGGAACACATGTCAAACAAAGGAAATGATACACAAGGGTTACAAATTACTGTACAACCTTAAAGAGATTTGCAGAAGAGGAGGAGAAGAAGAAAAGGACTGATTCAGAGGGTGTGCATCAGTGAAGGTGTGTGGTATTTATCTTGAAACAACCCACAGAATATGTGTAGAAGCATGTGAAGAAGAAAATTGTGTTTGAGGTAAAACTGTTACTGTCTTTGAAAATTTCAGGTAGAATGAGGATTCATGCATTGTTTTAGAATTCTCCTATCATTTTTCTCACTGCTGAAAATTGAAATATGTCTCAAATGTGCAGATGACCTATCAAGGTGGAAAATGCTCAGAAACAAATCTTGTTGATAATGGTCTTGGTTAAAATAATGCTATGAAGCCATCTGGCAGGATTCAAAGTAGAACAGCAGTCAAAAGTGCCCACAGATCCAAAAAAGAAATTTACTGTAACATAGTATCATAGAAGTAAGACTTAAACCAAAAGGACAGTGTTAATTTTCCTAGTTGCCAAACAATCGCAAAGATTCAGGGGAAGATTGTCACTCCAATAATAATACCTAATGTCAGTAGTTATCCCACCTCGCAAAAAAGAGAGAAAGAGAGAGAGAGAATTCAGTGTCGTGGAAGAACAGAGTATTTTTTAATTATGGTACTGCTGTACAAAATCAAACATTTCAGGGGAAATAAAGGGCTATAAATGTCTTAGCAATCTACTGAAGCTGACTTCTTAATAGGAGAAATAGTTCATTGTTGGTGAGGATCGCTTTTCGTCACTGTTAAACAACCCTTTTGAGTAAGAAACATGTGAAAGTGAGAGCAGATCAAATTGAGAAATTATGCATTCAGATTCAAATATTTGCAAATTTACTTACAGAAGCTATTTATCATGTCACTGTAGAAGGCTTGTTTAAGTAGCTACATCAAACTGAAAATGTGCGAGATATTGTGGTCAAAAGTAAGTCATTGGAGAGAAATCCTTAGGTAGCAGTATTATTACTTCGAATGACTGCTCAGATAACCTTTTTTTTTCTGATAAATTTTACTGTGTTTCAGTAAAGGATATCAAAAACTTGCAGCCATGTTTGTCTATTTTAGGTATGGAAAGGAGCAACATCTGAATAGAAAGTATCTTCAGCAGGAGTTGTGCTAGAAAACAATGTCTGCTTTACTGCAGTGAAATAACTGTACTTCAAACCAATGTGAAAAATCACATGCACAGCAAACAATTCACTTAATCAAAGTTTTAATTATCTTAAGTATGAAATTGTAAATATCCAACAATGAAACTTAAGAGTGACAAATAATGGTATGTGCTGATGCAAAATTCCTGCGAACCTTTCCGATTTCTTCACATTTAGTATCAAGGCACGGTGTGGCAGTGGAAGAAGATTAAAGAAAGATAGTGGTTTCCCTTCCGTAGTTTCATCCTCCACTTTCACTGTTACTAAGAACATGGTTATTATGAAGTCTATAAAACATTTTAAGAAACTGGTGTAGGTAAATGAGTAATCATAACATATTTGAAAAGACAAGCACTTAAAGAGGTGTGTGTGTGTGTGTGTGTGTGTGTGTGTGTGTGTGTGTGTGTGTGTTTTACGTATGGGGTAGCATGGAGTAGCATGTTACATTTCATTTCTACCACAGAACCTTGAAGGCTTATGATGCTATTGCAGCAGCTGTTCATACCCTCAGTCCTGACAGCTAGATTGAGTACGAGCAGAATTGGACTACTGATTAGATATGTGCCGTGTGATGAGACATTAAACTCTTACATTCACGTCTTCAGTTCTATAAAAATCAATAATCGTGTTTCTTCCAAGCTGTTTAAGGCTTTCTTTCAGTTGATTCACATGAAAATGGTGTTCTATGTAGCTGAAAATGGTGTCCTATGTAGCGTACCGCTTACGTTAAATAAAATAACAGTGAAAAGCAACAGAACAAAAAGGTTCTTGGGTAAGATACTGAGTTCTTTTTATCCTTGCCTGACAATCATAATTTAGGTTTTCTTTTGTTTCACGGAGTCCCGTATGTGAGAGTTGCATTTGCGTGTATGTGTGCTGTCTATTTTGGAAGAAGGCCTGGCCGAAAGCTTACCCATTTAGTTTGTTGTGCCTGTCTGTGACTCAACATCTCTGCTAAATGGTTAGTGGCACTCCATCCTTTTCATAATGCTGTCATTATTCCATCCTGGATTTTCCATTGTTAAATCAGAAAATCAATAATTTAATAAGAATTTTGTGAGTGCAAAATTTTGCTCAAAGTGCCATTAATACAGAGGCACTACATTTTGTGATAATGTAAGTACAGAAATACAGTAGTAGTGTTTTAATTAGTTGTCAACAAATCCATTTCTCTTTTCTTTTACATATTTTCTTACAAGAGAATAATAAAATTAGTGGGAAAAATATCCTTCAGAGTTGACTTCCGTTTCTTATAAAAATCCATTCTTTGGATCAGATGTTCAAAGTTAACTGTAATACTCCCTTTGCTGTTGAGGAAGGAATGACAACATTGTCAACAGTTCTTTCTATTTTGCAACTGATAAATACAACTAGTTTTTCAGATGTAGTATGGCCTGACATACATTTGCCATGGTCCTTCCTCTTTTGAATACACTGATGTTTTTCAGTCTGTTGTTTCAGAGCAAGAATTGTTAATAGCTATTTGAGATGGATGAGTACGAGACACTTTGATCCTACTGTATTTGGAGATCTTCGCGCCTGCATTGACAACAATGTTTCAGCAGTATCTTTAGAATCAAAGAAGTCAGTTATATGTGTTGGAATTGAGTGGAATGGGTTCATAGCTAAAGCTGGCAGATTTCCTAAAGGAAGCAGAGCTTGGCATAAAGACCATGCACCATCTTGTAATGTAATGAATGTCAAACATTGTGTCCTCGATATGATTTGTGGAAAATGCAAGAGAGTTCCGACAACACAATAGCGCTGAACATGCATTTTTGAAAGAAAATGGAACTTAAAATGTTCCCAGCTCCACTCTTCAAATTACAAGTATCGCTTTGCATAACAAATAGAAATTAATATTACCAAAGCAGTGATAGAGATGAGTTAAGATACCTTAATGTAACCACACTCGGTGAGGATCTTTTCAATAGTGATGCTGGTTCAAACTGGCATCATTGATGGCCAGAGACGGCTTCAGTTAACTTTAATATCTCTGTCTAGCGTTGCTGAGATGTTGGAATTACATTCTCTTTGCAGTTTTAATTGTAATAGGGATTTTTGTTATTTATTTCTCTAGATTACTTACTGATTTACAGTCATCAGAAACTTTTTGAAGCTTGTATATGCTGTTATTGAAAAAATGAAGGTATCATTACTGACAGAATTTTGTTGCTTTAATTCAAAGCCAGCATTTTTCCCCCCCTCCAGTGTAGACTTGGTGGTGGTGGTGGTGGTGGTGGTGGTGGTGGTGGTGGTGGTGGGTGGTAGTGGTTCCAAGAGTACCATTTAGATGTGCAGTTGTTCCAAGTTATGGGTGCAAAATGCTACACACTGAATTTGAGACTTTCCATTGCAGATCGGTAATAGCTGCATTTTAACTAGCCAAAGCAGTGTTATGCACTCCTTGCTTGTATCACACGTCTTCAAACAATGGTAGTCAATGTTCAACTACTTCTATTGATGTAGTATATTTAACATTTGAAGAGGGCCTGTACTGTAATTTGCAACGACTGTTACTTCTGCAAAGATATATGTAAGTTAAGTTCAGACTAAATAATAATGATGGTAATAATCACAATGAAATACGCAGTTTTCTTTAATGTAGTTGGATGGATAAAAATCTTCTCACCAAGCGGTAGAAACACTGATGGTTGGGGTCTTTCCTTTTCATCCTGTCCGGTAAGTCTCCCTGGACCTTCTGTTCTGGGTGTACCGCTTTTCCTAGACCTCTCCAGTCCTTTTCCTTCACCCCTCATCATTGCCCTTCAACCCTTCTGCTGGAAGGAGGAGCCAGTGGCTCTGAAAGCTTGCATGATTATAACCTTCTTTTGTGTGTGTGTTGTGCCGCCATTTGGTGTGTAGATTTTTTTATCTGTGCAATTTTCTTTTAGTTATATGTGGGGCCCTTGAGTAGGCATGGCCTTGAAAATTCTTTAAGAAAAAATTCTGGCTTGCAGGTTATGCTTTCTTGGTCTGTTAATCACCTGCTTTTGACTCGAGATGTATTTTTTGATGTTTTCAGCCGGACACCAGGCAGTAGGCAACCGTCACCAGCAGAAGAGGACATTAACAAAAATAGTGGTAGTGGAGCTGGTGGGAAACCTCCCTCAGAAGGTGTTGAAGGACCTCACCATCATCACCATATGAATCATATGCCACATCCTCCTCACGCTTTGCATTTGGACAGTGTAAATCAACAGTTTGAACATGTCATGACAATGGACCCAAGCACTGCCAGTGCCATGGCACCTTTTGACCAAGGTGGCTATGTACCACCACAGCAACAGCAAGCTGATTCTCCAGGCGTGTTACCTCCAAGCTTCGATGTCCAGGTATTGTAATAATTATACTATGAATTTATTGGGTAATAAATAATTTAACTTTGCTTTAGTAAGTGTTCAGAATTATGTCAGTAATTAAGTTGCAAAGAAATATACAGTTGAAATAAAGGTAATATATTTGCAATAACTATTACTGATTATTGTAATTACTCTGTAGTTAGAAGTCTGTGTGGATACGGATATCTGCAGATATACTCTCGAATATCTGCAGTTCATTGTGGATAAAAGCTTGTGAATATCTGTGGGTATATCTGAGAGCATTCACAGTGATAATTACTTTGTGGTTAAAATGTTAAAGAACAATGCCAGTATTATTATACAATTTTTGTCAAATGGTCTTCCTTGTGATAGCTGGACACTGTTGTGTGAAGCAATCCCTTATGTTTGTTGTAAGGGTAGATGAAAATTTGGAACCTGCAGACATTCTTGGAATGTTTTCAAGTCCTGAGGTCAGTGGAATTCTGTTTCCATCCTTACTTTCTGGCTATGAGTGCTTTATGTGCACCTGTTGACTCTGTGTTGCTACTGTCTTACCTTCTGAGCAATCTTTGTAGCTCAGTTTCAAAAGGTTATGACATGACACTTTGCAGTCCTCAAGTGACCAACTAAAGAACTCATCTGAATAGAATCACTCACTGAGTATGTGTTCATCAAATTATGACTGCAGACCTAATTTTATCTCGGATACAGCAAGCTGGCTGCACTTTAATGCAGAAAATCAAATTGAAAATGTGGTTTGTTAGAAATTTTGTTACGGTTTTGATGGGCAAGGAAAAATTCAAAGATACAGTGGCTTGTTGTGTGTATCAAAAAGTGTATTCTCACTCCAAGACAAAACTTAACACCAAATTTGTTAAAACATTAAAGTGAGGTTGGAAATAATAGTGTAATTAGCTTAATATCAGGTTGGATTCCATTAAAGCCGTTGTGTACAGTGACTGTGATTTAATTCAGACAGAAAGGAAGTCTGCAGTTGGTTACAATTCAATCTGTTCTTCACTGCAGATCTAGGTTTCAGCTACAGTACAGCTGTGATCTGTACGTTTCTAGTGTGTCACATAGACTGAACAGGCTTGCGTATGAACTTTGTTGTGTGACCTTAGTATGTACATAGCTTAAATCAAACTGAGGCAGCTATTTTAAAGTCTGTATGAACTCAGCTCTCTGATTTTCATCGAATTTGGTTATAGTACACAGCAAGAGAATGAAAAATGCCCAATTACAGAATTGTAACTCAAATACAAGAAAAGTATTGGCCCCTTGAAATTCTCAAAAAGTGCATGAAATTCAACAGACACTGCTCGTGAAAACAGCTGTAACTGCAGTTACAGTGGAGTTAGAACATTGAAACAGATAATTTTGGACTTGACTCTCACTTTGACTCTCTAAACATCTTATCTTCAAACTGATGTAAAAAATAAATTTGCCTTTTCATAATTTGCTTAGTAAAAAATCAAGTTGGGGATGACATTTCATTTAAGAGAGAAATTAATATGTATGGCTATGTGATGCAACATATTGATGCAAATTGTATGCAGACTACAGCAAAATTGTGAAAAACCTTTTAAATGTTAAAAAGGGGATGTAACCAATGCACAGTAACATAGTAATGTGAACAGGCGAGTAAAAAAACATTTGCAATATTCAAGGTAGCAGACTGACCATTCCAAATAACACAGCTGTGGAAGGCATTACAGATGGGTTCAGATTTACACTGACAGACACGGTGTTTAAGGAATGGCTGAATGAGAACAGCCTCGAGACATCAACTTGTAAATCTGCTGTTTGTGTATATACAAGGCATAGACTTAAAGAAATAAGAAGCATAGGATTATGACCCTTTGTATTCCGGGTCAAAAGAGTGATCAAAAGCCCTATTCTAACACCTTAGTATAACTGAATATCAAAATGCATCTTCAGTTCATCCAAGATACGCTCAATTTTAGCTGACAACCTAGCAGCATGGCCCTCCTGAATACAGATCTACACAGATGGATCTACACAGGGCAGGAAGTGCATTTGTAGGTGACAAGACTAAACAGGGAGGCAAATTTAAGCTTCCTGAAGTTTGCGTCCATGCCTACTGTAGAACTTAGTGATTTTAGAGGGACTGTTATACACAGAAGAAATGCAGGAAGAAACAGACATAGTTTATCGGATTCATGCTCAACATTGATGCCATTAAAGTGCTAGTGTGTCAACAGTACCAATAATTATGTAGTACCGGTATATTGCATTATAAAAGCAGTACCAAAATTATGTAGTATACTGCACTATAGAAACAGTATATTGCATTATAGTATACTGCATTATGTTATGAGTGAAGGCATGTAATGGAATAAAGGGAAACTGAAAAAATAGATACTCTGGCTAAGGAATTTGATACACTGATTGGATGAAATATGAGGTGCATTCAAGTTCTAAGGCCTCCGATTTTTTTTCTCCGGACTGGAAAGAGATAGAAACATGTGCATTGTTTTAAAATGAGGCCGCGTTCATTGTCAATATGTCCCAGAGATGGCAGCACCGTACGGCAGATGGAATTTTACCGCCAGCGGCGAGAATGAGAACTGTTTTAAATACTTAAAATGGCGACGTTTTCCTTACTTGAACAGCGTGCAATCATTCGTTTTCTGAATTTGCGTGCTGTGAAACCAATTGAAATTCATCGACAGTTGAAGGAGACATATGGTGATGGAGTTATGGATGTGTTGAAAATGTGTTCGTGGGTGCGACAGTTTAATGAAGGCAGAACATCGTGTGACAACAAACCAAAACAACCTCGGGCTCGCACAAGCCGGTCTGACGACATGATCGAGAAAGTGAAAAGAATTGTTTTGGGGGATCGCCAAATGACTGTTTAACAGATCGCCTCCAGAGTTGGCATTTCTGTGGGTTCTGTGCACACAATCCTACATGACGACCTGAAAATGCGAAAAGTGTCATCCAGATGGATGCCACGAATGCTGACGGACGACCACATGGCTGCTCGTGTGGCATGTTGCCAAGCAATGTTGACGCGCAACGACAGCATGAATGGGACTTTCTTTTCGTCGGTTGTGACAATGGATGAGACGTGGATGCCATTTTTCAATCCAGAAACAAAGCACCAGTCAGCTCAATGGAAGCACACAGATTCACCGCCACCAAAAAAATTTCGGGTAACAGCCAGTGCTGAAAAAATGATGGTGTCCATGTTCTGGGACAGCGAGGGCGTAATCCTTACCCATTGCGTTCCAAAGGGCACTACGGTAACAGGAGCATCCTACAAAAATGTTTTGAAGAACAAATTCCTTCCTGCACTGCAACAAAAACGTCCGGGAAGAGCTGCGCGTGTGCTGTTTCACCAAGACAACGCACCCGCACATCGAGCTAACGTCACGCAACAGATAACAACTTTGAAGTGATTCCTCATGCTCCCTACTCACCTGACCTGGCTCCTAGTGACTTTTGGCTTTTTCCAACAATGAAAGACACTCTCCGTGGCCGCACATTCACCAGCCGTGCTGCTATTGCCTCAGCGATTTTCCAGTGGTCAAAACAGACTCCTAAAGAAGCCTTCGCCGCTGCCATGGAATCATGGCATCAGTGTTGTGAAAAATGTGTACGTCTGCAGGGCGATTACGTCGAGAAGTAACGCCAGTTTCATCGATTTCGGGTGGGTAGTTAATTAGAAAAAAAAACTGAGGCCTTAGAACTTGAATGCACCTCGTAGAATAGTGCCACTAGCCAATCTTCTTCATACCATAAGGGGTATAATCAGAGCCTGATGGAATGAAAACCTTCAACACCTTTACAAAAATAAGGGGAGAAACTGTGCTGTAATGTTGACTAATCTTCCAACAAGTCCTTGGTTCCAAAGTTGTGGATGCAGCAGAAACATTATAGTGAAAGTGGCAAGGCTTGGATTGAACAGTGGGAGGTTCTGGTAACACATCTTCTGCTTCTACATAATCACATCTTCATGTGAATGCAACAGTGAGGAAGATGTTAATCACAGTATCTTCAGCTGCTGTAGAAGAATCAAAAATCTCCTCAACCAGTACTTCATTTGTTAACCGCTGTTAATGCCTTACCAACAAACATTAAAACTATTTTAGCAACAAAAGTTTTACAGTGGAGGCTCAAATAGGAATAAAAAGAGAAACAGATTTTTGTAGATTATAATATAGTAAATACTTTAATTTGCTGAGGTCATGGATATGACAGATAATTGTCATTTTTTATTGATGATGCCCGAAAGCCATTAAAAATGGCAGTGGCAAGTGCCGTACTGTTGAGTGCCAAGGATCTGTTGTGTCACCCATATCTCATTTCAAGTATGTAAAGGAAACTGCCGATTTTTCACATAAAATTATTTGTGTAAAGGTTGGTAATGATTTCCAAGATGTAGAAGGGTCACTGTCACTCTTTTATGTAATTCATATGATAAAACACACTTAATGGGAGTGACTGCATTATGTAAACAAAGAAAATGGAAAACTTGAGGATCAAGTGTCGTACATCAAACTGTTTGATAATAATATTTAAAAAACTTGAAGAAAATATTAAATTTGAACTGCACTGATGAAGTTATTACAGTCATTAGATTTTTTCAGTACTGTGCAGAACATAATGTTTCACCAGCAACACAGTATTTGTTGCTTGTGGAAGTTGAGACTGCTTTCCTTTTCTTAGAAAATAATGAGGGCAAAACCACATTTGTAATTGATTTACAGATTATAGCAAAACCAGTTCTGATTAATAAATTGGAAGTAATACCACAAAACAAACTCACAAAGTTGTTAAATCCTAAATCCAAAAGAATGAAATTTTTGGTAGCCTCAAGAAAGATTAAGTGGCATAATGGAGCTTGAAGTTATATAGCAAGTTACCATCCACCGTTTGAGGATAATATCTGAAGTTCTCACAAAGAAACATTAATCTGATTAATTTTTCAACAAATTTTAGGATTTATCAGAGGGTGACTCTGTGTTGCTGCAGATGAAATTATGAAGTACATCAAGAAAAAACTTAGTTCTTGTAAGGAAGTGACCATGTGGTGTGGTGTGGTGACATGCATTTGAAAACATATATTCACATCTACCCAATCTGGCATACTTGATATGCTACATTCTAGAAATGAGGACACCATCTGAGAAGAGCTTTTTTATTGATAGATGCACAATGTAAGACTAGCACACACCTAGGAAGTCATGGATAATTGTCAGTTTCTTTTCCTGAATGGGTCTCTCATTTTAATTTTTAAAATATAATTTCTAATCATTTTTGACAATATTGAAGCAGCATTAAATTTTATATTAAATATTTCTTTCAAGATTTTGTAGTATTTTTCCCCCATTCCTAACATCATTCAATTTCAAAGTCAGGCTTGACAACCTGTAATACGCCTACATAAACTTTTAACATTTGTGGCACTAATATTACCGTAGAACATCTAATATTTTGAAACTGAGTTTCTCCTAGTATATATAAAATGATTAAACAACTTACGGGAGTGTAGCTGGGTAACATCTGAAAAGTTGGCCAATGTTTCAACAGTTGAATACCCCATTATTTTCAAGGCATGGACACAATGAGAGCTTCTGTAGGCACGCTACACCAGTGAATAACCATAATATGTTTTTCTGCTCAAGAACACACTTCACAAATATTTAGCACCACAACGCAACTGAAGATGACAACCATCAAAATTGTTTGATAGTATATGTTATCAACCAATGTGCATGCAGTGTTTGTTTGATTAGGAAGAGAGCAGGATTCCAAGCATAATTTAACCAGAAACCTTTGTCTCTTGATATGAGATCACTTGCTAATTTAATCTCAATTTCTTTTTTAACAATACTACCCCAATAGCTGGAAGTCCATGCTAAAATCCCACCTTGTTATTTTCACCACTCGTACAATTCGTATTAGGTTGATAGTGCAATACACATCTAATCTTTCACTATAATAATTCTGTTGTGTTGTTTTTTAAGAACAAATTAAACAGTGGAAACTGCAGGTTGGAATATCAACGGTATAAGGAAAGGATAGATTGCTACATACCATAAAGATGTCATGTTAAGTTGTAAACAACCACATTTAAGACAAGACACTTATACATCAGTTTCTGGCCACAGCCTTCACCAGAAAAAGAAACAGAAATATGTACTACACATTCATTCACACAAGAAAGCGCACCTCTCACACACGACAGTTGGCTCCCGCAGCTCAAACCAAATTATAACATACAGAAGGAGGCAGTCTTATCAATTTGTAAGAGACTTAACAATAGTGATCATTATCATTATAAATTCTGTTGTCTGCTGCTTTCCACAGAACTGAATTCATTTCTTTAATACGTATCATACTGTGGGCCAGTTGTTTTAATATTATACAAATTTGCCTTTAGTGTTAGTAAAAATTTTATGTTATATGGCCTGCGGAGTTTTTGGAAAAAGGAATGGATGCTACCTCCATTCAGTTACTCTGTATCAACCTTTAGACACATTTCTTCACCCCATACATTGTTACTGTATTTTGTTCTTTGTTGGGGACATTATTATACTGGGATTTAGGTATTCAAGCTCACATCCAAGTGATGGATTTGCTTATTGCCTCATTCCCATAACTTTTGCATGTATGATAAATGACAATTGCTCTCATTTGCCCCACATTAAAAACACATTTAAAAAATCGGAGCCAGAATATCAGATTTGATAGTCATTCCAATTTTTGCATAAGCTCTACCCATGTTTAAAATCTGTCCAAGGCCCCACAATCATGTAAGTGGTCTACTGTCAACAATGGGCAGATTAAATAGGGCCTCGGCAGCCATTGCGGTGTAAAACTTACATGCAAACTCTGAATGTATTTACAACACCTTTAGTTATAACACATCTTTCTTGGAATTAAGTAACAAACATAATATGAATTTTTGATATCAATATAATAGAGGGAAACATTCCACGTGGGAAAAATATATCTAAAAACAAAGATGATGTGACTTACCGAACGAAAGTGCTGGCAGGTCGATAGACACACAAACACACACACAAAATTCAAGCTTTTGCAACAAACTGTTGCCTCATCAGGAAAGAGGGAAGGGGAGGGAAAGACGGAAGGATGTGGGTTTTAAGGGAGAGT